>NW_022060569.1:1453787-2907575 GCF_003285725.1 Scaptodrosophila lebanonensis
GTCCGTCTGTCCGTCCGTCTGTCCGTCCGTCTGGATGAACGCTAGGATCTCAGAAACTATAAAAGCTGGAACAACCAAAGTTGGTATAGAGATTGTCCTAGGTCCGAGAAAGGACGAATTGTTTGGAATTTTTCCCCCCTTCCCCCGCTTCAGAATTTTGTCAATAGCGTCCACATTTGAAATGCTACCTAAACTAAACTTTGCACACATAATGTATATATAATTATCTACTGTTGTTTAATTTTATCCAATTCGGTCAATTCTAAGAAAAGTACAACCTTTCAAACTGCAACAACAAGTTCGCTCTTCTTCTTCCTCTTTTTGCTGCTGCTATTGGCGCATATAATCAGTGACGGAAGTTTACCTGGGTACAGGGTATTACACTGTCGGGCTCGACTGTAGCGTTCTCTCTTGTTTTTTATAATTATTTTAAACATATGTACAGAGTATTTCAAAGTCGGGACAGCCGACTTTAGCTTTTTTACTTGTTTCTATTCCAATATGTCCCATCATGATACTTGAATAGCACTTGATTTTTCATTTCCTCTGGAACCATAAACAAGAGAACCGTATTGTCTTTTTTCCTATATATGACTCCATTTCCATTTTATATCGTTTGTGCTCATTTTCTTCTAACTCTTCTTTCAACTTCTTCAACTTGATATCTTTGTTCTGACAAATAATTAAGTTTTATTCAAATGTTTTTGTATCTTATGTCAATATCTGTGTATTTCTGCTAAGAGCGTCGACATGTTGCATTCGGACTCCCGGTTGTGTTCCGGTGTAAAATCGTAAGTTTGAAATTCCAATATCCACCTATCTATTGCGGGGCTTAAGAATTTTTTTTATTAAATGCCAGATTAAGTGAATTCCAATCGGTTACCAACTTAAAATGTATCCCTTGCAAATAAATTCGAACACGTTGTACCACATTCACTATCGCCAGCATTTCTAACTAAAAGCTTTTATATCTTGATTCTACTTCCGTTGTCCTTGTCGAAAAATAAACAAGCGAAAGTCGACTTTGAAATACTTAGGGAAATTCCAAAATACACATTTCCTGCATATTCACAAAAGGCATTTGGGAATAAGATAAATAGATCTTATAGTCTCCGAGATATAGGCGATTATACGAATGGAAAATCGGGAAAACCCCCATAGGGGGGAAGCGGGAGGGGTAAATCAAAAAAATAAAACAAACTTGCACAGCGTTCACACATATGCCATCTTTGTGCAAAATTTGGTGTCTCTAGCTATATATAGTCTCTGAGATCTAGGTGTTCATACTGACAGACGGACGGACAGACAGACAGACAGGGCTAGATCGTGTCGTCTTGTCATGCTGATGAAGAATATATATACTTTGTTGGGTCTGCCACGCCTCCTTCTGCCTGGATGTAACTTGTTATCCGCTTTTGCATTAGAATTGCCGCAAGCCTTCAAGCGCTGGTGTCGCAATGAAGATCTTTCTCATCCTTCGGGCTATACAATGCTAGACCTGGTGATTCTAACAAGCTGTTTTTCAACGACTCACAACACTCTAACTCCACTAATCCAAACTTGAATTCCTTATATTTTTTAACTAAATTGCTAAGTGGTTTAGCCTTTGTTGAAAAGTTTTGTACGAGCCGCCGAAAGTAGGAACACAGCCCCAAAAAACTTTGAACATCTTTCACTTTCTGGGGAATTGGAAATGTTGTACTGCTTGCATTCCCTTATCATCTGGCCTAATTTCATTTCCTGTCACTACCCTAAGAACTTTACTTCCCTTTGTAAAAATTCGCACTTGTCCAAACTTAGCTCTAATTAATTTCCTACTAACCACTTGAATACTTCCTTTAAAACTTCCATATGAGTTTCGCTGTCCTCTGTTGCTATTAATATATCATCCATATAAACCAATAATTCATCCGTCCGAATCATATCCAAAAACATTTTGTGCACAAGCCTTTGAAACACTGCTGGTGCATTTTTAAGGCTGAATGGAATACTAAGCCATTCAAACTATCCCATAGGTGTCGTAAACGAAGCATATTTTCTAGATTCCTCACTCATACAAGTAAAAACATGAAAAAATCCACTCTTTAAGTCCAACTTGCTAAAAAGTTTCTTTCCCGATAATTTATAAATAAGGTCATCTATCAAAGGCGTAGGATAGTTATAAGTACCCAAAGGGTGAAAGGGTATAATGGTTTTGTGCGAATGTATGTAACAGGCAGAAGGAGGCGTGTCAGACCCCACAAAGTATAATTTATAAATAAGGTCACCTATCAAATGCGTGGGATAGTTATACCCTGTACTCAAAGGGTGAAGTTATACTAGTTTTGTGCGAATGTATGTAACAGGCAGAAGGAGGCGTGGCAGACCACACAAAGTATATATATTCTTGATCAGGATGAAAAGGCGAGTCGATATAGCCATGTCCGTCTGTCCGGCCGTCTGTATCAACGCAAGGATCTCAGAAAGTATAAGAGCTAGAATAACCAAACTTGGTATCTAGATTCTCCTGAGTCCGAGAAAGTACGAATTTGAGTTTTTTTCAATGCAACCCCCCACTCCCACGCAATTCGTGTTTTTTCCACAACTTCCGTAATTTTTGGAATTTTGTACTCAAATTTGGCAAATACCTCTAGTTAGTGACTGTGAGTCCGTTTCATCATGATTGGTTAATTCTGAAGAAAGTTCTAGTCATAAATAAAATCGCTGCCCATGCTCTGCCTGTCTGCCTTTTTTGTGGAGAGTACAGGGTATTTTACTGTCGGGCTTGCTCGACTATAGCGTTCTTGTTTTCTTTTAACATGTTCTTGTTTAAAGTTCTGTAATCAATACACATTCTTAGCTCCCCTGTTTTTTTTTGTAGTCAAAACTATTGCCGATGCATACTCTGACTCGCTTTCTGTTATGTATCCCTTTTCCATATATTCATCTAACACTTTCTGCACTTGTTCTGTTTCTGGGAGACTATCACTTCTCCTCGGTGGGTAGTGAAATGGTTTCCCTTTGTTAAAGCAGAGTTTTATCTCACATTTAATTTGAGGTACATCTGGTCTTTTCGCATTAATAAATTATTTTCCGAACATGTTTTTTAATCGCATTTCGAGGGGTGGACACAGCCTTCTCATATTACTCCACTCATTCTCTTTTGGATATTCTATTGGCAATACGCTAAAGCATTTTTATAGTCTGTACATGAAATGTACAGAAGGTTTGCGGTTTGCTGAAAAATGTAACAGGCAGAAGGAGGTGTTGCAGACCCCACAAAGTATATATATTCTTGATCAGCATGACGAGACGAGTCGATCTAGCCCTGTCTGTCTGTCTGTCCGTCTGTCCGTCCGTATGAACACCTGGATCTCAGAGACTATAAGAGATAGAGACACCAAATTTTGCACAAAGATGTCTTATGTATTATGTATTCTATACGAGTTTGTTTTATTTTTTTGATTCCCCCCCCCACTTCCCCCCTATGGGGGTTTTCCCGATTTTTCATTCGTATAATCGCCTATATCTCGGAGACTATAAGACCTAGGAATTTTTGTCGATATAGCCATGTCCGTCTGTCCGTCCGTCTGGATATACGCAAGGATCTCTGAAACTAGAAAAGCTAGAATAACCAAAGTTGGCATCCAGATTCTCCTATGTCCGAGAAAGGACTAGTTTTTTTTTTTTTTAATTTTCCCCCCCTTCCCCCGCTACAGAATTTCGTCAATAGCGTCCACATTTCAAATGCTACCTAAACCAAACTTTGCTGACATAATTTATATATGATTATTCACTGTTGTTTACAATTTTATTCAATTCTGTCAATTCTAAGAAAAGTTATTAGCGAAACAAATTCTCGCCAGTACAACCCCCACAAACTGCAGCAACAAGTTCGCTCTTCTTCTTCCTCTTTTTGCTGCTGCTTTGGGCGCATATAACTCAGTGACGGAAGTTTACCTGGGTACAGGGTATTACACTGTCGGGCTTGCTCGACTGTAGCGTTCTCTCTTGTTTTTCAAATAAAAAATGCAGTTTTCATTACATTTAATTTTTTCATACATTGTTTCACTACTATACAAGGCGCGTTCTAAAGTAAACAGGACTTTAAAAAAAAAACCGAACAAATGGTTTTTTCGGCAAAATCTATTTATTTTATTCAAAATAGTCTCCTTCTGCTTCAATACAACTTTTTGCACGATCCAAAAGAAAACGAGTGTTTAAGCTCGTTGGCCGGTATGGCCGCCAGTATGCCGGTGCAAGCCTTTTGAATGGCCTCTACGTCTGCATAACGCTTTCCTTTCATGGGCAAATGCATTTTTCCGAAAAGGTAGAAGTCGCACGGTGCCATATCAGGTGAATACGGCGAATGGTTAATGGTAAAAATGTGATTTTTGGTCAAATAATCGGTCACAAGCGTCGATCGATGAGACGGATTCTGAGCAATTTTTGGTCGTCAGTCAATTTGTACGGAATAAACCGTGTACACCTCTGTTTTGGAGGTGTTTAATTCCATTTCCATCAATTTCAATGATGATTTCGGCTGATTTTTGATGAATTCACGCACAGTTTCGACGGAATTTTCGGTGATCACGAATTTTGATTGGCCCACATGTTGATCGTCCATTATGTCCTCACGACCACTCCCCGAGTCGATTAGGCATTCTGTTGTGAAAATTGGTTTCAATAAATGTTAATTCAATGAATTTTACGAAGTCATTTTTTGATTTCTTTCTCTCGGCGCAGGTTAAAATTCTGAGCTCCAAGCTTCCACAACCATAGCAGGCACCACGATCACGCTTCGGAATTCCCTCTATTGTTTGGTCAATCAGCTCCTCTTTGTCGAGCTGCACTTGAGCTGCCAGTAGCATTTTCTGGTTATAGTAGTCTTGCCAAAGTCTTCTTCCAACAACCATTTACGTTGCTCGTATAAGTAATGCTTGGTGCAAAATATTTCCTCCAATAATTTACTCGCCGGTTGGCTTAAATGTTTCATGCCAGAGTAGAACCAAGACTGCGCCTCCTCTTTTAGCTGTGTCATTAGCAGCATGATTAGCATATCGTCGTTTAATTGATAAATGCTCGACATCGCCTTCAACATATCACGCAAGAAATTTATAGGGATGTTACTTGATACATTTCTGTCGGCAGCAACATTCACGCTGCCCGGCGCAACATTCTGTCTTTCTGTCTCCGTTTTCCTCAACTCATCGTTTTTTATTATCAGCTGCTGAAGTTGTTGTTGCAGTGCCTTCACTTTTTTTGATTTGAGCTTCTGCTTCGCTTGAAATCGTCGATCCTTCATTGTTCATCGTTCCCAAAATATTTTCAACTGTGCGGTCGACAGCCACTAGTCCGTCATTGTCGTCGCTACCGGCTTCGTCACTGGCGCCGCTGGCGACGTCGTTGTGAAATTCACCGCTATCCTCGTTGGCACTGTTGTTTTTTCCTTGCAAATCTTGGCTGTTAAAGTGTTTCGGCTTCTGTAGACGCTTGCTTTTGAAATATGTCCACCGTGGGCCCTGCTCTCTGCACTGCAATTGGTACTTCACTAAGCCGAGCTGCTAAACTGGCATTGGTGCCATTAGTGCATAGGCTCAATTGATTAAGTCATTCTTTTAGTTGCACCGCTGAGTATTTATTGGCATCTTTATTTTCTGTCATACGCCAAAAGTCATCAGATCAATCATCAGCGCACTTTATTTTGGGGAACCAAATAACAAATTTTGGAAGCGACTCTGGCCGGCGAGTATACCCGGGCAAGAGATCCGTGACAATATGTACATGCTGCTTATGATTATGATGTACATGTAGCTTATGATCTACTCTGCTTACTACCCTATTATTGTAAAATATGAATTTTTCCTTACTTTGATGAATGGTAAGTAAATAATGAGATTACAGATACAAAATCGACATTGGCATGCGCTATTTGCAAAAGGAATCAGAAGGATTTCAATTGGGATGATTAATTGATGAGAAAACTCTTGAATATGGCATATCTCCATTGCAAGAACTAGATGCATGGAGTTCATTTTAAAACTATCATATACCATTCCGCGGAAAGGAGAATCTTTTGAGGACAACAGACGTAAGGAAAAACAAACAAAACATCAGAAAAAAAATTATTCAAGATGAATTTTTTTAGGAACTTGGACTGAGAGTCGACTGCGCCAAATGTGTATATGGCAACACAAATGTTGGAAATGCATCTCGGAAATTCTTCGATATTAACGATATAACAGCAAGAATCACCGGAGTGCGTAATGACATTATCAAAAGATTGGGAGCCATTTTGAATATCTAAAACTTCAAGGAAAAAATCGGCGGTTCTAAATATGGTGAATATGCATCGAAGACTGCAGAGCAGTTATTTCAAAAATATCCTGACAAGAAGCTAACTCCCACGGTACATAAAATAAAAATAGAATATCATGTCCTACCATTTGGAGAAATGTCAGAGGAAGCTTCAGAGTCTAGGAACAGATATCTGAACACATGCAAAGCTTCACGAAAACGGCAAAATGAGAATATTTTCAATATGTTGGCAGCATCTTCAGATCCACTGCTTTCATCCCTTAGACATGTGAGATCTCGAAAAGAATTGGTAAGTAAATATTCTTCGGACATGTTAAGTTTATTAGCTATTCCTTCCAATATTGTTTATGCGAGCAGTAAGTGGTTAAGGCGGCCAGACACAAATCCACCACAGCCAAAGCCGACTACCACAGGATAGCTTAAGTTGCAAGCGCAGCCTTCGCAAATCTCCATATTCACATATCACATCAATAAACACCAACACATAAATCCAGCACAATTGTCAGCCTTTTACATCTTTCTTGAAGACAGGGCCCCAGCGATATCCAGCAACTGCCCCCTACATATCTCGGTCCTTCGAGCCGGATGCCCCATAATCCTCCCGCCTCAGCTAACTTCGGTGAAACCACTGGACCATCATCAAACTGATAAATACACAAGTTCATTTGCATTAATTTCTCTTTACTATATTGCTTAGCCGCACTTTGTGAGTGCGTACCAAAAATAAGCAATTTAATTCAAGTGCCAGTGCAAGTGCAAGTTAATCTAAAGAAAGGGAAAGTTGTAGCGGCCTAGTAGCTTCTTTATATATACAAGTATATTTCATATATATATGTCGCCATACTTTGTTTCCTTCCTTTGAGAGACTCTCGTTTCCAAGCGGGAATTCCGAAATTCCAAGTCAAACTTGGCCGTGTGCATGTTCCAAAAGTCTTACGTTCGAAGATGTATAAGCGCATTTATTGTGTTGCGCCGCATATCCGAATGGGCCAACCTAAATTTGCTAATAAGTGAAGAAGGCATTTATTAACATAATTCCGCATATAATTTGAGTATACCCATTTAAGACAGTACACACGGTGCGCTTGTTGTTTTTTTCCACGCGCTTTCGTGCTCTCTCTCTCTCAGCTGTCCAAGCCGCGCACTGTTCTTACACAATTTCCAAACTTATAATAAAAGTAGTAGATTGAATTTGTATCGTCTTACTTTATTGTTATCCGTTTGCCATAATTATATTGCACATAATTATATAGCAAACAAATTATTTCATTGCCCATACATTTGCATATATTGCTGGCCTCCTGTGGTTTTGTCGCTTCATACAATTTTCAGCGCTTACAATAAGCCAGCGCCGCGGCTCAGCAGCGTTCTCACTACGCGTCCGCTCTTCGGCCGTTTTGCCACTACAGAGTCAAAACAGCTGCACAGTTTTGTATACCCTTTCCATCGAGGGTATACACATTTTCAGAAACTTTCGGCAACAAGTTGTTTTTCGTCACGGTCGGCATTCAAAACGTTAGTGCCAACCAGCGGAAACTCAACGCGTCTGTGACAATTCCGGCATTCCTTGCGCTCTTTCTTGTTGGTTCCATTGTTATATTTAATTATTCAATTATATTGATAGTCCATTTGTTTGTCCATTAATAAAAAAAATTAAATTTCTTTTAATTAATTGCATTCTGTTTGGTCATCCGGCCAAAAACAGCCAAAACCGGCAGCACATCATAGTTAATAAGTAACGTAAATAACTCAATACAAAGTGCTCGTTTTCTTGTCACTTGCTTTGCAAAGCAAGCCGAGCACTTAACGTTTCCTTTTGTTGCTTGCCATAAATTTGCATAGGCTGCTGCGCAGCCGCCACATATGTACTAGTTATTGTCGCTAACTCTGCAAGTCAAGTTCGTTTTCGTTATCGCATCTGGTACGGAGAAGCTTAGCTTTCCGTCTACCAGCATAAACTTTGTAAATCTCGGCGATCGCTACCTATGCAAAATAAACATTTGTGTACCTTTTTTAAATTGAACAATTTCGTTTTCGCTTATTTTGCAATTATTTCGCCAACATAATTTCGCATATATGGAATCATAAAAAAGCTTATGATTATACATTTTGGTGACCCCGACGTGATTAATAATTCCACAAAACCTTGCTTAATCGCGTTAAAAAACAAAAGCGTACATAATTGAGTTCATTGTACACAAAAAATATTCAAGTACATAAGTGCAAAAGTATAAGTTCATAGTGCCTACTGTACCGCCAATAAGCAGCCGTGTGAAGCGACGTTTTTGAGGGCAACGAACATCAGCAGATAAAACAGTTATTCGCGCGCGTCATTTATCTCTGCTATTTTCGGTTTTCGGTTCTCTCTCGCGTTCATAATGTCTGAGAGCGACGGTCAAATGCGCGCCTTCCAAGCTGTCGCATCAGCTGCTGCTGACGTAACTGATGCAGCGACGCTTGCGCCAACAGCTTCGACGTCAACAGCTGTGGGCAATGCAGTGCAGGCTACGAACAATAATGTTGAGTTTTATAAGCGCAAGGCGCAATCATTATATGCGTGGGCGCTTTCTATTCAAAATAAAATAAATGATTGTGAAATTGACAATATTTCAGAAAGTGAGCTGCGAAAACGTGTGGAAATGCTGCAAAGTATTCAGGCCTCTTTTAATTTGGTGCATGACAAATTAGAGGAGCTGGACTTTGATAAGATTGGCAGCAGTTTGCGCTGCAACTTTGCTGAGCTGGTGGTCTGCTTGGAGGGCCGCCTGCTAAATGCAATACAAAGGATGCAATCTGGCGCGCCGCCGTGTTCGACGCTTCGGCAAGATGATCAGTCTACCATTGTGATAAATCGGTCTCGTTTGCCTGAGCTTAAGTTGCCTACATTCAGTGGTGGATATACTGAATATGCAGATTTCGCTTCGATGTTCACATCAGTGATCGCCAAGGATCCAGAGGTCAAGCTTAAGAGGATCTGCGTTGGACACGATTCGTGCGCTTGAGATAAGTGGTGCAAATTATTCAGTGGCGTTAGACCTACTCGACAAGCGGTTTAACAATAAGCGTCTTATTTTCCAGGCACACATCTCCGAGATTTTGGGCATTAAAAAGGCTGAAACTACAAGCAAGCTGCGAGAGTTGTCCGACAAAGTCAACGCAAATATGCGTGCACTGTTGAGCTTGGGCAATATGCAAGATGTAGCTGGCAGCATCGTCGTTCAGACAATTTTGGGCAAGGTGGATGCTGCGACGCAGGCAAAGTAGGAGGAAGCCGCCCCATTAAACGTTATACCGTCATGGGAGCAATTTGCGACGTTCTTGGATAGCAGGTGACAAAAATTGGAAAACATCGAGCATGCAATGGCATCATATTCGTCGAATTATCAGGTGGGAAAGAATAAAAACACTAACACCAAACGCTCGTTTGTCGCCACTAACCCATCCGCAAATGGTTGTCTGTTTTGTGACAATAATGCACACGAAATATACAGTTGCCCACTTTTTGGTAATTTGTCGCCTGTACTTCGTTTAAAGGAAGCGAAACGCCTCTCTCTGTGTATAAATTGTCTTAGAAAAGGACACAGAATGAGAACTTGCAATTCTGGATCGTGTAGAACCTGTGGTGCCAAACATCACAGTTTATTGCATTTTAATAATTCAGCTGCCGTAAATTTGATGCCTGAGCAATCGTCCGCTTCTGACTTACACTCGCGGCCGTCTTCATTGTTACTGCCACGTAGCGCTCTCGCAGCTGTTTCGCCATCATCGCTTGCTTCATTGCCTGCCCAAAATCTCGGCTCAGATGTTGTGCTCTTGGCCACCGCTGTCATCAGCATTCAAAATCGCGCCGGGACTTGGGTACCCTGCCGTGCACTGCTCGATTCCGGATCACAGTTGCACATTATAACTTCGCGATTCGCTCACCGGCTCCAACTTCGAAAGACCAAGTCGCCGGCCTCTGTGTCTGGTCTTGGTGACGTCAGTTTCAAGTCTGATGGTTGTACTGTGCACTTATGCTTGCAATCATTGGTCACTGACTATTCCGCAAATATTACTGCTTTGGTCGCTCCTTCCATTACTGAGAACCAACCAAATTTCACGGTTGACATATCTCATTGGGATATACCAAGCAATGTCCGCTTAGCTGATCCGGCGTTCTTCAAGCCACAGCAAATTGATATGCTTATCGGTGCCAATTTATTCTACGAGTTGTTGTGCGTAGGTCAGATTAAACTGGCTGATGGCCTGCCACTTCTGCAAAAGACTCGTTTGGGCTGGATAGTTACTGGAGGTGGCTCGCAGCGTCAGAAATCTGCTTTGGTTGCATCCAAGTCTCCGTCTACACAGGATTGCAATATACGAATCGAGCAGATGGTTCGCTCTTTTTGGGAGCTCGAAAGTGGTGTCGATCCGGCTGTAAAACTTACAAAAGAAGAGTTCGACTTCGATGAGCATTTCAAGGCTAATTACAGGCGCCTGCGTACTGGCGAGTATTCCGTCCGACTGCCTGTAAAGCTCAGCTCAGATCTGCTTGGCGATTCCTATACGCAAGCCTATCGTCGGTTTATAAACTTGCAGCGAAAGTTAGAACGCAATCCACTTCTCAAAGCACAGTACTCTGCATTCATTAAGGAGTTGGGTCATATGTCGCTTGTATCGTCATTTATGTCATTTACGTCCTCACGACCACTCCCCGAGTCGATTAGGCATTCTGTTGTGAAAATTGGTTTCAATAAATGTTAATTCAATGAATTTTACGTAGTCATTTTTTGATTTCTTTCTCTCGGCGCAGGTTAAAATTCTGAGCTCCAAGCTTCCACAACCATAGCAGGCACCACGATCACGCTTCGGAATTCCCTCTATTGTTTGGTCAATCAGCTCCTCTTTGTCGAGCTGCACTTGAGCTGCCAGTAGCATTTTCTGGTTATAGTAGTCTTGCCAAAGTCTTCTTCCAACAACCATTTACGTTGCTCGTATAAGTAATGCTTGGTGCAAAATATTTCCTCCAATAATTTACTCGCCGGTTGGCTTAAATGTTTCATGCCAGAGTAGAACCAAGACTGCGCCTCCTCTTTTAGCTGTGTCATTAGCAGCATGATTAGCATATCGTCGTTTAATTGATAAATGCTCGACATCGCCTTCAACATATCACGCAAGAAATTTATAGGGATGTTACTTGATACATTTCTGTCGGCAGCAACATTCACGCTGCCCGGCGCAACATTCTGTCTTTCTGTCTCCGTTTTCCTCAACTCATCGTTTTTTATTATCAGCTGCTGAAGTTGTTGTTGCAGTGCCTTCACTTTTTTTGATTTGAGCTTCTGCTTCGCTTGAAATCGTCGATCCTTCATTGTTCATCGTTCCCAAAATATTTTCAACTGTGCGGTCGACAGCCACTAGTCCGTCATTGTCGTCGCTACCGGCTTCGTCACTGGCGCCGCTGGCGACGTCGTTGTGAAATTCACCGCTATCCTCGTTGGCACTGTTGTTTTTTCCTTGCAAATCTTGGCTGTTAAAGTGTTTCGGCTTCTGTAGACGCTTGCTTTTGAAATATGTCCACCGTGGGCCCTGCTCTCTGCACTGCAATTGGTACTTCACTAAGCCGAGCTGCTAAACTGGCATTGGTGCCATTAGTGCATAGGCTCAATTGATTAAGTCATTCTTTTAGTTGCACCGCTGAGTATTTATTGGCATCGATTTGTTACATTGTTATTGTCGATTTGAATTTTATATTTCTTAAAGCGTTAAAGAGTTTTAGGCTCTATCCCACTTCTGAAAGTTTGTAGCCAGAGAGACTGATATTTAATAAACACTTTTGCTTAGGTCTAGCTTATTCTATGCGTTATGATATAGACATGTTGCTTATGATTAAAATGTTCCTTATGATTAATATTGTAAAGACGCCCTGGCGACCGTCACAGGGTGTCGTCACTAGAGAAGGACGGCGAGGCGATAGATGCTTATAGACGTAAGGGAATGATATTAAAAATGGAGTTCAGTTTAAGTTTGGCCACGAAGGCGTGCAGTCCGATTGCGTAGAGTTTAAGTTACTTTCGCTTTTATGTACTTCCACTAAACCTCTTTATTTTCTGTCATACGCCAAAAGTCATCAGATCAATCATCAGCGCACTTTATTTTGGGGAACCAAATAACAAATTTTGGAAGCGACTCTGGCCGGCGAGTATACCCGGGCAAGAGATCCGTGACAATATGTACATGCTGCTTATGATTATGATGTACATGTAGCTTATGATCTACTCTGCTTACTACCCTATTATTGTAAAATATGAATTTTTCCTTACTTTGATGAATGGTAAGTAAATAATGAGATTACAGATACAAAATCGACATTGGCATGCGCTATTTGCAAAAGGAATCAGAAGGACTTCAATTGGGATGATTAATTGATGAGAAAACTCTTGAATATGGCATATCTCCATTGCAAGAACTAGATGCATGGAGTTCATTTTAAAACTATCATATACCATTCCGCGGAAAGGAGAATCTTTTGAGGACAACAGACGTAAGGAAAAACAAACAAAACATCAGAAAAAAAATTATTCAAGATGAATTTTTTTAGGAACTTGGACTGAGAGTCGACTGCGCCAAATGTGTATATGGCAACACAAATGTTGGAAATGCATCTCGGAAATTCTTCGATATTAACGATATAACAGCAAGAATCACCGGAGTGCGTAATGACATTATCAAAAGATTGGGAGCCATTTTGAATATCTAAAACTTCAAGGAAAAAATCGGCGGTTCTAAATATGGTGAATATGCATCGAAGACTGCAGAGCAGTTATTTCAAAAATATCCTGACAAGAAGCTAACTCCCACGGTACATAAAATAAAAATAGAATATCATGTCCTACCATTTGGAGAAATGTCAGAGGAAGCTTCAGAGTCTAGGAACAGATATCTGAACACATGCAAAGCTTCACGAAAACGGCAAAATGAGAATATTTTCAATATGTTGGCAGCATCTTCAGATCCACTGCTTTCATCCCTTAGACATGTGAGATCTCGAAAAGAATTGGTAAGTAAATATTCTTCGGACATGTTAAGTTTATTAGCTATTCCTTCCAATATTGTTTATGCGAGCAGTAAGTGGTTAAGGCGGCCAGACACAAATCCACCACAGCCAAAGCCGACTACCACAGGATAGCTTAAGTTGCAAGCGCAGCCTTCGCAAATCTCCATATTCACATATCACATCAATAAACACCAACACATAAATCCAGCACAATTGTCAGCCTTTTACATCTTTCTTGAAGACAGGGCCCCAGCGATATCCAGCAACTGCCCCCTACATATCTCGGTCCTTCGAGCCGGATGCCCCATAATCCTCCCGCCTCAGCTAACTTCGGTGAAACCACTGGACCATCATCAAACTGATAAATACACAAGTTCATTTGCATTAATTTCTCTTTACTATATTGCTTAGCCGCACTTTGTGAGTGCGTACCAAAAATAAGCAATTTAATTCAAGTGCCAGTGCAAGTGCAAGTTAATCTAAAGAAAGGGAAAGTTGTAGCGGCCTAGTAGCTTCTTTATATATACAAGTATATTTCATATATATATGTCGCCATACTTTGTTTCCTTCCTTTGAGAGACTCTCGTTTCCAAGCGGGAATTCCGAAATTCCAAGTCAAACTTGGCCGTGTGCATGTTCCAAAAGTCTTACGTTCGAAGATGTATAAGCGCATTTATTGTGTTGCGCCGCATATCCGAATGGGCCAACCTAAATTTGCTAATAAGTGAAGAAGGCATTTATTAACATAATTCCGCATATAATTTGAGTATACCCATTTAAGACAGTACACACGGTGCGCTTGTTGTTTTTTTCCACGCGCTTTCGTGCTCTCTCTCTCTCAGCTGTCCAAGCCGCGCACTGTTCTTACACAATTTCCAAACTTATAATAAAAGTAGTAGATTGAATTTGTATCGTCTTACTTTATTGTTATCCGTTTGCCATAATTATATTGCACATAATTATATAGCAAACAAATTATTTCATTGCCCATACATTTGCATATATTGCTGGCCTCCTGTGGTTTTGTCGCTTCATACAATTTTCAGCGCTTACAATAAGCCAGCGCCGCGGCTCAGCAGCGTTCTCACACGCGTCCGCTCTTCGGCCGTTTTGCCACTACAGAGTCAAAACAGCTGCACAGTTTTGTATACCCTTTCCATCGAGGGTATACACATTTTCAGAAACTTTCGGCAACAAGTTGTTTTTCGTCACGGTCGGCATTCAAAACGTTAGTGCCAACCAGCGGAAACTCAACGCGTCTGTGACAATTCCGGCATTCCTTGCGCTCTTTCTTGTTGGTTCCATTGTTATATTTAATTATTCAATTATATTGATAGTCCATTTGTTTGTCCATTAATAAAAAAAATTAAATTTCTTTTAATTAATTGCATTCTGTTTGGTCATCCGGCCAAAAACAGCCAAAACCAGCAGCACATCATAGTTAATAAGTAACGTAAATAACTCAATACAAAGTGCTCGTTTTCTTGTCACTTGCTTTGCAAAGCAAGCCGAGCACTTAACGTTTCCTTTTGTTGCTTGCCATAAATTTGCATAGGCTGCTGCGCAGCCGCCACATATGTACTAGTTATTGTCGCTAACTCTGCAAGTCAAGTTCGTTTTCGTTATCGCATCTGGTACGGAGAAGCTTAGCTTTCCGTCTACCAGCATAAACTTTGTAAATCTCGGCGATCGCTACCTATGCAAAATAAACATTTGTGTACCTTTTTTAAATTGAACAATTTCGTTTTCGCTTATTTTGCAATTATTTCGCCAACATAATTTCGCATATATGGAATCATAAAAAAGCTTATGATTATACATTTTGGTGACCCCGACGTGATTAATAATTCCACAAAACCTTGCTTAATCGCGTTAAAAAACAAAAGCGTACATAATTGAGTTCATTGTACACAAAAAATATTCAAGTACATAAGTGCAAAAGTATAAGTTCATAGTGCCTACTGTACCGCCAATAAGCAGCCGTGTGAAGCGACGTTTTTGAGGGCAACGAACATCAGCAGATAAAACAGTTATTCGCGCGCGTCATTTATCTCTGCTATTTTCGGTTTTCGGTTCTCTCTCGCGTTCATAATGTCTGAGAGCGACGGTCAAATGCGCGCCTTCCAAGCTGTCGCATCAGCTGCTGCTGACGTAACTGATGCAGCGACGCTTGCGCCAACAGCTTCGACGTCAACAGCTGTGGGCAATGCAGTGCAGGCTACGAACAATAATGTTGAGTTTTATAAGCGCAAGGCGCAATCATTATATGCGTGGGCGCTTTCTATTCAAAATAAAATAAATGATTGTGAAATTGACAATATTTCAGAAAGTGAGCTGCGAAAACGTGTGGAAATGCTGCAAAGTATTCAGGCCTCTTTTAATTTGGTGCATGACAAATTAGAGGAGCTGGACTTTGATAAGATTGGCAGCAGCTTGCGCTGCAACTTTGCTGAGCTGGTGGTCTGCTTGGAGGGCCGCCTGCTAAATGCAATACAAAGGATGCAATCTGGCGCGCCGCCGTGTTCGACGCTTCGGCAAGATGATCAGTCTACCATTGTGATAAATCGGTCTCGTTTGCCTGAGCTTAAGTTGCCTACATTCAGTGGTGGATATACTGAATATGCAGATTTCGCTTCGATGTTCACATCAGTGATCGCCAAGGATCCAGAGGTCAAGCTTAAGAGGATCTGCGTTGGACACGATTCGTGCGCTTGAGATAAGTGGTGCAAATTATTCAGTGGCGTTAGACCTACTCGACAAGCGGTTTAACAATAAGCGTCTTATTTTCCAGGCACACATCTCCGAGATTTTGGGCATTAAAAAGGCTGAAACTACAAGCAAGCTGCGAGAGTTGTCCGACAAAGTCAACGCAAATATGCGTGCACTGTTGAGCTTGGGCAATATGCAAGATGTAGCTGGCAGCATCGTCGTTCAGACAATTTTGGGCAAGGTGGATGCTGCGACGCAGGCAAAGTAGGAGGAAGCCGCCCCATTAAACGTTATACCGTCATGGGAGCAATTTGCGACGTTCTTGGATAGCAGGTGACAAAAATTGGAAAACATCGAGCATGCAATGGCATCATATTCGTCGAATTATCAGGTGGGAAAGAATAAAAACACTAACACCAAACGCTCGTTTGTCGCCACTAACCCATCCGCAAATGGTTGTCTGTTTTGTGACAATAATGCACACGAAATATACAGTTGCCCACTTTTTGGTAATTTGTCGCCTGTACTTCGTTTAAAGGAAGCGAAACGCCTCTCTCTGTGTATAAATTGTCTTAGAAAAGGACACAGAATGAGAACTTGCAATTCTGGATCGTGTAGAACCTGTGGTGCCAAACATCACAGTTTATTGCATTTTAATAATTCAGCTGCCGTAAATTTGATGCCTGAGCAATCGTCCGCTTCTGACTTACACTCGCGGCCGTCTTCATTGTTACTGCCACGTAGCGCTCTCGCAGCTGTTTCGCCATCATCGCTTGCTTCATTGCCTGCCCAAAATCTCGGCTCAGATGTTGTGCTCTTGGCCACCGCTGTCATCAGCATTCAAAATCGCGCCGGGACTTGGGTACCCTGCCGTGCACTGCTCGATTCCGGATCACAGTTGCACATTATAACTTCGCGATTCGCTCACCGGCTCCAACTTCGAAAGACCAAGTCGCCGGCCTCTGTGTCTGGTCTTGGTGACGTCAGTTTCAAGTCTGATGGTTGCACTGTGCACTTATGCTTGCAATCAATGGTCACTGACTATTCCGCATATATTACTGCTTTGGTCGCTCCTTCCATTACTGAGAACCAACCAAATTTCACGGTTGACATATCTCATTGGGATATACCAAGCAATGTCCGCTTAGCTGATCCGGCGTTCTTCAAGCCACAGCAAATTGATATGCTTATCGGTGCCAATTTATTCTACGAGTTGTTGTGCGTAGGTCAGATTAAACTGGCTGATGGCCTGCCACTTCTGCAAAAGACTTGTTTGGGCTGGATAGTTACTGGAGGTGGCTCGCAGCATCAGAAATCTGCTTTGGTTGCATCCAAGTCTCCGTCTACACAGGATTGCAATATACGAATCGAGCAGATGGTTCACTCTTTTTGGGATCTCGAAAGTGGTGTCGATCCGGCTGTAAAACTTACAAAAGAAGAGTTCGACTTCGAGGAGCATTTCAAGGCTAATTACAGGCGCCTGCGTACTGGCGAGTAAAGGCCTGTAAAGCTCAGCACAGATCTGCTTAGCGATTCCTATACGCAAGCCTATCGTCGGTTTATAAACTTGGAGCGAAAGTTAGAACGCAATCCACTTCTCAAAGCACAGTACTCTGCATTTATTAAGGAGTATTTAGAGTTGGGTCATATCGCCAGTTTCGCTAAATTTGTGCAAGTATTTCCTTCCGCACCATTGCGTTCTGAAGGAGGACAGCACAACGACAAAGTTGAGAGTCGTGTTTGACGGTTCCGCATCCACATCCTCTGGTCATTCTTTAAATGACATCCTAATGGCTGGTCCTTCCATTCAGTCAAAGCTCGCAAACACGCTTGTTCGATTTCGCACGTTTCCTATCGCTTTAACAGGAGACATCTGCAAGATGTACCGCTGCGTGCGAGTATCAAATCCGGATAGCTATTTTCAATGCATTCTATGGCGTGACTCGCCTCAAAAGGATATTCAAGTTTTCCGTCTTGATACCGTCACTTACGTTACAAAGCCTGCCTCGTTTCTCTCCGTTCGCACTATGCATCAGCTGGCTGAAGATGAGCATGAGCTATTTCCTATGGGCTCCGATATCTTGCGTCGCGATTTTTATGTTGATGATTTAATCACTGGTGGTGCTTCTACAAACGAAGTCATAGAAATTATGAGACAAACCACAGGGCTACTTGCCAAGGCTAATTTCAAGCTAAGGAAGTGGTGCTCCAGCAATCCTGATGTGCTCAAACAAGTTCCGGAAGAAGACAAAGAAACTCTAGTTAATTTTGATGATGGCAGCGACATAACAAAAACTCTAGGACTGTCGTGGGATCCTGCGACGGATTTATTCATTTTCACGTTTCTGCCAGCATTGACATCTGGTCGAATTTGCAAGCGCACTGTTTTGTCAACTATTGCCAGATTTTATGATCCGCTTGGCCTTATTGGACCAGTAATCGCAAAGGCTAAAATATTCCTGCTGGCGCTTTGGAGAGAAAAGCTTGATCGGGATGAAAGCCTTTCAGCATAATTGACAACATCTTGGCATAATCTTATTGCAGATTTTGAGCGCACAAAGCAGCTGAAATTTCCAAGGCTTGCACTTTCTGCTGGTGTTTCCATTGAAGTGCATGGTTTTAGTGATGCCAGCATAGATGCCTATGGAGCTTGCGTCTACATCATTTCGACCACGCAAGGCCAATCTCGTGCGGAGCTGCTGTGTTCCAGATCTCGTGTGGCGCCACTCAAATCGTTGACCGTGCCCCGACTAGAGTAGTGCGGACCCGTTTTGCTGGCACAACTCATAAACGAAATATCTCGTATGGAGTTATTCGACTGCAAGTTTTATTGTTGGTCCGATTCTGCAGTAGCGCTATCTTGGATTCGCAGCGAGCCATCCAGGTTTCAAATTTTCGTTTCCAATCGCATCCCAACTATTCAAGAGTTGACCTCTGGCATGGAATGGCGATATATTCCAACCGATTTGAATCCTGCGGACATACTTTCACGTGGAGCTTTGCCCAGCGAATTAGTCCAGTCCAACTTGTGGCTACATGGTCCCGCATTTCTGACGAAAGATAAATCTTCTTGGCCAGAGTCTTGCAATTCCGTCTCGTCGCTTCCTGAGCAGCGCTCTAAAGTGTTTGTAAGCACCACACTGTGCGAAGACATTGCACAGCAATGCAAATATGTTAACACATTTGGAAAGCTGCAGCGCGTGTTTGTATACGTATACAAGTTCCTGCACCGTGTACGAATTCCTGGGCTATCGGTGGACTGCATCCGTCATGGAACACTGCTGTTGATGCGCTCAATTCAAATGTCTACGCTTCGGGACGAATACAAGACCTTGCAGGCCGGACACACTTTGAAATCGTCTAGCTCCTGTCTTTCTTTATCTCCGTTTCTCGACAGCTCTGGATTGATGCGCGTTGGTGGCCATCTAAGTAACTCTGCGCTCGACTTTGAAGCCCAGCATCCAATTATACTTCCAAGGCGTCATCCAGTCACGCGTTCAGTTATTATGCACTACCATGTCCGTAATCTGCATTCTGGACCTCGTGGATTGCTGGCCTCAATTCGGCTGCAGTATTGGCCAATTGGCGGTCGGAAAACAGTGTGCAGCGTAGTCAGCAAATGCACCATTTGTTTTCGAGCCAAGCCTCGTCTTGTGGAGCATGTTATGGCTGACCTGCCAAAGGATCAAGTTGATGCTTCACATACCTTTATGGTCACTGGTGTGGATTTTTGTGGGCCGTTTTTCTACAAAAGCGAGGTCCGCAATAAGGCACCAATAAAATGCTATATTTGCATTTTCATTTGCTTCGCCACCAAAGCTGTGGTGGAGTTGGTGACGGATTTAACCACCGGAGCATTCTTAAATGCACTTAAACGCTTTATTTTGACGCGCTGTCGACCTACGAGGATCTGGTCTGACAACGCTACAAATTTCGTTGGCGCACGGAACGAGATGGCTGAGCTAAAGCGTCTTTTTGAATCCAGCGAGCACCTGCAGGCTGTGCAAGAATTTTGCCTTGCTGACTGTATTGATTGGCGTTTCATTCCGCCGCGCTCGCCTCACTTTGGTGGTCTATGGGAAGCGGCTGTAAAGACTGCCAAGCATCATTTCTACAGATCCGTTGGACTATCGCTGCTCGAATTTGATGAGCTGCGCACGCTTGTATGCCATATCGGGGCAATTATTAATACTCGCCCATTGTTATCGCTTTCAGAACATCCAGCAGATCTCGATGTCTTGACTCCAGCTCATTTTCTTGGTGCTGCTCCGCTGTCAACGTACGTTGAGCCTGATCTGACGAAGCCTCATCAGCGGCGCAGATGGCGTGTCGAGAGTTGCAGAATTGAGGACTTCCACTGGAACCATTCGACGAGCCGTTCGCAAATTATGACCGCTGCCGAAACAAGATGTTGTTGAAGACCCTGGTTCTTCAACAGGGGGAGTATGTTTGGTCATCCGGCCAAAAACAGCCAAAACCAGCAGCACATCATAGTTAATAAGTAACGTAAATAACTCAATACAAAGTGCTCGTTTTCTTGTCACTTGCTTTGCAAAGCAAGCCGAGCACTTAACGTTTCCTTTTGTTGCTTGCCATAAATTTGCATAGGCTGCTGCGCAGCCGCCACATATGTACTAGTTATTGTCGCTAACTCTGCAAGTCAAGTTCGTTTTCGTTATCGCATCTGGTACGGAGAAGCTTAGCTTTCCGTCTACCAGCATAAACTTTGTAAATCTCGGCGATCGCTACCTATGCAAAATAAACATTTGTGAACCTTTTTTAAATTGAACAATTTCGTTTTCGCTTATTTTGCAATTATTTCGCCAACATAATTTCGCATATATGGTGACCCCGACGTGATTAATAATTCCACAAAACCTTGCTTAATCGCGTTAAAAAACAAAAGCGTACATAATTGAGTTCATTGTACACAAAAAATATTCAAGTACATAAGTGCAAAAGTATAAGTTCATAGTGCCTACTGTACCGCCAATAAGCAGCCGTGTGAAGCGACGTTTTTGAGGGCAACGAACATCAGCAGATAAAACAGTTATTCGCGCGCGTCATTTATCTCTGCTATTTTCGGTTTTCGGTTCTCTCTCGCGTTCATAATGTCTGAGAGCGACGGTCAAATGCGCGCCTTCCAAGCTGTCGCATCAGCTGCTGCTGACGTAACTGATGCAGCGACGCTTGCGCCAACAGCTTCGACGTCAACAGCTGTGGGCAATGCAGTGCAGGCTACGAACAATAATGTTGAGTTTTATAAGCGCAAGGCGCAATCATTATATGCGTGGGCGCTTTCTATTCAAAATAAAATAAATGATTGTGAAATTGACAATATTTCAGAAAGTGAGCTGCGAAAACGTGTGGAAATGCTGCAAAGTATTCAGGCCTCTTTTAATTTGGTGCATGACAAATTAGAGGAGCTGGACTTTGATAAGATTGGCAGCAGTTTGCGCTGCAACTTTGCTGAGCTGGTGGTCTGCTTGGAGGGCCGCCTGCTAAATGCAATACAAAGGATGCAATCTGGCGCGCCGCCGTGTTCGACGCTTCGGCAAGATGATCAGTCTACCATTGTGATAAATCGGTCTCGTTTGCCTGAGCTTAAGTTGCCTACATTCAGTGGTGGATATACTGAATATGCAGATTTCGCTTCGATGTTCACATCAGTGATCGCCAAGGATCCAGAGGTCAAGCTTAAGAGGATCTGCGTTGGACACGATTCGTGCGCTTGAGATAAGTGGTGCAAATTATTCAGTGGCGTTAGACCTACTCGACAAGCGGTTTAACAATAAGCGTCTTATTTTCCAGGCACACGTCTCCGAGATTTTGGGCATTAAAAAGGCTGAAACTACAAGCAAGCTGCGAGAGTTGTCCGACAAAGTCAACGCAAATATGCGTGCACTGTTGAGCTTGGGCAATATGCAAGATGTAGCTGGCAGCATCGTCGTTCAGACAATTTTGGGCAAGGTGGATGCTGCGACGCAGGCAAAGTGGGAGGACGCCCCATTAAACGTTATACCATCATGGGAGCAATTTGCGACGTTCTTGGATAGCAGGTGACAAAAATTGGAAAACATCGAGCATGCAATGGCATCATATTCGTCGAATTATCAGGTGGGAAAGAATAAAAACACTAACACCAAACGCTCGTTTGTCGCCACTAACCCATCCGCAAATGGTTGTCTGTTTTGTGACAATAATGCACACGAAATATACAGTTGCCCACTTTTTGGTAATTTGTCGCCTGTACTTCGTTTAAAGGAAGCGAAACGCCTCTCTCTGTGTATAAATTGTCTTAGAAAAGGACACAGAATGAGAACTTGCAATTCTGGATCGTGTAGAACCTGTGGTGCCAAACATCACAGTTTATTGCATTTTAATAATTCAGCTGCCGTAAATTTGATGCCTGAGCAATCGTCCGCTTCTGACTTACACTCGCGGCCGTCTTCATTGTTACTGCCACGTAGCGCTCTCGCAGCTGTTTCGCCATCATCGCTTGCTTCATTGCCTGCCCAAAATCTCGGCTCAGATGTTGTGCTCTTGGCCACCGCTGTCATCAGCATTCAAAATCGCGCCGGGACTTGGGTACCCTGCCGTGCACTGCTCGATTCCGGATCACAGTTGCACATTATAACTTCGCGATTCGCTCACCGGCTCCAACTTCGAAAGACCAAGTCGCCGGCCTCTGTGTCTGGTCTTGGTGACGTCAGTTTCAAGTCTGATGGTTGCACTGTGCACTTATGCTTGCAATCAATGGTCACTGACTATTCCGCATATATTACTGCTTTGGTCGCTCCTTCCATTACTGAGAACCAACCAAATTTCACGGTTGACATATCTCATTGGGATATACCAAGCAATGTCCGCTTAGCTGATCCGGCGTTCTTCAAGCCACAGCAAATTGATATGCTTATCGGTGCCAATTTATTCTACGAGTTGTTGTGCGTAGGTCAGATTAAACTGGCTGATGGCCTGCCACTTCTGCAAAAGACTCGTTTGGGCTGGATAGTTACTGGAGGTGGCTCGCAGCGTCAGAAATCTGCTTTGGTTGCATCCAAGTCTCCGTCTACACAGGATTGCAATATACGAATCGAGCAGATGGTTCACTCTTTTTGGGATCTCGAAAGTGGTGTCGATCCGGCTGTAAAACTTACAAAAGAAGAGTTCGACTTCGAGGAGCATTTCAAGGCTAATTACAGGCGCCTGCGTACTGGCGAGTAAAGGCCTGTAAAGCTCAGCACAGATCTGCTTAGCGATTCCTATACGCAAGCCTATCGTCGGTTTATAAACTTGGAGCGAAAGTTAGAACGCAATCCACTTCTCAAAGCACAGTACTCTGCATTTATTAAGGAGTATTTAGAGTTGGGTCATATCGCCAGTTTCGCTAAATTTGTGCAAGTATTTCCTTCCGCACCATTGCGTTCTGAAGGAGGACAGCACAACGACAAAGTTGAGAGTCGTGTTTGACGGTTCCGCATCCACATCCTCTGGTCATTCTTTAAATGACATCCTAATGGCTGGTCCTTCCATTCAGTCAAAGCTCGCAAACACGCTTGTTCGATTTCGCACGTTTCCTATCGCTTTAACAGGAGACATCTGCAAGATGTACCGCTGCGTGCGAGTATCAAATCCGGATAGCTATTTTCAATGCATTCTATGGCGTGACTCGCCTCAAAAGGATATTCAAGTTTTCCGTCTTGATACCGTCACTTACGTTACAAAGCCTGCCTCGTTTCTCTCCGTTCGCACTATGCATCAGCTGGCTGAAGATGAGCATGAGCTATTTCCTATGGGCTCCGATATCTTGCGTCGCGATTTTTATGTTGATGATTTAATCACTGGTGGTGCTTCTACAAACGAAGTCATAGAAATTATGAGACAAACCACAGGGCTACTTGCCAAGGCTAATTTCAAGCTAAGGAAGTGGTGCTCCAGCAATCCTGATGTGCTCAAACAAGTTCCGGAAGAAGACAAAGAAACTCTAGTTAATTTTGATGATGGCAGCGACATAACAAAAACTCTAGGACTGTCGTGGGATCCTGCGACGGATTTATTCATTTTCACGTTTCTGCCAGCATTGACATCTGGTCGAATTTGCAAGCGCACTGTTTTGTCAACTATTGCCAGATTTTATGATCCGCTTGGCCTTATTGGACCAGTAATCGCAAAGGCTAAAATATTCCTGCAGGCGCTTTGGAGAGAAAAGCTTGATCGGGATGAAAGCCTTTCAGCATAATTGACAACATCTTGGCATAATCTTATTGCAGATTTTGAGCGCACAAAGCAGCTGAAATTTCCAAGGCTTGCACTTTCTGCTGGTGTTTCCATTGAAGTGCATGGTTTTAGTGATGCCAGCATAGATGCCTATGGAGCTTGCGTCTACATCATTTCGACCACGCAAGGCCAATCTCGTGCGGAGCTGCTGTGTTCCAGATCTCGTGTGGCGCCACTCAAATCGTTGACCGTGCCCCGACTAGAGTTGTGCGGAGCCGTTTTGCTGGCACAACTCATAAACGAAATATCTCGTATGGAGTTATTCGACTGCAAGTTTTATTGTTGGTCCGATTCTGCAGTAGCGCTATCTTGGATTCGCAGCGAGCCATCCAGGTTTCAAATTTTCGTTTCCAATCGCATCCCAACTATTCAAGAGTTGACCTCTGGCATGGAATGGCGATATATTCCAACCGATTTGAATCCTGCGGACATACTTTCACGTGGAGCTTTGCCCAGCGAATTAGTCCAGTCCAACTTGTGGCTACATGGTCCCGCATTTCTGACGAAAGATAAATCTTCTTGGCCAGAGTCTTGCAATTCCGTCTCGTCGCTTCCTGAGCAGCGCTCTAAAGTGTTTGTAAGCACCACACTGTGCGAAGACATTGCACAGCAATGCAAATATGTTAACACATTTGGAAAGCTGCAGCGCGTGTTTGCATACGTATACAAGTTCACCGTGTACGAATTCCTGGGCTATCGGTGGACTGCATCCGTCATGGAACACTGCTGTTGATGCGCTCAATTCAAATGTCTACGCTTCGGGACGAATACAAGACCTTGCAGGCCGGATACACTTTGAAATCGTCTAGCTCCTGTCTTTCTTTATCTCCGTTTCTCGACAGCTCTGGATTGATGCGCGTTGGTGGCCATCTAAGTAACTCTGCGCTCGACTTTGAAGCCCAGCATCCAATTATACTTCCAAGGCGTCATCCAGTCACGCGTTCAGTTATTATGCACTACCATGTCCGTAATCTGCATTCTGGACCTCGTGGATTGCTGGCCTCAATTCGGCTGCAGTATTGGCCAATTGGCGGTCGGAAAACAGTGTGCAGCGTAGTCAGCAAATGCACCATTTGTTTTCGAGCCAAGCCTCGTCTTGTGGAGCATGTTATGGCTGACCTGCCAAAGGATCAAGTTGATGCTTCACATACCTTTATGGTCACTGGTGTGGATTTTTGTGGGCCGTTTTTCTACAAAAGCGAGGTCCGCAATAAGGCACCAATAAAATGCTATATTTGCATTTTCATTTGCTTCGCCACCAAAGCTGTGGTGGAGTTGGTGACGGATTTAACCACCGGAGCATTCTTAAATGCACTTAAACGCTTTATTTTGACGCGCTGTCGACCTACGAGGATCTGGTCTGACAACGCTACAAATTTCGTTGGCGCACGGAACGAGATGGCTGAGCTAAAGCGTCTTTTTGAATCCAGCGAGCACCTGCAGGCTGTGCAAGAATTTTGCCTTGCTGACTGTATTGATTGGCGTTTCATTCCGCCGCGCTCGCCTCACTTTGGTGGTCTATGGGAAGCGGCTGTAAAGACTGCCAAGCATCATTTCTACAGATCCGTTGGACTATCGCTGCTCGAATTTGATGAGCTGCGCACGCTTGTATGCCATATCGGGGCAATTATTAATTCTCGCCCATTGTTATCGCTTTCAGAACATCCAGCAGATCTCGATGTCTTGACTCCAGCTCATTTTCTTGGTGCTGCTCCGCTGTCAACGTACGTTGAGCCTGATCTGACGAAGCCTCATCAGCGGCGCAGATGGCGTGTCGAGAGTTGCAGAATTGAGGACTTCCACTGGAACCATTCGACGAGCCGTTCGCAAATTATGACCGCTGCCGAAACAAGATGTTGTTGAAGACCCTGGTTCTTCAACAGGGGGAGTATGTTTGGTCATCCGGCCAAAAACAGCCAAAACCAGCAGCACATCATAGTTAATAAGTAACGTAAATAACTCAATACAAAGTGCTCCTTTTCTTGTCACTTGCTTTGCAAAGCAAGCCGAGCACTTAACGTTTCCTTTTGTTGCTTGCCATAAATTTGCATAGGCTGCTGCGCAGCCGCCACATATGTACTAGTTATTGTCGCTAACTCTGCAAGTCAAGTTCGTTTTCGTTATCGCATCTGGTACGGAGAAGCTTAGCTTTCCGTCTACCAGCATAAACTTTGTAAATCTCGGCGATCGCTACCTATGCAAAATAAACATTTGTGAACCTTTTTTAAATTGAACAATTTCGTTTTCGCTTATTTTGCAATTATTTCGCCAACATAATTTCGCATATATGGTGACCCCGACGTGATTAATAATTCCACAAAACCTTGCTTAATCGCGTTAAAAAACAAAAGCGTACATAATTGAGTTCATTGTACACAAAAAATATTCAAGTACATAAGTGCAAAAGTATAAGTTCATAGTGCCTACTGTACCGCCAATAAGCAGCCGTGTGAAGCGACGTTTTTGAGGGCAACGAACATCAGCAGATAAAACAGTTATTCGCGCGCGTCATTTATCTCTGCTATTTTCGGTTTTCGGTTCTCTCTCGCGTTCATAATGTCTGAGAGCGACGGTCAAATGCGCGCCTTCCAAGCTGTCGCATCAGCTGCTGCTGACGTAACTGATGCAGCGACGCTTGCGCCAACAGCTTCGACGTCAACAGCTGTGGGCAATGCAGTGCAGGCTACGAACAATAATGTTGAGTTTTATAAGCGCAAGGCGCAATCATTATATGCGTGGGCGCTTTCTATTCAAAATAAAATAAATGATTGTGAAATTGACAATATTTCAGAAAGTGAGCTGCGAAAACGTGTGGAAATGCTGCAAAGTATTCAGGCCTCTTTTAATTTGGTGCATGACAAATTAGAGGAGCTGGACTTTGATAAGATTGGCAGCAGTTTGCGCTGCAACTTTGCTGAGCTGGTGGTCTGCTTGGAGGGCCGCCTGCTAAATGCAATACAAAGGATGCAATCTGGCGCGCCGCCGTGTTCGACGCTTCGGCAAGATGATCAGTCTACCATTGTGATAAATCGGTCTCGTTTGCCTGAGCTTAAGTTGCCTACATTCAGTGGTGGATATACTGAATATGCAGATTTCGCTTCGATGTTCACATCAGTGATCGCCAAGGATCCAGAGGTCAAGCTTAAGAGGATCTGCGTTGGACACGATTCGTGCGCTTGAGATAAGTGGTGCAAATTATTCAGTGGCGTTAGACCTACTCGACAAGCGGTTTAACAATAAGCGTCTTATTTTCCAGGCACACATCTCCGAGATTTTGGGCATTAAAAAGGCTGAAACTACAAGCAAGCTGCGAGAGTTGTCCGACAAAGTCAACGCAAATATGCGTGCACTGTTGAGCTTGGGCAATATGCAAGATGTAGCTGGCAGCATCGTCGTTCAGACAATTTTGGGCAAGGTGGATGCTGCGACGCAGGCAAAGTGGGAGGACGCCCCATTAAACGTTATACCATCATGGGAGCAATTTGCGACGTTCTTGGATAGCAGGTGACAAAAATTGGAAAACATCGAGCATGCAATGGCATCATATTCGTCGAATTATCAGGTGGGAAAGAATAAAAACACTAACACCAAACGCTCGTTTGTCGCCACTATCCCATCCGCAAATGGTTGTCTGTTTTGTGACAATAATGCACACGAAATATACAGTTGCCCACTTTTTGGTAATTTGTCGCCTGTACTTCGTTTAAAGGAAGCGAAACGCCTCTCTCTGTGTATAAATTGTCTTAGAAAAGGACACAGAATGAGAACTTGCAATTCTGGATCGTGTAGAACCTGTGGTGCCAAACATCACAGTTTATTGCATTTTAATAATTCAGCTGTCGTAAATTTGATGCCTGAGCAATCGTCCGCTTCTGACTTACACTCGCGGCCGTCTTCATTGTTACTGCCACGTAGCGCTCTCGCAGCTGTTTCGCCATCATCGCTTGCTTCATTGCCTGCCCAAAATCTCGGCTCAGATGTTGTGCTCTTGGCCACCGCTGTCATCAGCATTCAAAATCGCGCCGGGACTTGGGTACCCTGCCGTGCACTGCTCGATTCCGGATCACAGTTGCACATTATAACTTCGCGATTCGCTCAGCGGCTCCAACTTCGAAAGACCAAGTCGCCGGCCTCTGTGTCTGGTCTTGGTGACGTCAGTTTCAAGTCTGATGGTTGCACTGTGCACTTATGCTTGCAATCAATGGTCACTGACTATTCCGCATATATTACTGCTTTGGTCGCTCCTTCCATTACTGAGAACCAACCAAATTTCACGGTTGACATATCTCATTGGGATATACCAAGCAATGTCCGCTTAGCTGATCCGGCGTTCTTCAAGCCACAGCAAATTGATATGCTTATCGGTGCCAATTTATTCTACGAGTTGTTGTGCGTAGGTCAGATTAAACTGGCTGATGGCCTGCCACTTCTGCAAAAGACTCGTTTGGGCTGGATAGTTACTGGAGGTGGCTCGCAGCGTCAGAAATCTGCTTTGGTTGCATCCAAGTCTCCGTCTACACAGGATTGCAATATACGAATCGAGCAGATGGTTCACTCTTTTTGGGATCTCGAAAGTGGTGTCGATCCGGCTGTAAAACTTACAAAAGAAGAGTTCGACTTCGAGGAGCATTTCAAGGCTAATTACAGGCGCCTGCGTACTGGCGAGTAAAGGCCTGTAAAGCTCAGCACAGATCTGCTTAGCGATTCCTATATGCAAGCCTATCGTCGGTTTATAAACTTGGAGCGAAAGTTAGAACGCAATACACTTCTCAAAGCACAGTACTCTGCATTTATTAAGGAGTATTTAGAGTTGGGTCATATCGCCAGTTTCGCTAAATTTGTGCAAGTATTTCCTTCCGCACCATTGCGTTCTGAAGGAGGACAGCACAACGACAAAGTTGAGAGTCGTGTTTGACGGTTCCGCATCCACATCCTCTGGTCATTCTTTAAATGACATCCTAATGGCTGGTCCTTCCATTCAGTCAAAGCTCGCAAACACGCTTGTTCGATTTCGCACGTTTCCTATCGCTTTAACAGGAGACATCTGCAAGATGTACCGCTGCGTGCGAGTATCAAATCCGGATAGCTATTTTCAATGCATTCTATGGCGTGACTCGCCTCAAAAGGATATTCAAGTTTTCCGTCTTGATACCGTCACTTACGTTACAAAGCCTGCCTCGTTTCTCTCCGTTCGCACTATGCATCAGCTGGCTGAAGATGAGCATGAGCTATTTCCTATGGGCTCCGATATCTTGCGTCGCGATTTTTATGTTGATGATTTAATCACTGGTGGTGCTTCTACAAACGAAGTCATAGAAATTATGAGACAAACCACAGGGCTACTTGCCAAGGCTAATTTCAAGCTAAGGAAGTGGTGCTCCAGCAATCCTGATGTGCTCAAACAAGTTCCGGAAGAAGACAAAGAAACTCTAGTTAATTTTGATGATGGCAGCGACATAACAAAAACTCTAGGACTGTCGTGGGATCCTGCGACGGATTTATTCATTTTCACGTTTCTGCCAGCATTGACATCTGGTCGAATTTGCAAGCGCACTGTTTTGTCAACTATTGCCAGATTTTATGATCCGCTTGGCCTTATTGGACCAGTAATCGCAAAGGCTAAAATATTCCTGCAGGCGCTTTGGAGAGAAAAGCTTGATCGGGATGAAAGCCTTTCAGCATAATTGACAACATCTTGGCATAATCTTATTGCAGATTTTGAGCGCACAAAGCAGCTGAAATTTCCAAGGCTTGCACTTTCTGCTGGTGTTTCCATTGAAGTGCATGGTTTTAGTGATGCCAGCATAGATGCCTATGGAGCTTGCGTCTACATCATTTCGACCACGCAAGGCCAATCTCGTGCGGAGCTGCTGTGTTCCAGATCTCGTGTGGCGCCACTCAAATCGTTGACCGTGCCCCGACTAGAGTTGTGCGGAGCCGTTTTGCTGGCACAACTCATAAACGAAATATCTCGTATGGAGTTATTCGACTGCAAGTTTTATTGTTGGTCCGATTCTGCAGTAGCGCTATCTTGGATTCGCAGCGAGCCATCCAGGTTTCAAATTTTCGTTTCCAATCGCATCCCAACTATTCAAGAGTTGACCTCTGGCATGGAATGGCGATATATTCCAACCGATTTGAATCCTGCGGACATACTTTCACGTGGAGCTTTGCCCAGCGAATTAGTCCAGTCCAACTTGTGGCTACATGGTCCCGCATTTCTGACGAAAGATAAATCTTCTTGGCCAGAGTCTTGCAATTCCGTCTCGTCGCTTCCTGAGCAGCGCTCTAAAGTGTTTGTAAGCACCACACTGTGCGAAGACATTGCACAGCAATGCAAATATGTTAACACATTTGGAAAGCTGCAGCGCGTGTTTGCATACGTATACAAGTTCCTGCACCGTGTACGAATTCCTGGGCTATCGGTGGACTGCATCCGTCATGGAACACTGCTGTTGATGCGCTCAATTCAAATGTCTACGCTTCGGGACGAATACAAGACCTTGCAGGCCGGATACACTTTGAAATCGTCTAGCTCCTGTCTTTCTTTATCTCCGTTTCTCGACAGCTCTGGATTGATGCGCGTTGGTGGCCATCTAAGTAACTCTGCGCTCGACTTTGAAGCCCAGCATCCAATTATACTTCCAAGGCGTCATCCAGTCACGCGTTCAGTTATTATGCACTACCATGTCCGTAATCTGCATTCTGGACCTCGTGGATTGCTGGCCTCAATTCGGCTGCAGTATTGGCCAATTGGCGGTCGGAAAACAGTGTGCAGCGTAGTCAGCAAATGCACCATTTGTTTTCGAGCCAAGCCTCGTCTTGTGGAGCATGTTATGGCTGACCTGCCAAAGGATCAAGTTGATGCTTCACATACCTTTATGGTCACTGGTGTGGATTTTTGTGGGCCGTTTTTCTACAAAAGCGAGGTCCGCAATAAGGCACCAATAAAATGCTATATTTGCATTTTCATTTGCTTCGCCACCAAAGCTGTGGTGGAGTTGGTGACGGATTTAACCACCGGAGCATTCTTAAATGCACTTAAACGCTTTATTTTGACGCGCTGTCGACCTACGAGGATCTGGTCTGACAACGCTACAAATTTCGTTGGCGCACGGAACGAGATGGCTGAGCTAAAGCGTCTTTTTGAATCCAGCGAGCACCTGCAGGCTGTGCAAGAATTTTGCCTTGCTGACTGTATTGATTGGCGTTTCATTCCGCCGCGCTCGCCTCACTTTGGTGGTCTATGGGAAGCGGCTGTAAAGACTGCCAAGCATCATTTCTACAGATCCGTTGGACTATCGCTGCTCGAATTTGATGAGCTGCGCACGCTTGTATGCCATATCGGGGCAATTATTAATACTCGCCCATTGTTATCGCTTTCAGAACATCCAGCAGATCTCGATGTCTTGACTCCAGCTCATTTTCTTGGTGCTGCTCCGCTGTCAACGTACGTTGAGCCTGATCTGACGAAGCCTCATCAGCGGCGCAGATGGCGTGTCGAGAGTTGCAGAATTGAGGACTTCCACTGGAACCATTCGACGAGCCGTTCGCAAATTATGACCGCTGCCGAAACAAGATGTTGTTGAAGACCCTGGTTCTTCAACAGGGGGAGTATGTTTGGTCATCCGGCCAAAAACAGCCAAAACCAGCAGCACATCATAGTTAATAAGTAACGTAAATAACTCAATACAAAGTGCTCGTTTTCTTGTCACTTGCTTTGCAAAGCAAGCCGAGCACTTAACGTTTCCTTTTGTTGCTTGCCATAAATTTGCATAGGCTGCTGCGCAGCCGCCACATATGTACTAGTTATTGTCGCTAACTCTGCAAGTCAAGTTCGTTTTCGTTATCGCATCTGGTACGGAGAAGCTTAGCTTTCCGTCTACCAGCATAAACTTTGTAAATCTCGGCGATCACTACCTATGCAAAATAAACATTTGTGAACCTTTTTTAAATTGAACAATTTCGTTTTCGCTTATTTTGCAATTATTTCGCCAACATAATTTCGCATATATGGTGACCCCGACGTGATTAATAATTCCACAAAACCTTGCTTAATCGCGTTAAAAAACAAAAGCGTACATAATTGAGTTCATTGTACACAAAAAATATTCAAGTACATAAGTGCAAAAGTATAAGTTCATAGTGCCTACTGTACCGCCAATAAGCAGCCGTGTGAAGCGACGTTTTTGAGGGCAACGAACATCAGCAGATAAAACAGTTATTCGCGCGCGTCATTTATCTCTGCTATTTTCGGTTTTCGGTTCTCTCTCGCGTTCATAATGTCTGAGAGCGACGGTCAAATGCGCGCCTTCCAAGCTGTCGCATCAGCTGCTGCTGACGTAACTGATGCAGCGACGCTTGCGCCAACAGCTTCGACGTCAACAGCTGTGGGCAATGCAGTGCAGGCTACGAACAATAATGTTGAGTTTTATAAGCGCAAGGCGCAATCATTATATGCGTGGGCGCTTTCTATTCAAAATAAAATAAATGATTGTGAAATTGACAATATTTCAGAAAGTGAGCTGCGAAAACGTGTGGAAATGCTGCAAAGTATTCAGGCCTCTTTTAATTTGGTGCATGACAAATTAGAGGAGCTGGACTTTGATAAGATTGGCAGCAGTTTGCGCTGCAACTTTGCTGAGCTGGTGGTCTGCTTGGAGGGCCGCCTGCTAAATGCAATACAAAGGATGCAATCTGGCGCGCCGCCGTGTTCGACGCTTCGGCAAGATGATCAGTCTACCATTGTGATAAATCGGTCTCGTTTGCCTGAGCTTAAGTTGCCTACATTCAGTGGTGGATATACTGAATATGCAGATTTCGCTTCGATGTTCACATCAGTGATCGCCAAGGATCCAGAGGTCAAGCTTAAGAGGATCTGCGTTGGACACGATTCGTGCGCTTGAGATAAGTGGTGCAAATTATTCAGTGGCGTTAGACCTACTCGACAAGCGGTTTAACAATAAGCGTCTTATTTTCCAGGCACACATCTCCGAGATTTTGGGCATTAAAAAGGCTGAAACTACAAGCAAGCTGCGAGAGTTGTCCGACAAAGTCAACGCAAATATGCGTGCACTGTTGAGCTTGGGCAATATGCAAGATGTAGCTGGCAGCATCGTCGTTCAGACAATTTTGGGCAAGGTGGATGCTGCGACGCAGGCAAAGTAGGAGGAAGCCGCCCCATTAAACGTTATACCGTCATGGGAGCAATTTGCGACGTTCTTGGATAGCAGGTGACAAAAATTGGAAAACATCGAGCATGCAATGGCATCATATTCGTCGAATTATCAGGTGGGAAAGAATAAAAACACTAACACCAAACGCTCGTTTGTCGCCACTAACCCATCCGCAAATGGTTGTCTGTTTTGTGACAATAATGCACACGAAATATACAGTTGCCCACTTTTTGGTAATTTGTCGCCTATACTTCGTTTAAAGGAAGCGAAACGCCTCTCTCTGTGTATAAATTGTCTTAGAAAAGGACACAGAATGAGAACTTGCAATTCTGGATCGTGTAGAACCTGTGGTGCCAAACATCACAGTTTATTGCATTTTAATAATTCAGCTGCCGTAAATTTGATGCCTGAGCAATCGTCCGCTTCTGACTTACACTCGCGGCCGTCTTCATTGTTACTGCCACGTAGCGCTCTCGCAGCTGTTTCGCCATCATCGCTTGCTTCATTGCCTGCCCAAAATCTCGGCTCAGATGTTGTGCTCTTGGCCACCGCTGTCATCAGCATTCAAAATCGCGCCGGGACTTGGGTACCCTGCCGTGCACTGCTCGATTCCGGATCACAGTTGCACATTATAACTTCGCGATTCGCTCACCGGCTCCAACTTCGAAAGACCAAGTCGCCGGCCTCTGTGTCTGGTCTTGGTGACGTCAGTTTCAAGTCTGATGGTTGCACTGTGCACTTATGCTTGCAATCAATGGTCACTGACTATTCCGCATATATTACTGCTTTGGTCGCTCCTTCCATTACTGAGAACCAACCAAATTTCACGGTTGACATATCTCATTGGGATATACCAAGCAATGTCCGCTTAGCTGATCCGGCGTTCTTCAAGCCACAGCAAATTGATATGCTTATCGGTGCCAATTTATTCTACGAGTTGTTGTGCGTAGGTCAGATTAAACTGGCTGATGGCCTGCCACTTCTGCAAAAGACTCGTTTGGGCTGGATAGTTACTGGAGGTGGCTCGCAGCGTCAGAAATCTGCTTTGGTTGCATCCAAGTCTCCGTCTACACAGGATTGCAATATACGAATCGAGCAGATGGTTCACTCTTTTTGGGAGCTCGAAAGTGGTGTCGATCCGGCTGTAAAACTTACAAAAGAAGAGTTCGACTTCGAGGAGCATTTCAAGGCTAATTACAGGCGCCTGCGTACTGGCGAGTAAAGGCCTGTAAAGCTCAGCACAGATCTGCTTAGCGATTCCTATACGCAAGCCTATCGTCGGTTTATAAACTTGGAGCGAAAGTTAGAACGCAATCCACTTCTCAAAGCACAGTACTCTGCATTTATTAAGGAGTATTTAGAGTTGGGTCATATCGCCAGTTTCGCTAAATTTGTGCAAGTATTTCCTTCCGCACCATTGCGTTCTGAAGGAGGACAGCACAACGACAAAGTTGAGAGTCGTGTTTGACGGTTCCGCATCCACATCCTCTGGTCATTCTTTAAATGACATCCTAATGGCTGGTCCTTCCATTCAGTCAAAGCTCGCAAACACGCTTGTTCGATTTCGCACGTTTCCTATCGCTTTAACAGGAGACATCTGCAAGATGTACCGCTGCGTGCGAGTATCAAATCCGGATAGCTATTTTCAATGCATTCTATGGCGTGACTCGCCTCAAAAGGATATTCAAGTTTTCCGTCTTGATACCGTCACTTACGTTACAAAGCCTGCCTCGTTTCTCTCCGTTCGCACTATGCATCAGCTGGCTGAAGATGAGCATGAGCTATTTCCTATGGGCTCCGATATCTTGCGTCGCGATTTTTATGTTGATGATTTAATCACTGGTGGTGCTTCTACAAACGAAGTCATAGAAATTATGAGACAAACCACAGGGCTACTTGCCAAGGCTAATTTCAAGCTAAGGAAGTGGTGCTCCAGCAATCCTGATGTGCTCAAACAAGTTCCGGAAGAAGACAAAGAAACTCTAGTTAATTTTGATGATGGCAGCGACATAACAAAAACTCTAGGACTGTCGTGGGATCCTGCGACGGATTTATTCATTTTCACGTTTCTGCCAGCATTGACATCTGGTCGAATTTGCAAGCGCACTGTTTTGTCAACTATTGCCAGATTTTATGATCCGCTTGGCCTTATTGGACCAGTAATCGCAAAGGCTAAAATATTCCTGCAGGCGCTTTGGAGAGAAAAGCTTGATCGGGATGAAAGCCTTTCAGCATAATTGACAACATCTTGGCATAATCTTATTGCAGATTTTGAGCGCACAAAGCAGCTGAAATTTCCAAGGCTTGCACTTTCTGCTGGTGTTTCCATTGAAGTGCATGGTTTTAGTGATGCCAGCATAGATGCCTATGGAGCTTGCGTCTACATCATTTCGACCACGCAAGGCCAATCTCGTGCGGAGCTGCTGTGTTCCAGATCTCGTGTGGCGCCACTCAAATCGTTGACCGTGCCCCGACTAGAGTTGTGCGGAGCCGTTTTGCTGGCACAACTCATAAACGAAATATCTCGTATGGAGTTATTCGACTGCAAGTTTTATTGTTGGTCCGATTCTGCAGTAGCGCTATCTTGGATTCGCAGCGAGCCATCCAGGTTTCAAATTTTCGTTTCCAATCGCATCCCAACTATTCAAGAGTTGACCTCTGGCATGGAATGGCGATATATTCCAACCGATTTGAATCCTGCGGACATACTTTCACGTGGAGCTTTGCCCAGCGAATTAGTCCAGTCCAACTTGTGGCTACATGGTCCCGCATTTCTGACGAAAGATAAATCTTCTTGGCCAGAGTCTTGCAATTCCGTCTCGTCGCTTCCTGAGCAGCGCTCTAAAGTGTTTGTAAGCACCACACTGTGCGAAGACATTGCACAGCAATGCAAATATGTTAACACATTTGGAAAGCTGCAGCGCGTGTTTGCATACGTATACAAGTTCCTGCACCGTGTACGAATTCCTGGGCTATCGGTGGACTGCATCCGTCATGGAACAATGCTGTTGATGCGCTCAATTCAAATGTCTACGCTTCGGGACGAATACAAGACCTTGCAGGCCGGATACACTTTGAAATCGTCTAGCTCCTGTCTTTCTTTATCTCCGTTTCTCGACAGCTCTGGATTGATGCGCGTTGGTGGCCATCTAAGTAACTCTGCGCTCGACTTTGAAGCCCAGCATCCAATTATACTTCCAAGGCGTCATCCAGTCACGCGTTCAGTTATTATGCACTACCATGTCCGTAATCTGCATTCTGGACCTCGTGGATTGCTGGCCTCAATTCGGCTGCAGTATTGGCCAATTGGCGGTCGGAAAACAGTGTGCAATGTAGTCAGCAAATGCACCATTTGTTTTCGAGCCAAGCCTCGTCTTGTGGAGCATGTTATGGCTGACCTGCCAAAGGATCAAGTTGATGCTTCACATACCTTTATGGTCACTGGTGTGGATTTTTGTGGGCCGTTTTTCTACAAAAGCGAGGTCCGCAATAAGGCACCAATAAAATGCTATATTTGCATTTTCATTTGCTTCGCCACCAAAGCTGTGGTGGAGTTGGTGACGGATTTAACCACCGGAGCATTCTTAAATGCACTTAAACGCTTTATTTTGACGCGCTGTCGACCTACGAGGATCTGGTCTGACAACGCTACAAATTTCGTTGGCGCACGGAACGAGATGGCTGAGCTAAAGCGTCTTTTTGAATCCAGCGAGCACCTGCAGGCTGTGCAAGAATTTTGCCTTGCTGACTGTATTGATTGGCGTTTCATTCCGCCGCGCTTGCCTCACTTTGGTGGTCTATGGGAAGCGGCTGTAAAGACTGCCAAGCATCATTTCTACAGATCCGTTGGACTATCGCTGCTCGAATTTGATGAGCTGCGCACGCTTGTATGCCATATCGGGGCAATTATTAATTCTCGCCCATTGTTATCGCTTTCAGAACATCCAGCAGATCTCGATGTCTTGACTCCAGCTCATTTTCTTGGTGCTGCTCCGCTGTCAACGTACGTTGAGCCTGATCTGACGAAGCCTCATCAGCGGCGCAGATGGCGTGTCGAGAGTTGCAGAATTGAGGACTTCCACTGGAACTATTCGACGAGCCGTTCGCAAATTATGACCGCTGCCGAAACAAGATGTTGTTGAAGACCCTGGTTCTTCAACAGGGGGAGTATGTTTGGTCATCCGGCCAAAAACAGCCAAAACCAGCAGCACATCATAGTTAATAAGTAACGTAAATAACTCAATACAAAGTGCTCGTTTTCTTGTCACTTGCTTTGCAAAGCAAGCCGAGCACTTAACGTTTCCTTTTGTTGCTTGCCATAAATTTGCATAGGCTGCTGCGCAGCCGCCACATATGTACTAGTTATTGTCGCTAACTCTGCAAGTCAAGTTCGTTTTCGTTATCGCATCTGGTACGGAGAAGCTTAGCTTTCCGTCTACCAGCATAAACTTTGTAAATCTCGGCGATCGCTACCTATGCAAAATAAACATTTGTGAACCTCTTTTAAATTGAACAATTTCGTTTTCGCTTATTTTGCAATTATTTCGCCAACATAATTTCGCATATTTGGAATCATAAAAAAGCTTATGATTATACACATTCAATTTGTTATTGAACCGAATGAAAATTGAATTCCAGCGCAATTCCGTCTTCAGCCTTGATATTTTTTTGGACGCAAATTTTCTACGTTTCCGGTTTACTTGCCTTTTACAAAGTTTCAAGTCCGCTTCAGTAAAAAATTGAAGGTGAAGCTCCGAAAGTGGAAATGGCCACGGAATCATCCCTAATTCCTCCTGCCGGTGATAATCGGACCACCCGGTCGATGTCGCCGAAAGCAGAATGCGGCCCGCCTGTGTGAATGAATTCATAGCAGTAACCGATAGGTTGAGCCAGTACGAAGCTAAAATTAGCGCCGCTTCTTCGGCCGACGCAAATAGAGAACCTATCCGCTTCCAACAGTCAATCAGCGCCAGCGTCACGTCACACGATGGGATTCAGTCCTCAGCCCTGTGACACCGAAGTGTTTTCAGCGGAATACGCGTGGTGGCCCACTTTCCGTGACCTATTTACGGCGGTCTACATAGACAATCCACGTCTATCTTCTGACCATCTTGCTTGGCCTTTCCCCTATAATGCAAGAGTCCGGGACGGCAATAAAGGCACTTTGAAGCACGATCCAAGGGTACTTGAGAGATCTTGAGCATTCCAAGGTTGACACCAGCCAGTGGGATTGCGTTCTGGTGTTCTTATGCGTATCCAAGCTTCCGGATGCGCTTCTTTATGGGAGCATTCCTTAAAGGACAAAGCCGAGATCCCAGTCTGGGCGGAGCTAAATTCATTACTTACAGAACGCCATCAGGCTCTGGAGTCCATGAAAGATTTATAATGTTCTCGCAACGCGCAGCATCAATCCAAACCCCCTGCACGGAAAGAGTTTGAACTCAAAAGGGTGAACTCTTTCGAGGCGAACATTAGCGTCAAAGCGCCAACATGCTCTCTATGCGCTAAGGAAAACAATCCAATCCGATTATGTCCTCTGTTTCTCCAAATGAACGTCGATGAGAGAGCAGCTACCATTAAACAGAAAAAAAATATGCCTTAACTGTTTTGCCAGTTATCAGGCATCAGTTAAGGGAGTGTATTAGTGCCCATACCTATTTCATGTGCAAACAGCGCCACCATACACTTCTGCACCGTAGTGCTCCTCCATCCATCCCAGCTACAGGCGTATCCATGCACGCTGTAGCTGCTACAACATCCAATCAATATATACAGTCCACTACTTTAAATCCAAGTGAAGCTTACTCATCTGCAACGTTTCCAGCTATGAGTGCTTCCACGCACGCCACGGCTGCTCCTACTCCAAATCACAACATACAGTCCACGGACTCCACAAGCGAATGTACAGACTTACTTTGCATCCAATATTCCAGGTGTACTTCTGGGCACGGCTGTAGTGAATATTCTTCACGCAAGCACGGTTCACACAGCACGTGCCATGATCGAGTTGGGATCAGAAGGAACATTTATTTCCGAGCGATTGCTTTACTCAATCCAGCTCCCATTCCAGACGATAAGATAAGATGTGCAATTTCATGCTTGTATCGCCGTCAAAACCAAGGATGCAAATTTAAATTTCTGTTTATAGACATGCTTATCGGTGCGGATATGTTTCCATCGATTTTATTCTTCAACGAAACATTTGCGGCACGCTATTGGGCGAAGAGACGATCTTCGGTTGGAAATTGACCCAGTAGCGACTCCCAAAGCCAAATCTATTCCAAAGTTTTCCACACAGATCGCATTGAGAAGTGACACCAATTCGCAGAAACCTTCTTTAAAGTTTGGGGAGGCGGAGAATATCCCTGTGCGACTGGAAGTAGCGTGTTAAAAAACCACAACGCCCCCGACTCTAACTGCGGCTGCATCCACAGAGCCAGAATACCCAGTCAGCAGGCAAGATGTGAAGCCAAGCTCACGCAAGGATAGGTCCACGCCTATTAATTGCACTGGTCCAGAGATACGGAAGAATGAGCCACACTCCAATCGCGAATTCAGTTGCCGCTGGTCCTGGCCGGCTTCGCATATACCTTTTCCAGTGGGAACCTCGCCACGTGATTCCAAATGTTCGGAGCACACTACAGGCCTGCCACATACCGCTCCGCCAGGAGGAGTATCCCAAAGGATATAACACCCTTTCGCAGTGGCTCGCTGTCAACACTACGCACGATGGCGTCATCACTCATGCACCCACAACAGCTGCAAGCGCCGCAGCCATCTTGTGAAACGTTATGACGGCACACCCCACTCGGATTGCCTTTGGAGGATGTCCGCCTACCTGGCATAAACCTGGCATAAACCTGGCATAAACCTGGCATAAATCAGGCCTCTTATTGCCGAGCCCCACGGAGTATTCCACATCATGCCAAGTATGCAATTCCTAATGGCACAGTTTTGCTGCTAATATTGCAAAAAGGAAGTTGCTCCCTTTGCCGATGGCAAACTCCAGCGCTAACTGGTCCTCCTTTCCGTAGCAGAATTAGTATCTGTGTAGAAGCTACGTGCCCAGCTCCGAGCACCGTGTTGTTTGTGTCATGTTTATATTTAACTTCCATTAAACGTCTGAAAAACTTTTTTCCGCCAAGGCTTTGGCACCTTCTCAAGATGGAACCACGCAGGACCAGGATGGTGATGAGCACCCAGCCCCGCTGAGTAAACTCATTCCGCTGCCGCGTTTGTCGACGAGTCCACGCACTACGGCGGTGTCGCCGTTTCCATATGCTAAATCCCGAGAAGCGCCTCCGGACAGTACTCATTAACAAATACTGCCCGAATTGCCTGGCCCACGAGCATTCCGGACGTTCCTGCAGGACTTTTTTCCGACTGGTCGGATTCGCTTTCCTTAGTGGTAGTTCGCACGTTGCGGTGACTGTTTCGTCTGTAGTTTTGTTGGCTGTTATTGTTATAATTGTTGTTTCTTCGTCCTCTGTTCGACCATAAGTTATTTCTGTTGTCTTTATTGTTATATTGCCTGTAGTTATTATTACTGTAACCTCTACCTCTGCGATAGCCTCTTTTGTTCATAAAAAATGCACTTGCTGCATTTTGTTCTGTTAGTTGGGTGTCCATATTTATTAGTTTGTTGAAAATCTCGGAGACGTTTTCGAGCTTTCCTGCTCTTATTATTGTTTTTATCTCGTTGTTGTTGCAGTTATTGCTAACCGTCTCTTGCACTATGTTTGTCGTCCTTTCTGTGGCATATTTTAAATTCATGCCTTCTGAGATATATGCGCTCTGCATCGACTTTGAAAGGTTTTCTATTTAATTTGTGTATACGGAAGCCGTCTTATGCGTTTGCTTGAAAGCTTTTACCCTGGCTTCGCCCGCAAATGACGTCCCTCTTTTGATATTGTTTTTTAGTGTTTCTTTTATCGCTCCTATGGAGCTCTCATCTGTTATAAGGTCTCTCGCATGGCTTGATCTTTATTATTTCTATTGCTGTTTCTTCGAAATTACCTTTTAGTTGGTCAAAGAATGCTAAAGAATCGAGGAATCGTTTTAATTCATCACGCGTCCCTGAGAAATCTGGCAAAATTTTTAGTGGCGTGTTTATTAGTTTGTCTACGTCTTCCATTTTCGTGTTTGTTTTTTCTTGTAAGAGTCTTTTCCTAACTGTTTCGATTTTTTTTGTGCCAGTTGTCTTATCAAACATTCTGCTTATTGAATTTGTTCCCTGTTAACCAAATTTTTTATTTATTTATTACTAATACGTTCTTCGCTTTTCATGGATTCGATTACGTCCTTGATTGAGTATCCACTGTCTTCCACCTTTCGTCGTCTGTACAAAGAATGTCCATTGCCCGTTGTTGGAGTCTCTTGGATCAGATGTGGATGCTCTTTCGCGCATTTGCCAAAGCCGCAACTCCCATTCTTGTTCCGCTTCTATGGCTCTAGACGTAGATGCCCTTTCGCAAAGATCTTGCAAACGTTATTCGCGTTCATCGGTATTTTTGGCTGAATTTGTATACTCTGTACATGAAAATGTACCACCAGTTAGTGATAATGAGTTTTTATGCCAAGTTTCATCATAATAGGTAAATTCTGAAGAAAGTTGTAGCCATAAATAAAATCGCTGCCCATGCGCTGCCTGCAGCGCTGCCCGCAGCTGTAGTTGTTGTTGCTGCTTTGGTTCAACTATGTGCTGCATACATACACGCATATAAACACGCATAGACACGACGATGTAAATTTATGCTGTCAAAACTGTACATAAACATGTCTTCTATGTATGTATTAAATACATTTACTTTATTAATATAAATAATTAATTCAATTTTTTTTAAATAATTTAATTTTAAAAAAATTTGTTTCGCTAGCTTTTTTGCGACAGCAAACAAACGAATATTAAAAGTTAATAAATATGCTTATACGGGTGTATGATGTATTAATTTGTGCAAGGTTAGGTTTGTGTATATGTATGTAACATTGGTAACGGTGCTTTGGTTGGCGAAGGCGCCTGCATTGGCACTATAGCGGCAGTAAAGAAGTCGGAGAGAAACAGCAGTTGAACTTTTGAGAAGAAGACATAGAAAGTTCGAGAAGCAGACATAGAATAGTAGAGCAGTCGAGAGGTTCACGAGTATGAAAGTAGTCGTCAGCAGCAGCAGCCTTGAGTCGTTCGTAAAAAGCAGTCGTGTTCAGCCGTTCATTGCCAGTCGTCAAGCAAGCCATTACCGAGGTCCTATCCCGTCGCTGTTATTTTCAATTGTAGTATGGGGATGGTATCCTACAAAACAGCAGACTCAAAATCCAAACAAGGCAGTAGCAAGATGGTATCCAAACGACACCGGATCCAAACCAAACGATGTAGATGTACAACGAGGCTTACAGAACGAGCAATTTGCTTGCTGCCGCTACAAAGTCAGCGGACCAGCATAAGAATTATTTACAACAAGAGAGAAAGTAGAAAATGTGTATTTTGGAATTTCTCTCCCTCCCCTCTCCCACGAAAATCATAACTCCCGTAATTCTTGGCATTTTCAACTCAAATTGAATTACAATTACCCCCAGTTAGTGCTTATGTGTCCGTATGCCAAGTTTCATTATGATAGACCAATTTAACAAGAAGTTATAGCCATAAATATATTTGCTGGCCACGCGCTGCCCAAGCGCTGCCCGCAGCTGTTGTTGATGCTGATGCTTTCGTTGACTGCAAACATGTTTACACAGACCCGAATATACGCGCATAGACATTCATACACTCACATAGACGCAATTGCTTTGTAAATGTGCAATTATACACCCCTTTACGTGAGTTCGAATACCGAGAGAGGTAAAATCGATAAAATTTTTTTTTTATTTTTCTTTATATTTGTAATTTCTACAAGTATAATTATTCTAAACATATGTAGAGAGTATTTAAAAGTCGGGACACCCGACTTATGCTTTTTTACTTGTTTTTCTTAAAAACGGTGGCCCTTGCAACCAAAAACTATTCGCAGAAAATTCTATGAAATTGAATCTGTTCCTATTTGATTTAAGCCAGTATAAAACTGGCGAGTGTCCAAAAATATATTTTGTCAATTTTCAGCAGCCAATAGTGCGCCCTATCATTCAAGCCTAGGTATCGACATTTGTTTTAATGGAGCAACTCGCGATTTGTCAAGAATGAGCGAACACTCTACTTGTTCTCCATCATCAAACCTGAGGTATGCACAGGAAGCATAAGCAAATTTAGTCGCGTAACAAAATATATGTAATTGCACATTACAATTGGCAGTTATTAGAGTGGTCATTTTTCGGGGTATAGTAATTATTTCTAGTCTTTTAATACTTTTACTTAATTTTTCCCAAATTGTTTAATGGTCGTCAGTTATGTTTGCTATCAGAAAGTTTGAGAGGAAACCAAGAGGATCTAAGATGTACATAGTCAGTTTTAAAATTTCGCGTTTTGTTGGTCTTCTTGTCAGATTTAAAATATTAAAATTCAGTTTTTGAAAATTCAAATTAAAGGTAAATATTTTCGCGCTTGGTTGGTCTTCTTGTCAGATTTAAAATGTTTAAATTCATTCAGTTTATTCGCCGGAAAAAATCGGAATATTGTTGTGGATTCGGGTTGACCGTGAGCAATACCAGTTGCTTGAGGCGGTTAAGAACGTTGAGTTTTAGGGACAGTTGCTCTGGATGTAGTGCTGCTGCAAGATCCTTGGTCCTGCACAGCATTCAGTGGGGTATAATAAGACACTTATGTGTCCGAAAGACCTGTAGTCTTATTCGAGAGTAAGTTCGGCCGGCTGGTGGATTTAAACTTAATGTAGCTTCTATGTTGCACTTGACGTAATGAAACCGCGCACTGGGATTCTTACACTGAATTTTATTAAGCTCGGTATGGGTTTATATAGTGATAATTTGCTTACAATATGTGTCTACTGAACTATTTAATTAACTGCTGAGTGTTTGGCCCTTTAAGAAATGCCATCGTTTTGTGACCTATTCGTGTTTTAGTTCCGCTGGCGCTTGCATTATTGCTTGGCTGATATAGTGTTGGCCGATATGCATCATTGTTTGCCCCCAATGCCATGGCTTGGTGAAATATTGGCCGCTGTCGCTTGTGCTGCATTTGCTGCCCATCTGCCGTGTTTTATGGATTGTTTGCAATAATTGGCTGATCTATTTGTGCGCGCAATACTTGGTTGATATATAGTATTTATGCCGGCGTTTCGCTGCCGCTTACGCTGCATTGGACTTAACCTCTTCGTTTGTGTTTCGCGAGCGTTGCATGGTTTGACTCGTTGAGCGAAATACACATTCTTTGAAAATTCAAATTAATAGTAAATATATCTTTGTCAAAATCCCATATTAGACCCAAAACTTGAAATCCAATTACACATTTCAAATCATGTTTGATTATGTACATATGTCACGTCAATATTTAGCTGAACCGCACTTCTAATATCGTCAGCTCCACTTAAATAATCATCCATATAATGCCTAGAGACTATCTTCTCATAAGCTGTTGAATAAAGTCTTTGGAAATCGAGAGCATTACGGTTCCCAGTCTGTTCTGAGGTACTGGGGCTGCACTTTGCGCCAAAAAACAGTAGTTGTATTTCATATATATCTGGTATTTTAACGCGGTCAGATCCACGCCACAAAATTCTTTGTGCATGGCGATCGTCTTCCCTAACCTGTATCTGCAAAAGCATTTCCTTTATGTCACCAACAAATGCAAATTTGGGCTGTCGGAGTTTCATTAATACTGCTGTCAGTTCATTTTACAGATCAGGTCCTGTTAAAATGTAGTCATTCAAACTACTGCCATGACTTTTAGCCGCTGCATCAAAAATTATTCATAATTAATCTGGTTTATTACAGTTGGTAACACCGAAATATGGCAAGTAGTAGGTCAGTGGTGTTTCTAAAGCTGATTCTTTGGCAATTAATTTTCTTAAGTATCCCTTGAAAACGTACAATTGTATAGTTTCCATGTATTTTTGTCTATACAATTTGTTTTTGTCCATTTTTCGTTCCAAAAGAGTATGTAATAAGCTGTACTATAATTTCCCGGTACCTTTATATCATTGGCTTTCAAAAACAAACCGCATCTTTCGTCTTCTCTTTTCAATGTATTTTTATGATATCTAAGCTCCTTTTATCATCTAAATAAATAGGATTATTTTTGGATATATCAGGACAACAGATCAATAGCCTAATATGATTTCACAAGGTCATGTAAAATGTTCTTCTTCATCGTGTCAATTATTTAAATGAAATACATAATTGTGTAAATCGTCTGTTCAAATTGTTATTTGCATGTATCACCTAACCCAATAGTGTCTTACTACTCACTGGACCTGTGTAAGATTCCAAGTTACGGAAGAAAAGCACATAACATAAAGACATTTTTATACTCTGTACATAAAATGTACAAGAGTATATTAGGCTTGCGGGAGCTGAAAATGTAGCAGGCAGAAGGAGGCGTGGCAGATCCCACAAAGTATATATATTCTTGATCAGCATGACGATACGAGTCGATCTAGCCTTGTCTGTCTGTCTGTCTGTCCGTATGAACACCTAGAACACCTAGCTAGAGACACCAAATTCTGCACAAAGATGCGTTATGTATGTACGCTGTGCAAGTTTATTTTATTTTTTTGATTTTCCCCCCCACTTCCCCCTATGGGGAATCGCCTATATATAAGAGACTATAAGACCTACGGACACCAAATTTTAGTCCCAGATGCTTTATGAGAATACGCAGAAAATATTTTGGAATTTCCCTCCCTCCCACCTCTCCCCCACAAATTTTCTCGAACTCCCGTAATTCTTGGAATTTCGAACTAAAATTTTGTAAATACCCCCAGTTAGTAATTATGTGTCCGTACACCAAGCTTCATCATGATAGACCGATTTAACAAGAAGTTATAGCATAAATAGATTATATAGATTATATATAGCATAAATATATTTGCTGCTACAGCGCTGCTCAAGCGCTGCCCAAGCGCTGCCCGCTGCTGTTGTTGTACACAGACACAAATAGACGCGCATAAACATACATACACTCACATAGACGCAATTGCTTTGTATATGTGCAATTATACACCATTTACGTGAGTTCAAATACCAAAAGAGGTAAAATCGATCAAATTTTTTTTGTTTTTTTAATTCTCACTTTTTTAATTTCTATAATTATTCTAAAAATATGTACAGAGTATTTCAAAGTCGGGACACCCGAATTTAGCTTTTTTACTTGTTCAATCTGCAAACGATTTCCCAGCCATCTGCGTCAGCCTTGAGATCGACATAGTGTCGGCCACCTATGACTTACTTCTGTCAATTGGTGACGACAAGAGAATCTTTAATGCTATCTTAATTTATTTAGTTATGGGCAAAGTCGATCCTACCACAAAAAATAAGTGGGAGGAGCAGCTTGACAAAGCTCCCGCTCTGGCGAGATTGTGAGGATGCTCTCAACAGTCGCTATATTTATACTCCTGGCACAAATCTAGCGTTACCACCACCCTCTCAGCTACCACATTTTCAAGATAGCTCTTCCACTTCGCATGCCATGCATGCGACTGCTTCGGACGGAGTGGTTCTTGCAACAGCAGTCGTTAGCGTTAAAACGAATAGTTTCGATTTCGTTTTAGCAAGAGCGTTGTTAGATTCTGGGTCGCAAGTCAACTTTGTGACTGGAGATCTAGCTAGATCTAGATCAAAATCTACAGCTCAAACGAAACTTTCGATAGACTTAACGTTACAAAAGATTTGGTCCATTGAGGACTTGCCCAATAGTACGAAATTTCTCTCACCTGAGCAACAACTTTGTGAACAACACTTTGTCGAAAATACAAAAATCTTGTCGTCTGGTCGATTTCAGGTCTTGGGTCAACGCACGATGTTGCTAAACGTCGTTTTTTTCCCTTGAAAGGTTCTCGAAAGACCCTCAAGTGATAAGCATGTATCTGGAATTTATGGAATTTATTTATTTTTCGCTCGGTCACATGTCCTCAACGGACAACAAAATTCCAGATACTCCACACTCCGCATTAGTGTGTTGTGCAGACTCAAAGCACGTCGATCAAGTTGCGTGTCGTCTTCGATGCCTCTTGCCGCACGTCCACTCAGAATGACATCTTAATTGTCGATCCAATAATTCAGTAGAAGCTTTATTATACGCAACTTCGTTTTCATATGCAAAAGTTCGCCTTAGGGGCAAACATAAAAAAAATGTACCGTCAGGTGATGGTGTACGAAGCAGATAGAAACTCATAGTGTGACGGAAATATCCGTCTGAGTCTCTGAAAATCGTCAGGTTAAACACTGTGACATATGTCACGTCGCCAGCTCCGTTCTTGGCGGTACGGTGTTTAACAAGGCTGAGTGAAATGGTACGTTCTTCAGATCCTACAGCTGCTGAAGTTATTCGGAGCGAATAAGCGTTGAACAGCTAAAAAAGCTCCGAGCAGAAGAGTCGCACGTTTTTCAAAGTGCAGCCTTCGAATTGGCAAAGTGGTTTTCGAACTGCTCGGAACTGTCCGCATTTGTTAGCATGTTATTCCATTAGCCACAGTCGACTCAGACCCAACAAAAACACTCGGCGTTATGTGGTGGCCAAAGGAAGATGTATTTCAGTTTAATTTGGAAATTTCCTTCCTAGATCTCCGTTCTCTGGGCCTCCATTTCCCGCTGATCCCAAAGGCTAAAATGTTGCTGCAAAAGCTAGATTGGGATGAATCAATGCCTGAGCATTTTCATATAGTTTGGGCCTTGTTCAAGCAGAATTTGCTTAACCTCAGCGGTATTCGATTCCCTAGATTCATCCATACAGATTCGCAGTCACCTATTCAAATACATGCGTTCGCCGATGTCTCAATGAGAGCTTATAGCGCAAGTATGTTCGTGTTTTGACTACGGACGGTTGAAAAGTGTCACTTTTGACCTCAAAATCCTAAGTAGCTCCACTCAAGACGAAAACTTTGCCTCGTCTTGCGCTGTGTGCAGCTCACTTTCTCGCATTTCTTGTTTATCAAGTCCGCCCGCTGTTTATCGACAAGACAGTTTTGTGAACTGACTCGAAAAAAACTCTCCACTGGATCAAGTCACTTCCATCGGCATAGTCAGTGTTCGTTTCGAACTGGGTTTCTCCAATCCAAGAGTGGTCCAAGAATGCAACGTGTCCCAACGAAATCTAACCCAGCAGACATTGTGTTCAAACGATGTAATGTAGTCGAGTTGCGTAGCTCCATTTGGTTTACAGGGCCAGCCTTCCTTATGGAATCGTAAGAAAATTAGTCTGTAAATACTCAATACTCTTCTAAGTCTGTTGTAGTTTTACTCGTCACATCTGAAATTGCTAAAGGTATTCGTTTGGGTTCTTCGATTCTTAACAAGGTGCAGAAAAGTCTCAAAGCCCTATAATCCTATAGCCAAGCCAAGCGAACTCATTTTTGTATTCAAAAGACTTGTTGAAGTTATCCAGGACAATGAGTTCGGTGACGAAATCGACAAAGTTCCAAAAAAGAGAACGCTTAACGCTAATTTACAGCATCTGAGTCCATTCTTGCGAGAGTTTGAAGAAGACGGTTTCTGGTTTTCATTGCTGAGAGTGGGGGGAAGATTATTAAATGCTCCTATTCTGTTCTGTTTCCGTTGATGCTTTCTAAAATGTCGCAATTCTTAAGATCATACGTGTTTTATTTGAATTTGTCGATTTGCCATGCTGGCCCTAGATTGCTTGTGAGCCTGCTTAGTGAGCGAGTTTTACTGTTTTCGTGCATCCTCTGCTTCAAATGAAAGCCCCCGTTGGCCTCCCAAGTAATGGGAAATCTTCCAACAGGCAGGCTCCGACCTGTCCACCCATTCGAAATATGTGCTATTGATTTTTGTGACCCTATAAGCGCAATGCTCCGCAACCGTGGCAAGCCACCGTATAAGTCATACGTGGCTCTGTTTGTTTGTTTTGCATGGAAAGCGGTTCACTGAGAGCTTGTGTCAGACCTAACCACTGACTGGAAGCTGCAGAAGTTTCGAGCGAGATGGGAAAAGGAGGCGGAAGGTGTACGCGAATTCCCATAAAAAAAAGGATGTGAATTTGCGTACATAGCACCTTGAGCACCTCACTTCGGCGGTCTATGGGAGGCAGGCGTCAAATCTGCAAAGCACCTGTTCCTACCGACGGTGGGCAATGCGATCCTGACCGCCGAAAAGCTCGGAACTCTTCTGGCGAGTGTCGAGGCCACTAGGAGCAATCAGCGCGGACCCCAACGACGGCGAGGCACTAACCCCGGGCTACTTCCTAATCTGGCGACCTCTTCTGGCGACTCCAGCTCCACCGCTACCGGACATCGACAGCCAAAGCTGCTTAAGGCGATGGCGCAATGGCTCATTTCGAGCCTACAGTTGCGAACGAAGTGGTTCCACGAGGAACCCAACGTCGTCGTGGGAAAACTCGTCGTGGCGGCCGAGGACAACGTGCCGCCACTAAAGTGGGTACTTGGCAGGGTAATCAAGACTCACGCCGGAGCGGACGGGAAGGTGGGGTGGCCGACGTCGCCACGAATAGTGGCAATCTGGGAAGGGCGATTCTCCGACTTGCGCCATTACCTATTGAAGGACAATGTCCCTCCAAGGGAGCCGGTGTTGGTGCAGATTCTGTTTAGATTAGGATAGTTCTTCTTCATCGTGTCAATTATTTAAATGAAATACATAATTGTGTAAATCGTCTGTTCAAATTGTTATTTGCATGTATCACCTAACCCAATAGTGTCTTACTACTCACTGGACCTGTGTAAGATTCCAAGTTACGGAAGAAAAGCACATAACATAAAGACATTTTTATACTCTGTACATAAAATGTACAAGAGTATATTAGGTTTGCGGGAGCTGAAAATGTAGCAGGCAGAAGGAGGCGTGGCAGATCCCACAAAGTATATATATTCTTGATCAGCATGACGATACGAGTCGATCTAGCCTTGTCTGTCTGTCTGTCTGTCCGTATGAACACCTAGAACACCTAGCTAGAGACACCAAATTCTGCACAAAGATGCGTTATGTATGTACGCTGTGCAAGTTTATTTTATTTTTTTGATTTTCCCCCCCACTTCCCCCTATGGGGAATCGCCTATATATAAGAGACTATAAGACCTACGGACACCAAATTTTAGTCCCAGATGCTTTATGAGAATACGCAGAAAATATTTTGGAATTTCCCTCCCTCCCACCTCTCCCCCACAAATTTTCTCGAACTCCCGTAATTCTTGGAATTTCGAACTAAAATTTTGTAAATACCCCCAGTTAGTAATTATGTGTCCGTACACCAAGCTTCATCATGATAGACCGATTTAACAAGAAGTTATAGCCATAAATATATTTGCTGCTACAGCGCTGCTCAAGCGCTGATCGCTGCTGTTGTTGTACACAGACACAAATAGACGCGCATAAACATACATACACTCACATAGACGCAATTGCTTTGTATATGTGCAATTATACACCATTTACGTGAGTTCAAATACCAAAAGAGGTAAAATCGATCAAATTTTTTTTGTTTTTTTAATTCTCACTTTTTTAATTTCTATAATTATTCTAAAAATATGTACAGAGTATTTCAAAGTCGGGACACCCGAATTTAGCTTTTTTACTTGTTCAATCTGCAAACGATTTCCCAGCCATCTGCGTCAGCCTTGAGATCGACATAGTGTCGGCCACCTATGACTTACTTCTGTCAATTGGTGACGACAAGAGAATCTTTAATGCTATCTTAATTTATTTAGTTATGGGCAAAGTCGATCCTACCACAAAAAATAAGTGGGAGGAGCAGCTTGACAAAGCTCCCGCTCTGGCGAGATTGTGAGGATGCTCTCAACAGTCGCTATATTTATACTCCTGGCACAAATCTAGCGTTACCACCACCCTCTCAGCTACCACATTTTCAAGATAGCTCTTCCACTTCGCATGCCATGCATGCGACTGCTTCGGACGGAGTGGTTCTTGCAACAGCAGTCGTTAGCGTTAAAACGAATAGTTTCGATTTCGTTTTAGCAAGAGCGTTGTTAGATTCTGGGTCGCAAGTCAACTTTGTGACTGGAGATCTAGCTAGATCTAGATCAAAATCTACAGCTCAAACGAAACTTTCGATAGACTTAACGTTACAAAAGATTTGGTCCATTGAGGACTTGCCCAATAGTACGAAATTTCTCTCACCTGAGCAACAACTTTGTGAACAACACTTTGTCGAAAATACAAAAATCTTGTCGTCTGGTCGATTTCAGGTCTTGGGTCAACGCACGATGTTGCTAAACGTCGTTTTTTTCCCTTGAAAGGTTCTCGAAAGACCCTCAAGTGATAAGCATGTATCTGGAATTTATGGAATTTATTTATTTTTCGCTCGGTCACATGTCCTCAACGGACAACAAAATTCCAGATACTCCACACTCCGCATTAGTGTGTTGTGCAGACTCAAAGCACGTCGATCAAGTTGCGTGTCGTCTTCGATGCCTCTTGCCGCACGTCCACTCAGAATGACATCTTAATTGTCGATCCAATAATTCAGTAGAAGCTTTATTATACGCAACTTCGTTTTCATATGCAAAAGTTCGCCTTAGGGGCAAACATAAAAAAAATGTACCGTCAGGTGATGGTGTACGAAGCAGATAGAAACTCATAGTGTGACGGAAATATCCGTCTGAGTCTCTGAAAATCGTCAGGTTAAACACTGTGACATATGTCACGTCGCCAGCTCCGTTCTTGGCGGTACGGTGTTTAGCAAGGCTGAGTGAAATGGTACGTTCTTCAGATCCTACAGCTGCTGAAGTTATTCGGAGCGAATAAGCGTTGAACAGCTAAAAAAGCTCCGAGCAGAAGAGTCGCACGTTTTTCAAAGTGCAGCCTTCGAATTGGCAAAGTGGTTTTCGAACTGCTCGGAACTGTCCGCATTTGTTAGCATGTTATTCCATTAGCCACAGTCGACTCAGACCCAACAAAAACACTCGGCGTTATGTGGTCGCCAAAGGAAGATGTATTTCAGTTTAATTTGGAAATTTCCTTCCTAGATCTCCGTTCTCTGGGCCTCCATTTCCCGCTGATCCCAAAGGCTAAAATGTTGCTGCAAAAGCTAGATTGGGATGAATCAATGCCTGAGCATTTTCATATAGTTTGGGCCTTGTTCAAGCAGAATTTGCTTAACCTCAGCGGTATTCGATTCCCTAGATTCATCCATACAGATTCGCAGTCACCTATTCAAATACATGCGTTCGCCGATGTCTCAATGAGAGCTTATAGCGCAAGTATGTTCGTGTTTTGACTACGGACGGTTGAAAAGTGTCACTTTTGACCTCAAAATCCTAAGTAGCTCCACTCAAGACGAAAACTTTGCCTCGTCTTGCGCTGTGTGCAGCTCACTTTCTCGCATTTCTTGTTTATCAAGTCCGCCCGCTGTTTATCGACAAGACAGTTTTGTGAACTGACTCGAAAAAAACTCTCCACTGGATCAAGTCACTTCCATCGGCATAGTCAGTGTTCGTTTCGAACTGGGTTTCTCCAATCCAAGAGTGGTCCAAGAATGCAACGTGTCCCAACGAAATCTAACCCAGCAGACATTGTGTTCAAACGATGTAATGTAGTCGAGTTGCGTAGCTCCATTTGGTTTACAGGGCCAGCCTTCCTTATGGAATCGTAAGAAAATTAGTCTGTAAATACTCAATACTCTTCTAAGTCTGTTGTAGTTTTACTCGTCACATCTGAAATTGCTAAAGGTATTCGTTTGGGTTCTTCGATTCTTAACAAGGTGCAGAAAAGTCTCAAAGCCCTATAATCCTATAGCCAAGCCAAGCGAACTCATTTTTGTATTCAAAAGACTTGTTGAAGTTATCCAGGACAATGAGTTCGGTGACGTGTTTTATTTGAATTTGTCGATTTGCCATGCTGGCCCTAGATTGCTTGTGAGCCTGCTTAGTGAGCGAGTTTTACTGTTTTCGTGCATCCTCTGCTTCAAATGAAAGCCCCCGTTGGCCTCCCAAGTAATGGGAAATCTTCCAACAGGCAGGCTCCGACCTGTCCACCCATTCGAAATATGTGCTATTGATTTTTGTGACCCTATAAGCGCAATGCTCCGCAACCGTGGCAAGCCACCGTATAAGTCATACGTGGCTCTGTTTGTTTGTTTTGCATGGAAAGCGGTTCACTGAGAGCTTGTGTCAGACCTAACCACTGACTGGAAGCTGCAGAAGTTTCGAGCGAGATGGGAAAAGGAGGCGGAAGGTGTACGCGAATTCCCATAAAAAAAAGGATGTGAATTTGCGTACATAGCACCTTGAGCACCTCACTTCGGCGGTCTATGGGAGGCAGGCGTCAAATCTGCAAAGCACCTGTTCCTACCGACGGTGGGCAATGCGATCCTGACCGCCGAAAAGCTCGGAACTCTTCTGGCGAGTGTCGAGGCCACTAGGAGCAATCAGCGCGGACCCCAACGACGGCGAGGCACTAACCCCGGGCTACTTCCTAATCTGGCGACCTCTTCTGGCGACTCCAGCTCCACCGCTACCGGACATCGACAGCCAAAGCTGCTTAAGGCGATGGCGCAATGGCTCATTTCGAGCCTACAGTTGCGAACGAAGTGGTTCCACGAGGAACCCAACGTCGTCGTGGGAAAACTCGTCGTGGCGGCCGAGGACAACGTGCCGCCACTAAAGTGGGTACTTGGCAGGGTAATCAAGACTCACGCCGGAGCGGACGGGAAGGTGGGGTGGCCGACGTCGCCACGAATAGTGGCAATCTGGGAAGGGCGATTCTCCGACTTGCGCCATTACCTATTGAAGGACGATGTCCCTCCAAGGGAGCCGGTGTTGGTGCAGATTCTGTTTAGATTAGGATAGTTTAAGAGAAATATTTGGATTTTAGTTAAGGGCGAAAAGAGAGCGCGATAGCGGCATTTTACAGACGCGCCCTTTTTCGCCACCTTAGACTTAGCTTAGCATGTAAGCCGAAATTGAATTTGAGTTGTAAGACATACACGAATACACGCACCTGTTGCTTTCGTTTCTCATTTTCGCAATTATTAAAGTCATTGAAAATTTATATAAATTTATATAAATTATTGAAAACAAAGAAAAATGGGACGTTTGCTTTTAACTTTAACTTTAATATGGAAATTAAAAAAAATATTTGCGACGAATATGCTTCTATTTAGTTCTAGTTTACAACTGACTTCAAATTCGGCTTACATGCTAAACTAAGCCTAAGGCGGCGAAAAAAGGGCGCGAGGCGACGTCCGCAAACGGCCGCTCCCGCGCTCTCTTTTCGCCCTAATCTAAAATTTAAAATTAATATCTTAAACTATCTTAATCTAAAGCAGCATCTGCGCCTACACCGGCCCCCTTGGAGGGACATCGTCCTTCAACGGGCAATGGCGCCAGCCGATGAATCGCCCTCCATAGATTGCCACTACTCGTGGTGACGTCGGCCACCCCACCTTCCCGTCCGCTCCGGCGTGAGTCTTGATTACCCTGCCAAGTACCCACTTTAGTGGCGGCACGTTGTCCTCGGCCGCCACGACGAGTTCTCCCACGACGACGTTGGGTTCCTCGTGGAACCACTTCGTTCGCAACTGTAGGCTCGAAATGAGCCATTGCGCCATCGCCTTAAGCAGCTTTGGCTGTCGATGTCCGGTAGCGGTGGAGCTGGAGTCGCCAGAAGAGGTCGCCAGATTAGGAAGTAGCCCGGGGTTAGTGCCTCGCCGTCTTTGGGGTCCGCGCTGATTGCTCCTAGTGGCCTCGACACTCGCCAGGAGAGTTCCGAGCTTTTCGGCGGTCAGGATCGCATTGCCCACCGTCGGTAGGAACGGGTGCTTTGCAGATTTGACGCCTGCCTCCCATAGACCGCCGAAGTGAGGTGCTCTGGGTGGGATGTACGCAAACTCGCATCCTTTTCTTGATGCGAATTCGCGTATGCCTTCCGTTGTTGCTCAGGTGAGAGAACTTTCGAATTATTAGGCAACTCCTCAATGGACCAAAACTTTTGTATCGTTGAGTCTATCGAAAGTAATTGTTCTTCTTGGCAACTTAAATTCATTGCTCCTTCTATACTCGTTTTAGGTTGAGTAGAGCATCTGCCTGACACTATCCAGCCGAGAAGCGTTTTTTGTAATGTGGGGGACTCAGGGCCTTGCTTTATTTGGCCTACCGACAATAAGTCGAAGAATGACTCTGCTCCAATTAGCATATCAATTTTTTGCGGTTTATGGAATTGAGGATCGGCCAATTGAATATTTTTGGGGACCCTCCACCCGCTGGTGTTCACCGCTTGATCGGGATGATAACCAGAAATCGATCCCAAGATCCAAAAATCTGCGGAAAACTCGTTACAATTGACTCGCGACTTCACCACTGTATGAATTCTTTTCTTGGCACGCGCATTGGTGTCTCCAATGCCGCGCAAGACCATACACGTATCCTCTCGTCTGAGCTGTAGCTTTTGAGCTAGATCCTCAGTCACAAAGTTGACTTGTGACCCAGAATCTAACAATGCTCTTGCTAAAACGAAATCGCCACTTTTCGTTTTAACGCTCACGACTGCTGTTGCAAGAACCACTCTATCCGAAGCAGTCGCATGCATGGCATGCGAAGTGGAAGAGCTGTCTTGAAGATGTGGTGGCTGAGAGGGTGGTGGTAACGCAAGATTTGTGCTAGCAGTATAAATATGTAGCAGTGTGTGATGAGAACCATCTCGCTTCTGTGTGGCCACGTGCACAAAGGCGCACCTTTAGCGAAGTCAAACCTTTGCTGCACTGACAAGGCAATATATGCCTGGCAATTGCCAATAGAATGGTCAGCTGAATTGCAAAACTGACAAAGGTTATTCTTTTCTTTTTTGGCAGCAACGAACGAATGATTTATCCTGCTAGCATTTTTGACCTTTTGAGTCTGAGTGTTATTGCTCGACTGGCTGCCCTTCGCTTGAGCTTTACTAGCTTCTTCAGCAACAATATGCTGGTAGCGTCTGTTAAGAGTAGTCTCACAATCTCGCCATAGTGGGAGCTTTGTGTAGTCGAGCTGCTCTTCCCACTTCTTTTTTGTGGTAGGATCGACTTTGCCCATAACTAAATAAATTAAAATGGCATTAGCGATTTTCTTTTCGTCACCAATTGACAGAAGTGAGTCATAGGTGGCCGACACTGTGTCGATCAGGCTTCTCAAAGCTGACGCAGATGGCTGGGAAATCTTTTGCAGATTGAAAAGTGTCGATATGTTATCAAAAAATATTAGGCAGTCATCGTACACCCGCTTTAGACTTTCAATGGCTTTTCTATAATTGCCTTCCGTCACTTGGAAGGCGCGAACTGTGCCTAAAGCGTCACCAGCCAAACACGATATTAAGTGATTGAATTTTTCAATATCATGCAGTGTGTCATCATTGTGCACAAAAGTTTCAAAAACACTCATGAAATTTTTAAATTCAGAATGCTTGCCGCTAAAAGTTGGAAGAGCGACCGCTGGCAATCGACACCTTGGCTTTTTTGAAGTAGACGGTGCAATACCGTTTGCCGAACTTGAATTGTCGATGCTTTTTCTTCTTAGTTTTTCCAGCTGGCCTTTTAATAAGGATTTGGTCATAATGCAAGTTTCTTCCAACTCTTCACGGTAGTCATCTTCTGTATCTTTCGCTTCAATTTTGCTTTGCAATATATTTGCAGTTTCTATATGAGTTGTTAGAAGCTCTAGCCTGCATTCTAACTCGATTGGCTCTAACGAAATGGAGCCTTCTTTTAATTGCCGTTGCATACGACATATACTGCTCATACAGCCCTCGCGCTTCCTTTTAAGTTCTTCGATCAAGTTCTTACTCATATTGATTTACGGTTTTAAACTTTGATCGAACGAAAATTGTCGAGTGACAAACGAGAAATCGAAAATAATATGCTGTTCTCAGCAAGTGTAGGGGAGCGCAACAGATGGTCGTCTAGCAGTGCGAACGATAACGAGAATAACTGCAGTTGACTGACCGTCGAAGGCAATACTTTTGGAAGCAGCAGCGAAAGTGGCGACAACGAAAAGAATAATTCTAATACAAATGCCTTGTGTGCGTTAGCAGAACAGCTAATTATTATGCATGTATTATGCGAAGCGCAGGCAAACAAAAAATGCAGCAGCTTAAGCGCGAACACGACAGCAATGTATTAGCTAAGTTATGCATGCGAGTATGTCGGTATATATGTATGTAACAATGACAACGGCGAATTTGATGAGAACAACGAGAGCAAGCAACAAACGAAAACTGCCGACGGTTGGCTGAGATTGACGTGGGGGGGGGGGGGGGGATGCCGTATGTAAAAGTGGCTATGTATATTTATGTATGTATGTATGTATAATAAAATCAAACGACAATAAATTGGCACTTTAAATAATTGCCTTTAGCGGTTCACTTTTATTTAATATTAGTACGACAATCGATTTATATTTGTGTTAATTATGCTCAACTATCTACCGTATTATATTATGGTCACGTATATGCCAAAGGTTGAAAGTTGAAGGCCGAAATAAGCAATTCGCTGGTTAAATTTCACTTTCAAACTTTAGCACAGTACCTGTGAAGTCGACTTTGGCTCAGGAACTTCCCTTTGGTCGACTTGACTCATCCTTCAATAACGTGGCAGCAACACAATAGAATCCCCAGTGCAGCAACAACAACACGTCCGACGCGGTTTCGCACAAATTAAAGTTTTTAATTTTAAACAAGCAAGTTCCTTCTCGGGCGCCAATGAAAATTTATATGAATTTATATAAATTATTGAAAACAAATTTAGTTTTAGTTTACAACTGACTTCAAATTCGGCTTACATGCTAAACTAAGCCTAAGCCGGTCGCTCTCGCGCTCTCTTTTCGCCCTAAACTAAAATTCAAATAATTCTCTTAAACTATCTTAATCTAAAGCAGCATCTGCGCCAACAGTCATTTATATAAAATAATATCAATTTTTACTGAATGGTTTTTGCCTAAAGAAGTAATACATAAATTATTTAAAAATATGTTCCCAACGTTTGCCAATATTTAAGTTTTTAAATTTTTTGCATAGTGATACATAATGATTTTTCATATTACAGAAACCACAAACTTTGTCTTGTTTAGGTTGACTTGGCTGACTCGCAAGGGTCAATGTTGTATCTTTCGACTTTGCTTGACCAAATCCTAAAGCTTGAGTTTTTCCCCAAAACACTTATGAAAAATTATTATTTTCGGATCGTTGTCTTTTGTTTTTTGAAAGTGTGTCATAAATGCAATGTGTTGGAAAACAGGTAGTTTCTCCAAAACATCAGTAAATAGAAATGGGTTTCGAATGTGGTCAATGTCTTCTAATAATAATAAGTTGTGTATTAAATTTGTAACTAGATCATATAATTTGATTATCTTTTCCAGGTCTTCTTTAACAGCTGGAAAATTTCGGACTTGTTCTTCCAAATGTCGTATAATGTGATTCGCATTACCAAGTCTTTCTTTTAGAATATCAATTATATTGTCGACATTTTGTGGTAACAATAAAAGTGCTTGTACTGCGTCTCTGGCTCGATCTGTCTTAAGCGCGCCAAATTTTCATATTTAGTAAAATTACAAATTTCTGTGCTATTCATAAACTCTCAAGTGCACATAGGCCAATCTAAAGGATCGCCCGAAAATGTTGGCAAGTCTGTACATTTTGGTTACTTATTTCGTCATAACATCCATACTCTAACTTACGCTGTTTTGTTGCCCACTCACAAGTTTGGGTATGTCCTGCCTTTTTGTTGTCAATTTCGGAATGCTGTCTATTTGCCGTGATGCTGTCTTCTTTCCACTGAGCCCATTCCAGTTGATCAAAATTGTCTTAGGTGTATATGTAATGTGTGCCCTTGTGGACCCTACATACACAACTGTCTTAACAAATATATACTTATGCTTGTACACATACATAGTCCAACACATACGAAAGTGGTGTCGTATGTGCGTTAACATTCCAAGTAATGAATACGTCCGATGAAGTTCAATGTTCCTCCGAGTATTTAATACTAAATAAAAACTTCAGTTACGTTAATAGTAACTATATGGGCATTTCTTCTTTTATACTTAAGTATAGATTTAAGTTTGTTGTAAATATTGAATTGTAGATTTAAGTCATTTGAATTATAGATTTAAGTTGTTGTAAGCAATAATTGTAAGTGCGCTCATTTAATGTAACAGCTGTTAATATTCTCTCGCTCTCGCTGTTAACATAAGATCCACAACATTTGTTATGCTAATGCTAAGCCTTGCACGGCTAGCAATAAACACTCGAAAATTGAAAGTCGTTTTGTTCGGTCTATTCTTTGCTCCTGTGGTTTTTTAGTGCAAGCTACTGCGTTCGCTGTATATAAGTACATAAGGTACTTATAATGTACATAAGGTACTTATATACATACCAACTTAGTTACAACGAGGGAACCCTTTACTTTTGCCAACCGGCAATATTGTATGATCTGGTTGATCAGTAACCTTAAACTTAAAGCTCCACCCGATACTTTTCTTACTTTAATTAAAATTCACTTTGATGTTTTTAGACGATGTTTCGAGACAAAGTCTCACAGATTCCATTTGAAAACAAGAGAGAACGCTATAGTCGAGCAAGCCCGACAGTAAGTAAAATAGCCTGTACTCTCCACAAAAGAGGAAAATGAAAAAAAATATATTTACAAAAAAATTATTAAAAACAATGGAATTAATTAATTAAATTTAATTAGAAGACATGTTTATGTTCAGTTTTAACAGCATACATTTACATCACGTACCTATTCGTGCTTATATGAGTGTATGTATGCAGCACAAAGTTGAACCAAAGCAGCAGCAACAACAACAACAGCTGCAGGCAGCGCTGCCGGCAGCGCATGGGCAGCGATTTTATTTATAGCTATAACTTTCTTCACAATTGACCTATTATGATGAAACTAACTGGATGTACCTACCAAAATTCCAAGAATTTCGGAATTTATAAAAAAACAAGATAGAGCGCTATAGTCGAGCAAGCCCTACAGTAAAATAGCCTGTACTCTCCACAAAAAAGAAAAATTTAAAAAAAATATAGTAAAAAATTAAATTATTTAGGTTAACTTAGGTTGACCCGATGGGCTGCCGATGGCAGCCCCACATAGACCTAAGTGGTCCTTAGCGATGCCGTATAGTTGGAGGTCGGTAGGGGATTATCGCTAGAATTCCATTAGCAGCTTGCTTTGTTTTGCAAACGCCAGCAGTGCTTTGGGGGAACATTTAGCTGCGTCCTTCAACGAGGCTAGAGTATGTGCGTTTAGGTACCTGGTTCTGTAAGTATAGAGCGCTGGGCAGTGGCATACAAGGTGCTCAACCGTTTCTATCGCTTCGGGTTCCAAACATTTTCTGCATCTGTCTTCAGCTGTGATGCCCATCTTCTTGGCGTGGGCCGCTACTAGGCAGTGACCTGTCATTAGGCCAGTTATAAGTCTGCACTCCTTTCTTTGGAGTTGCAGTAGGAATCGGGTTAATTTTTTATCTCAACCCTTGCACATCGTGCGCCTTGGTCCTTGCCTTCTGCTCCCATCTGCTATGGAGCTCCCTAGGTGGTATCGGTAGGTAGTTCATATCGGTCCGGGCCAGATCGATACCTTGCTTAGCTATAGTGTCCGCCATCTCATTGCCCTCAATGCCCTGGTGGCTGGGGACCCAATAGATGTGCACCTTCTTCCTGGCGCTTAATCTATCCACGGATTCCCTACTTTCCAGGACCGTTTTGGAGCTAATGATTGGCGCCTGTAGTGATTTAATGGCTGATTGGCTGTCCACGAAGATGTTGATGCATTCTTCTGTGTTATGCAGTTGGAGTGCTACCTCTGCAGCCCTATTGCGAATACTTCCGCCTGGAAGATGCTACAGTGGTCCGGCAGCTTATACGAGTGTTTGAGTACTGGCTCTGCACAATATACAGCCGCCCCGGTTCCTGCCTCCATCTTGCAGCCATCCGTGAATATATTGGTTGCGCGTCGGTTCAGGCCTTTCTGCCAGTCCTCTGATCCCATTGATGTTGGCGTGTGGTTGAATCATGCTTGCGGGGCAGTGTGTCTGTACTACTAAGGAGCTCCCTGCCGATCGAGCTATGTCCATAGACCTGTAGGGCGTAGTTTCCTATTGCGCAAAGTCTTTGAGCTGTCTTTTTCGCAAGTAGGCGCGCGTGTATGTCAAGCGGAGTGACTCCGAGTAACGTCTCTAGAGCCTTGGTCGGGGTGGTTCTCAGCGCTCCTGTTATGCATACGAGTGCCAGCCGCTGAGTCTTCTCCATCAGTTTCAAGTATGTGGACTTCTCCGTGACTTGCCACCATACCAATACCCCTTATAACAATATTGGACGGACCACTGATATGAAAATCCAATTCGTTAGTTTTGGTGAGAGGCCCCAGGTGCTACCCAGCATCTTTTGCGATGCATAGAGTGCATTTGTTGCTTTCTTCACTCTTTCTTCGACATTGGCCCTCCACGCCAGTTTGCTGTTCAATACTGTGCCGAGGTATTTGACTTCCTTTTTCGGGGTGAGCGGGGTTCCGTTCACCCTCGGTGGGTCCCATCTTGGTACCTTGTATCTCTTTGTGAAGAGAATGAGGTCCGTTTTATCTGCGTTGATGCTCAGTCCTACGCCTGTAGCCCACCTTAGTATTTGTTGCAGAGTTGTGGCCATGACTGAGCTGATAGTCGATGGACACTTTCCCGTGATAATTATGCTTGACATCAGCTTAGGCAGTTATCTTTGGGACTTTCCCGCGATGTTGTTTGAGCAGTTCGTCAACCACTAGATTCCAAAGTAGCGGCGATAGGACTCCACCTTGTGATGTGCCTCCATGTACCCTCTTGGTTATCATTGTGGTTCCCCATTCCACATGGACCCGTCTGCTGCCCAGCAGGTTTTGAATCCATGTGTATATTACGTCGTGTGTATCTTTGGCTCTGAGACTTCGCATGATGGCATCTGTTGACACATTGTTGAATGCACCAGAGATGTCCAAGAACGTTCCCATTGCATAGTCTTTGTGGTGGAGAGCTTTTTCTATGCAGGCTACCAGGGAGTGTAGCGCTGTATCCACTGATTTCCCTTTAGAGTAGGCGTGTTGGTTGGGTTCCAAGGGTGGAGAGAGACTCTCCCTTATATGGAGCTCCAGAAGCTTTTCTAGTATTTTTATCAGGAATGAGGTTAGGCTTATCGGCCTGTCGTCTTTCGGCTGCACGTGACTGCATTTGCCTGCTTTCGGCAAAAATATGACCCGTGCAGTCCTCCAGGTTACTGGTACATAGCAAAACCTCAGACATGCTTCGTATAGTGAGAGTAGCCAGGGGGCCACCTCTTCTCAGCATAGCTGGGAATATGCCATCTAGTCCGGCGGACTTGTAACTCCCGAATGAGCCCAAGGCCCACCCAATCTTCTCCAGCGTGATGAGTTCAGATGGTAGCGTTGTTTGGTTGTTTTGGATCCTAGTCCTTTCATCCAAATTGCTTCCTGTATCATCCATACAGCCCGGGAAGTGCGTCTTTCATCTGTCCAAGAACCGTCTTCTGTCATTAGCTGACTCTGTATGGTAGGCTGCTTCGAGAGCAGTTTCCTGAGTCTCGCTGTTTCTTTCACGTTTTCTATGTTACCGCAGAAGGATCTCCAAGAATCCCTTTTGTCCTTCTTGACCTCTTTTTTGAAGTTCCTGAGTAGTGTTCTGTATTCGTTCCAGACCACTTCTTCATCCGCTTGCCTGGCAAGGCTGAAGAGTTTCTGGACATTTTTCCTTAGCCCTCTTAGCTCCGGGGTCCACCATGGCACCATGGTTTCTTCCGGTTTGTAGAGGGCTTGCATGCTTTCTCGTAGGCAATATTCAGGTTTCGGGTGAGCGTCTTTACAGACTTCTCAATACCCTCCACTGACGTTATAATAGGTGGTGAGCCTAGACCTCTACTCAGTGTCTTTCTGAACTTTTCCCAGTTTGTGTTCCGGGGGTTCCTAAACGATACTTTTTGTTGGTCTTGACGGAAATTGGCTTTGTATAGAATGTATTTATGGTCAGAGAGGGAGTGTCTGTCAAGAACTCTCCATTCAGAGATTTGCGCGTCCGCGCCGTAGAGAAGCGTAAGATCAAGAACGTTGGAAGAGGTTGGTCCCACGTATGTGGGTACCTCCCCTACATTTCCTATACTTATGCTATTAAGTAATATGAAGTTTAAGAGTGACTCACCTCTATCATTGGTATCTGGGCTGCCCCATACCGTGTGGTGAGCGTTAGCATCTGTCCCGACTATCAGGGGCCCCTTTTTAGCGCATGCCTCTTCTGCTAGCCTGCGTAGCTCTTCTGGCGGCGCCTCCCTTTCATGTGCCATATAGCAGGAGGCCAAGAGCATCGGCGTGCCCTTGCCATCCTCAATCGCCACAACTGTGAGATCATCCGTGCTGAAATTAGACAATAAGTACGAGTAGATACCTTTCCTCACGAGGATGGTTGTTCTTGTTCTACTTACTTTTGTCGGGTGGAGCGTGGTGAAGCTGGGGGTTCTTAGCCCAGAGACCTTGTTTCCCGACGCTATCCAAGGCTCTTGGACCAAGGCCACGTCGGCAAGTCCTTCCTCCAGGGCTAGAAGGAGCTCTGCCGACGCCAGCTTGCTCTTATGCAGATTTATCTGGAGTATCTGCAGTGTTGCAGGACTCCCTCTTCTTCGGTCGCGCGGCTTCCGACGCCGTTTCGCCGACCAGCGTTGTGTCGCCGTCCTCGGAAGACTTAGCTTCGTCCACTGTGCTCTCCTTGTCGAGGTTGAGAGCGCTGTCTAGCATGCTCTCCAGCCCCAGGTCTTCTTCAACCTCTCCTTCCGCTAGCGTGTTTTCGTCGTCCGGGTGGCGCTTTTTAAAACGTAGGTACACAATTCCTATGCCCCACGCCATCTTCCGAACCTCGGGTGCAGCAACACACAGCAACACCACATGCTGACCCTTGTTATCGAGCTTTGCATGTAGAACCTGCCAATCAGCCATCGGCACTTCTGGATTTTGCAATTTAAGCAGATTGAGGGTCTGCTCCACTGGCAGGATGCGTGGGAAGAAGACTTTCGCCTTTGGTACAGACGGGATCCTCGTCCTGTCAACTACCTCCAGCTTAGCTCCCTCCCATGGGGCATCCATCGATGCCACTACCTCAGTCACCCATTTTAATGTCGTGTCGTCTCTGCAGCTCAGGATTTTCACTCCACTGAGCCAGTCCGCACCATCAAAAGAGGTGGGAGCTGCCTCTGAGTTCGCCATCCTCATCAGCAGAGCTTCAAGCAAATTAAATTATTAAATTAAATTATTTAAAAAAAATTAAATTAATTAAGAAAATTGATTTAATACATACATAGAAGACATGTTTATGTACAGTTTAACATTTACATCACGTGTCTATGTGTATTTATATGCGTGTATGTATGCAGCACAAAGTTGAATCAAAGCAGCAACAACAACAACAGATGCGGGCAGCGCTGCAAGCAGAGCATGGGCAGCTATAACTTTCTTCAGAATTGACCTATCATGATGAAACTTGGCACACGGACACATTATCTCTAACTGGATGTAACTACCAAAATTGATTTCAAAATTCCAAGAACTTGGTATCTAGGTTCCCCCAAGACCTAGGCAGGTCAAGTTTGTTTTTTTATTCCGATATACTCCCCCACTCCCCCGCTATTAGTGATTTACGTAACTCCCGTAGTTCTTGGAATTTCTAATTCAAATTTGGTAATTACATCCAGCTAGGGATTATGTGTCCGTATGCCAAGTTTCATCATGATAGTTCAATGTTAAATGAAGTTATAGCCATAAATAACATCGCTGCCCACGCTCTGCTTGTAGCGCTGCCGGCAGCGCTGGCCGCAGCTGTTGTTGTTGTTGCTGATTGAGTTCAACTTTGTGCTGTATACATACACGCATATAAACAAGCAGAGATGTCTGCGTGTACATCTCTGATGTAAATGTATGCTGTGGAAACTGTACATGAACATGTCTTTAATTTAATTAAATAATTAAATGAATATTATTTTTTTTTAATTATTAAAAAAAATTTTTTCATTTTTTCCTTTTTGGTGGGAGGTACAGGGTATTTAAGAGTTGAGCTTGCTCGACTTTAGCATTCTTTTCTTGTTTACTAGTAATTCATGTAAGTATGATATTTTACATTGTAACATGGTAAATCTTAGACGTTGTAGCATCAAAAAGAAAACATAGCCCTAGCGACTCCGACGGCAGCAAAAACAGCCCTGATTATTCAGCCCCAACTACAGCTACCGTTGACAATTGTGAAGATGACTATCATTTATATGATATAGGAATGTGGATAAAAACACCTAGTGAGATTACTTCCGCACAAAAGCGTGAGTTACTCGCCATCTGCTGGGTGCCACCGCCTAATTATGATTTCACTGCTGATGCCACTCACCTAAAGCGCAAATTTTATTACAATTGGCTTGAAAAACTTTGCAAAATTGTATAGCTTTTTATTCTAAAAATTACTTGCCTTGATTTATATACATATGTATGTATGTACATATACATACATAGTATTTATTTTACTTTATGTCCTAGCTCTCGAATCGTACCAAAGTAATTTTCTGTTTGGGAAATGAACTCTTTAGAAACTTTAGAGAATGTCGGAATAGAAATATCATATACAAGGGTGCCACAGAAATCGCTTTTGGGATGTTTCAAATCTTGTTTGCATTGCTAGGAGTTTTGATTAAAAACACTGACAAAGACATTTTTCCAAATAAAAATAATCATTGGTGTTTACGCGAGCAGTAAGAGGTGAAGGGCGGCAGGATCAAAATTCATCACAGCCGAAGCCTCCTCCCACGCGACCGTTTAAGCTGCGAGGGCAGCCTCCTCTGCGCTCTAAGTTTTTAGTAACAAAACGTACTCGCGACACTTCACACCGCACCGTGTCAGTGCTCCCAAATCTACATAAAAAAGGGAAACAGTTTTTATACATATTCATTGTACATATAAACTCTCATATATATATACATACATCAAATTGTTTACACATATCACATATACACAAGCATTGTACATTACACTAACCACAAACATTGTATATACAAGTAAAATAGTAAATACATACATATGCACCAGTGTACATCAAACGTCTCCAAATAATCACCCACACAAAACTTCAAAAACCCGCTGACTTCTTCATTTGGGAAGGAAATGGCAGCTTACAACTATCCATCAGCCACCCCCCTACACATTTTTGTCCTTCGAGCCGGATTACTCAAAATCCCCTCCCCCCAGCTACCTTCGGGTAAGTACATAAGTATACGAGTACAATTCATTCCTCTTTACTATATTGCTTAGCTGGACTTTGTGAGTGCAGTACACACGGTGCGCTTGTTGTTTTTTTTCCACGCGTAAAAGTAGTAGATTGAATTTGTATCGTCTTACTTTATTGTTATCCGTCTGCCATAATTATATTGCACATAATTATATAGCAAACAAATTATTTTATTGTCCATACATTTGCATATATTGCTGGCCTCCTGTGGTTTTGTCACTTCATACAATTTTCAGCGCTTACAATAAGCCAGCGCCGCGGCTCAGCAGCGTTCTCACTACGCGTCTGCTCTTCGGCCGTTTTGCCACTACAGAGTCAAAACAGCTGCACAGTTTTGTATACCCTTTCCATCGAGTGTATACACATTTTCAGAAACTCTCGGCAACAAGTTGTTTTTCGTCACGGTCGGCATTCAATACGTTAGTGCCAACCAGCGGAAACTCAACGCGTCTGTGACAATTCCGGCATTCCTTGCGCTCTTTCTTGTTGGTTCCATTGTTATATTTAATTATTCAATTATTTTGATAGTCCATTTGTTTGTCCATTAATAAAGAAAATTAAATTTATTTTAATTAATTGCATTCAATTTGTTATTGAACCGAATAAAAATTGAATTCCAGCCGTTCCGTCTCCAGCCTTGTTTTTGTTGGACGCAAATTTTCTACGTTTCCGGCTTCTTTGCCTTTTACAAAGATTCAAGACCGCTTCAGTAAAAAATGGAAGGTGAAGCTCCGAAAGTGGAAATGGCCACGGAATCATCCCTAATTTCTCCTGCCGGTGATAATCGGACCACCCGGTCGATGTCGCCGAATGAATTCATAGCAGTAGCCAATAGGTAACCAACAGTCAATCAGCGCCAGCGCCACGTCACACGATGAGATTTAGTCCTCCACCCTGTGACACCGAAGTGTTTACAGCGGACTAAGCGTGGTTTCCGTGACCTATTTACGGCGGTCTACATAGACAATCCACGTCTATCTCCAGTGGAAAAGCTAATCCACCTCAACAACAAAGCCAGGGGTGAGGCAAAGGAAATTGTCGCCAATTCCCCCCATACCAACGATGGTTTTGAATCCGCATGGGCGAATTTAAAGAGTCGGTTTGAAAATAGGAGACTCTTAGTGAATAGCCAGCTGACCATCTTGTTTGGCCTTTCCCTTATAATGCAAGAGTCCGGGGCGGCAATAAAGGCACTTTGAAGCACGATCCAAGGGCGCTTCAAGCTTCCGGACATGACGCTTTTTTTATGGGAGCATTCCTTAAAGGACAAAGCCGAGATCCTAGTCTGGGTGGAGCTAAATTCATTCCTGATAAAGCGCCATCGGGCTCTGGATTCCATGGAGGATTTAAAACATTCTCGCGGCGCTCAGAACCCACTCAAGCTTCCAAAGAAGGACGTCGCGCCCAAGAAGATCAACACGTTTGAAGCCAAGGTTAAGGTTAAGGCAGGGGCGTGCAAGCTTTGTTCAGCCGAAAACCATCCAATCCGTCTGTGCACTCGATTCCAACAAATGTCCGTTAAGGAGACGAAGCCACTGTTAAAAAAGAGAGAACGGTCGAGCAAGCCCGACAGTGTAATACCCTGTACCCAGGTAAACTTCCGTCACTGAGTTATATGCGCCTATAGCAGCACCAAAAAGGGGAAGAAGAAGAGCGAACTTGTTGCTGCAGTTTGGGGGGGTTGTACTGGCGAGAATTTGTTTTGCTAATAACTTTTCTTAGAATTGACCGCATTGAAAATAAAATTTTGAACAACAGTAGACAATTATATATAAATTATGTGTGCAAAGTTTGGTTTAGGTAGCATTTGAAATGTGGACGCTATTGACGAAATTCTGTAGCGGGGGAAGGGGTGGGAAATTAAAAAAAATAAAATAAACTCGTCCTTACTCGGACCTAGGAGAATCTGGATGCCAACTTTGGTTATTCTAGCTTTTATAGTTTCTGAGATCCTTGCGTTCATCCGAACGGACGGACAGACGGACAGACGGACATGTCTCGATCGATTTCTCTCGTCATGCTGATTCAGAATTTATATACTTTATGGGGTCGGAGATGCTTCCTTCTGTATGTTCCATACTTTGCACAAACTTAATATACCCTTTTTGCCCTTCGGGTACAGGGTATAAAAACAGAAACTGTGTCTCAATAGCTTCGCCAGGGGCCATCAACTTAAGGATTGTACGAGCCAGCATAATTGCTTCACGTACAAAAGCCGCCACAACACCCTTCTACACCGTGGGACCCCTCTGTCAGCGCCCTGTGCAGCAGTTCTCCGCTTTCCACAGAATACCGAAGATAATTCCAACATACAGGCCACTTCGTCTAATGTACAAAGTTATTTTGCATCAAATATGCAAGGCGTTCTTTGAGGCACGGCAGTAGTAAACATCCTGCACTTGGGCACCATCTACACGGCACGAGCTTTAATCGACTCCGGATCAGAAGGAACGTTCACTTCGGAACGTTTAAGGAGTCTGATCAAGATGCCTTTCCAAAAGGTGCAGGCCCAGGTATCCGGGCTCAATGGTGTGCAGCTTCAAGTTTGTCTCGACTGCAAAGCTAAGGCTACTAGTTGAGGCCTCCGCGTTCGTGTTCCCGCATTTGGCAGGCAAGGAGGAATCTTCCAACGTTACAGTTGGCGGGTCCCTATTTCTTCCAAAGCGCCCAGGTAGACGTCCTTCTTGGGACAGATGTGCTGCCATCAGCACTACTGGTTTGTGTCTGGCCAAACATTTGCAGCACCCTTATGGGTCAGGAAACTATTTTCGGATAGATCTTAAACGGTCCAGTGGCCACTTCGGAACGCAAATCGGTTTCGTCGTTCTCCACAAGGGTTTCGGTGAGCACAGAGCCCTCACTGGACAAGCTCCTTTTGAAGTTTTTGGAGGTGGAGAATCTACCCGCAACTCGGGTAAAGGAAGCAGATTTAGTCTGCGAGCAAAACTTCTTGGAAACAACGAGAAGACAAGAAGATGGGAGGTACGTAGTGTCGCTGCCATTTAAGGACCCACAACTTATCGACTTGGGACACTCGAAGTCTATCGCACTGGCTCAGTTCCTAAAGAACGAAGCTCGCTTAAAAAGGAACGTTCCTCCAAAAGAGCAGTACGATCTGGATCACCCAGAAGTACCTGGATTTGGGGCACATGTGCCTAGTTCCTTCCGACACGAATGCATATAATTTTTATCTTCCGCATCATGCTGTTATCAAGCCCGACAGCACCATTACCAAGGTCCATGTGGTCTCCAACGCGTCAAGTCCATACACAAATGGTAAGAGCTTGAACGATATGTTGCACACGGGACCCGTCCTTCAGTCCGATTTAACTCTGCTAAAATGGCGATTTTTCCAATTTGTGTTCAGTGCCGACATAACCAAAATGTATCGGCAAATCATCGTCGACACTAGGCACACGCCTTTCCAAAATCTCTTTCGGAATTCTACAGGTGACATATGTGACTACGAGTTGAACACGGTCACCTTTGGCGTCAATTGCTCCCCATTTCTGGCTATTCGGGTCCTTCAGCAACTGGTAGAGGACTCCCGGCCGCAATATCCGCTAGCCAGTCAAATCATCTGCGATTACATGTACGTAGATGATGTGCTAGCCGGCACCCACGCGCAGGAGGGCACAGTTGCAACCATAAGAAAGCTCCAGAAGGCACTTGATGTTCCAGGCTTCCCACTGCGAAAATGGACGTCCAATAAGAAGGAACTTCCGCTTCATATTCTCAAGGATCATCTGCTACGGGCTGATTTCTTGAGGACGCCAGCCAGACGTAAACACTCGGAATCCGGTGGAGTGCTACGACGGACGACTTTTTCTTCATTGCCAGCGACGTGGATGCCAAACCCTCATATACGAAGCGCGAAGTGATATCTGCAAGCTGTTCGAGCGGGGTGGCTGGCTCCTTTCGGAATACGGGCTATGATTTTTATGCAGGAGCTTTGGCTAAAGAAGATTGGTGGGACGATCCATTGCCTTCCGAAGTACTCAACTGGTGGAAGCAGGTCCTTTTGAGCTACCCAGCTTTGGAGGTGGATCAATTTTCGGCCCTAAGGTATCTTTCAGTACCATGGTTTTTTGGATGTGTCGCAAAGAGCATACGGGGCAAAAACTCGAGTCGCCACAGTCAAGAACATATCGCTGCCGCGCGTAGAGCTATGTGGCGCGGTAAGTGCGATAAGTGCGCAGCCACGCTTTTACACTTGCCACTTAGCAATTTCGGCCCCCATTTTTGGACAGACTCGACGATCGTGCTATCCTGGTTGAACAAGCCACCGTGAAATTGGACCACATTCATGGCGAATCGGGTCTCGAGGATCACACAGTCCACGACGGACAACAGGTGGTTCCACTTGCGGCCGGAGCACAACCCAGCGGACTTGGCACGTCGAGGGGTCCCGGTGAGTTGGTGAAAGCCCAACGTAACCTAATCCTCCATATGCAGCAGAGGGAATACACGAAGGACTACCAATTCTTGCTAAACAGGAGAAGCATATCCACGCACACAGGACTGGACTTCGCTGGACCATTTGAAATTAAAAACTACACGGGCCGAGCCTGCTTGATCACAAAGGGCTATGTGTGAGTTTTTGTATGCTTCAGCACGAAAGCTATACACCTCGAGGCTACATCCGACCTCACGATGGAGAAATTCTGAGCTGCGTTTGCGCGCTTTGTGGCGAGAAGGCGATGTCCCCAAGAAATCCAGTCTGCCAACGGTACGACCTTTGTGGGAGCATCAAAGGCTTTGGAGTGTGACTTCCTAGAAGCCACTCGAGCGCGTATTACCAACATCCATGGCCATTCTCCTGGAATTTCATTTCTCCCGGTGCGCCACACATGGGCGGCTTATGGGAAGCGGGAGTGAAGAGCTTCACGATTCTTTTTTACAACGCCACATCGAGTCAAAGGTACTCGTTCGAAGAGCTGTCGACGTTGTTGTGCAACATCTCTTCAATGTCGGAGGACTCCACCGATGTTCTGGCTTTAACCTCCGGCCCTTTCCTTACTGACGGGGCGCTCCATTCCATTGTTGAGCCAGAAATCAAGCAGGAAGCCTCGTCCATAATTAACCGTTGGCAACGGCTTAAGGAAATCAGCCAGAAATTTGGTGGAAAGACGAATACCTGAAGGAGTTGCACAAGCGCAACAAGTGGAAACAGCCTCTGCGGGACAGTGGATTTGGTAGTCGTGAAGGAGCACAATCTCCCTTCGCATGATTGGCGTCTTAGACGAATCCAAGAAACCTATTCTGGCTCTGATGGGTGGACACGCGTAGTCGACGACTTAACGTCAGGAGGCACTATCCAGCGCCCAATCACCAAAAGTGTCCTACTTCCCTTACTACTTTCCGTCCAGTAGCTACTATGTCTAGCTCCGTGTTTTTTGCTCCATGTTAATGTTTCGTTTACATTAATCATTCAACCAACCTTTTTTCTGCCACAGCTTCGGCACCTTCTCGAGATGGCACCACGCAGGACCAGTATAGTGGAGAGCATCCAGCCCCGCAGAGTGAACTCATTCCACTGCCGTGTTTGCGGAGGAGCCCACGCCCCACGGCGGTGTCGCCGTTTCCATAGGCTAAGTTCCGAGAAGCGCCTTCGGGCAGTACTCATTAACAAGATCAGTGCTTAAACATTTCAAAAATTAATTGGCGTTTTCGCTAATGCTCGCGGGCTAATATTAATGCAAATTGTATATTTGTTTTCTATTTAACATAGTACGTTACAGAATTAAAACACAATTAGTCAAATTAGGTCACAGCTGGCTTGGAGGGGAAGTTCGAAAAAATGACATCTTTCGAAGTTCTGTGACACCGACGTATTTTTTTTGGGAGTTATCAAAACCAATTGTAACCGCAACCACCGGAGTTTTCTGTGGCACCCCTGATAGTAAATAAACGTAAGCACAAATACTGTACATACAAGTATGTTCATATACAATAATAGATCGGAAGCGAAATTGAGCGGCAAATTAAAAATCAGATTACAATCAATTTGGTTTAATTTAAAAAAAAAATAGGCCGCGCTACGTTTTAACAATGTGTATTTGTGAGTGATCAAATTGGGAGTGAGTCTGGCTACCGCGGCTGCAGCTTCAGCTGCATGCGAAAGCTCAGAATGGATAATAGACAAATATTGAGTACAATGAGAGAATGCAATTAACATGAATGAAAGCTTAGACTATTGTTTACATATTTTGGGAATTTAACATTTTAGCCAATATTCGTTAATTTTGAGCATACTGCTCCGAACAGCAGTATTTATTGAATTGTCAAAAGATGTACATACATATGTATATGTATTTTTATTTATTTAATTACACAAATTTAAAAAGTTTACAACATTTTGCGACCCGTATATGTACATACGTATGTACATATTTTCATATTAAATATTGGCCAACCGACATTTTTACCAAGAACATAAATTGAATAAAAGGTTTTTAAACTAGTAATTTTAAATTAATTTGATTTAAATGTCAACTGACATTTTTTCGAAATAATTTTATACCCTGTACCCAAAGGGTGAAAGGGTATACTAGTTTTGTGCGAATGTATGTAACAGGCAGAAGGAGGCGTGGCAGCCCATACAAAGTACATATACATATACATACATACATATATATTTTTGTCAAGCGAAGTCGATATAGCCATGCCCGTATGTCCGTCCATGTGGATGAGTACAAGGATCTCAGAAGGTACAAGAGCTAGAATTACCAAACTTGGTATCCAGGTGTGCATAAGCCGAGGTCCCGCGCTATTTCTATTTTTTTTTATAACTTCCGTGATTCTTGGAATTTCAAAATAAATGTTGGTAGTTACACCCAGTTAGTGCTTGTGTTTCCATATGCCTGATAGGTGAATTCTGAAGAAAGTTATAACAATAAATAAAATCGCTGCCCATGCTCTGCCCGCAGCTGCTGTTGTTGTTGCTGCTTTGATTCAATTTTGTGCTGCATACGTACACATATAAACACGCTGTTGACCAAATTCACTTGCATATGCACCGTAACACACGCCGTGCAACAGAAGATGGCAACAGTGTATGAAATTCTCATGTCCATGTAAAATCTGAATTTAAGCTTCTGCTCGCAAAGCAGCAAAATAACAAAATGCACAAATACATATAAACATATACATGAGCACACATACATTGAAACCGCAGAAGCGGCGCAGATCGACAGTCCTGTTGACTTCCTCTCTGCAAATGAAATGAATTTAGCTCACAGAGAGCACGAATGCGACAGCTCCCAGTAGGGTTAGCCGAAGTGCGACAGCTCCTATTCGGCTCATAGCCGAACAGCTATGGGAGCTGTCGCCCACAATTTTGATGGGACGTTTCCGTTGTAATGACGCATCTATATTTTGTATGGTTAGTGCTTCTACTAATACACTCATTAAATAGGGCCATGTCATTTTAAGTTCACATTTTTGAAGTGGAACTTCTTACTTCACGGTTTTGTCTGCTGGATCGGCAAGATTTTGTATGACAAAAGTGACGTCAGCAAGACACACAAGCAAAAAACCGATACCGAGTGAACTGACAAAAACAAAATACATGTAGTTGACGCCAGCGAGACGCACAAGCAGATTGTTGCAAAAACAAAATACACGTACATAGTGCTTATGTCGTTGCTCGATTTTTCTTAGAATTTGCTCATAACTCTACCGGTGATTTTCGTTGTCGATGTTGTTGTTGTGCTACCGTTAAAAAATCTCGTGCCCATTAACATAATCACCCAATCGTCAGCAATTTATTTGCCTTCTGCTTATATATGACTATCTGGTAGGTTATGATTTCTAAGGAATTATTTTGATTCCAAGTAAAACTACGTTTTTCAAGTAAACCAATACATAGCACGGTAACAGGCGTACATAAACGAGCAAGTAGACAAGCTGGCTAAATTGAAATTATGAATGTAAACAAAAATCAGCATTTGTATGAAAATGCGTGCAAGAACCTAACATTATAATCTGAAATGTAAACAAACTTGGTGTTCTCCTTTTGGCCATATTTAACAACTCATGGCTGCACGATTCTAATCGTAGAATACGGTAAAAAAAAGGAGAAGAAGCTAAATAGGAAAAAAATTGATAAAAGTGCAGGCGAACGATCACAAAGATGAAACGCCAGCTGTTCTAGAATAATCTGGATACCAAGTTTGGTTATTGTAGCTCTTTTACTTTATGAGATCTATGCGTTCATATGGATGGGCGGACATGGTTATATCGACTCGTCTTATCATACTGATCAAGAATATATAAACTTTGTGGGGTCTGCCTCCTAGTTTACCCTGGGACCCTTTGGGTACAGGATATAAAAACATTAGGCTATGGTGGACGGGTATATAGAGGGGTGAATAATAATACCAAATGAATAAGAATAAGACTTTGTATGTCTACACATTTACATCGGGATAACATCTATGTGTGTGTATGCTTGGATGTGTGAAATACAGAATTGAGCCACAGCGACAATAACAACAACATCTGCGGGCAGAGCTTGAGATTACATTTATGGCTATAACTTTCTTCCTAATCAACCTTAACTCATGAAACTTTACAAGATGAACCTTAACTTGAGTTCAAAAAACAAACCGGGAGTGCATCAAAAAAATTAATATACTTAATCTATCTAAGGCTTAGGGGAACCTGGATACTGTGGCAGAGATTACATTACATTTATTGCTATAATTTACTTTTAAATTGATTTATCACGATGAAGCTTATGGCCACATACGAATTAACCGGAAATATTCTTAAATTTTAATTCAATAAAAAAACTACAAGAATTACAGACATATTATGTGAAAAAACCAGTAAAAAAGCTTGAAATACTCTCTACATATGTTTAGAAGAATTATAGAAAGTAAAAAATTAAGAAAATTCGGTATTCGAACTCACGTAAAGGGTGTATAATTGCACATTTACAAAGCAATTGCGTCTATGTCAGTGTATGAATGTCTATTCGTGTCTGTGTAAACATGTTTGCAGTCAACCAAAGCATCAGCAGCATGGGCAGCAAATATATTTATGGCTATACCTTCTTGTTAAATCGGGTTATCATGATAAAACTTGGCATACGGACACATAATTACTAACTGGGGGTATTTGCAAAATTTTAGTTCGAAATTCCAAGAATTACGGGAGTTAGAGAAAATCGCGATTTGTATGGGAGAGGGGGGAGGGGGGAGATTCCAAAATACACATTTTCTGCACATTCACATAAGGCATGTGGGACTAAAATATGGTGCCCATAGGTTTTATAGTCTCTGAGATATGGGCGATTATACGAATGGAAAATCGGGAAAACCCCCATAGGGGGAAGCGGGAGGGCCAGATCTTCTCCATATAGCGTACGCGGCCTTTTTGGCTGCCATGCGTAAAAGATGAAAGCTGGTGAGTAGCCCATAGGCTTCACACTCGGCAGTGTTAGCCGCCAACTGTATTTCTGGGTGCTGTTCGTCCCACGCGGCATGTTGGCCATCAGCTAGCTACGCGAAAGTGGTTTCTACTGTTCTATTGCTGTGCTCAGTGTGGTTCTCTTGTGGCGTGTATGGCGCTGAAGCTGCTGTTGGATATCCAACTCGGTAAGGATCTGCTTCAGTGATCGGTTCATGAACTGGGCGCCATTGTCAATGACAAGTTGTTTCGGCGTGCCAAAGTAGGCTAGAATTCGTTCTCACAGCGCCAGTCTTACTGCCGCTGCGGTGGCAGCGCGGTCCACTTGCGAAACTTATCCACGAGCACCAGCAGAAATGCGTCGCCCCTTCTGGACCGTGATAATGGCCCACAAAATCGGCACAAATGATGTGCGCCGCGGCTGTTGCTGATCAAAAGTGCATCTTGCCAGCGCCTTATCATTTTTGAGCCTTGAAGAGCTGACATGATAAGCATTTGTGGATACAGGGCTGGCCCGTGATAATGGTCTGCGACACGTGCACATGTTTTCCGAACTCCCAGGGGATAAGCCGTCGCGTCGTCATGGCACTCCTTGAGCACCCGCTGATGCTGGGCTGAGTCCACGCCTCTATGGTGACACATCTTCGTCTCCTAGCATATGGGCGGCGCGCCTGTACCGCCAACCACTCTGCACCGCGTAGTCATGGTACTTCTCGGTACGTCCCACCACTGCTGTTTTCAGACGCTAAAGCCATGTGCCCGAGGTTGGTGCCTTCGGTTCGGCGTGAACCTTGCCAGCTACCTATCGTGATTGCCGTGGGAGTGCGTCCGTTTAGCGAGCCCTTACGGTATTACACGTAGAACGTGTACTGCTGAAACTCCAGCAGCAGCATTTCCACCACGCAATGCGGCTGGATCCGTCTGTATCCCGTGTTCTGTGGCCAGATGGTCCATATTGCGAAGGAACTTACACTTAAATTGATTTACTAGCAGATTTGCCGCTATCAGTCTTCGGAACACCTCCCTCACGTTGTACAGGTGTTCTTCCGAGCTCTCATTCAGCTGGCGATAGTCAATGCACACCTTTCTTCTTGCGAACCAGCACTATGGGTGCGCTGTACGTGCTATTGTACCGCTAACTGCAACCTTTTGCCAGCAACTCGGCAACCTCGTGGTCAATCACCGCCTGCATCGCGGAATTCCTCGGTTAGTAGCTGTGTTTGATGGGCCTGTCGAAGCTGCGAGGGGCTCCGGTACCCACCAACGCGTCGAGGGATAGACCGCTGCAGTCAACCCGCAATACCATCGATAGCGTGCGTTCCGCCGCCAGTTTTCCTGCGCGGGCTCGCCCTTCGGCTGTAGGTGGCGAGCCCTGCTAACGTTTCCTCTCTGCGGCTGCAGCAATTGTATACATTTCTTGCCACAATCCCAGCAGTAGAGTTGCTGGGGATTCGGGCAGCTCTAGTCGTCGTGCCTCGCCATACTACAGCCTCGGCAGGCCATCCGTGCCAGTGTAGGCTGTGACCCTGGGACAGGCGCTATCGCGTTTGATTGCCTCGACTCCCCCCATCACACTAATGCCAGGGTGAACTCATCTACCGTGCGGACCTCCAAGACCGCGACGCGGATGGTGTTGCGGTCTCCCGGTAGGCTATTATTTAGAGAAGACTCAACTGTTGAAGACTCAACCGGTGGCCGTCGGCGTCCAGCATGAGTCGATGCACCCACTCGAAGTATGTCAATGCCTGGTCGAACTCCCTCTGGAACCGCTTCTACGCCGGTTGATGGCACTCCACGTATGGTACCGTGAGGAACGCCTTGAACAACCCCTCACGGAACTCAGCCCACGGCCGCGTAGTGTACGGTTGCGTGCGATGCAATATCAGTGCCTTGCACCTTAAGATCATGGGTAGCATTGGTATTAGTCTGACAAAGGGCTAGTCACTCACTTTTGCCATCTCTTCCAGATCCCGAAGGAACCCTAGGCCGATCCTTCGTCCCGGCTCCCATCAAAATGAATTACCCACTGCCTCACCTCTGCGCACAGACGCTTGGCAGTGGACGCCATCGCTTCGGCTGCCAAAATTTCGTAATTGATAATATTAAAAATCATGGCAAACGTCTCCTTATCCACTCGGTAATTATATACACCCTTGTTCGTGAACGCTTATGTGGCATCTGAATTTGCGAAGAGGTCAGATGCGCTTCTTAAACATTTGCGTTATATTTTTTCAACATTTAATTAGAGTTTTCGAAAATTTTCGTTGTCTAATATTAATTCAAATGACATATGTATTTATTTTTTGTTGAATTTTGTGCGTACGGGAATGTAAACACAATTAGTTAGTCAAATGTAAACGTCGACAGTCATCTGTTATTGACAGCTGTCTTAAAGAGGAAGTTCGAAAAAATGAAAACTCTCGAAGTTTTGTGATACAGATGGATTTTTTGAGAGATTTCAAAAACAGCCTTAGGTAAAATCTCTAGAGATTGGCACCCTAGACTGAGAATTGTCTGAATTGGGAGAGTAACCATTACCGCATGCTCTTCAAATTCTTTAAATTTTTACATCCTGTACTTAAAGGGGGAAATGTAACACAGAGAAAGCGGCGTAGCAGATTTCACAAGGTATATATTCTTAATCAGGGTGGCAAGCAGAGTCGATATAGCCATGTCCGTCTGTCCGCAAGGTTCTCAGAAAGTATAAGTATAGCCAAACAGGTATCGAGATTCTCCTAAGACAGAGAAAGTACGAATTCGTACGAAAGTACGAATACTCCCCTGTTATACGTCAGTTTCAATAATTCCCGTAATTCTGGCAATTATTCAATTCAAATCAAATTTGGTAATAAGTAATAAGTAAGGTAATAAGTGATTATGTGTCTGCATGCAACGTTTCATCATGATAGGTCAAAAATCAAGAAAGTTATAGCCATAAATCAAAGCAGACATACACGAATATACAGGGGTGCCACAGAAATCTCCAGAGATTACTCCTAAAAATCTCCAAAAATTCCGTCGGTGCCACAGAGCTTCGAAAGATTTCATTTTTTTCGAGCTTCCCCCCCAAGCCAGCTGTAAGACACAGCTGGCTGTGCACGCTGTGCAAGTTTGTTTTATTTATTTGATTTCCCCCCCCCCCCCCACTTCCCTATGGGGGTTTTCCCGATTTTCCATTCGTATAATCGCCTATATCTCGGAGACTATAAGATCTAGGAACCCCAAATGTTAGACCAAGATGGCTTATGTGAATACGCAGAAAATTTATTTTGGAATTTCCCTCCCTCCCATCTCTCCACCGAAATCCATAACTCCCGTATTTCTTGGAATTTCGAACTCAAACTTAGAAAATACCCCCAATTATGTGTCCGTCTGCCAAGATTCATTATGATAGACCGATTTAACAAGAAGTTATAGCCATAAATATATTTGCTGCTCAAGCGCTGCCCATGCGCTGCCCGCAGCTGATGCTCATGCTTTGGTTGACTGCAAACATGCTTACACAGACACGAATAGACGCGCATAGACATTCATTGCTTTGTATATGTCCAATTATAAACCCTTTACGTGAGTTCGAATACCGAGAGAGGTAAAATCGATCAATATATTTTTTTTAATTTTCTTAATTTTTTTTATTTCTATAATTATTCAAAGCAGAGTATTTCAAAGTCGGGACACCCGACTTTAGCTTTTTTACTTGTTTATTTTTATTTTAGTTAGTTAATTTTTTTGTTGGGTGGGTACAGAGTATTTAAGAGTTGATCCCTCTGGAGCCTAGCATTCCTTTACACATTCTTACTTGAAAGTTGTTATGTGCGGCGCGGCAGTCTTGATAAGCTCTAATGGCGTCAGACAGAAGGGATGGCAACCCGTGCGGTTACCCGCTGGCGCTTGCCGATGATAACCAAGTACTCGTGCGTGAGGGGCGCGGCCAAGTGCTACCAATTGTAGTATAGAAATTGATATTGGGTAGCATTGGGATAAGGGAAATTATCGGTTCCAGCCCTTTGTCAAGAGCACAAAAGAAATGAACTTGCCACTCCCACAAGTAAAAATTTTTTGGTAATGGTGTTTTTAATCCAGTCCACCAAGCTAGGGGAACGAGTGTGGGGATGTCGGCACAGTAGGTGCGAAGCCGCCAACGTGCGATGGGGGGAGCCATCGGCGGGACACGGTAGTGCAGGAGGGACTGTGTGGCGCATGCTGTGCCTTAGCCCCTACGAATCAAAATTTTTAAACATACTTACACATATGTACCATTCAAACATACCACACAAAAATTATATACACTCCACACATATATACATAGTCAACTCACCTACACCAATTCAAATATACCACCAAAGGTATATGCATGCCATAGCCCAAACTCTCGATCACACACAAACTAATAGCTACAGAACACAGAATACAAAACAGAAACGCAACACCAACACCGAATATTTATATTAATTGTACCGCCAAGTTTAAAGGCCACCATTTATATATTGTTATAAATATGCATATACAATTTTTAAAAAACGTATAGAAATGTATAAAAAATAATTAAGCACATAAAAGAAAAGTATGTTATCATGACAAGAGCATGGTCTAAAAATGTATCCTCTCGAAAAAACTCTCCTAATACATGCCTTCAACGTCGTGGTAATTTATTCACGAAAGTACACATCCATCCACGCTAACTGGTCTCGGGCTAGCAAAGCTGTTTCTGGACTATAATTTCTGTAATTTGGGACAGATAAGCTTTCTGAGCATACGGCGGAAAGTTTGAAGTCCCATTTGTATTCATATTTTTAGGTTATTTAGTTATTTTGTTTGCAGCGTAGCATTTATTTACCTGTTTATTTATTTATCTGTTCAGCGCGTTCTTTTTTTTTTGTTTGGCTTAATTCTTTTTTTTTTTGCTGTGATATTACTATACGATTTATTTATTTATTGGATAATTTGGGGTGTACCATTTATTTTCTTTTCGGTTAACTGGTGTGGCATATATTTATTTAATAATTTAAAATAATTTATTTCTTTTCATTTTTGTTTATGTACTCGTTTCGTTTTGGGGTAGAGTGTATGTATTTTTTATGTATACATATACCTATATATATACAGTGGACAAAAAAAGGTTTAAGTACACTTTGGTTTTTAAAGAATATTCGATTAAATTAGTAAATTTTCGAACAAAAAATGAACCCAAAGTCTTCAGATTATGATTGGGTCTATATTTATTAATACATCAGCATTTTCTCTTACTTATCGGATCAAAAAACAAGGAAATATGATTGAAAATTCAAAAGAACTCAAAAATTTACGTCAAAAAAGTTTACGTACAGGCACAAATTCTTAGCTTAATTTTTATATTTTAGCTACATTAGTAATTAGTTAAACGTTTTTTCGCACCAATTACAGTTTGTAAGCGTAAAGACATACTTTTCATTGAAACTTGGGTGACGTATTCCCAATTTTTCTCCGACTAATTTGATAATATTGTCATTAGCGAATCCTTCGACATAATATTATCCTTGCGATTGCCGCTGTCCAACAAATTCCAAATGTGTTCGATAGGACTTATGTCTGGATGTTGTGGGGGTATACGTAGCTGTTTAGAATTATAGAGAAGCCATTCTTTAACGAGATACGTGCTGTGTTACGGATAATTGTTGTTGAAGCAAAAAAAAACATTTCTCGCCCAGGCCAAGTTTTGACACACTTTGTTTAAGATTTCCCTTCAAAATTTTTAAGAACAAATGCTTGTCCAGTTTAGTGTTAATAATCACGAGCTTTTCCACTCCAGATGAGCCCATACACCTACACACCACTATACTTTTATATTTTTTAAGCTTCATTATCCGTCAGTCCATACCACATTATTTCAAAGCGAACCTGACTCATTTGCATATCTTTTAGCAAATTGTAGCGTCTTCTCTCTGTTGGCTTTGCATACTAACGTATTTTTTGCAGGGTTGGTGCTTGTAGAAGAAATTTCGAATTTTTTGAGCATGAACCGTATCACCATAGCTTCGGAATGCTTCCTCCTGTATTTTAGAGCCCTATTACTTGTGGTTCGCTTTTACTCCAGTCAATATTTGGTGTTCAACTCTTGCGGTCAGTATTTTTGGGCGGCCAGAGCGAGGCTTTACTTGCAAAGTTCCAGAGTTTCCATATGAAATTATTAATGTTTGAGCAGTCAATAAAGTCCTACAAGCTATTTTGACAATATCATGAATAATTTTGTCTTCTACATACAGTTTAAGGATAATTTGACGGGTCTCAAGCCAAATTTCTTGACCGCGACCCATAATGACTATTCCCTGATACATTTGCAACAGAAATGATATTACAAACCACAAAATTACAAGCACATGGGTCATACTTAAAAGCAAATTGGAGATCACCAATATTTTTGCAGACATAATGGCGGAAAAACTATAGGAAGAAGAATGTATGTAAACTTTTTTGGTGTGAATTTCAGCCATTTCTTCCTTTTTGCGTGGCCAGTGCGTCCCATACAGATATTTCGTAGAATTTTTGGGGTAGACTAAAATAAAATAGTCTCCTTAAATATAAGGTAAACAAAAAACAAGGATATATGTAGGAAGGTAGGAAGGTGCGGCAGCCAGAGCTTATGAAAACCCTGACTCACTTAGGCCGTGGTTATTTGGCCCGTTATGGTACCACGTGGACAAGTCCGCTTCCCATATCCTCGTGGTTGACTTCATTTCTGCGCAAATTGTTACATCCATCTGGATGAATTTAGAAATGTCTGTCGGCTTTATTTTTGCTACTGCCGACAGATTTGGGAGGAGGCCATCTCCTAGAAAGCGTTGCCTGTCTAATGAGGTAGACTGAGAACTGTGCTGCCATCTCGTGAAGAGATTTGCGTCAGGTCTGCACTGACATCGAGTTCGATGTGATGTTGTCTAGGGATTTTTTTGCCGCTTGGCTATCCGAAAATATGCAGATTTCTCTGATGTCTGTGACTGCGCTTGGCAGTATGAAGAGAGCTTCTTGAATGGCTGTGATTTCGGCCTGGAATACACTACAGTGATCCGGGAGCCTGAAGGCTCTTCTGATGCCGAGTTCTTCACAGAAGACACCTCCGCCTATGCGCTTGTCCAGCTTAGAACCGTCTGTATATATTTTTATTGAATTTTCAGGGCCTGGAGGGTCAGAATTCCATTTATCCCTGGAGCGAATGATGGTGTGAAAGAAGGTATGGAGGTACTCCTTTGGGGTACAATAGTCAGTGACTGAGGGGATTATGTCATTTCCTCTCAGGATTTTGGCGTGACCAACACATTCCTCTGACCATTCTCTGGTGCGAAGGGCCGCCAGCGTGGTGTTCATTTTCCCCATGAGATGTATTGGAAGTATTCCCAGAATCGCATCTATTCCATTGACATAGGAAGGGTGAGAGGACACCGCCCCGAGGCGTTCCGCTGCTTACATATTTGGATGATGTGGACAGCCCCAGTGTGGATTTGATAGACCGCGTGGTCAGAAGCTGTCTTACCAGTTCCACAGTGGAGTAGTCCACACCCAGGTTTGAAAGTGAGCTTGTAATGGCGTTTGGGGACACATTGTTGAAAGCGCCTTCTATGTCTAGGAAGGCGGTGAGTGTGTAAAGTTTGGTACTGAGGGCCTTTTCAATACTCGAAGTAACGGCGTGGGGAGCCGTTTCTGTGGATCTGCCTTTACAGTGGGCATGTTGAGAGCTTGAAAGCTCTGAGAGCAGAATGTTTCTTCTTAAATGGAGGCCTAGAAGTCTCTCGAACGTCTTTACTAGGAAAGATGAAAGACTAATGGGTCTAAAGTCTTTGGGGGTGGTGTGCGAGGCTTTACCCGCTTTGGGTATGAAGATCACTCTTGATCTCAGCCAAGCTTCTGGGATTCTCCTCGTAAGGAGGATTTTCTGAAAAATATCTGCCAGCCATCTGATGGCAGTATTCCCTGCGTGGAGTAGCTGTGCCGGAATGATGTTGTCCGGCCGTGCTGCTTTATAGGGCTTGAAGCTTTTTATTGCCCACCTCATATTATTCTTGCATAAAAGATCAGGTATTGTATGTCTGAGTATTATCTTGTACTCTGACAGGCTCTGCTTGTATGCACACCAGTTTTGTTCTCCCCCTTGGGATCTGGCTGCATTGAACAGTTTCCTGGCTTTTTCCCTTGACTCACTGACTTGTGGAGTCCACCAGGTAGGCTGAAGTTTGCCCCTTGGTTTCCCAATGGGGCACGATTTTTGCAGTGCGGTTTCACATGCTGCGGTTAACTTATTAATTAGGGTCGAAGTGAACTCGACTGAGTCTGGACCCTGGGGAGGGTAGTCTGGTACTAGCCTACTGATATGCTTCGAATATGAGGACTAATTTGTGCGTCTGGGATTCCTAGTCGCGATTGGTCTATCACTATTTAGAGATACCTCGAAATGAATGTATCTATGGTCCAAGAAGGAGTGTTCTGAGAGAACTCTCCACTTGGAAATGCGGTTATAAAGTGCGTCTGATGATAGAGTGAGATCAAGAACCTGGGCTTCGAATTCTTTTTCTTTCGGGGGTTGGCTTCCTCATAAGCCATGTAGGCGGAGCATATTCTTATAGGCTTTGGTTTAGCCTCTATGCATGCCTCTGTGTTGTCGCCGTCGCTAAAATTAGATAGCAAGAAAATATTTATATTTTTCTTGAATAAAATGCAGGTTCGGGTCTTGCCTGTGCTGTTTGCTGTGATCTGCTTTAACTCATTCGTCCTCAATCCAAAAACCTTGCCTCTGCAGACCCAAGGTTCCTGAATGAGAACTAGGTCGACATCGTCTTTGCTAGGCAGCTGCTGCTGCTTTGCAGTGGTGGAGACGTCGATTATGGAGACCTCATCCTCCTGGCCTAAAGTGGCGAGCCCCCTCACGAGCTCTGACGTCTCAGAGGAATATACCTCAAGGATATCCTCTTCGTCCGACGCGACCACCATTCCAGGATTTTCTGGAACGCCTGGCTGCGCGTCAACTAGTTTCGCGTGTCTTCTGCCGACCTCTGCCGACTCGGTGGCAGAATGGTTCTTCTGCAGTATGTCTGCTGCGCGTCTCTTGTCTAGAAACGACGTTTTTGTTTTCGTTGGTAGCATCGCCGAAGTGCCTGGCTCTGCAGAGTTACCAGCAACCTGCCCTTCGACTGCTGGCTTAGCTGCTTCGCCTTCGAAGTGGAGGGGGTCTGATGCTCACCAGATTCTGAGACAACCGATTGGCTTATCGGATTGTCTCCATCTGCACTGGTAGCAATGGGATGGGACCTCCTGGGAGTTCCCATCCTGGTGACAGTCAAGTCTATGACCGTTTGGGTCGAGAGATTAGAAATTCCGTTCGGCTTATGGCGAGATCCGGTCTCAGTGTTACCGTTAGTTTTGTTATGTTTTGTTTTTTTAATAGGTTGCATGTTTTGGTCCCACGAGTAGACGGGAATGGATGCGTCACCCGTGGCATATCCTGGATACCACGGGAAGCCTGACTTGAAACTGGAGATCGGCAGGTATCCAGAGTTCGCATAGTAGAGACTGAGCGCCCCTCAGCCACGCATCCATCAGCCTACGCTGTTCCGCCTTGGATTGGGGAAAATTTTATAGAGTTAACACCTCTCGCCCGACTACCATTAGTCAGCACCACGAGGCAGAGACATGACCGTGGTAAGGGCTTGCTCCAAGCCGCCCTCGCGAGGAGTGTATAGTCGCACTTCCACTGGTATATCACAAATACGGCGCGTACCACCTGGCTTGGTTATTACACGTTGATCCCCTTGTGATACCCATTGGCTGACGGCCAGGATATATGTATGTTAAATAAGTTTTTTTTAAGGAATTAATTGCACCAGTTGCCTATACCTAACGACCCCTGACTGCGCCTCATATATATTGCCAACTCACTCAGATTTGAGCCAGCAGAATGAACTGACAGGTTGGGGGTTTAACGGCACGATTCAACCAAGTATGGGCAACACAGCAGGGAGTGGAAGATGAGTTGCCAAGCGTGTCCAACATGGGTGAGCAGGCGCAAAGACGAAACATGTCGTGCAGCGATACCAGCGCTCAGCATGGAGCAAGTTCCTATTTTGCAATAGGTGACGCAGTAGCCCGATCATGCCCAGTGCCAAGGCCAATACAGGCGGTGGAGGACCATGTTCCGGCGATCGCAGGGGAGGATGCTTCGAGTGGCGAGGTAGAGACACCACCTGCTCACGTTTAAGCGATAGCCCGACACTGAATCTAGTGCAGAACTTGTTCGCGGCACAGCGGGAAAGGGACGAAGTTCGGGGCAAACAAGCGGTAGAAACGGAGGCGCAAAGGCTGACGAAGCGTTAGGTACAAGGCTCCATGGCCCAGGTACATGATTCGTTGAAAGGACGATCCAAAAAGCAGAAGCATGACAGCCTGGTGAAGCACAGAGCCGGAAATATAGGAGCGAGGTATCGGCCGTACGAGACGGAAGGGGTTCCACATCCTCACGGGAGGCCCACCCCAAGGAAGCAGTAAGTAGCCACGGTATTACGAAGGCATGCCGAGCCAGTTTCTCAATACAAAAGCCATCGAAATCAATAGACCAGTTTATGTGTGTTGTGCTATGGAACCAACAAAAGTTGCCTGAGAGAGGAGGATGCACCGAGGGAAAAAAAGGACCAGCAAAGCCTAATGCCTGGCTTCACCTGTCGGTACTACATGAGACCCATCTCAAGGGGTGGGCGGTGGCCTACGTTGGACGGAAGTAATAAACTCGCTACCGCATCGTCTTCCACTCCTGTCTTCTCCCGTTGACACACAAAAAAACCGGAATATGCTGTTATGTGCGGCGCGGCAGTTATGCGGAAACTTTGGAATTATGCCGTTCTAACAGCCCCGAAGAGAACAGCTGACGGTCATCAATACCACCGCCAAGTAATCGTGCGTGAGGAGTGTCACCAAGTGCCTCCAATTTGCAGTGTTAGGAAGGGGGAATGGTTAGCGCCGATAGAAGACGAAATTATCGGTTCCTTGGGAATGGGAAAAAGTCACCTTTATCACGGGCAAAAGGGACAGTTTAACAAGTCACAAACGGCCACGCACGTGGAAATTTTGACAAATTTTGACGGTTAATGCAAGTTGGCTCATTGGGTTCTTCTTATTGATATAGGCTTCATACTAGCTACTCAACAATGAGAGTTCTGTTGGAGAACCACGCGACGGATTGTTTGTGCACTGCAAGTCGCCACCTCAGCAGTTAACTTTGGAGCCCATAATTTTAGTGGTGTCCTTTTTTGGAAGCAATGTTCATTACTACTATAACAATGGACCAAAATGCAAAGTGGAAATTGTAGGGATATTGGAGTATATTAATTTTCTGAAGCTACGCTATGGTAATTTCAGCTTCCTAGCTTTTACCGTTTGGGCTGTACGTCGATCACCAATCAGTCAGAACAAACTGTTTGATATACATGCAGATAACGGAACGTTTTACGATGGTCTATGCGCAAAAAAGGGGAATAATATACATACATGGGTTTTATTTATCTTTACTGTTTTAACCGTACGTAGGGAACCGTGTATGTGTAGTCAAGAGCGTACGCAGCTTTTTCCAAAGAGGGACCAACAAATTAAAATGTTGGTTAAATAATGCACGGTGCGTTTAAATAATAATTTATGCATATGATTAATAAAAAAAACTTAAACACATCCAACTCAGTTTCGTTTAAAGGCGAAATAGTGCGCAATAATAATGAATGTGTGGTCGACTTCCTATTGCGAAATTTTTTCTGGAGGGATCATCGGCCCCCTGCCCCCCTGCGTACGCCGTTGTAACCCGTTTTCCTAAATTGTTCGTTAATTTTTATAGCCTGTACCCAAAGGGTAAAAGGCTATATTAGTTTTGTGCGAATGTATGTAACACACAGATGGAGGCGTGGCAGACCCCACAAAGATATATATTATTGATCAGGATGACAAGCCGAGTCGATCTATGTCTGTTTGTCCGCCTGTCTGTCAGTACGGAGCATAATTACTTTTGAATATGGTAAATAGTTTTTAATTTATTAACATTTCTTGCCCTGTCAGTGCAAGACATACATGTGTACATGCATTCACACATTAGTGTCTCACATTTGGCTTTGCCTATTTCAATCGTTTGCATAACTACACGAACATCTGCTTGTATATGTGTGTGTGTGTGTATGTATACTTAGTTGTCCCCAACAGTTTGATATGCAATTTATGTTGTTTCTTCTGCCTGCATTTGTAAAGCGAAACCCGTATTTCTATATTTTGAAAATCCTTGAATGCAAAGTTGTAGATTTAGTTACGTAGATAACATTGCGCAAATTTGAAATCTATCGGACAATATTTATAGCACAAACTTTTCATTTGAAAAAGTGAATAAATATTAAAACCCCAATAATTCAAGCTCAAACACAAATTTCGATTATTCAGTTTTTTTTGCATTCTTTTATATATTATTAAAATCAAATTTGAAGTTGATTGGTGCGAAAATGAGGATTTTTCAAAGAAACTTTGGAGCTCTTTTTAACCCCACTTGGAGCTCGAATTTACCAAAATCTTAGTGCAAACCTACACTATGATGGGATACTTGAGTTCAAATTTCAGCATCCTAGCTGTTACCGTTTGGGCTGTTGATTGTGTTTCAATTTTTCCACGGGAAAACCACCCTTTCTCATGCCCCAGGAAAAATGGTAAAAAATCAAGTATGCACTGTTTTTATAGCCTGTACCTAAAGGGTGAAACTATACTAGTTTTGTGCGAATGTATGTAACACATAGAAGGAGGCGTGGCAGACCCCCTATATTCTTAATCAGGGTGACAAGCCGAGTCGATATAGCCATGTCCGTCTGTATGAGCGCAAGGATCTCAGAAGGTACAAGGGCTAGAATGACCAAACTTGGTATCCAGGTTCCCCTAAGCCCTAGGCAGGTCAAGTTTATTTTTTTATTTTGATACACCCCCCACTCCCCCGCAATTCGTGTTCTTTCCCATAACTCTCGTAATTCTTCAAATTTGGTAGTCACATTCAGTTAGTGATTATGTGTTATGTTAAGTTTCATTTGGTCAATTCTGAAGAAAGTTATAGCCATAAAAAAAATCGCTGCTCATGCTCTGCCCGCAGCGCTGCCCGCAGCTGTTGTTGTTTTTGCTGCTTTGGTTCAACTTTGTGCTGCATACATACACGCTTTTAAACACGCATAGACCCGATGATGTAAATGTATGCTGTTGAAACTGTACATATAGTAAGCATGTCTGCTATGTATATATTAAATAAATTTTATTTCATTAAATTAATTAATTCTATTTTTTTAAAAGAATTATATTTTCGTTAAATATTTTTTTATACCCTGTACCCGTAGGGTAAAAAGGGTATATTAGGATTGTGCAAAGTATGTAACATGCAGAAGAAAGCATCTCCGACCCCATAAAGTATAAAGTAGTATATATATTCTGAATCAGCATGACGAGAGAAATCGATCTAGACATGTCCGCCCGTCCCTCCCATTTTTTTCATTGGGCTTTATTGGTGCACGAAAATTTATGTATGTATTTATGTACATGCATATGTATGTATGTGGGTATGTAAGTATGTGTAATCAACGCACAGCCCAAATGATAAGCGTTAAAAAGCTTCAAAGTGTAGGTGAGCACCAAGAAGATGTTTTAGAGAATTAGAAATCCGATTAACTTTAAACTTGGCTTAGGTATTTGCTCTGAGAAAGAATACAGAAAAAACTGCGTTGTATTTTTGTAACTTTTCATTAAAGAATAGATATACAAGAGAATAAACATAAGTGTTTATGCTCATTTAAATGTTGTGCAGTTGCATAAGTTGACCAAATAACATTGCCAAATTGTACAGCTTTTAATTCTAGAAATTACTTGCCTTGAATTATCCCTATCATACTACATGTATATACATAAATATACATATGTATGTACATATGTATGTAAGCACATATAACCATACATAGTCTTTATTGTACTTTATGTCCTAGCTCTCGAAATTAAATTGCTTTTTGGGCAATGAACTCTTTAGAAACTTTAGAGTGTCGGAAGAGAAATATCATATAGTAAATAAACGTAGAATTGTAAGCACATATACTAAGCCAGCAAAGACGGGCAAGTAGCCTTATATACAATAAGGCACTGATTTGCACTGAAGCGCACCGAAAGAAAGAATACGAAAGGAACTGCACGAATCGACTTTCAATTTTAAAGTGTTTATTGCTAACCATGCAGGTTTAGGTTTATACATATGTACAAATGTTGTGGACCTTATGTTAACAGCGAGAAAGCAAGATAATACAAACTAATTAACAGCTGTTACATTGAAATGAGCGCACTTACAATTATTGCTTAAACAACTTAAATCTATAATTCAAATAAATTAATCTCTAATTCAAATGTTTTTCAACAAACTTCAATCTATGAAATGACCAAACACTCGCCTTGACCAAAGAACATTCAGCTCCTGAGTCAAAACAAAATGGAATAGACTCACCAGATAGGCTTATTGTTCCTATTGGTGCAGCAACTGTGCAAATGTCTATACGCTTCCTATAGGTCTTCTCGCTTCCAGCTATTGTCCCTTTTGGACATGCAGATGCGTGATGTCCAATTTCGTCGCACTTAAAACATTTTATATTGGACCGGTCTATCACCCCAGATGCGCTGCTTCCGCTGCGACTTTTTCCTTTGGTGCTATGTTCTTTCTCCAATCGAGCACGACATTCGGCATATTTGTGGCCCGCCTTCCCACAGTAATTGCATTTCACCTAGACCAGTAGTATACGTCTTTTCATCTATGTTACGCTTCTTAAAAGCGTGTGCTTGTTATTGTTTTGTAGCTCATTACGAGATTTCACGTTGGTAGTAAACACCCAGCGTAACAATTTTTTATCGATTTGCGCCATGTAAGCCAACGCTACAGATTCCGCGATTTCCTCCAAATTTTTTGCTCTAACGTAGTTTTGCAATTTGCGAATCTATCGTCTTCTCTGTCTCTCTTCTACAGTCAGCGCTCTACGATCAGGTCTTACTTAGCAGCAAATCCCGTTACTTAGGTTGTGTCTATGTGTCGCCACCGAAAATGCACACACATGTACAGTGGTCTGCAACTAGCAAAAACTGTCTCTACGACACATATATGTATATACATATATACAAGTACATACATAAACATGTATCTACATAAAATACATACATATGCATAAATATATAAATTGTGACATTGGGGGCTAGTAGTTTCGAGAATAAAACACTGTAAAATTTAACAACGACATACATACAGTCCTAATTTATAAGTGCAACCCGTCCGAAATTCCTCAGCACCCTGCACGCATGGTCGAGTTATTCCCGAAACTGAGCCTGTCCCGCGCGAGATATATAATTTATATTTAAAAATCGGAATGTCCCGACAAAATCGGGACGTCTGGCAATGCTGATATGTATGTACATACATATGTACATTTTATTTTTTGATGCAGGCGATATCTATCCTCATATGAATGTACATACATATCTATACTTACATATATGTAAGTGTATGTATTCAATTGTACAGTTCAACACTTATCCATATATGTTTTTTTGGAATATGAATGTTGCGAGTGTAAATGGTGTGTTTCTGCTTTTGTAAATCGCAAGAATACATTAACGGAATAAGCTTAACGCGATCAGCTGAGATGCTAGAGATGGGCATGTGTCGGTTTTTTCCCACCCGTCACGGCGCGATTGGCTGTAAAAATTTACGAATCCGTATGCACGGTGAATGGATACACACATTTTTCTTTGTAAATCGAATAATTAGGAGAATGTCGACCATATACATGTGTATATGGTAGTCCCATTTCCAAGGACCGATATATGTCCATAATATTACTTTTTCGTAAAATATTAATTTATTTTATGCAAATGTGACTAACATTAACATTGTTATTTTTTGTCTATGTGCTCCCAATCCCTTGCTTTTTTCAACAACAAAATACATACATAACACAATGTTTTCAGATAGATTTTTCATACAAACGTTGGAGCTCGTTTTCCACCACTTGGAGCTCGAATTTTCTGAGTGCTCACTTTCACTGTGAGAGGGATCTTGTGTCCAAATTTCAGCTTCCTAGCTCTTACCGTTTGGACTGTGCATTAATTTCAATCAGTCAGTCAATCAGTCAATCAGTCAGTCAGTCAGTCAGAACAAACTGTTTTATATATATGGAGATAAGCGACTTATATACATATAAGTCTATAAGTGATTTATATATATAAGTCTATAAACAACTTATATACATACATCTTTGTTTGGACTTTCGCGACGAGGGACCATTTGTACTTTTGCATACCGGCAATTTTGATTGATCTGAGCGATCATTTTGGCGCCCTCGGGTGAACTCATCGTTGTTGGACACTGGACATTGGGAGTCATTGCTGCCATTTTGTTGTGCAGCATACATACGAGTGTTCTGGATATTGGGCTTGGACTCTCTTAATTAAAGCTAATTGGCGATGCATTGCAACAACACGCAGGGAAGTTGCACACAGGTAACGAATCCAAAGTAAATAGTGGCCAATCTGCCGTTTGTGCATTAAATAAATAAAGAGAGTACTCGACAAGAATCACTTAGCACATACATATGTATGTACATACATATGTTAATTGTCTGCCAGGCACATATGTATGTAATTGTATGCGCAAGCTGCTTATCTGCGAGAGTGGGCCGCGTGTTACAATTTGGCATTCGCTTTGTTTAAACATAAATGCATGTATGTCTGTTTCTTTAAAAAAATAAACTCATTAAGTTAACCATACATATTCGTTGGTATATGAGTGCATATTTTCATTTGATCTTATACATATGTATATGCAACATACATATACTTATTTTTGCCACTTGCCAACATACTTGTATTTATATATTGCTTTACATATATATTCGTAAATTGTGGGAGTTGGAAGAAGTTCCGAATTTGTCCGATCAGAGTTTGTACACCCAAGAACAAGTGCTTTGCGAGAAAACATTTCTCGAATCGGTCAATCGCTTACCCTCGGGCAGGCTGACTGTTTCGTTGCCATTCAAATCCAGTCCCAAAAGTCTCGGAAATTCGTATGAGACAGCCTTAAGGCGGTTTTTGGCTCTGGAAAGAAGAATGGCAAAGCAGCCTGATACACAGTCGATGTACATTACCTTCATGAAGGAGTACATTTCGTTGGGCCATATGAGGGCCATTGAGAACATTATACCGAGAGAGCCGAATTATTTTATCCCATACCAATGCGTGCTAAGACCACAAAGCACATCAACAAAGTTGAGAGTTGTTTCGACGCGTCGAGCAAGACGTCGTCACAATTGTCTTTAAATGACATTCTGATGGTTGGCCCAACCATACAGGCATGTCTATATTCAACATTGTTGTGATTTCGGCTTCATCCATTTGCGTTGTCGGCGGACATTGCAAAAATGTACCGGCAGGTCGAAATCAATGATTCGCATCGCAATTTCCAGCTTATTATTTTTAGAAGCAACTCCACTGAACCACTCCAATTGTATCGTTTAAACACGGTAACATACGATACTGCTTCGGCACCTTTTCTGGCAATCCGTTGCTTAAAGTACCTGAGTGAGCTACATGCTGTTTCGCATCCTTTGGCATCAAAGTCGCTTGCTATCGATTTCTATGTAGATGATCTGCTATCTGGAGCAGATACAGTGGAAGAATTGCGAATGCTACGGAATTATATAGTTTCAGTGCTCGAATCGTTCGGTTTCACTTTAACGAAATGGGCATCAAATTGTGAAACATTTAAAGCGTCGCCTTCTGACGAAATGGTGATCGGCCATCAGGAGGATACAAAGACGTTGGGGCTCAATTGGAGCCCGCGTGAAGACGTTTTTAAATATTCGATTTCGAACGTGTCAATAGACATTGCCCCCACCAAGCGCTCGATATTATCGTTTATATCCATACCTTTTACTGTCCGACTTGCAGTCAATTGCGCAGTCATTTCATGAAATTGAGGCGATACGCATTCCCCGATATGTCGGCGTCACCAAAGGCACAAAATATAAGGTTCATGGCTTTGCTGACGCATCGACAAGGGCTTATTAATTAAAAAATAAAATAAAAGAAAAGAATAAAAGAACCTGGATTCCAACTTTGGTTATTCTAGCTTTTATAGTTTCTGAGATCCTTGCGTTCATCCAGACGGACGGACAGACGGACGGACGGACATGTCTGATTCAGAATATATATACTTTATGGGGTCGGAGATGCTTCCTTCTGCATGTTACATACTTTACACAAACCTAATATACCCTTTTTACCCTACGGGTACAGGGTATAGAAACACAAATAGCGGGGGAGTGGGGGGTGTGTATCAAAATAAAACAAGTAAAAAAGCTAAAGTCGGCTTTGAAATACCCGACTTTGAAATACTCTTTATATATGTTTAGAATAATTATAGAAATTAAACAAGAGAGAACGCTACAGTCGAGCAAGCCCGACATTGTAATACCCTGTACCCAGGTAAACTTCCGTCACTGAGTTATATGCGCCCATAGCAGCAGCAAAAAGAGGAAGAAGAAGAGCGAACTTGTTGCTGCAGTTTGGGGAGGTTGTACTGGCGAGAATTTGTTTGGCTAATAACTTTTCTTAGAATTGACCGAATTGAATAAAATTTTGAACAACAGTAGACAATTATATATAAATTATGTGTGCAAAGTTTGGTTTAGGTAGCATTTGAAATGTGGACGCTATTGACGAAATTCTGTAGCGGTGGAAGGGGGGGAAAATTCCAAAAAAAAAAATAAACTCGTCCTTTCTCGGACCTAGGAGAATCTGGATGCCAACTTTGGTTATTCTAGCTTTTATAGTTTCTGAGATCCTCGCGTTCATCCAGACGGACGGACAGACGGACAGACGGACAGACGGACGGACGGACGGACATGTCTAGATCGATTTCTCTCGTCATGCTGATTCAGAATATATATACTTTATGGGGTCGGAGGTGCTTCCTTCTGCATGTTACATACTTTGCACAAACCTAATATACCCTTTTTACCCTACGGGTACAGGGTATAAAAAAGTAAGAGAATTAAAAGGGTAAAGGGTGTATAATTGCACATTTATATAGCAATTGCGTCTATGTGAGTGTATGTATGTTTATGCGCGTCTATTCGTGTCTGTGTAAGCATGTTCGCAGTCAACCAAAGCAACAGCATCAACAACTGCCGCGGGCAGCGCTTGGGCAGCGCTTGGGCAGCGCTTGGCAAATGTATTTATGGCTATAACTTCTTGTTAAATCGGTTTATCATGATGATACTTGGCTTACGGACACATAATTACTAACTGGGGGTATTCGCAAAGTTTTAGTTCCAAATTCCAAGAATTACGGGAGTTACGATTTGCATGGGAGAGGGGGGAGGGAGGGAAATTCCAAAATACACAATTTCTGCGTATTCACATAAGGCATCTTGAACTAAAATTTTGTGTTCCTAGGTCTTATAGTCTCCGAGATATAGGCGATTATACGAATGGAAAATCGGGAAAACCCCCAAAGGGGGGAAGTGGGGGGAAAATCAAAAAAAGAAAAAAAAAATCGTGTAGCGTACACACATAAGGCATCTTTGTGCAAAAATTGGTGTCTCTATCTGTTATAGTCTCTGAGATACAGGTGTTCATACGGACGGATAGACGGAAAGACAGACAGACAGGGCTATATATACTTTGTGGGGTCTGCCACGCCTCCTTCTGCCTGTTACATTTTCAGCTCCCGCAAACCTAATATACTCTTGTACATTTTATGTACAGAGTATAAAAATAAACTTGACCTGCCTAGGGCTTATGGGCACCTGGATACCAAGTTTGTTAGCTCTAGCTCTTGTACTTCCTTGTCATCCTGATCAATAATATATATACTTTGTGGGGTCTGCCACGCTTCCTTCTGTGTGTTACATACATTCGCACACAACTAGTATAGCCTTTTACCCTTTGGGTACAGACTATAAAAATTAATTAAATTAATTAATTAATTAATTAATTAAATTAAATATAAAATATTCAACACATGCATATAATAAATTTACATCTGAATCGTGTCTCTGCGTGTTTATATGTGTGTATTTATGCAGAGCAAAGTTGAACCAAAGCAACAACAACAACTACTACGGGTAGAGCTGCAGGCAGAGCGTGGGCAGCGATTTTTCTATTGCTACAACTTTCTTCATAATTGACCTATCATGATGAAACTTATGAAATATATACTTTGTGGGGTCTGCCACGCCTCCTTCTTTGTGTTCCATGCACACTCGCACAAAACTAATATACCCTTTTACCCTTTGGGTACAGGGTATAAAAATATAGACGTAATATAAAATATATATAGCAATTAACGCCAAATTAACCAAATTAATTCGCGAAAAGACGCTCAGGGTATGCATGGGTACTTATACTCGTGTGACCCATGTAAATTTATCATATATTGTGATTAGAACTAAGAAAAACGAACTACATTTTGTGAATAGAATAAAATAAAGTAATGCCAACGAGTAAGAGCATAAACTCTGTAAACAACAAAGAAAAAATGAGCCAGAATCGTGCTCGGCAGCAACAACAAGACGAACGTCGACTTTCGTCACTTCGTAACAACGTGTACTTTTCTATACGCGCACCCGATGTAACGGTACCGACAACAACTGCATTACTGAAAGCCAATCCGGAAAGAGAACGCTCTCCCTCCCCTGCGATAATATGCTCACCCAGCACATTACAAATTAGGTCATGGAGTGCCCAATGTCCGTCTCCAGACCCCTACTGTCTTACCAATGAATTGCTGATAACAATACCGACCAGTACAATGCCCTCGCTTACAACTGTGTCTTCGACTACAACAACAACAACAGCAGTCTCTCAGCGACCGGTATTGTGAACTCACTGCGACCTTCCCCTCTCCCAGCTGGAAAGTACGCAAAGCGCTAAATACAGGAGCGTAAATACAGACTGGGCTCGATCGCTATGTGCAAACGAAAACTAAGCCCACAAGCAACTAAGAGAAACAACGCGCAGAGGCGCAGAAAAACAATACATTCGTGATTCTCAGTTTACCTGAAGAATATAATGCCGATAGCCGCCACATATTTATGTGCGTCAGGCAAATTGTACTATACTGAATTAGTCAAAAAACTCACTAACAAAATTGGCAAAAACAAATTCTAGGTTACGTCTATAAAAAGGGGTAGCATAAATGAAACTAAAATACATGTCAATGACAAAGATAACTACCTCGACGAACTACTACACCCACCAACTTAAAAGTAGCAAGGGATTTCAAGTGGCTATCGAAGGAATAGAGCCAACAGTTCCAGTCAGCGAGATAAAAGATGGACTTAAAGATAAGGGCTTTGAAGTCAAAATGACAATGAACATAATAAATAGAAATAAAATTCCCCAACCAATGTTCAAGGTAGAACTGACACCCGACAATGCACAAACTGCAAGGAATATGGAAAAACAAAAGCCTATTGTACCCTACGCGCAGTCTGTGTTATCTGCGGGGATGTAAATCTCAATGAGGCCTGCCCTGTAAATAAGGAGGACCCCTCTGCTAAAAAATCCGCAGCTCGAAATCCAGTCATCCGACAAAACTTGCCATACATTCTAATTTAATTTTATTAATTAATTAATTCATTCATTTTTTTTAATAATTTATTTATTTTTTTTAACTTTTCTTTTTTGTGGAGAGTACAGGCTATTTTACTGTCGGGCTTGCTCGACTGTAGCGTTGTATCTTGTTTTTTTTTTTTTAAATATATATATATACTATATATATATTTATTATAATTATTATTATTATTTTTTTTAAATATTTTTATGTATTTATTTGTTGTTTATTTTATGGCTGATCGATCATGCATAAAATTGGAGTATATTCTAGTTCATGTTAATCTAACTCTTGAATAATTTTAACCGGTTCTTATTTACTATCTGTGGTTTCCTTTTTCCCCCATCTATTTTTATGTTGTTTCTACCTTCTATACTTATAACTTTATAGGGACCTAAATATTTTCTTTCTAGCTTATGGGCTGTATCGTTCTTTAATAGTACTAAAGTTCCTATCTCTAGTTCTATGTCATTTAATTTTTTATCATATTCTATCTTTCGATTTTGTTTTTCTAACTCTATTAAAGTTTTTGCTCTTTTATAAGCTGTTTCCAATCTAAACTTAAACTCTTTAGCATAATCATCTATGTTATATATAGGGTCAATTTTTGTTTTATTATTAAATTCTATGAACTGTCTTGGTAATCTACCATAGACGAGTTCGTATGGACAGTATTGTCGATGGAGTAGTATTGAAACAATAGGTGAAATAATTCAACCATATGTCCCAATCGTCTTTGTCAATTGAAATATATGAACGAATAAACTGGTTAAATGTTCGATGGCTTCTTTCAATTGTTCCAAGTGTCTGGTGATGATGTGCTGTTGAGTGTATATTATTTATCTTCATATACTTGCACAAGTCATTTATAAGTGAATTCTTGTATTCAGTACCCATGTCCGTTATGAACGTCTTCATAGGACCGTACTTTAATACAAAGGATTCAAATATACCCTTAGCAACTGTTTTCGCACTTTTATCTGCTACTGGTATTGTAACTAGATATTTAGTGAGATCGCATATTATGGTTATTGCGTACTCATTGCCATTCTCTGTATGTATGTATGTCTAGTAGTTTTTGCCTGTTGGCATTTCATACAAGTTTTGACATACTTCTTAATTGTCTTAGTCATTTGGGGCCAATAGTAGTATTTCCTAATTTTTAATAGGGTACGCGTAATCCCTGTATGGCCTCCTTCTATAGGATCATCATGGTATTTCGACAGTATTGCATTAATTTGACTTTCGTCATTTTTGTCTATGTGTGTCACTTTTGTTAGTAGCGCTACTTTTAATGTTTTCAAGTAATTATTGCCCATATTTTTAAATTCATTTAGTGATACAAATTCGAAAATTTGTTCACTTTGTGACAACTGTAAATTAACAATTTTATGTAATCCGGCTTCTGAATTAAGCCTTTGAAAAAATTGACCTAAGTCGAACTTTTCATTGGAGTACAAATTATTAATTGAAAATTGTGAAATAATTCGTTTTCCTTGCTTAAATAAACAATTCGATTTACCGATTTTTAGTTTCACAAATTTTCTTACGTCATTATTGCTAATGACTTCATAGACATTGGGCTTTTTTTGTTTTTTCTGCAATTTTATTTTATCATCTGCGCAGATGTTTTCCTGTCGTATTGATGATCTGGTTTGGACCATCATTATGTTCCTATTCATTTCTATTAGCGAGTCTATGTTAATTCTAGACAACGCATCTGCTACGTGATTATCTTTCCCCTTGAGATATTCAACCGTAAATTGGTATTCTTCTAAATCTAGTCTCATTCTCGTTAGCTTAGAAGAAGGGTTTTTCATTGAAAACAGATATGTTAGTGGTCTATGAAGTGTTTTATTGCCCAGTGAATTTCAGCTAATTCCTGCTCTGTAGTTGATTTATTGCTTTCTCCCTGTGTGAAAGATCTTGACGCTTATGCAATTGGTAGTTGCATACCGTTGTACTCTTGGGATAGTACTGCACAAGGGCGTACGCAGGGGGGGGGGGGGGGGGGCAACGCCTTCTAGAAGAAATTTTTCCATATAAAGTCGACCACACGTTCATTATTATGACGCACTATTTCGCCTTAAGATGGATCTGCGTTGGATTTGTTGAAGTTTTTTCATCGATCATATGCATAAATTATTTTTTAAATGCATCGGGCATTATTTAATCAAAATTTTAATTTTTTACCCTACGGGTACAGGGTATAAAAAGGGTATATTAGGTTTGTGCAAAGTATATATATAACTCAGTGACGCAAGTTTACATGGGTACAGGGTATTACACTGTCGGGCTTGCTCGACTGTAGCGTTCTCTCTTGTTTAAATAATTAAATGCGTCATCGCATTCTTTTGTCCATTCGAATTGAACATTCTTTTTGCACAATCTAGTCAAGTGACGTGAATATTGTGCGAAATTGTGAATAAATCGTCTGTTATAATTACAGAACGCGACGAATCGGGACGAACCATGGCCTGTGCATTTATGGCCTAGGAATGTAACTTCATGCATGAAAAAGGAACATTTCTCTGGGTTTAATTATAGCCTGTACCCAAAGGGTGAAAGGCTATACTAGTTTTGTGCGCATGTATGTAACACACAGAAGGAGGCGTGGCAGACCCCACAAAGTATATATATTCTTGATCAGGATGAGAAGCCGAGTCGATATAGCCTTGTCCGTCCGTCCGTCTGTCCGTCTGTCTGTCCGTCTGTCTGTCCGTCTGTCCGTCTGTCCGTATGAACGCAAGGATCTCAGAAAGTATAAGAGCTAGAATAACCAAACTTGGTTTCCATATTCTCCTAAGACCGAGAAAGTACGAGTTTGAGTTTTTTTTCGATGCACCCCCCCACTCCCCCGCAATTCGTGTTTTTTCTTATAACTTCCGTAATTCTCGGAATTTTGAAATCAATTTTGGTAGGTACATCCAGTTAGTACTAATGTGTCCGTGTGCCAAATTTCATCATGATAGGTCAATTCTGAAGAAAGTTATAGCCATAAGTAAAATCGCTGCTCATGCGCTGCCTCTGTCGGCAGCGCTGCCCGCAGCTGTTGTTGTTGTTGCTGCTTTGGTTCAACTTTGTGCTGCATACATACACGCATATAAACACGCATAGGTACGTGATGTAAATGTATGCTGTTAAAACTAAACATAAACATATATTCTAATTTAATTTAATTAATTAATTCATTAATTTTTTTTAATAATTTAATTTTTTTTTTAAATTTTTTTTTTTTAATTTTTATTTTTTTGTGGAGAGTACAGGCTATTTTACTGTCGGGCTTGCTCGACTGTAGCGTTCTATCTTGTTTTAAGTTGTGTTTTCTACACAGGTCAAAAATATTTGACAAATTTTTAAACATGTGCTGTTCACAACAGCCAATGACTACCAAGTCATCCAGAGAAATGCTTGTGATGGCTCAAGACCGGAAAATGCGAGTGTCATCATTCGCATAAACGAATTTAACCTTTAACCCGTACGGTAATCGCGTGATGCGATAAGAACCGGAGTTCGTGGAAAATGATGTTATATTTCTAGATTTCCCATCTAGTTCTATTTGGTGAAATCCAGACATAAGATCGAGACATGAAAAATATGTAGCTCGTCCCAATTGGTCTAGAATTTCTTCTATTCTTGGTAATGGGTATTTGTCTGCTAAGAGTTTTTTATTTATCTGACGATAATCAACTACTAAACGCCATTTTTTTTCCTTGGAGCTTGGAAGGGATTTCTTGGGTACCAAGAGAAGTGGGCTGTTATATTCGGAAATAGATGGTTCAACTATACCATCTTTTATTAGTTTTCCAACCTGTCTACTTATTTCTGGCCTTTCTGTCTCTGCGCTTCTATAATTTTTAATATATACAGGGGTTTTGTCTGCCAATCTTAATTTCTGTTTATAAAAAATATTATTTGAAATTGGTTCTGTTTCTAAACCAAATATGTCACTGTACTCAGTACATAGATCAGTTAATTTGTTTTTAAACTGCTCAGGAAAATTTAGTTTTTCCAAAACTTTATTGCATCTATTGTCTTTGTTTGTAAATAGTGTTTTAATTTCGTAATTTTGTACTGACTCAAATTGTATTTTTGGATTCAATATTTTTATATTGTTATTTGTTGTATTTAAAATACGAACCATCGCATCATTACCAGCATATCATTACTATACTGTTAGCTATTAATACCCCAGGATGAATTTCCTGGTTTGGTATTAATAAAATTTATTCATTTGTCAGAAGCGTAATATTTCTCATTACCTCTGATCTAGCTGGTAACAATATTGAATTGTCAACATCGGTATGCAATAGTGGTACATGTATTTGACAATTAAGCGATTTTGGTTTCATAATGAATTCATCTTGGTGATAATCTATTATACAATTAAATTTTCTAATGAAGTCTAGTCCAAGAATTCCATCACATGGTATGGGAAAATCATCGTACACTATTTGGAAATCATGACTGATTACGAAGTAATCGAAAAGTAGATCAATTGTCGATCGTCCAAGTGACTGTATTGCGCCCTGTCCAATTCCTGTTATATTTGTTTTAAAATTTTGATTGATATTTGAATTTACGTTATTGTTTTTTAAGATCGATACATTTGCCCCCGTATCTACCAGTAATGTTAATAGAATATTATTTTTTTCATTTTTTACTTTAACGAGACTACTGAGACTTAGATTTATATTCAGAATTTTTACTGTTGGTTGCTCAAGGGGTTTAACTGGTTTTCCGAGTTACTCTGTGTAACTCGGATCCGATACTGTTGTCCGCGTCCTCTATATTGGCCCCCTGTGTAAGAGGTGCCTCGAGGATTGCCGCTGTGACTATTGTACCTATTACCACCTTGGTTGTTGTGCCTGAAGCCGCCTCTGTTGTATGGTCGGCCCCTATAATTACCTCTGCCTCGGTTTCCGCCCCGGTGAGAGTAATTCTGGCAATACAAGACAGTGTTGGTTTGCCCTGTTGCTTCTGTGCAACTATCAACAAATTTTGATATGGCATCATTCATGTTATTGAATGTGCCTGCCTGCATGATAAATTTTACCCTATCAATTGCGCAGTTTTTGGTCATTGCCTTAACCGCTTGAGCTGTGCTATATTTGGTGGCTAGATCATAATTTAGTCCATCATTAATATAAGCACCTTCAAGGGCTTTTGTTAGCTGCTCAACCTCTTGTGTATAGAAGTTGGCAGTTTTGCTCTTTTGTTGCAAATTTAGGAGTTTGGCTGATAGCACTTCAACCGATTCACCTTTTACAGTCGCAGACAGCTTGCACACAATTTGTGCAATTGAGTTTTCATCGCTAATCAAATTGCGTGCGTGGCCTTTAAGCTTTGATTTTATCAATTGGACTGCCGTTGCCTCGTGTGTCTCTTTAACTGAATCTTTGTTTGCGACATATCTGGCAATTGCGAAATAGTTGGGTCTAAATTAACGTTATCAGCCGTTTCGTTTCTTGCGGGGCTGTTGTTGGGAGTAAGTCAACTTTTGGAATCTTCTTCCGAAACTATGCTTATGTACGCCTTTTTTGGCGATTTTGGTGTGGGGCTTATTGATCTTACTTCCTCCTCATCTACGGCTATATATGTTACTGCACTACTTAATGTATTTGGCAAGTGTATATCCAAGCCATGCCTTTCTTTTACAGCATTCAGCTGTTCTCTTAGGTGTCCGAAGCCTGAGTCCAATGGAGATCCGTGAATCTAAATTTGTTCTCTAGAAATATCTCTCGGATCTCATTATATAATTGCACCAATTTAATGGTGTGCCTATTCAACGTACCTATCTGTGTTGGCCTATTTTGAGTGAGGCTTTTGTACGATTTTTCGAACTCGGCTCTCAGCTCACCTACTCTCTTGCATATAGCATTGCAATCCATGTATTATGGAAAATTCAGATGCTCCTTTCTATTTCATTCCTAGCTAATTTTGTAGAACACCCTTTTCCAGTTTTTGCATGGGTAATTTTTATTTTCAATTGTTTATTTATTTTGTCATTATAATTTTATATTGAACAAATCAAATTAAAATGTGTTATCTTTATAAGACACATATTACATATAAAATTTTAGGTGTACCGCTCTTTTCTGTTTTTTTTTTTATAAATGTTTAAAATGTACATTACAAATTTATTTATGCCTTTTTTTTACAATTGTTTATTTTTTTTTTAAATTTTCTCTGAATCATTAGCCCTGCTTAAGTACTTTTTTTTTAGGCATTTTTTATGAAATTTGTACAATTTAAATAATAAATTCGTGCTCATCAACATAACTATTAATATTAGCAGAATTATAATAGTGTCCACATCTACTTTTTGGGACTCTAATTTATTTATTATTCCTGCGGTGGAGTCCACCACTTTTGTATCTATCAAACCCATCGTGGGTATACTACTTAATTTTACCTCAACTATGCCACGTATATGTAGCTTATCTATTTCTGCCTGACCTGTCTTACTTATACTATTGTTATTCATTACTTTTGTCCCTGCCTAGTTTTATTAGCTTCACAGGCCATTTTCAGGGACAGCCCGTGATTACAATATTTCTTAAAAAATTTTTTTTTCTTAAAGTTACTTATGTTTATTGAAGTTCAATGATGTTCTCTTCGTCCGCATCAGCTGGACGTCACCGGCTCCTGGCACGCTGATGCTCCCTCGAAGGCGCAAGTGACGGTGTGCCCCTCGCGCTTCAGCTCTTAATGTTGAGGTGATTGTTGGTGGTTTCCAACGTTGGTGCAAAAGGCGGTCCTATGCCTTTCGCACTTGTTGATCCACTGGCCGTAATCACTGCGTGTGTTTACATGTATACTCGCACGCTGGTGTGCAAAGCGGTCCCTCGCAGTCCGTTGGGCAAAGTTTTTTGTAGACGGGTACCTCTTTTTTCTCTGGAACTGGGATTTTCGATTTAGTATATCCAATTACTTTTATGGGCTTAGCGCTTTCGAGTGCTAGTGTGCCTTTTTTCTTTTCAATTTCCTTCTTAAGAAATTATAATTCAGCCTGGAGTTCACAAGCTAACTCCCAGGCAGGGGTTGCTGCGTGTTCAAAGCCTTTTTAATTTCCGCTATTCTTTTAGCGATTCTTCGGCGCACGCCCCCTCTTTTATTTTTCATACTGTATACGTATGTATATATTTTCACTGGCACATAACTAGCACTCTACTCACTCTGGTTTTTAATCCGTTACATGTCATTCAGAATTTTTTGTCCCTTTTATGTCCGATATTGCTGCTGAAGATCCGAAGTGTCTTTTTCTTTTTCTTTCAAAACACGTCGTTCTAATACAAAGTGGTTTTCTTTAATGACGGCAGGTTCACGATTTGATTTTTTACTAGAGTTTTCTTTCCATTTATTTATTCTGTATATAGTAGAACGACGTGTTCTTGCCATGTAATGATAAATCTTGCAATGGTCCTTGGTCCTCCAGGACCACTGTCACGGTCGCCATGAAATATATCCACGTATTCAATTCATATCATAAAACACACTTCCGCTTTCTTTAGTCACTTTTATTCAATTGATTCCATATAAAAATGTTCTTAGCCTTAAGCTGCATTGCTGCTTCAGCAGAAGGCAGCGACAGAGCAGCTTTATGTATATATGCTTATATATAACGTAAGAGAGTGGTATGCTTATATGTCTCATGAGCGGTCAAGGCATGAGAATGCTGACGCGGCTAATTTCGCCAGCTACTTTCAAGTCATTGCACTTAAAAGTGTCGCTATTTAAATAATGTTTATGCAGCAACAAAGTGTTGCTGTTGTATATATTTGATGGGCACTGGATACAGTGCACTCTCGACATATGCGCATACTACACTATCCATTACCATCATTTGCTACAACTTATCTATAGGCCACACCACTACAAATCAAAACACAAAGCGGCTATTTAAGCCTAGCCTCAGTATACTGCCCACCGCGCTTCTCCGTCTCAGAGGCAGAATTTGTACATTTCTTCGACCTACTAGGTGACCGCTTCATAGCAGCTGGTGACTACAATGCCAAACACACACATTGGGGATCCCGACCTATGAACCCAAAAGGAAGACAACTATATAACGTTATAATATCACCACGAAACAAGCTTCACTTTATTTCTCCGGGCGGGCCTACATACTGACCCACAGATACAAAGAAGCAACCAGACTTGCTATCCTTCTTCCCCTTTATGACCACCCACAGTACTCGGAGCGCCCACACTTTTTAGCTTCTAGAAAAGCAGACTGGTTTAAATACAGGAATTACGTAAGTTCCCATATTGAAGGCTGCCTAAACATTAACTGTAAAGATGACATAGATACCTCAGCTGAAGCATTAGTGTCTGTAATGTCACTGGCGGGAAAACCTTCGACTCCAGAAATCACAGCTTATAAACTTTACAAAAGCAGTCGTGTTCCCAAGCATATTAAGGAGCTGCTACGAAATAGGAGAAGGTTTCGATGGCAGTGGCAATCGCACAGATCACCTGACTCAAAGGAGCGGTTAAAAATAGCCAACCATCTACTACGCAAAGCCCTAGAAGATGAGAAACACCGAGCTCAAATGGTCTATATGGAGCAACTTTCCACAAAAACAAACGATTCCCATTGAGTAAAGCTAAATCAGGCGTATTTCGTATCAGGCGATATTTGAAAAACTGCTCCTGCTCAATTTGGTTTGAACCATTGAACAAGTCAACCGAATAACCTCTGAGATACGAAATGCATTTGAAAAACGAGGGTATTGCTCCGCTGTTTTTCTGGATGTTGCCCAAGCTTTCGACCTCGTTTGGCTGGATGGCTTAGTTCACAAAAACAAAATATTACTTCCACAGAACATCCGTAAAATACTGGAGTCGTACCTACAGCAAAGAAGTTTCGCAGTTAGAGTCAAAGATTTCCTCTCCGAATATCATCCAATTAAAGCTGGTGTACCCCAAGGGAGCGTGCTGGGACCGACACTGTATATCATATACACAGCAGATATACCGACAAATAGTCATACAACAATTACGACATTTGCTGATGATACTGCCATCCTAAGTCGCTCCAAGTGCCGAACAAGAGCTACAGAACTTTTATCATCTCACCTCGTGGCCATAGAAGAATGGCTAGCAGACTGGCGCAACTTTACCCTAAACAAACAAACTTGTCCTCCATTGTCGCTAAACAACATCAATATACCACACTAAAACGATGTAACATACTGTAACGACGCGCTAGCTGGTTAGGCTTAGGTTAGTCGGAGTCTGGAGGCGTTCAGGAGTGGCCGTGTAGTAAAAGGCCATGGTTATTAATTAAAGTACATATATTTTGGAAACCGCGGCTTTCACTGTTGGCACTCGAGTGGCGCTCGAGCAGGGACCTCAAAGGCAAATAGGTGGAGGTTATTTCTTGTATTGTAGCAGCGATTTTAAGAAAACGTGCGTATCTACGATGATACGATCGCCCATGGCAACTCCAAAACCGGCGGGAGCGGCGGTGCCAACCATATCGATAGCGGCTCCAGCAACGCCCACAGCAGTTGTAGCGACGACAGTGGTGACCCCAGTGTAATCTACGGCAGACCTGAGACGGGCAATTGCTGACTCGATTGCAGCGGTGCTAGTGCAGCATACCCAACTGTTGACACATACCCTAGAGGACGGTCTCCAGATACTGCCTGCCCATGTCGCCGATAGGCCAACGGCGCTGACCTTAGCGCCGCTGCTCGCGATACCACAGGCGGAGACAAAACAGCATACGCTAACACCAGCTGAACGAGCCGGACAAGCCGCTTCGAAGAATGAAGTGGCACAGTGGGGCATCCAATTCGGCGGCAGCGGGGACCCAAGGACGTTCCTCCAAGACCTGGAAGATATGGCGGAGATGAGCGACGTGCCACTAGATGATTTGGTGGCAGTGTTACCAGTAGTCCTGGTGGGCGAGGAAGAGAAGTGGGAGCGGTCGAAGCGCGATTTGTCGCAACGATGGGCTGAGTTCCGTGAGGACCTACTTAAGGAGTACCCAGCAGATCCCCATAGAGAAGAGTGCCGGCGGGAGGCCAAAGGGCTGCCAAAAATATGCGCCAGAATCCGCCTGGCCGGCGAAGAGGTGGGCTCGCTCGACGAGTACGCACGTGCGGCGAGGGGCGTACACCAATCAATCCTGGCAAGGGGGCAGGCAGCCGGTGGCGGCAGTTCCAGTGAACACGAAACGACGAGCACCGATTTGTAGGTGTTGCGGAATGGGAGGACACGGAGTGGATGCTTGTCCGAATACCCAACGCCTCTATTGTTGGGACTGCGGCCGGTTGGAAATCTGAGCGAACAAATGCTACCGACGCATAGCGGGGAACGCCCACGCAGGCCGATGGGACACAAAAGACGGTCCGTGAAGAGACGATGGCGGCGATAACGATTGGCTACAGCCGTGTAGTGCTGCCGCTGCTGACACTCCCTGGGTGCAACATGAGCTCACACTGGGGCTGGATTATATCCATAGAACCGGCGGTGCAGTGATCGTGGGTGGCCAGACACTGGAACTGCGGGACGAGGACGAGCGGCAGCTACGTTAAGTGGCCGGTCCAAGTGGAGCAGGAGGCAGCATTGGCTTGCAAATGGCTGCAGCGACTGACTGACTGACTGACTGACTGTGTTAAAGATCCCCGACAAATGTCCCGACTACGCTATGCAGAATGGCCGACAGTACCGACGCAGCGCACACGAGCTGGGAGAGGATATTGTGTCATCATGGAGACTGTGCGGGTACGGGCTGGGTGCGGTTTTGACGCAAAACGTAGACGGCCGGGAGCACGTGATTTCCCACGCCAGTAGGAAACTGCAGAAAGTGGAGGTCAACTACAGCGCCACGGAGAAGGAGTGTCTAGCAATCGTTTGGGGAATCCGAAAGCTGCGATACTATCTGGAGGGCAGACAGACCACTTAGCGTTGCGCTGGCTCAACTGGATCGGGAGCCCCACTGGGCTTTGGAGCTGCAACAGTATACATTCGATGTCCAGTACCGGAAAGTATGCCTGAACGTGGTACCCAACGTGCTGCCACGGTAACCGTGCGAGGTGGCCGGTCGCGCACACGTGGAGCAAGAGGATGCGCCAGCTTGTAAATGGCTGCAGCGCATATACCGATTACGCCATGCAAAATGACAGACTATACCGACGCATCGCCCACGTTCTGGGAGAAGATGGGGTGTCACCGTGGAGGCTATGCGTGGCCGCGCCCCTACAACAGAAGGTGTTGAGAGAATGCCACGACGACGCCACCGTAGACCATATGGGAGTATGTCGAACCTGTGCGCCTGTCGCAGACCGATACCACTGTCCCGGCCTGTATCACGACGTCGTGCCAGTGCCTACTATGCCAACGCCACAAAGCCCAGCAACAGCTGATTTTTGCTCGTTTTGGGGCGCCGCAGAAGCTCATCACAGACAACCAGTTTACGCCGCAAGAAAATCCCACGGAGCGGACCAATAGGACGATCGAAACCCTGATCGCCAAGCTGGCGGACGGACAGCACAACACGATTGGCCATCAACACAGCGCTTTCAGAAGCAACAGGCTACTCACCAACCTTCACCTTATTCCGAAGAGAACCAAGGCGTCAACGCACACTGTATGGAGAGGATCTGGACGACCCGGAGGCAACACCAAGTAACCCAGAAACACACGCGACACTGTTACAGTTCGTTACTCGAATAGCGAAAGGGAACCAAGGGGTGGCCAGCGAGAACCAGACGCGCCAGTATAATCTGCAGGGGTAGAACAGCACATGTGCGAGATCTGAAGGCGTTAAGTGCAGCTACAGCGGCGGCTGCGCTGGTACGTGCACCACGACCATGCCGACAATTTCCCAGCAGTCACAACAGTGGCCACGACTACAGTCGCAACAGCAGAACACAAGCAGCAGTAGTCACGAAATCCAAAGGTTGGTGACACGCCAGCAGCACCGCCGGCAGTTCCAGCGGACCACCGACGATGGCAGTGGCAGAAATAACCGCGACGGGGGCGACAACCACAGCACCAATGCAGAAGCGCCAGCGATCACAGTGAAGACAAAAATTTGTTACGTTTCAGGCCATGTAAACCGAGGCATACCTCAACACAGCCTGAGATACGCATCGAGCGCCAAACGGCCAAAACAATTACCTAAAATGTACAACGTAAACATGCGGGCGGATATGACGAGTTACCAGCACCTGGCCGGTTAAACATGGGTAGCACTGGTGGACCGCGAAGTGTGGGAGGTGGCAGCGCTGCTGAACAGCTGGCACTCTGGTATGACATTTGGCGGGAAGAGATACGAAATAAAGAAAAGAAACATGGAAGAATTTACAGAGGAGTGGTACCGGGCGAAAAACGCGTACGATTGCGATTCCCGGAACTGCCGTATTGGGGCAGTGGCCCAAACAGCACCATCAACAACGGAACCGGCAGTGGCCCCAACGGGCAATCGACGCAGACACCGAGGATGCTGCGGAGGGCGCCCTAAGCGGGAGAACCGGCAACGGGCCCAAGAGGAGAGGCTGGAAAGGCAACAACGGCGGCAGCAGGAGCAACAGCAGCACGAATTGCAACAGGGTGAGCAACGGCAACGGGAGCAGCAGCAGCGCGAACAACAGCAGCGCGAACTACAGCAGCGCGAACTACAGCAGCGCTGACAAGCGCCGATGAGAGGTGCAGCACGTGGAGGCGCGGCTGAGATATTACTGGTGTCTGCAGGAGCTGCGTGCCCGAGCGAACGCCCGGCCAACGCAAGTAACGCTACAGCGGCTCCCCTGGCCTGCGTACGTGGTGTGGGACAAGGTTCCGGGTGGCATGGTCATCCAGTGGCCAATGGTGTTCCTGGAGAGGATCTGCAAGCCCACGGACCCCATTTGTTGGGCCATGCTCACCGAGACAGAGGCGAGCGGCTTGCGGTAAATGGCGCGAGAAGGGAGGTTCCCGCTGGCGGCACTCCCCGCCAACCGGGTCCAGCTCCGCTAAGGAGGGGGGAAGTGTATCGACCCAAGGCTGGGCGTTACAAGACGCGTCGTAACGAATGGTAGCGAATAAGTGTAAATGTAAATGTTGATAATACGAATACTAGAAATTAAGTGAAAATACTAAAGTGAGGCCGTCGCTAATTTGAAGTAAGCAGCGTGGCCGAGGGTTTTTAGTTTTAGGTTAGTCTGTTTTTGGAGTCAGGAGAAGTCGCACTGGAGCGCACGTATCTTAATTGTATTAAAATAAATTGCTTCACCTTATATACTCGCATGTATTTGCGTACATTTTATTTCGTGGTACTTTGGGGCCCATAAAAGAAATTTGAGCACTCTGGCCGACGAGGATACCCGCGGCAGAGTAACGTTACAGATGTTACTCTGGCTGGTTTATAGATGGAACTCCAAAAACACGAGTCTCCACAGGGCTTAATGAATTATTGAAATCAAATATTATTCGCCCCAGTCGAGCAAGCCCGACAGTAAAATAGCCTGTACTCTCCACAAAAAGGAAAAATTAAAAAAAAAAAAATTAAAAAAAAAAAAATTAAAAAAAAAATTATTAAAAAAAATGAATGAATGAATTAATTAAAGTAATTAATTAAATTAAATTAGAATACATGTTTATGTTCAGTTTAAACAGCATACATGTACATCACGTACCTATGCGTGTTCATATGCGTGTATGTATGCAGCACAAAGTTGAACAAAAGCAGCAACAACAACAACAGCTGCGGGCAGCGCTGCCGACAGAGCTGCAGGCAGCGCATGAGCAGCGATTTTACTTATGGCTATAACTTTCTTCAGAATTGACCTATCATGATGAAATTTGGCACACGGACACATTAGTACTAACTGGATGTACCTACCAAAATTGATTTTAAAATGGCTATATCGACTCGTCTTCTCATCCTGATCAAGAATATATATACTTTGTGGGGTCTGCCACGCCTCCTTCTGTGTGTTACATACATTCGCACAAAACTAGTATAGCCTTTCACCCTTTGGGTACAGGCTATAAAAAGAATGGGAACGATCGTCTTTGTGAATATTGAATGAGAACACAATTGTTGATGTAAATAGTTGCTTACTATAAACTATTTACTATCAGAGGCAAACACTTAATTCCGTGTAACAGCGTCTCTGAGAGAACAAAAAAGGAAACAAACCAATGCTTAAATTTCCAATTTCATTCTAATTTTATTCCGATATTCCTTCAGCATTTATCTAAACATTGTGCTTACTAATCCTAATCCTGTCAAGTGGTTGTCCCCTCCATATGCATTTGAAGCCTTTCTTATCTAGTGCATTGCGCACCCACACTTAACCGCTGTCGCACTTAGGAACATCTATCTTTTCAGCAGCTTTCGCTGAGACTTCCCAAAAACACCTAAATTTAGGAAACTCTATCGTTTCCTCAAAGGCTTTTTCTGAGACTTCACTTATAAAATCAAACTTAGGAGCTTTGTTCTCCTAGAAAACTAAATTTAGGAAGGTTCGTATTTTCATCTTCATTCAACTCACAAATTTTTCTTACATAAACTGTTTCTATGTCATATAACATTTGTTTCATTTCCTTTGCATTGTTTTTATGTATTCCTTTATGTACTCAAATTTTCCTTCTAAGAACCTCTTCGTTTACGACGCCTCTAATCCTACGTTGAAATTTCACTTTATTTGTTTGCAAAACCTTTCGACCTTCCCTATTACCGTATCTCTTTTTATTTCCCACCTATTCCTCGCTTCGTCTTGGAATTGGGGTGCTGCTGACATGCCCGTTTCCCGTTTGAGCTGATGGTAGCTGTCTACTATTAGGTTTGTACCTTATTAAGCACTTAATTATACCCCCTTTAACTTTCTTCACTTTCTGACACACGTTACTTTGGAAATAATCTTCCTCGCCAATACTTCTTTAATTGTCCTCTAAAATTCGATGTCTTTTTTCGAACCTATCCCAGAGCTTGTCTAGCTCTTCTAAGAGTTGTGGTTGTACACACAACGCTTTCTCCTTATCTTCGTAATATTCTCTAATCTAAGTCGTGGCAGACCCCACAAAGTATATATAATCTTGATCAGCATGACAAGACGAGTCGATCTAGCCCTGTCTGTCTGTCCGTCCGTATGAACTCCTGGATCTCAGAGACTATAAGACGTAGAGACTCCAAACTTTGCACAAAGATGCGTTATGTGTGTACGCTATACGAGTTTGTTTTATTTTTTGATTTCCCCCCCACTTCCCCCCTATGGGGGTTTTCCCGATTTTCCATTCGTATAATCGCCTATATCTCGGAGACTATAAGACCTAGGAACACCACATTTTAGTCCAAGATGCCTTATGTGAATACGCAGAAAATGTGTATTTTGCAAATACCCCCAGTTAGTTATTATGTGTCCGTATGCCACGTTTCACTGTGATAGACCGATTTAACAAGCGCTGCCCGCAGCTGTTTTTGATACTGGTGCTTTGGTTGACTACAAACATGTTTACACAGAGACGAATAGATGCGCATAGGCATTCATACACTCACATAGACGCAATTGCTTTGTATATGTGCAATTATACATCCTTTACGTGAGTTCGAATAGAGGTAAAATAATCCAAATTTGTTTTTTTAATTTTCTAAATTTTTTTTATTTTCTTTAATTATTGTAAACATATGTACAGAGTATTTAAAACTCGGGACACCCGACTTTAGCTTTTTTACTTGTTTTTTTCAAGTTATTAATGGTTGTTGTTTTTTTTTGAGTCGCTCAAAACATTGTAGGATTTTTGACGACCTATGGCACAAACCTTGTAGGGCTTAGCTGCTTCCGCTGCTTCTTCGTCTCTCTTGCGGCCCAAACCTTATAGGGATTTGGTCTGTTGTCTTCCTTCTTTGACCCAAACCTTGTAAGGATTTGGAATCTGATGTCGTCCTTCTTCGGCCCAAACCTTGTAGGGATTTGGGACCTGATGTCGTCCTTCTTCTACCCAAACCTTGTAGGGATATGGGACTTGCTCTCTCCTTCTGCGACCTTCTCACTTTTTTGGTCCAAACCTTGTATGGGCTTGAAGCTGCTGTCATATACGGCTTTCGCGCTTTTATTCTTTTTGACACCTTTTCTGGTATCTAGTTCGGATGGGCCACCTTTTGCCGACCTCGCCGTTTCCTTGCTCGAAGGACCAAAATGTAAATAGTTCCTTGCTATTATAACCCAAACCAAAGACGAGGCGTTAGATCGATTGCAGACAGTGCTAGAAACATTAAGTAAAGCTGGTTTTTCATTTAACGTAACTAAATGTTCCTTTCTCAAAAAAACGATAGAGTATCTCGGATTTGAAAAAAGCAACGGTGAAATCCGGCCAAATGAGCGTAAAATTCAAGCATTGGTAGGTCTGCCACTTCCATAAACTGAGCGAATACGTTTAAAAATATTAACAGCATTGACACAGGCACCAGTGTTAATCATATTTGACCCACAACATTCTATAGAATTACACACGGATGCTAGTTCGATTGGTTATGGGGCGATATTGCTACATAAAATCAATAACAAACCGCACGTTGTTGAATATTATAGCAAATGCACGTCACCAGCAGAATCTAAATATTATTCAGATGAGACTCTAGCGGTTGTTAACGCTATTACACATTTTCGTCATTATTTGCAAGGACGTAAATTTGTAATTCTCTGAAAGCTAGTCGTACTAAAATGGATCTAACTCCGAGAGCACAGGCGGTGGGGTTTTTTGCAGTCATTTGATTTCGATCTCGAATATTGGAAAGGCGAGCGAATGGCTCATGTAGATTTTCTTTCTCAGAATCCACTGTCAGATTATAATAAGAGCGTAAATAAAATAATGGAAAAGCGAATTAATTTGACTGAGGTAACTGACAGTTGGATAGTTTCCGAATAGCGTGATCAAGAGATCAGATATATCAGCAAATTTAAGCAGCAAGTCAGTATGTTTGTGTTATCGGTGCGAAAATGAGCTTCGAACAAAGAGCCAACATTAAATTTTGTTTTGAAATTGGTAAAACTTTTACCGAAACGTTTCAATAGATGGAACAAGTTTATGGCGATGATTGCCTATCCCGTAGCAGAGTGCAGGAGTGGTTTTAACGTTTTCAAAGTGGTCGTGAGGACATAAATGACGATCATGTGGGCCAATCAAAATTCGTGATCACCGAAAATTCCATCGAAACTGTGCGTGCATTCATTAAAAATCAGCCGAAATCATCATTGAAATTGATGGAAATGGAATTGAACATCTCCAAAACATCGATTTATCGCATTTTGACCGAACATTTGGGCATACGAAAGGTGTGTGCTCGGTTTGTTCCGCACAATTGACTGACGACCAAAAATTGCTCAGAATCCAACCGATTGTGACCGATTATTTGATCACAAATCACTTTTTAACCATTAACCACTCGCCGTATTCACCTGATATGGCACCTACTTCTGACTTCTACCTTTTCGGAAAAATGCATTTGACCATGAAAGGAAAGCGTTATGCAGACGTAGAGGATATTCAAAAGGCTTGCTCCGGCATACTGGCTGCCATACCGGCCAACGAGCTAACACACTCGTTCGACATGCTTTTGGATCGTGCAAAAAGCTGTATTGAAGAACAAGGAGACTATTTTGAATAAAATAAATTGATTTTGCCGAAAAACCATTTGTTCTGTTTTTTTTTTAAAAGTCCTGTTTACTTTGGAATATACCTCGTATAATGTGCATAACGACCCACTTAAGAATGGTTTTTAGCTGTTCGTCAGCTGTGTGTGTTTTTATACTCTGGACATGAAATGTACAAGATTATATTAGGTTTGCTGGAAGTGAGAAATGTAACAGGCAGAAGGAGGCGTGGCAGACCCCACAAAGTATATATATTCTTGATCAGCATGACGAGACGAGTCGATCTAGCCCTGTCTGTCTATCCGTCTGTCCGTATGAACACCTGGATCTCAGAGACTATAAGAGGTAGAGACACCAAACTTTGCACAAAGATGCGTACGCTGTGCAAGTTTGTTTTATTTTTGTTATTTCCCCCCACTTCCCCCCTTTTGGGGGTTTCCCCGATTTTCCATTCGTATAATCGCCTATATCTCGGAGACTATAAGACCTACGGGCACCATATTTTAGTCCCACATGTCTTATGTGAATGTGCAAAAAATGTGTATTTTGTAATCTCCCTCCCTCCCCCCTCTCCCATGCAAATCGCGATTTTCTCTAACCCCCGTAATTCTTAGAATTTCGAACTAAAATAGTGCAAATACCCCCAATTAGTAATTATGTTTCCATATGCCAAGTTTCACTATGATAGACCGATTTAACAAGAAGTTATAGCCATAAATGTATTTGCTGCTGCAGCGCTGCTCAACCGCTGCCCAAGCGCTGCCCGCGGCTGTTGTTGATGCTGCTGCTTTGGTTGACTGCGAACATGCTTACACAGACACGAATATACGAGCATAAACAAACATACACTCATATAGACGCAATTACTTTGTATATGTGCAATTATACACCCTTTACGTGAGTACGAATACCAAAAGAGGTAAAATCGATCCAAATTTTTTTTTTAATTCTCTTACTTTTTTTAATTTATATAATTATTCTAAACATATGTACAGAGTATTTCAAAGTCGGGATACCCGACTTTAGCTTTTTTACTTATTATTTATTCAATTGGTATTTTGAATCATGCCAAATGGAATAAAGTCGTGTAACAATATATACAATTTTTAATTTTCACACCATGTTAAATCAAAATGTAAAAACAGAATTAGGTGTATTCTTTTGTCATTTTACAATTTAAAATTTAACTATTGGCGCGCACTATTGGTATTGAGATGATATTTTGCCCTAAACTAGTGGGGGTATTGGCAAATATCGATAAAAATAATGCTGAACTGTCATTTTTATACCCTGTACCCAAAGGGTGAAAGACTATACTAGTTTTGTGCGCATGTATGTAACACACAGAAGGAAACTTGGTTTCCATATTCTCCTAAGACTTCCGTAATTCTCGGAATTTTGAAATCAATTTTGGTAGGTACATCCAAAAAAATCGCTGCTCATGCGCTGCCTGCAGCTCTGTCGGCAGCGCTGCCCGCAGCTGTTGTTGTTGTTGCTGCTTTGGTTCAACTTTGTGCTGCATACATACACGCATATAAACACGCATAGGTACGTGATGTAAGTGTATGCTGTTAAAACTGAACATAAACATGTATTCTAATTTAATTTAATTAATTAATTTTACTGTCGGGCATGCTCGACTGTAGCGTTCTATCTTGTTTGAATATGGCGTGCTGCAAAAAATCTTGCACTATTAAGGATGCTTATTAATTTGCTCAACCGCAGTGTATTAGCTGCTGGTTGTGTGACAATATATGATGCATATTAAGTGTGCAGGGCTTACCGGTCGTGGCCAGTTGCTAAGGCCAGAATTGGTACGGCGTAGAGCTGGGAAACTATCGATAATTGAGACATTCGATATTCTCGATGTTTTTCAACAAAAAATGCGATACTATCGATAGTATCGTTTTTTCCAACATTTGAAATTCTGTTTATTATTTAAGCTAAGGAACACTTTCATTCATTTCACAGTAATTAGTCGCATTATTACTAATGTAAAAAAAAAATTAACAATTTTTTTTCAAATAAAAATACTCCCGAACTAAACTTATAATTATAAACTCAGGAAAACTTCATTTCACAGTCATTAGTCATATTATTACTAATGTAACAATAATTAACAATATTTAGAGAAGCTCTTCTGTCGCTAATAATGAAGTGGCTGGTATGCATAGAATCCTTTTTGTGGACAACTTTAATAATGGATTGTCTGGAGCGCACTAAAAAAGTGCAAATGATATTAGCATTGACTTGTAGATTTTTAGGTATACTTGCCTTCCAAAATTCCAAAGCATTTGCATCTTGGGGAACGTGTGCCGCTGACATATATTGGCGTAACCCCAATATGGCATCCACTCGATCAGTCCTCCCCATATTGGCTGTATTTGTTTGCAAAAATTCGAAAAGATTTTTCCCTGAAGAAACTAAATTTGTTTTTGTGTTGGCACAGAATCAAGATTTTGTAGGCCACGACTTCATTCTCTAATATTTTAAGTCCATGATTGGCATTAAGTGGCGAACGAAATCCTTGTTTTTATACCCTGTACCCGTAGGGTAAAAAGGGTATATTAGGTTTGTGCAAAGTATGGAACATACAGAAGGAAGCATCTCCGACCCCATAAAGTATATATATTCCGAATCAGCATGACGAGAGAAATCGATCTAGACATGTCCGTCCGTCTGTCCGTCTGGATGAACGCAAGGATTTCAGAAACTATAAAAGCTAGAATAACCAAAGTTGGCATCCAGATTCTCCTATGTCCGAGAAAGTACGAGTTTATTTTTTTTTTTTTTTTTAATTTTCCCCCCTTTCCCCCGCTACAGAATTTCGTCAATAGCGTCCACATTTCACATTTCCACATGCTACCTAAACCAAACTTTGCACACATAATTTATATATAATTATCTAACTGTTGTTTTAAATTTTATTCAATTCGGTCAATTCTAAGAAAAGTTATTAGCAAAACAAATTCTCGCCAGTACAACCCCCCCAAACTGCAGCAACAAGTTCGCTCTTCTTCCTCCTCTTTTTGCTGCTGCTTTGGGCGCATATAACTCAGTGACGGAAGTTTACCTGGGTACAGGGTATTACACTGTCGGGCTTGCTCGACTGTAGCGTTCTCTCTTGTTTAAATCTGGGGTCAAGTATAGTCCCTATTCTTGGAAAGTTGCGCTCTTCATAAGGCACGAGTCATTTCACAACCAAAAACTGGTGAATTTAAATACCTTCTGGAGATTTTACGTCTTTTTCACATTTTCCAAGTTATGGGACAACACACACACAATTGGTATAATCAAAGATATTGTAACGGAGACACTTGATGGAAACTGATGAGTGGCACATTCAAACGGTGCGAGTAACAACATTAGCTCTCTTAATAACGCGATTTGATTAGCTGTTAATGGTGGTGGTGCCTTGGATGTACTAAGCAGAACTTTACTATAGCATCGTTAGTTTAAAGGATTCTCTCTATCATATAAAATGCACTCTTCCATCTTGTTGGAACTTCTTGTATCAAACTGTGCTTTTGTTCGGTTTGTTGTTCTGCTTTAAATTTGCTAAGTGTACTAGACTTAAAATACGAGACAATCCGCTTGTACTTTCCCAAAATTTCTTTTAAGCAATCGACCGCTAGACAGTCCTGTACCACCAAGTTTATTGTATGTGCGAAGCAAGTTACGTCTTTTTTTGTAAAAGTTCGCAAGTTTTTGTCATAGCATTTGCATCAGTTGTAATGGCTGATATTTTGTTAAAAATATTCCACTCATCAAATACAAGGATGGAAGCAGCTATGTTTTCAGCTGAATGATTGGAACTATCCTGTAAGGGTTTTGTACCCAATACTGCTGGGCGCAGAACAAAATCTCTTGTTATAAAGTGGCATGTAACTGTAATATACGCTTCGTTAGCTCTCGAAGTCCAGCAGTCTGTTGTTATGGCGCAACTTTCAATACAGTCCAAAATCTCAAACAGTTTTGTTTTTATGTCGTTGTACATGCCACTCATGAGGACGTTTTGCAGTATTTTTCGCGAAGGTATTGTGTCCCGGGGATCAAACAAACTTGCTAAAACCCGAGTCCTCCACAATCGAAAATGGTTGCAAGTCCTACGACACAAGTGTAACCAAGGCTCTGTCAATGATATTTTTCTTTCAGAAGTCGAATCGTAATTTTTCGTTGGAAATAGAGCAATCGTCCCTGGGCCTTCTGGTAATTCGTTCAATGAAAGGCCCGGGTGCACTCTCTTAATGTGTCGAATAAATTTGACGTATTGCCACTTGTTTTATAAGCATTGGAACAGTGGATACATTTGGCCGTCTTACCATCTTTCGACCTTTCGAAATGACCCCAAACCTTAGATTGGCCTATTCGGAGCCACTTCATTGATTCAGAATCTTCCTCATTGTTCTTGATGGGATCTGCTTACGAACAAAACTATAATCAATATTTGCACATAGCGTTAAATAAATCATTGCACTTACCCTTGGCACTTGCATTTTGCAAAAATTTGTCCATATTTACAAGATTAGAAGCCACCAACACCAATTAATTTAAACGCGTGTTCCCAATGCGCCAAAAACAGTGATGTGAAAATGTAGAAAAAACGGGCCACTATCGCTTACTATCGGAACCGAAACAACGCTCACATAAAAATTCGATAGTCGACCCAGCTCTATTGTGGCGACTTGCAATGGTCATGTCCGGTATGTATTGAAATGCACTTTGATTTTTCACGTATGTATAACAGCCTGAAAGTTTGTAAAATTGCACAAGATTTCACAAAATCGTGCCAGTGATTTCGATTTGGGAATTGATTTGCTAAGAGAGTATAAATTTGAGTCTTTACCAAAGCGCCGGTTGAATTCGCCATTTTTAAATGTGCCCCCATCTATCCATCCATCCAAATCGTACTGATCGCAGTCAAATCCACAATTCGATCAGAACTTGTAAGTGCAAATATGACCGCTGCAGTAGAATTTATTGCTGTTAAAGTAATTCTACCTTCACATGCTGTATTTATCACTTGTTTTTATATTCCTTCTTCTGCTGATTTTTAAGTTTATATGCACCATAAAAATTGTATCAGCGAAGTCTCTTCTTCTTTACGGGATAATGACGCCCCCACTGTGGTCTGTGATTTCAATCTGCCAAATATTCCCTGGGCTTTTCCTAATGGCTCCAATCACCTGACTCCCTCATCACATCATGACTTTCTTGATTCTCTCGTTGATTTGGCTTGGTTAAAATAAATTCAATTCTTATACTCTGTACACGAAATGTACAAGACTATATTAGGTTTGCGGCAGCTAAAAAATGTAAAAGGCAAAAGGAGGCGTGGCAGACCCCACAAAGTATATGTATTGTTGATCAGCATGGCCTGACGAGTCGATCTAGCCCGGTCTGTCCGTCTGTCTGTCTGACTGTCCGTCTGTCTGTCCGTCTATCTGTCTGTCTGTCCGTATGAACACCTGGATCTCAGAGACTAGAAGAGCTAGAGACACTACATTTTGGACAAAGATGCCTTATGGGTATAATCGTATCGTACAATCGCTGTGCAGGTTTGTTTTATTTTTTTTGTTCCATTTTTCAGCTCGCGCAAACCTAATACACAAGATGTTTTCCAAAGTAAACAGGACAGTCAGTCAATTTATGCGATATTGCCATAAACTTGTTCCATCAATTGAAACGTTTCGGTAAAATTTTTATCAATTTTAAAACAAAATTTAATGTTGGCTCTTTGTTCGAAGCTCATTTTCGCACCGATAACACAAACATACTGACACTTAAAATACAATAACTTCACTTCCAATCTATGAAATGTCATGAAATTCTCACTGGACAATCGATAAAGATAGCAGATTTTAACGCACCAGTCAACATATAGATAGCGCCACCAGGGGCGCTAGATTCAAAAAGTCGTGTTTACTTTGAAATGCACCTTGTACTCTTTTACATTTCATGTACAGAGTATAAAAATGTTGTCCGAACGAACAGTAACCCTCCTGAATAAGCAGTCCTTATTGTTAGATATGATAGAGAAGGTACAGCTGATTGAAGCTAGACTGATAACTAACGACTTAATCAGTGAGTTAGAAGACATTGAAAAAGATTTCAAAGGGAATTATTATTCGCTTTTGAATATTGGTGTAGTCGACCACGATGACTTCAATTCAAAACGATACGAAGAAGCGTTAAGCGCGATAGAACAAATCAGGCGAAAGGCAGAACAGCCAAGACGAGTGGTACAAATTGAGGATACCCAAACAAAAAGTTATTGAGGACTTTGAAAGGTATGTTATCCAATTTAAAAAGCACCTAGAGAAAACAGAAGGGGATATTATATTGGGACATGTCGAAATTTGGAGTCAGACGCCCAAAGCCAAATAAAGGCGATTGAAAAAAAGTTACAGTGCGAAGTTGAGAACGTAGCAACGGTAAGAGCAGATGATCTGCCAATGCTACCAAAAATTTCCCACCTTTTTTGGCGAGTTAAAAAGGAAGACCTTAGGCTATCTGTAAAATTAAATTATTTGAAATCCTCGTTACTAGGGGAAGTCCTTGCTTCATGAGCGTGGTCGCTCATTTGGTTCAGCAGCATTGCTACTCTGCCGCGGGTATACTCGCCGGCAAAAGTGTGCTGAAATTTAATAATGGGCACCCTAAAGTGCAAACAGTTAAAGACGCGGTTTCCAAAATATCTGTACTTTAATCAACATTGCCTTCCATTACACGTCCACTCCTGAACGCCTCCAGACTCCGACTAACCTAAAACTAATCTCAAGCCACGATTCTTACTTGCACTACTACAGAATTCAATACATATCAAGTTGTATACTAAACTTATAAACTGGGCTTACAACTACATCCACGCCTTATGCACCTACAGCCATCTCGCTCGTAACGACGCCCTGTGTGTCGCAGCATCCAGCGCGTCGTTACAGAACTTCCAGTTCTTAATGATGATTCAGCCAAAAATATAAAAGCATTCATCGACACAATAAATGAATCAATATATGTGATTAAACCAAATTAACTTGTGTCTGATGAAGTTGATGTAATCTTTGCACACATGATATTAAGGAAATTTAATAAGGAATCAATGCAGTTGTATGAGAAGCAGACAAAACGGGCAAAAGAAATTCAAAAAATTTCCGACGTTAGAGTATTTAGAGCAGCGGCTCAGTTCATTTTGTTCATTAGAAGATTAACAGAAAAAATCAATTAAAACCACGAATTACGAAAATTGTCCAATATGCAAATTTGCAGGGCACTCAATAGTACAATGTTTTAAATTTAAAAGCATGAGTCCAGCAGAACGACTCGATATAGCAAAGAGGGTCACCTATGCTATAAGTGCTTAAGACATTATAGTACCAAAAGGTGCTCATCGAATTTTTAAGCTCTATCTGCAATAAGCCACATCACACTATGCTACATTTAGGAAAAAGAGATAAAGTAAACACATCTGTCACTAAAGAACAGGCCTTGCTAGCGAAAGCTGTAATAAAAGTTAAATCAGCTAAAGGGGGCTACGAGTAATAGCGTGCTTTGACTGATAGTGGAGCCCAAAGCACAATAATCTCAGAAGAGAAAAACCTAAAAAGAATTAAAGCTCACACAGTAACTAGCATATCAAACCATAAGGCTAAACTAAGTATAAAAACAGGAGACAGTGAAAAGGAACCATTTCAAATCAAAGCAATTATGCTTCCAAAATTGCTTAAGGCTTTCCCAGGCAAATCCGTCAACATTGACAAAACAAAATGGCAAACCTATGTACTATCTGATCCCAACTTCAATAAGCCTGGTTGGGTAGATATAATTATAGGAGCAGACTTATATACAGAAATTCTCAAAGATGGAATAGTTAAAATTGATGGGCTACTTCGCCAAAATGCAGAATTTGGATGGGTAATATCAGGATGCACAAAGTCCAAAAGGAAGCAGTCAAATTATCTCGTTACATTTGTACGGCATCAGCGCCCTATAACCAGAGTACTATTGGATATAGCCAATAACTGTAAAGATAAAATAATTGGGGAAATTATTAAAAATGATTTTTATATGGATAACCTCATGACAGGATTTGAGTCAATTGAATGTGCACAAGCAAAAATAAAACAAATAGCACTTGAGTTAGAAAAATCGGGATTCAACCTAAGAAAATTGATATCAAATAGGTTTGCAATTATAGAAACCATACAAAATACAAAAGAAAATCAAAAACTATGCATCCAAGAAAAAGAATTTGTAAAAACATTGGGCTTTGTAAATTGTGAGTACACAAAAAGAGAAAGCAAAAGGTCAGCTCTATCCCCACTAGCTAAAATGTACGACCTACTGGGGTGGCTGTCTCCAGTCACGATTATTGGAAAACTGTTTATACAAAAACTTTGGCTTACAGAACAAAATTGGGATCAGGAATTGAGTGAAGAAGATGCAAAAGAGTGGAAATCATATAAAGAGAAACTAACATTATTGAAGAGCACACGAATTCCAAGATGGGCACAGATTCAGCGGCACGTGTTAGTACAGCTTCATGGATTTGCTGACGCATCCGAAAAAGCATATGCTGCTTTAGTCTACGCTAAAGAAGGCCGCCCGGTCATGATGTTAGATAGAACAAGTAAAAAAGCTAAGTCGGGTGTCCCGACTTTGAAATATTCTGTACATATGTTTAGAATAATTATAGAAATTAAAAAAAGTAAGAGAATTTAAAAAAAATGTTGATCGATTTTACCTCTTTTGGTATTCGAACTCACGTAAAGGGTGTATAATTGCACATATACAAAGCGATTGCGTCTATGTCAGTATATTCATGTTTATGCTCGTATATTCGTGTCTGTGTAAGCACCAGCATCAATGGAGCCAACAAAGACAAATTCATTAGACGTTGAACAGATGAAATAAGAAAACAAGTAAAAAAGCTAAAGTCGGGTGTCCCGACTTTGAAATACTCTGTACATATATTTACAATAATTATAGAAAATAAAAACAAGAAAGGAATGCTAAAGTCGAGCAGGCTCAACTCTTAAATACCCTGTACCACCCCACAAAAAATAAATTAAATTAATTAAATAATTAAATTAAATTAACTAAATTAATTTAATTAATTAACTAAATTAAATATAAAATATTCCATACATGCATACATACATTTACATCAGAATCGTGCCTATGCGTGTTTGTGTACTTGTACATATGTATGTATGTGTGCATTGGGCCTGGTTATATGGCTATAACTTTCTTTACGATCATTCTATCATAATGAAACTTGGTATACGGATATATAATCACTAATGTGACTTCCAAATTTAAGTTCAATATTCCAAGAATTACGGGAGTTACAGAAAATCGTTAATAGGGGGGAGTGGGGGGGTGGATCAGAAAAAATGAAAAAACTCGTCCTTTCTCGGACTCAGGAGAACCTGGATACCAAGTTTGGTTATTCCAGCTCTTATACTTTCTGAGATCCTTGCGTTCATACAGACGGACGGATGGACAGACGGACATGGCTATATCGACTCGTCTTGTCACGCTGATCAAGAATATATATACTTTGTGGGGTTTAATTATAGAAAATAAAAAAAATTAAGAAAATTTAAAAAAAATGGATCTATTTTACCTCTCTCGGTATTCGAACTCACGTAAAGGGATATAATTGCACATTTACAAAGCAATTGCGTCTATGTGAGTGTATGAATGCCTATGCGCATCTATTCGTCTCTGTGTAAACATGTTTGTAGTCAACCAAAGCACCAGCATCAACAACAGCCGCGGGCAGCGCTTGAGCAAGGAGGGAAATTCCAAAATATACATTTTCTGCGTATTCACATAAGGCATCTGGGACTAAAATTTGGTGTTCCTAGGTCTTATAGTCTCCGAGATATGGGCGATTATACGAATGGAAAATCGGGAAAACCCCCATAGGGGGGAAGTGGGGGGGAAAGTCAAAAAAATAAAACAAACTCGTATAGAATACACACATAAGGCACCTTTGTGCAAAATTTGGTGTCTCTATCTCTTATAGTCTCTGAGATCCAGGTGTTCATACGGACGGACAGACGGACAGTCGGACGGACAGACAGACAGGGCTAGATCGACTCGTCTTGTCACGCTGATCAAGAATATATATACTTTGTGGGGTCTAATTATAGAAAATAAAAAAAATTAAGAAAATTAAAAAAAAAATTGATCGATTTTACCTTTCGCGGTAATTGAACTCACGTTAAAGGGTGTATAATTGCACATTTACATAGCAATTGTGTCTGTGTGAGTATATGTATGCCTATGCGCATCTATTCGTGTCTGTGTAAACATGTTAGCAGTCAACCAAACAGCAACATCAACAACAGCCGCGGGCAGCGCTTGAACAGCGCTGCAGCAGCAAATATATTTATGGCTATAACTTCTTGTTAAATCGGTCTATCATAGTGAAACTTGGCATACGGACACATAATAACCAACTGGGGGTATTTCCAAAATTTTAGTTCGAAATTCCAAGAATTACGGGAGTTACGATTTGCGTGGGAGAGGGAAAGAAATTCCGAAATATACATTTTCTGCGTATTCACATAAGGCATCTGGGACTAAAATTTGGTGTTCCTAGGTCTTATAGTCTCCGAGATATGGGCGATTATACGAATGGAAAATCGGGAAAACCCCCATAGGGGGGAAGTGGGGGAGGAAAATGAAAAAAAAAAAACAAACTCGTATAGAATACACACATAAGGCATCTTTGTGCAAAATTTGGTGTCTCTATCTCTTATAGTCTCTGAGATCCAGGTGTTCATACGGACGGACAGACAGACAGACAGGACTAGATCGACTCGTCTCGTCATGCGGATCAAGAATATATATACTTTGTGGGGTCTGCCACGCCTCCTTCTGCCTGTTACATTTTTCAGCTCCCGCAAACTTAATATACTTCTGTACATTTCATGTACAGAGTATAAACAGCAGCAATCAGCACAATTTAAAAAAGAATAAAGGTTCAAAATAAGGAATGTAAAACGAAAAGCATAATATTAGGTTTGGATCCTTTCTTAGATAAAGAAGAATGGTAAGACAGGACTCTCTCTCTCTCTCTCTCTGTTCTATCCAAATTATTCTTTATACTTATCTTCGGGGAAATCTCTGACCACTTACTGCTGTGAGTTGGGGCATAGCTTGCCGGACTGGCATTTAAAATATCCCCCACTGGGTTGGAGATTTCCCTCGTTTTCTTTTCGTCTCTCTCTTTCCCTGTTTCTCTATCTGTCTTTCCTCCTTTCTTTTCCTCTTTTCCTCTTTCTCTTTCTACTTCTTACTTTTTCTAATTAGTTCTTAAATAGGATTAATTTTCCTCCTCTACTTACTTTTTGTATAGTTTTTTAGGTCTATAATGTCTCTGACCACATATGGCTGTGAATCGGGGCATAGCTGGCCAACTGGCAAATAAAATTCCCCCAACATGTCGGAGGCATTAATAGACGTTATTGTACTGCTTTGTGTTAGGCTTTCTTATCTTTTAAGTTTAGTTTAAACTGTTATATTAAGTTATATCATCATATAATTGACAGAATTATTGTTGACGTACTAAATAAAATAAATTAAAAAAGAGTAGGTCGCAGATTACAAAATTCATATGCTGAATTCGACATTAAGACCCAATATCGGGGTTACTAATAAACAAGTAGAGAAATAGAAATAGTATACCTATACTCTAAACCTATACTCTTGTACATTTTATGTACAGAGTATAAACATGCCCTCTTGGTGAAATTAAATCAAACGATAGAGAAGAAACTGATACACCAGAAGGGGAATATGTCTCTCGCGGAAGACCTCGAAAAATAGGGGCAATGCCAAGTAACTTTCCGTAGTAGCAAGAAAACAAGGGAAATGGACATTGGAAAAGATTAATAAATCAGCCGCAATATACTTACACCCAATAAGTGAAGTCGAAATAGTATCTTTGTCTTGGAACCTAGTAATTTACTATGAACTGGACGCATATTTTGAAATGCAATCCAAAGGTAATAAGTTAATTTAAATAATGAGGTGTGCGTAAGGCTTTATACCTTTGAGGATCAGTGCAATTTAGTCCTAGATAATATGCAAAGACAAATAACAGATCTAGAAGAAAATAATAAACTTTTTATGACACAAGCAAAGGCGAGAAGTAAACGTGCACCCTTCGGGTTTATGGGATCCCTATATCATATGCTGTTCGATAAAATGGATGAAAATGATAGAGACCAATTAGAAGAAAATATGATAAATCTGTTGCAAAAGCAGTATAAGTTCTATAAATTAGAAAAGAAACAAACTTCAATTGTTGATTCTACAACTAACATACTTAAGAAAACTACAAATGAAATTAACACAAACTTTGTAAGCATGAACGAGAGAATCGAAAATATAACGGAACTTCTAAAAGAAAACTATTATGTGTACAAGGAATCCATCAACTTATTTATGATTACTAAGCAACTAAACTCATTGCTGGATGAATGCGAGAAAATTCAAGTAGGAATTATGAACCTTCTAACTGATATTAATCAGGGTAGACTTAACCCAAACATCCTGAGGCCGATTCAGCTAAAAAATGAAATATCAAAAATTAAAGAAAAATTGTCGGAAACATTACTACTTCCAGGGAAGAGGACAGGTACTGAGCTTAAGGAAATTTATACACTACTTAGGGCCAGAGGAATATTCATTGGGAAGAAATTAATTATAAATGCTAGGATTCCGTTATTTAGTAGACACCCATCACAATTATACCGAATTATTCCGGTACCGGTGGAAACCGAAGACAGATGACAAGATACTCATAGCGCATCATGACATTAATTCTCATCATACATAGGTGATTTAAATGAAATGCCAACAATAATTTTTGACCCATTGAGTGCACTAAACATTAACCACACTATAGAGATTGATAAACTACAATAGGAAATAAAACATATAAAGAATACTCATATAGAGCTAAAGGGTCTTAATTTTCATCACATTTGTAGACATGGAGTAGGGCTAATAATAGTTACAAGTATAATCTTAATTATATATACAGTAAGAAACATGAATATAAAAATAAAACTGCAGGCCATAAATTTTGCCTACCCCTTGAAGAATGTTGAAATATAAACGTGCACAATACCTATGTATTGTTTTATGAGGAAACTAGCAGCTCTTGCCCGTCTTTGCTGTGCTAAGTAAAATGTGCTTATAATTATAAGTTTATTTACCGTATGATATTCTTCTTTCGACGCTCTCTAAGTACTATGTATGGTTTTACGTACATACATACATACATATGTACATATCTTCGTTACGCACCGGGCGGATTGCCAGTCCTGACTTAACTGTGTGCTTCCTCAGCATGTTATACGGTCGAGTTATCCCCGAAAAGTCCAACGCGGGACATTTAATTTTGATTTACAAATGGGGACGTCCCGCCAAAATTGGAGCGTTCGGTAACGCTGATATGTACAGGCGTTATCCGCCTATATACATACATATATAAGTATGTATTAACTTTTTTATTTCAACACTAATTTGTGTCTTCAATTCCAAATATGATTGTTGTGAATGTAAAAGTTATGTTTCTGCTTTTGTAAATCGCATGAATACACTCACAAAATAGGCTTAACGGTAAATGACTCTTAGATTTGTTCAGAATACATTTGTAGCGTTGTTAGCTAACACTTAAACGGTAAGTCGCTGTAAATATGCGATCACCTGAGATGCTAGAGATGGGCATGTGTCGGATGCTCTATGTGCTAGAGCATCAAAACTATCGATAGTTGAATCCGTCGATAAAATCAATAATTCCATTGAAGTTTGAATGCAATTAACAGAAAATTTAAATAATAACATTTTATAATTTATTGAGATCAATTAGAACAAATCATATACAAACATACATATGTACATCTGCCCGCAACGCAAAGCAGAATATGCGTAGGTCCGCTTTCGGTTTCTGTTTTACTATCGCTTACGCAGTCGTTGCCTAGCGACGGTAACTGTAAACTTTTGGCATTTTGCCTTTGAAATTAACAGGCGTAAATGATGAAAACGAAAGAAGCGCGAGCCAATGACTTGCAGTTGTTATCGTTTTTCGTTTTAAAAATTTGATTTAAAACCATAGAACATTATTTATTACAATCAAACAACAGTGCTCGATTGTCCAATGCCAATGTCGATTGTCCAATACATACATACGAATGCATGCTATATATGTATGCACACAGGCATACATACATACATATGTACGTACACAGGCATACATACATAAATATGTACGTACACAGGCATACATACATACATATGTACATATGCATGCATGTTCTCTTTACTTTTTCAACCGTACGTAGAGAACCGCACACATAGACACGAACTGTTGCTTGTTCTTTGTGTGAGTGTGTGTATATGATGTCCCCAACTACTTGATATTTGCGTTCTTTGGAATTTGTTGTTGCTGCATAAAGTTACTAATGAAAACCATAATGCCAAATGTTCTAAACAAAGAAAAAATTACTTTTAAAAATGTTAAATAATTTTTAATTAATTAACATTTCTTGCTCTGTCAGTGCAAGACGAATGAACATACCTACATAGATGTGTACATGTACATAGATGTGTACATATGTATGTGTGTACATTCACACATTAGTGTCTCACATTTTGCTTTGGCTATTTCAATCGTTTGCACGCAACTACACAAACAGCTGCTTGTATGTGTGTGTGTGTGTATGTATACTTAGTTGTCCCCAACTGTTTGATATTTTGTATTGTTTGTTCTGCCTGCATTTGAAAAATGCATATTTTGAAAATCCTTGAACGCAAAGTTGTAGATTTAGTTACGTAGATTACAGTCCCCAAATTTGAAATCGATCGGAAAAAATTTATAACACAAACTTTTCATTTGAAAAGGTGCATAATGTTTGTATTCTTTTATAGATTATAAAAATCAAATTTAAAGTTGATCGGTGCAGTAATGCAGAATTTTCAAACAAACTTTGGAGCTCGTTTTCCCCCCTTTGAAACTTGAATTTTCCAAAATCCCTTTTTAGTGGGCAGCTTCACTATGATAGGATCCTTGAGCCCAAATTTCAGCTTCATAGCTCTTGCCGTTTGGGCTGTGGGCTGTTGACGCGGCTTCCTTTTGTGCCCCTTTTTTTTTTTACAGGAAAACTCCCATATTTCAGTCCCCAAAAAAAAATTCCAAGTATACAGTTTTTCTTGGAATTTTTCTGAGAGTATACAAACTAAGTTTGAAGTTAATCAGATGAAAATTGTAGATTTTTCATACAAACGTTGGAGCCTGTTTTCCCTCCTTTGGACCTCGACCAAAATCCCTTCTTAGTGGACACCTAGCTTTTACCGTTTGGGCTGTACGTTGATCACCAATCAGTCAGTCAAGGAGGAGTGCAAGGAAAAAGGGTCTCTGAAACCCAAGACAGACCATAAGCAATGTAAGCATCTGGTATCGATTAGTGCGATACCACATTCAGGTCAAACATACAAACAACCAATAGAAAATACAGCCCATATTCAAATAAGAGAAAGAATCATAAAACCGATGAAAATCAAAGGGAACTTCAGAAAGCGAGAGTTGATAGTAGATGTAGAATATAGAAAATAAGTATAGATCATAAGTAACAATTGTGTATATAATAAGCAATATTTGCAATAATAAATTTAGTTCAGAATTTGAATTCAAACGTTTTACCGTCTTATTTAACCCTTCGTATGACTCTTTTTTTTTCTGATTTCCACGCGTTTTTTTCCATTAGATAGAAAAGGCAAAATAAAACAAGTAAAAAGCTAAAGTCGGGTGTCCCGACTTTGAAATACTCTGTACATATGTTTACAATAATTATAGAAAATAAAAAAAAAAAAAGAAAAAAAAATTGGAACGATTTTACCTCTCTCGGTATTCGAACCCACGTAAAGGGTGTATAATTGCACATTTACATAGCAATTGCGTCTGTGTGAGTGTATGTATGCCTATGCGCATCAATTCGTGTCTGTGTAAGCATTTTCGCAGTCAACCAAACAGCAACATCAACAACAGCCGCGGGCAGCGCTTGAGCAGCGCTGCAGCAGCAAATATATTTATGGCTATAACTTCTTGGTAAATCGGTCTATCATAGTGAAACTTGGCATACGGACACATAATTACTAACTGGGGGTATTTGCAAAATTTTAGTTCGAAATTCCAAGAATTACGGGAGTTAGAGAAAATCGAATGGGAGAGGGGGGAGGGAGGGAAATTCCAAAATACACAATTTCTGCGTATTCACATAAGGCATCTTGGACTAAAATTTGGTGTTCCTAGGTCTTATAGTCTCCGAGATATAGGCGATTATACGAATGGAAAATCGGGAAAACCCCCATAGGGGGGAAGTGGGGGGGAAAATCAAAAAAATAAAACAAACTGGATCAGAAAAAATGAAAAAACTCGTCCTTTCTCGGACTCAGGAGAACCTGGATACCAAGTTTGGTTATTCCAGCTCTTATACTTTCTGAGATCCTTGCGTTCATACAGACGGACGGATGGACAGACGGACATGGCTATATCGACTCGTCTTGTCACGCTGATCAAGAATATATATACTTTGTGGGGTTTAATTATAGAAAATAAAAAAAATTAAGAAAATTTAAAAAAAATGGATCTATTTTACCTCTCTCGGTATTCGAACTCACGTAAAGGGATATAATTGCACATTTACAAAGCAATTGCGTCTATGTGAGTGTATGAATGCCTATGCGCATCTATTCGTCTCTGTGTAAACATGTTTGTAGTCAACCAAAGCACCAGCATCAACAACAGCCGCGGGCAGCGCTTGAGCAAGGAGGGAAATTCCAAAATATACATTTTCTGCGTATTCACATAAGGCATCTGGGACTAAAATTTGGTGTTCCTAGGTCTTATAGTCTCCGAGATATGGGCGATTATACGAATGGAAAATCGGGAAAACCCCCATAGGGGGGAAGTGGGGGGGAAAGTCAAAAAAATAAAACAAACTCGTATAGAATACACACATAAGGCACCTTTGTGCAAAATTTGGTGTCTCTATCTCTTATAGTCTCTGAGATCCAGGTGTTCATACGGACGGACAGACGGACAGTCGGACGGACAGACAGACAGGGCTAGATCGACTCGTCTTGTCACGCTGATCAAGAATATATATACTTTGTGGGGTCTAATTATAGAAAATAAAAAAAATTAAGAAAATTAAAAAAAAAATTGATCGATTTTACCTTTCGCGGTAATTGAACTCACGTTAAAGGGTGTATAATTGCACATTTACATAGCAATTGTGTCTGTGTGAGTATATGTATGCCTATGCGCATCTATTCGTGTCTGTGTAAACATGTTAGCAGTCAACCAAACAGCAACATCAACAACAGCCGCGGGCAGCGCTTGAACAGCGCTGCAGCAGCAAATATATTTATGGCTATAACTTCTTGTTAAATCGGTCTATCATAGTGAAACTTGGCATACGGACACATAATAACCAACTGGGGGTATTTCCAAAATTTTAGTTCGAAATTCCAAGAATTACGGGAGTTACGATTTGCGTGGGAGAGGGAAAGAAATTCCGAAATATACATTTTCTGCGTATTCACATAAGGCATCTGGGACTAAAATTTGGTGTTCCTAGGTCTTATAGTCTCCGAGATATGGGCGATTATACGAATGGAAAATCGGGAAAACCCCCATAGGGGGGAAGTGGGGGAGGAAAATGAAAAAAAAAAAACAAACTCGTATAGAATACACACATAAGGCATCTTTGTGCAAAATTTGGTGTCTCTATCTCTTATAGTCTCTGAGATCCAGGTGTTCATACGGACGGACAGACAGACAGACAGGACTAGATCGACTCGTCTCGTCATGCGGATCAAGAATATATATACTTTGTGGGGTCTGCCACGCCTCCTTCTGCCTGTTACATTTTTCAGCTCCCGCAAACTTAATATACTTCTGTACATTTCATGTACAGAGTATAAACAGCAGCAATCAGCACAATTTAAAAAAGAATAAAGGTTCAAAATAAGGAATGTAAAACGAAAAGCATAATATTAGGTTTGGATCCTTTCTTAGATAAAGAAGAATGGTAAGACAGGACTCTCTCTCTCTCTCTCTCTGTTCTATCCAAATTATTCTTCGGGGAAATCTCTGACCACTTACTGCTGTGAGTTGGGGCATAGCTTGCCGGACTGGCATTTAAAATATCCCCCACTGGGTTGGAGATTTCCCTCGTTTTCTTTTCGTCTCTCTCTTTCCCTGTTTCTCTATCTGTCTTTCCTCCTTTCTTTTCCTCTTTTCCTCTTTCTCTTTCTACTTCTTACTTTTTCTAATTAGTTCTTAAATAGGATTAATTTTCCTCCTCTACTTACTTTTTGTATAGTTTTTTAGGTCTATAATGTCTCTGACCACATATGGCTGTGAATCGGGGCATAGCTGGCCAACTGGCAAATAAAATTCCCCCAACATGTCGGAGGCATTAATAGACGTTATTGTACTGCTTTGTGTTAGGCTTTCTTATCTTTTAAGTTTAGTTTAAACTGTTATATTAAGTTATATCATCATATAATTGACAGAATTATTGTTGACGTACTAAATAAAATAAATTAAAAAAGAGTAGGTCGCAGATTACAAAATTCATATGCTGAATTCGACATTAAGACCCAATATCGGGGTTACTAATAAACAAGTAGAGAAATAGAAATAGTATACCTATACTCTAAACCTATACTCTTGTACATTTTATGTACAGAGTATAAACATGCCCTCTTGGTGAAATTAAATCAAACGATAGAGAAGAAACTGATACACCAGAAGGGGAATATGTCTCTCGCGGAAGACCTCGAAAAATAGGGGCAATGCCAAGTAACTTTCCGTAGTAGCAAGAAAACAAGGGAAATGGACATTGGAAAAGATTAATAAATCAGCCGCAATATACTTACACCCAATAAGTGAAGTCGAAATAGTATCTTTGTCTTGGAACCTAGTAATTTACTATGAACTGGACGCATATTTTGAAATGCAATCCAAAGGTAATAAGTTAATTTAAATAATGAGGTGTGCGTAAGGCTTTATACCTTTGAGGATCAGTGCAATTTAGTCCTAGATAATATGCAAAGACAAATAACAGATCTAGAAGAAAATAATAAACTTTTTATGACACAAGCAAAGGCGAGAAGTAAACGTGCACCCTTCGGGTTTATGGGATCCCTATATCATATGCTGTTCGATAAAATGGATGAAAATGATAGAGACCAATTAGAAGAAAATATGATAAATCTGTTGCAAAAGCAGTATAAGTTCTATAAATTAGAAAAGAAACAAACTTCAATTGTTGATTCTACAACTAACATACTTAAGAAAACTACAAATGAAATTAACACAAACTTTGTAAGCATGAACGAGAGAATCGAAAATATAACGGAACTTCTAAAAGAAAACTATTATGTGTACAAGGAATCCATCAACTTATTTATGATTACTAAGCAACTAAACTCATTGCTGGATGAATGCGAGAAAATTCAAGTAGGAATTATGAACCTTCTAACTGATATTAATCAGGGTAGACTTAACCCAAACATCCTGAGGCCGATTCAGCTAAAAAATGAAATATCAAAAATTAAAGAAAAATTGTCGGAAACATTACTACTTCCAGGGAAGAGGACAGGTACTGAGCTTAAGGAAATTTATACACTACTTAGGGCCAGAGGAATATTCATTGGGAAGAAATTAATTATAAATGCTAGGATTCCGTTATTTAGTAGACACCCATCACAATTATACCGAATTATTCCGGTACCGGTGGAAACCGAAGACAGATGACAAGATACTCATAGCGCATCATGACATTAATTCTCATCATACATAGGTGATTTAAATGAAATGCCAACAATAATTTTTGACCCATTGAGTGCACTAAACATTAACCACACTATAGAGATTGATAAACTACAATAGGAAATAAAACATATAAAGAATACTCATATAGAGCTAAAGGGTCTTAATTTTCATCACATTTGTAGACATGGAGTAGGGCTAATAATAGTTACAAGTATAATCTTAATTATATATACAGTAAGAAACATGAATATAAAAATAAAACTGCAGGCCATAAATTTTGCCTACCCCTTGAAGAATGTTGAAATATAAACGTGCACAATACCTATGTATTGTTTTATGAGGAAACTAGCAGCTCTTGCCCGTCTTTGCTGTGCTAAGTAAAATGTGCTTATAATTATAAGTTTATTTACCGTATGATATTCTTCTTTCGACGCTCTCTAAGTACTATGTATGGTTTTACGTACATACATACATACATATGTACATATCTTCGTTACGCACCGGGCGGATTGCCAGTCCTGACTTAACTGTGTGCTTCCTCAGCATGTTATACGGTCGAGTTATCCCCGAAAAGTCCAACGCGGGACATTTAATTTTGATTTACAAATGGGGACGTCCCGCCAAAATTGGAGCGTTCGGTAACGCTGATATGTACAGGCGTTATCCGCCTATATACATACATATATAAGTATGTATTAACTTTTTTATTTCAACACTAATTTGTGTCTTCAATTCCAAATATGATTGTTGTGAATGTAAAAGTTATGTTTCTGCTTTTGTAAATCGCATGAATACACTCACAAAATAGGCTTAACGGTAAATGACTCTTAGATTTGTTCAGAATACATTTGTAGCGTTGTTAGCTAACACTTAAACGGTAAGTCGCTGTAAATATGCGATCACCTGAGATGCTAGAGATGGGCATGTGTCGGATGCTCTATGTGCTAGAGCATCAAAACTATCGATAGTTGAATCCGTCGATAAAATCAATAATTCCATTGAAGTTTGAATGCAATTAACAGAAAATTTAAATAATAACATTTTATAATTTATTGAGATCAATTAGAACAAATCATATACAAACATACATATGTACATCTGCCCGCAACGCAAAGCAGAATATGCGTAGGTCCGCTTTCGGTTTCTGTTTTACTATCGCTTACGCAGTCGTTGCCTAGCGACGGTAACTGTAAACTTTTGGCATTTTGCCTTTGAAATTAACAGGCGTAAATGATGAAAACGAAAGAAGCGCGAGCCAATGACTTGCAGTTGTTATCGTTTTTCGTTTTAAAAATTTGATTTAAAACCATAGAACATTATTTATTACAATCAAACAACAGTGCTCGATTGTCCAATGCCAATGTCGATTGTCCAATACATACATACGAATGCATGCTATATATGTATGCACACAGGCATACATACATACATATGTACGTACACAGGCATACATACATAAATATGTACGTACACAGGCATACATACATACATATGTACATATGCATGCATGTTCTCTTTACTTTTTCAACCGTACGTAGAGAACCGCACACATAGACACGAACTGTTGCTTGTTCTTTGTGTGAGTGTGTGTATATGATGTCCCCAACTACTTGATATTTGCGTTCTTTGGAATTTGTTGTTGCTGCATAAAGTTACTAATGAAAACCATAATGCCAAATGTTCTAAACAAAGAAAAAATTACTTTTAAAAATGTTAAATAATTTTTAATTAATTAACATTTCTTGCTCTGTCAGTGCAAGACGAATGAACATACCTACATAGATGTGTACATGTACATAGATGTGTACATATGTATGTGTGTACATTCACACATTAGTGTCTCACATTTTGCTTTGGCTATTTCAATCGTTTGCACGCAACTACACAAACAGCTGCTTGTATGTGTGTGTGTGTGTATGTATACTTAGTTGTCCCCAACTGTTTGATATTTTGTATTGTTTGTTCTGCCTGCATTTGAAAAATGCATATTTTGAAAATCCTTGAACGCAAAGTTGTAGATTTAGTTACGTAGATTACAGTCCCCAAATTTGAAATCGATCGGAAAAAATTTATAACACAAACTTTTCATTTGAAAAGGTGCATAATGTTTGTATTCTTTTATAGATTATAAAAATCAAATTTAAAGTTGATCGGTGCAGTAATGCAGAATTTTCAAACAAACTTTGGAGCTCGTTTTCCCCCCTTTGAAACTTGAATTTTCCAAAATCCCTTTTTAGTGGGCAGCTTCACTATGATAGGATCCTTGAGCCCAAATTTCAGCTTCATAGCTCTTGCCGTTTGGGCTGTGGGCTGTTGACGCGGCTTCCTTTTGTGCCCCTTTTTTTTTTTACAGGAAAACTCCCATATTTCAGTCCCCAAAAAAAAATTCCAAGTATACAGTTTTTCTTGGAATTTTTCTGAGAGTATACAAACTAAGTTTGAAGTTAATCAGATGAAAATTGTAGATTTTTCATACAAACGTTGGAGCCTGTTTTCCCTCCTTTGGACCTCGACCAAAATCCCTTCTTAGTGGACACCTAGCTTTTACCGTTTGGGCTGTACGTTGATCACCAATCAGTCAGTCAAGGAGGAGTGCAAGGAAAAAGGGTCTCTGAAACCCAAGACAGACCATAAGCAATGTAAGCATCTGGTATCGATTAGTGCGATACCACATTCAGGTCAAACATACAAACAACCAATAGAAAATACAGCCCATATTCAAATAAGAGAAAGAATCATAAAACCGATGAAAATCAAAGGGAACTTCAGAAAGCGAGAGTTGATAGTAGATGTAGAATATAGAAAATAAGTATAGATCATAAGTAACAATTGTGTATATAATAAGCAATATTTGCAATAATAAATTTAGTTCAGAATTTGAATTCAAACGTTTTACCGTCTTATTTAACCCTTCGTATGACTCTTTTTTTTTCTGATTTCCACGCGTTTTTTTCCATTAGATAGAAAAGGCAAAATAAAACAAGTAAAAAGCTAAAGTCGGGTGTCCCGACTTTGAAATACTCTGTACATATGTTTACAATAATTATAGAAAATAAAAAAAAAAAAAGAAAAAAAAATTGGAACGATTTTACCTCTCTCGGTATTCGAACCCACGTAAAGGGTGTATAATTGCACATTTACATAGCAATTGCGTCTGTGTGAGTGTATGTATGCCTATGCGCATCAATTCGTGTCTGTGTAAGCATTTTCGCAGTCAACCAAACAGCAACATCAACAACAGCCGCGGGCAGCGCTTGAGCAGCGCTGCAGCAGCAAATATATTTATGGCTATAACTTCTTGGTAAATCGGTCTATCATAGTGAAACTTGGCATACGGACACATAATTACTAACTGGGGGTATTTGCAAAATTTTAGTTCGAAATTCCAAGAATTACGGGAGTTAGAGAAAATCGAATGGGAGAGGGGGGAGGGAGGGAAATTCCAAAATACACAATTTCTGCGTATTCACATAAGGCATCTTGGACTAAAATTTGGTGTTCCTAGGTCTTATAGTCTCCGAGATATAGGCGATTATACGAATGGAAAATCGGGAAAACCCCCATAGGGGGGAAGTGGGGGGGAAAATCAAAAAAATAAAACAAACTCGTATAGAATACACACATAACGCATCTTTGTGGAAAATTTGGTGTCTCTATCTCTTATAGTCTCTGAGATCCAGGTGTTCATACGGACGGACAGACGGACAGTCGGACGGACAGACAGACAGGGCTAGATCGACTCGTCTTGTCACGCTGATCAGGAATATATATACTTTGTGGGGTCTAATTATAGAAAATAAAAAAAATTAAGAAAATTAAAAAAAAAAATTGATCGATTTTACCTTTCTCGGTAATTGAACTCACGTTAAAGGGTGTATAATTGCACATTTACATAGCAATTGTGTCTGTGTGAGTGTATGTATGCCTATGCGCATCTATTCGTGTCTGTGTAAACATGTTAGCAGTCAACCAAACAGCAACATCAACAACAGCCGCGGGGTTTTCCATTCGTATAATCGCCTATATCTCGGAGACTATAAGACCTAGGCACACCAAATTTTAGTCCAAGATGCCTTATGTGAATACGCAGAAATTATGTATTTTGGAATTTCCCTCCCTCCCCCCTCTCCCATTCGATTTTCTCTAACTCCCGTAATTCTTGGAATTTCGAACTAAAATTTTGGAAATACCACCAGTTGGTTATTATGTGTCCGTGTGACTAGTTTCACTATGATAGACCGATTTAACAAGAAGTTATAGCCATAAATATATTTGCTGCTGCAGCGCTGCTGCAGCGCAGCCCACGGCTGTTGTTGATGTTGCTGTTTAGTTGACTGCGAAAATGCTTACACAGACACAAATAGACGCACATAAACATACATACACTCACATAGACGCAATTGCTTTGTACATGTGCAATTATATACCCTTTACGTGAGTTCGAATACCGAGAAATGTAAAATCGATCAAATTTTTTTAAATTTTCTTATTTTTTTTCTATAATTATTGTAAACATATGTACAGAGTATTTCAAAGTCGGGACACCCGACTTTAGCTTTTTTACTTGTTTTAGATTACTTCGAAATTGAGTAGCGTTTCTGATGTTTTTTATGTGTGATGGTAGTCCATTCCAAATGCGAACAGCATATATGAAAAATTGTCTGTCGGATAAAAGAAGCCTGTGGCGCTGACATACTAAGTTATGAGTTCTTAGAGATGTGGAAAATTTAATTCTTTGATACAGGTATGCTGGTTCCTTAGTATTTATAAATTTTTGTAAACATAATAAAACTCGAAAGTTTATCCAAGACATGATACTTAAGTTCAAAAGTTGGTATGCATAGCTGGTGACATGATCAGAGCGTCTAAGGCCGAAAACATAACGAGCGACACTATTGTAAGCGACTTTTAGTTTTCGCAATGAAATTGCGTCACAATTTGCATATACCTCAACACCATAGGATAGTATTGGAAGTATGAATGTTTTCGCTATCATCATTCGCAGATTTACAGGTAGGAATTGCTGAGTCAAATTCAGAAGTCTTAATGCACCATAAACCTTACCAACAGCCTTATTTATATGATTGTTCCATGTCAAGCTCCTGTTGAAGCAGAAGCCTAAGTTATTAGCTTGATCGACATATTCAATCGGAGTGTCTCCAATCACAAGGAAGTTGAAGTTTGAAGTGTTTAATTGGTTTTTATAGATTACTAGGCATTTAGATTTAGTAGGATTGAGTTTTAACCCATTGTTTTTAGCCCAGTCAGAGATTTTCCCTAGTTCACCATTACTAACACTTATACACTCATTTAATTTAGTAACAGGACGACTAACATACATTTGAACATCATCAGCATACAGGTGGACTTTACTGTTAGACAAGGCATAAGGGAGGTCATTCACGTACAAGGTGAACAATAGTGGACCAAGAACAGATCCCTGTGGAACACCCCGACTAACAGGTAACAACGAAGAATGATCAGACGATATTACAACAGCTTGACGCCTATTGGACAAATAAGAATGTATGAAAGTTGTTGCCGTTTTTGAGAAGTAATACATTCCATTAAGTTTAGTGCACATTATTTCATGATTAACACAATCAAATGCCTTACTGAAGTCGAATACATACACTCACATAGATTGGTTTGTATATGTGCAATTATACACCCTTTACTTGAGTTCGAATACCGAGAAAGGTAAAATCGATCAAATTTTTTTAAATTTTCTTATTTTATTTTTTCTATAATTATTGTAAACATATGTACAGAGTATTTCAAAGTCGGGACACCCGACTTTAGCTTTTTTACTTGTTTATAAAAAACGATGTGTTTTATTTATTTATAGCCTGTACCCAAGGGGTAAAAGGCTATAAGTTTTGTGCGAATGTATGTAACATACAGAAGGAGGCATGGCAGACCCCACAAAGTATATATATTATTGATCAAGATGACAAGGCGAGTCGATATAGCCATTTCCGTCTGTCCGTTCGTCCATCTGTATGAACGCATGGACCTCAACAAGTACAAGAGCAAGAATAACCAAACTACAAGTATGTATCCAGATTCTCCTAAGACCGAGAAAGGACGAGTTTGTGTTTTTTTCCTGATACGGATGATGGCGGAACACCTAGAAGCAGCATCGCCATCAGTACTCGGTACTCATTTTGGTTTTAAGCAATCAGTAGAAATGTACTTAGTTGTCAGTAGTAAGTTGTCAGCCGCACTACAAACACAGTCGTCAGCCGTAAAGAAAGAAGCAGAAGTCAGCAGTCAGAAGAAGAAGAAGCAGAGAGAAGCCGTCAGAGAAGTCAGCCGTCGAACCAGAGTGCATTAGCTGCATATACTAATATTCGCCATCATCATTTTACATTATATTCCTATTTTAAACTATATCATATATCTTGGTATCGTCATCAATAATAAACATTCTATGATACACAAGATCACATTTGGGGGCTCAACCTAAAAATTTTGAAAGTTGTGGAAAAAAAAAGGCTGTAAAATAAGTGACAAAAAGTGCGTGAAAAGTGGCATGCATACTCATATGTACAATAAATTCAATTAAAGTTGCATGAGTGCCAGGAAAACGAGATCAGGCTACAAACCAAAGCCGACGCCAGTACCCACAGTTGCAAAGCCGAAGCCAGTGCGAGTGAGTCAGTTTATTCTAAAAGGAAAGGCGCCAGTAGTCTCAAGGACAAAGAAGCCGTCGGTTTCAACGCGGTCGACGCTCACGAAAATGAATAACAAAGAGGACAAAGAAACCGTTACAAGTGAGCACGCACTGACAATATCATTTGAGGCGATGTTGCCAGAAAGGTCCGAGGGCAACAGAGAAAAACAAGAAAAAATGCAAAAAGAAACGAATAGAACCACAACAGCCGAGAACAGCGTTACCATGCAACAACTAGTGCAACTATTGACCCTGAAATGCCAAACGGAAGACAGCAGCAAAGAAGAAGGCAAATTGGTGGTGGAAAATTTTTCTAAAATTATTCCGGAGTTTGACGGTGAAAATATGCAAGTGGAAAAGAGGTTCAAAAATTTTGAATTAAATGCAGACGCGTACGGTTTGAACGAAAAACAAAAGAAATATGAAGTTTACGAAAGTGTAGCGGAAACAAACGAGAAAGTGTACGCAGAGAGAAAACAGTTTGTACCAAACAAATACAACAACAAAAATGCAAATGTAAGAAGCGAAAGGAAGCAGCATTGTTTTAATTGTGGTGCAGTGGATCATTTGCGCAAGGACTGCAAAGCTGAAATCAAGTGCTTTCGTTGCAATAAAACTGGGCATATGTCAACAGAGCGCACATCTTCGGCCGGCGTAAATGTTGTATATGAGGCAAAGCGTCTCAGGGAGATAAAAATTAATGATGCAGTGGACAATGCACTTGTCGACACCGGAGCAGACGTCTCAATAATGAGAAAGGCAGCATTTAACAAAATCGGCGGCGCCAAATTGCAAAGCAACGTGGCTACACTTCGAGGTTTTGGCACTAACAGGATACGCCCGGTGGGTCAATTTCTAGCAGACGTGGAGATCGACAATATGAAGGTGTTACACAAGTTCTTGGTAGTGGTTGATAGTGACATTGGATGCGACGCCCTGCTTGGGTACGACTTTCTATCAACGTTTAATGTCACGGTGACGGCGGCTGGACTTAAGTTTTCTCCCCCTGCTGGGGAGGAGACTCAGGAGAATATTCAGATAAGTGACAATGAAGAAGAAGAAAAAAATGAGCAGGACGAAATGAATGATGAGGATCAAGGCAAGGGCACTAAAGACGAAAAGGATGCTCATTACGATTTGGACACACAAAATTATGCGGCCAATGAAGATGGAAAGGATGAGCATGAAAAAGATGGGCTAGACGCCACCAACGAGCCAAACTCCGAGGATAAACGTAAGGAGCAAGCTAAGGACATTGATGATATTAGGAGTCCCGAAGTGGACGAAGAGCAAACGAATGTCTTTCACAATGAGCTTGAGGAGCCACCAGAGCCAGAGGAAATGGACCTTGTCGCTATGAATAATGTAGATGAGGGACACGATGACATTGAGGATCAGGTTGATGAAAATCCGTTTGATATTGATGCAATGAAAGAAAACAACCCGCCTGAAAACTTGGAGGACTTCGAGTATAAAGTGGAGTACAGGAGTGGAGATCGTCTTAGACACGTCGATTGCCTGAGTCGCTACCCACAGCAAGTAATGGTGGTCACGTCAGAAGTCTCAGCCCGTATAAAAGCAGCTCAACAAAAAGATTGTATGATCAAAGCTATTTTTGAGATTTTAAGCAGCCGCCCCTATGACAATTTTAAAATCAAAGGAGGATTGCTGCTTAAGTCGATAGAAGGAACTGATCTGCTGGTTATACCGAAGTCGATGGAGCGAGAAATAATTGTCGACGCCCACAATGTTGGACACTGGGCTGTTCAAAAGACAACGCACTTGATCAAGCAAAGCTATTGGATACCACATTTGGAAGGAAAAGTTGCTCATGTTATCGCCAATTGTATTAAATGTATTGTCCACAACAAACAGTTGGGTAAAAAGGAAGGCTTTCATCATCCCGACGAGAAAGGAGGAGAGCCATTGCACACATTGCATGTTGACCATCTCGGACCTATGGACGCCACAGCGAAGCAATATAAATACATTTTTGCTATAGTCGACGCATTTACTAAGTTCGTGTGGCTGTATCCGACAAAGACAACAAGCTGCGAAGAAGTTCTTAACAAGCTCGACAGCTGGTCGGAAATCTTCGGTAATCCCAGTCGTATCATCAGTGACCAAGGGTCTACGTTTACATCTTCAGCTTTCGAGGACTACATGAGCAAAAATGGTATCGAGCATGTTTGGAGCACCACCGGAGTGCCCAGAGGAAACGACCAAGTAGAGCGCGTTAACCGGTCGATACTACAAATCATATCCAAGCTGTCATCAGAGAGTCCTGAAAAATGGTTTAAGTTTGTGGCTAGAGTACAGAAGGTCATAAACAGCACCATTCATGTATCAACGAAGAAGTCGCCATTCGAACTCATGTTTGGCGTAAAGATGAGAACTACGGCCGAAAATGAGGTGTTGCAACTCCTGGAAAAGGCGATATGCGACAACTTTGATGACGAAAGACAGAAAATAAGACAAGCAGCGAGGAAAGATAGAAAAAGCAGTTCGATAAAAAGCGGAAGAACGAATATGGTTATAAATTGGGTGACCTAGTCGCAATCCGCCGAACACAATTCGTAGCTGGGAGAAAGCTAGCCAGCAGCTATCTGGGACCATATGAAATTACAAAAATTAAACGTAACGGGCGATATGAAGTGCGCAAGGCTGCAGACGTCGAAGGGCTGAACAGCACGACAACAAGTTGCGATAATATGCGGCTTTGGCGCTATATCGCAGATAACGAAGACTCGTGGTCATCGGAGGCCGATGACTAGTACAGGATGGCCGAATGTAAGATGGGAAAGCAGGATAGTGAGAATGGCGGAACACCTAGAAGCAGCATCGCCATCAGTACTCGGTACTCATTTTGGTTTTAAGCAATCAGTAGAAATGTACTTAGTTGTCAGTAGTAAGTTGTCAGCCGCACTACAAACACAGTCGTCAGCCGTAAAGAAAGAAGCAGAAGTCAGCAGTCAGAAGAAGAAGCAGAGAGAAGTCGTCAGAGAAGTCAGCCGTCGAACCAGAGTGCATTAGCTGCATATGCTAATATTCGCCATCATCATTTTACATTATATTCCTATTTTAAACTATATCATATATCTTGGTATCGTCATCAATAATAAACATTCTATGATACACAAGATCACATTTGGGGGCTCAACCTAAAAATTTTGAAAGTTGTGGAAAAAAAAGGCTGTAAAATAAGTGACAAAAAGTGCGTGAAAAGTGGCATGCATTGTAATGACGCGTTGCATAGCGGGCAGCTGCGCGTCATTACGAGTAGTCATAAGAACAAGTAATTGTAGTCATAAGAACAAGTAATTGTAAGAACAGTAAGCCATGAAGGCAAGTAATTTTAAGTTCGTTTTAGTTTGGTTCACTTTTAGTTCTTCTTTTGGTCTCGCCCAACACGCACTGAAGCGCGGGCTGCATTTTGGATTCTTTTGGAATAAAACACGTGGAGGAATTTCGGCATACCGCCCTCTTTTATTTCGTTGGACACCTCGGCACTTTGGGGTGCCTAATTTACTAATTCATTACAGCATACTCTGGCCGGCGAGCATACCCGCGGCAGAGTAACAACTTTACAAGTGGCGCCCGAGCAGGGACCCTAAAGAAGTTTGAGGTTAGATCCGACCAAGAGGGAAGAGAGCGTGGACCTACGATGCTACGAACGAGCTGGATACGTGTGCTGCGGAAGGAAGAGCTCAGCACGGTGCTGCGCGAGTTCGACATCGAGGAGACCGGCACCGTGGAGGCTTTGCGGGTGCGGCTGGCAACGTTCGTGAAGTCGGCCCAAGAAGAGTACCGACCCCGCCTGGAAGATCTAGCGGCGTATTACGAGAACATGTCGTCGCGTACCGCGGCGACAGGTCAGTTGAGCCCGGTGCCCGGCGGACGGCTGGGAGTCCCGAAACAACAGGACGTACCGGAGGGGCTGCTCGTCGTGACAGAGGCAAACACGACACCGCTAACTCCTGCGACAGTGCCGACCATTTCGGTAGCGGTCGCGGCCTCGCCGGGAGCTACCACAACCGAGCCCACGGCAGCCTCAGCGACGCCAACAGTGGCTCCAGTGCTCTCAACGGCGGACCTGACACAAGCGATTGCCGATTCGGTGACAGTTGCGTTGGCTCAGTACACCCACCGGTTGGCCCAGGCTATGGAGGATGGGTTCCAGAAACTGTCGAGCCAGGTCTGCGCTTCCACCGCGCCTGCTGGTAATGCGCCTGACGAAGTTGACCCAACAGCACCGACTCCAGCGTCACCGCTCGCAAGCGCGCAGGCGGTGGCAGAACCACAGGCGCCAACATCAGCCGTGTCAACCGCATCCGAGGCTGGTTCGGCCCACTCGACAATGTCACGAGCGGAGCGGAGAGCCCTGAGCACGGAGGTGGCACAGTGGGGAGTACGTTTCGACGGCACTGACGTGGGACCGCACAAGGCGAAGCCCGACGCAGTCGTTGGCAGAGTTCCGCGCGGAACTGCTAGAAGCGTACCCGGCCGCTCCTCACATTGAGCGGTGGCGACAGAATGCGCAACGACGCTTTCAGGGCGAGTCGGAGTCCACTGCGACCTACGTCCAAGCGATGCTGGAATTGATGCTCGATGCAGACATGCCCGGAGAGGAGCAGCTGAGGCTCATCTACCGCAACAGCCGACCAGCGATCAACATCAGGATACGGCATTAGGATGTCCATACTGTGGCGGAGTTCAAACGGCAAGCAGCAGAGCTGGAGGAGTTGGGCCTGGTTCCGGCCTGTACCATTGGGGCAGGGCCATCCCGGCCAGCGTTCATGGGCCCACGGGGGTTTCCGATCCGACGTCCGGAGCCAACGGATACGCAGCCCATATCTGAGACTTTGTCCCTTTACAGACTACACCCGCGCGAACAACAGCAACCGGGCCCGAGATGCAGAGCTCGTCGGCACACCAGGGGCGGTCTTGCAAACGGTGTGGTATGGCGGGGCACGACAACGAATGCTGCCCAAACCAACAACAACTATACTGTTGGGATTGCGGTAGGCTGGGCATACGAGCGAACGAATGCTGTCGCCGCAGAGCGGGAAACGCCAGGGGGGCTCGCCACATACAGCCTATAGGCGAGCCCACGCAGGAAAACTAGTGGCAGAACGCTCGCGAGTGATGGTGTTGAGGGTGGATTGCGGTGGTCTTGCCCTCGACGCGGTGGTGGATACGGGAGCCACTCGCAGCTTTGTGAGCCCGGCGCTGGCACGACGCTTGAGAAAGCCAGGTGGGGAGAATGTACGGAGTGTAGAGGTGTCGATGTCGATGGCCAACGGCTCGCGACAAACTGTTTGCGAGGAGACGATGACGGCGATAACAGCGGACGACAAATGCATCTCGATACCACTGTTAACACTGCCGGGCTGCGAGGACGAGCTCTCACTAGGGCTGGATTTCATCAGGAAGGCCTATGGTACGCTCACCGCCGGCAGCCACAAGCTGGAGATGCGAGATGTGCGCGAGCGACGACGGCGGAGAAGGCGTCAGGCCGCCGCAGAGTACGATGTGCGGCATTGGTGACCACAGAGCAAATTGCTCCATCGGCGGCTACGCTGACAGATGAACAGGCTGCTCAGGCTGTCACGTTCCTTCAGGAGGAATTACCACGCTTTGAGAACATTGTGGGCGTATCGTCGGTGGCGACACACACGATTCGCGTGAAAGACGACAGGCCCATTAAACAGCGCTACTATCCGAGGAATCCGGCGATGCAAGCGGTAATTGACAACGAGGTTGACGAGTTGCTGGCGAAGGGCTGCATTGAGCGGTCTGATAGCGCGTACAGCGCGCCCATAGTCCTGGTACGCAAGAAGAATGGGGCGTGGCGAATGTGCATCGACTACCGCCAGCTGAACGAGCGCTCGGAGCCAGACGCATACCCCATTCCGAGGATCCAACATATTCTCGAACAGTTACGACAGGCAAAGTACATCAGCAGCATCGACTTGCGAAACGGTTATTGGCAGATCCCCATGGAGCCCGACAGCCGTAAATACACCGCCTTCACAGTGCCCGGACGGGGCCTTTTCCAATGGCGAGTGATGCCATTTGGCCTGAACTCCACCCCAGCCACCTTCCAGCGGGCGCTAGATAGCGTCATCGGCCCGGATATGGCTCCACACGCGTTTGCCTATCTGGACGACATAGTTGTGGTTGGGGAGACATTCGAAGAACACCTATGTAACCTGAGGGAGGTGTTTCGAAGACTGAGAGCGGCAAACCTACGGGTAAATCAAGATAAGTGTGAGTTTTTTCGCAGGTCCATACGCTACCTGGGGCACCTGGTGACAGAAGACGGGATACAGACGGATCCAGAAAAGGTGGCAGCCATACGTGAACTGAAGCCCCCGGCTAACCTAAAACAGCTGCGGCAGTACATCGGGATGGCCTCGTGGTACCGCCGCTTTGTACCCAATTTCGCCACAACGGTAGGCCCACTCACCGAGCTGTTAAAGAAAGGCCACAAGTGGAGTTGGGGAACACCGCAGCAGCATTTGATTGTATCCAAAGACAGCTCATGGAAGCGCCGGTGTTAGCGTGCCCCGATTTCACACAACGCTTCTGCCTACAGACTGACGCCAGCGAGTATGGGCTGGGCGCGGTTTTGAAACAGAACGTAGACGGCCAGGAGCACGTGATTTCCTACGCCAGTAGGAAACTGCAGAAAGCGGAGGTCAACTACAGCGCCACGGAGAAGGAGTGCCTGGCCATTGTTTGGGGAATCCGAAAGCTGCGACACTATCTGGAGGGCTATCACTTTACCGTCGTGACCGACCACTTGGCGTTGCGATGGCTTAACTCAATTGAGAGCCCCACCGGCCGCATCGCACGCTGGGCTTTGGAGCTGCAGCAGTACACCTTCGATGTCCAGTACCGAAAAGGAGCCTTGAATGTGGTGGCCGACGCACTGTCACGACAACCACGCGAGGTGATCGGCCGTGCACACGTGGAGTCAGAGGCAGCACCAACTTGTAAATGGTTACAGCGGCTGACGGCAGCGGTGTTGGAGAGTCCCAGCAAGTACCCAGATTACGCCATACAGAACGACAGGCTGTACCGCCGCATCGCTCACGTGCTAGAAGAAGAAGCACTTCAAACCAGCGGATGCAGCGTGGGACGTCGTCTGCGCCGATTTTGTGGGGCCGCTGCCGCGGTCCAAATGGGGCAACGCGTATCTACTGGTCCTGGTCGATAAGTTCAGTAAATGGGCAGAACTGGTCCCCATCCGCAAGGCGACGGCAGCGGCAGTGAAGCTGGCCTTGCGAGAGCGGATTCTGGCACGGTTTGGCACACCAAGAAAGATCATTACAGACAACGGAGCCCAGTTTACGAGCCGCGCGCTGAATCAGTTCCTCGCCGAGGCAGGCATACAGCAACAACTGACGGCACCATACACACCTCAGGAGAATCCCACTGAGCGGACCAATAGAACGGTCAAAACATTGATTGCTCAGCTGGCGGACGGGCAGCACAACACGTGGGACGAACAACTGCCGGAAGCACAATTGGCCATTAATACAGCAATTTCAGACGCAACGGGCTACTCACCGGCTTTCATCCTATTTGGAAGAGAACCACGGCATCCACACACACTGTACGGCAGGGATCCTGATGCCCCTGAGGCAGCACCAGGTAGCCCAGAAACGCACGCGGCGCTGCTACAGTTTGTTGCCCGCATAGCAAGACGAGGTGCTCGTGCGACAACATCACCTGTCCAACGCAGCCGAGCAGTTTGCGGCCAAGTTGGCGCCTCGCTTCGATGGACCATTCACGGTGCGAGCATTCATATCCCCAGTTATAGTGCGTGTGCGACCAGTAGCGGGCGGCAGAGGTAGAACGGCACATGTGCGGGATCTAAAAGCGGTGAATACAGAAGACAGCGAAGCCGACGAAGGCAGCGACGACAGAGGCAGCGTTAGTATGGTCACCGGGACCACGCCACCGACAGCTTCACAGCAGCCACAGCTCCAATCTCCGCAGACGCAGCGACAGTCCGGGCAACTAGATCGGCCATGTCAACGAACACAACGAAAGCAGCCGCGGTCGCAACAGCCGCACGACAGCCAAGACAGCAGTTATAGCAGCCAGGGCCCTATTGGTCACACAGACAGCAACAACAGCAATGCAACTGGCTTCCACTTAAGCGGGAGCGGCAAAGTGGCCGTTCTGGCCGAGGAGGACACCCATGTAAGCATAAGACATAATTAGACAAAACTTGTTGTTACGTTTCAGGCCTGAAATAGCCCAGGACCGGAAACCAAGCATAATATAAACATGTGGGCGGTGATGTCGAGTTGCCAGAGCGACAGGTGGCCGTCGATAACGAGTTATCGTGGAGATGCGATAAGTGGCAGCACCGACCACTATCGCTGCGAGTGGTAACACCGACGATAGACCGTCGGGCATGGGTAGCACTGGCAAACCGCGAGAGGTGGCAGCGCTAATCAAACAGCTGGCACAACAGCATTACACGAGGGGACCGGCGTGTTGAGGACGGCAAAAATTGAGGAAAATAACCTGAGGCAAGAAAAAAAAAACGAAACATGGACGCGATAAAAGGCTATAAGGATCTGGAAGAGTGGTTCAGGCTGCAGGAACAGATGGCATTCGACCAGGACCCCCGGAACTGCCAGTTTCGGGCGCCCGCAAGCTCACCAACGCCGGCAGACAACCGACGTCGCCGCCGTGGGCACCGGGGGGGCCGTCGAGTGAGAGAGCGACGCCAACGGATGCAGCAGGCACAACTGGAGGAACAGCAGCGAGAGCAACGCCAACGGGCACAACAGGCGCGGCTAGAGGAGCAGCAGCGCGTTGAGAGGCTGCGGCGTCGGGAACAGCAACAACGCGAGCAGCGCGAGGAGCAGCAGCGGGTGGAAGTAGCCATGCGAGTTGTGGAGGCGAGTCTGATATACGCCAGATGCTTGCAGGAGCTGAAACGGCTGCATGCAGTGGGGCCGCAGGTGGCACAGCCGCATGTCTATTGGCCAGTGTTCATGGCGTGGGGCCGAGAGCCCGATGGCACAGCGAGCGAGCAGCCGATGGTGGTGCTGGAGAGGTGCGACGGCTCCACAAAGCCCCTTGCGTGGGCGATGTTTACACCGGCGGAGGCGCATGGCTTGCGACGGATGACTGAAGAAGGAAGGCTTCCGATGGTGGCGTTGGCAGCCACCCCCCTCGACCGGATCGTGTTCCGCTCAGGAAGGAGGAACGTGCCCCGCTCAGGAAGGGGGGACGTGTAATGACGCGTTGCATAGCGGGCAGCTGCGCGTCATTACGAGTAGTCATAAGAACAAGTAATTGTAGTCATAAGAACAAGTAATTGTAAGAACAGTAAAACATGAAGGCAAGTAATTTTAAGTTCGTTTTAGTTTGGTTCACTTTTAGTTCTTCTTTTGGTCTCGCCCAACACGCACTGAAGCGCGGGCTGCATTTTGGATTCTTTTGGAATAAAACACGTGGAGGAATTTCGGCATACCGCCCTCTTTTATTTCGTTGGACACCTCGGCACTTTGGGGTGCCTAATTTACTAATTCATTACAGCATACTCTGGCCGGCGAGCATAACCGCGGCAGAGTAACAACGTTACAGCATACTCATATGTACAATAAATTCAATTAAAGTTGCATGAGTGCCAGAAAAACGAGATCAGGCTACAAACCAAAGCCGACGCCAGTACCCACAGTTGCGAAGCCGAAGCCAGTGCGAGTGAGTCAGTTTATTCTAAAAGGAAAGGCGCCAGTAGTCTCAAGGACAAAGAAGCCGTCGGTTTCAACGCGGTCGACGCTCACGAAAATGAATAACAAAGAGGACAAAGAAACCGTTACAAGTGAGCACGCACTGACAATATCATTTGAGGCGATGTTGCCCGAAAGGTCCGAGGGCAACAGAGAAAAACAAGAAAAAATGCAAAAAGAAACGAATAGAACCACAACAGCCGAAAACAGCGTTACCATGCAACAACTAGTGCAACTATTGACCCTGAAATGCCAAACGGAAAACAGCAGCAAAGAAGAAGGCAAATTGGTGGTGGAAAATTTTTCTAAAATTATTCCGGATGTTGGAGCACCATGTATAGTTTTTAAGTATCTCTGTTGCGTTCTCTATCGCGCCCTTTACTGCGCTGTCTTTGTGCATTACTTTTCTTATGCCGGCCCGCTGACTTGTAGCGGCAGCAGGCAAATCACTTGCTAAGTAATACTCGCACGTTTAACATCGTTTGTACAATTTTCCAAGCCATTAAAAGCCATATTAATAATCGAAAGAATACCGCGTCTCATTTAATAAATAGTTAAATATTGTTTGTTGCAATCGCTAAAAAGCTAGCGATTTTTCATTGGCGCCCGAGCAGGGACATCGGTTTTCTTAATATTATTTTCTCGTTTGTTTGCGGGCTTTGTGGCTTGGTTTTTGTGCGCGGTCGTGTGAAAACTACTCGTTTGTTTGAGGCTGGTGTCGATTGGATACCATCCTGCTACATTTATTTGGATTTGGAGCTTGGTGCCTTGGCCTTTCTGGATATCATCAACTACAACTGCTCGTTTGGACTGTGGAGCTGCTGTCTGCCCTACTTGTGGTACTGTCGTTTGGCTTGGCTAATGGGTGATCGTCGCTCGGAATCCAGGGAAGTTTCGGTGGACTCTTTTGAGAGCTTGCAGGTATTCTGTGCCAACAATTGAGCATAAAGCATTAATAAGTTTAATTGCTGCAAATTCGTGCAAGTGTAAAGTGGATAAAAATCTATTTACATACATACATACGTATGTACATATAGTACGTGTGTGCTTATGCCGACTCAATTTTTGGCACTTGATTTATTTTGTGCAACAACATTACATACACAAATACATAATCATACATACATATTCGCCAATAACCACTGCATGATTATATTATATACATACATATACACGCATACACCACACCTTGCATAAATTAACATAATTATACACCCTCATAAACATAACTACTAACAAAACCTCGAGGCAAAACAAACCACAACAATTAAAAAAGGGCTACTAAGCTGATTTTTAACATAAAAAACAAATATTTTAAAGTTATTTTGTTTCTATTGTGTTGGTTTTTTGGTAAAGATTTGTTGCATCAGCTGCATACATACAAACATAGCTTTGTTGTTGCTTGCGCCGCTAGCGTAGCAAAAGAATTTTGTCGCTCTCTCTTTTGTGCGCGCCTTTTTTCGGCTACACTTGTCGCTGGGCCAACGAACTTCCCCCCGCTACCCGTTTGGATTAGCGTTGCCTACAAGCGTGCTTGCGGTAATCGACGCCTATTTGTGTAATCTGTGTGCATTTCAGTTGGTCTCTTGCTGTTTTAGCGCGTTGTTATTTGCGAGGGCTGTTAGGAAAGTTCGGTTTTCAGTTTCGTTGATTTGCAACTTGTTTAGAGTTTATTTTGGTTATACTCTAACATGTCGGAATCTGAGAAGCAACAAGTAGTATCTAGTTCTACTAGTACAATGCTTGCAGAAATTTGATAAGGTTAGCGCTGATATTGCTCGTATGAAAACGGCATTTCAGTTAAAGACAATTTCGTTTGAACAAACAGAACTCGAGTGCCGTCTCGAGCTGTTGGAAGGTTACATAAAGAAAGCTATGGCGCTTCAGGCAGATTTGGATAGTCTCAATCCAAGTAACGATAGTAGAGGGCCACTTGAGGATTTGTGCATTTCAACTAAGGCGTTGTATGTAAAGGCAACGAAACAGAAGGTTGAAAGTCAGACTTCTCATGACTGTTCTATGATGGCCAGTCAACGGTCACAGTTACCCAAAATGCGGCTGCCTACATTCAGTGGAAAGCATGCCGAATTTAAGAATTTTATGTGCTTATTTGAAAGTCTAGTTCATGACGATCCTTCGTTGACCAACGTCGAGAAGTTTAATCATTTGGTGTCGTGCTTGTCAGGTGAGGCTCTAGAAGTTGTGAAACCGTTTCAGTTAACGGACTGCAATTACTCGAAATCCATTGCTAGCCTCAAGTCTGTGTACGACAACAAATGTTTGATATTTTTCGACACTATCTCGCAATTGTTTGACATCCCAAGCATGACCAAACCTAATGCGTCTAGTTTGCGGTCCATCATTGACACTGTTTCTGCCATTTATGCGTCTTTAACTTCGTTGGGAAGTGAAAGGGACATTTCGAATGCAATGATCATACATATGGTTATGGCCAAAGTTGATCATGTAACCAAATCTCGTTTTGAGGAACAGCTCGACTATGACAAGCTGCCTTCTTGGGATGACTGCGCTAAGCAGTTAAATAGACGTTACCAATATTTAGCGGCTGAAGAGACAACTCGGGTTAAAAATAAACCGCGAGCCGAACCTGCAAGAAACAGTAAAGCTTCGTTTTCTTGCACAAAGGGTCCTTCAAAGCCTTCAAAACCGATCTCGAAGTGCTCATACTGTAGTTCTGCGGAACACAATATTTATACTTGCCCTTCTTTCGGATCTATTCCCGTTATGCAGCGATTTGAGTTCGCCAAGACTCAAAAAATGTGCCTCAATTGCTTGAATGTGGGTCATGTAGTTTCCAGTTGCAAAGCTTCCAAGTGTCGGGTGTGTTCAAAACCACACCACTCGTTGTTGCACAGATACTCTGTAGCTGTGCCAAATTCACCCGTTCTACAAGCGGTCGCACCTCCAAAAGCATATTTAGGTCTCGTTTTAAGTGCCGACCAAGTTATTCTTGCCACAGCATTGGTGAATATTAGAGATAGATTCGGCCAATACCATCCTGCACGTATGTTGCTTGACGGCGGCTCACAGCTGAATCTCATGACTGAGAACCTTGCGCAGCGCTTGCGACTAAAGCGTGAAGACACGGCAGTGAGTATTACAATGGCAGGTGGGACCACAACTGATAGTAAGCACAAGGTGTGTGCTGCTATTCAATCTCGTTTGAATGCACACAACTTTGCCACTGATTTTTGGGTTCTTACATCCATATCCACTTGTCAACCTTGTAACTTTTTGCCCACAACGAGCTGGAAAATACCCGAAAATCTCTAGTAGAGAGTTTTAGAGTTTTACAGAGTTTTACAAACCAGCCAAGGTTGACATTCTTCTAGGCGCTGAATTCTTTTCGGCTTGTTGTGTGTTGGGCAAATCGAGCTCAATTCTGGTCTTCCATTGTTGCAGAAGACCTTGCTGGGATGGGTTGTCGCTGGTAGGTACACAAGACAAATACCTCGTCAACAACTTAGTGCTAATGTTGCCGCTCAAGTTAGTGATTGTTCTCTCGACACATTAGTTCAACGCTTTTGGGAACTCGATCGGAGCCCAAATGAGTCGAAGGCTGTGCGCCAGACAGCTGAACAAAAGGCCTGTGAAGCTCACTTCACCAAATCAGTACAGCACCTGTCTACAGGACGTTTTCAAGTCGAACTTCCGTTCAAATCCGATCCCACTGTACTAGGGCTTTCCTTTCAAACAGCTGAAAGACGATTTCTGCAACTTGGGCGCAAACTCGCAAGAGACAAAACTCTCCATGACATGTACAATGACTTCATGAGAGAGTATCGTGATCTTGGGCATATGTCTGCTCTTGAATCCCCTCCTCCAGGACAGCACTACTATATTCCTCATCAGTGTGTCCTGAGACCTGAAAGCACCACAACCAAATTGCGTGTGGTGTTTGACGCTTCTAGTAAAACGTCAACGGCCCTATCATTAAATGACACTTTAATGGTTGGGCCGACTATTCATAGGGAGCTTTATTCAACACTTGTAAATTTTCGGTTGAATAAATACGGCGAGAAAGCGCCTCTCATGAGCTGCAGTCCTTTAAGTTGAACACTGTCACATACGCGACTGCATCAGCGCCATTTTTAGCTGTGCGCTCGTTGTTTGAATTGGCAAATATTTATGCTCGATCTCACCCTGTACCTTCAAATGTCATTAAAAATTGTTTTTATGTTGACGACATGTTGGCCGGAGCAAATTCTTTAGATGAGCTCAAAGAAATCTGTAATCAAGTACGAGAGGTACTAGATTCCGGAGGGTTCCCTTTGGCAAAGTGGGCATCAAACTGTCAGGCCTTGTTCGGTGATGATGGCAACATCATCGAAAAGGCAATTAAGTTTGACGACTCCACCTCAGTCAAAACGGAATGCGCTGGGCCCCTCAAGATGATGTATTTCGGTACCATCTAGATGTGGATAGCTTTATTTCGTTAAAGCCAACAAAACGAAACATCTTGTCGGTAGCGTCTCGTCTGTTTGACCCACTTGGGCTGTTGTGCCCCATCGTCACAAAATCGAAAATTCTGTTGCAAGAGTTGTAGCGGTTAAAACTAGATTGGGATGAAACTATTCCAACGAGTATGCATACTTCGTGGAATAAGTTCATTGAGACTCTGCGTGATCTACACAAAATTCATATTCCGCGATACGTTTGCTTAAACGTTTATGAGACAGTGCAAATTCATGGTTTCGCAGACGCCTCAAGTCAGGCATACGGTTGTTGCATATACATTAGGACTTGCAACAAGGATAGCGTAGGTGTTTCGTTGCTTACAGCCAAATCCAGAGTGGCACCACTCAACGTAAAGACGATTCCTCGACTCGAGTTGTGTGCGGCACTCTTACTAGCGAAACTCTGGCAGCATGTTTGCGCCACGCTGAGTAAGTTTGCTATAGAAAGTGTAAACTTCTGGTCAGATTCTCAGATAGTGTTGTATTGGTTGGAGAGAGACTCATCCACGTTGTCCACATTCGTGGCAAATAGAGTGGCTGAGATCCAAGACGCTTCTGAGAATACTGTTTGGCGTCATGTGCCTACAGACTGCAACCCTGCTGACCTAGTTTCTCGTGGAACTGATATAGACGAAATTGTATCGTCATTGTGGTTTAAGGGCCCTAATTTTCTAAAGCTCGGTGAAAATGATTGGCCCAATCTTCACCATGTTGAATTATCGTCAGACATTAAGGCATCTGAAGATAAAAAGAATGCGACTGCACTTACAGTCATTCGATCAGACGTAGAGTCAAATTGCATACTGGACCTTATGTTGAAACTGTCATCCTTTCCTAAATTAATTCGGATATTGGCATATGTTTTGCGATTTTGCTACAGGAAAAATCGCAGTGATTCTTTAGTTGTGTCAGCTTTAGAACGAAGATTATCGTTTTTTAAGCTGATTGAAGTGCTGCATATATACAGCCGTGAGATCAAGCCTCTACAAAAGTCGGCGCCACTCCCCCCAAGTTTGCAATCTCTTAATCCCTTTATACACGAGTTCGAAGACACTGGGATTAAGTTGCGTTTGGTTCGAGTAGGTGGACGTTTGTTGCATGGTCCAATTCCTTATGACGCAAAATTTCCACTATTACTGCCTAAAGATGCACCAATAGTAGCATTGTATATTCGGCATTTACACCTCAAGCACTATCATGCAGGTGCAAAGGTATTAATTGGGCTTCTTAGGCAACAGGTCTGGGTGGTGAATGCTCGTAGTGCTTGCTCAGCAGTTGTACGTAATTGTGTACACTGCTTCCGATACAAGCCCAAGTTGTTAGGGCAAATAATGGGAAATTTGCCAGGTGATCGCCTTCGAGAAGGTCGACCGTTTAGGGTTTGTGGGGTCGATTTTTGCGGTCCTTTCTATGTAAGCTACCGCATACGAGGAAGACCGCCCGTTAAAAATTACGTCGCCGTGTTTGTTTGTTTTGCCTCGAAGGCCGTTCACCTCGAGCTGGTTACAGACCTATCGACTGACGCCTTTCTTAATGTTTTCAAAAGGTTCATCGGGAGACGCGGCCTGCCGGAGACAGTTTACAGCGACAACGCGACCAACTTTGTAGTAGCGAGCGGCGTGCTGAAGGAGCTGACGTCGGCGTTCGAGAGGAGCAATGCCGCCTTGATGGACTTAGCGGCAGAGCGAGGGATCGATTGGCGGTTCATTCCTCCCAGGGCTCCCCACTTCGGAGGACTGTGGGAGGCAGCGGTGAAGGCGGCGAAGGCCCATCTAGTCAGGGGCGCAGGCAACGCGAACCTGACCAGAGACGACCTGGAAACGCACCTGGTGGACGTGGAGGCCATTCTCAACTCCAGGCCTATGGTGGCAAGCGGCACCGGGCCACCTGCTCATCGTGATTTCCGGCGAGGACGGCAAGGTGCGGGTGGCCGACGTACTAACTAGGACCGGCACTATTAGGCGACCAGTCCACAAGTTGGCGGTGCTCCCAATGGACTTGAAAGACCGCTAGTCTTTCAACGGGGTCGGAATGTTGGAGCACCATGTATAGTTTTTAAGTATTTGTTGCAAATGAAGAGCATTGAAGCCCGTGGAGTGATGGATACTGAATCGTTAATTAGATATGTTGTGGATGGGCTAAATCTTAAAACTGATTTTAAATACAATTTGTATAGCTGCACATCGATCAAAGAATTGCGAGAGAAATATGAAGTTTACGAAAGTGTAGCGGAAACAAACGAGAAAGTGTACGCAGAGAGAAAACAGTTTGTACCAAACAAATACAACAACAAAAATGCAAATGTAAGAAGCGAAAGGAAGCAGCATTGTTTTAATTGTGGTGCAGTGGATCATTTGCGCAAGGACTGCAAAGCTGAAATCAAGTGCTTTCGTTGCAATAAAACTGGGCATATGTCAACAGAGCGCACATCTTCGGCCGGCGTAAATGTTGTATATGAGGCAAAGCGTCTCAGGGAGATAAAAATTAATGATGCAGTGGACAATGCACTTGTCGACACCGGAGCAGACGTCTCAATAATGAGAAAGGCAGCATTTAACAAAATCGGCGGCGCCAAATTGCAAAGCAACGTGGCTACACTTCGAGGTTTTGGCACTAACAGGATACGCCCGGTGGGTCAATTTCTAGCAGACGTGGAGATCGACAATATGAAGGTGTTACACAAGTTCTTGGTAGTGGTTGATAGTGACATTGGATGCGACGCCCTGCTTGGGTACGACTTTCTATCAACGTTTAATGTCACGGTGACGGCGGCTGGACTTAAGTTTTCTCCCCCTGCTGGGGAGGAGACTCAGGAGAATATTCAGATAAGTGACAATGAAGAAGAAGAAAAAAATGAGCAGGACGAAATGAATGATGAGGATCAAGGCAAGGGCACTAAAGACGAAAAGGATGCTCATTACGATTTGGACACACAAAATTATGCGGCCAATGAAGATGGAAAGGATGAGCATGAAAAAGATGGGCTAGACGCCACCAACGAGCCAAACTCCGAGGATAAACGTAAGGAGCAAGCTAAGGACATTGATGATATTAGGAGTCCCGAAGTGGACGAAGAGCAAACGAATGTCTTTCACAATGAGCTTGAGGAGCCACCAGAGCCAGAGGAAATGGACCTTGTCGCTATGAATAATGTAGATGAGGGACACGATGACATTGAGGATCAGGGTGATGAAAATCCGTTTGATATTGATGCAATGAAAGAAAACAACCCGCCTGAAAACTTGGAGGACTTCGAGTATAAAGTGGAGTACAGGAGTGGAGATCGTCTTAGACACGTCGATTGCCTGAGTCGCTACCCACAGCAAGTAATGGTGGTCACGTCAGAAGTCTGAGCCCGTATAAAAGCAGCTCAACAAAAAGATTGTATGATCAAAGCTATTTTTGAGATTTTAAGCAGCCGCCCCTATGACAATTTTAAAATCAAAGGAGGATTGCTGCTTAAGTCGATAGAAGGAACTGATCTGCTGGTTATACCGAAGTCGATGGAGCGAGAAATAATTGTCGACGCCCACAATGTTGGACACTGGGCTGTTCAAAAGACAACGCACTTGATCAAGCAAAGCTATTGGATACCACATTTGGAAGGAAAAGTTGCTCATGTTATCGCCAATTGTATTAAATGTATTGTCCACAACAAACAGTTGGGTAAAAAGGAAGGCTTTCATCATCCCGACGAGAAAGGAGGAGAGCCATTGCACACATTGCATGTTGACCATCTCGGACCTATGGACGCCACAGCGAAGCAATATAAATACATTTTTGCTATAGTCGACGCATTTACTAAGTTCGTGTGGCTGTATCCGACAAAGACAACAAGCTGCGAAGAAGTTCTTAACAAGCTCGACAGCTGGTCGGAAATCTTCGGTAATCCCAGTCGTATCATCAGTGACCAAGGGTCTACGTTTACATCTTCAGCTTTCGAGGACTACATGAGCAAAAATGGTATCGAGCATGTTTGGAGCACCACCGGAGTGCCCAGAGGAAACGACCAAGTAGAGCGCGTTAACCGGTCGATACTACAAATCATATCCAAGCTGTCATCAGAGAGTCCTGAAAAATGGTTTAAGTTTGTGGCTAGAGTACAGAAGGTCATAAACAGCACCATTCATGTATCAACGAAGAAGTCGCCATTCGAACTCATGTTTGGCGTAAAGATGAGAACTACGGCCGAAAATGAGGTTTTGCAACTGCTGGAAAAGGAGATATGCGACAACTTTGATGAAGAAAGGCAGAAAATAAGACAAGCAGCGAAGGAGGACATACAGAGAGCACAGGAAAGATACAAAAAGCAGTTCGATAAAAAGCGGAAGAACGAATATGGTTATAAATTGGGTGACCTAGTCGCAATCCGCCGAACACAATTCGTAGCTGGGAGAAAGCTAGCCAGCAGCTATCTGGGACCATATGAAATTACAAAAATTAAACGTAACGGGCGATATGAAGTGCGCAAGGCTGCAGACGTCGAAGGGCTGAACAGCACGACAACAAGTTGCGATAATATGCGGCTTTGGCGCTATATCGCAGATAACGAAGACTCGTGGTCATCGGAGGCCGATGACTAGTACAGGATGGCCGAATGTAAGATGGGAAAGCAGGATAGTGAGAATGGCGGAACACCTAGAAGCAGCATCGCCATCAGTACTCGGTACTCATTTTGGTTTTAAGCAATCAGTAGAAATGTACTTAGTTGTCAGTAGTAAGTTGTCAGCCGCACTACAAACACAGTCGTCAGCCGTAAAGAAAGAAGCAGAAGTCAGCAGTCAGAAGAAGAAGCAGAGAGAAGTCGTCAGAGAAGTCAGCCGTCGAACCAGAGTGCATTAGCTGCATATGCTAATATTCGCCATCATCATTTTACATTATATTCCTATTTTAAACTATATCATATATCTTGGTATCGTCATCAATAATAAACATTCTATGATACACAAGATCACATTTGGGGGCTCAACCTAAAAATTTTGAAAGTTGTGGAAAAAAAAGGCTGTAAAATAAGTGACAAAAAGTGCGTGAAAAGTGGCATGCATACTCATATGTACATTAAATTCAATTAAAGTTGCATGCGTGCCAGAAAAACGAGATCAGCCTACAAACCAAAGCCGACGCCAGTACCCACAGTTGCAAAGCCGAAGCCAGTGCGAGTGAGTCAGTTTATTCTAAAAGGAAAGGCGCCAGTAGTCTCAAGGACAAAGAAGCCGTCGGTTTCAACGCGGTCGACGCTCACGAAAATGAATAACAAAGAGGACAAAGAAACCGTTACAAGTGAGCACGCACTGACAATATCATTTGAGGCGATGTTGCCAGAAAGGTCCGAGGGCAACAGAGAAAAACAAGAAAAAATGCAAAAAGAAACGAATAGAACCACAACAGCCGAGAACAGCGTTACCATGCAACAACTAGTGCAACTATTGACCCTGAAATGCCAAACGGAAAACAGCAGCAAAGAAGAAGGCAAATTGGTGGTGGAAAATTTTTCTAAAATTATTCCGGATGTTGGAGCACCATGTATAGTTTTTAAGTATCTCTGTTGCGTTCTCTATCGCGCCCTTTACTGCGCTGTCTTTGTGCATTACTTTTCTTATGCCGGCCCGCTGACTTGTAGCGGCAGCAGGCAAATCACTTGCTAAGTAATACTCGCACGTTTAACATCGTTTGTACAATTTTCCAAGCCATTAAAAGCCATATTAATAATCGAAAGAATACCGCGTCTCATTTAATAAATAGTTAAATATTGTTTGTTGCAATCGCTAAAAAGCTAGCGATTTTTCATTGGCGCCCGAGCAGGGACATCGGTTTTCTTAATATTATTTTCTCGTTTGTTTGCGGGCTTTGTGGCTTGGTTTTTGTGCGCGGTCGTGTGAAAACTACTCGTTTGTTTGAGGCTGGTGTCGATTGGATACCATCCTGCTACATTTATTTGGATTTGGAGCTTGGTGCCTTGGCCTTTCTGGATATCATCAACTACAACTGCTCGTTTGGACTGTGGAGCTGCTGTCTGCCCTACTTGTGGTACTGTCGTTTGGCTTGGCTAATGGGTGATCGTCGCTCGGAATCCAGGGAAGTTTCGGTGGACTCTTTTGAGAGCTTGCAGGTATTCTGTGCCAACAATTGAGCATAAAGCATTAATAAGTTTAATTGCTGCAAATTCGTGCAAGTGTAAAGTGGATAAAAATCTATTTACATTGCATACGTATGTACATATAGTACGTGTGTGCCTATGCCGACTAAATTTTTGGCACTTGATTTATTTTGTGCAACAACATTACATACACAAATACATAATCATACATACATATTCGCCAATAACCACTGCATGATTATATTATATACATACATATACACACATACACCACACCTTGCATAAATTAACATAATTATACACCCTCATAAACATAACTACTAACAAAACCTCGAGGCAAACCAAACCACAACAATTAAAAAAGGGCTACTAAGCTGATTTTTAACATAAAAAACAAATATTTTAAAGTTATTTTGTTTCTATTGTGTTGGTTTTTTGGTAAAGATTTGTTGCATCAGCTGCATACATACAAACATAGCTTTGTTGTTGCTTGCGCCGCTAGCGTAGCAAAAGAATTTTGTCGCTCTCTCTTTTGTGCGCGCCTTTTTTCGGCTACACTTGTCGCTGGGCCAACGAACTTCCCCCCGCTACCCGTTTGGATTAGCGTTGCCTACAAGCGTGCTTGCGGTAATCGACGCCTATTTGTGTAATCTGTGTGCATTTCAGTTGGTCTCTTGCTGTTTTAGCGCGTTGTTATTTGCGAGGGCTGTTAGGAAAGTTCGGTTTTCAGTTTCGTTGATTTGCAACTTGTTTAGAGTTTATTTTGGTTATACTCTACCATGTCGGAATCTGAGAAGCAACAAGTAGTATCTAGTTCTACTAGTACAATGCTTGCAGAAATTTGATAAGGTTAGCGCTGATATTGCTCGTATGAAAACGGCATTTCAGTTAAAGACAATTTCGTTTGAACAAACAGAACTCGAGTGCCGTCTCGAGCTGTTGGAAGGTTACATAAAGAAAGCTATGGCGCTTCAGGCAGATTTGGATAGTCTCAATCCAAGTAACGATAGTAGAGGGCCACTTGAGGATTTGTGCATTTCAACTAAGGCGTTGTATGTAAAGGCAACGAAACAGAAGGTTGAAAGTCAGACTTCTCATGACTGTTCTATGATGGCCAGTCAACGGTCACAGTTACCCAAAATGCGGCTGCCTACATTCAGTGGAAAGCATGCCGAATTTAAGAATTTTATGTGCTTATTTGAAAGTCTAGTTCATGACGATCCTTCGTTGACCAACGTCGAGAAGTTTAATCATTTGGTGTCGTGCTTGTCAGGTGAGGCTCTAGAAGTTGTGAAACCGTTTCAGTTAACGGACTGCAATTACTCGAAATCCATTGCTAGCCTCAAGTCTGTGTACGACAACAAATGTTTGATATTTTTCGACACTATCTCGCAATTGTTTGACATCCCAAGCATGACCAAACCTAATGCGTCTAGTTTGCGGTCCATCATTGACACTGTTTCTGCCATTTATGCGTCTTTAACTTCGTTGGGAAGTGAAAGGGACATTTCGAATGCAATGATCATGCATATGGTTATGGCCAAAGTTGATCATGTAACCAAATCTCGTTTTGAGGAACAGCTCGACTATGACAAGCTGCCTTCTTGGGATGACTGCGCTAAGCAGTTAAATAGACGTTACCAATATTTAGCGGCTGAAAAGACAACTCGGGTTAAAAATAAACCGCGAGCCGAACCTGCAAGAAACAGTAAAGCTTCGTTTTCTTGCACAAAGGGTCCTTCAAAGCCTTCAAAACCGATCTCGAAGTGCTCATACTGTAGTTCTGCGGAACACAATATTTATACTTGCCCTTCTTTCGGATCTATTCCCGTTATGCAGCGATTTGAGTTCGCCAAGACTCAAAAAATGTGCCTCAATTGCTTGAATGTGGGTCATGTAGTTTCCAGTTGCAAAGCTTCCAAGTGTCGGGTGTGTTCAAAACCACACCACTCGTTGTTGCACAGATACTCTGTAGCTGTGCCAAATTCACCCGTTCTACAAGCGGTCGCACCTCCAAAAGCATATTTAGGTCACGTTTTAAGTGCCGACCAAGTTATTCTTGCCACAGCATTGGTGAATATTAGAGATAGATTCGGCCAATACCATCCTGCACGTATGTTGCTTGACGGCGGCTCACAGCTGAATCTCATGACTGAGAACCTTGCGCAGCGCTTGCGACTAAAGCGTGAAGACACGGCAGTGAGTATTACAATGGCAGGTGGGACCACAACTGATAGTAAGCACAAGGTGTGTGCTGCTATTCAATCTCGTTTGAATGCACACAACTTTGCCACTGATTTTTGGGTTCTTACATCCATATCCACTTGTCAACCTTGTAACTTTTTGCCCACAACGAGCTGGAAAATACCCGAAAATCTCTAGTAGAGAGTTTTAGAGTTTTACAGAGTTTTACAAACCAGCCAAGGTTGACATTCTTCTAGGCGCTGAAATCTTTTACGGCTTGTTGTGTGTTGGGCAAATCGAGCTCAATTCTGGTCTTCCATTGTTGCAGAAGACCTTGCTGGGATGGGTTGTCGCTGGTAGGTACACAGGACAAATACCTCGTCAACAACTTAGTGCTAATGTTGCCGCTCAAGTTAGTGATTGTTCTCTCGACACATTAGTTCAACGCTTTTGGGAACTCGATCGGAGCCCAAATGAGTCGTTGCTTACAGCCAAATCCAGAGTGGCACCACTCAACGTAAAGACGATTCCTCGACTCGAGTTGTGTGCGGCACTCTTACTAGCGAAACTCTGGCAGCATGTTTGCGCCACGCTGAGTAAGTTTGCTATAGAAAGTGTAAACTTCTGGTCAGATTCTCAGATAGTGTTGTATTGGTTGGAGAGAGACTCATCCACGTTGTCCACATTCGTGGCAAATAGAGTGGCTGAGATCCAAGACGCTTCTGAGAATACTGTTTGGCGTCATGTGCCTACAGACTGCAACCCTGCTGACCTAGTTTCTCGTGGAACTGATATGCCTCAATTGCTTGAATGTGGGTCATGTAGTTTCCAGTTGCAAAGCTTCCAAGTGTCGGGTGTGTTCAAAACCACACCACTCGTTGTTGCACAGATACTCTGTAGCTGTGCCAAATTCACCCGTTCTACAAGCGGTCGCACCTCCAAAAGCATATTTAGGTCTCGTTTTAAGTGCCGACCAAGTTATTCTTGCCACAGCATTGGTGAATATTAGAGATAGATTCGGCCAATACCATCCTGCACGTATGTTGCTTGACGGCGGCTCACAGCTGAATCTCATGACTGAGAACCTTGCGCAGCGCTTGCGACTAAAGCGTGAAGACACGGCAGTGAGTATTACAATGGCAGGTGGGACCACAACTGATAGTAAGCACAAGGTGTGTGCTGCTATTCAATCTCGTTTGAATGCACACAACTTTGCCACTGATTTTTGGGTTCTTACATCCATATCCACTTGTCAACCTTGTAACTTTTTGCCCACAACGAGCTGGAAAATACCCGAAAATCTCTAGTAGAGAGTTTTAGAGTTTTACAGAGTTTTACAAACCAGCCAAGGTTGACATTCTTCTAGGCGCTGAATTCTTTTACGGCTTGTTGTGTGTTGGGCAAATCGAGCTCAATTCTGGTCTTCCATTGTTGCAGAAGACCTTGCTGGGATGGGTTGTCGCTGGTAGGTACACAGGACAAATACCTCGTCAACAACTTAGTGCTAATGTTGCCGCTCAAGTTAGTGATTGTTCTCTCGACACATTAGTTCAACGCTTTTGGGAACTCGATCGGAGCCCAAATGAGTCGAAGGCTGTGCGCCAGACAGCTGAACAAAAGGCCTGTGAAGCTCACTTCACCAAATCAGTACAGCACCTGTCTACAGGACGTTTTCAAGTCGAACTTCCGTTCAAATCCGATCCCACTGTACTAGGGCTTTCCTTTCAAACAGCTGAAAGACGATTTCTGCAACTTGGGCGCAAACTCGCAAGAGACAAAACTCTCCATGACATGTACCATGACTTCATGAGAGAGTATCGTGATCTTGGGCATATGTCTGCTCTTGAATCCCCTCCTCCAGGACAGCACTACTATATTCCTCATCAGTGTGTCCTGAGACCTGAAAGCACCACAACCAAATTGCGTGTGGTGTTTGACGCTTCTAGTAAAACGTCAACGGCCCTATCATTAAATGACACTTTAATGGTTGGGCCGACTATTCATAGGGAGCTTTATTCAACACTTGTAAATTTTCGGTTGAATAAATACGGCGAGAAAGCGCCTCTCATGAGCTGCAGTCCTTTAAGTTGAACACTGTCACATACGCGACTGCATCAGCGCCATTTTTAGCTGTGCGCTCGTTGTTTGAATTGGCAAATATTTATGCTCGATCTCACCCTGTACCTTCAAATGTCATTAAAAATTGTTTTTATGTTGACGACATGTTGGCAGGAGCAAATTCTTTAGATGAGCTCAAAGAAATCTGTAATCAAGTACGAGAGGTACTAGATTCCGGAGGGTTCCCTTTGGCAAAGTGGGCATCAAACTGTCAGGCCTTGTTCGGTGATGATGGCAACATCATCGAAAAGGCAATTAAGTTTGACGACTCCACCTCAGTCAAAACGGAATGCGCTGGGCCCCTCAAGATGATGTATTTCGGTACCATCTAGATGTGGATAGCTTTATTTCGTTAAAGCCAACAAAACGAAACATCTTGTCGGTAGCGTCTCGTCTGTTTGACCCACTTGGGCTGTTGTGCCCCATCGTCACAAAATCGAAAATTCTGTTGCAAGAGTTGTAGCGGTTAAAACTAGATTGGGATGAAACTATTCCAACGAGTATGCATACTTCGTGGAATAAGTTCATTGAGACTCTGCGTGATCTACACAAAATTCATATTCCGCGATACGTTTGCTTAAACGTTTATGAGACAGTGCAAATTCATGGTTTCGCAGACGCCTCAAGTCAGGCATACGGTTGTTGCATATACATTAGGACTTGCAACAAGGATAGCGTAGGTGTTTCGTTGCTTACAGCCAAATCCAGAGTGGCACCACTCAACGTAAAGACGATTCCTCGACTCGAGTTGTGTGCGGCACTCTTACTAGCGAAACTCTGGCAGCATGTTTGCGCCACGCTGAGTAAGTTTGCTATAGAAAGTGTAAACTTCTGGTCAGATTCTCAGATAGTGTTGTATTGGTTGGAGAGAGACTCATCCACGTTGTCCACATTCGTGGCAAATAGAGTGGCTGAGATCCAAGACGCTTCTGAGAATACTGTTTGGCGTCATGTGCCTACAGACTGCAACCCTGCTGACCTAGTTTCTCGTGGAACTGATATAGACGAAATTGTATCGTCATTGTGGTTTAAGGGCCCTAATTTTCTAAAGCTCGGTGAAAATGATTGGCCCAATCTTCACCATGTTGAATTATCGTCAGACATTAAGGCATCTGAAGATAAAAAGAATGCGACTGCACTTACAGTCATTCGATCAGACGTAGAGTCAAATTGCATACTGGACCTTATGTTGAAACTGTCATCCTTTCCTAAATTAATTCGGATATTGGCATATGTTTTGCGATTTTGCTACAGGAAAAATCGCAGTGATTCTTTAGTTGTGTCAGCTTTAGAACGAAGATTATCGTTTTTTAAGCTGATTGAAGTGCTGCATATACAGCCGTGAGATCAAGCCTCTACAAAAGTCGGCGCCACTCCCCCCAAGTTTGCAATCTCTTAATCCCTTTATACACGAGTTCGAAGACACTGGGATTAAGTTGCGTTTGGTTCGAGTAGGTGGACGTTTGTTGCATGGTCCAATTCCTTATGACGCAAAATTTCCACTATTACTGCCTAAAGATGCACCAATAGTAGCATTGTATATTCGGCATTTACACCTCAAGCACTATCATGCAGGTGCAAAGGTATTAATTGGGCTTCTTAGGCAACAGGTCTGGGTGGTGAATGCTCGTAGTGCTTGCTCAGCAGTTGTACGTAATTGTGTACACTGCTTCCGATACAAGCCCAAGTTGTTAGGGCAAATAATGGGAAATTTGCCAGGTGATCGCCTTCGAGAAGGTCGACCGTTTAGGGTTTGTGGGGTCGATTTTTGCGGTCCTTTCCATGTAAGCTACCGCATACGAGGAAGACCGCCCGCTAAAAATTACGTCGCCGTGTTTGTTTGTTTTGCCTCGAAGGCCGTTCACCTCGAGCTGGTTACAGACCTATCGACTGACGCCTTTCTTAATGTTTTCAAAAGGTTCATCGGGAGACGAGGCCTGCCGGAGACAGTTTACAGCGACAACGCGACCAACTTTGTAGTAGCGAGCGGCGTGCTGAAGGAGCTGACGTCGGCGTTCGAGAGGAGCAATGCCGCCTTGATGGACTTAGCGGCAGAGCGAGGGATCGATTGGCGGTTCATTCCTCCCAGGGCTCCCCACTTCGGAGGACTGTGGGAGGCAGCGGTGAAGGCGGCGAAGGCCCATCTAGTCAGGGGCGCAGGCAACGCGAACCTGACCAGAGACGACCTGGAAACGCACCTGGTGGACGTGGAGGCCATTCTCAACTCCAGGCCTATGGTGGCAAGCGGCACCGGGCCACCTGCTCATCGGACAACCGCTTCTTACTCTGCCGCACGAAGGCGTGCAAGAAGGGTCTTTGAGCAGAGCCGGGTCCGGATTTTTGAAGCGGTGGCGGCAGCTGTCGAAGCTCAAACTGCAGTTTTGGCGCAGGTGGTCCAAGGACTACCTGCTCAGCCTGCAGCAACGGACGCAGTGGGCCAAAGGCGAGGCCAACCTGGACGACGGAGCAGTGGTGCTCGTCCACGACGACAACGCCCCCCACAGAAGTGGCTCTTAGGGCGCGTGGTGGGCGTGATTTCCGGCGAGGACGGCAAGGTGCGGGTGGCCGACGTACTAACTAGGACCGGCACTATTAGGCGACCAGTCCACAAGTTGGCGGTGCTCCCAATGGACTTGAAAGACCGCTAGTCTTTCAACGGGGTCGGAATGTTGGAGCACCATGTATAGTTTTTAAGTATTTGTTGCAAATGAAGAGCATTGAAGCCCGTGGAGTGATGGATACTGAATCGTTAATTAGATATGTTGTGGATGGGCTAAATCTTAAAACTGATTTTAAATACAATTTGTATAGCTGCACATCGATCAAAGAATTGCGAGAGAAATATGAAGTTTACGAAAGTGTAGCGGAAACAAACGAGAAAGTGTACGCAGAGAGAAAACAGTTTGTACCAAACAAATACAACAACAAAAATGCAAATGTAAGAAGCGAAAGGAAGCAGCATTGTTTTAATTGTGGTGCAGTGGATCATTTGCGCAAGGACTGCAAAGCTTAAATCAAGTGCTTTCGTTGCAATAAAACTGGGCATATGTCAACAGAGCGCACATCTTCGGCCGGCGTAAATGTTGTATATGAGGCAAAGCGTCTCAGGGAGATAAAAATTAATGATGCAGTGGACAATGCACTTGTCGACACCGGAGCAGACGTCTCAATAATGAGAAAGGCAGCACTTAACAAAATCGGCGGCGCCAAATTGCAAAGCAACGTGGCTACACTTCGAGGTTTTGGCACTAACAGGATACGCCCGGTGGGTCAATTTCTAGCAGACGTGGAGATCGACAATATGAAGGTGTTACACAAGTTCTTGATAGTGGTTGATGGTGACATTGGATGCGACGCCCTGCTTGGATACGACTTTCTATCAACGTTTAATGTCACGGTGACGGCGGCTGGACTTAAGTTTTCTCCCCCTGCTGGGGAGGAGACTCAGGAGAATATTCAGATAAGTGACAATGAAGAAGAAGAAAAAAATGAGCAGGACGAAATGAATGATGAGGATCAAGGCAAGGGCACTAAAGACGAAAAGGATGCTCATTACGATTTGGACACACAAAATTATGCGGCCAATGAAGATGGAAAGGATGAGCATGAAAAAGATGGGCTAGACGCCACCAACGAGCCAAACTCCGAGGATAAACGTAAGGAGCAAGCTAAGGACATTGATGATATTAGGAGTCCCGAAGTGGACGAAGAGCAAACGAATGTCTTTCACAATGAGCTTGAGGAGCCACCAGAGCCAGAGGAAATGGACCTTGTCGCTATGAATAATGTAGATGAGGGACACGATGACATTGAGGATCAGGGTGATGAAAATCCGTTTGATATTGATGCAATGAAAGAAAACAACCCGCCTGAAAACTTGGAGGACTTCGAGTATAAAGTGGAGTACAGGAGTGGAGATCGTCTTAGACACGTCGATTGCCTGAGTCGCTACCCACAGCAAGTAATGGTGGTCACGTCAGAAGTCTCAGCCCGTATAAAAGCAGCTCAACAAAAAGATTGTATGATCAAAGCTATTTTTGAGATTTTAAGCAGCCGCCCCTATGACAATTTTAAAATCAAAGGAGGATTGCTGCTTAAGTCGATAGAAGGAACTGATCTGCTGGTTATACCGAAGTCGATGGAGCGAGAAATAATTGTCGACGCCCACAATGTTGGACACTGGGCTGTTCAAAAGACAACGCACTTGATCAAGCAAAGCTATTGGATACCACATTTGGAAGGAAAAGTTGCTCATGTTATCGCCAATTGTATTAAATGTATTGTCCACAACAAACAGTTGGGTAAAAAGGAAGGCTTTCATCATCCCGACGAGAAAGGAGGAGAGCCATTGCACACATTGCATGTTGACCATCTCGGACCTATGGACGCCACAGCGAAGCAATATAAATACATTTTTGCTATAGTCGACGCATTTACTAAGTTCGTGTGGCTGTATCCGACAAAGACAACAAGCTGCGAAGAAGTTCTTAACAAGCTCGACAGCTGGTCGGAAATCTTCGGTAATCCCAGTCGTATCATCAGTGACCAAGGGTCTACGTTTACATCTTCAGCTTTCGAGGACTACATGAGCAAAAATGGTATCGAGCATGTTTGGAGCACCACCGGAGTGCCCAGAGGAAACGACCAAGTAGAGCGCGTTAACCGGTCGATACTACAAATCATATCCAAGCTGTCATCAGAGAGTCCTGAAAAATGGTTTAAGTTTGTGGCTAGAGTACAGAAGGTCATAAACAGCACCATTCATGTATCAACGAAGAAGTCGCCATTCGAACTCATGTTTGGCGTAAAGATGAGAACTACGGCCGAAAATGAGGTTTTGCAACTGCTGGAAAAGGAGATATGCGACAACTTTGATGAAGAAAGGCAGAAAATAAGACAAGCAGCGAAGGAGGACATACAGAGAGCACAGGAAAGATACAAAAAGCAGTTCGATAAAAAGCGGAAGAACGAATATGGTTGTAAATTGGGTGACCTAGTCGCAATCCACCGAACACAATTCGTAGCTGGGAGAAAGCTAGCCAGCAGCTATCTGGGACCATATGAAATTACAAAAATTAAACGTAACGGGCGATATGAAGTGCGCAAGGCTGCAGACGTCGAAGGGCTGAACAGCACGACAACAAGTTGCGATAATATGCGGCTTTGGCGCTATATCGCAGATAACGAAGACTCGTGGTCATCGGAGGCCGATGACTAGTACAGGATGGCCGAATGTAAGATGGGAAAGCAGGATAGTGAGAATGGCGGAACACCTAGAAGCAGCATCGCCATCAGTACTCGGTACTCATTTTGGTTTTAAGCAATCAGTAGAAATGTACTTAGTTGTCAGTAGTAAGTAGTCAGCCGCACTACAAACACAGTCGTCAGCCGTAAAGAAAGAAGCAGAAGTCAGCAGTCAGAAGAAGAAGCAGAGAGAAGTCGTCAGAGAAGTCAGCCGTCGAACCAGAGTGCATTAGCTGCATATGCTAATATTCGCCATCATCATTTTACATTATATTCCTATTTTAAACTATATCATATATCTTGGTATCGTCATCAATAATAAACATTCTATGATACACAAGATCACATTTGGGGGCTCAACCTAAAAATTTTGAAAGTTGTGGAAAAAAAAGGCTGTAAAATAAGTGACAAAAAGTGCGTGAAAAGTGGCATGCATACTCATATGTACATTAAATTCAATTAAAGTTGCATGCGTGCCAGAAAAACGAGATCAGCCTACAAACCAAAGCCGACGCCAGTACCCACAGTTGCAAAGCCGAAGCCAGTGCGAGTGAGTCAGTTTATTCTAAAAGGAAAGGCGCCAGTAGTCTCAAGGACAAAGAAGCCGTCGGTTTCAACGCGGTCGACGCTCACGAAAATGAATAACAAAGAGGACAAAGAAACCGTTACAAGTGAGCACGCACTGACAATATCATTTGAGGCGATGTTGCCAGAAAGGTCCGAGGGCAACAGAGAAAAACAAGAAAAAATGCAAAAAGAAACGAATAGAACCACAACAGCCGAGAACAGCGTTACCATGCAACAACTAGTGCAACTATTGACCCTGAAATGCCAAACGGAAAACAGCAGCAAAGAAGAAGGCAAATTGGTGGTGGAAAATTTTTCTAAAATTATTCCGGATGTTGGAGCACCATGTATAGTTTTTAAGTATCTCTGTTGCGTTCTCTATCGCGCCCTTTACTGCGCTGTCTTTGTGCATTACTTTTCTTATGCCGGCCCGCTGACTTGTAGCGGCAGCAGGCAAATCACTTGCTAAGTAATACTCACACGTTTAACATCGTTTGTACAATTTTCCAAGCCATTAAAAGCCATATTAATAATCGAAAGAATACCGCGTCTCATTTAATAAATAGTTAAATATTGTTTGTTGCAATCGCTAAAAAGCTAGCGATTTTTCATTGGCGCCCGAGCAGGGACATCGGTTTTCTTAATATTATTTTCTCGTTTGTTTGCGGGCTTTGTGGCTTGGTTTTTGTGCGCGGTCGTGTGAAAACTACTCGTTTGTTTGAGGCTGGTGTCGATTGGATACCATCCTGCTACATTTATTTGGATTTGGAGCTTGGTGCCTTGGCCCTTCTGGATATCATCAACTACAACTGCTCGTTTGGACTGTGGAGCTGCTGTCTGCCCTACTTGTGGTACTGTCGTTTGGCTTGGCTAATGGGTGATCGTCGCTCGGAATCCAGGGAAGTTTCGGTGGACTCTTTTGAGAGCTTGCAGGTATTCTGTGCCAACAATTGAGCATAAAGCATTAATAAGTTTAATTGCTGCAAATTCGTGCAAGTGTAAAGTGGATAAAAATCTATTTACATACATACATACGTATGTACATATAGTACGTGTGTGCTTATGCCGACTCAATTTTTGGCACTTGATTTATTTTGTGCAACAACATTACATACACAAATACATAATCATACATACATATTCGCCAATAACCACTGCATGATTATATTATATACATACATATACACGCATACACCACACCTTGCATAAATTAACATAATTATACACCCTCATAAACATAACTACTAACAAAACCTCGAGGCAAAACAAACCACAACAATTAAAAAAGGGCTACTAAGCTGATTTTTAACATAAAAAACAAATATTTTAAAGTTATTTTGTTTCTATTGTGTTGGTTTTTTGGTAAAGATTTGTTGCATCAGCTGCATACATACAAACATAGCTTTGTTGTTGCTTGCGCCGCTAGCGTAGCAAAAGAATTTTGTCGCTCTCTCTTTTGTGCGCGCCTTTTTTCGGCTACACTTGTCGCTGGGCCAACGAACTTCCCCCCGCTACCCGTTTGGATTAGCGTTGCCTACAAGCGTGCTTGCGGTAATCGACGCCTATTTGTGTAATCTGTGTGCATTTCAGTTGGTCTCTTGCTGTTTTAGCGCGTTGTTATTTGCGAGGGCTGTTAGGAAAGTTCGGTTTTCAGTTTCGTTGATTTGCAACTTGTTTAGAGTTTATTTTGGTTATACTCTACCATGTCGGAATCTGAGAAGCAACAAGTAGTATCTAGTTCTACTAGTACAATGCTTGCAGAAATTTGATAAGGTTAGCGCTGATATTGCTCGTATGAAAACGGCATTTCAGTTAAAGACAATTTCGTTTGAACAAACAGAACTCGAGTGCCGTCTCGAGCTGTTGGAAGGTTACATAAAGAAAGCTATGGCGCTTCAGGCAGATTTGGATAGTCTCAATCCAAGTAACGATAGTAGAGGGCCACTTGAGGATTTGTGCATTTCAACTAAGGCGTTGTATGTAAAGGCAACGAAACAGAAGGTTGAAAGTCAGACTTCTCATGACTGTTCTATGATGGCCAGTCAACGGTCACAGTTACCCAAAATGCGGCTGCCTACATTCAGTGGAAAGCATGCCGAATTTAAGAATTTTATGTGCTTATTTGAAAGTCTAGTTCATGACGATCCTTCGTTGACCAACGTCGAGAAGTTTAATCATTTGGTGTCGTGCTTGTCAGGTGAGGCTCTAGAAGTTGTGAAACCGTTTCAGTTAACGGACTGCAATTACTCGAAATCCATTGCTAGCCTCAAGTCTGTGTACGACAACAAATGTTTGATATTTTTCGACACTATCTCGCAATTGTTTGACATCCCAAGCATGACCAAACCTAATGCGTCTAGTTTGCGGTCCATCATTGACACTGTTTCTGCCATTTATGCGTCTTTAACTTCGTTGGGAAGTGAAAGGGACATTTCGAATGCAATGATCATACATATGGTTATGGCCAAAGTTGATCATGTAACCAAATCTCGTTTTGAGGAACAGCTCGACTATGACAAGCTGCCTTCTTGGGATGACTGCGCTAAGCAGTTAAATAGACGTTACCAATATTTAGCGGCTGAAGAGACAACTCGGGTTAAAAATAAACCGCGAGCCGAACCTGCAAGAAACAGTAAAGCTTCGTTTTCTTGCACAAAGGGTCCTTCAAAGCCTTCAAAACCGATCTCGAAGTGCTCATACTGTAGTTCTGCGGAACACAATATTTATACTTGCCCTTCTTTCGGATCTATTCCCGTTATGCAGCGATTTGAGTTCGCCAAGACTCAAAAAATGTGCCTCAATTGCTTGAATGTGGGTCATGTAGTTTCCAGTTGCAAAGCTTCCAAGTGTCGGGTGTGTTCAAAACCACACCACTCGTTGTTGCACAGATACTCTGTAGCTGTGCCAAATTCACCCGTTCTACAAGCGGTCGCACCTCCAAAAGCATATTTAGGTCTCGTTTTAAGTGCCGACCAAGTTATTCTTGCCACAGCATTGGTGAATATTAGAGATAGATTCGGCCAATACCATCCTGCACGTATGTTGCTTGACGGCGGCTCACAGCTGAATCTCATGACTGAGAACCTTGCGCAGCGCTTGCGACTAAAGCGTGAAGACACGGCAGTGAGTATTACAATGGCAGGTGGGACCACAACTGATAGTAAGCACAAGGTGTGTGCTGCTATTCAATCTCGTTTGAATGCACACAACTTTGCCACTGATTTTTGGGTTCTTACATCCATATCCACTTGTCAACCTTGTAACTTTTTGCCCACAACGAGCTGGAAAATACCCGAAAATCTCTAGTAGAGAGTTTTAGAGTTTTACAGAGTTTTACAAACCAGCCAAGGTTGACATTCTTCTAGGCGCTGAATTCTTTTACGGCTTGTTGTGTGTTGGGCAAATCGAGCTCAATTCTGGTCTTCCATTGTTGCAGAAGACCTTGCTGGGATGGGTTGTCGCTGGTAGGTACACAGGACAAATACCTCGTCAACAACTTAGTGCTAATGTTGCCGCTCAAGTTAGTGATTGTTCTCTCGACACATTAGTTCAACGCTTTTGGGAACTCGATCGGAGCCCAAATGAGTCGAAGGCTGTGCGCCAGACAGCTGAACAAAAGGCCTGTGAAGCTCACTTCACCAAATCAGTATAGCACCTGTCTACAGGACGTTTTCAAGTCGAACTTCCGTTCAAATCCGATCCCACTGTACTAGGGCTTTCCTTTCAAACAGCTGAAAGACGATTTCTGCAACTTGGGCGCAAACTCGCAAGAGACAAAACTCTCCATGACATGTACCATGACTTCATGAGAGAGTATCGTGATCTTGGGCATATGTCTGCTCTTGAATCCCCTCCTCCAGGACAGCACTACTATATTCCTCATCAGTGTGTCCTGAGACCTGAAAGCACCACAACCAAATTGCGTGTGGTGTTTGACGCTTCTAGTAAAACGTCAACGGCCCTATCATTAAATGACACTTTAATGGTTGGGCCGACTATTCATAGGGAGCTTTATTCAACACTTGTAAATTTTCGGTTGAATAAATACGGCGAGAAAGCGCCTCTCATGAGCTGCAGTGCTTTAAGTTGAACACTGTCACATACGCGACTGCATCAGCGCCATTTTTAGCTGTGCGCTCGTTGTTTGAATTGGCAAATATTTATGCTCGATCTCACCCTGTACCTTCAAATGTCATTAAAAATTGTTTTTATGTTGACGACATGTTGGCAGGAGCAAATTCTTTAGATGAGCTCAAAGAAATCTGTAATCAAGTACGAGAGGTACTAGATTCCGGAGGGTTCCCTTTGGCAAAGTGGGCATCAAACTGTCAGGCCTTGTTCGGTGATGATGGCAACATCATCGAAAAGGCAATTAAGTTTGACGACTCCACCTCAGTCAAAACGGAATGCGCTGGGCCCCTCAAGATGATGTATTTCGGTACCATCTAGATGTGGATAGCTTTATTTCGTTAAAGCCAACAAAACGAAACATCTTGTCGGTAGCGTCTCGTCTGTTTGACCCACTTGGGCTGTTGTGCCCCATCGTCACAAAATCGAAAATTCTGTTGCAAGAGTTGTAGCGGTTAAAACTAGATTGGGATGAAACTATTCCAACGAGTATGCATACTTCGTGGAATAAGTTCATTGAGACTCTGCGTGATCTACACAAAATTCATATTCCGCGATACGTTTGCTTAAACGTTTATGAGACAGTGCAAATTCATGGTTTCGCAGACGCCTCAAGTCAGGCATACGGTTGTTGCATATACATTAGGACTTGCAACAAGGATAGCGTAGGTGTTTCGTTGCTTACAGCCAAATCCAGAGTGGCACCACTCAACGTAAAGACGATTCCTCGACTCGAGTTGTGTGCGGCACTCTTACTAGCGAAACTCTGGCAGCATGTTTGCGCCACGCTGAGTAAGTTTGCTATAGAAAGTGTAAACTTCTGGTCAGATTCTCAGATAGTGTTGTATTGGTTGGAGAGAGACTCATCCACGTTGTCCACATTCGTGGCAAATAGAGTGGCTGAGATCCAAGACGCTTCTGAGAATACTGTTTGGCGTCATGTGCCTACAGACTGCAACCCTGCTGACCTAGTTTCTCGTGGAACTGATATAGACGAAATTGTATCGTCATTGTGGTTTAAGGGCCCTAATTTTCTAAAGCTCGGTGAAAATGATTGGCCCAATCTTCACCATGTTGAATTATCGTCAGACATTAAGGCATCTGAAGATAAAAAGAATGCGACTGCACTTACAGTCATTCGATCAGACGTAGAGTCAAATTGCATACTGGACCTTATGTTGAAACTGTCATCCTTTCCTAAATTAATTCGGATATTGGCATATGTTTTGCGATTTTGCTACAGGAAAAATCGCAGTGATTCTTTAGTTGTGTCAGCTTTAGAACGAAGATTATCGTTTTTTAAGCTGATTGAAGTGCTGCATATATACAGCCGTGAGATCAAGCCTCTACAAAAGTCGGCGCCACTCCCCCCAAGTTTGCAATCTCTTAATCCCTTTATACACGAGTTCGAAGACACTGGGATTAAGTTGCGTTTGGTTCGAGTAGGTGGACGTTTGTTGCATGGTCCAATTCCTTATGACGCAAAATTTCCACTATTACTGCCTAAGGATGCACCAATAGTAGCATTGTATATTCGGCATTTACACCTCAAGCACTATCATGCAGGTGCAAAGGTATTAATTGGGCTTCTTAGGCAACAGGTCTGGGTGGTGAATGCTCGTAGTGCTTGCTCAGCAGTTGTACGTAATTGTGTACACTGCTTCCGATACAAGCCCAAGTTGTTAGGGCAAATAATGGGAAATTTGCCAGGTGATCGCCTTCGAGAAGGTCGACCGTTTAGGGTTTGTGGGGTCGATTTTTGCGGTCCTTTCCATGTAAGCTACCGCATACGAGGAAGACCGCCCGCTAAAAATTACGTCGCCGTGTTTGTTTGTTTTGCCTCGAAGGCCGTTCACCTCGAGCTGGTTACAGACCTATCGACTGACGCCTTTCTTAATGTTTTCAAAAGGTTCATCGGGAGACGCGGCCTGCCGGAGACAGTTTACAGCGACAACGCGACCAACTTTGTAGTAGCGAGCGGCGTGCTGAAGGAGCTGACGTCGGCGTTCGAGAGGAGCAATGCCGCCTTGATGGACTTAGCGGCAGAGCGAGGGATCGATTGGCGGTTCATTCCTCCCAGGGCTCCCCACTTCGGAGGACTGTGGGAGGCAGCGGTGAAGGCGGCGAAGGCCCATCTAGTCAGGGGCGCAGGCAACGCGAACCTGACCAGAGACGACCTGGAAGCGCACCTGGTGGACGTAGAGGCCATTCTCAACTCCAGGCCTATGGTGGCAAGCGGCAGCGATCCCAACGATGGAGAGGTGCTCACTCCGGGCCACCTGCTCATCGGACAACCGCTTCTTACTCTGCCGCACGAAGGCGTGCAAGAAGGGTCTTTGAGCAGAGCCGGGTCCGGATTTTTGAAGCGGTGGCGGCAGCTGTCGGAGCTCAAACTGCAGTTTTGGCGCAGGTGGTCCAAGGACTACCTGCTCAGCCTGCAACAGCGGACGCAGTGGGCCAAAGGCGAGGCCAACCTGGACGACGGAGCAGTGGTGCTCGTCCACGACGACAACGCCCCCCCACAGAAGTGGCTCTTAGGGCGCGTGGTGGGCGTGATTTCCGGCGAGGACGGCAAGGTGCGGGTGGCCGACGTACTAACCAGGACCGGCACTATTAGGCGACCAGTCCACAAGTTGGCGGTGCTCCCAATGGACTTGAAAGACCGCTAGTCTTTCAACGGGGTCGGAATGTTGGAGCACCATGTATAGTTTTTAAGTATTTGTTGCAAATGAAGAGCATTGAAGCCCGTGGAGTGATGGATACTGAATCGTTAATTAGATATGTTGTGGATGGGCTAAATCTTAAAACTGATTTTAAATACAATTTGTATAGCTGCACATCGATCAAAGAATTGCGAGAGAAATATGAAGTTTACGAAAGTGTAGCGGAAACAAACGAGAAAGTGTACGCAGAGAGAAAACAGTTTGTACCAAACAAATACAACAACAAAAATGCAAATGTAAGAAGCGAAAGGAAGCAGCATTGTTTTAATTGTGGTGCAGTGGATCATTTGCGCAAGGACTGCAAAGCTGAAATCAAGTGCTTTCGTTGCAATAAAACTGGGCATATGTCAACAGAGCGCACATCTTCGGCCGGCGTAAATGTTGTATATGAGGCAAAGCGTCTCAGGGAGATAAAAATTAATGATGCAGTGGACAATGCACTTGTCGACACCGGAGCAGACGTCTCAATAATGAGAAAGGCAGCATTTAACAAAATCGGCGGCGCCAAATTGCAAAGCAACGTGGCTACACTTCGAGGTTTTGGCACTAACAGGATACGCCCGGTGGGTCAATTTCTAGCAGACGTGGAGATCGACAATATGAAGGTGTTACACAAGTTCTTGGTAGTGGTTGATAGTGACATTGGATGCGACGCCCTGCTTGGGTACGACTTTCTATCAACGTTTAATGTCACGGTGACGGCGGCTGGACTTAAGTTTTCTCCCCCTGCTGGGGAGGAGACTCAGGAGAATATTCAGATAAGTGACAATGAAGAAGAAGAAAAAAATGAGCAGGACGAAATGAATGATGAGGATCAAGGCAAGGGCACTAAAGACGAAAAGGATGCTCATTACGATTTGGACACACAAAATTATGCGGCCAATGAAGATGGAAAGGATGAGCATGAAAAAGATGGGCTAGACGCCACCAACGAGCCAAACTCCGAGGATAAACGTAAGGAGCAAGCTAAGGACATTGATGATATTAGGAGTCCCGAAGTGGACGAAGAGCAAACGAATGTCTTTCACAATGAGCTTGAGGAGCCACCAGAGCCAGAGGAAATGGACCTTGTCGCTATGAATAATGTAGATGAGGGACACGATGAAATTGAGGATCAGGGTGATGAAAATCCGTTTGATATTGATGCAATGAAAGAAAACAACCCGCCTGAAAACTTGGAGGACTTCGAGTATAAAGTGGAGTACAGGAGTGGAGATCGTCTTAGACACGTCGATTGCCTGAGTCGCTACCCACAGCAAGTAATGGTGGTCACGTCAGAAGTCTCAGCCCGTATAAAAGCAGCTCAACAAAAAGATTGTATGATCAAAGCTATTTTTGAGATTTTAAGCAGCCGCCCCTATGACAATTTTAAAATCAAAGGAGGATTGCTGCTTAAGTCGATAGAAGGAACTGATCTGCTGGTTATACCGAAGTCGATGGAGCGAGAAATAATTGTCGACGCCCACAATGTTGGACACTGGGCTGTTCAAAAGACAACGCACTTGATCAAGCAAAGCTATTGGATACCACATTTGGAAGGAAAAGTTGCTCATGTTATCGCCAATTGTATTAAATGTATTGTCCACAACAAACAGTTGGGTAAAAAGGAAGGCTTTCATCATCCCGACGAGAAAGGAGGAGAGCCATTGCACACATTGCATGTTGACCATCTCGGACCTATGGACGCCACAGCGAAGCAATATAAATACATTTTTGCTATAGTCGAGGACGTAGAGCGCGTTAACCGGTCGATACTACAAATCATATCCAAGCTGTCATCAGAAGAGTCCTGAAGAGAGTCCTAGAGTACAGAAGGTTATAAACAGCACCATTCATGTATCAACGAAGAAGTCGCCATTCGAACTCATGTTTGGCGTAAAGATGAGAACTACGGCCGAAAATGAGGTGTTGCAACTCCTGGAAAAGGCGATATGCGACAACTTTGATGACGAAAGACAGAAAATAAGACAAGCAGCGAGGAAAGATAGAAAAAGCAGTTCGATAAAAAGCGGAAGAACGAATATGGTTATAAATTGGGTGACCTAGTCGCAATCCGCCGAACACAATTCGTAGCTGGGAGAAAGCTAGCCAGCAGCTATCTGGGACCATATGAAATTACAAAAATTAAACGTAACGGGCGATATGAAGTGCGCAAGGCTGCAGACGTCGAAGGGCTGAACAGCACGACAACAAGTTGCGATAATATGCGGCTTTGGCGCTATATCGCAGATAACGAAGACTCGTGGTCATCGGAGGCCGATGACTAGTACAGGATGGCCGAATGTAAGATGGGAAAGCAGGATAGTGAGAATGGCGGAACACCTAGAAGCAGCATCGCCATCAGTACTCGGTACTCATTTTGGTTTTAAGCAATCAGTAGAAATGTACTTAGTTGTCAGTAGTAAGTTGTCAGCCGCACTACAAACACAGTCGTCAGCCGTAAAGAAAGAAGCAGAAGTCAGCAGTCAGAAGAAGAAGCAGAGAGAAGTCGTCAGAGAAGTCAGCCGTCGAACCAGAGTGCATTAGCTGCATATGCTAATATTCGCCATCATCATTTTACATTATATTCCTATTTTAAACTATATCATATATCTTGGTATCGTCATCAATAATAAACATTCTATGATACACAAGATCACATTTGGGGGCTCAACCTAAAAATTTTGAAAGTTGTGGAAAAAAAAGGCTGTAAAATAAGTGACAAAAAGTGCGTGAAAAGTGGCATGCATTGTAATGACGCGTTGCATAGCGGGCAGCTGCGCGTCATTACGAGTAGTCATAAGAACAAGTAATTGTAGTCATAAGAACAAGTAATTGTAAGAACAGTAAGCCATGAAGGCAAGTAATTTTAAGTTCGTTTTAGTTTGGTTCACTTTTAGTTCTTCTTTTGGTCTCGCCCAACACGCACTGAAGCGCGGGCTGCATTTTGGATTCTTTTGGAATAAAACACGTGGAGGAATTTCGGCATACCGCCCTCTTTTATTTCGTTGGACACCTCGGCACTTTGGGGTGCCTAATTTACTAATTCATTACAGCATACTCTGGCCGGCGAGCATACCCGCGGCAGAGTAACAACTTTACAAGTGGCGCCCGAGCAGGGACCCTAAAGAAGTTTGAGGTTAGATCCGACCAAGAGGGAAGAGAGCGTGGACCTACGATGCTACGAACGAGCTGGATACGTGTGCTGCGGAAGGAAGAGCTCAGCACGGTGCTGCGCGAGTTCGACATCGAGGAGACCGGCACCGTGGAGGCTTTGCGGGTGCGGCTGGCAACGTTCGTGAAGTCGGCCCAAGAAGAGTACCGACCCCGCCTGGAAGATCTAGCGGCGTATTACGAGAACATGTCGTCGCGTACCGCGGCGACAGGTCAGTTGAGCCCGGTGCCCGGCGGACGGCTGGGAGTCCCGAAACAACAGGACGTACCGGAGGGGCTGCTCGTCGTGACAGAGGCAAACACGACACCGCTAACTCCTGCGACAGTGCCGACCATTTCGGTAGCGGTCGCGGCCTCGCCGGGAGCTACCACAACCGAGCCCACGGCAGCCTCAGCGACGCCAACAGTGGCTCCAGTGCTCTCAACGGCGGACCTGACACAAGCGATTGCCGATTCGGTGACAGTTGCGTTGGCTCAGTACACCCACCGGTTGGCCCAGGCTATGGAGGATGGGTTCCAGAAACTGTCGAGCCAGGTCTGCGCTTCCACCGCGCCTGCTGGTAATGCGCCTGACGAAGTTGACCCAACAGCACCGACTCCAGCGTCACCGCTCGCAAGCGCGCAGGCGGTGGCAGAACCACAGGCGCCAACATCAGCCGTGTCAACCGCATCCGAGGCTGGTTCGGCCCACTCGACAATGTCACGAGCGGAGCGGAGAGCCCTGAGCACGGAGGTGGCACAGTGGGGAGTACGTTTCGACGGCACTGACGTGGGACCGCACAAGGCGAAGCCCGACGCAGTCGTTGGCAGAGTTCCGCGCGGAACTGCTAGAAGCGTACCCGGCCGCTCCTCACATTGAGCGGTGGCGACAGAATGCGCAACGACGCTTTCAGGGCGAGTCGGAGTCCACTGCGACCTACGTCCAAGCGATGCTGGAATTGATGCTCGATGCAGACATGCCCGGAGAGGAGCAGCTGAGGCTCATCTACCGCAACAGCCGACCAGCGATCAACATCAGGATACGGCATTAGGATGTCCATACTGTGGCGGAGTTCAAACGGCAAGCAGCAGAGCTGGAGGAGTTGGGCCTGGTTCCGGCCTGTACCATTGGGGCAGGGCCATCCCGGCCAGCGTTCATGGGCCCACGGGGGTTTCCGATCCGACGTCCGGAGCCAACGGATACGCAGCCCATATCTGAGACTTTGTCCCTTTACAGACTACACCCGCGCGAACAACAGCAACCGGGCCCGAGATGCAGAGCTCGTCGGCACACCAGGGGCGGTCTTGCAAACGGTGTGGTATGGCGGGGCACGACAACGAATGCTGCCCAAACCAACAACAACTATACTGTTGGGATTGCGGTAGGCTGGGCATACGAGCGAACGAATGCTGTCGCCGCAGAGCGGGAAACGCCAGGGGGGCTCGCCACATACAGCCTATAGGCGAGCCCACGCAGGAAAACTAGTGGCAGAACGCTCGCGAGTGATGGTGTTGAGGGTGGATTGCGGTGGTCTTGCCCTCGACGCGGTGGTGGATACGGGAGCCACTCGCAGCTTTGTGAGCCCGGCGCTGGCACGACGCTTGAGAAAGCCAGGTGGGGAGAATGTACGGAGTGTAGAGGTGTCGATGTCGATGGCCAACGGCTCGCGACAAACTGTTTGCGAGGAGACGATGACGGCGATAACAGCGGACGACAAATGCATCTCGATACCACTGTTAACACTGCCGGGCTGCGAGGACGAGCTCTCACTAGGGCTGGATTTCATCAGGAAGGCCTATGGTACGCTCACCGCCGGCAGCCACAAGCTGGAGATGCGAGATGTGCGCGAGCGACGACGGCGGAGAAGGCGTCAGGCCGCCGCAGAGTACGATGTGCGGCATTGGTGACCACAGAGCAAATTGCTCCATCGGCGGCTACGCTGACAGATGAACAGGCTGCTCAGGCTGTCACGTTCCTTCAGGAGGAATTACCACGCTTTGAGAACATTGTGGGCGTATCGTCGGTGGCGACACACACGATTCGCGTGAAAGACGACAGGCCCATTAAACAGCGCTACTATCCGAGGAATCCGGCGATGCAAGCGGTAATTGACAACGAGGTTGACGAGTTGCTGGCGAAGGGCTGCATTGAGCGGTCTGATAGCGCGTACAGCGCGCCCATAGTCCTGGTACGCAAGAAGAATGGGGCGTGGCGAATGTGCATCGACTACCGCCAGCTGAACGAGCGCTCGGAGCCAGACGCATACCCCATTCCGAGGATCCAACATATTCTCGAACAGTTACGACAGGCAAAGTACATCAGCAGCATCGACTTGCGAAACGGTTATTGGCAGATCCCCATGGAGCCCGACAGCCGTAAATACACCGCCTTCACAGTGCCCGGACGGGGCCTTTTCCAATGGCGAGTGATGCCATTTGGCCTGAACTCCACCCCAGCCACCTTCCAGCGGGCGCTAGATAGCGTCATCGGCCCGGATATGGCTCCACACGCGTTTGCCTATCTGGACGACATAGTTGTGGTTGGGGAGACATTCGAAGAACACCTATGTAACCTGAGGGAGGTGTTTCGAAGACTGAGAGCGGCAAACCTACGGGTAAATCAAGATAAGTGTGAGTTTTTTCGCAGGTCCATACGCTACCTGGGGCACCTGGTGACAGAAGACGGGATACAGACGGATCCAGAAAAGGTGGCAGCCATACGTGAACTGAAGCCCCCGGCTAACCTAAAACAGCTGCGGCAGTACATCGGGATGGCCTCGTGGTACCGCCGCTTTGTACCCAATTTCGCCACAACGGTAGGCCCACTCACCGAGCTGTTAAAGAAAGGCCACAAGTGGAGTTGGGGAACACCGCAGCAGCATTTGATTGTATCCAAAGACAGCTCATGGAAGCGCCGGTGTTAGCGTGCCCCGATTTCACACAACGCTTCTGCCTACAGACTGACGCCAGCGAGTATGGGCTGGGCGCGGTTTTGAAACAGAACGTAGACGGCCAGGAGCACGTGATTTCCTACGCCAGTAGGAAACTGCAGAAAGCGGAGGTCAACTACAGCGCCACGGAGAAGGAGTGCCTGGCCATTGTTTGGGGAATCCGAAAGCTGCGACACTATCTGGAGGGCTATCACTTTACCGTCGTGACCGACCACTTGGCGTTGCGATGGCTTAACTCAATTGAGAGCCCCACCGGCCGCATCGCACGCTGGGCTTTGGAGCTGCAGCAGTACACCTTCGATGTCCAGTACCGAAAAGGAGCCTTGAATGTGGTGGCCGACGCACTGTCACGACAACCACGCGAGGTGATCGGCCGTGCACACGTGGAGTCAGAGGCAGCACCAACTTGTAAATGGTTACAGCGGCTGACGGCAGCGGTGTTGGAGAGTCCCAGCAAGTACCCAGATTACGCCATACAGAACGACAGGCTGTACCGCCGCATCGCTCACGTGCTAGAAGAAGAAGCACTTCAAACCAGCGGATGCAGCGTGGGACGTCGTCTGCGCCGATTTTGTGGGGCCGCTGCCGCGGTCCAAATGGGGCAACGCGTATCTACTGGTCCTGGTCGATAAGTTCAGTAAATGGGCAGAACTGGTCCCCATCCGCAAGGCGACGGCAGCGGCAGTGAAGCTGGCCTTGCGAGAGCGGATTCTGGCACGGTTTGGCACACCAAGAAAGATCATTACAGACAACGGAGCCCAGTTTACGAGCCGCGCGCTGAATCAGTTCCTCGCCGAGGCAGGCATACAGCAACAACTGACGGCACCATACACACCTCAGGAGAATCCCACTGAGCGGACCAATAGAACGGTCAAAACATTGATTGCTCAGCTGGCGGACGGGCAGCACAACACGTGGGACGAACAACTGCCGGAAGCACAATTGGCCATTAATACAGCAATTTCAGACGCAACGGGCTACTCACCGGCTTTCATCCTATTTGGAAGAGAACCACGGCATCCACACACACTGTACGGCAGGGATCCTGATGCCCCTGAGGCAGCACCAGGTAGCCCAGAAACGCACGCGACGCTGCTACAGTTTGTTGCCCGCATAGCAAGACGAGGTGCTCGTGCGACAACATCACCTGTCCAACGCAGCCGAGCAGTTTGCGGCCAAGTTGGCGCCTCGCTTCGATGGACCATTCACGGTGCGAGCATTCATATCCCCAGTTATAGTGCGTGTGCGACCAGTAGCGGGCGGCAGAGGTAGAACGGCACATGTGCGGGATCTAAAAGCGGTGAATACAGAAGACAGCGAAGCCGACGAAGGCAGCGACGACAGAGGCAGCGTTAGTATGGTCACCGGGACCACGCCACCGACAGCTTCACAGCAGCCACAGCTCCAATCTCCGCAGACGCAGCGACAGTCCGGGCAACTAGATCGGCCATGTCAACGAACACAACGAAAGCAGCCGCGGTCGCAACAGCCGCACGACAGCCAAGACAGCAGTTATAGCAGCCAGGGCCCTATTGGTCACACAGACAGCAACAACAGCAATGCAACTGGCTTCCACTTAAGCGGGAGCGGCAAAGTGGCCGTTCTGGCCGAGGAGGACACCCATGTAAGCATAAGACATAATTAGACAAAACTTGTTGTTACGTTTCAGGCCTGAAATAGCCCAGGACCGGAAACCAAGCATAATATAAACATGTGGGCGGTGATGTCGAGTTGCCAGAGCGACAGGTGGCCGTCGATAACGAGTTATCGTGGAGATGCGATAAGTGGCAGCACCGACCACTATCGCTGCGAGTGGTAACACCGACGATAGACCGTCGGGCATGGGTAGCACTGGCAAACCGCGAGAGGTGGCAGCGCTAATCAAACAGCTGGCACAACAGCATTACACGAGGGGACCGGCGTGTTGAGGACGGCAAAAATTGAGGAAAATAACCTGAGGCAAGAAAAAAAAAACGAAACATGGACGCGATAAAAGGCTATAAGGATCTGGAAGAGTGGTTCAGGCTGCAGGAACAGATGGCATTCGACCAGGACCCCCGGAACTGCCAGTTTCGGGCGCCCGCAAGCTCACCAACGCCGGCAGACAACCGACGTCGCCGCCGTGGGCACCGGGGGGGCCGTCGAGTGAGAGAGCGACGCCAACGGATGCAGCAGGCACAACTGGAGGAACAGCAGCGAGAGCAACGCCAACGGGCACAACAGGCGCGGCTAGAGGAGCAGCAGCGCGTTGAGAGGCTGCGGCGTCGGGAACAGCAACAACGCGAGCAGCGCGAGGAGCAGCAGCGGGTGGAAGTAGCCATGCGAGTTGTGGAGGCGAGTCTGATATACGCCAGATGCTTGCAGGAGCTGAAACGGCTGCATGCAGTGGGGCCGCAGGTGGCACAGCCGCATGTCTATTGGCCAGTGTTCATGGCGTGGGGCCGAGAGCCCGATGGCACAGCGAGCGAGCAGCCGATGGTGGTGCTGGAGAGGTGCGACGGCTCCACAAAGCCCCTTGCGTGGGCGATGTTTACACCGGCGGAGGCGCATGGCTTGCGACGGATGACTGAAGAAGGAAGGCTTCCGATGGTGGCGTTGGCAGCCACCCCCCTCGACCGGATCGTGTTCCGCTCAGGAAGGAGGAACGTGCCCCGCTCAGGAAGGGGGGACGTGTAATGACGCGTTGCATAGCGGGCAGCTGCGCGTCATTACGAGTAGTCATAAGAACAAGTAATTGTAGTCATAAGAACAAGTAATTGTAAGAACAGTAAAACATGAAGGCAAGTAATTTTAAGTTCGTTTTAGTTTGGTTCACTTTTAGTTCTTCTTTTGGTCTCGCCCAACACGCACTGAAGCGCGGGCTGCATTTTGGATTCTTTTGGAATAAAACACGTGGAGGAATTTCGGCATACCGCCCTCTTTTATTTCGTTGGACACCTCGGCACTTTGGGGTGCCTAATTTACTAATTCATTACAGCATACTCTGGCCGGCGAGCATAACCGCGGCAGAGTAACAACGTTACAGCATACTCATATGTACAATAAATTCAATTAAAGTTGCATGAGTGCCAGAAAAACGAGATCAGGCTACAAACCAAAGCCGACGCCAGTACCCACAGTTGCGAAGCCGAAGCCAGTGCGAGTGAGTCAGTTTATTCTAAAAGGAAAGGCGCCAGTAGTCTCAAGGACAAAGAAGCCGTCGGTTTCAACGCGGTCGACGCTCACGAAAATGAATAACAAAGAGGACAAAGAAACCGTTACAAGTGAGCACGCACTGACAATATCATTTGAGGCGATGTTGCCCGAAAGGTCCGAGGGCAACAGAGAAAAACAAGAAAAAATGCAAAAAGAAACGAATAGAACCACAACAGCCGAAAACAGCGTTACCATGCAACAACTAGTGCAACTATTGACCCTGAAATGCCAAACGGAAAACAGCAGCAAAGAAGAAGGCAAATTGGTGGTGGAAAATTTTTCTAAAATTATTCCGGATGTTGGAGCACCATGTATAGTTTTTAAGTATCTCTGTTGCGTTCTCTATCGCGCCCTTTACTGCGCTGTCTTTGTGCATTACTTTTCTTATGCCGGCCCGCTGACTTGTAGCGGCAGCAGGCAAATCACTTGCTAAGTAATACTCGCACGTTTAACATCGTTTGTACAATTTTCCAAGCCATTAAAAGCCATATTAATAATCGAAAGAATACCGCGTCTCATTTAATAAATAGTTAAATATTGTTTGTTGCAATCGCTAAAAAGCTAGCGATTTTTCATTGGCGCCCGAGCAGGGACATCGGTTTTCTTAATATTATTTTCTCGTTTGTTTGCGGGCTTTGTGGCTTGGTTTTTGTGCGCGGTCGTGTGAAAACTACTCGTTTGTTTGAGGCTGGTGTCGATTGGATACCATCCTGCTACATTTATTTGGATTTGGAGCTTGGTGCCTTGGCCTTTCTGGATATCATCAACTACAACTGCTCGTTTGGACTGTGGAGCTGCTGTCTGCCCTACTTGTGGTACTGTCGTTTGGCTTGGCTAATGGGTGATCGTCGCTCGGAATCCAGGGAAGTTTCGGTGGACTCTTTTGAGAGCTTGCAGGTATTCTGTGCCAACAATTGAGCATAAAGCATTAATAAGTTTAATTGCTGCAAATTCGTGCAAGTGTAAAGTGGATAAAAATCTATTTACATACATACATACGTATGTACATATAGTACGTGTGTGCTTATGCCGACTCAATTTTTGGCACTTGATTTATTTTGTGCAACAACATTACATACACAAATACATAATCATACATACATATTCGCCAATAACCACTGCATGATTATATTATATACATACATATACACGCATACACCACACCTTGCATAAATTAACATAATTATACACCCTCATAAACATAACTACTAACAAAACCTCGAGGCAAAACAAACCACAACAATTAAAAAAGGGCTACTAAGCTGATTTTTAACATAAAAAACAAATATTTTAAAGTTATTTTGTTTCTATTGTGTTGGTTTTTTGGTAAAGATTTGTTGCATCAGCTGCATACATACAAACATAGCTTTGTTGTTGCTTGCGCCGCTAGCGTAGCAAAAGAATTTTGTCGCTCTCTCTTTTGTGCGCGCCTTTTTTCGGCTACACTTGTCGCTGGGCCAACGAACTTCCCCCCGCTACCCGTTTGGATTAGCGTTGCCTACAAGCGTGCTTGCGGTAATCGACGCCTATTTGTGTAATCTGTGTGCATTTCAGTTGGTCTCTTGCTGTTTTAGCGCGTTGTTATTTGCGAGGGCTGTTAGGAAAGTTCGGTTTTCAGTTTCGTTGATTTGCAACTTGTTTAGAGTTTATTTTGGTTATACTCTAACATGTCGGAATCTGAGAAGCAACAAGTAGTATCTAGTTCTACTAGTACAATGCTTGCAGAAATTTGATAAGGTTAGCGCTGATATTGCTCGTATGAAAACGGCATTTCAGTTAAAGACAATTTCGTTTGAACAAACAGAACTCGAGTGCCGTCTCGAGCTGTTGGAAGGTTACATAAAGAAAGCTATGGCGCTTCAGGCAGATTTGGATAGTCTCAATCCAAGTAACGATAGTAGAGGGCCACTTGAGGATTTGTGCATTTCAACTAAGGCGTTGTATGTAAAGGCAACGAAACAGAAGGTTGAAAGTCAGACTTCTCATGACTGTTCTATGATGGCCAGTCAACGGTCACAGTTACCCAAAATGCGGCTGCCTACATTCAGTGGAAAGCATGCCGAATTTAAGAATTTTATGTGCTTATTTGAAAGTCTAGTTCATGACGATCCTTCGTTGACCAACGTCGAGAAGTTTAATCATTTGGTGTCGTGCTTGTCAGGTGAGGCTCTAGAAGTTGTGAAACCGTTTCAGTTAACGGACTGCAATTACTCGAAATCCATTGCTAGCCTCAAGTCTGTGTACGACAACAAATGTTTGATATTTTTCGACACTATCTCGCAATTGTTTGACATCCCAAGCATGACCAAACCTAATGCGTCTAGTTTGCGGTCCATCATTGACACTGTTTCTGCCATTTATGCGTCTTTAACTTCGTTGGGAAGTGAAAGGGACATTTCGAATGCAATGATCATACATATGGTTATGGCCAAAGTTGATCATGTAACCAAATCTCGTTTTGAGGAACAGCTCGACTATGACAAGCTGCCTTCTTGGGATGACTGCGCTAAGCAGTTAAATAGACGTTACCAATATTTAGCGGCTGAAGAGACAACTCGGGTTAAAAATAAACCGCGAGCCGAACCTGCAAGAAACAGTAAAGCTTCGTTTTCTTGCACAAAGGGTCCTTCAAAGCCTTCAAAACCGATCTCGAAGTGCTCATACTGTAGTTCTGCGGAACACAATATTTATACTTGCCCTTCTTTCGGATCTATTCCCGTTATGCAGCGATTTGAGTTCGCCAAGACTCAAAAAATGTGCCTCAATTGCTTGAATGTGGGTCATGTAGTTTCCAGTTGCAAAGCTTCCAAGTGTCGGGTGTGTTCAAAACCACACCACTCGTTGTTGCACAGATACTCTGTAGCTGTGCCAAATTCACCCGTTCTACAAGCGGTCGCACCTCCAAAAGCATATTTAGGTCTCGTTTTAAGTGCCGACCAAGTTATTCTTGCCACAGCATTGGTGAATATTAGAGATAGATTCGGCCAATACCATCCTGCACGTATGTTGCTTGACGGCGGCTCACAGCTGAATCTCATGACTGAGAACCTTGCGCAGCGCTTGCGACTAAAGCGTGAAGACACGGCAGTGAGTATTACAATGGCAGGTGGGACCACAACTGATAGTAAGCACAAGGTGTGTGCTGCTATTCAATCTCGTTTGAATGCACACAACTTTGCCACTGATTTTTGGGTTCTTACATCCATATCCACTTGTCAACCTTGTAACTTTTTGCCCACAACGAGCTGGAAAATACCCGAAAATCTCTAGTAGAGAGTTTTAGAGTTTTACAGAGTTTTACAAACCAGCCAAGGTTGACATTCTTCTAGGCGCTGAATTCTTTTCGGCTTGTTGTGTGTTGGGCAAATCGAGCTCAATTCTGGTCTTCCATTGTTGCAGAAGACCTTGCTGGGATGGGTTGTCGCTGGTAGGTACACAAGACAAATACCTCGTCAACAACTTAGTGCTAATGTTGCCGCTCAAGTTAGTGATTGTTCTCTCGACACATTAGTTCAACGCTTTTGGGAACTCGATCGGAGCCCAAATGAGTCGAAGGCTGTGCGCCAGACAGCTGAACAAAAGGCCTGTGAAGCTCACTTCACCAAATCAGTACAGCACCTGTCTACAGGACGTTTTCAAGTCGAACTTCCGTTCAAATCCGATCCCACTGTACTAGGGCTTTCCTTTCAAACAGCTGAAAGACGATTTCTGCAACTTGGGCGCAAACTCGCAAGAGACAAAACTCTCCATGACATGTACAATGACTTCATGAGAGAGTATCGTGATCTTGGGCATATGTCTGCTCTTGAATCCCCTCCTCCAGGACAGCACTACTATATTCCTCATCAGTGTGTCCTGAGACCTGAAAGCACCACAACCAAATTGCGTGTGGTGTTTGACGCTTCTAGTAAAACGTCAACGGCCCTATCATTAAATGACACTTTAATGGTTGGGCCGACTATTCATAGGGAGCTTTATTCAACACTTGTAAATTTTCGGTTGAATAAATACGGCGAGAAAGCGCCTCTCATGAGCTGCAGTCCTTTAAGTTGAACACTGTCACATACGCGACTGCATCAGCGCCATTTTTAGCTGTGCGCTCGTTGTTTGAATTGGCAAATATTTATGCTCGATCTCACCCTGTACCTTCAAATGTCATTAAAAATTGTTTTTATGTTGACGACATGTTGGCCGGAGCAAATTCTTTAGATGAGCTCAAAGAAATCTGTAATCAAGTACGAGAGGTACTAGATTCCGGAGGGTTCCCTTTGGCAAAGTGGGCATCAAACTGTCAGGCCTTGTTCGGTGATGATGGCAACATCATCGAAAAGGCAATTAAGTTTGACGACTCCACCTCAGTCAAAACGGAATGCGCTGGGCCCCTCAAGATGATGTATTTCGGTACCATCTAGATGTGGATAGCTTTATTTCGTTAAAGCCAACAAAACGAAACATCTTGTCGGTAGCGTCTCGTCTGTTTGACCCACTTGGGCTGTTGTGCCCCATCGTCACAAAATCGAAAATTCTGTTGCAAGAGTTGTAGCGGTTAAAACTAGATTGGGATGAAACTATTCCAACGAGTATGCATACTTCGTGGAATAAGTTCATTGAGACTCTGCGTGATCTACACAAAATTCATATTCCGCGATACGTTTGCTTAAACGTTTATGAGACAGTGCAAATTCATGGTTTCGCAGACGCCTCAAGTCAGGCATACGGTTGTTGCATATACATTAGGACTTGCAACAAGGATAGCGTAGGTGTTTCGTTGCTTACAGCCAAATCCAGAGTGGCACCACTCAACGTAAAGACGATTCCTCGACTCGAGTTGTGTGCGGCACTCTTACTAGCGAAACTCTGGCAGCATGTTTGCGCCACGCTGAGTAAGTTTGCTATAGAAAGTGTAAACTTCTGGTCAGATTCTCAGATAGTGTTGTATTGGTTGGAGAGAGACTCATCCACGTTGTCCACATTCGTGGCAAATAGAGTGGCTGAGATCCAAGACGCTTCTGAGAATACTGTTTGGCGTCATGTGCCTACAGACTGCAACCCTGCTGACCTAGTTTCTCGTGGAACTGATATAGACGAAATTGTATCGTCATTGTGGTTTAAGGGCCCTAATTTTCTAAAGCTCGGTGAAAATGATTGGCCCAATCTTCACCATGTTGAATTATCGTCAGACATTAAGGCATCTGAAGATAAAAAGAATGCGACTGCACTTACAGTCATTCGATCAGACGTAGAGTCAAATTGCATACTGGACCTTATGTTGAAACTGTCATCCTTTCCTAAATTAATTCGGATATTGGCATATGTTTTGCGATTTTGCTACAGGAAAAATCGCAGTGATTCTTTAGTTGTGTCAGCTTTAGAACGAAGATTATCGTTTTTTAAGCTGATTGAAGTGCTGCATATATACAGCCGTGAGATCAAGCCTCTACAAAAGTCGGCGCCACTCCCCCCAAGTTTGCAATCTCTTAATCCCTTTATACACGAGTTCGAAGACACTGGGATTAAGTTGCGTTTGGTTCGAGTAGGTGGACGTTTGTTGCATGGTCCAATTCCTTATGACGCAAAATTTCCACTATTACTGCCTAAAGATGCACCAATAGTAGCATTGTATATTCGGCATTTACACCTCAAGCACTATCATGCAGGTGCAAAGGTATTAATTGGGCTTCTTAGGCAACAGGTCTGGGTGGTGAATGCTCGTAGTGCTTGCTCAGCAGTTGTACGTAATTGTGTACACTGCTTCCGATACAAGCCCAAGTTGTTAGGGCAAATAATGGGAAATTTGCCAGGTGATCGCCTTCGAGAAGGTCGACCGTTTAGGGTTTGTGGGGTCGATTTTTGCGGTCCTTTCTATGTAAGCTACCGCATACGAGGAAGACCGCCCGTTAAAAATTACGTCGCCGTGTTTGTTTGTTTTGCCTCGAAGGCCGTTCACCTCGAGCTGGTTACAGACCTATCGACTGACGCCTTTCTTAATGTTTTCAAAAGGTTCATCGGGAGACGCGGCCTGCCGGAGACAGTTTACAGCGACAACGCGACCAACTTTGTAGTAGCGAGCGGCGTGCTGAAGGAGCTGACGTCGGCGTTCGAGAGGAGCAATGCCGCCTTGATGGACTTAGCGGCAGAGCGAGGGATCGATTGGCGGTTCATTCCTCCCAGGGCTCCCCACTTCGGAGGACTGTGGGAGGCAGCGGTGAAGGCGGCGAAGGCCCATCTAGTCAGGGGCGCAGGCAACGCGAACCTGACCAGAGACGACCTGGAAACGCACCTGGTGGACGTGGAGGCCATTCTCAACTCCAGGCCTATGGTGGCAAGCGGCACCGGGCCACCTGCTCATCGTGATTTCCGGCGAGGACGGCAAGGTGCGGGTGGCCGACGTACTAACTAGGACCGGCACTATTAGGCGACCAGTCCACAAGTTGGCGGTGCTCCCAATGGACTTGAAAGACCGCTAGTCTTTCAACGGGGTCGGAATGTTGGAGCACCATGTATAGTTTTTAAGTATTTGTTGCAAATGAAGAGCATTGAAGCCCGTGGAGTGATGGATACTGAATCGTTAATTAGATATGTTGTGGATGGGCTAAATCTTAAAACTGATTTTAAATACAATTTGTATAGCTGCACATCGATCAAAGAATTGCGAGAGAAATATGAAGTTTACGAAAGTGTAGCGGAAACAAACGAGAAAGTGTACGCAGAGAGAAAACAGTTTGTACCAAACAAATACAACAACAAAAATGCAAATGTAAGAAGCGAAAGGAAGCAGCATTGTTTTAATTGTGGTGCAGTGGATCATTTGCGCAAGGACTGCAAAGCTGAAATCAAGTGCTTTCGTTGCAATAAAACTGGGCATATGTCAACAGAGCGCACATCTTCGGCCGGCGTAAATGTTGTATATGAGGCAAAGCGTCTCAGGGAGATAAAAATTAATGATGCAGTGGACAATGCACTTGTCGACACCGGAGCAGACGTCTCAATAATGAGAAAGGCAGCATTTAACAAAATCGGCGGCGCCAAATTGCAAAGCAACGTGGCTACACTTCGAGGTTTTGGCACTAACAGGATACGCCCGGTGGGTCAATTTCTAGCAGACGTGGAGATCGACAATATGAAGGTGTTACACAAGTTCTTGGTAGTGGTTGATAGTGACATTGGATGCGACGCCCTGCTTGGGTACGACTTTCTATCAACGTTTAATGTCACGGTGACGGCGGCTGGACTTAAGTTTTCTCCCCCTGCTGGGGAGGAGACTCAGGAGAATATTCAGATAAGTGACAATGAAGAAGAAGAAAAAAATGAGCAGGACGAAATGAATGATGAGGATCAAGGCAAGGGCACTAAAGACGAAAAGGATGCTCATTACGATTTGGACACACAAAATTATGCGGCCAATGAAGATGGAAAGGATGAGCATGAAAAAGATGGGCTAGACGCCACCAACGAGCCAAACTCCGAGGATAAACGTAAGGAGCAAGCTAAGGACATTGATGATATTAGGAGTCCCGAAGTGGACGAAGAGCAAACGAATGTCTTTCACAATGAGCTTGAGGAGCCACCAGAGCCAGAGGAAATGGACCTTGTCGCTATGAATAATGTAGATGAGGGACACGATGACATTGAGGATCAGGGTGATGAAAATCCGTTTGATATTGATGCAATGAAAGAAAACAACCCGCCTGAAAACTTGGAGGACTTCGAGTATAAAGTGGAGTACAGGAGTGGAGATCGTCTTAGACACGTCGATTGCCTGAGTCGCTACCCACAGCAAGTAATGGTGGTCACGTCAGAAGTCTCAGCCCGTATAAAAGCAGCTCAACAAAAAGATTGTATGATCAAAGCTATTTTTGAGATTTTAAGCAGCCGCCCCTATGACAATTTTAAAATCAAAGGAGGATTGCTGCTTAAGTCGATAGAAGGAACTGATCTGCTGGTTATACCGAAGTCGATGGAGCGAGAAATAATTGTCGACGCCCACAATGTTGGACACTGGGCTGTTCAAAAGACAACGCACTTGATCAAGCAAAGCTATTGGATACCACATTTGGAAGGAAAAGTTGCTCATGTTATCGCCAATTGTATTAAATGTATTGTCCACAACAAACAGTTGGGTAAAAAGGAAGGCTTTCATCATCCCGACGAGAAAGGAGGAGAGCCATTGCACACATTGCATGTTGACCATCTCGGACCTATGGACGCCACAGCGAAGCAATATAAATACATTTTTGCTATAGTCGACGCATTTACTAAGTTCGTGTGGCTGTATCCGACAAAGACAACAAGCTGCGAAGAAGTTCTTAACAAGCTCGACAGCTGGTCGGAAATCTTCGGTAATCCCAGTCGTATCATCAGTGACCAAGGGTCTACGTTTACATCTTCAGCTTTCGAGGACTACATGAGCAAAAATGGTATCGAGCATGTTTGGAGCACCACCGGAGTGCCCAGAGGAAACGACCAAGTAGAGCGCGTTAACCGGTCGATACTACAAATCATATCCAAGCTGTCATCAGAGAGTCCTGAAAAATGGTTTAAGTTTGTGGCTAGAGTACAGAAGGTCATAAACAGCACCATTCATGTATCAACGAAGAAGTCGCCATTCGAACTCATGTTTGGCGTAAAGATGAGAACTACGGCCGAAAATGAGGTTTTGCAACTGCTGGAAAAGGAGATATGCGACAACTTTGATGAAGAAAGGCAGAAAATAAGACAAGCAGCGAAGGAGGACATACAGAGAGCACAGGAAAGATACAAAAAGCAGTTCGATAAAAAGCGGAAGAACGAATATGGTTATAAATTGGGTGACCTAGTCGCAATCCGCCGAACACAATTCGTAGCTGGGAGAAAGCTAGCCAGCAGCTATCTGGGACCATATGAAATTACAAAAATTAAACGTAACGGGCGATATGAAGTGCGCAAGGCTGCAGACGTCGAAGGGCTGAACAGCACGACAACAAGTTGCGATAATATGCGGCTTTGGCGCTATATCGCAGATAACGAAGACTCGTGGTCATCGGAGGCCGATGACTAGTACAGGATGGCCGAATGTAAGATGGGAAAGCAGGATAGTGAGAATGGCGGAACACCTAGAAGCAGCATCGCCATCAGTACTCGGTACTCATTTTGGTTTTAAGCAATCAGTAGAAATGTACTTAGTTGTCAGTAGTAAGTTGTCAGCCGCACTACAAACACAGTCGTCAGCCGTAAAGAAAGAAGCAGAAGTCAGCAGTCAGAAGAAGAAGCAGAGAGAAGTCGTCAGAGAAGTCAGCCGTCGAACCAGAGTGCATTAGCTGCATATGCTAATATTCGCCATCATCATTTTACATTATATTCCTATTTTAAACTATATCATATATCTTGGTATCGTCATCAATAATAAACATTCTATGATACACAAGATCACATTTGGGGGCTCAACCTAAAAATTTTGAAAGTTGTGGAAAAAAAAGGCTGTAAAATAAGTGACAAAAAGTGCGTGAAAAGTGGCATGCATACTCATATGTACATTAAATTCAATTAAAGTTGCATGCGTGCCAGAAAAACGAGATCAGCCTACAAACCAAAGCCGACGCCAGTACCCACAGTTGCAAAGCCGAAGCCAGTGCGAGTGAGTCAGTTTATTCTAAAAGGAAAGGCGCCAGTAGTCTCAAGGACAAAGAAGCCGTCGGTTTCAACGCGGTCGACGCTCACGAAAATGAATAACAAAGAGGACAAAGAAACCGTTACAAGTGAGCACGCACTGACAATATCATTTGAGGCGATGTTGCCAGAAAGGTCCGAGGGCAACAGAGAAAAACAAGAAAAAATGCAAAAAGAAACGAATAGAACCACAACAGCCGAGAACAGCGTTACCATGCAACAACTAGTGCAACTATTGACCCTGAAATGCCAAACGGAAAACAGCAGCAAAGAAGAAGGCAAATTGGTGGTGGAAAATTTTTCTAAAATTATTCCGGATGTTGGAGCACCATGTATAGTTTTTAAGTATCTCTGTTGCGTTCTCTATCGCGCCCTTTACTGCGCTGTCTTTGTGCATTACTTTTCTTATGCCGGCCCGCTGACTTGTAGCGGCAGCAGGCAAATCACTTGCTAAGTAATACTCGCACGTTTAACATCGTTTGTACAATTTTCCAAGCCATTAAAAGCCATATTAATAATCGAAAGAATACCGCGTCTCATTTAATAAATAGTTAAATATTGTTTGTTGCAATCGCTAAAAAGCTAGCGATTTTTCATTGGCGCCCGAGCAGGGACATCGGTTTTCTTAATATTATTTTCTCGTTTGTTTGCGGGCTTTGTGGCTTGGTTTTTGTGCGCGGTCGTGTGAAAACTACTCGTTTGTTTGAGGCTGGTGTCGATTGGATACCATCCTGCTACATTTATTTGGATTTGGAGCTTGGTGCCTTGGCCTTTCTGGATATCATCAACTACAACTGCTCGTTTGGACTGTGGAGCTGCTGTCTGCCCTACTTGTGGTACTGTCGTTTGGCTTGGCTAATGGGTGATCGTCGCTCGGAATCCAGGGAAGTTTCGGTGGACTCTTTTGAGAGCTTGCAGGTATTCTGTGCCAACAATTGAGCATAAAGCATTAATAAGTTTAATTGCTGCAAATTCGTGCAAGTGTAAAGTGGATAAAAATCTATTTACATACATACATACGTATGTACATATAGTACGTGTGTGCCTATGCCGACTAAATTTTTGGCACTTGATTTATTTTGTGCAACAACATTACATACACAAATACATAATCATACATACATATTCGCCAATAACCACTGCATGATTATATTATATACATACATATACACACATACACCACACCTTGCATAAATTAACATAATTATACACCCTCATAAACATAACTACTAACAAAACCTCGAGGCAAACCAAACCACAACAATTAAAAAAGGGCTACTAAGCTGATTTTTAACATAAAAAACAAATATTTTAAAGTTATTTTGTTTCTATTGTGTTGGTTTTTTGGTAAAGATTTGTTGCATCAGCTGCATACATACAAACATAGCTTTGTTGTTGCTTGCGCCGCTAGCGTAGCAAAAGAATTTTGTCGCTCTCTCTTTTGTGCGCGCCTTTTTTCGGCTACACTTGTCGCTGGGCCAACGAACTTCCCCCCGCTACCCGTTTGGATTAGCGTTGCCTACAAGCGTGCTTGCGGTAATCGACGCCTATTTGTGTAATCTGTGTGCATTTCAGTTGGTCTCTTGCTGTTTTAGCGCGTTGTTATTTGCGAGGGCTGTTAGGAAAGTTCGGTTTTCAGTTTCGTTGATTTGCAACTTGTTTAGAGTTTATTTTGGTTATACTCTACCATGTCGGAATCTGAGAAGCAACAAGTAGTATCTAGTTCTACTAGTACAATGCTTGCAGAAATTTGATAAGGTTAGCGCTGATATTGCTCGTATGAAAACGGCATTTCAGTTAAAGACAATTTCGTTTGAACAAACAGAACTCGAGTGCCGTCTCGAGCTGTTGGAAGGTTACATAAAGAAAGCTATGGCGCTTCAGGCAGATTTGGATAGTCTCAATCCAAGTAACGATAGTAGAGGGCCACTTGAGGATTTGTGCATTTCAACTAAGGCGTTGTATGTAAAGGCAACGAAACAGAAGGTTGAAAGTCAGACTTCTCATGACTGTTCTATGATGGCCAGTCAACGGTCACAGTTACCCAAAATGCGGCTGCCTACATTCAGTGGAAAGCATGCCGAATTTAAGAATTTTATGTGCTTATTTGAAAGTCTAGTTCATGACGATCCTTCGTTGACCAACGTCGAGAAGTTTAATCATTTGGTGTCGTGCTTGTCAGGTGAGGCTCTAGAAGTTGTGAAACCGTTTCAGTTAACGGACTGCAATTACTCGAAATCCATTGCTAGCCTCAAGTCTGTGTACGACAACAAATGTTTGATATTTTTCGACACTATCTCGCAATTGTTTGACATCCCAAGCATGACCAAACCTAATGCGTCTAGTTTGCGGTCCATCATTGACACTGTTTCTGCCATTTATGCGTCTTTAACTTCGTTGGGAAGTGAAAGGGACATTTCGAATGCAATGATCATGCATATGGTTATGGCCAAAGTTGATCATGTAACCAAATCTCGTTTTGAGGAACAGCTCGACTATGACAAGCTGCCTTCTTGGGATGACTGCGCTAAGCAGTTAAATAGACGTTACCAATATTTAGCGGCTGAAAAGACAACTCGGGTTAAAAATAAACCGCGAGCCGAACCTGCAAGAAACAGTAAAGCTTCGTTTTCTTGCACAAAGGGTCCTTCAAAGCCTTCAAAACCGATCTCGAAGTGCTCATACTGTAGTTCTGCGGAACACAATATTTATACTTGCCCTTCTTTCGGATCTATTCCCGTTATGCAGCGATTTGAGTTCGCCAAAAAATGTGCCTCAATTGCTTGAATGTGGGTCATGTAGTTTCCAGTTGCAAAGCTTCCAAGTGTCGGGTGTGTTCAAAACCACACCACTCGTTGTTGCACAGATACTCTGTAGCTGTGCCAAATTCACCCGTTCTACAAGCGGTCGCACCTCCAAAAGCATATTTAGGTCACGTTTTAAGTGCCGACCAAGTTATTCTTGCCACAGCATTGGTGAATATTAGAGATAGATTCGGCCAATACCATCCTGCACGTATGTTGCTTGACGGCGGCTCACAGCTGAATCTCATGACTGAGAACCTTGCGCAGCGCTTGCGACTAAAGCGTGAAGACACGGCAGTGAGTATTACAATGGCAGGTGGGACCACAACTGATAGTAAGCACAAGGTGTGTGCTGCTATTCAATCTCGTTTGAATGCACACAACTTTGCCACTGATTTTTGGGTTCTTACATCCATATCCACTTGTCAACCTTGTAACTTTTTGCCCACAACGAGCTGGAAAATACCCGAAAATCTCTAGTAGAGAGTTTTAGAGTTTTACAGAGTTTTACAAACCAGCCAAGGTTGACATTCTTCTAGGCGCTGAATTCTTTTACGGCTTGTTGTGTGTTGGGCAAATCGAGCTCAATTCTGGTCTTCCATTGTTGCAGAAGACCTTGCTGGGATGGGTTGTCGCTGGTAGGTACACAGGACAAATACCTCGTCAACAACTTAGTGCTAATGTTGCCGCTCAAGTTAGTGATTGTTCTCTCGACACATTAGTTCAACGCTTTTGGGAACTCGATCGGAGCCCAAATGAGTCGTTGCTTACAGCCAAATCCAGAGTGGCACCACTCAACGTAAAGACGATTCCTCGACTCGAGTTGTGTGCGGCACTCTTACTAGCGAAACTCTGGCAGCATGTTTGCGCCACGCTGAGTAAGTTTGCTATAGAAAGTGTAAACTTCTGGTCAGATTCTCAGATAGTGTTGTATTGGTTGGAGAGAGACTCATCCACGTTGTCCACATTCGTGGCAAATAGAGTGGCTGAGATCCAAGACGCTTCTGAGAATACTGTTTGGCGTCATGTGCCTACAGACTGCAACCCTGCTGACCTAGTTTCTCGTGGAACTGATATGCCTCAATTGCTTGAATGTGGGTCATGTAGTTTCCAGTTGCAAAGCTTCCAAGTGTCGGGTGTGTTCAAAACCACACCACTCGTTGTTGCACAGATACTCTGTAGCTGTGCCAAATTCACCCGTTCTACAAGCGGTCGCACCTCCAAAAGCATATTTAGGTCTCGTTTTAAGTGCCGACCAAGTTATTCTTGCCACAGCATTGGTGAATATTAGAGATAGATTCGGCCAATACCATCCTGCACGTATGTTGCTTGACGGCGGCTCACAGCTGAATCTCATGACTGAGAACCTTGCGCAGCGCTTGCGACTAAAGCGTGAAGACACGGCAGTGAGTATTACAATGGCAGGTGGGACCACAACTGATAGTAAGCACAAGGTGTGTGCTGCTATTCAATCTCGTTTGAATGCACACAACTTTGCCACTGATTTTTGGGTTCTTACATCCATATCCACTTGTCAACCTTGTAACTTTTTGCCCACAACGAGCTGGAAAATACCCGAAAATCTCTAGTAGAGAGTTTTAGAGTTTTACAGAGTTTTACAAACCAGCCAAGGTTGACATTCTTCTAGGCGCTGAATTCTTTTACGGCTTGTTGTGTGTTGGGCAAATCGAGCTCAATTCTGGTCTTCCATTGTTGCAGAAGACCTTGCTGGGATGGGTTGTCGCTGGTAGGTACACAGGACAAATACCTCGTCAACAACTTAGTGCTAATGTTGCCGCTCAAGTTAGTGATTGTTCTCTCGACACATTAGTTCAACGCTTTTGGGAACTCGATCGGAGCCCAAATGAGTCGAAGGCTGTGCGCCAGACAGCTGAACAAAAGGCCTGTGAAGCTCACTTCACCAAATCAGTACAGCACCTGTCTACAGGACGTTTTCAAGTCGAACTTCCGTTCAAATCCGATCCCACTGTACTAGGGCTTTCCTTTCAAACAGCTGAAAGACGATTTCTGCAACTTGGGCGCAAACTCGCAAGAGACAAAACTCTCCATGACATGTACCATGACTTCATGAGAGAGTATCGTGATCTTGGGCATATGTCTGCTCTTGAATCCCCTCCTCCAGGACAGCACTACTATATTCCTCATCAGTGTGTCCTGAGACCTGAAAGCACCACAACCAAATTGCGTGTGGTGTTTGACGCTTCTAGTAAAACGTCAACGGCCCTATCATTAAATGACACTTTAATGGTTGGGCCGACTATTCATAGGGAGCTTTATTCAACACTTGTAAATTTTCGGTTGAATAAATACGGCGAGAAAGCGCCTCTCATGAGCTGCAGTCCTTTAAGTTGAACACTGTCACATACGCGACTGCATCAGCGCCATTTTTAGCTGTGCGCTCGTTGTTTGAATTGGCAAATATTTATGCTCGATCTCACCCTGTACCTTCAAATGTCATTAAAAATTGTTTTTATGTTGACGACATGTTGGCAGGAGCAAATTCTTTAGATGAGCTCAAAGAAATCTGTAATCAAGTACGAGAGGTACTAGATTCCGGAGGGTTCCCTTTGGCAAAGTGGGCATCAAACTGTCAGGCCTTGTTCGGTGATGATGGCAACATCATCGAAAAGGCAATTAAGTTTGACGACTCCACCTCAGTCAAAACGGAATGCGCTGGGCCCCTCAAGATGATGTATTTCGGTACCATCTAGATGTGGATAGCTTTATTTCGTTAAAGCCAACAAAACGAAACATCTTGTCGGTAGCGTCTCGTCTGTTTGACCCACTTGGGCTGTTGTGCCCCATCGTCACAAAATCGAAAATTCTGTTGCAAGAGTTGTAGCGGTTAAAACTAGATTGGGATGAAACTATTCCAACGAGTATGCATACTTCGTGGAATAAGTTCATTGAGACTCTGCGTGATCTACACAAAATTCATATTCCGCGATACGTTTGCTTAAACGTTTATGAGACAGTGCAAATTCATGGTTTCGCAGACGCCTCAAGTCAGGCATACGGTTGTTGCATATACATTAGGACTTGCAACAAGGATAGCGTAGGTGTTTCGTTGCTTACAGCCAAATCCAGAGTGGCACCACTCAACGTAAAGACGATTCCTCGACTCGAGTTGTGTGCGGCACTCTTACTAGCGAAACTCTGGCAGCATGTTTGCGCCACGCTGAGTAAGTTTGCTATAGAAAGTGTAAACTTCTGGTCAGATTCTCAGATAGTGTTGTATTGGTTGGAGAGAGACTCATCCACGTTGTCCACATTCGTGGCAAATAGAGTGGCTGAGATCCAAGACGCTTCTGAGAATACTGTTTGGCGTCATGTGCCTACAGACTGCAACCCTGCTGACCTAGTTTCTCGTGGAACTGATATAGACGAAATTGTATCGTCATTGTGGTTTAAGGGCCCTAATTTTCTAAAGCTCGGTGAAAATGATTGGCCCAATCTTCACCATGTTGAATTATCGTCAGACATTAAGGCATCTGAAGATAAAAAGAATGCGACTGCACTTACAGTCATTCGATCAGACGTAGAGTCAAATTGCATACTGGACCTTATGTTGAAACTGTCATCCTTTCCTAAATTAATTCGGATATTGGCATATGTTTTGCGATTTTGCTACAGGAAAAATCGCAGTGATTCTTTAGTTGTGTCAGCTTTAGAACGAAGATTATCGTTTTTTAAGCTGATTGAAGTGCTGCATATATACAGCCGTGAGATCAAGCCACTACAAAAGTCGGCGCCACTCCCCCCAAGTTTGCAATCTCTTAATCCCTTTATACACGAGTTCGAAGACACTGGGATTAAGTTGCGTTTGGTTCGAGTAGGTGGACGTTTGTTGCATGGTCCAATTCCTTATGACGCAAAATTTCCACTATTACTGCCTAAAGATGCACCAATAGTAGCATTGTATATTCGGCATTTACACCTCAAGCACTATCATGCAGGTGCAAAGGTATTAATTGGGCTTCTTAGGCAACAGGTCTGGGTGGTGAATGCTCGTAGTGCTTGCTCAGCAGTTGTACGTAATTGTGTACACTGCTTCCGATACAAGCCCAAGTTGTTAGGGCAAATAATGGGAAATTTGCCAGGTGATCGCCTTCGAGAAGGTCGACCGTTTAGGGTTTGTGGGGTCGATTTTTGCGGTCCTTTCCATGTAAGCTACCGCATACGAGGAAGACCGCCCGCTAAAAATTACGTCGCCGTGTTTGTTTGTTTTGCCTCGAAGGCCGTTCACCTCGAGCTGGTTACAGACCTATCGACTGACGCCTTTCTTAATGTTTTCAAAAGGTTCATCGGGAGACGAGGCCTGCCGGAGACAGTTTACAGCGACAACGCGACCAACTTTGTAGTAGCGAGCGGCGTGCTGAAGGAGCTGACGTCGGCGTTCGAGAGGAGCAATGCCGCCTTGATGGACTTAGCGGCAGAGCGAGGGATCGATTGGCGGTTCATTCCTCCCAGGGCTCCCCACTTCGGAGGACTGTGGGAGGCAGCGGTGAAGGCGGCGAAGGCCCATCTAGTCAGGGGCGCAGGCAACGCGAACCTGACCAGAGACGACCTGGAAACGCACCTGGTGGACGTGGAGGCCATTCTCAACTCCAGGCCTATGGTGGTAAGCGGCACCGGGCCACCTGCTCATCGGACAACCGCTTCTTACTCTGCCGCACGAAGGCGTGCAAGAAGGGTCTTTGAGCAGAGCCGGGTCCGGATTTTTGAAGCGGTGGCGGCAGCTGTCGGAGCTCAAACTGCAGTTTTGGCGCAGGTGGTCCAAGGACTACCTGCTCAGCCTGCAGCAACGGACGCAGTGGGCCAAAGGCGAGGCCAACCTGGACGACGGAGCAGTGGTGCTCGTCCACGACGACAACGCCCCCCACAGAAGTGGCTCTTAGGGCGCGTGGTGGGCGTGATTTCCGGCGAGGACGGCAAGGTGCGGGTGGCCGACGTACTAACTAGGACCGGCACTATTAGGCGACCAGTCCACAAGTTGGCGGTGCTCCCAATGGACTTGAAAGACCGCTAGTCTTTCAACGGGGTCGGAATGTTGGAGCACCATGTATAGTTTTTAAGTATTTGTTGCAAATGAAGAGCATTGAAGCCCGTGGAGTGATGGATACTGAATCGTTAATTAGATATGTTGTGGATGGGCTAAATCTTAAAACTGATTTTAAATACAATTTGTATAGCTGCACATCGATCAAAGAATTGCGAGAGAAATATGAAGTTTACGAAAGTGTAGCGGAAACAAACGAGAAAGTGTACGCAGAGAGAAAACAGTTTGTACCAAACAAATACAACAACAAAAATGCAAATGTAAGAAGCGAAAGGAAGCAGCATTGTTTTAATTGTGGTGCAGTGGATCATTTGCGCAAGGACTGCAAAGCTTAAATCAAGTGCTTTCGTTGCAATAAAACTGGGCATATGTCAACAGAGCGCACATCTTCGGCCGGCGTAAATGTTGTATATGAGGCAAAGCGTCTCAGGGAGATAAAAATTAATGATGCAGTGGACAATGCACTTGTCGACACCGGAGCAGACGTCTCAATAATGAGAAAGGCAGCACTTAACAAAATCGGCGGCGCCAAATTGCAAAGCAACGTGGCTACACTTCGAGGTTTTGGCACTAACAGGATACGCCCGGTGGGTCAATTTCTAGCAGACGTGGAGATCGACAATATGAAGGTGTTACACAAGTTCTTGATAGTGGTTGATGGTGACATTGGATGCGACGCCCTGCTTGGATACGACTTTCTATCAACGTTTAATGTCACGGTGACGGCGGCTGGACTTAAGTTTTCTCCCCCTGCTGGGGAGGAGACTCAGGAGAATATTCAGATAAGTGACAATGAAGAAGAAGAAAAAAATGAGCAGGACGAAATGAATGATGAGGATCAAGGCAAGGGCACTAAAGACGAAAAGGATGCTCATTACGATTTGGACACACAAAATTATGCGGCCAATGAAGATGGAAAGGATGAGCATGAAAAAGATGGGCTAGACGCCACCAACGAGCCAAACTCCGAGGATAAACGTAAGGAGCAAGCTAAGGACATTGATGATATTAGGAGTCCCGAAGTGGACGAAGAGCAAACGAATGTCTTTCACAATGAGCTTGAGGAGCCACCAGAGCCAGAGGAAATGGACCTTGTCGCTATGAATAATGTAGATGAGGGACACGATGACATTGAGGATCAGGGTGATGAAAATCCGTTTGATATTGATGCAATGAAAGAAAACAACCCGCCTGAAAACTTGGAGGACTTCGAGTATAAAGTGGAGTACAGGAGTGGAGATCGTCTTAGACACGTCGATTGCCTGAGTCGCTACCCACAGCAAGTAATGGTGGTCACGTCAGAAGTCTCAGCCCGTATAAAAGCAGCTCAACAAAAAGATTGTATGATCAAAGCTATTTTTGAGATTTTAAGCAGCCGCCCCTATGACAATTTTAAAATCAAAGGAGGATTGCTGCTTAAGTCGATAGAAGGAACTGATCTGCTGGTTATACCGAAGTCGATGGAGCGAGAAATAATTGTCGACGCCCACAATGTTGGACACTGGGCTGTTCAAAAGACAACGCACTTGATCAAGCAAAGCTATTGGATACCACATTTGGAAGGAAAAGTTGCTCATGTTATCGCCAATTGTATTAAATGTATTGTCCACAACAAACAGTTGGGTAAAAAGGAAGGCTTTCATCATCCCGACGAGAGAGGAGGAGAGCCATTGCACACATTGCATGTTGACCATCTCGGACCTATGGACGCCACAGCGAAGCAATATAAATACATTTTTGCTATAGTCGACGCATTTAAGTTCGTGTGGCTGTATCCGACAAAGACAACAAGCTGCGAAGAAGTTCTTAACAAGCTCGACAGCTGGTCGGAAATCTTCGGTAATCCCAGTCGTATCATCAGTGACCAAGGGTCTACGTTTACATCTTCAGCTTTCGAGGACTACATGAGCAAAAATGGTATCGAGCATGTTTGGAGCACCACCGGAGTGCCCAGAGGAAACGACCAAGTAGAGCGCGTTAACCGGTCGATACTACAAATCATATCCAAGCTGTCATCAGAGAGTCCTGAAAAATGGTTTAAGTTTGTGGCTAGAGTACAGAAGGTCATAAACAGCACCATTCATGTATCAACGAAGAAGTCGCCATTCGAACTCATGTTTGGCGTAAAGATGAGAACTACGGCCGAAAATGAGGTTTTGCAACTGCTGGAAAAGGAGATATGCGACAACTTTGATGAAGAAAGGCAGAAAATAAGACAAGCAGCGAAGGAGGACATACAGAGAGCACAGGAAAGATACAAAAAGCAGTTCGATAAAAAGCGGAAGAACGAATATGGTTATAAATTGGGTGACCTAGTCGCAATCCGCCGAACACAATTCGTAGCTGGGAGAAAGCTAGCCAGCAGCTATCTGGGACCATATGAAATTACAAAAATTAAACGTAACAGGCAATATGAAGTGCGCAAGGCTGCAGACGTCGAAGGGCTGAACAGCACGACAACAAGTTGTCATCGGAGGCCGATGACTAGTACAGGATGGCCGAATGTAAGATGGGAAAGCAGGATAGTGAGAATGGCGGAACACCTAGAAGCAGCATCGCCATCAGTACTCGGTACTCATTTTGGTTTTAAGCAATCAGTAGAAATGTACTTAGTTGTCAGTAGTAAGTTGTCAGCCGCACTACAAACACAGTCGTCAGCCGTAGAAAAAGAAGCAGAAGTCAGCAGTCAGAAGAAGAAGAAGAAGCAGAGAGAAGCCGACAGAGAAGTCAGCCGTCGAACCAGAGTGCATTAGCTGCATATGCTAATATTCGCCATCATCATTTTACATTATATTCCTATTTTAAACTATATCATATATCTTGGTATAATAAACATTGTTGCATATAATAAACATTCTATGATACACAAGATCACATATATGCTGTTGAAACTGTACATGAACATGTGTGCACTTTTGTATATATGTATTGAATATTTTGCATTTAATTAAATAAAATAATTTAATCAATATAATTTTTTAAAATTAATTAGTTTTTTTTTTAATTTTTATACTCTGTACATGAAATGTACAGAAGTATATTAGGTTTGCGGGAGCTGAAAAATGTAACAGGCAGAAGGAGGCGTGGCAGACCCCACAAAGTATATATATTCTTGATCAGCATGACGAGACGAGTCGATCTATGTCTGTCTGTCTGTCCGTCTGTCCGCCCGTATTAACACCTGGATCTCAGAGACTATAAGAGATAGAGACACCAAATTTTGCACAAAGATGCCTTATGTGTGTATTCTATACGAGTTTGTTTTATTTTTTTGATTTTCCTCCCCCACTTCCCCCCTATGGGGGTTTTCCCGATTTTCCATTCGTATAATCGCCTATATCTCGGAGACTATAAGACCTAGGAACACCAAATTTTAGTCCCAGATGCCTTATGTGAATACGCAGAAAATGTATATTTCGGAATTTCTTTCCCTCCCCCTCTCCCACGCAAATCGTAACTCCCGTAATTCTTGGAATTTCGAACTAAAATTTTGGAAATACCCCCAGTTGGTTATTATGTGTCCGTATGCCAAGTTTCGCTATGATAGACCAATTTAACAAGAAGTTATAGCCATAAATATATTTGCTGCTGCAGCGCTGTTCAAGCGCTGCCCGCGGCTGTTGTTGATGTTGCTGTTTGGTTGACTACAAACATGTTTACACAGAGACGAATAGATGCGCATAGGCATTCATACACTCACATAGACGCAATTGCTTTGTATATGTGCAATTATACACCCTTTACGTGAGTTCGAATACCGAGAAAGGTAAAATCGATCAAAAAAATTTTTTTTTAATTTTCTTAATTTTTATACCCTGTACCCAAACGGTGAAAGGGTATACTAGTTTTGTGCGAATGTATGTAGCAGGCAGAAGGAGGCGTGCAGACGCCACAAAGTATATATATTCTTGATCAGGATGAGAAGACGAGTCGATATAGCCATGTCCGTCTGTCTGTCCGTCCGTCTGTATGAACGCAAGGATCTCAGAAAGTATAAGAGCTAGAATAACCAAACTTGGTATTCATGTTCTCCTGAGTCCGAGAAAGGACGAGTTTTTTCATTTTTTCTGACCCACCCCCCCACTCCCCCCTATTAACGATTTTCTGTAACTCCCGTTCTTGGAATTTTGAACTTAAATTTGGTAGTCACATTAGGTTAGTGATTATATATCCGTATACTAAGTTTTATTATGATAGAATGATCGTAAAGAAAGTTATAGCCATATAACCAGGCCCAATGCACACATACATACATATGTACAAGTACACAAACACGCATAGGCACGATTCTGATGTAAATGTATGTATGCATGTATGGACTATTTTATATTTAATTTAGTTAATTAATTAAATTAATTTAGTTAATTAATTTAATTTAATTAATTAATTAATTTAATTTATTTTTTGTGGGGTGGTACTGGGTATTTAAGAGTTGAGCCTGCTCGACTTTAGCATTCCTTTCTTGTTTTTATTTTCTATAATTATTGTAAACATATGTACAGAGTATTTCAAAGTCGGGACACCCGACGTTAGCTTTTTTACTTGTTTCCTTTTTGGTGTGAGGTACAGGGTATTTAAGAGTTGAGCCTGCTCGACTTTAGGATTCCTTTCTTGTTTTACATTAAAGTTGTTTCTTGGGTCAAAAAATGTCTGTAAATGAAAATTTTAAAAAGAAATTATTCATTTTTTTAAAGCTTAATGCGACCTGTGGGGTCGCATTTTCAGTTGTACTTTTTATATTTAAAAAAATTTAATACAAAATTCCTCTAATTTGCTTGCATCCCATTAATCACAAAATTGCCGCCAAAAGTGATCATAATTTGAATTCATTAGCTTATTTCAGTGTAACCAAATCAAATACACTTACAATACAATGTGTAGAGCCACATCAAATAGAAACTTTTCAAATTTCGAGCGTACATTGTAAAATAATTGAGTTTAAGTCGTTTGTTGCAGATATGCGTCTCAGACATACGAAGGGTTAAAGGCCTTAAGAAGACCATTCTCTCTTCCTCAATTAAGCCTCATTGGTTTAATCGGCAACTTTCCAATTTAAAGAATAGGAAATCTAGGTATTTTTAAAAGTTCGATCTTGTTTGGACCTTTCAAAATACTCTATAGCCAAATCGAACTTTCTTCTCCTCAATTCTCAGTGTTACACTGAGTATATTGAGCGCTGTAAAGCTCGATTTGTTCAAGACCCTAAGCAGTTATACAATTTTGTGAACTGCAAACGTACAGCAACAACAGCTGCGGACAGCGCTGCGGGCAGATCAGCAGGCAGAGCATGGGCAGCGATTTTATTTATGGCTATAACTTCCTTTAAAATTGACCTGTCATAATGAAACTTGGCATATGGACATAATCACTAACTAGAGGTATTTGCCAAATTTGAGTACAAAATTCCAAAAATTACGGAAGTTGTGGAAAAAAACTCATACTTTCTCGGCGGTAGGAGAATCTGAATACCAAGTTTGGTTGTTCTAGCTCTTATACTTTCTGAGATCCTTGCGTTCATACAGACGGACGGAGGGACGGACATGGTTATATCGACTCGCCTTGTCATCCTGATCAAGAATATATATACTTTTTGGGGTCTGCCACGCCAAGGAGGCCTGTTACATACATTCGCACAAAACTAGTATACCTTTTCACCCATTGGATGCAGGGTATAAAAAAATTACTTCCACTTTGCAGCATCTGTGTAAGTCGATTATCTCCCCTACTCAACATGGTTTTATCAAATATCGCTCAACAACATCCAATTTGTTGAAATTTACATCATTGATAAATTATGCATTCCTAGCTAAAATGAAAACTGATGTTATTTATACTGACTTCAGTAAGGCATTTGATTCAGTGAATAACGACTTATTCCTGTTGAAGCTAGATCGTATTGGGTTTCCTTCCAATTTTTTGCTTTGGATTTCGTCTTATCTTAAAAATAGGACCCACAGAGTACTGCGAAGATCGGATATCTCTCTCCTGTTCGTGTTACTTCGCGTATACCTCAAGGTAGTCATCTTAGTTAAGCCAATTGCACCTTAACTGCTCTAAATGTAAGTTTATGTCCTTTTATCGGTCCATACCGCATCTTGTCACCTATACGATTGACAATGAGTTATTGCAAAGTATTGCAAGATCTTGGCGTTCTGTTTGATTCAAAATTGAACTTCGATCTTCATATTTCTTGTATCATAAACAAAGCTAAGGGGGTTCTTGGATTCATTAAACGTTAGTCAAAAGAATTTGATGATCCCTATACCACTAAACAACTTTACAGTTCATTGGTACTGCCTATGCTAGAATACTGCTCATGCATTTGGTGCCCGCAGTACAAAACGCATCAGGATCGAATTGAGTCTGTTCAGAAACAATTCCTCCTTTTTGCTCTACTCGGTGTAAACTGGGATCCCAACATTCGTTTGCCGCCTTACTCGAGCAGACTTCTGCTTATTAATCTTCCTTCATTGGCTAATCGGAGGACTGTCCTTGGAGCCGTATTTCTCCACAAACTGATTCCTGGTAGTGTTGATTTTCCTTTCATTTAGGTCGTCTTAATTTCTCAGTTCCTTCCAAAACGACAAGAAAATATCTTTAACTAAGGAAGAGGGCTTAGTAGGTGTAGAACTGATTATGCATCGCACAATCCTTTTCGGGTTTTATGCTCATCTTATAATAAGTATTTTAACCTGCTCTCAACTGAACTGTCTCTTCCTATAATAAAAGCCTCTCTTTTCAGCCATCTCCAGAATCTCTGACCAGGATCGGCTGTGAGACGGGGAATAGCTTGCTGGACTGGCTAAAAAATCTTCCCCCACCGGGTCTGAGATTCCAAACTTTTTTTTCACGATTTTTCTTTTTAAAATTAGCTTTTAAGTAATTCTAAGCTTCTTCTCTCTGTTGAGTTTTTTTTATACCGGTAGATCTATTGACCCCTCTGACCACACTTGGCTGTGAGACGGGGCACAGCTAACCGAAATAATATTCCCCCACCGGGACGGAAGCGTTAATTAGACATTATTGTAATTTGATTAGATTTCTCCTTCATAGGAGAAATGATGATTTTTATAATTATTATATATTTTCCTCCTATGTCGACAGTCAATGTTTGTTGACATAAATAAATAAATAAATTGCGCTATCTGGCTATTGCCGACAATTTGTATTGGAAACAGTTAGACAACAAGGCGACTAATCGAGACTTCGTTGGGCAGCAGTTCTGGTTATGCTCACAGAAGCCCCAGAATCATTGGGGGGACTCCGCTTGGCAGCAGCTCTGGTCGTGCTCACAGAAGCCCCAGAAACCTCAACGAGGGAACACTTAAGGATAAATCCGCCGCTAGAAATGCACGGTCATTGACCTTTCAATTCTAGCTCCAGAATTGGATTCGCTGGTCACTAAGCATGCATCGGTTGGAGAAGAAATTCAAACCCTGGTGAGGAACTATAAAAAGGATTCTCAGGGCAGGAAAACGAAGGCTTACTATGAAGCAAAAAGGAACCAGCCGACAAACATTGTACTGGATGATTTCTATCGGCAACCATAGGAACCCCAGCACGCTTTCACTGTCGATATAAGTGAAGGTTAATCAACTGTTTAACGGGCGGGAGTATGTTGGTGTTCATCTATGCCCCATATCGGTGAAGTTCATCGTACTGTCAATGTCACATGCGCTTGACCGTATCATGAGCTACGCATGGGCTAGAACAACCACCAACCGGCTGCCACGTCTACCTATACTGATGATGGATATGCACGAATCGATACAGCGAGCTGCATGCAACACCCCAGCGACGATATATTTTTCGACACTTGGATTATAAATAATTAGACCTACGCACATTCAAAATTTTGTATATAAACCCTTGCATTTCAATCAATAAACAGACAGAACAAAAAGAATATTCGTGCTCCTCTCATCTCATATTTCTTTCCAGCGTCTCCAAGTGCAAGTGCTATCAAGTTACACGTGTACAAACCTCAGTTACTATTTTGATACTAGGGGCTAACATAACAAATGACAACAATATGGATTAGAAAATATTGAACATTAAGTAAGAACACAAAGGGAGCGTTAACCTGATGACGCACAGCATATGATATAATTTTCAAAATTAAAGTACTTATAAACTAAAGACTTCGGAGAAGAAGATCAAGCAGATTGATCCTCTTAAATCGGCTGAGGTGCTGGAAGGTTTATGGCCATGGTATTGTCATGTGCAGAGATCCGCTGGATCGCGAGTCATTCTAAGGTCTCGTAGTCCGTTGTAATACCTAGATCCTTGTGAATGCATGTGTTGCGCATATACAAGCGTAAGTCGCTAATAATACGAAGAGATTTATTCTAGAACATCTGCACAATTTGTACATTACAGTGGTTTTTCCCTTCAGTTGGCTTAGATGCATGCAAGTTTTTGCATCCCTTGTATATCAGCAGTTTGTTAAGAAAGCGGAGCTTGGAAGGGGGGGGGGGGGGGGGTCCAGCAGCTCTTACAGCTTTCCAAGCGGGTGTTGTATTTCTTTTGTAATTTGGACAATACCTAGTCGAATCAGGCAGGATGATGTCATCATTCAGTGACCAAAGTGCAGCCACCTGAGCGCAAGGAAAAAGTGACCTGGATAGACTTGTCGCAGTAAACTCCAATAATCTATTGTCGCAGCTATGAGTTCAGTACACTGTTATCTTATCAAACATCACTGAAGATTCACTAGCTACTGCTGCCCTTGTTGCTGGTGAACTAGTAGTTCTAGTTAATGTAACACCACCATAACTGATGTCAAAAGTAAGTAGGATCAGGCCGAGTACACTGCGTTGTGGGACTTTGATTCATCCTCACTGGTGGTCTGGGATCAGCTTCTCCTCCTCGATTATTGGCATCACACTTCGTAAAAATACTCTTTCGAGCTTTTTCGGGATTATTCACAGGAAGTGAACTGACCAGTTTGATGTAACACAATATCCGAGTTTGGGAATTAGCATCACGGAACACTTCCATTGGATGGGGAAATGGCCAAGTGATAGGCAGCTGTCAGCAATAGCTGATTGTAGGGGCACCCGACTTAAGCTTCTCCACTTGTTTAAGTAAACATATTAGCAACTTTATAATATTTACATAGGGCCGTCAGCCAATGGGTATCACAAGGGGATCATGTATAACCACCAAGCCAGGTGTTACGCACCGTAATTGTGATACACAACTGGTAGTGCGACTATATTCTTCTCGCGAGGGCGGCTGGAAACGGGCCCCTGGCACGGTCATATCTCTGCCAGGTGGTGCTGACTAATGATGGATGCGTGGCTGAGGGGGTGCTCAGTCTCCACTATGCGAACTCCGGATACCTGCTAACCTCCAGTTTCAGACAGGCTACTCGTGGGAACCAAAATTAATGAATAAACTTAACAACTAAACTAAACAAAATACTAAGATTAAAACAACTGAGACCGGAGCTCACCAAATTCCGGATGAGACCGCAAATCCCTCTTTGATAGCAGTTATGGACCTAACTGTGACTAGGATGAGAGCTACTCGTAGCGACCATCCCATTGCTAGCAGTGCAGGCGCGAGCAAACCGATAAGCCAATCGGTTTCCTCGGATTCTACTGCGGGTACATCGGCGGAGCAGCTAAACAAAGCTGCTAAAGCAGTACCAGCAGCAGAGGTAACCTGCAAACCGCCAGAGCCCGGTACTTCGGCAATAAAGCCACCACAACCGAAACAGCCGTGCCAAGACAGAACACGTGCAGCGGCCGAATAATGGTGGAATGGGCCAAAAGGATGCTGCCGGATTTCATACAGGCAATCCCAAGATACAGATCTGTCCCGAAAAGAGACAGAGATCGGCATAAGGTTCGATGCCACCACCAGCCAAAAGGGCTCGACCACAGCCGCTAACCCGCTTCTTCGCCGAGGTGGTCAGGGATAAGATCCTAGTTGGTGACATGGGTGGAGAACGAGCTGCAGGGTCGCTTCCTGGAGGACCTGGAAAACAGCGGAGGACCTCCACCAAGATGCAAGAAGACAATCGCATCCCTGGGAGAGATCTACCCAGGTGCTAAGTTGGTAGCCGTGGATTGGTGCGATATACCTAGCAGACCCTGGGCAAGGGTCTGGGTATCATCAAAGCCGGGATCCTCCGTATTTTCCAACTTTGCAATCCTCAACTAAATACGGACGACTGGTGTGTGGCCAAGGTAGAGCAGACAGCGGGTCCCACACAAGTCGTCCCGGTCATAAGTAAGGAGGTTTGGTGAACTACGGTTACAAGACGGTAACCGTACGAGTCTACCGCGGAGACGCGTTCGATGGCAAGACCTCCACTCAGAGCGAGAAAAATGAAGATGCACAGAAATTCATCCCCCTAAGCCTGAGGTATATCCTAAAAGGATATACCTCGGAGACGTCGGAGCTCGCAAGAGCGCTCTTTAAGCTAGGCCATGAGGACGACCACAAGGACGACCTGATCCTCGAGGACAATGAGGAGGTTGATGTAACGGTGGTGGAAATTCATCCAGAAGATGCCCCTAAGGTTCATTCATATATATCTCCACCACTGTAAAGCAGCATCCGCTGCTCTCTTGCTTCATCTAAGTCAAGACGAAAAAATACAAGCTGATTGTGGCAAATTGTACAGGGAAGACTCGCACGTGCATTTTAACTAAGACAGATATAAACATTCATCTGCTTCCTAATTTTAGCGATTGTGATAATACTGCGGCATTTATTAAGACATGCCATACGAGGAACCAGGGCCTCCTCCTCAGGCGACGAGAGAGATAATTGAGGACAGCAAACGGAGAAAGATTGATTTTCTAATCGGTTGCGACGCAAACGCTCATTATACTCAGTGGGGAAGTACTGACACTAACGCAAGGGGTGAGTTACTGTTTTACTATATCTGTAACATAACATCATGTAATTCGGCTGCTTGTGCAGCGCACTCTTGCTATAATTAACATTCAAATTTGGCAACGTTCTCGCTCTCATTTGCAGCTGATCTGCAAATACAGCTAAAGTGATGGCGCGTGCGTTCGTCAAGTCTAGTCTGCAACTGTTGCCCGCCCGCGCAGTTCATTCTATTTGTACTCGATTAATTTGATCTCGCATTTTGTTGTTGTTTTGGTGAAGCAAGACAATTGGTCTGAGCCACAGCCATAATAGTAATTGCCAGTGCATATTTGCAATAAACATTTATAACGTTGTTGTTGAAAGTCATCTTGTTTTATTTGCTGAAAAGCAAGTCTTGATTATCGTGTTCAATACAGCTGCCAAAAAATATTGGAGGCCCCGGCGAGATCGATTTTCGTGTTTTCGTTTGTCGCGAGTTAAAGACAATTAATAAGCGAACATTACTTATAGTTGCTATTAGTAAGCAAGTGCATTGTTAAAAAGTGCTACATTTGAACATTACATACATATGCCCATGCATAGTGGACGCTGTAAGAGCCGTTGCTTGCAGTTCGTCAAATTCGTTGCATTAGCGTACATACGTATATGCTAACAGCCGCGCAAAAGCAATTGCTTTTGGTTTACCGTTCGTTGTCATCAGTGCCCGCGCATAGTCATAGCTGTTTTATCGGCCGATTACGTGTTGTTGTTTAGCGCTTGCCTTCTGTCAAAATGGTGGATGAAGTGCAAGTTGGCGCGTCAGGGCCCAACAGGGTGCCTTTTTTGAAGCGCAAAGTCTCCGCAATGCTTGAGATGAGAAATCTTAATCAGGCCTACACTGATGTACGTTTTAATCGTTACACCATCGACGACCTGGAGGTGCTTCAGCATCGCATAAATGAGTCCAAATTAGAGTTCAAGGGCGCACATAGCTCATTGGAAGAGCTGGATCATAATGAAATTGGAAGTCCGCCGCGAACTGAATTTAATTTGTTGGTAGACGCATTAGATGATCGCGTGCGTGAGAATATACGTCGCCGCCAATCTCATTTGCCTGCCCATTCCACACTTGGCCGTCTGGAGGAGCCAAACCGTGATCATGGCAAGTAGGCCACGTCTTCCAGAAATAAAGCTTCCTTCTTTTTCTGGTGGATATACGGAATACGCGGACTTCATTGCAATATTCAATTCAGTCATCGACAAAGATGCCGACCTGACTGATATTGAAAAACTTCAGCATTTACGGTCATGCCTGCTAGGCCCAGCACTAGAAGCAGTGAGATCGCTTGAATTCTCTAGTGCCAATTATCGTGTGGCACTGGATATTTTATCTAAACGTCTTAGTAACAAACGTCTTGTTTTCCAGGCACACATAAAGGAGATTCTTGGGCTCCAGAGGGTAGATTCGTCGTCTGCTGCAAAACTTCGTGTATTTTCGGACAAGGAGAACTCGCACATGCGCGCTTTGCAAACGCTGGGTAATTTGGAGCAAATCTCTGTTTCAAAAGCTTGACGCTGCAACTCAGACCCAACTGGTCTGACAGAAGAGGCAACGTCAGTGGATCAGATACCGTCTGCCTCGGAGTTTTATGACTATTTGGAAAAGCAATGCCGAAGATTGGAAAACGTACAACACGCTATGACAACCAATACGCCGAGCATTCAGGTGGGAAAACCCAACCAAAGTACTAACCACTGTAGAAAGGCTTTCGTTGCTGCCCGAACTAACCAAGATATCTGTCTGTTTTGCGAAGCGACTGGGCATGGAATTTACTCATGCAGTAGATTTGGAAATTTGTCTCCTTCTTTGCGCCACAAGGAAGTAAAAAAGCTCGCTCTTTGCTACAACTGCCTAAAAAAAGGGCATCAAACTTGGTCTTGCAGTAGTGGCCACTGTCGCGTTTGTGGTGGAAAGCATCACACCTTGCTGCACTTTGGCAACTCGATGTCCACTTTGCAAAATGTTTCGGCAGCGCCTCAGGTCGCAGCATCATTTTCGCCGGCTCATGTTGCCAGTCCTGCAATTCAGCCTCAAACGTCTACCTCTCTTGCTGCCCAGGTTCTCCAATTAAATGTTGTGCTCCTGACTACAGCCATCGTTCTTGTTAAGAATTGCTCAAGCTCACTCGTTCCTTGTCGAGCTTTATTGGATTCATGTTCTCAATTGCATCTCGTCACTTCTCGCTTTGCGCAGCAATTGGGTCTTAAGAAAACAAGATCATCAGCTACCGTCTCAGGCCTTGGTGACACAAGCGTGTCAACTGATGGAAACGCTGTCCATATCTGCCTGAAATCTCGAGCCTCGGAATACGTCACCAGGTTCTCAGCGCTCGTTGCGCCTACGATCACGGGTAGTCAGCCTAGTTTCGCTATTGATACATCAGATTGGAATATTCCGCCGATTATGGGAAATTGAGAGCAGTGCAGAAGCCGTTGTTAAGGCCAGCAAGGAATAAATAGAATGCGAAGAGCACTTTGTTAACAACTTTTCTCGCTGAATATTCTGTTTGATTGCTTTTAAAGCACAACGCTGATCAACTGGGAGAATTTTATAGCCGCGCCTATCGTCGATTTCTCAGTCTCGAGCGCAAGTTTATGCGGCATCCGCATCTTAAAGAGCAATATTCTGATTCCATCAATGAATATGCTGATTTGAAGCACATGTCTCGGGTCGGTCCTGAGTCCGTTGGCTTGTGCAAGTACTTTCTTCCGCATCACTGCGTCTACTGGATATTCCCTAAATGATGTGATGATGGCCGGACCAACTATACAGCCGAAGCTATTTCACATTTTACTTAGATTTCGTTCGTACTTGGTGGCTCTCACAGGAGACATTTGCAAAATGTATCGTTGTGTTCGAGTAGACACTTCTGATAGCTATCTTCAGTGTATATTGTGGAGAGATTCCCCTCACAAGGAGGTGGAAATCTACGAATTGGATACCGTAACATATGGCACGAAGGCGGCATCTTTCTTATCCGTTCGTGCAATGCACCAGCTGGCCCTCGATGAACAGGGTTCATTTCCTGTTGGCTCGACTGCTCTGCAACGAGAGTTTTACGTTGACGATTTTATTTCTGGAGGCAACTCTTGGCAACTTTAAACTGCGAAAATGGTGCTCTAGTCATCAAGAGGTGCTCGAGGGAGTAGACGAAGAAGACAAGGAGAAATATCTCACATTTGATGACGGAAGCAACATAACCAAGGCACTTGGCCTTGCTTGGGATCCCGCGTCCGACCAGTTGTTGTTATAGCCTGTACCCAAAGGGTGAAAGGCTATACTAGTTTTGTGCGCATGTATGTAACACACAGAAGGAGGCGTGGCAGACCCCACATAGTATATATATTCTTGATCAGGGTGACAAACCGAGTCGATATAGCCATGTCCGTCCGTCCGTCTGTATGAGCGCAAGGATCTCAGAAGGTACAAGAGCTAGAATTACCAAACTTGGCATTCAGGTTCCCCTAAGCCCTAGGCAGGTCAAGTTTTTTTTTTATTTTGATACACCCCCCCCACTCCCGCGCAATTCGTGTTTTTTCTTATAACTTCAGTAATTCTTGGAATTTTCAATTTTGGTAGTTACATCCAGTTAGTGCTTATGTGTCCGTGTGCCAAATTTCATCATGATAGGTCAATTCTGAAGAAAGTTATAGCCATAAGTAAAATCGCTGCTCATGCGCTGCCTGCAGCTCTGCCAGCAGCGCTGCCCGCACCTGTTGTTATGTTGCTGCTTTGGTTCAACTTTGTGCTGCATACATACACGCATATAAACACGCATAGGTACGTGATGTAAATGTATTCTGTTTAAACTGAACATAAACATGTATTTTAATTTAATTTAATTAATTAATTAATTCATTCTTTTTTTTTAATAACTTAATTTAAAAAAAAAAAATTTTTTTTTAATTTTTCTTTTTTGTGGAGAGTACAGGCTATTTTACTGTCGGGCTTGCTCGACTCTAGCGTTCTATCTTGTTTCCTTTAGAGCCTTTAGAAGCAACTCTGAAGCCTTGAAGACGCTCGGTGTTGTCTACTATAGCCCGTTTCTATGATCCGCTTGGGCTTCTTGGGCCATTCATTACTAAATGCAAGATATTTCTTCAACAGCTCTGCAAGGTCCAACTGACGTGGGATGATAGCTTGCCTTTTGAACGCAACACAGCTTGGATTGAGCTAAGCAGCTGCTTTCAAAACGTTCGTCGACTGTCGTTCCCCAGATTTGCTCTCAAGGCTGACGCTGAAGTGGAGATACATGGATTTTGCGATGCTAGCGTTGAGGCTTATGGCGCTGCGTGTACGCTGTGTGCAGAGGGCAAGCTGCTGCAAGTAATCTTCTATGCTCAAAGTCTCGAGTTGCGCCGTTAAAGACGCTGTCGGTGCCAAAGCTCGAGTTGAGTGGTGCTAAACTACTAGCTCAGCTTTTGCATGAGATCCAGCACACACGCATTTTCGTCGGGAAGTTCTACTGCTGGTGCGATTCCTCCGTGGCTCTTTCCTGGATCAGAGACGAATCTTACTGGTTCAACGTATTCGTGGCAAATCGAGTAGCAGCCATACAGGAGCTGACTTTCAATATGGAGTGGCATTATGTTCCCACAACACTCAATCGAGCGGATATTCTGTCGGGAGGCGCTGTTTCTGAAGCTCTAGCCCAATCTGAGCTCTGGTTGCATGGCCCTTCATATTTGGTGGGTGATCACGCCGACTGGCCAGTTTCTTGTCTCCACGAAAGGCAGACACTTGAATTGCGGAAAAGTGCGCTGCTGGTGACATCTCCGCATTTAGATGTCACTCTTGGATGCAAGCACATAAACTCTTTTACTTCAATGCAGCGAACTTTTGGCTACATTCACAAGTTTATTAATCGGGTAAGGCACCCTGGCCTTACTGTATCGGACCTGCATCATGGCACCCAGATTTTGCTTCGTATTGTGCAACTGGCTAGTCTGTATGATGACATCAAGGAGTTGCAGTCGGACGGCATGGTCAAAAAATCGAGTTCCATCGTTTCTCTCGCTCCGTTTATTGACAACAGTGGAGTTCTTCGCGTTGGTGGACGGCTTGGAAATTCGTCGCTTGGATATGATGCGCGGTATTCTATTATTCTTCTTCGCCGTCATCCAATCACACTGGCACTCATCGCTCATTCACATGAAACGAACTTGCATGCCGGTCCTCGTTCTCTTGCCAAAATTCGCCTTCAGTACTGGCCAATCGGCGGCCTGCGAACGGTGTCAAAGGCAGTTGGCAAGTGTGTGAAGTGCTTCAGAGCCTGGCCAAGACTTGTTGAGCATATTATGGCGGATCTTCCGAGGGAGGGAGGGGTCTTGAGGCCGTTCTGGCATTCACGATCACTGGAGTCGATTATTGTGAACCCTTCTTCTACAAGTCAGATGCATGCACCAGGCCACCAATGAAGTGCTATATAGCCGTGTTTATTTGCTTTACAAGTAAAGCGGTGCATTTAGAGCTTGTGAAGGATTTGTCCACCGCTTCGTTTCTTAGCGCTCTGAAGCGTTTTATATCTACTCGTAGCAAGCCGAGCCAAATTTGGTCTGATAATGCTACCAATTTTGTCGGCGCCAAAAATGAACTACTGGAATTGAAACAGCTCGTACTAACGATTCTCACATGGAAGCAGTTCATCAATTTTGCTGGGCTGATAGCATCGAGTGGCGTTTCATATCCCCTCGCTCTCCGCACTTTGGTGGACTGTGGGAGTCGACGGTGAAGATGGCGAAACACCATTTTTATCGCATCCATCATCGAGCCTGATCTTACGAAGCTCAACTACAATCGTCTAGATGGCTGGCAGCGCGTATCCCAGTTGCAACAGGTGTTTTGAGCCCGTTGGCGTGAGGAGTACCTTACTCTCCTCCAGCAACGTGCCAAGTGGCGCATGCCTGCGCATCCATTGTGTGTCAACGATGTTGTGCTCGTAAAGGACGAGAATCTTCCTCCCATGCGATGGCCGATGGCTCGAGTAGTCAAACTCATGCCTGGAAAGGATGGCGTTTCTCGTGTTGCTGATCTGAAGACTGCATCTGGAGCTATCAGGAGGGCCGTCAACAAGTTGTGCCTGCTGCCCCTCAAGGATTCGGTTGAAAGACAAGCGTCCAACGGGGGAAGTATGTTCGGCGCAGCGGCAGCGAAGACATCCAAATAGATTTAACAGTTGATAACTTGTAACGTAAATTCATAACACATCATTGTTTGCCATTTGCATAAAGCTCTGTAACATAACATCATGTAATTTGGCTGCTTGTGCAGCGCTCTCTTGCTATAATTAACATTCAAATTTGGCAACGCTCTCGCTCTCATTTGCAGCTGATCTGCAAATGCAGCTAAAGTGGTAGCGCGTGCGTTCGTCAAGTCTAGTCTGCAACTGTTGCCCGCTTGCGCTAGTCTGCAATTGTAGCCCGCCCGCGCAGTTCATTCTCTTTGTACTCGATTAATTTGATCTCGCATTTTGTTGTTGTTTTGGTGAAGCAAGACAATTGGTCTGAGCCACAGCCATAATAGTAATTGCCAGTGCATATTTGCAATAAACATTTATAACGTTGTTGTTGAAAGTCATCTTGTTTTATTTGCTGAAAAGCAAGTCTTGATTATCGTGTTCAATACAGCTGCCAAAAAATATTGGAGGCCCCGGCGAGATCGATTTTCGTGTTTTCGTTTGTCGCGAGTTAAAGACAATTAATAAGCGAACATTACTTATAGTTGCTATTAGTAAGCAAGTGCATTGTTAAAAAGTGCTACATTTGAACATTACATACATATGCCCATGCATAGTGGACGCTGTAAGAGCCGTTGCTTGCAGTTCGTCAAATTCGTTGCATTAGCGTACATACGTATATGCTAACAGCCGCGCAAAAGCAATTGCTTTTGGTTTACCGTTCGTTGTCATCAGTGCCCGCGCAAAGTCATAGCTGTTTTATCGGCCGATTACGTGTTGTTGTTTAGCGCTTGCCTTCTGTCAAAATGGTGGATGAAGTGCAAGTTGGCGCGTCAGGGCCCAACAGGGTGCCTTTTTTGAAGCGCAAAGTCTCCGCAATGCTTGAGATGAGAAATCTTAATCAGGTCTACACTGATGTACGTTTTAATCGTTGCACCATCGACGACCTGGAGGTGCTTCAGCATCGCATAAATGAGTCCAAATTAGAGTTCAAGGGCGCACATAGCTCATTGGAAGAGCTGGATCATAATGAAATTGGAAGTCCGCCGCGAACTGAATTTAATTTGTTGGTAGACGCATTAGATGATCGCGTGCGTGAGAATATACGTCGCCGCCAATCTCATTTGCCTGCCCATTCCACACTTGGCCGTCTGGAGGAGCCAAACCGTGATCATGGCAAGTAGACCACGTCTTCCAGAAATAAAGCTTCCTTCTTTTTCTGGTGGATATACGGAATACGCGGACTTCATTGCAATATTCAATTCAGTCATCGACAAAGATGCCGACCTGACTGATATTGAAAAACTTCAGCATTTACGGTCATGCCTGCTTGGCCCAGCACTAGAAGCAGTGAGATCGCTTGAATTCTCTAGTGCCAATTATCGTGTGGCACTGGATATTTTATCTAAACGTCTTAGTAACAAACGTCTTGTTTTCCAGGCACACATAAAGGAGATTCTTGGGCTCCAGAGGGTAGATTCGTCGTCTGCTGCAAAACTTCGTGAATTTTCGGACAAGGAGAACTCGCACATGCGCGCTTTGCAAACGCTGGGTAATTTGGAGCAAATCTCTGTTTCAAAAGCTTGACGCTGCAACTCAGACCCAACTGGTCTGACAGAAGAGGCAACGTCAGTGGATCAGATACCGTCTGCCTCGGAGTTTTATGACTATTTGGAAAAGCAATGCCGAAGATTGGAAAACGTACAACACGCTATGACAACCAATACGCCGAGCATTCAGGTGGGAAAACCCAACCAAAGTACTAACCACTGTAGAAAGGCTTTCGTTGCTGCCCGAACTAACCAAGATATCTGTCTGTTTTGCGAAGCGACTGGGCATGGAATTTACTCATGCAGTAGATTTGGAAATTTGTCTCCTTCTTTGCGCCACAAGGAAGTAAAAAAGCTCGCTCTTTGCTACAACTGCCTAAAAAAAGGGCATCAAACTTGGTCTTGCAGTAGTGGCCACTGTCGCGTTTGTGGTGGAAAGCATCACACCTTGCTGCACTTTGGCAACTCGATGTCCACTTTGCAAAATGTTTCGGCAGCGCCTCAGGTCGCAGCATCGTTTTCGCCGGCTCATGTTGCCAGTCCTGCAATTCAGCCTCAAACGTCTACCTCTCTTGCTGCCCAGGTTCTCCAATTAAATGTTGTGCTCCTGACTACAGCCATCGTTCTTGTTAAGAATTGCTCAAGCTCACTCGTTCCTTGTCGAGCTTTATTGGATTCATGTTCTCAATTGCATCTCGTCACTTCTCGCTTTGCGCAGCAATTGGGTCTTAAGAAAACAAGATCATCAGCTACCGTCTCAGGCCTTGGTGACACAAGCGTGTCAACTGATGGAAACGCTGTCCATATCTGCCTGAAATCTCGAGCCTCGGAATACGTCACCAGGTTCTCAGCGCTCGTTGCGCCTACGATCACGGGTAGTCAGCCTAGTTTCGCTATTGATACATCAGATTGGAATATTCCGCCGATTATGGGAAATTGAGAGCAGTGCAGAAGCCGTTGTTAAGGCCAGCAAGGAATAAATAGAATGCGAAGAGCACTTTGTTAACAACTTTTCTCGCTGAATATTCTGTTTGATTGCTTTTAAAGCACAACGCTGATCAACTGGGAGAATTTTATAGCCGCGCCTATCGTCGATTTCTCAGTCTCGAGCGCAAGTTTATGCGGCATCCGCATCTTAAAGAGCAATATTCTGATTCCATCAATGAATATGCTGATTTGAAGCACATGTCTCGGGTCGGTCCTGAGTCCGTTGGCTTGTGCAAGTACTTTCTTCCGCATCACTGCGTCTACTGGATATTCCCTAAATGATGTGATGATGGCCGGACCAACTATACAGCCGAAGCTATTTCACATTTTACTTAGATTTCGTTCGTACTTGGTGGCTCTCACAGGAGACATTTGCAAAATGTATCGTTGTGTTCGAGTAGACACTTCTGATAGCTATCTTCAGTGTATATTGTGGAGAGATTCCCCTCACAAGGAGGTGGAAATCTACGAATTGGATACCGTAACATATGGCACGAAGGCGGCATCTTTCTTATCCGTTCGTGCAATGCACCAGCTGGCCCTCGATGAACAGGGTTCATTTCCTGTTGGCTCGACTGCTCTGCAACGAGAGTTTTACGTTGACGATTTTATTTCTGGAGGCAACTCTTGGCAACTTTAAACTGCGAAAATGGTGCTCTAGTCATCAAGAGGTGCTCGAGGGAGTAGACGAAGAAGACAAGGAGAAATATCTCACATTTGATGACGGAAGCAACATAACCAAGGCACTTGGCCTTGCTTGGGATCCCGCGTCCGACCAGTTGTTGTTATAGCCTGTACCCAAAGGGTGAAAGGCTATACTAGTTTTGTGCGCATGTATGTAACACACAGAAGGAGGCGTGGCAGACCCCACATAGTATATATATTCTTGATCAGGGTGACAAACCGAGTCGATATAGCCATGTCCGTCCGTCCGTCTGTATGAAACTTGGCATTCAGGTTCCCCTAAGCCCTAGGCAGGTCAAGTTTTTTTTTTTATTTTGATACACCCCCCCACTCCCGCGCAATTCGTGTTTTTTCTTATAACTTCAGTAATTCTTGGAATTTTCAATTTTGGTAGTTACATCCAGTTAGTGCTTATGTGTCCGTGTGCCAAATTTCATCATGATAGGTCAATTCTGAAGAAAGTTATAGCCATAAGTAAAATCGCTGCTCATGCGCTGCCTGCAGCTCTGCCAGCAGCGCTGCCCGCACCTGTTGTTATGTTGCTGCTTTGGTTCAACTTTGTGCTGCATACATACACGCATATAAACACGCATAGGTACGTGATGTAAATGTATTCTGTTTAAACTGAACATAAACATGTATTTTAATTTAATTTAATTAATTAATTAATTCATTCTTTTTTTTTAATAACTTAATTTAAAAAAAAAAAATTTTTTTTTAATTTTTCTTTTTTGTGGAGAGTACAGGCTATTTTACTGTCGGGCTTGCTCGACTCTAGCGTTCTATCTTGTTTCCTTTAGAGCCTTTAGAAGCAACTCTGAAGCCTTGAAGACGCTCGGTGTTGTCTACTATAGCCCGTTTCTATGATCCGCTTGGGCTTCTTGGGCCATTCATTACTAAATGCAAGATATTTCTTCAACAGCTCTGCAAGGTCCAACTGACGTGGGATGATAGCTTGCCTTTTGAACGCAACACAGCTTGGATTGAGCTAAGCAGCTGCTTTCAAAACGTTCGTCGACTGTCGTTCCCCAGATTTGCTCTCAAGGCTGACGCTGAAGTGGAGATACATGGATTTTGCGATGCTAGCGTTGAGGCTTATGGCGCTGCGTGTACGCTGTGTGCAGAGGGCAAGCTGCTGCAAGTAATCTTCTATGCTCAAAGTCTCGAGTTGCGCCGTTAAAGACGCTGTCGGTGCCAAAGCTCGAGTTGAGTGGTGCTAAACTACTAGCTCAGCTTTTGCATGAGATCCAGCACACACGCATTTTCGTCGGGAAGTTCTACTGCTGGTGCGATTCCTCCGTGGCTCTTTCCTGGATCAGAGACGAATCTTACTGGTTCAACGTATTCGTGGCAAATCGAGTAGCAGCCATACAGGAGCTGACTTTCAATATGGAGTGGCATTATGTTCCCACAACACTCAATCGAGCGGATATTCTGTCGGGAGGCGCTGTTTCTGAAGCTCTAGCCCAATCTGAGCTCTGGTTGCATGGCCCTTCATATTTGGTGGGTGATCACGCCGACTGGCCAGTTTCTTGTCTCCACGAAAGGCAGACACTTGAATTGCGGAAAAGTGCGCTGCTGGTGACATCTCCGCATTTGGATGTCACTCTTGGATGCAAGCACATAAACTCTTTTACTTCAATGCAGCGAACTTTTGGCTACATTCACAAGTTTATTAATCGGGTAAGGCACCCTGGCCTTACTGTATCGGACCTGCATCATGGCACCCAGATTTTGCTTCGTATTGTGCAACTGGCTAGTCTGTATGATGACATCAAGGAGTTGCAGTCGGACGGCATGGTCAAAAAATCGAGTTCCATCGTTTCTCTCGCTCCGTTTATTGACAACAGTGGAGTTCTTCGCGTTGGTGGACGGCTTGGAAATTCGTCGCTTGGATATGATGCGCGGTATTCTATTATTCTTCTTCGCCGTCATCCAATCACACTGGCACTCATCGCTCATTCACATGAAACGAACTTGCATGCCGGTCCTCGTTCTCTTGCCAAAATTCGCCTTCAGTACTGGCCAATCGGCGGCCTGCGAACGGTGTCAAAGGCAGTTGGCAAGTGTGTGAAGTGCTTCAGAGCCTGGCCAAGACTTGTTGAGCATATTATGGCGGATCTTCCGAGGGAGGGAGGGGTCTTGAGGCCGTTCTGGCATTCACGATCACTGGAGTCGATTATTGTGAACCCTTCTTCTACAAGTCAGATGCATGCACCAGGCCACCAATGAAGTGCTATATAGCCGTGTTTATTTGCTTTACAAGTAAAGCGGTGCATTTAGAGCTTGTGAAGGATTTGTCCACCGCTTCGTTTCTTAGCGCTCTGAAGCGTTTTATATCTACTCGTAGCAAGCCGAGCCAAATTTGGTCTGATAATGCTACCAATTTTGTCGGCGCCAAAAATGAACTACTGGAATTGAAACAGCTCGTACTAACGATTCTCACATGGAAGCAGTTCATCAATTTTGCTGGGCTGATAGCATCGATTGGCGTTTCATATCCCCTCGCTCTCCGCACTTTGGTGGACTGTGGGAGTCGACGGTGAAGATGGCGAAACACCATTTTTATCGCATCCATCATCGAGCCTGATCTTACGAAGCTCAACTACAATCGTCTAGATGGCTGGCAGCGCGTATCCCAGTTGCAACAGGTGTTTTGAGCCCGTTGGCGTGAGGAGTACCTTACTCTCCTCCAGCAACGTGCCAAGTGGCGCATGCCTGCGCATCCATTGTGTGTCAACGATGGTGTGCTCGTAAAGGACGAGAATCTTCCTCCCATGCGATGGCCGATGGCTCGAGTAGTCAAACTCATGCCTGGAAAGGATGGCGTTTCTCGTGTTGCTGATCTGAAGACTGCATCTGGAGCTATCAGGAGGGCCGTCAACAAGTTGTGCCTGCTGCCCCTCAAGGATTCGGTTGAAAGACAAGCGTCCAACGGGGGAAGTATGTTCGGCGCAGCGGCAGCGAAGACATCCAAATAGATTTAACAGTTGATAACTTGTAACGTAAATTCATAACACATCATTGTTTGCCATTTGCATAAAGCTCTGTAACATAACATCATGTAATTTGGCTGCTTGTGCAGCGCTCTCTTGCTATAATTAACATTCAAATTTGGCAACGCTCTCGCTCTCATTTGCAGCTGATCTGCAAATGCAGCTAAAGTGGTAGCGCGTGCGTTCGTCAAGTCTAGTCTGCAACTGTTGCCCGCTTGCGCTAGTCTGCAATTGTAGCCCGCCCGCGCAGTTCATTCTCTTTGTACTCGATTAATTTGATCTCGCATTTTGTTGTTGTTTTGGTGAAGCAAGACAATTGGTCTGAGCCACAGCCATAATAGTAATTGCCAGTGCATATTTGCAATAAACATTTATAACGTTGTTGTTGAAAGTCATCTTGTTTTATTTGCTGAAAAGCAAGTCTTGATTATCGTGTTCAATACAGCTGCCAAAAAATATTGGAGGCCCCGGCGAGATCGATTTTCGTGTTTTCGTTTGTCGCGAGTTAAAGACAATTAATAAGCGAACATTACTTATAGTTGCTATTAGTAAGCAAGTGCATTGTTAAAAAGTGCTACATTTGAACATTACATACATATGCCCATGCATAGTGGACGCTGTAAGAGCCGTTGCTTGCAGTTCGTCAAATTCGTTGCATTAGCGTACATACGTATATGCTAACAGCCGCGCAAAAGCAATTGCTTTTGGTTTACCGTTCGTTGTCATCAGTGCCCGCGCAAAGTCATAGCTGTTTTATCGGCCGATTACGTGTTGTTGTTTAGCGCTTGCCTTCTGTCAAAATGGTGGATGAAGTGCAAGTTGGCGCGTCAGGGCCCAACAGGGTGCCTTTTTTGAAGCGCAAAGTCTCCGCAATGCTTGAGATGAGAAATCTTAATCAGGTCTACACTGATGTACGTTTTAATCGTTGCACCATCGACGACCTGGAGGTGCTTCAGCATCGCATAAATGAGTCCAAATTAGAGTTCAAGGGCGCACATAGCTCATTGGAAGAGCTGGATCATAATGAAATTGGAAGTCCGCCGCGAACTGAATTTAATTTGTTGGTAGACGCATTAGATGATCGCGTGCGTGAGAATATACGTCGCCGCCAATCTCATTTGCCTGCCCATTCCACACTTGGCCGTCTGGAGGAGCCAAACCGTGATCATGGCAAGTAGACCACGTCTTCCAGAAATAAAGCTTCCTTCTTTTTCTGGTGGATATACGGAATACGCGGACTTCATTGCAATATTCAATTCAGTCATCGACAAAGATGCCGACCTGACTGATATTGAAAAACTTCAGCATTTACGGTCATGCCTGCTAGGCCCAGCACTAGAAGCAGTGAGATCGCTTGAATTCTCTAGTGCCAATTATCGTGTGGCACTGGATATTTTATCTAAACGTCTTAGTAACAAACGTCTTGTTTTCCAGGCACACATAAAGGAGATTCTTGGGCTCCAGAGGGTAGATTCGTCGTCTGCTGCAAAACTTCGTGAATTTTCGGACAAGGAGAACTCGCACATGCGCGCTTTGCAAACGCTGGGTAATTTGGAGCAAATCTCTGTTTCAAAAGCTTGACGCTGCAACTCAGACCCAACTGGTCTGACAGAAGAGGCAACGTCAGTGGATCAGATACCGTCTGCCTCGGAGTTTTATGACTATTTGGAAAAGCAATGCCGAAGATTGGAAAACGTACAACACGCTATGACAACCAATACGCCGAGCATTCAGGTGGGAAAACCCAACCAAAGTACTAACCACTGTAGAAAGGCTTTCGTTGCTGCCCGAACTAACCAAGATATCTGTCTGTTTTGCGAAGCGACTGGGCATGGAATTTACTCATGCAGTAGATTTGGAAATTTGTCTCCTTCTTTGCGCCACAAGGAAGTAAAAAAGCTCGCTCTTTGCTACAACTGCCTAAAAAAAGGGCATCAAACTTGGTCTTGCAGTAGTGGCCACTGTCGCGTTTGTGGTGGAAAGCATCACACCTTGCTGCACTTTGGCAACTCGATGTCCACTTTGCAAAATGTTTCGGCAGCGCCTCAGGTCGCAGCATCGTTTTCGCCGGCTCATGTTGCCAGTCCTGCAATTCAGCCTCAAACGTCTACCTCTCTTGCTGCCCAGGTTCTCCAATTAAATGTTGTGCTCCTGACTACAGCCATCGTTCTTGTTAAGAATTGCTCAAGCTCACTCGTTCCTTGTCGAGCTTTATTGGATTCATGTTCTCAATTGCATCTCGTCACTTCTCGCTTTGCGCAGCAATTGGGTCTTAAGAAAACAAGATCATCAGCTACCGTCTCAGGCCTTGGTGACACAAGCGTGTCAACTGATGGAAACGCTGTCCATATCTGCCTGAAATCTCGAGCCTCGGAATACGTCACCAGGTTCTCAGCGCTCGTTGCGCCTACGATCACGGGTAGTCAGCCTAGTTTCGCTATTGATACATCAGATTGGAATATTCCGCCGATTATGGGAAATTGAGAGCAGTGCAGAAGCCGTTGTTAAGGCCAGCAAGGAATAAATAGAATGCGAAGAGCACTTTGTTAACAACTTTTCTCGCTGAATATTCTGTTTGATTGCTTTTAAAGCACAACGCTGATCAACTGGGAGAATTTTATAGCCGCGCCTATCGTCGATTTCTCAGTCTCGAGCGCAAGTTTATGCGGCATCCGCATCTTAAAGAGCAATATTCTGATTCCATCAATGAATATGCTGATTTGAAGCACATGTCTCGGGTCGGTCCTGAGTCCGTTGGCTTGTGCAAGTACTTTCTTCCGCATCACTGCGTCTACTGGATATTCCCTAAATGATGTGATGATGGCCGGACCAACTATACAGCCGAAGCTATTTCACATTTTACTTAGATTTCGTTCGTACTTGGTGGCTCTCACAGGAGACATTTGCAAAATGTATCGTTGTGTTCGAGTAGACACTTCTGATAGCTATCTTCAGTGTATATTGTGGAGAGATTCCCCTCACAAGGAGGTGGAAATCTACGAATTGGATACCGTAACATATGGCACGAAGGCGGCATCTTTCTTATCCGTTCGTGCAATGCACCAGCTGGCCCTCGATGAACAGGGTTCATTTCCTGTTGGCTCGACTGCTCTGCAACGAGAGTTTTACGTTGACGATTTTATTTCTGGAGGCAACTCTTGGCAACTTTAAACTGCGAAAATGGTGCTCTAGTCATCAAGAGGTGCTCGAGGGAGTAGACGAAGAAGACAAGGAGAAATATCTCACATTTGATGACGGAAGCAACATAACCAAGGCACTTGGCCTTGCTTGGGATCCCGCGTCCGACCAGTTGTTGTTATAGCCTGTACCCAAAGGGTGAAAGGCTATACTAGTTTTGTGCGCATGTATGTAACACACAGAAGGAGGCGTGGCAGACCCCACATAGTATATATATTCTTGATCAGGGTGACAAACCGAGTCGATATAGCCATGTCCGTCCGTCCGTCTGTATGAGCGCAAGGATCTCAGAAGGTACAAGAGCTAGAATTACCAAACTTGGCATTCAGGTTCCCCTAAGCCCTAGGCAGGTCAAGTTTTTTTTTTATTTTGATACACCCCCCCACTCCCGCGCAATTCGTGTTTTTTCTTATAACTTCAGTAATTCTTGGAATTTTCAATTTTGGTAGTTACATCCAGTTAGTGCTTATGTGTCCGTGTGCCAAATTTCATCATGATAGGTCAATTCTGAAGAAAGTTATAGCCATAAGTAAAATCGCTGCTCATGCGCTGCCTGCAGCTCTGCCAGCAGCGCTGCCCGCACCTGTTGTTATGTTGCTGCTTTGGTTCAACTTTGTGCTGCATACATACACGCATATAAACACGCATAGGTACGTGATGTAAATGTATTCTGTTTAAACTGAACATAAACATGTATTTTAATTTAATTTAATTAATTAATTAATTCATTCTTTTTTTTTAATAACTTAATTTAAAAAAAAAAAATTTTTTTTTAATTTTTCTTTTTTGTGGAGAGTACAGGCTATTTTACTGTCGGGCTTGCTCGACTCTAGCGTTCTATCTTGTTTCCTTTAGAGCCTTTAGAAGCAACTCTGAAGCCTTGAAGACGCTCGGTGTTGTCTACTATAGCCCGTTTCTATGATCCGCTTGGGCTTCTTGGGCCATTCATTACTAAATGCAAGATATTTCTTCAACAGCTCTGCAAGGTCCAACTGACGTGGGATGATAGCTTGCCTTTTGAACGCAACACAGCTTGGATTGAGCTAAGCAGCTGCTTTCAAAACGTTCGTCGACTGTCGTTCCCCAGATTTGCTCTCAAGGCTGACGCTGAAGTGGAGATACATGGATTTTGCGATGCTAGCGTTGAGGCTTATGGCGCTGCGTGTACGCTGTGTGCAGAGGGCAAGCTGCTGCAAGTAATCTTCTATGCTCAAAGTCTCGAGTTGCGCCGTTAAAGACGCTGTCGGTGCCAAAGCTCGAGTTGAGTGGTGCTAAACTACTAGCTCAGCTTTTGCATGAGATCCAGCACACACGCATTTTCGTCGGGAAGTTCTACTGCTGGTGCGATTCCTCCGTGGCTCTTTCCTGGATCAGAGACGAATCTTACTGGTTCAACGTATTCGTGGCAAATCGAGTAGCAGCCATACAGGAGCTGACTTTCAATATGGAGTGGCATTATGTTCCCACAACACTCAATCGAGCGGATATTCTGTCGGGAGGCGCTGTTTCTGAAGCTCTAGCCCAATCTGAGCTCTGGTTGCATGGCCCTTCATATTTGGTGGGTGATCACGCCGACTGGCCAGTTTCTTGTCTCCACGAAAGGCAGACACTTGAATTGCGGAAAAGTGCGCTGCTGGTGACATCTCCGCATTTGGATGTCACTCTTGGATGCAAGCACATAAACTCTTTTACTTCAATGCAGCGAACTTTTGGCTACATTCACAAGTTTATTAATCGGGTAAGGCACCCTGGCCTTACTGTATCGGACCTGCATCATGGCACCCAGATTTTGCTTCGTATTGTGCAACTGGCTAGTCTGTATGATGACATCAAGGAGTTGCAGTCGGACGGCATGGTCAAAAAATCGAGTTCCATCGTTTCTCTCGCTCCGTTTATTGACAACAGTGGAGTTCTTCGCGTTGGTGGACGGCTTGGAAATTCGTCGCTTGGATATGATGCGCGGTATTCTATTATTCTTCTTCGCCGTCATCCAATCACACTGGCACTCATCGCTCATTCACATGAAACGAACTTGCATGCCGGTCCTCGTTCTCTTGCCAAAATTCGCCTTCAGTACTGGCCAATCGGCGGCCTGCGAACGGTGTCAAAGGCAGTTGGCAAGTGTGTGAAGTGCTTCAGAGCCTGGCCAAGACTTGTTGAGCATATTATGGCGGATCTTCCGAGGGAGGGAGGGGTCTTGAGGCCGTTCTGGCATTCACGATCACTGGAGTCGATTATTGTGAACCCTTCTTCTACAAGTCAGATGCATGCACCAGGCCACCAATGAAGTGCTATATAGCCGTGTTTATTTGCTTTACAAGTAAAGCGGTGCATTTAGAGCTTGTGAAGGATTTGTCCACCGCTTCGTTTCTTAGCGCTCTGAAGCGTTTTATATCTACTCGTAGCAAGCCGAGCCAAATTTGGTCTGATAATGCTACCAATTTTGTCGGCGCCAAAAATGAACTACTGGAATTGAAACAGCTCGTACTAACGATTCTCACATGGAAGCAGTTCATCAATTTTGCTGGGCTGATAGCATCGATTGGCGTTTCATATCCCCTCGCTCTCCGCACTTTGGTGGACTGTGGGAGTCGACGGTGAAGATGGCGAAACACCATTTTTATCGCATCCATCATCGAGCCTGATCTTACGAAGCTCAACTACAATCGTCTAGATGGCTGGCAGCGCGTATCCCAGTTGCAACAGGTGTTTTGAGCCCGTTGGCGTGAGGAGTACCTTACTCTCCTCCAGCAACGTGCCAAGTGGCGCATGCCTGCGCATCCATTGTGTGTCAACGATGTTGTGCTCGTAAAGGACGAGAATCTTCCTCCCATGCGATGGCCGATGGCTCGAGTAGTCAAACTCATGCCTGGAAAGGATGGCGTTTCTCGTGTTGCTGATCTGAAGACTGCATCTGGAGCTATCAGGAGGGCCGTCAACAAGTTGTGCCTGCTGCCCCTCAAGGATTCGGTTGAAAGACAAGCGTCCAACGGGGGAAGTATGTTCGGCGCAGCGGCAGCGAAGACATCCAAATAGATTTAACAGTTGATAACTTGTAACGTAAATTCATAACACATCATTGTTTGCCATTTGCATAAAGCTCTGTAACATAACATCATGTAATTTGGCTGCTTGTGCAGCGCTCTCTTGCTATAATTAACATTCAAATTTGGCAACGCCCTCGCTCTCATTTGCAGCTGATCTGCAAATGCAGCTAAAGTGGTAGCGCGTGCGTTCGTCAAGTCTAGTCTGCAACTGTTGCCCGCTTGCGCTAGTCTGCAATTGTAGCCCGCCCGCGCAGTTCATTCTCTTTGTACTCGATTAATTTGATCTCGCATTTTGTTGTTGTTTTGGTGAAGCAAGACAATTGGTCTGAGCCACAGCCATAATAGTAATTGCCAGTGCATATTTGCAATAAACATTTATAACGTTGTTGTTGAAAGTCATCTTGTTTTATTTGCAGAAAAGCAAGTCTTGATTATCGTGTTCAATACAGCTGCCAAAAAATATTGGTCGCACAACAATATCCTTTTTACCAATGTATTGCTCGGCAACTTGGGATCAGATCTCACTTTCGTGGTAAAGAACCGCAGCCAGGTTCTAGACCTTACCATCGCCTCAGACACGCTATATAATAGCATTAAGAAATGAAGAGTTGTGTCTGAACATTCATTCTCAGACCACAGATATATTCAATTTGAACTATCTCTAAGCAATGAAAAACGAACTGTGACTAGAAACCCTAGACGCACAAATTGGCTCTCGTTTTCCAAACTCTTAGGGAATCTCTTGCCAGAAATCCCCCTCAAGGCCCAGACACGGTTAGCTTTACCTCAACCCTTATAGATAGGTTTACCACAGCTTCTGAAACCGTTTTTCAAAAATCATGCCCCATCGGCAAGCCGAGGAGAAAACTCAATCAAGAAAAAAAGACAGGACTCTCTTCAATGCAGGCAGATTCCAAGGAGGGGCTCGCATACAAAGTATAAGAAAGTACTCAATTGCTCGGATATCGAAAGCACCGCCGAGACCGCAAGGCTACGAAAGGTACTTTCAAAATCTCCCACCACATTAGGCTATCTACAGAAGCTGGACAAGTCATGGAAAACCTCAAGTGAAGAGTCACTCAAGTACCTCTAGAATTGGTATCTCTCAGCAACATCAGATATTCACTATATCCAGATACGTGAGTCAAGGAACCCCTCTAGAAGGTGTCCTCTCACCCCTCCTATGGAACGTGGCGGTAAATTCACTGCTACTATCCTTAGAAGGAATCGGAGGATGCCGTTTTGTTGCCTATGCAGATGACGTAGCAATATTATTTTCGGGAAAATTCCCTCAAACACTGTGTGAACGCATGACTGATGCTCTTAGCACATTATTAAGATGGGTACGGCGAGTGGCCTTGGCGTCAACCCCAGTAAAACTGAACTTGTACTCTTTACTAGGAAGTACAAAATTCCACTCCTCAATATAAATAAATCCTTCAGACTCCCAGACCATTGCAGCGTTTTCCAGGCGGAAATTCTCACTATTCAGGCAGCACAGTTCTCGGTATACCTCGTTTTGGGTCCCAAGACACAGGGACATTGAGGGCAACTGTAAAGCTGAGCTGGCATGACACGGTACTATCGTCCCTATCCTTCCGGATAATCTGTAATCAGCTGTAAGGACGAAAACGAGGAGGAAACAGTATCCCACCTCTTTTGCGACTGTCCAGCTCTACTAAGACCAATACGGCGGTTCTTAGGAGAAAATTTCCTCCCAACCTTATCGGCACTGTCCGATAAGGGGCCGAGGAATATTTCCACATTCATCCAAGCCTCTGGATGGGTACAGTTCATGCACAGACACGCAGATTCCACGGGACTGTGGATTGTGGAACAGTCCAAGCGGTAACACAATAGGTCATAATTTGGCCTATGTGAGTTAGGATCACATCCTGACTACCGCGCCAACCTAACCTACATAGGATATGCAAAATATTTTTAATGCAGATTGTTCAGAAAAACTAAAATGATTTTTTTATGAGGAATAATCGTCGTTGTTAGTGTTTTTAATCAAAACTCCTGGAAAAGCAAACCAGATATGAAAGCTCCCAAAAGCGATTTCTGTAGCACTGAGAATTGGTTTTGAGGCGGAAGAGATTTCTGTGGTACCCCTGATAATCAGCATATTATTAACGAAATTGCCAAGTCATGCGAATTGTAGTTTTAGACCACCGGTTGACACGATATTTTAAATAGGAAGCACAACCTCAGTAAAATAATTGTCTTATATTTTTGTAAGTTTAAAAAAGTACTCGTGCAAGTAAAAAAATTTTAGGCTTGCAGTTTTATTGCTTATAGTAAGGGGAACAAAAAATAAGAAAAAAGTTAAAGAAATCGTATTTCAATACATATAAAACTTAATGTAAACTTGTTCTTCATTATAAATAATTATATGTGACTTTTCATGATATGCTCAACTTATTGGGATTAATCAACTTAAATGAATTAAATTCGATATAATTAAGTGAAATTAATAACTAATAGGCTTTCCACTATTCATTATTAGCGAACTTAAGCGAAATGGCATGGAGTTAATCAATTATTTTAAGTGGGATAGGTCAATTTTTGCCCATTCTTGTTTTATGGCCAATTTAAGCTCTTTTGCTGTCTCAAACTGCCGGCAATTTTTGAACACTTCAGCGGATAGAATACCTCAGAGATCCTCAATTGGACTCATTGCTGGTCACTTTAAAACTGGAATATTTTTCTCGTTAACATATTCGGTGGTCAGCTTGGCACTATGTATTGGAGCATTATCCTGTTGAAAGGTCCACTCATCGCCGTATAACTGGCCGCCAAACTCCACTAACTCGTCGTCCAATAGGTCAACATACATTTTGGCATTCATCCTTGTGGATATAAAACACATTGGACTCTTTCCTTTGTAGCAAAACGCAGCCCATACCATTACCGTCCCACCACCATGACCACGCTTATAACAGGTGCGTCGATCCTGTCGCATATCGCGCCAATATTTTTTGCAACTATCAGGACCGTCCAGATTAAACTTTTTTTCATCATTGAAAATGACATTACGCCATTCCTCCTCCCAGAATGGATATCTGTGTGCGAAGTCAATACGTGCCTTCATATGGCGAGGTAAAAGCTTAGGTTTAGATACCATGGTAGTATGTTTAAGACTCTGATTTTCATGGATTATTTGAATAATCCTTGTTACATTGAGTCCCAATTGAGCCTTAATCTGTCCACTGCTCATTAAATCCACGGCTGCAAGTCGCTGGATTTGACGCTTGCATCGGGTGTCAATATCAGTTTTCCGTCCGCTGCGTGGTGTTGTTTTATATTCACTCGGATTTTTGAGGAAATTACTAATAGTATTTTTATGACGATTGAGTTTTTTTTAGCAATTTCAACATTTTTGGAACCGCTTTCATGCATTCCAATGATTAATCCTTGCTCATACTCCGAAAGGCTATTTCCACGCGGCATTTTGCACAGTCTAATACACCAATATTTAGGCAAATGCATTTTATAACATATATGTATACTCACGTTTAAATTTAGAATAAAATTATTGTAATTAAACCTTTTAAAACCAATTAATGAAGCGGAGCAGCGAGCGAATTGTAAAAGACACATATAATTATTTATAACCAAATACCAAAGGCACGGGTACTTTTTCAGCTAACGGTAAACTAAATATGCAGAGAACAAGGAAATGATAGTTGTGTATACATAAGAAGAGATAAACAAAACAGACTGCATTCTCAAAAATAAAGTGCCGTTACCTAATACGCAGAATACAGCAAAAATAGTTTGTCACATATAATTATTTTACTGAGGTATAACAACATATACTTGTGCAACAAAAACCATCGTTAGTCATGAGCAAATCCTGATGAAAATTGAGCAGCAACACACGGACTAGGTGGAATTTTTTATTGGCATCAATCTGCTTGTGCGTCGGGCTGGCGACCACTGCATGGTTTTTGTAAGGTCGCTCGCGATCGGCACTCTGCTAGTGAGTCTGGCTTACCAAAACATAGCGAAAGGAGCACTGCCAAAAGATCCACTACGTGACCACCGCTTTTTTAGTCGATGATCGTTTCCAACTCCCATTGTATTATTGTCATTTTTTAAATATAGTAATGTAATGCAGAAGTCATGATAAATTCATCCATTATTTTATTATTCCATTAATTTAGTACAAATATTAGACACGAAAAAATTTATTCAGAGGCCTCATCGTCAAGTCCAGAATACTTATTAGAAGATTGCAAAACCTAAAAATATAAAATAAAATGTCTTTACTCAAACAGAATCCAGCTCTTGTGTTACATTAGAGCGTTTACGATTAAAACTTTTTAACACCCACATGTACAATCTGTTGTATCTTACTATAGTTTTGTTTTTAAAATAATGTATAGGTCAATGAGAGCATTCTTCCATAAAACTGTAAATGACAAAGTCGAAGTGGAAAATCTTAAAATTACTCGCTAAGCCGTAAAATTTTACAAAAGAGAAGATGAAATAAAATTGAAGGTGAGAAAATTGGTTCCCTAAAAAAATGGTGAAAAAGAATGGCAAGGCATGCGGAACCTTGCCAACAAATAACAAATATTAAAACTAATAAATTTTACGCTCTCTTTTATGTGTGTTACAAGTCTTACATATTTTTAATATTCCAACAACACATTATTTTAAAATGTGTACGATATACTTTTTAAATTTGGTAATGGCAACCAGCAAATGAGCAGTCCCGCACTGAAAACTCACAATACAAAAATCGTGAGTTCCCATTTATGTATATAGTATTGACATACAAAAATATGTTGTTTTCTGAGTGCTTTAAGACGTACTTTCTGCTCACTTAAATTTTTGAAGGATAGTCGGTGTTGTATTATAACAATAGCTATAAGGATGACCTTATGGGTAGACGTTTTTGGGTATACGGTTAATAGTTACTTACAGGTCCAGACTGATTAGGTTGATACTTAGGCAAGGATCTTTCGCTCTTAGCATCTCGTTTATTTTTAATTTCCTCTTTTGGTTTCCCTTCTCGGCTTTGGTTAGTCCTAGATTTAGAACTCTCAGATCTAGAAAAAAAAAAAAACAGTCCAAGAAAGGATTCATCACTTATGTTTTAAATATGTACATGTATGTTGTTAAACAAGTAAAAAACAAGATAGAACGCTACAGTCGAGCAAGCCCGACAGTAAAATAGCCTGTACTCTCCACAAAAAGGAAAAATTAAAAAAAAAAAAAAATTTTTAAAAATTAAATTATTAAAAAAAATGAATGAATTAATTAATTAAAATAATTAACTAAATTAAATTAGAATACATGTTTATGTTCAGTTTAAACAGCATACATTTACATCACGTACCTATGCGTGTTTATATGCGTGTATGTATGCAGCACAAAGTTGAACAAAAGCAGCAACAACAACAACAGCTGCGGGCAGCGCTGCCGACAGAGCTGCAGGCAGCGCATGAGCAGCGATTTTACTTATGGCCATAACTTTCTTCAGAATTGACCTATCATGATGAAATTTGGCACACGGACACATTAGTACTAACTGGATGTACCTACCAAAATTGATTTTTAAATTCCGAGAATTACGGAAGTTATAAGAAAAAATACGAATTGCGGGGGAGTGGGGGGGTGTATCAGAAAAAATAAACAAACTCGTTCTGCCTAGGGCTTATAGAAACCTTGATACCAATTTTGGTTATCCTAGCTCTTGTACTTACTGAGATCCTTGCGCTCATACAGACAGACGGACAGACGGTCAGACGGACATGGCTGTATCGACTCGTCTTCTCATCCTGATCAAGAATATATATACTTTGTGGGGTCTGCCACGCCTCCTTCTGTGTGTTACATACATGCGCACAAAACTAGTATAGCCTTTCACCTTTTGGGTACAGGCTATAAAAAGCTAAAGTCGGGTGTCCCGACTTTGAAAAACTCTGTACATATGTTTAGAATAATTATACAGCAGCGCTTGAGCAGCGAATATATTTATTTGCCAAGTTTAAAAGTTCGAAATTCCAAGAAATACGGGAGTTATGGATTCCGGGGGAGGGGGGAGGGAGGAAAATTCAAAAATACACATTTTTGCGTATTCACAAAATGCATCTTGGACTAAAAATTTGATGTTCCTAGGTCTTATAGTCTCCTCACAAACTATATATATTCTTCATCAGCATGACAAGACGAGTCGATCTATGTATGTCTGTCCGTCTGTCCGTATGAACACCTGGATCTCAGAGACTATAAGAGCTAGAGACACCAAATTTTGCACAAAGATGGCTTATGTGTGTACACTGTGCAAGATTGTTTTATTTTTTTTGATTCCCCCCCACTACCCACCTATGGGGGTTTTCCAAATTTTCCATTCGTATTATCGTCTATATCTCGGAGACTATAAAACCTAGGAACACCAAATTTAACAAGAAGTTATAGTTATACAGCTATACATTTTTTCTACTTATTGATATTTTTTGGTGCTTTTTGAGCTCACTCGACACTGCTTTTGGTGTATTCATCACATTTTCCTTAAGTTTCCGCAGTATTATGAGGCCTTTTATAGGCTTTGTTTTGCGTGGTCTTCCCGATCTGAACTAATTTATGAATGACTAGCAGGTATTGCCCGTCTTAACCCGGCTCAATATATTTCCAATTGTATTTATTTTGTGTGTGCATAACCTACCCATATGTTTTCACCTTAAAGGTTACCAGTAGGAAGGCATTTAAGGTATTTAAATGAACATTTTCTGTTCTTGACAAAAAATTGTTCAGTAGTCCGTTACATTTTTGTTCTTGACAAACTATTTCGTTAAACGAACATGACCACTATAACTAATATTTTTTAAAGCTCGTTTCCCCCCGTTGGAACTAAAATTTTCCACTACACTATGACGGATACTATAAAACGATACTTGAGTCCAAATTTAAATTCACGTTTGAGTCTTTTCGTGCCATATTGAGTCAATACGGCCACGCACAAACTCGGAATATGAAACACGGCACCCGTGTCAATGCCGTGCAGCGATGAGCCACGATCAAAAACTACTGGCACCGATACCATCAAAATATCGAAGTTTGAATGCAATAAGCAGAATATTTAAATAATGAAATCGAATTATTTATTGAGATCAATAAGAACAAATCATATACATACATACATCTGCCCGCAATGCGAAGCAGAATATGCGTAGCTCCATTATTCGGTTTCTGCTTTACTATCGCTTACGCAGTCGTTGCCTAGCGACTTTAACTGTAAACTTTTGGCGTTGTGCCTTTGCAATTAACATTAAATGGTCAAAACGAAAGAAGAAGAGCGAGCCAATGACTTGCAGTTGTTGTTGTTTTTAGAGCATTATTTTTTTTACAATCAAACAACTGTGTTCGATTGCCCAATGTATACATTAATACGAATGTACATACATGCTATATTCATACACAGGCATACATATGTGTGTATGTTGTTGTGTGTGTGAGTGTGTGTATGTGATGTCCCCAACTATTTGATATTTGTTGTTGCTGCATAAAGCTATTAATGAAAACCCTAATGCCAAATGCACTAAACAAAGAAAAAATTACTTTTAACAAGAGAGAACGCTACAGTCGAGCAAGCCCGACAGTGTAATACCCTGTACCCAGGTAAACTTCCGTCACTGAGTTATATGCGCCCAAAGCAGCAGCAAAAAGAGGAAGAAGAAGAGCGAACTTGTTGCTGCAGTTTGGGGGGGTTGTACTGGCGAGAATTTGTTTTGCTAATAACTTTTCTTAAAATTGACCGAATTGAATAAAATTTTGAACAACAATAGACAATTATATATAAATTATGTGTGCAAAGTTTGGTTTAGGTAGCATTTGAAATGTGGACGCTATTGACGAAATTCTGTAGCGGGGGAAGGGGGGGAAAATTAAAAAAAATAAAATAAACTCGTCCTTACTCGGACCTAGGAGAATCTGGATGCCAACTTTGGTTATTCCAGCTTTTATAGTTTCTGAGATCCTTGCGTTCATCCAGACGGAAAATGTTATATAATTTTCAATTAATTAACATTGCTTGCTCTGTCAGTGCAAGACGAATGTACATACATACATACATTTGTAGATACATATGTACATACATAGATGTGCACATATGTATGGACATTCACACATTAGTGTCTCACATTTTGCTTTGGCTATTTAATCGTTTGCACGCAACTACACGAACAGCTGTTTGTATGTGTGTGTGTGTATACTTAGTTGTTCCCAACTGTTTGATATTTTGTATTGTTTGTTCTCCCTGCTTTTGTAAAATGCATATTTTGAAAATCCTTGAATGCAAAGTTGTAGATTTATCCAAATTTTAAATCGATCGGACTAAATTTATAACACAAACTTTTCATTTGAAATAGTGAATAAATATTAAAACCCCAATAATTCAAGCTCCAACACAAATTTCGAAAATCCGAGTATGCAGTTTTGTTTGTATTCTTTAATTGATTTTAGAAACGAAGTTTTAAGTCGATCGGTTGAAATATGCAAACAAACTTTGGAGCTACTTTTCCCCCCTTTGGAGCTCGAATTTTCCAAAATCCCTTCTTAGTGCGCATCTACACCATGATAGGATACTTGAGCCCAAATTTCAGCATCCTAGCTTTTACCGTGTGGGCTGTGGGCTGTTGACGCGGTTTGCTTTTGTGCCCCAACATTTTTTTTTACAGGAAAACTCCCATATTTTAGGCCCCCAAAAAAATATAAAAAATCCAAGTATACAGTTTTTCTTGGAATTGTTCTGAGAGTATACAAACTAAGTTTAAAGTTAATCAGATGAAAACTGTAGATTGTTCATACAAACGTTGGGGCCTGTTTTCCCCCCTTTGGAGCTCGAGTTTTCCAAAATCCCTTCTTAGTGGGGACCTAGACTATGAAAGGATACTTGAGTCCAAATTTCAGCTTCCTAGCCTTTACCGTTTGGGCTGTGCGTTGATCACCTATCAGTCAGTCAGTCAGGACAAACTGTTTTATATATATAGATGCTTCTTCTTTTTTTAAATTTGGTAATAAATTTTTTGTCTATGTATGTGTTATATTATTTGTTACTACAGAAATATTTGCATTATACTTAGTCACCATTTCATTTCTAATGATTTCTCTTATTTAAATGCGATCAAACAGTGATTATTATTAATAAAATCAAGTAAAATCACTTCAAAAACAAGTAGAGAAGCTAAAGTCGGTTATCCCGACTTTGATATACTCTGTACATATGTGTAGAATAATTATGCGTGTATTTGTGTGTGTCTGAGCAAAGCAGTAACAACAACAACAGCTGCAGGCACTACTTGGTCTTATGTACATATATGGCTATAACTTCCTGTTAAGTCGGCCTATCATGAATCTTGGCATTTGGACTTATAATAACTAAATGGAAGTATTTGCCAAGTTTGAGTTCGAAATTCCAAGAATTACGGGAGTTAGAGAAAATCGCGATTTGCATGGGAGGGGAGAAGGTAGGAAAATTCCAAAATACACATTTTCTGCGTATTCCCACAAGGCATCTGAGACTAAAATTTGGTGACCGTAGGTTTTATAGCCTCGGGGATATAGGCGATTATACGAATGGAAAATCGAAAAATAAAACAAACATACACACATAACGCATCTTTGTGCATATTATAGTCTCTGACATCCAGGTGTTCATACGGACAGACAGACAGACAGGGCTAGATCGACTCGTCTCGTCATGCTGATCAAGAATATATATATACTTTGTGGGGTCTGCCACGCCTCCTTCTGCCTGTTACATTTTCAGCTCCCGCAAACCTAATATACTCTTGTACATTTTATGTACAGAGTATAATTAATTAATTAAATTAAATATAAAATATTCCATACATGCATACATACGTTTACATCAGAATCGTGTCTATTCGTGTTGGTGTACTTGTACATATGTATGTATGTGTGCATTGGGCCTGGTTATATGGCTATAACTCTAACTTCTTTCTAATCACCCTATCATAACTCGTCCTTTCTCGGGCTCAGAAGAATCTGTATACCAAGTTTGGTTATTCTGGCTCTTATACTTTCTGAGATCCTTGCGTTCATACAGACAGACGGACTTGGCTATATCGACTCGGCTTGTCATGCTGATCAAGAATATATATACTTTGTGGGGTCTGCCACGCCTCCTTCTGTGTGTTCCATGTACACTCGCACAAAACTAATATACCCTTGTACCCTTTGGGTACAGGGTATAAAAAAAATATAATTTAGACGGCTCAAATGGAAACCGAAAGTATTGGCGCGATTTAAGCAATCCCCGGCAGATTTGCCAAAGATGCAACCATGGCGGTATGGTACTCATGGTATGGGCGGCTTTAAGCTCCCTTGGTAAGCTACCAATATGCTTTATACCAGATCGGCTGAATGCCATTTCCAAAAGAGTTCCATGGATAGGGTTGGAAATTTCAGCAGGATAACGCCCCAATACACGTTGGACGGTATAGTATGACGTTTTTCTAGACAAGAAATATCACCTTAAAAAAAAATTCCGGATTTAAATCCAATCGAGGACCTTTAGGGCATCCCATCAGGCAAAGTTCTTAGGTGTGGAAAACAATTTGACCTTTTAAAAAATGTAAGAGAGGCCATTGTCCAGGAATGGCGACAAATTGACATAATCGTCCTTCAAAAGTTAGTTAATCCATGTTCTGACGGTTGCAATAGGCCGTATAACAAAAGGTAAACACTATATCTTACAAAAACAATAAGTAAATTGTATTCAAAATGTAAATAATAATTAAAATTCATTAAATTTCTTTTCATTTGCATATATATCAACTTTCTATGAAAAATTTCTTTTCGTTAACTTATTATTGATCAAATAATTAAATTCTAAATATACTTATGGTTTTTTAATTATCAATATCTATTACCTATATAAAAACAAGTAAAAAAGCTAAAGTCGGGTGTCCCGACTTTGAAATACTCTGTACATATGTTTACAATAATTATAAAAAATAAAAAAAATTAAGAAAATAAAAAAAAATTCAATGATCGATTTTACCTTTCTCGGTATTCGAACTCACGTAAAGGGTTTATAATTGCACATTTACATAGCAATTGCGTCTGTGTGAGTGTATGTATGCCTATGGGAGTTATGGGAGTTAGAGAAAATCGCATTTGCGGGGGAGAGGGGGGAGGGAGGGAAATTCCAAAATATACATTTTCTGCATATTCACACAAGGCACCTTGGACTAAAATTTGGTGTTCATAGGTCTTATGGTCTCCGAGATATAGGCGATTATACGAATGGAAAATCGGGAAAACCCCCATAGGGGGGAAGTGGGGGGGAATCAAAAAAATAAAACAAACTCGTATAGAATACACACATAACGCATCTTTGTGCAAAATTTGGTGTCTATCCTTATAGTCTCTGAGATCCAGGTGTTCATACGGACGGACAGACAGACAGACAGGGCTAGATCGACTCGTCTCGTCATGCGGATCAAGAATATATATACTTTGTGGGGTCTGCCACGCCTCCTTCTGCCTGTTACATTTTTCAGCTCCCGCAAACCTAATATACTTCTGTACATTTCATGTACAGAGTATAAAAATAAAAGGAAAAATCTAACATTCAAGAGTTCCTAAGAAACTTAAAAAAACCAGTTGCACATATATCAATTTTACTGAGGTATGTATTAGAAGATATTACCTATAGACTCCGAAACGGCTAAACCGATTTTGATCAAATTTTGTGGCAATATTCAAAATAGGGCAATGGGTGTACCTGTGAAGTTTCGTGGCGTTTGTTCGATTGCCCATTTTCATTTCTTTGGGAGTAGCCATTTTCTCTGTTTGTCAGTGTTTCATTCGTAAATAAATAAAATTGGAAAATCGAATTTAAAAAAACACAAAATCAAGAAAGATGAGCGAAAAAAGAGCAGCAGATAATGCCGATGACCGCGAATCATATCTAGAGCCATAGAAACGGAGCAAGAATGGGAGTTACGGCTTTGGCAAATGCGTGAAAGGGCATCTACCTCGAGAGCCATGTAAATAGAAACGGAAGAACGGGAGTCGTGGCTTCAGCAAACGTGCAAAGGGGCATCTACATCGAGAGCAGCAGAGACAGCGCACCAACATACTGCCCGACTTAATGATAATCGTCCGCAATTTGGTCGAGGGAGAGAACCGACTTAAAATTGGTGGCATTCCACTACAATAAGGATATTGACTACCCAAAAACACGAAGACGTAGTTATTGGCGCAATGACCAAAGTTTGTTTGCATTGCCACGTTCTGAAGTTTCCCCGGGTATTTGCTGTTCGAATGGTAAAGTTGTTCTGCCACCGCTCAATCAGCCACCAGAGCCGCTTCTGAGCTACATTTTTAGTGGCGCAACGCAAGCCGGATACGCTAGTAATAAAAAAAAAAAAAAACAAGTAAAAAAGCTAAAGTCGGGTGTCCCGACTTTGAAATACTCTGTACATATGTTTACAATAATTATAAAAAAAACAAGAGAGAACGCTTCAGTCGAGCCTGACAGTGTAATACCCTGTACCCAGGTAAACTTCCGTCACTGAGTTATATGCGCCCAAAGCAGCAGCAAAAAGAGGAAGAAGAAGAGCGAACTTGTTGATGCAGTTTGGGGGGGGTTGTACTGGCCAGAATTTGTTTCGCTAATAACTTTTCTTAGAACTGACAGAATTATATAAAATTTTAAATAAAATAAATAAATAAAATAAATATGTATAAATTATGTGTTTGGTTTAGGTAGCATTTGAAATGTGGACGCCATCAACAAAATTCTGTAGCGGGGGCAGGGGGGGGGGGGGGGGGGGGGGGGGACAGACGGACATGTCTAGATCGATTTCTTTCGTCATGCTGATTCAGAATATATATACTTTATGGGGTCGGAGATGCTTCCTTCTGCATGTTACATACTTTGCACAAACCTAATATACCCTTTTTAACCTACGGTCTATCATGAAATCACGACTTGCATGGGAGAGGGGGGAGGGAGGGAAATTCCAAAATACACATTTTCTGCGTATTCACATAAGGCATCTGGGACTAAAATTTGGTGTCCGTAGGTCTTATAGCCTCTGAGATCCAGGTGTTTATACGGACAGACAGACAGACAGGGCTAGATCGACTCGTCTCGTCATGCTGATCAAGAATATATATACTGTGTGGGGTCTGCCACGCCTCCTTCTGCCTGTTACATTTTCAGCTCCCGCAAACCTAATATACTCTTGTACATTTTATGTACAGAGTATAAAAATAAACTCTCGGACCTAGGAGAATCTGGATACCAACTTTGGTTATTCTAGCTTTTATAGTTTCTGAGATCTTTGCGTTCGTCTAGATCGATTTCTCTCGTCATGCTGATTCAGAATATATATACTTTATGGGGTCGGAGATGCTTCCTTCTCATGTTACATACTTTGCACAAACCTAATATACCCTATTTACACTACGGGTACAGGGTATAAAAATTTAATTAATTAATTAAATATAAAATATTCAACACATGCATACATGTGGTGTTTATGTAAAATTTCAATTATTCTATTGATATTTACTTCAGAATCACCACAAAAATTGAACCAAAGCAGCCATAATAACAGCTGCGGGCAGAGCTGCAGGCAGAGCATGTTTATTTATGGCTGCAACTTTCTTCAGAATTGACCAATGATTATGAAACTTGGCATACGGACGTTTAATCACTAACTAGATGTAGTTACCAATTCCAATTCGAAATTCCAAGAATTTCAGAAGTTATAAAAAAAACACGAATTGCGGGGGAGTAGGGGGGTGTATCTGAGAAAAATAACAAACTTCTTCTTTTTCGGACTTAGGAGAATGTGGATACCAAGTTTGGTTATTCTACCTCTTATACTTTCTTAGATCCTTGCGTTCATACAGACGGACATGGCTATATCGACTCGGCTTGTCATCTTGATCAATAATATACATATATACTTTGTGGGATCTGCCACGCCTCCTTCTCCCTGTTACATACATTCGTACAAAACTAGTATACATTGGGTAGTATAGGGTATAAAAACAAGAAACTTGATATGCATAGGATTTAGGGGAACCACGCCTTCTTCTGTGTGTCACATACACTATACACATGCCCTAAACTGGTATACCCTTTTACCATTTGGGTACACGGTGTAATTAATAAATTTATCATTGAAACAAAAGCCTGAAATTAAGAAGCTTATGTTTCTGGTAGCTTAAGTTAAATTTGTAAATCGATATAATATCTTTATATCTTCATAGGATATACTCAAGCTAATAGCTTCATGGAAACTTTTTTATTAAGCCTACGAAGTTTTTTCAAACCTGTCACATTGGTCCCGGCCTTTGTTAAATTTATTATAGTCTGAGTCACTGGGACGACGTTCTTCTGGAATGAAAATTTGGATATCAGTTACAATTTTTCAGTATTTATATACATATATAATAGTTGCCTTTTATTGTAGAACGTTTGCTATCTTCAACTGTGGAAGGATCTTGGATTCGTCGCCAACTCACTGCAGCATTAGCATTTTCATTATCATTTTTATCAATTTGAATTTCAGATAGTTTTTCATTTACAGTCTCTTCCTCGCGCATTTTTTCCTGCCGACGAGCTTCAGCTAACCGTTCCTCAATTTCCAATTCTCGAGTTGCCGTATCTACAGGCTTCGCCGAACCAAATACTTTTTCAGAAGGGGCCCCACTTGATTTCAGATTGGTAGTATCGGAAACATCTTTGTTTTCGGATTCCGGTTTTAATAGTATCTCTGGTAGTGGCAGTGTCCGAGGCTTCAGTTGTAACTTTGGCCTCTCTTCAGGGACAAGGTTGTCTTCTTTTACGAAGCGCTCAGTATTTTTACTACGAGTTTCCCAAAATTTGTCATTTGTTTGATCTCGGTCTCTTTGTGATGGTGAAAAATCGCTGGACTGAATTCTTGTACTTGTGCGCCAGGAGCCTGGTGCGTTATTCTCTTCCCTTTCAGATATCGGCTTTCGCTCACGGTTAAAGCTTCGATCTGAATTTCCCGAATAACTACTGAAGCCACCGCCGTTGTTTTGACTATCCCTTCTCCAATTACCAGAGTCCCTATTTTCGCTACTATTCCCAAATCCTTCAAAGCGACGGTTCCCTTTCTGACGGTTCTGTTCGTTTTCATTTGATAGTTCAATACGAATACGACGTCCTTTAATTGATGGATCTGGTAAGCTGAGTACATGGATCAAATCGTCTCTGTTATCCATTTCTACGTAACCAAAGCCTCTAGATCGACCAGTTTCTCCATCTTCTCGAGGTAATCTGAGGGACACAAGATTAATAGGTCCGAAGAAGTCGTAAATATCTTCCTCGTTGGCATCGAATGGCAAATTATTAATGTATGCTATAAAGGGAGGCTTGTGGGGAATAGAGTCATCGTCAAATATTCGATTAGCCCGTGGTGCTGTAGGAAGTTGATACACAAGAGGCAAAGCATTGCTTCCATCATCACTTTCATCACCATCCAAATTTCTGACTTTCTTTGCCACCTGTGTAGTCCCGGTTGGCGTATCTCCATTGGAGAGAAAAGATTGTAGCGAAATGACGGTCCCCTTACTCTTTTTGCCTTTTTTTCCTATGCAAATATTAAAAAAATTTGTATTATCATTAATACCATTTAAAATAATTATAAAATTTTAAAGATAAAGGATCGATTTAAAATACAATTTCACTTTAGTAAGCGAATGTATATATGTATGTACATATATACATTTGTATTTATCGTCTGTATATGTATTGTGTTCAAGGCATTCATGATAAAGCATTACGTGTCGAAATTAAAACCACGAGGAAGGGCGACAAGTTACTAAGCTGTCGAACTATGCCCAGAAGACAATTCTGAGAGCAGTGGTGAAAAGAGTCCCTTATTACACATTAACAATGGATTACAATGAAAATTGGCCTATTAGTATCACTTTTAATAAATATATTTAATTATCAACAAACCTGAGGAAGCCATCTTGACGAAAATATAAACTTAAATTTTGATGTTATACGAAATGATTTCTGTAATTATTATCGATTGTACTAATTCATCACTAGCAGATTATTATATAAAAGTACTTTAGACAAGTATTCACACGCAAACCAATGTTATCGATAGCCTAGTACGATACCATATTATCAAAATTGTAGATAAGTTAGACCAAATGCTACAACATTATATCATACATTATTACAAAATTATGCGTAAATATTTAATTTATTTATTTTGACAATATTAAAACAATTGTGAAATAAGTTATTATTGCGGTCGATAATGAGAACGGTAAACGGTGAAATTTCAATATATAATGGCTTTGACGAAAGACAAAATACGGATGTATGTATGTACAAGGTGCGTTCCACAATAAACAGGACTTTTCGAATCTAGCGCCCCTTGGTGGCACTATCTATATGTCGACTGGTGCGTTTGAATCTACTATCTTTATCGATTGTCCAGTGAGAATTTCATGACATGTCATCGATTGGAAGAGAAGTTATTGCGTTTTAAATGTCAGTATGTTTGTGTTATCGGTGCGAAAATGATATTCGAACAAAAAGAGCCAACATTACATTTTTTTTTAAATTGGTAAAACTTTTATCGAAACGTTTCAATTGATAGAACAAGTTTATGGCGATAATTGCCTATCCCGTAGCAGAGTGCACGAGTGGTTTCAACGTTTTCAAAGTGGTCGTGAGGACATAAATGACGATCAACATGTGGGCCAATCAAAATTCATCAAAAATCAGCCGAAATCATCATTGAAATTGATGGAAATGGAATTGAACATCTCCAAAACATCGATTTATCGCATTTTGACCGAACATTTGGGCTTACGAAAGGTGTGTGCACGGTTTGTTCCGCACAAATTGACTGACGACCAAAAATTGCTCAAAAATCAACCGATTGTGACCGATTATTTGATCAAAAATCACATTTTAACCATTAACCGCCGTATTCACCTGATATGGCACCGTGCGACTTCTACCTTTTCGGAAAAATCCATTTGCCCATGAAAGGAAAGCGTTATGCAGACGTAGAGGATATTCAAAAGGCTTGCACCGGCATACTGGCGGCCATACCGGCCAACGAGCTAAAACACTCGTTCGACATGCTTTTGGATCGTGCAAAAAGCTGTATTGATGCAGGAGACTATTTTGAATAAAATGTAAAAAGTCCTGTTTACTTTGGAACACACCTTGTACATATTTTTCGCTGAAGAGGACGACAGAGCCATGCGTGGAGATTCGGTAGTAGATGAAGTTTTAGGTCATGATCTAGATCAGCTTGTCATTTTTTGATTGCAATTTTTACAACAAATGAACTTGAAACATTTCATAAATAGACTACAAAGATTATGAATTTAAAAGTAAAATAACAAAATAAATAAATAAATTGCTCACGGGCCATCGTTCAGTTGGCAGATATGCACCAAAGCTTGGCCCTAGGTTGGTGAAGACAGTATGAGATTATACGGTAGCACAATGGGTCTCTAATACCTATTTGGGGAGTGAACATCAGCGCCCCAGCCTTTCTACCCTAACCTAGAAGTGAGATTTTTACTAGATTAAGCAAATACCTGATTTTTTTTTTTTTTGGAAACGCGTTGGTCTAAAAAGGGTAATAGAGTTAACCTATCAAAATAAAACTTGTTGTGAAGACACAAAATTCTCAGACCAACTTGAATTGATTGCCTTGTGCAAGTAATCGGCATGCTCAGTCCACAAAACACAAACCGCGAAAGAAGTCGATGGAAAGAAGGGACAACACAAAAGGAGGCCGAAACTCCAACAATTTGTATACGAGAACTATACCCAGGCGTTAAAAAATGGTGGAGAAACTAAAGCCGAAGTGCCGACTTTAAGTATATGTATCTGTAAAATAACTAACAAGAGAGAACGCAACAATCGAGAAAACCCGATAGTAAAATACCCAGACAAACTTCCGTCACTGAATTATATGCGTCCCTGGCAAAAGCAAAAGGAAGAAGAAGAGTGAACTTGTTGCTGCAGCTTATGGGCAAAGAACTGAAGTGAAATTATTTCGCTAATAACTTTAATTGGTCCATGAGCTTTTAAAATGTGTGCAGTATTGACGAAATTCTATAGTGAAAAATGAAAAAATAAACTCGTGTAGACTAAGGACTAGGAGAATCCACATACCATGTTTGATTAATGTGCGCTCAGCCGTTTCCGAAATCCGGACGGAAGGACGGACATGTCTAGATCGATTTCTCTCGTCATGCTGATAGCTCAACTCGACTTGTGATGCTGATCAAGCATGTATAAGTTAACCACTGACTATTAGCAATTGCTGACCCAGCGTTTTGCGAAAGCCAATGACCAGAGTCGGGGTTGCGCCAAATGTGTCGCAACTGCACACAAGGTGCTAACGCTGCACTTTCGTGGGATCGGCGACGGCGGCGACTCTGCGGCAGCGACAGCGACTCTGCAGCAGCGACGGCGACGCTGCAAGCTTAGCTTATTATAATTTAAAATTGTATTCTTTAGTCTAAATCTGGAAACAATAAAAGCGCGACGTACCGTCCGTGCAATTTCCCTTTTAGTTAGTTTAGCGACTCTGCAGCAGCGACGGCGACGCTGCAAGCTCAGCTTATTATAATTTAAAATTGTATTCTTTAGTCTAAATCTGGAAACAATAAAAGAGCGACGTACCGTCCGTACAATTTCCCTTTTAGTTAACTCGTCTTTGAATTGGAAGTGTATTGCAAAGGAAAACCAAAGTTGCATTCATAAATGTACTAATTGGCGCCCAACATAAAGAACCTAACCAAATTGTTATTATCGCGATTAAGATACGAACGAGATAAACCGTGACCAAAAAAAATGTCAAGAGCGTATAAACGCATGTTCGTGAAATCGGCTTAAACAAGAATAAGAAATATCAACAACATAATCTAATCAATATTAAAAAATCTGTGGTTGTGACGGTGGCGCTGGAGTTCATCAGGCTGCTATATTAAGCTTCTAATACTAAGGCAACAATATATTCATGTAACTGATTTGTAAAGTGAGAAGATAAATATTTTAAGAAAGTTTTATTAAACGCACACAAAATTAAAATTTGTTGAAGTAAGGAAAAGAGTGCTAGTGAGAGTGAGAGAGGTAGGAAGATTTATTAAGATTATTTTAAATAAATAAAATTAGTATTGAAAATCAAGGGTCTCATTGGCTCAACCTTTATGCGTTGTTCGGTTTCAAATTGGTTTTGAATTCGAATGAATAACTGTGACTCCGACGTAGACTCGCACGAACACTACGGCAGCATTGTAGTGAGTTTAGTTGGGAATTTTGATACATTGCAGGTATCAGGTAGTGCTATTCCGACTGCGCCTGGTGCAAAAACAGACTCGGTTATGGACCCCGAGCAATTACGCGCAATAATTGATGCAGCAGTGCACAGCGCGATCACAGCATAGACTCAGGAATCCGCAAATAGGGAAGCTAGGCTGAGGCAGGAGTTTGAGCATCAGATTGAGCAGCTATCCAATAGGTTAAGGAATACATAGCTCTCAGTGCCAGAAGTGAAAGTTTACAGAGAAGTTGAGATTGTAGATAGGGTGGAGTGTAATAAGCCTCTCGATGTGGTAAAATGCCTTGCCGAGTTCCATGGGACTGAAGACACTTACGTGTCTTGGAAGCAGGCCGCGCATGCTGCCTATAATATTTTCAAAAAATATGACGGAAGCTTACGTCACTACTAGGCGTAAGGTTAGAGGCCCGGCAGACGCGGTTCTCGACTCATTTAACACTCCGTTGAACTTTAAAGCCATCATAGCGAGGATGGATCTGCCGACTGCATTGGCGCTGGCCCAAGAAGTTGAGGCTAATCATGAGAGATATGCCTTCGCGGCAAGCTTTGCTTGGGGGCCAGTTCGTCCAGAGCTGCGCCCACAAGGGCGCCAGTAACAGCAGCAACAAGAAAAACAAGAGAGAACGCTACAGTCGAGCAAGCCCGACAGTGTAATACCCTGTACCCATGTAAACTTCCGTCACTGAGTTATATGCGCCCATAGCAGCAGCAAAAAGAGGAAGAAGAAGAGCGAACTTGTTGCTGCAGTTTGGGGGGGTTGTACTGACGAGAATTTGTTTTTCTAATAACCTTTCTTAGAATTGACCGAATTGAAATTAAACAGTAGACAATTATATATAAATTATGTGTGCAAAGTTTGGTTTAGGTAGCATTTGAAATGTGGACGCTATTGACGAAATTCTGTAGCGGGGGAAGGGGGGAAAATTCCAAAAAATAAAATAAACTCGTCCTTACTCGGACCTAGGAGAATCTGGATGCCAACTTTGGTTATTCTAGCTTTTATAGTTTCTGAGATCCTCGCGTTCATCCAGACGGACGGACAGACGGACGGACATGTCTAGATCGATTTCTCTCGTCATGCTGATCAAGAATATATATACTTTATGGGGTCGGAGATGCTTCCTTCTGTATGTTACATACTTTGCACAAACCTAATATACCCTTTTTACCCTACGGGTACAGGGTATAAAAAACAGTTCTCTCAGGGTGGCCTGGGCAAGAATTCTCATTTCATGAAACAGAGCGGCCAACCTGCCGAGTCCCCTTTTGCCGCCCATTCCATTCATGGGTCCAACAACATCGCTTAAAAATGCAAGTTATCCATGTTTGGGTCCGACACATATTTTTTCTTACTAGATTCCTTATCCACTTTTGACGGAATCACGATGCGAGTGGGATCATGTCAGACATGTTGACTGGGTTTAAAAAGCCTTTTGAGTGCGAACATGCGTGTGGCGCACGAGAAGTCACAGTTTTTATAGTCTATACATGAAATGTGCAAGAGTATATTAGGTTTGCGGGAGGTGAAAAATTTAACAGACAGAAGGAGCCGTGGTAGACCCCACAAATATATATATTCTTGATCAGCATGACAAGACAAGTCAATCTAGCCCTGTCTGTCTGTCCGTCCATATGAACACCTGGATCTCAGAGACTATAAGAGCTAGAGGGAAATTTTGCACAAAGATGCCTTATGTGTGTACGCCATAAGAGTTTGTTTTATTGTTTTCATCTCACCTCACTTCCCCCCTATTGGGGTTTTTCCGATTTTCCAGAGACCTAGGGACACAAATTTTAGTCCCAGATGCCTTATGTGAATACGCAGAAAATGTGTATTTTGGAATTTCCCTTCCTCTCCCCTCTTCCCAGAAATCCATAACTCCCTTAATTCTTGGAATTTTTCATGAAATTCGGGAAATACCTTTCGTTAGTGATTATGAGTCCATATGTCGAGTTTCATAATGATAGGCCGATTTAGCAGGAAGTTATAGCCATAAATATATGTCCAAGCAGTAACCGCAGCTGTTGTTGTTGTTACTGCTTTGCACAGACACACACACATGCACCATAGATACGCATAATTATACTATACATATGTACAGAGTATTTCAAAGTCGGGATACCCGACACTAGCTTCTCTAGTTTTTTTAAGAAAGCGTCGAGTATCTCGGCTTTATAGTGACTAAAGACGGCGCAAAGTCAGATCCAGAGAAGGTAAGGGCTATTCGGGAATACGCTGAGCCGACTACGGGATTTGGGGTGAGATCTTTTTTGGGATTGGCAAGCTATTACCGCTGCTTTATCAAGGATTTCGCAGCGATAGCGATACCGATCTCTGACATCCTTATGGGGGAAAACGGATCTATTATACTTGAGTATAGTTCAACGATGCTCAGCGCAACGCATTTCATAGGCTTAGGAACATATTAGTGTCGGAAAACGTTATATTGATGTACCCGGAACATGATTTCCCGGTTCTTAAAAGATAGGGAAGCGAACTACGCTACCAGTGAGCGGGAGTTGCTTGCCATCATATGGGCGTTAGGTTAATTGCGGCACTTCCTTCAGGGGGGGGGGGGGGGGGGGGGGGGTTAGGGATATAAATATTTATACTAACCACCAGCCTCTCACATTCTCGGTATCCGAGAGTAATCCAAATTCGAAAATAAAGCGCTGGAAAGCGCGCATTGACGAAACAGGGGCTAAGATTTTTTATAAACCTGGTAAGGAGAATAATGTGGCTGACGCGCTGTCGCGTCAAAACGTGAACACCCTGCAGGGAGGTTGCGAGGAGCCGCAATCGGACGCGGCTACGATTCACAGTTAATTGTCCTTGACTTATACCATTGAGTCAACTGAGAAGCCTTTGAACTGCTTCCGGAATCAGGTTGTGTTAGAGGAGGCACGCTTTCCTCTACAGAGACATTTTATACTTTTCGGCAAAAAAAACTCGCCATTTGATCAACTTTACCGATAGGGTCGCCCTCATTGAAACAATAAAGGACATCATTAACCAAAACGTGGTTAATGCGTTTCACTGTACTCTCCAAGTCTTGGCTAGTTTTCAGCATGAGCTGGTAAGTGCTTTTCCAACTACGAAGTTTTTGCTCTGCAAACATTTCGTGGCCGACGTGGTTAATGTTAGTGGTAGAAGATAAATCATCACTACGGGACATAATCGAGCCCATAGGGCGGCGCAAGAGAATGTGAAGCAGGTCATGGCGTAATACTATTTTCCTAAAATGACGAAATTGGCCAATGAGGTAGTACGTAATTGTAGAATTTGCACAAAAGCTATCCCGAAAAAACAAGAACTAGGCTAGATGACACTTCCCTCACGAACTGGAGAGATGTTACACATTGACATCTTCTCCACGGACAAAAATGTTTTTCTTACTTGCGTTGACAAATTCTCGAAGTTTGCGGTGGTCCAGCCTATCGCCTTACACAGCACGTCTAATGGTCAGGTAGATCGCTTTCACAGCACTCTTCTGGAAATTTCCAGGTGCTCAAAGCTCTAAAGGGGTATAGTTGACACGGTCGACCTCATCCTGCAGGCCACTATTGAATATTACAGCTTCATTCACTCAGTGGTTGAGAGAAAGCCTAAAGACATTTTGCTTAGCTCCGCCGGAATGCACCAGTGAGGGTAAGGGTAGGTTATTTCACTTCAATACGGAAATACTTTGGCGATTTCGGCATAATGATGTTGGCTTGCGCTACGGGAGCGGGAATCTACTGACTCCATATGCTGATAAGCAAACTTCGAAACTCCCAGAAGATCACGAAGACGTTGTAAAATTTAAACGCGACCGAGGACGGTCTGTCTTCGATTGGGGGAGCAGTTAACCACTGACTATTGGCAATTGCTGACCCCGCGTTTTAGGAAAGCCAATGACTAGAGTTGTGGTTGCGCCAAATGTGTTGCAACTGCACACAAGGTGCTAACGCTGCACTTTCGTGGGATCGGCGACGGCGGCGACTCTGCGGCAGCGACAGCGACTCTGCAGCAGCGACGGCGACGCTGCAAGCTTAGCTTATTATAAATTAAAATTGTATTCTTTAGTCTAAATCTGGAAACAATAAAAGCGCGACGTACCGTCCGTGCAATTTCCCTTTTAGTTAGTTTAGCGACTCTGCAGCAGCGACGGCAACGCTGCAAGCTCAGCTTATTATAATTTAAAATTGTATTCTTTAGTCTAAATCTGGAAACAATAAAAGAGCGACGTACCGTCCGTACAATTTCCCTTTTAGTTAACTCGTCTTTGAATTGGAAGTGTATTGCAAAGGAAAACCAAAGTTGCATTCATAAATGTACTAATTGGCGCCCAACATAAAGAACCTAACCAAATTGTTATTATCGCGATTAAGATACGAACGAGATAAACCGTGACCAAAAAAAATGTCAAGAGCGTATAAACGCATGTTCGTGAAATCGGCTTAAACAAGAATAAGAAATATCAACAACATAATCTAATCAATTGTAGTGTGCACACATAAGGAATACACACTGTAACACTTTGTTGCAATGTTTATACAAACTCAAGAGCTAAGCACAATCCATACGCGACGTAATATGATCGCGCATGCATTGGGCGACATAAGCGCAGCTACGCGGCCTTAGCTTAGTTTACTTTAAGTAAAAATGTAAACGAACAGTTAAAGTTTGAATAAAGAATTGAACACATCAACGCCTCGGGATTATCAATGCCAACTTTGGCACGGGACGCACAATTGGGGCCGTCCCGCTTACCGAGGACTAGTGCTATCGCAACACAATATTAAAAAATCTGTGGTTGTGACGGTGGCGCTGGAGTTCATCAGGCTGCTATATTAAGCTTCTAATACTAAGGCAACAATATATTCATGTAACTGATTTGTAAAGTGAGAAGATAAATATTTTAAGAAAGTTTTATTAAACGCACACAAAATTAAAATTTGTTGAAGTAAGGAAAAGAGTGCTAGTGAGAGTGAGAGAGGTAGGAAGATTTATTAAGATTATTTTAAATAAATAAAATTAGTATTGAAAATCAAGGGTCTCATTGGCTCAACCTTTATGCGTTGTTCGGTTTCAAATTGGTTTTGAATTCGAATGAATAACTGTGACTCCGACGTAGACTCGCACGAACACTACGGCAGCATTGTAGTGAGTTTAGTTGGGAATTTTGATACATTGCAGGTATCAGGTGGTGCTATTCCGACTGCGCCTGGTGCAAAAACAGACTCGGTTATGGACCCCGAGCAATTACGCGCAATAATTGATGCAGCAGTGCACAGCGCGATCACAGCATAGACTCAGGAATCCGCAAATAGGGAAGCTAGGCTGAGGCAGGAGTTTGAGCATCAGATTGAGCAGCTATCCAATAGGTTAAGGAATACATAGCTCTCAGTGCCAGAAGTGAAAGTTTACAGAGAAGTTGAGATTGTAGATAGGGTGGAGTGTAATAAGCCTCTCGATGTGGTAAAATGCCTTGCCGAGTTCCATGGGACTGAAGACACTTACGTGTCTTGGAAGCAGGCCGCGCATGCTGCCTATAATATTTTCAAAAAATATGACGGAAGCTTACGTCACTACTAGGCGTAAGGTTAGAGGCCCGGCAGACGCGGTTCTCGACTCATTTAACACTCCGTTGAACTTTAAAGCCATCATAGCGAGGATGGATCTGCCGACTGCATTGGCGCTGGCCCAAGAAGTTGAGGCTAATCATGAGAGATATGCCTTCGCGGCAAGCTTTGCTTGGGGGCCAGTTCGTCCAGAGCTGCGCCCACAAGGGCGCCAGTAACAGCAGCAACAAGAAAAACAAGAGAGAACGCTACAGTCGAGCAAGCCCGACAGTGTAATACCCTGTACCCATGTAAACTTCCGTCACTGAGTTATATGCGCCCATAGCAGCAGCAAAAAGAGGAAGAAGAAGAGCGAACTTGTTGCTGCAGTTTGGGGGGGTTGTACTGACGAGAATTTGTTTTGCTAATAACCTTTCTTAGAATTGACCGAATTGAAATTAAACAGTAGACAATTATATATAAATTATGTGTGCAAAGTTTGGTTTAGGTAGCATTTGAAATGTGGACGCTATTGACGAAATTCTGTAGCGGGGGAAGGGGGGAAAATTCCAAAAAATAAAATAAACTCGTCCTTACTCGGACCTAGGAGAATCTGGATGCCAACTTTGGTTATTCTAGCTTTTATAGTTTCTGAGATCCTCGCGTTCATCCAGACGGACGGACAGACGGACGGACATGTCTAGATCGATTTCTCTCGTCATGCTGATCAAGAATATATATACTTTATGGGGTCGGAGATGCTTCCTTCTGTATGTTACATACTTTGCACAAACCTAATATACCCTTTTTACCCTACGGGTACAGGGTATAAAAAACAGTTCTCTCAGGGTGGCCTGGGCAAGAATTCTCATTTCATGAAACAGAGCGGCCAACCTGCCGAGTCCCCTTTTGCCGCCCATTCCATTCATGGGTCCAACAACATCGCTTAAAAATGCAAGTTATCCATGTTTGGGTCCGACACATATTTTTTCTTACTAGATTCCTTATCCACTTTTGACGGAATCACGATGCGAGTGGGATCATGTCAGACATGTTGACTGGGTTTAAAAAGCCTTTTGAGTGCGAACATGCGTGTGGCGCACGAGAAGTCACAGTTTTTATAGTCTATACATGAAATGTGCAAGAGTATATTAGGTTTGCGGGAGGTGAAAAATTTAACAGACAGAAGGAGGCGTGGTAGACCCCACAAATATATATATTCTTGATCAGCATGACAAGACAAGTCAATCTAGCCCTGTCTGTCTGTCTGTCTGTCCGTCCATATGAACACCTGGATCTCAGAGACTATAAGAGCTAGAGGGAAATTTTGCACAAAGATGCCTTATGTGTGTACGCTATAAGAGTTTGTTTTATTGTTTTCATCTCACCTCACTTCCCCCCTATTGGGGTTTTTCCGATTTTCCAGAGACCTAGGGACACAAATTTTAGTCCCAGATGCCTTATGTGAATACGCAGAAAATGTGTATTTTGGAATTTCCCTTCCTCTCCCCTCTTCCCAGAAATCCATAACTCCCTTAATTCTTGGAATTTTTCATGAAATTCGGGAAATACCTTTCGTTAGTGATTATGAGTCCATATGTCGAGTTTCATAATGATAGGCCGATTTAGCAGGAAGTTATAGCCATAAATATATGTCCAAGCAGTAACCGCAGCTGTTGTTGTTGTTACTGCTTTGCACAGACACACACACATGCACCATAGATACGCATAATTATACTATACATATGTACAGAGTATTTCAAAGTCGGGATACCCGACACTAGCTTCTCTAGTTTTTTTAAGAAAGCGTCGAGTATCTCGGCTTTATAGTGACTAAAGACGGCGCAAAGTCAGATCCAGAGAAGGTAAGGGCTATTCGGGAATACGCTGAGCCGACTACGGGATTTGGGGTGAGATCTTTTTTGGGATTGGCAAGCTATTACCGCTGCTTTATCAAGGATTTCGCAGCGATAGCGATACCGATCTCTGACATCCTTATGGGGGAAAACGGATCTATTATACTTACGCTTTCCTCTACAGAGACATTTTATACTTTTCGGCAAAAAAAACTCGCCATTTGATCAACTTTACCGATAGGGTCGCCCTCATTGAAACAATAAAGGACATCATTAACCAAAACGTGGTTAATGCGTTTCACTGTACTCTCCAAGTCTTGGCTAGTTTTCAGCATGAGCTGGTAAGTGCTTTTCCAACTACGAAGTTTTTGCTCTGCAAACATTTCGTGGCCGACGTGGTTAATGTTAGTGGTAGAAGATAAATCATCACTACGGGACATAATCGAGCCCATAGGGCGGCGCAAGAGAATGTGAAGCAGGTCATGGCGTAATACTATTTTCCTAAAATGACGAAATTGGCCAATGAGGTAGTACGTAATTGTAGAATTTGCACAAAAGCTATCCCGAAAAAACAGGAACTAGGCTAGATGACACTTCCCTCACGAACTGGAGAGATGTTACACATTGACATCTTCTCCACGGACAAAAATGTTTTTCTTACTTGCGTTGACAAATTCTCGAAGTTTGCGGTGGTCCAGCCTATCGCCTTACACAGCACGTCTAATGGTCAGGTAGATCGCTTTCACAGCACTCTTCTGGAAATTTCCAGGTGCTCAAAGCTCTAAAGGGGTATAGTTGACACGGTCGACCTCATCCTGCAGGCCACTATTGAATATTACAGCTTCATTCACTCAGTGGTTGAGAGAAAGCCTAAAGACATTTTGCTTAGCTCCGCCGGAATGCACCAGTGAGGGTAAGGGTAGGTTATTTCACTTCAATACGGAAATACTTTGGCGATTTCGGCATAATGATGTTGGCTTGCGCTACGGGAGCGGGAATCTACTGACTCCATATGCTGATAAGCAAACTTCGAAACTCCCAGAAGATCACGAAGACGTTGTAAAATTTAAACGCGACCGAGGACGGTCTGTCTTCGATTGGGGGAGCAGTTAACCACTGACTATTGGCAATTGCTGACCCCGCGTTTTAGGAAAGCCAATGACTAGAGTTGTGGTTGCGCCAAATGTGTTGCAACTGCACACAAGGTGCTAACGCTGCACTTTCGTGGGATCGGCGACGGCGGCGACTCTGCGGCAGCGACAGCGACTCTGCAGCAGCGACGGCGACGCTGCAAGCTTAGCTTATTATAAATTAAAATTGTATTCTTTAGTCTAAATCTGGAAACAATAAAAGCGCGACGTACCGTCCGTGCAATTTCCCTTTTAGTTAGTTTAGCGACTCTGCAGCAGCGACGGCGACGCTGCAAGCTCAGCTTATTATAATTTAAAATTGTATTCTTTAGTCTAAATCTGGAAACAATAAAAGAGCGACGTACCGTCCGTACAATTTCCCTTTTAGTTAACTCGTCTTTGAATTGGAAGTGTATTGCAAAGGAAAACCAAAGTTGCATTCATAAATGTACTAATTGGCGCCCAACATAAAGAACCTAACCAAATTGTTATTATCGCGATTAAGATACGAACGAGATAAACCGTGACCAAAAAAAATGTCAAGAGCGTATAAACGCATGTTCGTGAAATCGGCTTAAACAAGAATAAGAAATATCAACAACATAATCTAATCAATTGTAGTGTGCACACATAAGGAATACACACTGTAACACTTTGTTGCAATGTTTATACAAACTCAAGAGCTAAGCACAATCCATACGCGACGTAATATGATCGCGCATGCATTGGGCGACATAAGCGCAGCTACGCGGCCTTAGCTTAGTTTACTTTAAGTAAAAATGTAAACGAACAGTTAAAGTTTGAATAAAGAATTGAACACATCAACGCCTCGGGATTATCAATGCCAACTTTGGCACGGGACGGACAATTGGGGCCGTCCCGCTTACCGAGGACTAGTGCTATCGCAACACAATATTAAAAAATCTGTGGTTGTGACGGTGGCGCTGGAGTTCATCAGGCTGCTATATTAAGCTTCTAATACTAAGGCAACAATATATTCATGTAACTGATTTGTAAAGTGAGAAGATAAATATTTTAAGAAAGTTTTATTAAACGCACACAAAATTAAAATTTGTTGAAGTAAGGAAAAGAGTGCTAGTGAGAGTGAGAGAGGTAGGAAGATTTATTAAGATTATTTTAAATAAATAAAATTAGTATTGAAAATCAAGGGTCTCATTGGCTCAACCTTTATGCGTTGTTCGGTTTCAAATTGGTTTTGAATTCGAATGAATAACTGTGACTCCGACGTAGACTCGCACGAACACTACGGCAGCATTGTAGTGAGTTTAGTTGGGAATTTTGATACATTGCAGGTATCAGGTGGTGCTATTCCGACTGCGCCTGGTGCAAAAACAGACTCGGTTATGGACCCCGAGCAATTACGCGCAATAATTGATGCAGCAGTGCACAGCGCGATCACAGCATAGACTCAGGAATCCGCAAATAGGGAAGCTAGGCTGAGGCAGGAGTTTGAGCATCAGATTGAGCAGCTATCCAATAGGTTAAGGAATACATAGCTCTCAGTGCCAGAAGTGAAAGTTTACAGAGAAGTTGAGATTGTAGATAGGGTGGAGTGTAATAAGCCTCTCGATGTGGTAAAATGCCTTGCCGAGTTCCATGGGACTGAAGACACTTACGTGTCTTGGAAGCAGGCCGCGCATGCTGCCTATAATATTTTCAAAAAATATGACGGAAGCTTACGTCACTACTAGGCGTAAGGTTAGAGGCCCGGCAGACGCGGTTCTCGACTCATTTAACACTCCGTTGAACTTTAAAGCCATCATAGCGAGGATGGATCTGCCGACTGCATTGGCGCTGGCCCAAGAAGTTGAGGCTAATCATGAGAGATATGCCTTCGCGGCAAGCTTTGCTTGGGGGCCAGTTCGTCCAGAGCTGCGCCCACAAGGGCGCCAGTAACAGCAGCAACAAGAAAATCAAGAGAGAACGCTACAGTCGAGCAAGCCCGACAGTGTAATACCCTGTACCCATGTAAACTTCCGTCACTGAGTTATATGCGCCCATAGCAGCAGCAAAAAGAGGAAGAAGAAGAGCGAACTTGTTGCTGCAGTTTGGGGGGGTTGTACTGACGAGAATTTGTTTTGCTAATAACCTTTCTTAGAATTGACCGAATTGAAATTAAACAGTAGACAATTATATATAAATTATGTGTGCAAAGTTTGGTTTAGGTAGCATTTGAAATGTGGACGCTATTGACGAAATTCTGTAGCGGGGGAAGGGGGGAAAATTCCAAAAAATAAAATAAACTCGTCCTTACTCGGACCTAGGAGAATCTGGATGCCAACTTTGGTTATTCTAGCTTTTATAGTTTCTGAGATCCTCGCGTTCATCCAGACGGACGGACAGACGGACGGACATGTCTAGATCGATTTCTCTCGTCATGCTGATCAAGAATATATATACTTTATGGGGTCGGAGATGCTTCCTTCTGTATGTTACATACTTTGCACAAACCTAATATACCCTTTTTACCCTACGGGTACAGGGTATAAAAAACAGTTCTCTCAGGGTGGCCTGGGCAAGAATTCTCATTTCATGAAACAGAGCGGCCAACCTGCCGAGTCCCCTTTTGCCGCCCATTCCATTCATGGGTCCAACAACATCGCTTAAAAATGCAAGTTATCCATGTTTGGGTCCGACACATATTTTTTCTTACTAGATTCCTTATCCACTTTTGACGGAATCACGATGCGAGTGGGATCATGTCAGACATGTTGACTGGGTTTAAAAAGCCTTTTGAGTGTGAACATGCGTGTGGCGCACGAGAAGTCACAGTTTTTATAGTCTATACATGAAATGTGCAAGAGTATATTAGGTTTGCGGGAGGTGAAAAATTTAACAGACAGAAGGAGGCGTGGTAGACCCCACAAATATATATATTCTTGATCAGCATGACAAGACAAGTCAATCTAGCCCTGTCTGTCTGTCTGTCTGTCCGTCCATATGAACACCTGGATCTCAGAGACTATAAGAGCTAGAGGGAAATTTTGAACAAAGATGCCTTATGTGTGTACGCTATAAGAGTTTGTTTTATTGTTTTCATCTCACCTCACTTCCCCCCTATTGGGGTTTTTCCGATTTTCCAGAGACCTAGGGACACAAATTTTAGTCCCAGATGCCTTATGTGAATACGCAGAAAATGTGTATTTTGGAATTTCCCTTCCTCTCCCCTCTTCCCAGAAATCCATAACTCCCTTAATTCTTGGAATTTTTCATGAAATTCGGGAAATACCTTTCGTTAGTGATTATGAGTCCATATGTCGAGTTTCATAATGATAGGCCGATTTAGCAGGAAGTTATAGCCATAAATATATGTCCAAGCAGTAACCGCAGCTGTTGTTGTTGTGACTGCTTTGCACAGACACACACACATGCACCATAGATACGCATAATTATACTATACATATGTACAGAGTATTTCAAAGTCGGGATACCCGACACTAGCTTCTCTAGTTTTTTTAAGAAAGCGTCGAGTATCTCGGCTTTATAGTGACTAAAGACGGCGCAAAGTCAGATCCAGAGAAGGTAAGGGCTATTCGGGAATACGCTGAGCCGACTACGGGATTTGGGGTGAGATCTTTTTTGGGATTGGCAAGCTATTACCGCTGCTTTATCAAGGATTTCGCAGCGATAGCGATACCGATCTCTGACATCCTTATGGGGGAAAACGGATCTATTATACTTGAGTATAGTTCAACGATGCTCAGCGCAACGCATTTCATAGGCTTAGGAACATATTAGTGTCGGAAAACGTTATATTGATGTACCCGGAACATGATTTCCCGGTTCTTAAAAGATAGGGAAGCGAACTACGCTACCAGTGAGCGGGAGTTGCTTGCCATCATATGGGCGTTAGGTTAATTGCGGCACTTCCTTCAGGGGGGGGGGGGGGGGGGGTTAGGGATATAAATATTTATACTAACCACCAGCCTCTCACATTCTCGGTATCCGAGAGTAATCCAAATTCGAAAATAAAGCGCTGGAAAGCGCGCATTGACGAAACAGGGGCTAAGATTTTTTATAAACCTGGTAAGGAGAATAATGTGGCTGACGCGCTGTCGCGTCAAAACGTGAACACCCTGCAGGGAGGTTGCGAGGAGCCGCAATCGGACGCGGCTACGATTCACAGTGAATTGTCCTTGACTTATACCATTGAGTCAACTGAGAAGCCTTTGAACTGCTTCCGGAATCAGGTTGTGTTAGAGGAGGCACGCTTTCCTCTACAGAGACATTTTATACTTTTCGGCAAAAAAAACTCGCCATTTGATCAACTTTACCGATAGGGTCGCCCTCATTGAAACAATAAAGGACATCATTAACCAAAACGTGGTTAATGCGTTTCACTGTACTCTCCAAGTCTTGGCTAGTTTTCAGCATGAGCTGGTAAGTGCTTTTCCAACTACGAAGTTTTTGCTCTGCAAACATTTCGTGGCCGACGTGGTTAATGTTAGTGGTAGAAGATAAATCATCACTACGGGACATAATCGAGCCCATAGGGCGGCGCAAGAGAATGTGAAGCAGGTCATGGCGTAATACTATTTTCCTAAAATGACGAAATTGGCCAATGAGGTAGTACGTAATTGTAGAATTTGCACAAAAGCTATCCCGAAAAAACAGGAACTAGGCTAGATGACACTTCCCTCACGAACTGGAGAGATGTTACACATTGACATCTTCTCCACGGACAACAATGTTTTTCTTACTTGCGTTGACAAATTCTCGAAGTTTGCGGTGGTCCAGCCTATCGCCTTACACAGCACGTCTAATGGTCAGGTAGATCGCTTTCACAGCACTCTTCTGGAAATTTCCAGGTGCTCAAAGCTCTAAAGGGGTATAGTTGACACGGTCGACCTCATCCTGCAGGCCACTATTGAATATTACAGCTTCATTCACTCAGTGGTTGAGAGAAAGCCTAAAGACATTTTGCTTAGCTCCGCCGGAATGCACCAGTGAGGGTAAGGGTAGGTTACTTCACTTCAATACGGAAATACTTTGGCGATTTCGGCATAATGATGTTGGCTTGCGCTACGGGAGCGGGAATCTACTGGCTCATATGCTGATAAGCAAACTTCGAAACTCCCAGAAGATCACGAAGACGTTGTAAAATTGAAACGCGACCGAGGACGGTCTGTCTTCGATTGGGGGAGCAGTTAACCACTGACTATTGGCAATTGCTGACCCCGCGTTTTAGGAAAGCCAATGACTAGAGTTGTGGTTGCGCCAAATGTGTTGCAACTGCACACAAGGTGCTAACGCTGCACTTTCGTGGGAGTGGCGGCGGCGGCGACTCTGCGGCAGCGGCAGCGACGGCGACGCTGCAAGCTTAGCTTATTATAATTTAAAATAGTAATCTTTAGTCTAAATCTGGAAACAATAAAAGCGCGACGTACCGTCCGTACAATTTCCCTTTTAGTTAACTCGTCTTTGATTTGCAAGTGTATTGCAAAGGCAAACCAAAGTTGCATTCATAAATGTACTAATTTATATACTTAGAATGGTCTGACACGCTTCTATCTGTTAAATTTTTCAGCTCGCGCGATCCTTAAACAAGTCGGTTTTAAAAACACTATTTTCTTGGTTAAACAAACGTAAATAAAGTTGCCAGATGGGCTATTTAACTAAAGTGAGTGATGTTACTTCACATATCAAATTGAGCCTATTATTGTGTTGTCCTCCAGCATCCTCCCCCTTGAAAGGATCTACAAAAGTGATAATTCGGTAACGCTGCGATCTTGTGAATAGGTCGACGAAAGACTCCTTTGCTGGTTTTAGGTCAACCATTCGAACCTTGCCGTCCTCTCCAGGAATAACCGATGAAACGCGTGCCAGCTTCCATGTTTGCGGGGGTAGGTTGTCTTCATGTATAAGAACCAGTTATCCCTGTTGAATGTTTGGCTGCGCACAGGTCCATTTCGTTTTCCTTTGCAACGTGTGAATATAGTCACGATGCCATCTGTCCCAGAATAGCTGATTGAGAAAGGTCACTTTCTGCCAGCGGTCTAAATAGCGTAGATTGGTAGTGTTCTCCTGATTGAAGAAGATCTGCTCTGGTGCGGATATCAGCGTGGTACCAATGAGTAGATGACCTGGTGTGAGTACATCGCCATCAGTTGGATCGTTTGAAACTGGGGCAATTGGACGCGAATTTGAAATAGCCAGTAAACAGCGTTTGCAGCTCTTCGAAAGTGAGGTTGGCCTCTGCGACGTTTTTTTTTAAGAGAGACTTTGCTGATTTTACTTCTGCCTCCCACAAGCCGCCAAAAAGTGGAGCTCGCGGCGGTATGCAGCGAAACTCAAAGCCTTTACAGGAACTAAATTCGTTGATGCTGTGAGTTGCCTCTTAGTGAAAAGCGTCTCTCTTAAACTCAGCTAATTTCCTGCAGCGCCAACAAAATTTGTCGCATTATCACAGTAAATGCGGTCAGGCAGTCCACGGCATGAAATAAATCTTCGAATACAAAACAGAAATGCGTTAGTTGAGAGGTCGCTGACCAGCTCCATATGAATCGCTTTCAAAGCGAAACAAAAAATACTTCTGCGTAGGATTTGCATGGCGCCCTTCCACGTATTCGATACGACGTCATAAACGGTCCGCAGAAATCTACGCCCGTGAAAAGGGGCGACAAGCTCGTAAGCGTCTGCAGGGAGATTTTCCATTACCTGCTGCATGAGACGAGGCTTGTACTTGAAACAATGTGTGCATGCTCGTACAACCTGTCGAGCTAACATTCTGGCGTTCACGATCCATACCTTTTCTCGTAAGAGAGAAACAAGTACCTTTGGCCCATCTTGTAAATTTTAACGATGTAAATAATCTACGTATAGACGACTGAAACGATGGTCTCGTGGCAAAATGGCTTGGAACTGATGATAAGGGATAGGGAATTTCGGCCTTAGCTAACCTTCCGCCAACTCTCACAACATCTACACTCAATTCTCCTAGTTGCATTGTACATAAAAATGGTGCAAGGCTTTGCAAGCTTGGCTTTAATTGTTTATTTTTCGCTAATAGAAGAATCTCATCACGATAGGCTGACTGTTGTATGTGCGTTACAATGCGCCAGAACATTACACATAATTCTGAGGATTGTATTTGCTAGATATCTTTAACCCTAAAGTGGCGATTAGCGGAAACTCTGTTGAATACGCGAAATACATAAGACATGAGTCTTAGTATTCATATGTCTGACGATGAGCATTCGATGACAGTGTCAATGATTGAAGATGTAGGCTGCAACTCTTCTATGCAGATCAATGCAGCTAGTTTGCGCACTTCTGTAGGTGCAGGCAACGGTTCCTTAAGTTGTGGCCAGTAAATTTATTCTTTCTTCAAAAAGTCAGGGCCACATGTTGGTTTTCAGTTCCTCAATTGTGCATCCCCTTGAAATTATATCGGCAGGATTTTTAGCAGAAGGCACGTGCTTCCAATTTACGTCTCCAGAATGCGCCTATATTTCAGCAATTCTATTTGCTACGAAGCAGTTTAACTGAGACGAATGCATGCCAATCCACTGCAGCACAATCTTCGAGTCAGTCCAAAAATAAATATTGTTGACATATTGGTCCAGTTTACTTTGAAATTTGCGAAAAGTTCTATTGAGCAGAACTGCAGCACATAGTTCCAGCTTCGGTAGTGTTTGAATCTTTATCGGCGCCACCTTTGACTTGGCTATTACCAAATGCACGTTAGTGTCTGCGCCAATCTTTGTGCGTATGTAAATGCAGCAGCCGTAAGCACGTTCAGAAGCGTCTGCAAATCCGTGTATCTCACTTCTCGCTATTGGCGATGTGCTTACGTATCGTGGAATTTTGAGACTAGAACTGTTTTCTAAGTCAATCTTGAGTTCGTTCCAAATCTCGATGCACCTTGCAGGAAGTGGGTCATCCCAGTCGAATTTCCGAATGACCAAGTCTTGAAGAAAGATTTTGCAGCGTATTACTATTGGCCCCATTAAACCTAGTACATCAAAAATCTTTGCTATGGTTGACAGAACTGTGCGGCGTGTAGCAATGTCATCATGTTGCGCCTTGTGTTGAAAAACAAAGCAGTCATGGCTCGGCTGCCACGCTAATCCAAGCGCCTTGGTTACGATGTTGTCATCATGGTGATCGATGGAAATCTCCTGATACATTTGTAGGTCGTTGATGAGCTCGCACGAGTTGCTGGTGAATTTTGTCATTTCCAATCCGGCGTTGTTCAGAATTGCTGTCAGTTCATCCTTTTTTCGTTTAACTTCTTCTAATTTGTCGGCTCCTGTAAGTAAGTTGTCAACATATAAATCAGATCGCAATACTGCCGCACCTATTGGAATCTCTGAATCAAATAGATCAGCTAAATGAAATAAACACCTTATGGCAAGGAATGGCGCGGATGAAAGACCGTACGGTACAGTATTGAGCTGATAGATTCGTATCAGCTTGGGTCGATGACGAACTGGCGATACATTTTAGTAATATCTCCTGACAGAGCATATTTGTGCAAGCGAAAAGCAAGAAGTGTTGTTATAAGATCTTTATGTATTGTTGGTCCAGTCATAAGGCAATAGTTTAGTGGTATTCCTAAGTTCGTCTTTGCTGACCCATCGAATACGACTCGCAGTTTTGTTGTCAAACTGTCTGGCCGTAATACACAATGGTGTGGGATGAAAAATTGTTGTTTAGTACGATCAAAGTCAGGGATGCGTGTCATATGACCTAGATCCTCGTACTCTTGCATAAAATGAGCATATACCTGCTTGAGTTTTGCATCGCGATTAAGTTTTCGTTCGATAAAATTAAAACGCTTGCGTGCTATATCGTATGACTGACCAAGATCAAACGATTCGACTCGGAATGGAAGACGTACACTGATGCGGCCGTCGCTAAGAACTGATACGGTTTTGACAAAGTGATTTTCGCATTTTCTTCGACGTTCAAAAACCGTTGGACAATTTTATCTAGCTATAGCTTTGGTTCCTTGGCTGAATGCCTTGACCGCCTACTATCCAACCGTATGCAGTGCTTAGTAAAGATGGCATGCTGTCGCCTATCGATAGCATCGAAAATCCTTCCGTATTTATGAGAACGTCGATCTTATTCGTTTCGTAGAAATAAGGATCGGCTAACTCGACATGTGGTGGAAACTTCCACCGTGATATTTCCAAATTGCGATTTGGCTGGTTACTGCAAATTGACTTTATTACAGCAAACGTTGATGGCCATTCGAAATCCGATAGACGCGATTTCAATGCTGTTTGAACTGTGAAGTTGATCCTTTGTGGAACTTCCGAAATACCGCATACTGAGCTTAAGACGTTTAGCAGTTTCTTCAGTCATGAAAATTACTTCTGAGCATGAATCTAGTAAAGCGCGTACTATGTGATAGTCACCGCATTTGGTTTTGATTTGTATTATTGCTGTCGGAAGAATTCTTCTAGTAGCAGCTCGAACTACTAACGATACATTTCCTTGTTGGGCCGATGAAGACGGCATAAGCGATGGCGTCGTAAATGAATGAAGGCATAAGCCCGCTACTCGGATTAGCGCTGGCTGTATGAGTTGGTCCTTGCGACCTTTGCTCAACTTCCGCGAAGTTGTGCAATAGTGAATGGTGAGGTGAATGGTACAACTTGCAGCGTGACTTTGACTGACACTGCTTCTGGTTCTGGTTTTTACGAAGGCAATTGAAACAAAGTTGATTCCCTTTAACCCATTCTTTTCGTTGTCCCAAAAGTAACGCAGCGAATGCAGGACAAGGCGAAATGTAGTGCTCTGATGAGCTGCAGAAGACACAAGTTTCTTTGCTCGTGAGGAATGTCTTGAATACCTTGCTAAGCTTAGCCTTATGCTTGACATCTGGCGTATCTGGTTTAGAACGACTTTCTAGAAATCTACATCTGCGCGTTAATGTAGTACAACAATTTCTCCAAGACGGCAAAGTTTCGAAAGTCTGTTTCTCGTCGTAGTGAAGCTTGGTGTCTGCGTCGACTTTGGATAAAACTATGTGACTCATAATTGTATTTATAACATCCTCAGCTTTACCTAATGACAAAAGCGTCACTCTCATGGCTGAGACTGAATAAATTAGTTTCTGTAGCATCATCGCATCAGGTTTGGTCATCTTAGGTAGATTGAACAAGCTCGATATATAATCAGGAAGATGAGTACATCGTTATCATATCTCCTTTTCAATTGACTTAACGGCTTGGCATAGTTCCCTTCAGAGACTTGAAATACCTGCACGACTTCTAATAATTAGTTTAATAAATAATTTGTCAATTACCGAGATTGAACTGCCGCTTTCAATTAGGTTATTGTATGCCGCTATAAATCGTTTATAGTCGGCATACTGGCCATCAAATGTTGGAAGCTTAATCTTTGGAAGCCTATTATGATGGACCGCAGTTATGTTTGATGTAGAATTTAAAAACGTAGACTCAGAAACAGTTACTCGCTTTTTCTCGTTGATAAACGTGACAATTGCAGCCTTTGTTGCGGTTAAAAGTTCTACAATGCTAGACCTGCCTGAATTCTTATTATGGACGTCCTCGATTTGTGTTTGTATCTGCATAATCTGACGAAAATAGGACTCCAGTATTTGAAGGTTGCACTCAAGAACTGGTACTTCAGAGCCAGCTCCAGTTGTGGTTATTCTGGACATTAAACATTCGTTGTTTCTTTCCATTGTAGTTCTCTGCACACGAAGTTTAATCAAACGTGGATCGTTGACGTCGACGGCCGCAGCTTTCGTAAGTGTTGCGTCGTCGGATTGACTCATTTTATTTCAATTGTCCAAATTAATTAAAGTAACGCAGTAAAACAACCTCAAAAGGTCCTCACTAGCTTCAAAATCTCTTATGCAAATAGTTTATTCCAAATTAAACTAAGTTTGTGCCACTATGCGATGAGTTTGGCGAATTTGGTTAAAACGAACTAAAAAGAAATACACAACAACAAGAATCACATCCTAGCGGATCTTTCTAGCGAGTAATAATTTGCAACAACAATCACAAGATTCGGCTGTACATCAGTTTAAAAATGCAAGTGTATTAATGTGTGTGTATTTACCGCTTGATTTTGTGCTCTTTTTTCAGCGCGCTTCTTACAATTTTCGTTGGCGGGAACGGTGTGCAGAGTGGCGGGAACGATATGTGGATTGGTGAGAGGGGATGTGCGGAGCGGCGGGTGTAGACTGTCGAACGGTGAAATGCTGACGTCTCTGTTGCTGATTTGTGCAACGGCGTGGCCTTGGTACAGCGGCTATGTTGACCACAGTGTTTTGTGCACTAGTCACAGTTGATTTATATGTAGCTACAGATAATTTGCTGTCCAGCAGTTCGTTGCCCTGATACATGTATGTGTTTTGTTGAGCCGATTTGGCGCTGCTTGTTACAAAAAAAGCATAGCTAATAATGCGATATGCAGCGATGAGTGTAAATAAAGTTGCCAGATGGGCTATTTAACTAAAGTGAGTGATGTTACCGTACATTTCAAATTGCGCTTATATTATTGTGTTGTCCTCCAACACTAATCAACCTATAATAATAAAACTTTGTATACGGATATATAATCACTAACTGGATGTTTCTAACAAATGTTAGTTCTATATCGACTCGGCTTGTCATCCTGATCAAGAATATGTATGCTTTGTGGGGTCTGCCACGCCCCCTTCTGTGTGTTACATGTACACTCGCACAAAACTAATATAAAGAACGGCTTATGCTCGATCCTGGAGGTGATTTTGACAGATTTTATTATCGAAAGTCGTTTATCACTGCTTATATTCATGATTTTAAGTGTTGACAAAGATAAGGAAAAAATATACAGGGTGAAAAATAAAGTAAAGCTAGAAAACGGCTAAATAAATTTTTTTAAAGCTAGAATTCTCGCAACCCGCTATTTTATAATTTTTCCAGCACTGAAATTTCAAATAAGCCAGATCTAGCGGGAACAGCTAAAATGGCAGCACTGATCTCAGTTCCTTTACCAATCCGAAAGAAATCCACTCGCTTCATTTGGAAACCGTAATAAATAATACACTTAATCCAGAAGTTGTTATTCCCAGGCACTTACACAGACTGTACAAAACAGAGAACTGCATGTGTGCCTATTTTTGTGACTCTAAGGTTGCGGTGTGATCGCCACCGCATACTATTTTGTCTATTCAGTCACTGACTTAAAAGACATTTTTGTATTGCTATGACTGGATTACTTTTGTACTCTATCATGGGTGTAAGCGGCTTCTGCTTTACTTTTCATCACTCATTCTTGTTGTCGTTTTCGGCAGATGGAGGCGTGGCAGACCCCACAAAGTATATATATTCTTGATCAGCGTGACAAGACGAGTCGATCTAGCCCTGTCCGTCTGTCTGTCTGTCTGTCTGTCAGTCTGTCCGTTCGTTTGAACACCTTGATCTCAGGGACTATAAGAGCTAGAGACATCAAATTTTGCACAAAGATGCCTTATGTGTGTACAATGTGCAAGTTTTTTTTTTTTTTTATTTTCCCCCCACTTCCCCCCTAACTGTGTTTTCCCTATTTTCCTTTCGTATAATCGCCTATATCTCAGACACTATAAGAGCTATGGACACCAAATTTAAGTGCCAGATGCCTTCTGTGAACACTCAGAAAATGTGTACTTTGGAATTTCCCTCCCACTCCCTCTCCATCGCAATGGACATTTTTGGAATTTTTCAATGTAATTCGAAAAATACCCACAGTTAGCAATTATGAGCTTTAGCATACAGGCTCATCATGATAGGATTATTTAACAGGAAAACAGCCATATATGTAGGTTTGGCCAAGCAGTGCTCGCAGCTGTTGTTACTGCATTGGACAGGCACACGAGACATTCACACACATACACGCATAATTATTCTACACATACTTGTATGTACAGAGTATTTCAAAGTCGGGACACCCGACTTTAGCTTCTCTACTTGTTTTGATTATAGTTATTACTATATTCATATTTATTTACCCAGATTCACTTAATTATATATTTATTGCTGTACTTATTCATTTATTGATTTGATTATATTTATTACTATTGTTGTTGTTTGTTGATTTAGCCCCTAGTAATAAACTAGTAGCTGAGTATTTTACAATCGGTACTTGAACCAAGTGTAATTCGGAGGAGCTGAAAGGGAATGTGAGATCATAAGAGCGCGAGTGTTCTTTTTGTTCTTTCTTTATTATAGAAATGTAAGGGTTTATACACAGTATTTTGAATTTGCGTTGGTCTAGTTATTTCTAAAGGGTGATTCTTAAAATAAATCGTTGCGGGGTGTCGTATGCAGCTAGCTGAGTCGGTGCGTGCATATCCAACGTAGGTGTAGGTAGACGTAGCAGCCGGTTGGGGGTTGTTTTGTGCACATGCGCGGCCGCTATTCTAACAATAGCTAAGAATAGCTGCCTGCGTTGACTTCATATGCACATGCGTGACCCATCAGTAGCTCATGATACGGTCAAGTGCGTGTGACATTGACAGTACGATGAACGTCAGCGCTATGGGGCATATATGAACACCAACATACTCCCGGGCGTTAAACAGTTGTTTAACCTTCACTTATATTGACAGTGAGAGTGTGCTGGGGCTCTTCTGGTTGCCGATTGATATTATCCAGTTTTCGTCATATTCGTCTGCTATGTTTTCCTGATCGTCCTCGTCGAGTGGGTGTTTGTGCGTGGGTTCTTATTCAGGAAAAAGCGGCGCTAGTTTGTGGATTGGCTTCTTGTATATTCCTGTTGATGTTTTTATGTCTGCTACCCGCACATAACCATCTGGACCTGGGTAGGTCTTGACCACTCGTCCCAAAGGCTATTGAAGGACAGGCACATTTTCTTCCTTCAGTAAAATCATCATTCCTTCTTTTACGATAGCTGACGATTTTCTCCATTTTTGCCTTGGTTGCAGCAGTTGCAAATATTCTTGCGATCATTGAGTCCAAAACAGATGTTTTAATTTCGGCACGAGTTCCCATCGTCGAACCAGCGTTTTAGGAATCTTAAGAGGCTCGTTATCGGCTTCGGCTTGGTTAGAGGCTCTCCTACCAAGAAGTGTCCTGGAGTCAGAGCAGTCAAATCGTTAGGGTCGCTTCATAGCGGCGTTAGTGGTCGAGAATTGAGAATGGACTCAATCTCAACGATGACTGTTCCGAGTTCCTCAGCAGTCAAGGATGCGGTCGAAACATTTTTTTAACAATAGGTGCTTCGCTGACTTCACTGCTGCTTCCCATATGATGAATTTGAAATTGTAGCAGGCCGTTACTCTAATCACCGTAGAAAGTAAGGATGTATACACTTTTGTACTTAGTTTAATAAGCATTAGTGTACACACTGAGAGCATTCCCGCTCTCAGAGGTACACAAGACATCATTAATAAAGAGAACATCACTTTTTGATCGTTCTTTGTACAATACAGTTGTGTGAAGTACTTTGTGTAAATAAATACTTACAAACATATATATTTAAAGACCTGACTTTACTACTAAAATCTCAGAAGTGGGATAGTAACGCGCTATGAACGATACAATTGATGTAGACACATTTTCAACACAAATCTTAAAAAATTGGCTTAACGCCTTGGGTAAATCAACAATGGGCTCAAAATCAGAGCTGGTCGCCCGACTCAACAATATTGAAAATCGTGGCGCATACCCTAAGGAGCCCCAAGCCCAAAATATGGATGAAAATTTTTCACCCAGAAATTCCGAACTTTATGAAAAACAATGTGAAAGTGCCAACGACAAATTGCGTCCCGACGCCAATAGTTCGCAACAATGTGTGCAGAGCAACAACAATTCCCACGAAAATCATAACGGGACCAACATTCCGACGCAAAGCGAACAACAGCGAGCCCTCAACAACAGCGAAGGCGCCGATCACGATGCCAGCAACAGAAGCGAATCGGCAGAAGCAATGCAAGAAGACGAAAAAAGAGAATTGTTACAGTTACGTGCCGAATTAGAAGCAATACAGGCAAAGTTTCGTTTACTTGAGTTAGAGCTGCGAGCAAAATCATTTGACGATGATGGCAATGCTGTTGCTGCCGAAAACTCTTATGCTCTCTTGAAACCAAAACAAATTGAGAGCGAAGAGAACAGATTTACTCCGTTGCACAGTTTTACGTTCGCAAAAGAGATAGTGGTGGACTTCGACGGCAAGTCATTCGTGCGTGCTTGGATCACACAAATAAAAAATATTGCACGCGCCTACAATATTAACGACAACTATTTACGCATGTTGGCCATATCTAAGTTAAAAGGCGCTGCTCAAGTCTGGCTACATGCAAGCCCGGCTCGGATGTCAGAGTCTCTCGACGATTTACCCAATTTGCCCAATTGACTCTGGCATTCGGAGGAAAAATATTAAAGGTGGACATCAGACGAGTTTCCGTGAGTCCAGTATGAGCTGTTCATACAAAGTATTGGAGTTTGGAGTATGAGTTTAGCGATCCAATTTTTTTGTCAAAACATTGGTTCCCAAGAATGGGTGCTAGTATTCATATTATTTAATGCAGCCATTGTTTCATGAATCGTGTCATGAAACTGTTTAAGTGACCAGGCTTCACTCACAACTTGTGGCTGGTCTAAGAGTTTTCTCAGCAGAGCTGAACATAAAACACGTTCATTATTGAAACGATCCTGAAGCATTTTCCATGCTGTCTCATAGTTCGCTTCAGTGAGCGAGAGGTGGCGAATCAGTCGTTTTGCTACGCCTTGAATATTGGCCTTCAAGTACCACATTTTTTGGATTGTGGGAAGTTCGGCCTCATGAATCAACTTCTTGAAGATGTCCTGGAATTGTTGCCACTTCAGATAGTCACCGTCAAATTTCGGTATTGATATCTTTGGGTGATGTAACGACAATTGACTTGTCATTGATGTTGTTGCGTCAAGGGCGCTGTCTGCAGTAGTTGTAGTATTCATTTTCAGGACAACATTTTCGGCAGAGATAAAATTGGCTACATTATAGCCCAGCCTGTCAGGGTTTTCAAATTCTCTATAGATTTGAAAATGGAGATCGGAAATTTGAATCAAGTGAATAAAGTGTCATTTATCCCATTATGCAAGACAATGCACTCAACAAAGCATTTTGATGCCTTATATGTGGCTCAATGTTTTGTGTTTTAGTTTCAGCATTGTCATTCAAGAGGCTGAGGTCCATGTCAAAAATTTGAAGCATGGTTGCGTGCTGAGTAAATTTGGTTAGATACTCATTAGCGATATCTATTATTTTTGTATAATAGTCGCTTTCAAAATAGCTATGGTCTATTATTTGACCATTTAAGGCAACAATAATATTATTATTGCCCGCTTGAAATTGCTCCCGAAGATGGCTTAGCCTTGCCTTTCTTTCTTCGTAGTAAGCTTTCGTTTTTCTATCCTGGGAATCCTTTTTGTAATTCCGTATCAGGGTTTGAATTTCTTCTCCCAGCGATGCCTGCTTAGTAAGCAGCGAATCCAATTCTGGAGATAGAGTTGCCATATCTCCAATCTGGTATTAGTGGTCAGACCCGTTGGAGGTCTTTTTGTTTTGCTTTTAAAAGCCGGATGTGCCTCGACTCACACCGATGAAAGGTCAATGACACTAAATACCAATGGAGGTCCGTCCGTTTCTGGCGGCGGATTTATTCTGAAGTGTTCCCACGTTGAGGTTTCTGGGGCTTCTATAGCACAACCAGAACTGCTACCCAACGGAGTCCTCGAAATGTTCCTTCGCTGAGGTTTCTGGGGCTTCTGTGAGCACGACCAGAACTGCTGCCCAACGAAGTCTCGATTAGTCGCCTTGTTGACTAATCGTTCCAATACAAATTGTCGGAAAACTGCCCGATAGCGAAATCTCTAGCACTTAGATTCAGCTGGCACAGCTTCCTTGTTGCGGTCCTTCCGCAATCTTGCTTTGTTGAGGTTTCTTGGGCTTCTTTGAGCACGACAAGAACTGTTGCCCAACGAAGTCTCGATTAGTCGCCTTGTTGACTAATCGTTCCAATACAAATTGTCGGAAAACTGCCCGATAGCGAAATCTCTAGCACTTAGATTCAGCTGGCACAGCTTCCTTGTTGCGGTCCCGCAATCTTGCTTTGTTGAGGTTTCTTGGGCTTCTTTGAGCACGACAAGAACTGCTGCACAACAAAGCTCTCTTCAATATAGTTCAATAGAGTTGACGTTGGTCGCCATGTTGACCAATCCTTCCAATCCAGTTGCGTCCTCAAAGTGTGTGATCCTATATTGAGGATCACGTCGGGGACACCAAAATATGTTGTTGTTTGTTGAGTTAGCCCCTAGTCATAAACTAGTAGCTGAGTATTTTACAATCGGTACTTGAACCAAGTGTAATTCGGAGGAGCTGGGGGGAATGTGAGATCATAAGAGCACGAGTGTTCTTTTTGTTCTTTCTTTATTATATAAATGTAAGGGTTTATATACAGTATTTTGAATTTGCGTTGGTCTAGTTATTTCTAAAGGGTGATTCTTAAAATAAATTGTTGCTGGGGTGTTGTATGCAGCTAGCTGAGTCGGTGCGTGCATATCCAGCGTAGGTGTAGGTAGACGTGGCAGCCGGTTGGGGGTTGTTTTGTGCACATGCGCGGCCGCTATTCTAACAATAGCTAAGAATAGCTGCCTGCGTTGAATTCATATGCACATGCGTGGCCCATGAGTAGCTCATGATACGGAGAATTGCCAGAAATGATGATGCGGCGGAGCAGGAAAAGCTCCTTGAAGGAGCCGTTGGTTTTTCCACCGATGGCCTGATACACACTCCTCAGAGACTGTCCATAGCGCCAGCCGTAAGCTGGGATGCCGAGCCATTATTCGAGGCGGCCGTTGAAGCAGCAGTGGCACAGTGAACGAGACATATCGCCAATCGTAGAAAGAGGGCATCAGCAAAGTGTTGCAGGAAGAAATCGGAATGGGGTTCCAAGACTTGATGGGTGCGCTCAAATAAGTCTTGCAACCCGAGCGAATAGCAGCGATTCAGTTGCGGATAGAGCATGGCAACCGCCAGTCAGCCAGAATCGTGGCGCCAAAACGGCCGCATCAATACCAAGCTGAGCCTCCAACACCAGTGAGAGGCGCTTCGCGTCCGGTAGCAAGGCCAGTGGCAGCTAATTCCTCCAATGGAGCAGGCCATAGCAGCAACACAGCGCAAACTTGGCGAAATCCCGCTGCACAGTTGGCCCGGCGAGGAGGCAATAGGCGCAACGATTGGAGTGGTCAATTGGACCCACCTCCGCCTTATGTAGCGGCGAATGGCAGATCAGGATGGTGCCGCGTTGAGAAGAGGGACATCAAGGAAAAAATGGCTGTAGAAGACTTCGTTTTCGAGATAGAGTTCCTTCAGAGGCAGTGTCGCTTCACGTGGTCCGAAGTCTTGAACAGCTTCCATCTGTTAGTGTTCCACTCGCGAGTGGAACTGGCAGTATGTCAGGGACCACCGTGTAGATAAGTGGCCAGAACTCAAGCGAAGAATGCTGTCCCGTTTTAAAGGCACCGCCGACGAATTCGAGCTCATGCGCCAATTGCGCGAAAGACGGCAGAAGCCAGTGAAAGCGTGGTGGAGTACTTCCATGCCATGAGGAAACTAGCATCGCATAGTAAACAGCACCAACTGAAAACGAGATGATGAAATATATAAACAAGAGAAAACGCTACAGTCGAGCAAGCCCGACAGTGTAATACCCTGTACCCAGGTAAACTTCCGTCACTGAGTAATATGCGCCTATAGCAGCAGCAAAAAGAGGAAGAAGAAGAGCGAACTTGTTGCTGCGGTTTGGTGGGGGGGGTACTAGCGAGAATTTGTTCTGCTAATAACTTTTCTTAGAATTGACCGAATTGAATAAAATTTTGAACAACAGTAGAAATAAATAAATAAATTATATAAATTATGCGTGCAAAGTTTGGTTTTGGTAGCATTTGAAATGTGGACGCTATTGATGAAATTCTGTAGCGGGGGGGAAAATTCCAAAAAATAAAATAAACTCGTCCTCTCTCGGACCTAGGAGAATCTGGATGCCAACTTTGGGTATTCTAGCTTTTATAGACGGACAGACGGACAGACGGACGGACATGGCTAGATCGAATATATATACTTTATGGGGTCGGAGATGCTTTCTTATGCATGTTACATACTTTGCACAAACCTAATATACCCTTTTTACCCTACGGGTACAGGGTATAAGAAGGGATTGAACACAGAATTAGCTCGGTATGTGTATGCGCTGCGCGTATACACGGTAGACCACTTACGGGACGAATGCGTAAAGGTGGAAGCCATGGTCCAGCGGCGCGAAGGCTTGTTCCCAACACGAATCGGCACACGTTTTAGTGGCGGAAACCGTCCTCCGACAGTGAAAGAGTTGGTCGACGACGAACGGCGAGGAGTCGGTGGACTTTGACATCACTGAAGAGGCGCGTGTGGCAAGGCGTCCGCAGCAGGCGTTACCGGAAAGGCGCGTCTTCTGTTATGGATGTGTCAGATCAGACACCTATAGTCCAACATGTCCCGATTGTGCAGGAAATGACCGTCGGAGTGCGGAGCAAGTGGGCGAATCGCGCCCGACACACGCCCACCAGGATGAAAGCGGAGCGGTCCTAGAAAGAATTTTTTTTAATAATAATACCCCAATTAGATATAAGATGCGATTCATACCATACGAAGAGAAGATGCGGACATATCTGGAGGCGCGCAATAGAATTTTCGCTCAACATCAGTTAGACATTAGTTAGGCATGAAGATGGTAACAGCCAAAGATAAAAAGACCCGAGCACGATTCCGAGTAAGAAGGCAGACGAAGAAGTTGGTAGCCAAAGCAGTGCGGAGCAAAGGAGCAGCAGACCCGAGGGTTTTTGCCGAAGTACTTTTACGAGGCCATGTGCGGTCTGCCTGGATACCGAGGCCTCGGTAGGAAAGGGCAGCATTCAAATGCTGAAAGGAATTGGCGTGGAGCCCAGAAAGTATATCTCAATAATTAAAACAGCAGGCGGTGAAGATAGAGCCGTAATTGGGCGAGTGCGTTTACCAGTGGCGTATCGAGAAGATGAAAAAGTAGTGGAGATTTATGTATGCCCATCGCTGGAGCAGAACGCGTATTTTGGCATCGATTTTTGGCGGCTGTTCAATTTGGCTGCACCAGTAACTCCTCCAGAAAAGCCTGCCGTGGAAAGACTTGTCCTCGAAGAATTTCTAGCTGATAGAGTGGCTTATTATGTGGACCAGGACGAAGTGAAGTCGGAACCAGGTATATGGGAATGGGATGAACACCAAAAGCTGAAATTGGAGGAAGTAAAAAAGGAATTTGTAACTTTTGAAGAGGTGGGGCAAGGAAAAACAACTTTGGAGACTCACCGTATCGAATTGCCTTGAAGTTTGCATTCTGGCATATGAAATTGGAAGAGTTCAGTCGCCTGTGCATGGCGTTTACGGTACCAGGATGGCCTTGGTACCAGTTCCGCATGATGCCATTCGGATTGTGTAACGCCGCTCAAAGATTGTGCCGACTGATAGATAAGGTTATACCCAACGAGCTGAGGTCCAACGTAAAGGTGTACTTGGACGACTTGGTTGTCTTCGCTGCGGATTTTGACACCCACTTAGAGTACTTGCGTAAAGTCGCCGAATGCCTGAAAAATGCGAATCTCACAAAAGGGTTACATAAATCGAAATTTTGTTTTAAAACGTTGAAGTACCTGGGATTCATCGTGGGTGACTGCGCGCCTCGAACAGAGCGCGTGAGAGGGTGAGTGCAATACAGCGCATGAAAAGGCACAAGTCGATAAAGGAGGTTCGACCTTTCTTAGGTACCGCCGGATGGTACTGGCGATTTATGAGAGACTTCGCCACCTTAGCAGCTCCGCTTACTGAGGCACTGAAAAAACGATCTGGAGGCCGTTTCTCACTCAATGGCGAAGCCGTTGCAGCATTTGAGGCGTTGAATAAGGTGCTCACTTCTGCGCCAGTGCTGGTACACGCGGGTTTTTCACGGCCGTTTTTCGTTCAGTGTGACGCATCCCACTTTGGCGTCTGAGCCGTATATTCCAAGTGGATTTTGAGGGAATAACCGATCACGCCAGTCTGAAGTGGCTGGTGTCGATGAAAGATTTGTCCGGGAGTTTGGCGCGTTGGTCATTGCTGCTCCAAGGTTCCGACAACGTCGTGGCGGATATGCTGTCCAGGAGCACCGAGGTCGAAGCGTTGGAGGAGTTGGATTTCTCTCCAGAAGACCTGTTGGGGATAGAAACCACAGAGTTCGAGTCAGAGGAATATCAAGAGCTGATTAGCGAAATTCAAAATCAAAAAGAGAAATTACCTGACTTGAAAATTGAGAACGGAGTGATCTACGGGAAGGCATCATTCAATCGGCTTTAAGATCAGATCGAAGGCAGTGTGTGGAAACTGTGGGTCCCGCGTGTGCTGATCGGCATGCTTATAGCGAAGGCCCATACCAAAGCGTCAACGCATGGAGGAGTGGTGACGCTGTACTGGCTGCGGCCGCAGTTTTATTGGCCAGGAATGGCCAAAGACGTTGCTGAAGTGGTCCAAAAATGCGATGTCTGCAAAGAGACGAAAGCCACCAATCACGGGATGCAGGTGGGGATCGGTGCCGAAGTCGTCACGGAGAGGCCATTCCAGAAGTTATATATAGACTTCCTGGTGAGTATCCGCTATCAAGGAAGGGGCACGCATTCATCTTCAGAGTGGTAGACCACTTCACCAAATTCAGCGATGCGAGAGGCCACTGCACGGAGCGTCGTCGATCTTAGTGAACGAAGTGTTCCATACGTTCGGAGTACCAGAAGTCATACACTCCGACAATGGACGGCATTTCGCATCCAATCAGTTTGCGGACTTGACGGAGAGCAGGATCACCGCGAGTGGGATTTCCACCTCCCAGGAATTGAGGTGACAATCAGGAATAGCGTGCATTCCGCCACCGGAGTAACGTCCTTCTTCGCGTTATTTGGCCGTCACACGATGCTGCATGATTCGCAATACAAGCTTGCGAAGAAACTGAGGTCCTTGAGTGAGCACGAGTACGCGGCGGTGGGTGCAGTAAACTTCACTATAACCGGTATCTACGACTAGCGCCCGGTCAGGAGATATACCTATGGAACTTAGCACTGAGCGATTTCAGCCGCGTGTTCAATGCGAAAAAAGCCCTCGGGACCAACGCGTACGAGCTGGAGGACTTGCAGGGAGTATTCCACGCGAAGGATATTCGAGTGTGACGCCTATCATATAGCTGTGTAGATGACAATAGGGAGGAGAATGCAGCCAGAGCTACTCACCATAAGACCGAGAGTGGGTGTGGCCTACGTTGGGCGCCGCAGAAGAAGTCGCGCTAGACAACGCCGGACTCGGAACTGGAGATGACCTAACATCAGCCTTTGGATGCGCGGTTGTCCGCCCACTCGGATGTTTGCGTTGGTGTTGCATCGGGTTGGGCACGAAAATAAATCGAAGTGGCAGGGTTACGCGAAGGCGCGAAACTCTGTGACGCAGTTAAATTCTGCGCCACAAATTATAATTATTATATTGAATTCACTATTTTATATTTTTTAATATTGCACATCGTTTTACTAGCCTTAAGTTTTCATTGAATATTTCTAGATCTAAGACTCCATATTTTGTTATTTTCTTATTACTCTAATATTGCACATTGTTATATTACGCTAAGACTAAACAGGAACACATGAAGTTAAATATTTAGTTATAATTAGTATATTGCGCATTATCATGAAGGATCGGTATTATTTGAATTTGCACAACGAGAGGTATTTTATAAGTGTTGTAAATAGAGAGAGAACAGGCGAGCTGGCATCACCGCCCACGCAGAGAGAGTTTTTCGATAAGTATCGAAAAGGAATGCAAGAAAACGAGGCTAGAAGGGCGAGCAAAAATGTAAGCTCGCTCTCTTCTCCAGTGACCACAGCAGCGAACAGACGTGCGAGTACCAGCCGCAAGTATTACGCGACCAAATAAAATCCATGTAAGTTAAAAGAATCCTGGTGTTAAATTTGTGTAGCATAGGGCCGGCAGCATTTAGAGTAGGAGTACAACGAAGTGGGGCTAATATTTCGTGGGAATTATGGCATGTTGGTAGTTATATCTGCTGGGCCATTAACAGGCAGATATAACGCTAAGGTGTTATAAACCGCGAAATCGGCAGAGCCAGATTGGTGACGTCTTGTAATTGCAGCGTCGTTAACCACAATTGCAAGACGGCAGCAGTTTGGTAGATGCGTTGAACTTTCGTTCATCGGGCATCAACTAGTGACAGCAAATTCCACGTGTCGCTGCCAATAGTCCCCATACAGCGTGCATCGAGCCCTTTTGGTCGCAAGTTTTCGCAACTTAAAAATTTTCTTGTAAGGGATCCTGGACAGCTGAGCATTACCTCGGCTGGAAAAATAACTTCTTTACAACTTTTAAAAAAGGTTGCAGCAGCGCCACCTGGCGGTACCGCGCGGGGCACCGGGGTGCCAACTGCGGTTGCACAGGCGCAGAGTTGCGGTCCGATGGCGCCTTGAAATGGGGAAACGCCAAGGCCGAGATGAACGGATGCGTAAGGATAAAGAAATACAGAAAGACGCGCAATCCGGCCTATAAAAGGCAAGCTGAAACACGGCATTCGTTTTTTGGGGTGAACATTCGGACCCATGAGTTGGGATACCGGGAACTACGCAAAAGGAAACGTTTTAGAAAGAAATTGAAAGCGCCAGTAGCAAGAAAAATAAGGTGAGTGCCTGGAAAACGAAAGTAGTGTGATTAAAAAGAGGCATGACAAAGAAAATATTTCTTAGATAAAAAAATGTACCGAGTGCTAAGCTTTTTTGTTGCCCCGACACAGCTTGCCAAGACCCAGCAGTGTCAAGGGACCACTGGGTCGTGAATATTACGCGCGTCCAAGCAGGAGCCCGGCAGCGTACGGAAGCCGACAGCGAGCACCAGCAGCCACCTTCATCAGAAGCGCAACATGAAAGGTAGCATCAGCAGCGCCGTCATCAGCCGCAACAGCACCAGCAACGCCGATAGCAGCAGGAGATAGAAAAGCCGGTGAATCCGTTCCTTGATCACGCGCCGTTCCTGTTGCTTGTGTTTGAGCTCCAACATCAGGCAGAGGTTCCACGCGCCTTTCGCCCTGTTGTTTTTGCGTGAGCTGAACCTGCAGGGTACCACGCGTCGCAACGATTTATTTTATGCAAAAAAAAAAAAATACCATCAAAATATATACATACATATAAATAAACATAAAAAAGGCAGAAAGCGGCTCCAAAACAGAGCTCTAAATAACGATAAATATATACATATAGGCAATTAAAGTGTGTAGTTTTCTGTTAAAAAAAGGAGAAGAAAAAGACATATACATATAGTAATAATAATAATGGAGAAGAACTTTGAAAACAATGTAAAAGAAAGAAAGAAAAAGGAATAATAATCATAAATAAGAATATATTATATTGCACATGTGAAGGCACATTGCCCATAGCCGCCGAATTAAAATAAGGAAAAATAAGGCCGCGACCGTAAACCTGCAAAGCTCTGATAGGTCTAGGTAGGGCATCATTTATACATAGTCAGAAATTTATATACGTTGTCCCTATAATTACGGCTGTTGGCAGTGCAGGCTTATATACACACTATTAACCGCACTGCATTCATATTTATAACAAGCATTCCTGTTTATATGTTTAAGGATTTCGTATTACCGTTTACACATGAATTAAATGTTACCATTTGCACACGATAAACATTCACCAAAGGAATTTTCTTATAAAATGGTCGCATTGAAAATAATGGCTCGTTAAGGCAGCATCAGTAGGAAAGGGAGACTCACTTTAGTCATGGAAGAGCCCAAACACGGCCCTAGCTTTGGGTATCCACTGGAAATTTTACGTTTGGATACAGGTAGGGTGGGTACGCCCGGGATGACAACAGCTAGATCCCATACTGTTGTCCAAGGCCACGAATTCCTGTCCGTCGTTTTGTTGATAATCGATGGAGGAACCGAGATATCGGTTATTGTGAGATTCACGCGGGCTTAGGGTTGGAACCACACACCCAAGGAGAAATTCCGATGAGCCAGCCGGCGTTACCCAAAGGAAAAAAGCGTAGTAATAACAGTACATACACTGACTATGCGAGGTCAACACCGCGAATCACACTTAAGTACAAGTACTGCAGGCAATGCAGCTGAATTGATCGTGCAGAGCGTATACTCAAAACGACTGAGAAAACAAGTAAAAAAGCTAAAGCTAAAGTGGTGTAACGTTATTTCATTTTATTGTAATTTCAAAGCTTAACTTACAATGTAATACACCGAATTTAGCTTGTAGATGAAACAGCCAATCGTTGCTCCAATATTTCCAAAACTGTCGAAAAAATCGTTGGTCCTCAAGAAAGTCCTGCTGGTGCCAACATGGAATCTCCAATGAGGAAATGTGGTGGGGTTAAAACAACACCTAGGGCTCTACGGTCAAAGGACACAGCGGGCGTTAGTTTAGGCAAGCTTCTATCTCGGTTAAAACTGTTGACAATTGCTCGTACGTCATGCGAATTCCACTGAATGCACGGTAAAGATGAGTTTTAACCGATTTGACGTTAGCCTCCCATATTCCGCCGAAACTAGGACTGTGCGGAGGATTGAAGTGCCATTGTATGTTGCGCTTAGAAAGCTCAGAAACAATGCTGTCTGCTACTTCCTGTTTGCATTGGCAGTGCCAAGTTTTCAAGACTTTGTCCGCACCAACAAAATTAGTTCCGTAATCGCTGTACATGTGTTCGCAGAGTCCTCGAAGACCAATGAAGCGGTGCAGATCCCAAACGAAATGTTCTGTAGATAAGCCAGTCACCGCCTCCAGATGAATGGCTTTTGTTGCAAAGCATATATAACTTGCAATATAGGCCTTGTAGGTTGTGTGACCTCGAAATCTCGAAGCTTTGAGATCAAAAGCTCCTGTGAAATCGACTCCAGTTGCAAGAAATGACCGTTTGGGAGGAGTGACTCGATGAAAGGGTAAGTCCGCCATTAATTGCGCGCTCGGTTTTGGACGATGACGAAAACATTGGATACAGCGCCGTAGTATACGTTTTACTGCTTACTTTCCACCAATTATCCAAAATGTATCTCGGAGGTGAGACAAAGTCAGCTGCGAACCACCATGCAATGTGCTTGTATGACTGTTATGTATGACCAGGTCGGAAAAAAGGTGGGGCGCTGGCAATATGATAGGCTGTTGCTGACTTGTTGACAAATGTAAAGCATTTCGTAGCCTGCCACGAACCCTCAAAACTTGCTCTTTATTCACAATTGGCGATAGTTGGCTCAGTTTGTTAGACTTCGGTAATGTTTTGTGACTAAGTGGACCAATGCTGCTTGCGGTTCAGTTACTGATATCTGACCTATAAGACGATTAATGGACTTAGATTTAGAATTATTTAAGAAACGTTTTATATATGCCATCACGTATAACAATCGATTATATGACGAAAATCTTGCAATGAACTCTTCTCCTTTAACAACGTGGTTGGCCTGCAGCATGGCCGGTTTCTCTTCCAAATCGAAGTGCAATTGGTTGGCTATTGTTCTAGTGATTGAGTTAACCAGGAACGGCAGTTTCACCATAGGTGATGGGTAGATAGTTCATCAGGTGTAAGACCGCGAGTTGCACAATCTGCGGGATTGTCGAATGTGGGGACATGCCGCCATTGTGCAGGTGTGCTGAATTCCAAAATATGCACGGCGCGATTGGCCTCAAAGGTTTTCCAACGGACAGGGTCACCGTTAATCCATAATAATACGATTGTAGCATCTGACCAGTAGAAAAAGGGAATAAATTCACATGTACGTAAATGTGTACCAATCCATTTTGCGAGATTCGTTACCAAAGCTGCTCCAGAAATTTCAATACAAGGCTTAGTAGGTGAAACCCGGCTACGAGCTGTCAGCAAATGGCATCGCATTGAATTTTTGTGTTCCAAACATTCTTAATGATGACCTTAGCTGACGTGATGACAGGTGCGATAAAGCCCTGGATAAAGGATCATACAGGCGCGCTATGGTGCAAAGAATGAACGTTTAGTACATATTTGTAAAGACCTTAGGTTTTATTAGAGTCTCCGTTATTAAACTCAAGAATGTGTACATTTGAATGGTCTGCTGAGGGTATGCCTGTCAGCAGCGCTATTGAGTTTGACGACCATTTACGAAGTTCCATACCGGCTGGGCGTAAGATGGAAATAAGTTGATCACGAATGGCAATGGCACCAGAAATAGTAGAATCTCCAGTTTGTATGTCATCCACATGTACGTCATGTTTAAGAACGTGTGCAGCAAGAGAATAGTGATCACGTTCATCATCTGCAAGCTGATGCAACACTCGTATAGCTGTGTACAGATCCGAAGCAGTTGTGCTACAGTTGTAAGACAACATTCTGCTATTTGGTTATGTTTGTCGATCCAGATTAGATCAAAGAATATCGTTGAGCGATTTGCCATTACTTGTCTTACAGGATGCATCGTACAATAGTAGCAATTTGGTAGTTACACTATCTTCTTTGATTACAGCATGATGAGGCAAGGTACATGATGCGCATGCTAGGTTGAGCGATTGGTTAGTCTGGGGTCTTTTAATGCCTGAAAGTATGAGATGTGGTATTAGGTCAACTCCAATGATTATGTCGATTATATTTGAATTAAAGTACTGTGGATCTGCAAGTTATAGTCCTTCGGCAGCTGAGACGATGGTAAAACATGTGCTGTGTCGATGTGAGTGCTGAATTGTCGGTCGGTACACGAGCAAAGTCTGCGCTGGGTTATCCATTTACATTTATTCTTCGAGTTGTCACCGACTCCATTAATCTCTGCCAAAATTGGATGACGTGTCAAGCCAAGCAATTGTACAATGTAATGAAAGTTCCTTCAGATCCATTGTCTTTTAGCGCTCTGCCAATGGATGACTGCCCTATTTCGTATTTTGACCAAAGCCGTTGCCAAAAGCATAGTCTGAACTAACTGAGATGAAGGCTTGGTCACTGCCGATATGAGTTGCGTTGCGTTTGTGACCACTGCCTCATCTGAAGTACTAGCTTGTATCTTTTGCGGAGCCACTATGTAATCTGGTTTGTTGGTTAGAAAATCCATAAGCGTGTGATGTCATTGTCCACATTGTTGACAGTTTCGTTTGCTGCCACATTTGGATGTTGTATGTGCGGAATCAAGACAATTAAAACATACCTTGGTGCGATCAGCAATAGATCAGCACATGAGAGCTGTCGTTGCAATTCACACACCGATGGGAAGTCATATCGTTTGTGGTTGTGTGAAAACTATTTCGTTTCGTAAACGCATTACCTGAATAGTTTTTGGATGTACGTTGCTTAGTTGTTGGACCCGCTTGACGTGGTTGTTAGCTGATGGACCGATTCTCAATAATATCGTGGCTGATCAGGCGATTATTGAGAAACTGCTCCAACGTACTAAATGTAGGAACGTTAGATGAGCTACCAAGGAGGAGAACTTCCTATAGTCACAAGTTGATATACCATCCAATGATCGCAAGACTTCATGCCGATATTGAGACGTTTTAATTCATTGATGCATACATTTGTGACATTGAGCATTCTCTTGAGATCGGCCGAATGTTCCTTAGCTAGAGAAGGCAAACCAAACAAGTAAAAAAGCTAAAGTCGGGTGTCCCGACTTTGAAATACTCTGTACATATGTTTAGAATAATTATAGAAAATAAAAAAATTAAGAAAATAAAAAAAAAATTTGATCGATTTTACCTCTCTCAGTATTCGAACTCACGTAAAGGGTTTATAATTGCACATTTACATAGCAATTGCGTCTGTGTGAGTGTATGTATGCCTATGCGCATCTATTCGTGTCTGTGTAAACATGTGTGCAGTCAACCAAAGCACCAGCATCAACAACAGCCGCGGGCAGCGCTTGAGTAGCGCTGCAGCAGCAAATATATTTATGGCTATAACTTCTCGTTAAATCGGTTTATCATAGTGAAACTTGGCATACGGACACATAATAACTAACTAAAGGCATTTGCAAAATTCTTTCGAAATTCCAAGAATTACGGGAGTTAGAGAAAATCGCGATTTGTATGAGAGAGGGGGGAGGGAGGGAAATTCCAAAATACACAATTTCTGCGTATTCACATAAGGCACCTGGGACTAAAATTTGGTGTTCCTAGGTCTTATAGTCTCCGAGATATAGGCGATTATACGAATGGAAAATCGGGAAAACCCCCATAGAGGGGAAGTGGGGGGGAAAATCAAAAAATAAAACAAACTCGTATAGAATACATACATAAGGCATCTTTGTGGAAAATTTGGTGTCTCTATCTCTTATAGTCTCTGAGATCCAGGTGTTCATACGGACGGACAGACAGACGGACAAGGCTAGATCGACTCGTCTCGTCATGCTGATCAAGAATATAAATACTTTGTGGGGTCTGCCACGCCTCCTTCTGCCTGTTACATTTTTTAGCTCCCGCAAACCTAATATACTTCTGTACATTTCATGTACAGAGTATAAAAATGTGTTAATCTGATGCATGAACTGTAGACGTGGATTGTTATATCGTTTGACAATTGAAGACCAAGCTGTTTCGTAGTTGGTATCGGTTAAGTCCATTTGATGAATATCGCTGTCGCAACCTGTAGACAAGGCTTGCTTAAAGAAATGGAACTTCTGAACACCTGATAGTGAATCATTGTTATGTATGAGTTGTGCAAATGAATCGTAAAATGCTGGCCACTCTATAAATTTTCCAGAAAAGGTAGGCACAGGCAACTTGGGCAACTGTGCGCTAGACGACAAGCTTCTCAATATATGTTAGTATGGTACTCATTAAAAGTTTATGTTGCGTGAAGTATTGATGATCACGTGGGCATTGGGACATTAGGAAATCCCGGTGTACTTTCTGAAAAGGTTAGATGAATATGCCTCCCATATGTGTATCTACTGTTGAGACTGGGAATTGCCGCACGCCTCCTATATGTGTATGTACTGTTGAGACTGGGGATTGCCGCACGCCTCCTATATGTGTATCTACTGTTGAGACTGGGGATTGCCGCACGCCTCCCATATGTGTATCTACTGTTGAGACTGGGAATTGCCGCACGCCTCCTATATGTGTATGAGTTGTTGAGACTGGGGATTGCCGCATGCCTCCTATATGCGTATGTACTGTTGAGCCTGGAGATTGCCGCACGCCTCCTATATGTGTATGTATTGTTGAGACTGGGGATTGCCGTATGCCTCCTATATGTGTATGAGTTGTTGAGATTGGGAATTGCCGCACGCCTCCTATATGTGTATGTACTGTTGAGACTGGGGATTGCCGCACGCCTCCTATATGTGTATCTACTGCTGAGACTGGGGATTGCCGCACGCCTCCCATATGTGTATCTACTGTTGAGACTGGGAATTGCCGCACGCCTCCTATATGTGTATGAGTTGTTGAGACTGGGGATTGCCGCACGCCTCCTATATGTGTATGTATTGTTGAGACTAGGGATTGCCGTACGCCTCCTATATGTGTATGAGTTGTTGAGACTGGGAATTGCCGCACGCCTCCTATATGTGTATGTACTGTTGAGACTGGGAATTGCCGCACGCCTCCTATATGTGTATGAGTTGTCGAGACTGGGGATTGCCGTACGCCTCCTATATGTGTATGAGTTGTTGAGACTGGAGAGAGAGAGACCGCACGTCCGTATGTATTACACCAGCAAGCTTGAAATTGTGAAATAACGGATCCCCTCATGGGCCACCATAAAATGTTGTGTCTCGTTTGTAGCGGCAACGATGAGCAAACTGACTTTAACTGCTCAGGGGTGTAACGTTATTTCATTTATTGTAATTTCAAAGCTTAACCTACAATGTAATACACCGAATTTATATCTAATTGTTCCGGCACACACATTAAGCGTCTACGCGTTTCGCTCACATACTTCGAACTTTTCCGTGCACACACCACACGTCCACTCGCTTCGGTTGCTCAACTCGAACTTTTGGTATTTATCGAGCCAAAGATCGAAAAGGAATTTCGATCATTTTCGATATTGGGCATCCCTCGTCGACCACCGACCAGGGATACGATAAATGGCAGTTGCCGGTTCAAAATAGATTGTAAAATCTTTCAAAAAATCAAGAAAATTTAAAAAAATCGATCGATTTTTCCTCTATTGGTATTCAAACTCACGTAAAGGGTGTATAATATGAATGTCTATGTGCGTCTATTCGTGTCTGTGTGAGCATGTTTAATTATTTTATCGTATCTTTTCTCTCGTCTCAAAGTATGTAGTATGTATTAATTACAATTAAATATTTGAATTACGGCCCTAACTTGTATTGCTGAGGTCTCTTCGCCGGAGTCGTGTATGGCTAGGCTGTCAAGTTAAATTCTGCGCTAGTCTATTTGGATTGTTCCGAAACTTAAGCTTTGCTTTCACCATGGCGATTTCATCTTTAACAGATCCCACATTTAAATCTTTCCGTATGTGCCTGGGTGCCCCAGTGATGGTTCTCAGTATCTTCGATTGAGATTTCTCGATTAACTCTAAATTACTAACGAAAGCGTTTCCCCATAGTTCAGAGCCATATGCCCAAATTGGTTTGAGAACTGCATCGTACAAGAGTACTTTGTACTAAAGTTTTAGTGGTGAACAGACGTTTATAAGCCAATGTACATTAATAGCTTTTAGTTTCAGTTGATCTTTGCTTCGATGTGTTTGCGCCAAGTAAGCGGTCTATTCAAATGGACACCAAGGTAAGTGACGTTTTTTTGTTGAATATTGATGTTTTTTAGCGACAATGGAGGACAGGTTTGTTTGTTTAGGGTAAAGGTGACATGTTTGCACTTTTGCTCGTTTACATGTATGCGCCAGTCTGCTAGCCATTCTTCTATGGCCACGAGGTGAGATGATAAGAGTTCTGTAGCTCTTGTTGGGCACTTGGAGCGACTTAGGATGGCAGTGTCATCAGCAAATGTCGAAATTGTTGTATGACTGTTTGTCCGTATATCTGCTGTGTATATGATATACAGTGTCGGTTCCAGCACGCTCCCTTGGGGTACACCAGCTTTAATTGGATGGTATTCGGAGAGGAAATCTTTGCATCTAACTGCGAAACTTCTTTGCTGTAGGTATGACTCCAGTATTTTATGGATTTTCTGTGGAAGTAATATTTTGATTTTGTGAACTAAGCCATTCAGCCAAACGAGGTCGAAAGCTTGGGCGACATCCAGAAAAACAGCGGAGCAATACCCTCGTTTTTCAAATGCATTTCGTATCTCAGAGGTTATTCGGTTGACTTGTTCAATGGTTCCATCGCGAAAACCAAATTGATGATTTGGGATTGCACTGTTGGTGTGTAGGTGCTGCTTGATGCGATTCACGAGCAGTTTTTCAAATATCTTCGATAGGCAAGGCAGGAGACTGATAGGTCTATATGATGATGGCTGAGACTTGTCCTTTCCGACTTTATGGATCATTGTGATGACAAATCTTCTCCATTGTTGAGGATAATAGCCCCATTTCATCACACTGTTGAAAATAAGTATACTGCACAGCTCGGCAATTCAATGATCATTTTGGGGAAAATTAAATAGTGGCCTGGCGCTTTTTTTTGCTTTGAAACTTGGCCCTTGATGACACTTGTAACTTCTCCTGCGTGGAATACGATAGTCGTGGTAGCTTCAAGATGATTGGTTAGTGAGAGCATAAAGCTATTTATTGCTGGATGTGGTTTGAAGACTATTTCTAAATGGGCGGCAAATAGATTTGTCTTCTCTTCGTTGCTGCGAGCCCACTTTCTTCTTTGTGTACGTAATGGTGATTCACTCTTGATTGGTGGACATACACCTGATTTAGCTTTCCCCATGGCTTTAATAGCCGCTTTGTGTTTCGATATGAATTGTTGTGGAATAAGTTGTAGCAAATGATGGCAACGGATAGTGCCTGCGACGCTTTATCAGGATGCCAGTACCTCCATGAGCCTTACCTCGGGATTATTGGTCGCATAGAAGTTGTAGCTATTGAGATAAAACCATTTAAGTAGATTTCTGTTTGATTAATAATTCCTGGAGGAGATTTTGATTACGCATAATTTCCTGCATCGTTTGTTGTATTGTATTTGTTAGAGTTGCCAGAATTGATTCAATCACACTAGGCAATTGGGATGGATTTGCAGTGGTATGTTGGGCAGTAACTTCTGCCCCCTGTTGCGATGTCTGACGATTAATTATTCCTGCAGTGGTTTGTAGGCGTACGACTCGTTGGTTTAACTTGACACCTTACCAAAAGATACTCCTGGAATCGTAGTTGATTGTATGTATGGCAAGATTTCAAGCTGCGGATTTTTGTTGGCTTAGGCGACTTTTTCACTCTTTGTATACAGGGCAACCTCTATAGTTAACAGTGTGGTTTTCCCCACAAATACTACATTTTTTAGCAGAGCGGTTCTCCTTATTTACAGGGCAGGGCTCATTTATTTATTTATTTATTTATTTATTAACTTATCCTAGCGTTACAAGTACGAGATTACTTTTTAGTTATTACGCTAGTCATTACATATTCTTTTCGATTTCTTTCAGTTAATTGTTAATTTAATTACAGGTTTAATTTAGTTTAAATTGACATTTAATATTACAATTACATTTAAGAGTTTCACAATTTGCCTTAGCTTTAATTATTATTTCTTATTTTATATTAATAGTTTACTTAAATTAATAATTTCTAAAGTTGTTTCGTTGTGTGTGTTGAAGAGAATTTAGAAGTACTATTTCAAGTGTGCTTGAGTTTTAAGTCTAAAGTGCGTCTCGCTGGTAATTGTCTTCAGGTTATGTGGAAGATCGTTCCACAGCCGAACAGCGTATATAAAAAAGTGCCTTACCGAGCTGGCTAGTTTATATCTTATGCAGACTAAATTATTTGTTCTTCTCGAAGATTTCAATACCATAGAATAATGAGGGTGTCAAGTAAGTCTTAGCAATTAGGAGCTTGAGTTTAACTGGAAGGAAATGCTGCGTCAAAGACAGATGCCTTAGCGAACTATAAAGCTTTCCAACTGTTTTGTTTACATGATCATTCCAAGAGAGTGTTTCGTTCATAGTTATACCTAAGTTGGTTACCCGCTCTAGGTATTCGATATGCTCATTATAGTATTTAGCCTCAGTTTCTCTAAATTGAGTGTATTTACTTTCTTTTTATATATCACTAAACATTTTTACTTTTTCGGGTTTACTTCCAATCCATTTAACCTCGCCCATTTATGTATCTCACAAAGATCGTCATTACAGGCACTAACACATTCAACAATTCTACTTAAAGGACGACTCACATACATTTGGACATCATCTGCATACATATGTAACTCACACAACATGGAAGGTCATTTACATAGATGGAAAACAGAAATGGGCCTAGCACAGATCCCTGGGGGACTCCACGTTTAATTAACAAAAAAGACGAACAACAATCCGAAGTGACAACTGCTTGGTGGCGATTGGACAGATATGACTGGACTAAGTTTATTGCAGTGTCAGAGAAATTATATAGTCTTTTTAGTTTAGTACATAGTATGGAATGATTTACGGTTTCAAATGCTTTGGAGTAGTGAAGAAGGGTCAAGAAGGTTACCATACTGTTGTCCATTTGCGTGCGAATGTCATCAATGATTTTTATTAAAGAGGTGGTACAGCTCCTATTCTTCCTAAAGCCCGATTGCTTGTCGTTCAAGAGTGAATTTCCTATCATATAGTTGGTCATTTTGTACGTCATTAGATGTTCTAGTGCTTTTGATAGGAAAGGCAAGATTGAAATTGGCCTAAAATCATCTCCTCCCTTCGGAATAGGGATCATTTTTCCAAATTTCCACTTATTTGGGAAGCAGGATGTTGTAAGAGCTGTATTAAAAATGTGGGTAATATATTTTAGAGTATTCGGTAGCAGCAACTTTAAAAATTTGAGATATAGCTCGTCTAGGCCTATAGCATTGGACTTCACTTTTAGGATTGAATCTAGGACATCACATTGACGTACACACAAAAAGCTAAAACTAGTATCACAGCTTACTAACGATGTAGAGTTCAGGTACGCGTTTGCAATGGTTTCAGGTACTGCTAAGTGGACAAACTTATTGATTAATTCATTTAAGTCAACGTCAGGACTTATAGAGGGTACATTTTTTCCAACTCCTATCCTTTTAGGATTCAGATGTACATCCCCGCACGCAACACAGACTGCGCGTAGGGTACAATAGGTTTTTGTGTGTCCATATTCCTGGCAGTTTGTACATTGAATAGGTCCATTTCGTTAGTAGATATTGCAGCTTGTAAATTGGGTGAACTTCATTTTTACTTATAGGCATACAGTCAGGTGTCAGTTCTACCTTGAACATTGGTTGGGAATTTTATTTCTATTTATTATGTTCATGGCCATTTTGACTTCAAAGCCGTTATCTTTAAGTCCATCTTTTATCTCGCTGACTGGAACTGTTGGCTCGATTCCTTTGATAACCACTTGTAAGGAAACACTTGGAGGGAAATTCTAACACATTTTCTGCGTATTCACATAAGGCATCTCGGACTTCGAATTTTATGTCCCTTAGGTCTTATAGTCTCCGCGATATAGGCGATTATGCGAATGGCGTTACAGAAAAACCCCCATATGGGGGAAGTGGGGGGAAAATCAACAAAATAAAACAAAATCGTATAGCGTACACACATAAGGCGTCTTTGTGCAAAATTTGGTCTCTCTAGCTCTTATAATCTCTGAAATCCAGGTGTTCATACGGACGGACAGACATTCAGACAGACATAGATCGACTCGTCTTGTCATGCTGATCATGAATATATTTTGTGGGGTATGCCCCGCCTCCTTCTGCCTGTTACATTTTCCACCTCCTAAACCTAATATACTCTTGTGCATTTAATGTACAGAGTATAAATATGTACATACATATGTCGGTAAATTATACACCCCATAATTCTAGAAACTACTAACCCTCAATGTAATATTCTATACATACTACATATCGGAATTTTTCAACAAATTTTTTTTTTTTAGGCGTTATTATGTTTTTTTTATACTCTGTACATGAAATGTACAAGAGTATATTAGGTTTGCGGGAGCTGAAAAATGTAACAGGCAGAAGGAGGCGTGGCAGACCCCACAAAGTATATATATTCTTGATCAGCATGACGAGACGAGTCGATCTAGCCCTGTCTGTCTGTCTGTCCGTCTGTCCGTCTGTCCGTCCGTATGAACACCTGGATCTCAGAGACTATAAGAGATAGAGACACCAAATTTTGCACAAAGATGCGTTATGTGTGTATTCTATACGAGTTTGTTTTATTTTTTTGATTTTCCCCCCCACTTCCCCCCTATGGGGGTTTTACCGATTTTCCATTCGTATAATTGCCTATATCTCGGAGACTATAAGACCTAGGAACACCAAATTTTAGTCCCAGATGCCTTATGTGAATACGCAGAAAATGTATATTTTGGAATTCCCCTCCCTCCCCCCCCCTCCCCCCCACAAATCGCAACTCCCGTAATTCTTGGAATTTCGAACTAAAATTTTGCAAATACCCCCAGTTGGTTATTATGTGTCCGTATGCCAAATTTCATTATGATAGACCGATTTAACAAGAAGTTATAGCCATAAATATATTTGCTGATGCAGCGCTGCTGCAGCGCTGCTCAAGCGCTGCCCGCGGCTGTTGTTGATGTTGCTGTTTGGTTGACTGCGAAAATGCTTACACAGACACGAATAGATGCGCATAGGCATACATACACTCACACAGACGCAATTGCTATGTAAATGTGCAATTATACACCCTTTACGTGAGTTCGAATACCGAGAGAGGTAAAATCGATCAAATTTTTTTTTTTATTTTCTTAATTTTTTTATTTTCCATAATTATTGTAAATATGTACAGAGTATTTCAAAGTCGGGACACCCGACTTTAGCTTTTTTACTTGTTTTTTGTTTAAGATTGGAACACCGTAATTTATGTATGCATGTATGTACATATGTATACACATAAGTACATATGTGGAATCAACGCAAAGCCCAAATGGTCAGCGTTCAGAATCTGAAATTTGGACACAAGTTTCCTTTTAAAGTGTAAGTGAGCAGTAAGAAGTAGTTTTAGAAAAAAGAAATCCAATTAACTTTAAGCTTATCTTATTTACTAACTAGCAGGTATTGCCCGTCTTAACCCGGCTCAATATGTTTCCAATTGTATTTATTTTGTGTGTGCATAACCTACCCATATGTTTTCACCTTAAAGGTTACCAGTAGGAAGGCATTTAAGGTATTTAAATGAACATTTTCTGTTCTTGACAAAAAATTGTTCAGTTGTCCGTTACATTTTTGTTCTTGCCAAACTATTTCGTTAAACGAACATGACCACTATAACTAATATTTTTTAAAGCTCGTTTTCCCCCCGTTGGAGCTAGAATTTTCCAAAAGCCTTTCTTAGTGTGCTCCTACACTATGATGGATACTATGAAACGATACTTGAGTCCAAATTTAAATTCACATTTGAGCCTTTTCGTGCCATATTGAGTCAATACGGCCACGCACAAACTCGGAATATGAAACACGGCACTCGTGTCAATGCCGTGCAGCGATGAGCCACGATCAAAAAGCACTGGCACCGATACCTTCAAAATATCGAAGTTTGAATGCAATAAGCAGAATATTTAAATAACAAAATCTAATTATTTATTGAGATCAATAAGAACAAATCATATGCATATAAATTAATCAATTTTAAGTTTATTTGATATAAAAAAATATTTATTACAGCACTATGTGCTTCTTTTCGAGTTGATTACAAACTGGCCTTAATATTTAAGCTAAGCCCTAACGAAACCTTTGTCCCAACGTTCCTACGTTGACGTCGGCGTCGACGTTGCACCGAGAATCGCTGAGGTTGCGATCCCACGGTAGCTGGCTTGCCAGCGCGTTGACCCCGTATGCACCGAATTGGACACCCAACACTTTATGTCAGCATTTCCCAGCACGTTGATTTGCCACGTGCGTCGGTCAGTGCGACAATTTGGTACTCAATGTTGGCGTTTTGAGTAACTAAAGTGTTAACTTATATACATACATCTGCCCGCAATGCGAAGCAGAATATGCGTAGCTCCGTTATTCGGTTTCTGCATTACTATCGCTTACGCAGTCATTGCCTAGCGACGGTAACTGTAACATTTTGGCGTTTTGCCTTTGCAATTAACATTAAATGGTCAAAACGAAAGAAGAAGAGCGAGCTAATGACTTGCAGTTGTTGTTGTTTTTAGAGCATTATTTTTTTTTACAATCAAACAACTGTGTTTGATTGCCCAATGTATACATTAATACGAATGTACATACATGCTATATTCATACACAGGCATACATACATATGTACATATGTTTCTCTTTACTTTTTCAACCGTACGTAGAGAACCGCACACATAGACACGAACTGTTGCTTGTTGTGTGTGAGTGTGTGTATGTGATGTCCCCAACTATTTGATATTTGTTGTTGCTGCATAAAGTTATTAATGAAAACACTAATGCCAAATGCACTAAACAAAGAAAAAATTACTTTAAAAAATGTTATATAATTTTCAATTAATTAACATTTCTTGCTCTGTCAGTGCAAGACGAATGTACATACATACATATGTAGATACATATGTACATACATAGATGTGCACATATGTATGGACATTCACACATTAGTGTCTCACATGTTGCTTTGGCTATTTCAATCGTTTGCACGCAACTACACGAACAGCTGTTTGTATGTGTGTATATGTATACTTAGTTGTCCCCAACTGTTTGATATTTTGTATTGTTTGTTCTGCCTGCTTTTGTAAAATGCATATTTTGAAAATCCTTGAATGCAAAGTTGTAGATTTAGTTACGTAGATTACATTATCCAAATTTTAAATCGATCGGACTAAATTTATAACAAAAACTTTTCATTTGAAATAGTGAATAAATATTAAAACCCCAATAATTCAAGCTCCAACACAAATTTCGAAAATCTAAGTATGCAGTTTTGTTTGTATCCTTTAATTGATTTTAGGAACTAAGTTTTAAGTCGATCGGTTGAAAAATGCGGATTTTTCAAACAAACTTTGGAGCTACTTTTCCCCCCTTTGGAGCTCGAATTTTCCAAAATCCCTTCTTAGTGCTCATCTACACCATGATGGGATACTTGAGCCCAAATTTCAGGATCCTAGCTTTTACCGTGTAGGCTGTGGGCTGTTGACGCGGTTTGCTTTTGTGCCCCAACATTTTTTTTACAGGAAAACTTCCATATTTTAGGCCCCAAAAAAAATATCAAAAAACCAAGTATACAGTTTTTCTTGGAATTGGAATTGGAGTATACAAACTAAGTTTAAAGTTAATCAGATGAAAACTGTAGATTTTTCCCCCCTTTGGAGCTCGAGTTTTCCAAAATCCCTTCTTAGTGGGGACCTAGATTATGAAAGGATACTTGAGTCCAAATTTCAGCTTCCTAGCCTTTACCGTTTGGGCTGTGCGTTGATCACCAATCATTCAGTCAGTCAGTCAGTCAGGACAAACTGTTTTATATATATAGATTATAAGAAAGAATACAACATAAACTGCGTAATATGTTTTTGGAAATTTTCATTAAAGCGTAGAAGAAATTATTATAATAATGTAGGTACATAAACATTCATATTGTGTGCATATTCATTTGTACGTGTATGTATGCTTATTATACTCTTTACATTAAATGTACAAGAGTACATAAGGTTTGCGGGAGGTGAAAAATGGCAGAAGAAAGCGTGGCAGACCCCACAAAGTATATATACGTACGAGCAGGTCTTACCCGTCTTTGCTGGCTCAATATTTGTGCTTACAATTATACGCTTCTTTACTATACTAGCAGATATTGCCCGTCTTAACGCGGCTCAATATAATGTTTCAAATATATTTTTATTTTATTTATTTATTTTATTTTATAATATCAACAACACTGTCGATTATATTATAAAACTTAATATAACAAATTAAACTAAACAAAATAAAAGATAAGAAAGCCTAACACAAAGCTTTTTGTACAATGACGTCTATTAATGCCTCCGACACGTTGGGGGAATTTTATTTGCCAATTGGCCAGCTATGCCCCGATTCACAGCCATATGCGGTCAGAGACATTAAAGACCTAAAAAACTATGCAAAAAGTAGATAAAGGTGAAAAATAATTCTATTTAACAACTAATTAGAAAAAGTACGAAGTAGAACGAGAAAGAGAAAAAGAGAAAAAGAAAGAAGGAAAGAGAGACAGAGAAACAGAAAAAGAGAAAGGTAGAAAGAGAGACGAAAAGAAAAAGAAAAAGAGGGAAATCTCCAACCTGGTGGGGGAAATTTTAAATTCCAGTCCGGCAAGCTATGCCCCAACTCACAGCAGTAAGTGGTCAGAGATTTCCCGGAAGATAATTATAAAGAATAGATTTGATAGAACAGAGAGAGAGCCCTGTCGGAAGTAAATGTGAAAGATCATTATAATGTCTGCACATGACCCGAAAACGATTGTGCAAAGCGTAATCGGTTGTGCATCTGGCCAATATAAACGGCAAATAATTCCTTGTTGGTCTACAAGGAACTGAAAAATTAAGGCGACCTAAGAGGGCAGAGGAGTCAACCTCACCAATAACCAACTTGTGGAGAAAAACTACTCCAAGAACCGTCTTACGATGTACTAAGGAAGGGAGGTTAATAAGCATCAGCCTGCTAAAGTACGATGGCAAGCGGAGATTGGGATCCCAGCTTAAACCACGTAGAGCAAAAAGAAGGAATTGCTTCTGAACAGACTCAATACGTTCCTGTTGCTTTCTATACTGCGGACAACAAACGCATGAGCAGTATTCAAGCACAGGGCGTACTAGTGCAGTGTAAAGAAGCTTAGTGGTATATGGGTCATTGAATTCCTTGGACCAACGTTTAATGAATCCAAGTAATCCCTTAGCCTTATTAACAATACTAGATATGTGAAGGTTGAAGTTCAATTTGGAATCAAAAAGAACCCCAAGGTCTTCAACAGTCGATATAGGTTGCAATGGCACATTGTCAATCGTATACGTCCCTAAATAAGGCAAGGTTCGGTGAAATGTCATGAACTTACATTTAGAGCAATTGAGGTGCAAGTGGTTAGCTAAGCACCAAGATTGCATGCAGTTCAGATCATCCTGCAGGCCATGAAAATGAGAAGGGTCTTTGTAAGTCAGAATAAGTTTCACATCATCAGCATACATAAGAATATGAGAGTGTGACAAGGTAGAGGGGAGGTCATTAATAAATAATGTAAAAAGTAAGGGGCCAAGATGGCTACCTTGAGGCACACCTGATGATGCAAACACGGTAGTTTGAAATATCAGACTTTCCACCCTTTTTATGAAGAGGAATAATAAAAGATTATCTCCAAATAGTTGGAAAGATTGAGGAACCAAGTGACAGAATAAAGATTTTAAGTAATGGCTGTAATAGGGAACTAGAACACTCCTTGAGAACACAACTAGGAATGTTGTCTGCTCCAGGACAGTATGAAGATTTTAAAGATTTGATAGCAGAAAGTAGACAGTTATCAGTAATTATGGGAGCGTAAATAGTGTGAGAAGATGATATGCTATAAGGATAGGAGGAACTACTAATAGAGACTGAGGAAGAAGTTGACTGGAAGAAGTTGGCAAACAAGTCAGCAGCTTCAGAATCGTTGCTGGCTTTTTTGTCACCAAGGAAAAATGATGAAGGTAGAGAAGCAGTTTTACGTTTAGAATTAACGAACTTATAGAATTGTTTAGGGTCCTGTGCAAATTGCATCTTGCATCGGGCAAGGTATTTATTGTAACATAGTGAATTAAGAAGAACAAAATTTGATTTCGCTATAGAGTATTTATAGAAGTCAAGAGATAGGCCCGACTGCTTATAATTTTTAAAGCATCTAGATTTAACATTTTTTAAGTTGGAAAGTCTTGGTGAAAACCATGGAGGTTTAGATGACGCAGACGAAATGACACTATTTGGGATACAGACATTTTCATCTCATTAATTACATTTTTGTGTTTGCCAAAATATTTCCTTAAACGTACACACACATGACCACTATAACTAATATTTTTAAAGCTCGTTTTCCCCCCTCCAATGGGGGAATTTTCCAAAAGCCTTTCTTAGTCCTTAGAAAGGATACAAAATAAACAACAATTATTTAGAAAAGGCTATTAAGCAAGTTCTTAAAATCAAAAAAACAAAATTTTGAAGTTATTCTATTGTGTTTGGTTTTTATACCCTGTACCCGTAGGGTAAAAAGGGTATATTAGGTTTGTGCAAAGTATGTAACATGCAGAAGGAAGAATCTTCAACCCCATAAAGTATATATATTCTGAATCAGCATCACGAGAGAAATCGATCTAGACATGTCCGTCCGTCTGTCCGTCCGTATGTTTAGATGAACGCAAAGATCTCAGAAACTATACGAGCTGGAACAACCAAAGTTGGTATCCAGATTCTCCTAGGTCCGAGAACGGACGAGCTAATTTTATTTTTTGGAATTTCCCCCTCCTTCCCCCGCTACGGAATTTCGTCAATACCGCCCACAAAGGTACATTAACCAAACTTTGCACACATATTTTTATATAATTATCGAATCGGTCAATTCTAAGAGAAGTTATTAGCGAAACAATTTCGTTCCGGTACTACGCCCACAAGCTGCAGCATCAAGTTCGCTCTTCTTCTTCCTTTTGCTTCTGCTAGAGGCGCATATACCTCAGTGTCGGAAGTTTACCTGGGTACAGGGTATTTCACTGTCGGACTTGCCCGACTGTAGCGTTCTCTCTTGTTATACTCTGTACATGAAATGTACATTGCTTCGCAATGCGGGCAGATGTACAAGTATGTATGTATGTACATATGTATATGAATTGTTCTAATTGATCTCAATAAATTATAAAATGTTATTATTTAGATATTCTGTTTATTGCATTAAAACTTCGATGTATCGATATACAACTAGATAGTATCGGTGCATTCAACTATCGAAAATTTTACTCAAGCAAATTGAGATGGGAATTGTCAGTGCGTTTTGATCGTGGCTCATCGCTGCACGGCATTGACACGAGTGCCGTGTTTCATATTCCGAGTTTGTGCGTGACCGTATTGACTCAATATGGCACGAAAAGAGTCAAATGTGAATTTAAAATTAGGATATACCCTTATAATTATTCCCCTTTTTTGCACATAGTCTATCTTAAAACGTTGCGTGTTCTCTATATATAAAACAGTTTGTCCTGACTAATTGGTGATCAACACACAGCCCAAACGGTAAAAGACGAAATTTGGACTCAAGTATCCATCATAGTATCTATCATAGTGTAGGAGCACACTAAGAAAGGCTTTTGGAAAATTCTAGCTCCAATGGGGGGAAAACGAGCTTTAAAAAATATTATTAAATTTTTAGAAACTAAGTTTTAAGTCGATCGGTTGAAAAATGCGGATTTTTCAAACAAACTTTGGAGCTACTTTTCCCTTCTTAGTGCGCATCTACACCCTGATAGGATACTTGAGCCCAAATTTCAGCATCCTAGCTTTTACCGTGTGGGCTGTGGGCTGTTGACGCGGTTTGCTTTTGTGCCCCAACATTTTTTTTACAGGAAAACTCCCATATTTTGGGCCCCAAAGTATACAAACTAAGTTTGAAGTTAATCAGATGAAAACTGTAGATTTTTCATACAAACGTTGGAGCCTGTTTTCCCCCCTTTGGAGCTCGAGTTTTCCAAAATCCCTTCTTAGTGGGGATCTAGACTATGAAAGGATACTTGAGTCCAAATTTCAGCTTCCTAGCCTTTACCGTTTGGGCTGTGCGTTGATCACCAATCAGTCAGTCAGTCAGTCAGGACAAACTGTTTTATATATATAGATATCGGTACATGCACTGGTAATCGTGCATTTGATCTTTGCCACGATTTTCGGATTTTTGTAATCGCTCTGCACATTAGATTGTGCGCTCGCAATTGCAGCTGTAAATTACATTGCTAACCGATCTGCTCTCGCTGCTTCGCAGTCACAGGTTTAAAACTCTAACAGCGTGCGTCGCTGCAGCTGTCTTCGCACATATCGTTGTTGCATCGCCCACTGCTATCTGCAGACCTCGCTGTTATTTTTGTTAGACAGCTGTTCGACTTGATGTTAGCATAATGTGCACTGTTAGTAACATTACAGATGTGCGTTTTTTCTAAATAACTTGCGCCAGCTGCATATTTGGTAGCGGCTTTAGGTTGTGTACATACGAATTCGATTTCTTCACTGCTGATAGGTGTACAGTGTACAAATTTATAAATACTTATGAAATGAAGGTGCATATTTTGACTTTGTTATCAGTAAAATGCCTGGAAAAGGCAGCAAGCATAGCCAAAGCAAGTCAAATGATAATTTCGACACAGCAAAGCTCGATTCATTGTTGCAGTCGTATTCCAATGTAGTAAAAGATATACAGCGCATAAAAGATGCACTTCGTAAAGGCCCTGGCAGTATCGTGCCAATTGAAATGCAGTGTCGTCTACGAATTTTAACATGCTATGTTGATAAAGCGTTTAATGTGCAAGAGGAATTAGATCAAATGGATCCTGGGTTAGTGTCTAGGTCGTTGTGCATCACAACAGAAACGCTGCTATTGAGTAAAGGTGGTCGGCGTAAGCCTCAAAGGGAAAGCCTATCTAATTCCACAATGTTTGGATCAGGATCGCATAGTAAGCCGCTGCCTTTCATGAAACTTCCAAAGTTTACTGGAAACTATAGGGAGTATAAAAATGTTGTAGGTATATTTGAAAATTTGGTTCACAATGACCCGTCGCTTTCGAACATTGAAAATTTCAACCATTTGTTGTCTTGTTTAGACAAGGAAGCACTAGGCTTCATCGGAAGACTGCGAGGCTACTCTCAACAAACGATATCAGCACTTGTCATCTGAGGAGTCGTCGACTGGGCGGCCGAAGTCTGCAAAATCTTATTCCGACTTTGCATAAAGGGCTGGTAGAACGGTGTTAGCGGTTGTGCAGCCGAGCCAAGCTCCTAATCCGAAGTGTCCGTTCTCCAAATCGTATGACCACTTCATTCATGCGTGTTCCTCATTCACTGAAGTGTCTCGTGACAAGCTCTTTAAGTTCGTTAAAAGGTGCCCATTATGCATAAACTGCTTACGCAAGGGCCATAGTAAAAGGATTGCAAGTCTGGTCGTTGCAGAGTGTGTTCACAGCCACATCAGTTGCTTTTCGAAAGCGGCAGTGGGTAGCCAGTCATTTGTGGCACAAGCTACCATACCGGCTCAAACGTCCTCTGTCAACCATGCTAGTGCGGCAGCTGATCAAGTAGTGCAGGCCACTGCTGTCGTTAAGATCATGGACCAGTCCGGATCCTAACAGCTAGCCAGAGCCCTTTTAGATTCCAGCTCTCAAGTCAAAGGTGTACATTTGCTAGGCCTTAGCAAACGCAAATCTGGTTCGTCATGTGGTTCAGTCATCGATAGCTTCTCGTGTCGGCGATTTCGATCTAAGAGCAGAATTTGCAGTTCTCAGTACCACCTCATCGTACCAGCCCGAAAAATTGGTCGTAGATGTTGATGCGCCTGATAGTTGTGAACTAGCTGATCCTCAGTTCCATAGGCCGCAACGCATAGATCTTCTGCTTGGAGCAGATGCCTTTTTTGATGTACTAAAAGAAGGACACGTAAAGGGAACAAATGAGTCACCGGCGATGCAAGCTAAAGCTCTTGGATGGATTGCAGCAGGGCGGTGTCGCTCTGCGAATTCATCTGATCTATCGTCTACAGCACTTGTAAGCTAAATCCGTGCTCATTCACCAAACCAAGATGTCAGTCCTCTCGATTCACTTATTCCCAAATTCTGGGAGTTGGAAGAGAATCCAAACATATCAAGTCATAACTTGTACACCCCAGAGCAGTTGCTTTGCGAGAGGTCATTTGTAGAGTCGGTCACACGTCTTCCCTCGGGTCGGTTCAGTGTTGCATTGCCATTCAAGTCAAGCCCAAGTTGTCTTGGTGGTTCGTATCAGACAGCGTTGCGACGTTTTCTGGCCTTAAAAAGGCGAATGTCTAAGCAGACCGACACTGAATCAATGTACATTGCTTTCATGCAAGAATACATTTAAATGAGCCGCATGGGCCCAGTTGATAGCATTGTCCCGAGAGAGACGCATTATTTTATACCTTATCAATGCGTGCTACGTCCGCAAAGTACTTCAACAAAGTTACGAGTCGTCTTCGACGCGTCATGTAAGACGTCGTCACAAATGTCCTTAAACGATATTCTTTTGGTGGGTCCTCCGATACGGCCATGACTGTATTCGACTTTGTTGCGATTTCGACTGAATCCGTTCGCGTTGTCGGCAGACATTGCTAAAATGTACCGACAAGTCGAAATCAAAGAGACGCAGCGCAATTTTCAGTTGATTATTTGGAGGAAAAACCACTTCAAATATTTCGTTTGAATACGGTAACATACGGTACCGGCGCAGCACCATTTTTGGCCATTCGGTGTTTGAAATATTTTGAGTGAGCTGCATGCCAGGTTCCATCATTGGCCAACGATTTTTATATGGACGACCTTTTATCTGTTGAAGAATTGGTTTCAGTGTTAGAACCATTCGGGTTCACACTGGCAAAATGGTCGTCGAATTCAGCAAGTTTCGTATCATCAAATACTGATAAGCTTGTGATCGGCCACCAAGAAGATACAAAGACTTTGGCGCTCATCTGGAGTCCATGCGACGACGCGTTTAAATATTCGGCAAACAATTTGTCTTTGGATATTGTGCCCACAAAACCTGAAATTTTATCGTTTGTATCACGCTTATGCGACCCTCTTGGCCTATTGTGTCCAATTGTCACTAAAGCGAAAATCTTGATGCACGAAATTTGGTTGCTAAAATCCGCTTGGATTTCACTTCATGACTTGGAAACGATCAATAAGTCATTTAATGAGTTAGAGTCGATTCGCATACCCCGGTATGTCGGCGTCACAAAAGGCTCCAACTACCAAGTTCATGGTTTTGCTGATGCTTCGATTAGGGCGTACGGGTGTTGTCTTTACCTTCGGGTAGAAAGCGAGCAAGAGATAGTCATACATGTCCTGACAGCCAAATCTAAAGTGGCTCCCCTTAAAACTAAATCAGTTCCGCGCTTAGAATTGTGCGCTTGTTGTCCAAGCTTTGGGGAAAAGATAAACAACTTTTCTGTTTTTACATGGACCTGTAGAGCAAATCGCTTTCTGGTCGGACTCTGAGGTGGTCTTGCATTGGCTGCAAACGCACTCATCTCATTTAAATACGTTCGTTGCCAACAGAGTTGCGGACATTCAAGAATTAACGCCAGATGTGGTATGGCGTCATGTTCCGACCACGTTAAATCCAGATGATTTAGCTTCACGTGGGTGTACCACTGCCGAGCTGAATGAATCGCATTGGATTAATGGTCCTATATTTTTATACCCTGTACCCGTAGGGTAAAAAGGGTATATTAGGTTTGTGCAAAGTATGTAACATACAGAAGGAAGCACCTCCGATCCCATAAAGTGTATATATTCTTGATCAGCATGACGAGAGAAATCGATCTAGACATGTCCGTCCGTCCGTCCGTCCGTCTGTCCGTCTGTCCGTCCGTCTGGATGAACGCAAGGATCTCAGAAACTATAAAAGCTAGAATAACCAAAGTTGGCATCCAGATTCTCCTAGGTCTGAGTAAGGACGAGTTTATTTTTTTTTTGTTTTCCCCCCCTTCCCCCGCTACAGAATTTCGTCAATAGCGTCCACATTTCAAATGCTACCTAAACCAAACTTTGCACACATAATTTATAAGTAATTATCTACTTTTGTTTTTTATTCAATTCTGTCAATTCTAAGAAAAGTTATTAGCGAAACAAATTCTCGCTAGTACAACCCCCACAAACTGCAGCAACAAGTTCGCTCTTCTTCTTCCTCTTTTTGCTGCTGCTTTGGGCGCATATAACTCAGTGACGGAAGTTTACCTGGGTACAGGGTATTACACTGTCGGGCTTGCTCGACTGTAGCGTTCTCTCTTGTTGAAATGTGATCCCAACCTTTGGCCACTTAATTGACACATTAGGTTGACCAAAGAGCAGTCCGCGCTGGAAAAGCGAAAGAATGCCACGGTTCTCATCGCGGCCGATATCGCTCCAAACTCAATTATTAAATTGTTCGATAAGTCGCCTTTAACAAGTAAAAGAGCTAAAGTGGGGTGTCCCGACTTTGAAATACTCTGTACATATGCTTAGAATAAATATAGAAATTAAAAAAATTAAGAAAATTAAACAAAAATTTTTATCCATTTTACCTCTCTCGTTAGTCGAAGGCATGAAAGGGTGTATAATTGCACATTTACAAAGAAATTGCGTCTATGTGAGTGTATAAATGTCTATGCGCATCTATTCGTGTCTGTGTGAGCATGTTTGCAGTCAACCAAAGCACAAACATCAACAACAGCTACGGGCAGCGCTTGGGCAGCAAATATATTTATGGCTATAACTTCTTGTTAAATCGGCATACGTAAATGGCATACGGACACTAACTGGGGGTATTTACCAAATTTGAGTTCGAAATTCCACAAATTACGGAAGTAACGATTTGTTGGGGAGAGGGGGAGAGAGGGAAATTCCAAAATACATATTTTCTGCGTATTCCCATAAGGCATCTTGGACTAAAATTTGGTGTCCTTAGGTCTTAATTTCTCCGAAAGTCCGCCAAAACATTGCTGCTCAAGGCAATATGTTGAGCTCTTCTACGGCAAGGCGAGCTAACAACAAGTTAAGGTTCTTGCAACGTTGGCAGCTAATTTCCGCCATAAAGCGTTGATTCTGGGCAGATTGGTCGAAGTAGGCCTTCTACTGAGCCTTCAACAGCGTCACAAGTGTTCCAGAGACAGGAGCAATCTGGAGGTCGGAACAGTCGTGATAGTGCACGACCCTTCCTTCGGATCTCTTCCCGTTATGCAGAGATTTGAGTTTGTTAAATCTTAAAAAATGTGCCTGAATTGCTTAAATTGGGTCATATAGTCCAGTTGCAAAGATTTCAAGTGTCGGGTGTGTTCAAACCACACCATTCGTTGTTGCACAGATAGTCTGCAGCTGTGTCAAATTCACCCGTTCTACAAGCGGTCGCACCCCCGGAAGTTTATTTAGGTCCTGTCTTAAGAGCCGATCAAGTAATTCTTTCCACAGCATTGCTAATACCATCCTGCTCGTGTGTTACTTGATGGCGGCTCACAGTTGAATTTCATGACTGAGGACCTTGCGCAGCGCTTGCGATTAAAGCGTGAAGACTACTACTGGTAGTAGGCACAAGGTGTGTGCTGTTGTTCAATCTCGTTATAATTCTCACAACTTTGCCACTAATTTTTGGGTTCTTAAATTTTAAGTTGGCTGACCCAGAATTTTATAACCCAGCCAAGGTTCATAATCTCCTTGGCGCTGAACTTTTTTACAAGTTATTGTACGTTGGGGAAATCGACCTCAATTTTTGTCTTCCATTGTTGCACAAAACATTGCTGGAATGGGTGGTTGCTGGTAGATATACAGGACAAATTATAAGTGAGTTTATTACAACGATTATGCTCGCTTTCATGCGCGTGTGGAACGCATTGAGAGATAGCGCGAGAGAGCTTACAGCTGTACAGACAGCGCCTAACAATTACGTATATGTGCAAACAATTCATTTTTGTTTACTTAAATCTAAGCTTCAAAAAATTCTTAATATCTAATTGAATTTAATTCTCTTAAACTACGAAGTGACTAAACATCGGCCGCGTTGAACGCCCGTAGGGCTTCATGGCAGCAGCTGAAGCGATGGCATCCTTGTTGGCGTTGAAGCTGCTCTTGAAGTCCGCCAACATGGGTGCTGGGTGCTGACCCACAAAATTGGTGGCATTGTCGCAGTACAGGCGCTTCACAAGCCCACGGCAGCCGACAAATCTAGACAAACACATTACAAATGAATTAGATGTCAGGTCGGTTACGATTTTTATATGCACAACTTTAAAGTAAAACAAACGAATACTGCGACATACATTTTGACCGGGGCTCTGCCACGAATTCCCATCGAGACAGGTATTGGACCCCAAAAGTCCACTCCGCTTACTTCAAACGGTCTACACCCATGTAGCCGATCAGCGGGCAAATTTCCCATAATTTGGCTTGCCAATATTGGTTTATACCGAAAGCAATGTACACAACGACGCACAATTGCGCTACAGGCTTGTCGCGCATTTATCAGCCATACTTGCTGACGAAGAATGCCGACAAGTGCCCGAGGACCGAGTACAAGGTAATAAACCGGCATCTTTTGGCATTAGCGACGGAAACTTTGCATTATGAGGAATTGGTGCCTTTAATAAGAACGATCCAGAAGTAAAAATTTCGGACCATTGAACCAATGTGAATCAGTCAGTTTAGTTGTGGTACAACCACGCGAAGCTAAATCTACTGGGTTTTCTTTTGTGGGAACGTGACGCCACAACACATTTGACGTTAGTTCCTGAATGTTTGCTACTCTATTGGCAACGAATGTATTAAGATGAGACGGGTGCGTTTGCAACCAATGTAACACCACTTCTGAATCTGACCAGAAAATTATTTGCTCCACTGGCGTGTGCAGAAGTTGCCTGACTTTGTCCCATAAATTGGCCAATAATTGGGCTGCACAAAGCTCCAGGCGTGGAACCGATTTGGTCTTCAATGGTGCAACTTTGGACTTAGCAGTCAACAAGTGCACTGTCACGTTCTGCTCATGCTCTACTCGAATGTAGAGGCAGCACCCGTACGCTCTTGTTGAGGCATCAGCAAAACCATGCACTTGGCACTTTGCTGTTTTTGTGACACCAACGTAACGGGGTATGCGCAACGACTCCAAGTCAACAAATGAGTTCGTTGTGAACTGCAAATCCTTCAGAAGATGACTAGGTATTTGGTCATCCCATGCAAATTTAAGTAGCCAAAGTTCTTGCATTAATATTTTTGCCCTAGTAATAACTGGGCACAGCAAACCAAGTGGGTCATACAGACGCGATATAAACGACAGAATTGTCCGTTTTGTAGGCACTACGTCTAGCGATATGTTTGCTGTAGAATATTTAAATGCGTCATCACGAGGATTCCACACAATGCATAAAGCTTTTGTGTCCTCTTGATGTCCAATGATGAGTTCGTCAGAAGGCTGGACTTCAAAATCGTTACAATTTGATGACCATTTTGCAAGAACAAACCCAAATGGTTTTAAAACTGCATTAAGTTCGCAATATAACAGTTGCAATTCTTCCACAGTATCTGCGCCAGATAGCAAATCATCCACATAAAAGTTAGAAGCTAATGACTTAGAAGCCAGTGGATGTGACTGGGCGTGCAGCTCACTCAAATATTTTAGGCATCGAATTGTCAAAAACGGGGCCGATGCGGTGCCATAGGTGACCGTTTTTAATCGGTATATTTGAAGTGACTCTGTGGGGTTTTTTCTCCAAGCAATCAACTCAAAATTGCGCTGTGATTCTTCGACTTTAACCTGCCGGTACATTTTGGCAATGTCAGCCGACAGTGCAAATGGCCGAAGTCGAAACCTCAACAAAGTGGAGTATAAACATGGTGGGATGGGTGGACTCACCATAAGAATATCATTTAATGACTTCTGTGACGACGTCTTGCTCGACGCGTCGAAAACTACTCGCAACTTCGTTGAGGTGCTTTGTGGTCTTAGCACACACTGGTATGGAATGAAATAGTGTGGCTCTCTCGGAATTCTATTGTCGGTAGCAGTCATATGGCCCAACGAAATATATTCCAACATAAAGTTGTTGTACATGACGTATATTTCTGGCTGCTTTGCCATTCTTCTCTCTAGTGTCAAAAACGCCTTTTAGCATTCTCAAATGAGTTGCCAAGACACTGAGGGCTAGATTTAAATGGCAATGCGACACTTAGCCGACCCGAGGGCAAACGAGTGATTGAATTTACGAATGATTTCTCACAAAGCATCTGTTCTGGGGTATATAAATTTGTTTCAGTTAAATTTGGAACTTCTTCCAACTCCCAGAACAAGTGTGTCTAAATTAATTAGTTCATGATCATGCGAGATATCATGACTTGAGCTTACAAGGGACGCAGAACAAGATTTGGGTAAGCTCGCAGACTGGCATCGGTCAGCCACTTTCCAGCCGAGGGATGTTGATTGTAAAGAGGGAGACTCACTTGTTCTTTTTACGTGCCCTTCTCTCAAAAGCTCGAAAAATGCATCTGCTCCAAGAAGCATATCAATACGTTGTGGCCTATGAAATTGAGGATCCGCCAACTAAAGACCCTCAGACACATCAACGTTTACCACAGCCTTTTCAGGCTGGTAGGACGAAATAGCGCTCAAAATTCCAAATTCAGAACCGAATGTGAAGTTGCCGACGCGTGAAGCTATCGACGTTTGCATGACATGTCTGACAGCAGATTTGCGTTTACCTATGCCAAGTAAGCTTATATCTTTTCTTTCCCATTTTAAATTCAACGATTTGGCCAACTCTTCCGTCATGAAATTGACTTGGGAACCAGAATCGAGTAAGGCCCTGGCAAGTTGGAAAGATTCTGATAGATCCATAACTCGAACAACTGCCGTAGCTAATATGACCTGGTCAGAAACAGTAGTTGCATGGTTAACAACCGAAGTTTATGCTGGCGTTGCCGGCTGGGCAGCTACTGACTGACTAACAGGTGCAGGATGTGGGAAATTTGCAGCATATTTGTGCAGGATTGTGTGGTGTGGTTTTGAGCAAACTCTACACCCGGCTGATTTGCACACTTTGGTTGTATGACCCTTTCTAAGGCAGTTTATACATAACAGAGACCGTTTCACGAAATTGAAACGTTCGTCTCGAGTTATCGCTGCAAATTGGGTACACGAATGTATGTAATGCTCATTCGGCTGACTAGGCTGAGCAACTGGTAGCGCAACTTTACTACCCTTATTTGCATAATTGGCACATTTTTTTTGACTACGGCCACAAGACGATTCTTCAGCGGACAAATGCTGATAACGTCGATTGAGTGCAGCCTCGCAATCTTCCCAAGACGGATGACGGCTGTAGTCAAGGCTTTCCTCCCACTTTGAACGTGTAGTGGGGTCAACTTTGCTCATAACCAAATGTATGAGCATTAAGTTTGAAATTTGTTTGTCGTTACCTAACGACAACAACGACTCGTAGCTGGCGCGAACATTATCAATCAATGAACGCAACGACACAGCTGACGGGCTTTGCAACTTGGGCAAATCAAAAAGTTTGCCAATGCTATCGAATACGATAAGGCAACTATTATCGTACACGCGCTTAAGCGCTGCAATCGCTTTAGGATAATTATCCTCGGTAACCTGGTAGGCCTTTACGGTACCGATCGCTTCTTTTTCTAGGCATGAAAACAGGTGGTTAAACTTTTCAATATTGGACAAAGATGGATCGTCGTCGACCAAGCTCTCAAAAAGACCAATAAAGTTTTTATAATCGGAATAGTTTTCGCTAAATCTCGGCAACTTCATTGCTGGAAGTTGCCGGCTATGAGAGTGTCCACTAATTGAATTGGAATTGGAATTGGCTAAACTATCCGTATGGAGTTTTGCCCGCCCACCTCTGCTCATGAGCAATGCCTTTGCTGTGACGCACAGACTTTCTAAGTCTGCTCTGGAAGCTAGAGAAGGATTTATGTTGTCGAGCTCTTCTTGTATTTTGAATGCCTTTTCTATATACCTATTCAAAATTTCTAGCCTGCACTCAACCTCGAATGGTTCGATGACTGGGGTACTCTGAATGGAGCGTTTAATGCGTTCAATGTCGCGAACCACATTATCATGCGACTGTAGCCAGCAGTCGGCTTTACTAGAATTTGACTTGCTTGCATCTTCTACTAGGCATTTTGATTCTTTTTTATTAAAATCGGTGTATTGATAAACTTTAACAGCTGGCGGTTATCAAATCTAACGCTTATATACTAATGGACAGGTACAATGGCTAATTTATTAGACCGGCACGTTTTAAGTTAAGCTGCCTAAATATGCACAAACTCAAAAGTGTGCCTAATATATTTGGCCGGCACTGTTCTATTAGTTAGCGCAGCTGATCGACGCAAAGCAAACACAAGTTCAATAACTCGAATTAATATATGAGTTATCAAACATTGGCAGCGCAGCTACAATAGAGTAAATATTCGGCAGCGACGCAGGCGCTAGCAGAACACAGATCGACGGCTGGCGCAACGAGAAAGCGCACAAGCAGCAAGTGCGAAGAGAATCGCTGCAAATTCAATATCGCTAGACGAATGCATAAAGCCAACGCACGATTGCTTGTTGCTTTGTGTGTGCCTATGTACAGCTGTAACCGTTTGCAGACCGAGCTGCAACGACGGACAGTGGACACAAGTACCAAAGGAAAAGGCAGCGGCAAATTGGTAAAGCGCAACGACCCAGCCGAGAATTTGGCGCGACTAGCATTTTCTATTATGTATTTATGTATGTATGTGTGTATATATACATGCGTGTGTATATATTTATATGTAAATGTATATACTGGGAATAATTGTATGCCAAGCGCAACCAGTTTAAACAATACACATATATCAAGTTCAAATTTGACTTGATGCTTTTTTTTTCAATCTTTATTAAACTGTGCATGCATTTAATAATGTGACAATGTCGGTACAAATAATTATTCCGAATGCCAAAAAAAGTCACGGTCCACCTTGCAGCAAATAAGCGCAGTTATGTACGTACATATGTACATATGTATGGTTGTCGCTTGGCAATTGGCATTTATTTATTTATGCACAAGCCGACAATGTACACATATGTATATGTGGCCGAAACTTAATTTGCATTCGTTACCTGTGCACTTCCCTGACAATTATGGAAAGTCATGTGGATGCGGAACTTACCAAAATCCAGACCAAGCCAAGAAAACCAAGAGTCCAACCGGGGGCGCTAAAATGTTCAGCTAAAGCTGGAAACTTGCCGGTATGGCAAAAGCGAGGGTCCAGAGTTTGTTCACTTCCAAGTAAAGTGAGTCTATATCATAAATGGCAGACTGTTTTTGGCTCGCACTGGGATTTATTAAATTTACAAAGAAAAGCGAACTGCACAGTCTGATCTTCAAATTCTAAGTGAGTTTATTACAATGATTATGCTCGCATGGAACGCATTGAGAGATAGCGCGAGAGAGCAACATACATATGTAAATAGAGCTTACAGCTGTACAGACAGCGCCTAACAATTACGTATATGTGCAAACAATTCATTTTTGTTTACTTAAATCTAAACTTCAAAACATTCTTAATATCTAATTGAATTTAATTCTCTTAAACTACGAAGTGACCAAACATGTACCATGACTTCATGAGAGAGTATCGTGTTCTTGGGCATATGTCAGCTCTTGAATCCCCTCCTCCAGGACAGCACTACTATATTCCTCATCAGTATGCCGTGAGGCCTAAAAAACCCACAACCAAATTTCGTGTGGTGTTTAACGCTTTTAGTGAGACGTCAACGGCTCTATCATTAAACGATTTTTTAATGGTTGATCCCACTATTCCGAGGGAACGTTATTCAACACTTTTAAGCTTTCCGTTGAATAAATACGCAATACTTGTCGACATCTCCAAGATGTACAGGCAAATAAACGTGTCTATAAAGACAGAGATTTCCAGCTCTCGCTCTGGCGAGAAGAGTTGCAGTCCTTCAAGTTGAACACTTTCACATATGGGACTGCATCAGCGCCATTTTTAGTTGTGCGCTCTTTTGTTTGAATTGGCTAATATTTATGCTCAATCTCACCCGGTCGTTTCAAACGGAATTCAAAATTGTTGACTACATGCTGGTAGGAGCAGATTTAGATGAGCTTAAAGAAATTTGTAATCAAGTACGAGAGGTACCTTTGGCAAAGTGAAAATCGAATTGTCAGACCTTGTTTCGTGAAAATGGCAACATCATCGAAAACGCAGTTAAGTTTGATGACTCCTAGCTTTATTTTATTAAAGCCAACAAAACGAAACATCTTGTCGATAGCGTCTCGTTTGTTTGCTCGTAGTGTTTGCTCAGCTGTTGTACGTAACTGTGTGCACTGCTTTCTATACAAGCCCAAGTTATTGGAGCAAATAATGAGCATTTTGCCTTCAATAACTATAACCATTCAGGGTTTATGGGGTCAAATTTTACGGCCCATTCCATGTGAGCTATCGCTTACGGGGAAGACCGCCTGTTACAAATTACGTAACGGTATTCGTTTGTTTTGTCTCGAGGGCCGTTCACCTCGAGCTGGCAGCTTATTTATTTACTGATACTTTCATTAACGTCTTCAACAGTGTCATCGGGAAACACAGTCTGCCGGAGACGATCTTCAGCGACAACGCGGCAACTTCGTGGGACAGAGCGGCGTGCTGAAAGATCTGACGTCGGCATTAGAGCAGAGCACGGAGGCCTTGACGGACTCTGCGGCAGAGCGGAGCAACGAAGCCCTGACCGTAGTAGTCCTTCAAAGCGGCAGGAAATTTTTAGTTTGACCGCGGTAATGAAACAGTTGGGTTGCTGGCGAAAAGGCGAAATTTATTCCGACAAATTTGTGCTGCTTACTTCAATGTTACTTCACGAGTGCCAGTTACATTCGTTTTTTCATGTGCTTAGGCCTACGACAATGCGAGCTTTTCTTACATTCTAACAGCGCGCCTTACGCTACAATGTTAACTTAAGCTTATGCATTACGTTTACTATTATACTAAAATTCACTGGCTTACAAATTACGTTTACAATAAGTATAATTACATTCTAACAATTCAATCTATAATTAAACTTATAATTAGGAACTCCTGATTCAACATTCCGGCCCCGTTAAAGCGATAGGCTTTAACTTATTTGCAGTACGGCCAGCTTGTGAATTGGCCGTTTCACCACTCCTGTTGTTGTGCGTAATTCTGCCACACGCGCCTTACCGTCTTGCCCGACGGTTGTGCGAACCACGCGCCCTGTCAGCCACTTTAGGGGTGGAAGATTGTCCTCGTGGATGAGAACGAGGGCGTCGACTTCCACGTTGGGCTCTCCTTTGTCCCACCGAGTTCACTGCTGTAGGCTGAGGACGTAGTCCCTGGACCAGCTGCGCCAAAACTGCAGCTTGAGCGCCGAAAGTTGCTGCCACCGTTTCAACAACCCGGAGCTGGTCCTGCTGCCAGCCCTTAATGGCTCGGATTCGTGCGGCAGCGAACGTAGAGGCCGACCTATTAGCAGGTGGCCTGGAGTGAGGGCCTCGCCGTCGCTTGGATCGCTGCTGAGGGGGGCGATAGGCCTGGAGATGAGTAGAGCCTCTACTTCCACCAGATGCGTGTTCAGCTCTGCCTGCGTCAGATTGGCGTTCCCGACTCCTCGCAGAAGATGATTCTTGGCGGCCTTCACTGTTGCTTCCCACAGTCCTCCGAAGTGGGGTGCTCGCGGCGGGATGAACACCCAGTCTATCCCTCGCTGTGCGGCGTACGACACCATCCTGTCCTTCTGGTCGCTGAATGCTGCCCGAAGCTCCTTCAGAGCGTTGCTTGCTCCCACGAAATTTGTCGCGTTGTCGCTGTACAAGCGCTGTGGAAGACCCCGTCTGCCGATGAACCTTTTAAAAGAATTTAAAAAACAATCAGTTGACAGGTCTTCAACAGGTTCGAGGTGGACTGCCTTTGACGTAAAACACACAAATACTGCGACATAAGACTTTAAAGGGGCTCTTCCACGAATTCTGAGGCTCACGTGGAAAGGACCAAAATAATCTACGCCACAAACCGCGAACGCGTGCTCAGGATTCACGCGATCGGCTGGCAAGTTGCCCATTATCTGACTCAGCAACTTTGGTTTGTAGCGGAAGCAATACACGCAGTTTTTTACTGCCCTTGTGCATGCCTCTCGAGCATTAATAAGCCATATTTGTTGCCTTAGAAGTGCAACCATGACTTTGGCACCTGCATGATGATTTTCAAAATGCAAGGCGCGAACGAAAAGAATTACAAAGCGTGAATTTCGTGGCATCAGCAAAGGAAATTTTGTGTCGTACGGTAGCGAAGCGTTAAGCAATCGTCCGCCTACTCGCACAAGTTGCAAGTTAACTCCGTTTGCTTGTACTGATGCAAGAACGGATTTAAACGCTGATATTTCGGTTAAAACAATTTGGACGCATTTAAATTTTCAACCTCCTGGCGCAATTCTATTGATTGGACTGCTTCTACTAGTTTCAGGAAGGCCAACTTTAGCTCACTTGCAGTAAGCAAGCCTCTGCTATTGCATTTCGAACTGAAACAGAACCGATTCACGTATGCCACTATACGAACCAGTTTTCTAAAATTTGAGCACCTTTCAATTAGCGACTCAATAGGGCTTAAGCACGTCTCAGTGACAGTGTAGGCCGAAACACTTTTTTTAAATCTGGTGCTAACTCAAACCGATGTAAGCTTGGCCAATGGTCAACAGGTTGTAGTAAAAATTCGGGACCATTAAACCAAATGGACGATACCAACTCGTCAACATTAGTGCCTCTAGACACTAAATCGACGGGGTTCCATTCAGTCGGTACATGACGCCAAACCGTTTGACTTGCAGTTGCCTGTATATCCGCAACCCTATTGGCGACAAATGTAACTTGTGAGTCTGACCAAAAATTAACGCTCTCTATATCAAATTGGGACAACAAAGGCGACACTTGAGCCCACAACTTAGCAAGCAAGTGCGCAGCGCATAATTCAAGGCGTGGAAGTGTCACCGTTTTTAGAGGAGCTACGCGAGACTTTGACGTCAACAAGACAGAAACCACATTGCTGCCATTGTCGGTTCGAATGTAGATGCAGCTGCCATAAGCGTGGCTGGATGCATCTGCGAAGCCATGTATTTGGATGGTTCGACTTCCGGCGAGACCTACACATCTCGGTATAACGATTTGGTCGAGCTTAAGCAGATTTGACTTGAACGTGTCCCAAGACGTATGCAAGCTCATTGGGATTGCCTCATCCCAATCAAGTTTCTGCCTCCACAACTCTTGCAACAATATCTTCGCTTTTGTAACAACTGGGCAAAGCAGCCCAAGCGGGTCAAATAGACGGGAAGCGACCGACAGAATATTGCGCTTAGTGGGCTTCAGCGACTCAAAGGTATTGTCCAAACAATAGTAAAAAGTATCTTGTGGGGGCGTCCATCTCATACTTAATGCCTTTACCGATTCTGACATATCGAACGGCAGCGGCTTTTCGTCGCCACCATTGGCAAACAACTCAGCGTGACTTGTTGCCCACTTGGAAACTTGTTTGCAGATGACTTTTAGGTCTGCCAAAGTGTCAGCTCCTGTGAGCATGTCATCGACGTAAAAATCGTTCTTTATGACGTGCGCTCAAATTGGGTGCGAGCTGCTGTACCGAACACTCAGTTCGAAAAGGCATCGAATTGCCTGAAATGGCGCCGAAGCAGTTGCATAAGTGATCGTGTTCAGACGGTACGTTTTTAGATCTTTAGAGGCATTCTGTCGCCAGAGAACCAGCTGAAAGTTGCGATCTGATTCAGCCACTTCGACTTGCCGGTACATCTTAGAAATGTCGGCACTTACTGCATATCTATGCAGCCGAAAATTAATTAGAGTGGCATATAGTTCCCTCTGAATTATAGCACCTACCATAAGAATGTCATTCAGCGACACTAGTGACGAAGTTTTGCTAGACGCGTCGAAAACTACGCGCAGCTTAGTGGTGCTACTTTCAGGCCTCAGAACGCACTGATGAGGAATATAACAGTGTGGTTCTGGAGGAGTACCAACAAGCTCTGACATGTGACCGAGATCTAAATATTCCTTCATGAAATTGTTGTACATGTCATGTGAGCTTTCATCTTTAAGCAGCCTACGCTCTAATGATAAGAAACGCCTTTTTGCTGTCTCAAAGGAATGACCAAGGAAATCAGGGTTTCGTTTAAAAGAAACGGCCAGAAGGTAGCCTGCGGACTGTTTGAACGAAGCTTTGCTCACAGGCTAACTGTTCAGCTGAGTAAAACCCAGCCTTCGATATCTCTGGGACTTTCTCTTACTCCCAAAAACGTTCAATCAGAGAATCGAGAGAACATTCACTGTCTTGGATGGCAATAATACATATTGCTGACGCAGAAGGTGACCTTTGCATTTTCCAGACACAATCCAACCTAACAGCGTCTTTTGTACAATTGGAAGCGTGGGACCGAGTTTTATTTGACCAACGCACAAAAGCTCAAATATGTTTCAGCTCCCAGCAGCAGGTCTATTTTAGCTGGTCTGAAAAACTCAGGATCAGCCAGTTCGACATTTGGTGGTACCTTCCACTGGTCGAGACGCACGGCATCGCTTGGCTGACAAGCAGATATTGAGCTTAGTACCCAAAAATCTTCCACGAAGCTGTATGCCGTGGTGCGTGACTGAACACAAGTATTGACCTTATGCCGAACTGAAGTGTTCGACTGGCCAACTGTTAAAATGTTTAGCGCACCATTTTCTCGGCGTAGGCGCAAGCGTTGAGCCAGCGACTCCGACATAAAGTTGACGTGGGACCCAGAGTCCAACAATGCCCTAGCGACTTGAAATTGGCCAGTTCTATCCTTAACTTTTACAAGTGCTGTAGCAAGGATTACCTGATCCTTGCTTCGAACATGGCTAACATACGCCTCACCGGCCGGATGCGATGCTGCCGCATTATTGGCACCTTGCCATTCATACCGATGAAGCAGCGTATGATGAGCCTTTGAACAGACTCGACACTTGGAAGCCTTACACTTCGACACACCATGACCGATTTTTAGGCAATTTATACACAACTTTTGCGCTTTGATAAAAGTGAATCGCTCTGCAACAGGAATTGCTGCGAAAGGCTGACAATCAGCTATGTCGTGGTCTGCTGAGTTGCAGTAGTTGCACTTGTGCGCAGATCTTGTTTCACTTTTTGCACGATTTGGCTTGGCCCTTGACTAATTCTGGGTTTGGCTTGCCTTTGCTCTTAGTTGCTTCTTCTGCAGATAAATACTGATTAAATAGGCGCTATTTAATTGTGCTACGCAATCAGCCCAAGATGGCAGTTTATTATAATCGAGCTGCTCCTCAAACCGTGATTTGGTGGTATGGTCTACTTTAGACATCACCAAATGGATTAAGACTGCGTTCAGGATTTCTTTATCGTCGCCAATTGACAATAGAGACGCGTATACAGCTGAAACTGTATCGATAATGTGTCTTAATCCAGATGCCGACGGTTTGGCCATTGCAGAAATTTCGAAAAGTTGTGACACTGTATCGAAGAATATTAGACATTTATTGTCATAAACTGATTTAAGACATGCAAGAGCCTTTTCATAATTGCAGTCTGTTATTGGGAATGCCTTTATTGTACCTAACGCTTCATCGGAAAGGCATGAAACTAAATGGTTGAACTTTTCAACATTTGTCAACGTCGGATCGCTGTGCACGCGATTTTCAAATAAATTTACGAAGCTTTTAAAATCAGCGTGCTTGCCGCTGAACTTGGGCAAGCGCATCTTTAGCAACTGAGAATGGTGGCCATGGGAAATGCTCGCCGAACAATTGTGTTCGATGCGTGACTCATCGTGCTGCACTGCCGAAAGAAACAACGCTTTCGTAGTCACGCAAATATCCTCAAGTGCACGCCTACTATCATTGGTGGGATCTAGCGTATCTATCTCTGCCTGAATTGCCATTGCTTTGTCAATGTAATCAGTCAGAATTTCCAAACGACACTTCAATTGAACCTTATCAAATGAAATGGTCTTCTGCTCAAAGCCATTTTTTAGATTTTTAATGTTATTTACGACTCTGTCGTACCTTTGCACTGCTAAAGTGAGTTTGGCATTAACCTTTGACGGATCCATACTGACCGCTTTCTATTGCCTTCACTGTACCGGCAACCAACGAAGAAAACAGTGAGTTAGCAGTGCAAGAATAATTACGCGCCTATGCGTTGATTTAAGAGCAAGAATAAATACAATTTTGTTTGTTTAGGCACGTATCTAGTTTGCAGCTTTCTAAGTTAAACCTTATGCAGCGCGCTAGCAGCCAAAGAGATTTGCAAGTGCAACGAAAATAGAGCGTTTGATGGATCTCTTAAGCTACCCACGACGACGCAAAAAGAGAACTTCCCAGAAGTGCAAGCTATGGCAATGCGCGCGGTTATACTCTCAAACGTACGTACGTAGTTTGAACGCGACTCTCTTGTACGCAATGTATAAAGGCAACTACAACTACCAACGTTTAGCACCAACAGCTAACCATACGGTACTCGCGCAAAGAGAACGAAATGACAACGACGGAAAGTACAGCTGTAAGGGCAATGTACTTAGCAACCGTCCGACAATTATGCGTGCATATAACGGCGCAAGGAAAATGGGGCAAAGGGGCTAGCAGTTTAGTGTGCCAACGTCAGGCTTAAACCTCTTTTCAATTTATTATAATACACGTATATAACGTATACATATGTATATATGTGCGATAATGAACATGCAAAAGTCACAGTACCAACAAGAAAGGAATGCTAAAGTCGAGCAGGCTCAACTCTTAAATACCCTGTACCACCCCACAAAAAAGTAATTAAATTAATTAATTAATTTAATTAAATTAATTAACTAAATTAATTTAATTAATTAACTAAATATTAACTAATTAAATATAAAATATTCCATGCATGCATACATACATTTACAATTACATCAGAATCGTGTCTATGCGTGTTTGTGTACTTGTAAATATGTATGTATGTGTGCATTGAGCCTGGTTATATGGCTATAACTTTCTTTCCGATCATTCTATAATAATGAGACTTGGTATACGGTTATATAATTACTAACCTAATGTGACTACCAAATTTTAGTTCAAAATTCCAAGAATTACGGGAGTTATAGAAAATCGTTAATAGGGGGGGAGTGGGGGGGTGGATCAGAAAAAATGAACAAACTCGTCCTTTCTCGGTCTCAGGAGAATCTGTATACCAAGTTTGGTTATTCTAGCTCTTATACTTTCGGAGATCCTTGCGTTCATACAGACAGACAGACGGACAGACAGACGGACAGACGGACATGGCTATATCGACTCGGCTTGTCATGCTGATCAAGAATATATATACTTTGTGGGGTCTACCAAGCCTCCTTCTGTGTGTTCCATGTGCACTCGCACTAAACTAATATACCCTTGTACCCTTTGGGTACAGGGTATAAAAATTGAATTATTTTGTTTCTAAGTATTAGTTTGTCTTTTTTGCTCGAGGAAACACCAGATAATCGTCCACTCCAGCAAGCTTGGCGTTGAAACAGCAACCACTCGCGACCAGCAAACCCAACAACAACGAAATATGCAAAATAAGTGTCGAATGCACTAATTATTGCAACGAGAAACACTCAAAATGTAAAATTGCAAGCGTTTTTGCAATTTTATATACATAAACTTTTAATGGTTATGTACATACAAACGAAATTTTAGTTTGACCGCGGTAATGAAACAGTTGGGTTGCTGGCGAAAAGGCGAAATTTATTCCGACAAATTTGTGCTGCTTACTTCAATGTTACTTCACGAGTGCCAGTTACATTCGTTTTTTCATGTGCTTAGGCCTACGACAATGCGGGCTTTTCTTACATTCTAACAGCGCGCCTTACGCTACAATGTTAACTTAAGCTTATGCATTACGTTTACTATTATACTAAAATTCACTGGCTTACAAATTACGTTTACAATAAGTATAATTACAGTCTAACAATTCAATCTATAATTAAACTTATAATTAGGAAATTCTGATTCAACACTTAACTTAAAAGATAAGAAAGCCTAACACAAAGCTGTACAATGACGTCTTTTAATGCCTCCGACACGTTGGGGGAATTTTATTTGCCAGTTGGCCAGCTATGCCCCGATTCACAGCCATATGTGGTCAGAGACATTAAAGACCTAAAAAACTATACAAAAAGTTGATAGAGGTGGAAAATTAATTATATTTAACAACTAATTAGAAAAAGTACGAAGTAGATCAAGAAAGAGAAAAAGAAAGAAGGAAAGAGAGATACAGAAACAGGGAAAGAGAAAGTTGGAAAGAGAGAGACGAAGAGAAAGAGGGAAATCTCCAACCCGGTGGGGGGAAATTTTAAATGCCAGTCCGGCAAGCTATGCCCCAACTCACAACAGTAAGTGGTCAGAGATTTTCCCGAAAATAATTATAAAGAATAATTTTGATAGAACAGAGAGAGAGAGAGTCCTGTAAATCAAGTAAATGTGAAAGATCATTATAATTACTGCACATGACCCGAAAACGATTGTGCAAAGCGTAATTAGTTGTGCATCTTGCCAATATGAAAAATTAAGGCGACCTAAGAGGGCAGAGGAGTCAACCTCACCGATAACCAATATGTGGAGAAAAACTACTCCAAGAACCGCCCTACAATTTACTAAGTGTGGTGCGGTTTGCACCACAAGTAAAACACATGTCCGCTCCGTTTGCCAATCTGTTTAATACTGTCCTTTGGTATTCACAATTATTCGATGTTACATATCATATACTCTATACTATATACTATATATTTACTATATACTCATACTTATACTACTACAACTCGGCCATCCTGACCGGTGAAGATCTCCCGATCGTTTGGTTTCATTCTTCTTCTTTTTTCTTTAGATATACTGTATACAGTATTTACAATATTTTACATTATTTTACAATTAATTACAATCATTAGCTAAATCAATTTGAAAAATTTCATTGAATGAATTTGTTTTCATTAAAACTATTGTTGCTTTTAGATAAGTCTTTCCTGTTAGGACACTCGATTATTTTTGCCACGATCAATATAACACTCTTTGGTCGACTATAGGCCCTAAGGTAGTCTTTCAGAGCAATTAAAGCTTCTATTGTACATTCGCTTTAGACCTAATATTGGGAAACCAGTAACTTTTGGAAATTACATTTGTAATTTTTTCTATTCTTATATGCGTCATCTCATCGTTGTACTTATATAGTACATGATCTTCAATATCCTTAGGCACACAAAATAATATCGATTTGTCACTTCTCTTTCTATAAATCACACCATTGCGCATTTCATAGTGTTTCTGCTCCATCGTTTGTAGCTCTTCTATCAATTTATTTAGTGTTTCGTCGCGATCGACGGCGCGCTCTGTTGGGTAGTCAAAAATGTTTCCAGTAGTTGGCGCAAGAGGGCGCTGTACGGTACTAACTATGGCGAATGCAAGAGCCATCTATTAGTATTATATACACTTTATTTAATACAATACTTTACAAGATAATGTTCAATATATTATATACGTGTTGTAGCGCGGGCAAGGCCGTAGCGTCGATAGATCACATCGAAAGTCTTGCCATCGGAGTTGCCATCGGTAGTGATACCAATAGTGGCGAATGAGGTTGCCACAGTACTCCCCCTCTATAAAACCTGTCACGGTAAAGGCTGGGAAAACCGTACGCGAAAATGTTTTTCGTAGGTGCGTGTTGGCTTGGACTCAGATTTTTGAAGTTTGTGTGATTTGTCAGCATCGTCCTTGACCACGAAAGCCGGCTTGAGTCTGTCTATGGAAATCGCTACTTCTTTACCATTTTTCTTGATGATAAAGACACGATCATTTTCTCTTCGCACCAGTTCGTAGGGACCAGTATATGGCGGCTGCAACGGCTGTTTGACGGAATCAACTCTTATGAACACATGTGTGCAGTCGTTGATTCCTTTTTGTAAGAATAATTTGTCTCGGATGTGATGCGATGTTGCTGTTGGGCGTACTTGTCGCATATGGCTGCGAAACTTAGTGATGAAAATATCAGAATCAGCAGCAACATCAATGTCGTCGAAGAATTCATTCGGCAATCTTAACGGTGCGCCATATAGCATTTCTGCTGCAGACGCCTTCAAATCGTGTTTGTAGCATGACCGCAATCCAAGTAGCACAGTGGGTAGTATTTCCGTCCAAGGAGAATCGGAATGGCACATAAGGGCTGTTTTGAACGATCTGTGCCATCGTTCGATGAGGCCATTGGATTGTGGATGGTAAGGCGTTGTACGAATATGTTGTCCACCAATCAATTTAATAAGCTCCTTGAATAACGCAGACTCGAATTGGGTACCTTGATCGGTTGTCAGAGTTTTAGGTGTGCCGAAACGAGCAATCCAATGTGTCCAGAATGCCGATGCAACCGTCTCTGCTGTAATGTCGCGAAGCGGTATGGCTTCAGGCCAGCGTGAAAATCGGTCAATCATTGTTAAACAATAACGAAAACCTTGTTGAAGTGGCAATACGACTATGTCCATATGGACATGCTCAAACCTCTTGTCGGGAACGTCAATTTTTCGAGGCTGCAAGGAATTGTGCTTGTGAATTTTCGCCCTCTGACATGGGAGACAATTTCTACACCAATATAAAACGTCTTTGTTCATGTATGGCCAGACATATTGTTTCCGTAGTTGCTGAAGTGTTGCTCTGCCACTAGGGTGTGACAATCCATGTACAGAAACGAACACCTGATGACGCAGACTTCTGGGTATGTATGGACGTATGTGGCCTGTAGAAACATCGCAGAAAATGGTTGTGTTGTCATCGTTCCGAATTGATTTCAACTGTAATGCTGTTGTTCCTTTTAGTAGCTCACTTAGCTCAGTGTCAGAAGCTTGAGCTGCTTCTATACTGGAGAAGGTGATTGTGGTCGGCATCTTTATTTCACACAGTCGCGACAGTGCGTCTGCAACTGCGTTTTGTTCGCCTTTCACGTGTACAATTGTGGTCGAAAATTGTGATATGAAATCTAGTTGCCTCAGCTGTCTATCGGATGCCTTCTCTGGTCGTTGGTTGAAAGCAAAGGTCAATGGTTTGTGATCCGTTTTAATGACAAAAACGCGTGCTTCGAGAAGATGTTTGAAGTGTTTGATTGCTTCATAAATGGCAAGCAACTCACGGTCGTAGGTGCTGTAGCCTTGTTCCGTTTTGGTTAGCTTCTTAGAAAAAAAACCCAGTGGCTGCCACATGTCGTCGACTTGTTGCTCGAGGGAAGCTCCAATGGCAACGTCAGAAGCGTCACAAACTAAAGCCCATATTGCCTTAGTCATTGGATACGCCAACCGCGTCGCATCCGCCACGCTGCACTTGCAGTCCTCAAAAACTTTTGTCAACTCAGGAGTCCATGTAATTTTGCGTTTGTCATTTTTTTTGATGTCTCTTGTGAGCTCAGAAAGAGGTGCCTGAATATGGGACGCATGAGGTAAGCAACGGCGGTAATAATTTATTATTCCAAGAAAGCGACCTAGCTCACAAATGGTATCCGGTCTGGCGTAGTTCAAAATTGCTTCTATGCGATCGTTGGGTGGCTTTATACCGTTTTCGTTAATAGTATAACTTAAAAAACGAACCTCGGATTTTGCGAACTGACATTTGCTGGCGTTGATACACAAGCCGTGTTTTCGCAAAATCTCCAAAACTGTGCTGAGGTGCTTTTCGTGTTCATCAGCTGTCGTAGAGGCTATGAGGATGTCATCTATGTAGCAGTATACGTAATCCAATCCACGAAATAGATTATCCATAAATCTTTGGAAGGTTTGGGTAGCGTTTTTTAATCCAAAAGGCATCCTTAGAAACTCAAAAAGGCCAAATGGTGTACAAACAGCAGTCTTTTTGATATCGTTTTCGGCCATTGGTACTTGATAATATGCACGCACCAAGTCGAGTGCCGTGAAGATCGTTTTTCCGTTTAGCTGTTCTGAAAAATCGTAAATGTGCGCGATCGGATAACGATCTGGAATTGTAGCAGCGTTTAATTTGCGGTAGTCCCCGCAGGCGCGCCAACTACCATCCTTTTTGGCTACTAAATGCAGAGGGCTGGACCAGCAACTCTTTGATGGTCGACAGATTCCCTGTTTGATGAGAAAATTGACTTCTGTTTTTGCAGCTAAAAGTTTTTCGCCGGCGAGGCGCCGAGGTCGATCAGCGACTGGGCTACCAGTTGTTTCGATGAAATGACGGACCTCAGAGTCAGTCTGTGTAGATAAGTTTGGCGGTCTTGTAACCTCCACGAATTCTTTGAGAAGATTTCGAAAGTCATCAGCGCTTTGTACTGTTGAGATTGCAGGTTGATCAGATTTCATCAAACGGGCGCCTGTAGTTAATCCAGTCGTTGAGTCGATGAGTTGCTGATTATTGAGATCGATGATGAGTTTAAAGTTAATAAGGAAATCCGCACCAATTATAGCAGTGTGTATATCAGCTATGATGAAGGGCCAACTAAAGTCGCGACGCAGTCCCAGCTTCAGTTGGATAACTTGTCTGCCGTAAGTATGAATGATGGATTGATTTGCGGCATACAAGAGGAGATCGCTTTGTTGAGTCTTCTGTTTGACTGCAGATCGCGGTATCACAGACACCACTGATCCCGAGTCCACCAGAAATCGAGTTTGTGTTGCTTGGTCGAAAATATGTAGACGAGTTTCCTTTAGAGTTGTAGGTGGTTTGACTATATCGCTGGAAGATTGTTTGCTGTCGCCTACCAGCGCGTTCGATGACAGCTTTGTTAGTTTAAAGCTTGATTTTGAGAGCAGCCAGGCTGGCATTTACGGGCATCCTTGCCAAAAGTCTGATGATAAAAACAAACCTTTGGCTGTTGTTCGTCTGCCTTTTTGTGGATTGTTTTAGCCATTTCACGTGATCGACTACGTGAACGATTTTGTTTGAGATGTGTAACATCGGTTTGCAGTTTCTCGACCTTTTCTGACAGTGTACGAATAGCCTCTGTTAGATCTGTGATTGATTTTGGGGAAGCGATTGCGTTAACGGAGTCTTCGGCGGCAGCCATAGAATATGTAGTATTTGTTCCGCCAGCTTCTAACATCTTGTCAGCAATCCTGGCAAGTTTGTCAAGATCGGTTTCTTCCCACACCGAGAGTATTGGTCGAATGGACACCGGCATCTCTGCAAGAAACAGTGTAAGGATTATATTTTCGTGCTTGGGATCTGGGGCCAGCCGACGCATGTGCGCCAAAATTCCGGACGGTTTCATGCCAGCCGTCTCTCCCCCTTGTAACAAACGACGCAACATAGATTCAGGCGTTTCGGCAAATTTTTCCAGGAGACGAGTTTTAAGAGCAGCGTATTTGTCGTTAGCCGGTGGGTTGGTTACTAAATCAGCCACGACCAGTGCGATGTCTTCCTCTAACTGTACTGTGACCAGGTCAAATTTATCTACATCAGCATGGACGTTGTTAAGGCGAAAAGCGCGTTCCACCTGTGCGAACCAAAGTTGTGGATTGCTGCGAGTGAATTTGGGTACCTGTATTTGCAAGCGTTGCGGTGGCGGTGCAAATTGATTTGCCCCATTGCTTGGTTGTTGAACAGCACGTAATGTGTCCATTTCGCTCTGAAGCAAACGTAGCTGATCCTTGATTGCCTGTTCCAACTCACTCATGTTGCTTGTAGAAGGTTCGTCTTGGAAAATTAGTTTTTTTCTTGTAAGGGAGCGTAGGTCGTATCTATGTTGTTTCATGCGCTACAATGTGAAACGTTTTAGTTTTACGTATGATTCAAAAATGTTGGGGTCACCACTATGGCGAATGCAAGAGCCATCTATTAGTATTATATACACTTTATTTAATACAATACTTTACAAGATAATGTTCAATATATTATATACGTGTTGTAGCGCGGGCAAGGCCGTAGCGTCGATAGATCACATCGAAAGTCTTGCCATCGGAGTTGCCATCGGTAGTGATACCAATAGTGGCGAATGAGGTTGCCACATAACTGCCTGACGTGTTGGTGATCTGCTTGTTTGGCGAACTGCTTGCTTTTTCAATGCTTCATTTTCTTTTCCTAGAAGGTCAATCTTTTTGTACAGAGCTGCAACGGTTGTTATGTTGTCAGCTTGGCCGTTGGCGTCTGTCGTAGAATTTTCGTGATCATTATTGTTGTTGTTGCTCTCGAACTGTACCTTCTGTGACACATACACACCAACGTTAGCGGCATCATCGTTATCTCTTTCGCACTCGTTTGGGTTTTCGCGCGAATCGTTTACTGTTGGTGACGATTCGGCGGCATTCCTTAGTTGTGCATTGGATATCATTTAAAGGCACCGCTTTTGGACGAACTTAAACGACTGGACGCAATTGCTTTGCGCTGTAGTCGCCATTTAATATGTCACTCTTGTCGTTTAAAATGTACTTTTATATGCATTAAGCAAATTCTCACACATTGGACTGAAAAATTGTCGGCTTTGTTGAGTATTATCCCACTTCTGAATTTGTGGTGGGGTTTGCACCACAAGTAAAACACACGTCCGCTCCGTTTGCCAATCTGTTTAATACTGTCCTTTGGTATTCACAATCATTCGATGTTACATATCATATACTCTATACTATATACTATATATTTACTATATACTCATACTTATACTACTACATAAGGAAGGAAGGTTTATAAGCATCAGTCTACTAGAGTACGATGGCAAGCAGAGATTGGGATCCCAGCTTAAGCCATGTAGAGCAAAAAGAAGGAATTGCTTCTGAACAGTCTCAATACTTTCCTGATGCTTTCTATACTGCGGAGACCAAACGCATGAGCAGTATTCAAGCAAAGGACGTACTAGAGCAGTGTAAAGAAGCTTAGTGGTATAAGGGTCATTAAATTCCTTGGACCAACGTTTAATGAATCCAAGTAATCCCTTGGCTTATTGACAATACTGGATATGTGAAGGTTAAAGTTCAATTTTGAATCAAAAAGAACCCCAAGGTCTTCAACAGTCGATATAGGTTGCAATGGCACATTGTCAATCGTATACATCCCTAAATGAGGCAAAGTTCGGTGAAATGTCATGAACTTACATTTAGAGCAATTGAGGTGCAAGTGGTTAGCTAAGCACCAAGAGTGCATCAGTTCAGATCATCCTGTAGGTGATGAAAATGAGAAGGGTCTTTGTAAGTCAGAATAAGTTTCACATCATCAGCATACATAAGAAAATGAGAGTGTGACAAGGTAGCGGGGAGGTCATTAACACAGGCTTAGAAATGTGCGACCTAAGCAAGATCTGATGGGATCTGTCTTTTAGATAAGACGAAATCCAACACAAAAAGCGGAGGGAAATCCTATACGACTTAGCTTAAAGAGCAGAAGGTCATGGTTCACGTCATTAACACAGGCTTAGAAATGTGCGACCTAAGCAAGATCTGTTGGGATCTGTCTTTTAGATAAGACGAAATCCAACACGAAAAGCGGAGGGAAATCCTATACGACTTAGCTTAAAGAGCAGAAGATCATGGATGACAGAGTCAAATGCTTTGCTGAAGTCAGTGTAAACGACATCAGTCTGCATTTTTAGAGTAAATGCTTCATTTACCAAGGAAGTAAATTCCAGAAAATTGGTCGTAGTAGACCGTCTCTTTATAAAACCATGTTGAGCCGGAGATATGACAGATTTACAAAGGTACTGCAGAGTGCTGCAAACTATTTTTTCAAATAATTTCGGTATGGCAGACAACTGTAGTTTGAAATATCAGACTTACCACCCTTTTTATGAAGAGGAATAATAAAAGATTGTCTCCAAATAGTTGGAAGGATTGAGGAACCAAGTGACAGAATAAAGATTTTAAGTAATGGCTGTAATAGGGAACTAGAACACTCCTTGAGAACACAACTAGGAATGTTGTCTGCTCCAGGACAGTATGAAGATTTTAAAGACTTGATAGCGGACAGTAGACAGCTATCAGTAATTATGGTAGCGTAAATAGTGTGAGAAGATGAAATGCTATAAGGATAAGAGGTACTACTAATAGAGACAGAAGAATAAGTTGACTAGAAGAAGTTGGTGAAAACCAAGGAGGTTTTGATGACGTAGACGATATGACACTATTTGGGATGCAGACGTCAAAAAGAACATTAATAGTGTCATAGAAAAACTTGACGGCTATGTTGACCGCACTATACAAAAAGCAACGACATGTTTTGTTAGAATTAAGAGTAGGAATAATGGTGTTATTTGAAAAAGATAGGGAGATTTCTAAAGTAGGGTGGTAAGTATCTTCAGGCACTGACAGGGGTAAAGACCTAGAGACAACAGCGTTACTAGGGTCAGTGACATAGACGAGATCAAGCATTTGGCTGAGGTGATATGGTATAGAATTATTTTAACACAAAGAAAGGACCAACAGGCAATCCAAAAATTCATGCTCTGCTGAGGGCACCAAATAATTGGACTCATTAAAAAATGACCATTCTATGTTAGGCAAATTAAAATCACCTAGCACAACAAACGCATCTCTGTCACGGAGATGAGTGGAAATTGCTTTAATACAAGTTATATGTTGCATATAAACTTCAATATCGGAAGAGGGAGGTATATACGAGCAAGTGATGTAAACAGCCAAAGACGGAAAAGTTACTTTAACAGCAACAAATTCAACATCATTTGGCACATCACCATCAATGATTTCCAACCGAAGTTTGGATTTGACTGCAATCAGTACCCCCCCGCCTCGACGACTCGGACGATCATGACGAAAGATACAAAAGTCATCTGATAAAATTTCATTATCAGAAATCGTATGATTTAACCACGTTTCTGAAAACGCAATAATATTAATATAGAATCAAAAAAAAAACTGCTCAGAAATAAATTCCCGAGCTTGGACAGAAGACCCCTAAAAGGTCGCGCGTCTAGTTTTTTGAAGCCAAACTTGACGTTGGTTTCTTAGAAAGAGTACTAGACTGTAAATCAACAGGCAGTGACGAAACTCGTTTTTACTGCCTAAACTCATGAACAATCATATGTGGAGGCCAAAATTTTGGATCACATATAATTGTAAAAGCCTCAGGCGGAACATTTTTTAAACGAGGCTATTTCACGGGGCAGAAAATTGCAGAAAATTTTTTGGAGCACCCTACTTAGTTCTTAAGCCTTTCTTTGCGCTCTCTATTGAGCCCTTTACTCTTGTGGCGTTCTCTTTAATTGTATTGTGCTGCCGCTGACTTGTGGCGGCAGCAAGCGAATTACTCATTGGGTAGTAATCGCACTATCAACTTCGCTTCGTACAATATTGCAAGCCATTAAAACCATTTTATATAATTGAAGAATTCCGCGTGTCATTTAATAATTATTAATTTCGTTTGTTTATCGCTAAAAACCTAGCGATTTTTCAAGTATAATCAGTCTTTTGCATGATCGGGAATGAAATATTCTAAGTATGTATGCGTGATACTTTTTGTTGCGGTACACCGCTGCAGGTCTCTGGTTCAAAATAAATGATGAATTTTGAATTTTTTTTTTGAAAAGTATATATTTATTGATCAATACCTACTTTGTCCCCTTCAAAGTGATTACGGTGTTGTTTTTGGCCATTAAATCATTGATCGTGATGCAGAATTCATGATTTTTTTTAACACAATTCCGATCGTTTGAGCGGTATTGATTCACGTTGCATAACTTCCTTGTAGTATATACAAATTTTAAAATTAATTAAACAATTTTTTCTTATATTTTTTCCTTTTTGGTGGAGGTACAGGGTATTTAAGAGTTGAGCCTGCTCGTCTTTAGCATTAAGCGTGAATTATTGGGGTTTTAATATTTATTCACGAGACCTGGTTAAACGAGCCAGACAATATCACAGCTTATTGCAAATACTACGAATGCAGTTTAAATTCAAAAATTGATTTAATTCCTGCATATAGTAACACTAAATACTCAAAATGCGCTGCCTTTGGCTCAGGCAAATAAAATTAATTTACCGGCCGTGACAAATATTGAAGTTTGTAGCCAGGACATGCCGCAATAGCCCAAGTCGGGCATCTAAGCAAGTATTGTAAAAACAATTTTGGCTCCAAAAGTGCACCAACATTATCAAAAACGTTGTTGATATTGGTGATGGGAACTACAGTCTGCTTCTTGGTGAATCGACTGATATTCACAAAACTGAACATACTCTCAGTCACCAGCGACTATTAGGTTTTACCCTGCGCAAGATGTTCACAAAAGTGGACAAGGTTTCAGAGATTAGCATTAAGAATGTATTCAAGTAGGTAGGCTAACCAGAAATCGAGCTAAAAATTGCAACGCTGCCCCGGTGATACTCGCCGGCCAGATTCGCTCGGTTATTTTTATTTTCCGAAAGCCGGAACTCTTTATTTCCTCTGCCGCCTCCCGTGGCAAATAAAACACAATTTCGATGCGCTATGACCCTTCACTTTCGTCGTTACAAAATATCCACATGCAGCAGACCAATGCAAGAAACGTATATAGAAAAAGGATCGCGACAGCGTTTAAGTATGAATGCACACTGCATGATAAGGAAAAATATACATAAGGGGAAAACCACTTGTCACTATCAGGATAGAATAAGACAAAAAAGGTAAAATTAAAGTAAGTACAATGTTTAGAGGATAATAAAGAGCCAAATATTAAATTAGTACAGAAGAAAAATCTAGTAAATATAGTAGGACAAAAATTGTATAAATACTGAAGGGATTTCAGGAAAAAAATTAGAATGAATTTGGAAATTTAAGAATTGGTTTGTTTCCTTATTTATTTTCGCAGAGACGCTTTTACAAGGAAATTAAGTGTTAGCCTCTGATAGTAAATAGTTTCTAACTGTATAGCAAGCAACTATTTACAACAGATGTGAGCATTACCAAGATTTTAAGTAAGAAAGATTTTTGGACGCAAAGCTTAATACAAATTCTATTAGAATATTTGTAGAGATTACTATAATTTTATTGCTCAACGTAAAGAGGTCACATCAACTCTATTGTCGTTAATATTTAAAATTTAAATATTAATACATTTACTTAAATATGTGTTTAATTAATTTTCACTATTTACTAGATTCGGGTTAGAAAAATATCTAAAAATAATAGGCACAAATGCGTCAGAAGACAATGATGCTATAATTGACGAATTAATATTGCAATAATTTTCTGTAACGACGCCCTGACATTCCAAACAATAAAAGGCAAAATTAATATGAAACAAGAGAGAAGTCGAGCAAGCCCGACAGTGAAATACGATTAACTTCAGCGCTATGGGGCATATATGAACACCAACATACTCCCGGCCGTTAAACATTTGTTTAACCTTCACTTATGTCAACAGTGAAAGCGTGCGGGGTTTCCTCTGGTTGCCGACAGAGCTCATCCAGTTTGATATGTGTCGGCTTCTCCTTTGGTTGGATGCGGTATTTCTTGAAGGTGTACACACCAACAATCATAATTGAAATGACATTTGCAATATATGACACAACGTGGTGGTGTGTAATCGGATCCAAATTGTGCGGTAGCTCCTGGTCCAAAATTTGCAAAAGTTGATTTTTTAGGTTTTCTAAGTCCTCATGTCTGCTTGAATTGTGGCTCCTCCTCCTCAAGTCGTCAGAGGATGGCATTTCAATTTGTCCATATCGAATATATTACGCCTGTATTGTGTTGGTAGTTGTGTTATGACCAGTGACCGTAATACTTGGATTGCGGATTCTGCACCCAGGATCGATTGTGAGTAATCCTGTTTGGTTCAGTTGTAGATTAAAGAGCTCGTTGTTGCAAATAGCTGACAACTGCATCGGTTCTCGAGTTGCGAAAACCCATTGGTTTTTTGCGTGCATTGGTAGCCAGAGAAATGACGTATTCCTATGAGTCATTGCACAGTCAGATGGACTTTGATCGTTGAAGATTTGAAAATCACAATTGTAGTCACTCGAAAACATCAATTGCTTGTCATTGCATACAAGTATCCATTCATCATTGTTTAGCGGACTACAGTTGCGTAGATCAGTATGAGTGAGCCAGACAAAATTATCCTTATGATTATTGACTGCTATGATCGGAACTTGAATATTGATCGTTGATATGCCAGACCGTGTTATTAGAGCAATTGGCACCAAGTTGTATAGCTCCAGTGGTTGAGATGCTACGATTGGCACAGTCAATTTGAATATGACATGGTTATCCACCACTGTTCCTTCAGCCTTTATCAATTTATAAAACTGAATTATATGGTTGCTACTAGCTGGTACCATTTGTCCCTGTTGTAGGTGAGCCTGCATGAACTGTAACTGCCCTTCCAACTGCCGTGGTAAGATTAAAAGCGGGTTTATGGTGCTGTGACGAATGTCTGTGAAAGCTTTTAGTATCTCTGATTGCACTCGTTGGAGATTGGATGCCAGTAGTGTAAGTTGTGTGGTTATTGCCACATACCACTGGTATGTTTTGCCATGGTCTTCTAATCCCGTCAGTTCTTCCAATTGTTGTTCCAAATCGTCCATTCTTTTGTACAACGGAATCTCGTTGCGTTTCAGAACGTTTATTGTTGAATAAATAACCGAGGTTTGGTTTTTGACAAGTACTAGTAGATATTCCTCATTAATTTTAACTTTGTGAATGGTATTAGACATCTCCTTAGCGTATACCCCGTCGAGAACTCCGAATAGACTACTGGCTATGTTTCCAACGATGGGATCTGCGGGTTCGTGGGTACTTCAACAGCTCGTTTTCAGTCTTAAGCTCTTCCTCTATATGACAGAAGTGTTTGTGCAGCGATACACATGCCTGTTTGTTATATGTGTGAGGACATCATTTGTTGAAACTTAGTATGCCAGATCGGAATACATCCATATCGTTCCAATACGGGTCCAAGTCGGAGTAGGCAATTATGTTCCATTCTGCAATTGCTAACTTGGCTGTCCCAATTCGTTCATTGAATATTGACTTCGAGCCGAATTTCGTAATCTTGATTGGCTGAGCGAATGCTAATTGTAGCAACAGTATTATGGTCAGCAACACAGTAATGAGTGCTGGGAAGCGGCTGGTGCATTTTTACTTCGCCATATTTCATTACATCGCTCAGATGTAGATGCAATAACGTGTTATGTTTTTTATTACAATTAAAGCATCCTCGTGGTTTCCTTGCTTGCTTCCGACGGCCTCCAATGCCAGAAAGCGTTGCTCAAGGAAGGATTTAAACTCACTTAATTATTGGAGTTTCCGTGTGTCCAGTATGGACTGTTCATACAAAGTGTGAGTTTGGCGATCCAATTTCTTCGTCAGAATGTGAAGTAAAATTGGATCCCATGAAAGAGTGTTTGTCTTCATATTTTTCAATGCATTTTTATTGACCAGGCTTCACTCACAACTTGTGGTTGGTCTGCGAGTTTTTTCAGCAGCTCTGAACATAGAACTCTTTGGTTGTTAAACCGATCCTTAAGCATTTTCCATGCTATCTCATAGTTCGCTTCAGTGAGCGAGAGGTGGCGTATCAGTCGTTCTGCTTCGCCTTGAACATTGGCCTTCAAGTACCACATTTTTTGGATTGTGGGAAGTTCGGCCTAATGAATCATCTTCTTGAAGATGTCATGGAATTGTTGTCACTTGAGATAGTCACCATCAAATTGCGGTATTGACATCTTCGGCAGCTGCAACGACAATTGACTTGTCATTTGTGTTGTTGCGTCAAGTGCGGGGTCTGCAGTAGCTGTTGTATTCATCTTCATGCACTTTCGGCAGAAATAAAATTGACTGCATTATATCCCAGACTGTTGTTTGTTTTCAAGTGTCATTTGTCCCATTATGCGAGACAATGCACTCATCAAAGCGTCAAGTACCACATTTTTTGGATTGTGGGAAGTTCGGCCTAATGAATCATCTTCTTGAAGATGTCATGGAATTGTTGCCACTTGAGATAGTCACCATCAAATTGCGGTATTGACAACTTCGGCAGCTGCAACGACAATTGACTTGTCATTTGTGTTGTTGCATCAAGTGCGGGGTCTGCAGTAGCTGTTGTATTCATCTTCATGCACTTTCGGCAGAAATAAAATTGGCTGAATTATATATGTTGTTTGTTTTCAAGTGTCCCGTTATGCGAGAAAATGCACTCAATAAAGCGTTTTGATGCCTTATATGCGGCTCAATACCTTGTGGCCTTTCAGCATTATCGCCTAAGAGGCTGGTGCCCATGTCAAACGTTTGAAGAATGGTTGTGTGCTGAGTAAATTTAGTTAAATACTCATAAGCGATATCTAATATGTTTGTATAATAGTCGCTTTCAAAATAGCTATGGTCTATTATTTGACCATTTAAGGCAACAATAATATTATTATTGCCCGCTTGAAATTGCTCCCGAAGATGGCTTAGCCTTGCCTTTCTTTCTTCGTAGTAAGCTTTCGTTTTTCTATCCTGGGAATCCTTTTTGTAATTCCGTATCAGGGTTTGAATTTCTTCTCCCAGCGATGCCTGCTTAATAAGCAGCGAATCCAATTCTGGAGATAGAGTTGCCATATCTCCAATCTGGTATTAGTGGTCAGACCCGTTGGAGGTCTTTTTGTTTTGCTTTTAAAAGCCGGATGTGCCTCGACTCACACCGATGAAAGGTCAATGACACTAAATACCAATGGAGGTCCGTCCGTTTCTGGCGGCGGATTTATTCTGAAGTGTTCCCACGTTGAGGTTTCTGGGGCTTCTATAGCACAACCAGAACTGCTACCCAACGGAGTCCTCGAAATGTTCCTTCGCTGAGGTTTCTGGGGCTTCTGTGAGCACGACCAGAACTGCTGCCCAACGAAGTCTCGATTAGTCGCCTTGTTGACTAATCGTTCCAATACAAATTGTCGGAAAACTGCCCGATAGCGAAATCTCTAGCACTTAGATTCAGCTGGCACAGCTTCCTTGTTGCGGTCCTTCCGCAATCTTGCTTTGTTGAGGTTTCTTGGGCTTCTTTGAGCACGACAAGAACTGTTGCCCAACGAAGTCTCGATTAGTCGCCTTGTTGACTAATCGTTCCAATACAAATTGTCGGAAAACTGCCCGATAGCGAAATCTCTAGCACTTAGATTCAGCTGGCACAGCTTCCTTGTTGCGGTCCCGCAATCTTGCTTTGTTGAGGTTTCTTGGGCTTCTTTGAGCACGACAAGAACTGCTGCACAACAAAGCTCTCTTCAATATAGTTCAATAGAGTTGACGTTGGTCGCCATGTTGACCAATCCTTCCAATCCAGTTGCGTCCTCAAAGTGTGTGATCCTATATTGAGGATCACGTCGGGGACACCAAAATATGTTGTTGTTTGTTGAGTTAGCCCCTAGTCATAAACTAGTAGCTGAGTATTTTACAATCGGTACTTGAACCAAGTGTAATTCGGAGGAGCTGGGGGGAATGTGAGATCATAAGAGCACGAGGGTTCTTTTTGTTCTTTCTTTATTATATAAATGTAAGGGTTTATATACAGTATTTTGAATTTGCGTTGGTCTAGTTATTTCTAAAGGGTGATTCTTAAAATAAATTGTTGCTGGGGTGTTGTATGCAGCTAGCTGAGTCGGTGCGTGCATATCCAGCGTAGGTGTAGGTAGACGTCGCAGCCGGTTGGGGGTTGTTTTGTGCACATGTGCGGCCGCTGTTCTAACAATAGCTATGAAAAGCTGCCTGCGTTGACTTCATATGCACATGCGTGGCCCATGCTCATGATACGGTCAAGTGTGTGTGACATTGACAGTACGATGAACTTCAGCGCTATGGGGCATATATGAACACCAACACGCATCGTGGATTATTTAATCAAAATTATAATTTTTTGGACCCCCTTTAGAAAACCTGCGTACGCCCTTGACGGATTACACATACACGGCTACGTAAAATATTGTAATAAATAGTGGTTTTAAATCATAAATGCTGTGTTCTCACGTAGAGGCATAGTGCACGTGAAGTTTACGGAGAATGAGTGTGCGCAGCCTATGCAAAGCAGGGACGAGCTTAAACAGCTCGCTCACTATAATGAGCGTGGATTTCGCTTTCCCACTGCCCGTAATTCTGCTTTGTAAACATATGCTAGCTTTTGATAATAAAATAAGTTTTAGGTTTAATTTTTGGATAAATTGTTTTTTCAATATTCGCTTTTTGGTAAATGTAAATGTATTAATATTGTGCATATCATCTGTTAGTGCTCTTGATCGCTGTATAATGCGTCAGAGTATGGTTGTTTTTTGGACTCCATGCAAGATAACTTAAGATATGCTTCCACAGTGAACAGTCATACTGTTATTCGGGTTCTATGTAAGCAAAAGAAGTGTCTTGATATTTGTCACCTCCACGCGCAAAGTCTAGTGAAAAAAAGGGACGAGTTTAGATCTTTGTTTGTTAATTCTAATGTAGATGTAGTGTGTGTGTCTGAAATGTGGTTTGTCTCTAGTCTTAATGATCAATATGTAAGTTGTGATGGTTATAATGTTTATCGTTCTGACCGTGAGGGGCATGCGGGAGGTGTGGCCATATATGTAAAAAATAGTTTTAAGTGCCAGGTGATTAGCAAACATCCATTGGGCAGCAATCTTGAATATTTGTTTTTGCAAATATCAGGCCGCAAAAACATTGAAACCATCTTTGTCGGATGTACTTATAGACCAAACAGACACACGAACTACAGTGACTTTATGGATACCTTTTCATCGGTGTCTATAAAATATAACAATATTGTCCTGGCTGGAGATTTTAACAGCAACATGCTAATCGAACATCACCTAAAAGATGATATGATCTGTTTTGGCATGATACTGGTAAATAATATTCTACCTACACATTTCTCCAACACCTGTGATACCCTCCTTGACGTATGATGTCTACCTAGATCAAAATAACCATACAATTACTTATAGGGACTTTAGGAATATTGACTAAGGCTACCCTTTGACTACTGTGATACCATAAACTTCGACGAGATATATACAAAACTTACAGTAGACGAGCAGCTTAAACTCTTCAATGAACACATTAAGCATCTTTATAATAGTTTTGTACCGCTGCGACAAAAAGAAATTAAGCTTGCAAAAAACGAATGGTTTAGTAGAGAAATTGGTTATGCAACAAAACGCCGAGATCATGCTTTCAATAAGTGGAAACGCTATAAGACCAGGGCTCACCTATTGCACTATAAAAAACTTAGGAAAATAGTTGGGCTGAAGATAATAAATGCTAAACGTACCCATTACTCAGCCAAATTTACATCAGCCCTATCATCAAGTCAGGTCTGGACGGAAATAAACAAGTAAAAAAGCTAAAGTCGGGTGTCCCGACTTTGAAATACTCTGTACATATGTTTACAATAATTATAGAAAAAGAAAATTTAAAAAAATTTGATCGATTTTACCTTTCTCGGTATTCGAACTCACGTAAAGGGTATATAATTGCACATATACAAAGCAATTGTATGTATATTTATGCGCGTCTATTTGTGTCTGTGTAAGCATTTTCTCAGTCAACTAAACAGCAACATCAACAACAGCCGCGGGCAGCGCTTGGGCAGCGCTGCAGCAGCAAATATATTTGGCTATAACTTCTCGTTAAATCGGTCTATCATAGTGAAACTTGGCATACGGACACTTAATAAGCAACTGGGGCTATTTGCAAAATTTTGCTATGTAAATGTGCAATTATAAACCCTTTACGTGAGTTCGAATACCGAGAGAGGTAAAATCGGTGTAATTTTTTTTTTATTTTCTTAATTTTTTTTATTTTCTATCTTAAATCTGATCTTAAAGCCGATTGAATGATGCCTTCCCGTAGATCACTCCGTTCTCAATTTTCAAGTCAGGTAATTTCTCTTTTTGATTTTGAATTTCGCTAATCAGCTCTTGATATTCCTCTGACTCGAACTCTGTGGTTTCTATCCCCAACAGGTCTTCTGGAGAGAAATCCAACTCCTCCAACGCTTCGACCTCGGTGCTCCTGGACAGCATATCCGCCACGACGTTGTCGGAGCCTTGGAGCAGCAATGACCAACGCGCCAAACTCCCGGACAAATCTTTCATCGACACCAGCCACTTCAGACTGGCGTGATCGGTTATTCCCTCAAAATCCACTTGGAATAATACGGCTCAGACGCCAAAGTGGGATGCGTCACACTGAACGAAAAACGGCCGTGAAAAACCCGCGTGTACCAGCACTGGCGCAGAAGTGAGCACCTTATTCAACGCCTCAAATGCTGCAACGGCTTCGCCATTGAGTGAGAAACGGCCTCCAGATCGTTTTTTCAGTGCCTCAGTAAGCGGAGCTGCTAAGGTGGCGAAGTCTCTCATAAATCGCCAGTACCATCCGGCGGTACCTAAGAAAGGTCGAACCTCCTTTATCGACTTGTGCCTTTTCATGCGCTGTATTGCACTCACCCTCTCACGCGCTCTGTTCGAGGCGCGCAGTCACCCACGATGAATCCCAGGTACTTCAACGTTTTAAAACAAAATTTCGATTTCTGTAACCCTTTTGTGAGATTCGCATTTTTCAGGCATTCGGCGACTTTACGCAAGTACTCTAAGTGGGTGTCAAAATCCGCAGCGAAGACAACCAAGTCGTCCAAGTACACCTTTACGTTGGACCTCAGCTCGTTGGGTATAACCTTATCTATCAGTCGGCACAATCTTTGAGCGGCGTTACACAATCCGAATGGCATCATGCGGAACTGGTACCAAGGCCATCCTGGTACCGTAAACGCCATGCACAGGCGACTGAACTCTTCCAATTTCATATGCCAGAATGCAAACTTCAAGGCAATTCGATACGGTGAGTCTCCAAAGTTGTTTTTCCTTGCCCCACCTCTTCAAAAGTTACAAATTCCTTTTTTACTTCCTCCAATTTCAGCTTTTGGTGTTCATCCCATTCCCATATACCTGGTTCCGACTTCACTTCGTCCTGGTCCACATAATAAGCCACTCTATCAGCTAGAAATTCTTCGAGGACAAGTCTTTCCACGGCAGGCTTTTCTGGAGGAGTTACTGGTGCAGCCAAATTGAACAGCCGCCAAAAATCGATGCCAAAATACGCGTTCTGCTCCAGCGATGGGCATACATAAATCTCCACTACTTTTTCATCTTCTCGATACGCCACTGGTAAACGCACTCGCCCAATTACGGCTCTATCTTCACCGCTTGCTGTTTTAATTATTGAGATATACTTTCTGGGCTCCACGCCAATTCCTTTCAGCATTTGAATGCTGCCTTTTCCTACCGAGGCCTCGGTATCCAGGCAGACCGCACATGGCCTCGTAAAAGTACTTCGGCAAAAACCCTCGGGTCTGCTGCTCCTTTGCTCCACACTGCTTTGGCTACCAACTTCTTCGTCTGCCTTCTTACTCGGAATCGTGCTCGGGTCTTCTTATCTTTGGCTGTTACCATCTTCATGCCTAAGTGATGTTGAGCGAAAATTCTATTGCGCGCCTCCAGATATGTCCGCATCTTCTCTTCGTATGGTATGAATCGCATCTTATATCTAATTGGGGTATTATTATTAAAAAAATTTCTTTCTAGGACCGCTCCGCTTTCATCCTGGTGGGCGTGTGTCGAGCGCGATTCGCCCACTTGCTCCGCACTCCGACGGTCATTTCCTGCACAATCGGGACATGTTGGACTATAGGTGTCTGGTCTGACACATCCATAACAGAAGACAGATTCTCCTAGGTCCGAGAGAGGACGAGTTTATTTTATTTTTTGGAATTTTCCCCCCCTTCCCCCGCTACAGAATTTCATCAATAGCGTCCACATTGCAAATGCTACCTAAACCAAACTTTGCACACATAATTTATATAATTTTTTTATTTATTTCTACTGTTGTTCAAAATTTTATTCAATTCGGTCAATTCTAAGAAAAGTTATTAGCAGAACAAATTCTCGCTAGTACCCCCCCACCAAACCGCAGCAACAAGTTCGCTCTTCTTCTTCCTCTTTTTGCTGCTGCTATAGGCGCATATTACTCAGTGACGGAAGTTTACCTGGGTACAGGGTATTACACTGTCGGGCTTGCTCGACTGTAGCGTTTTCTCTTGTTTATATATTTCATCATCTCGTTTTCAGTTGGTGCTGTTTACTATGCGATGCTAGTTTCCTCATGGCATGGAAGTACTCCATCACGCTTTCACTGGCTTCTGCCGTCTTTCACGCAATTGGCGCATGAGCTCGAATTCTTCGCTTGAGTTCTGGCCACTTATCCACACGGTGGTCCCTGACATACTGCCAGTTCCACTCGCGAGTGGAACACTAACAGATGGAAGCTGTTCAAGACTTCGGACCACGTGAAGCGACACTGCCTCTGAAGGAACTCTATCTGGAAAACGAAGTCTTCTACAGCCATTTTTTCCTTGATGTCCCTCTTCTCAACGCGGCACCATCCTGATCTGCCATTCGCCGCTACATAACGCGGAGGTGGGTCCAATTGACCACTCCAATCGTTGCGCCTATTGACTCCTCGCCGGGCCAACTGTGCAGCGGGATTTCGCCAAGTTTGCGCTGTGTTGCTGCTTTGGCCTGCTCCATTGGAGGAATTAGCTGCCACTGGCCTTGCTACCGGACGCGAAGCGCCTCTCACTGGTGTTAGAGGCTCAGCTTGGTATTGATGCGACCGTTTTGGCGCCACGATTCTGGCTGACTGGCGGTTGCCATGCTCTATCCGCAACTGAATCGCTGCTATTCGCTCGGGTTGCAAGACTATTTGATTTGAGGGCACGGCATCCCAGCTTACGGCTGGTGCTATGGACGGTCTCTGAGGAGTGTGTATCAGGCCATCGGTGGAAAAACCAACGGCTCCTTCAAGGTGCTTTTCCTGCTCCGCCTCATCATCATTTCTGGCAGTTCTCGATCTGGTGTTATACGAGCACGCCGAATCCTTCTCCATTTTCAATTAAAATACGCTCTGTTTTTTATAATATTTATTTATATTTTAGATTAAAAATTTGTTCAGCATTCAAGCAAGCCCCGAAAGCAAAAATCAAGTACGAATTTAATAATTGTATAAATGTATTCAAAAAATGAAATGTTTGCCAACGCCAAACAAATAAGAAAAAATGATCAAGAAAATATACGTCGATTATGTGTGTTAGATAAATAAATAAATAAATAAGTACTTGTTGTACTAAATAAATAATTAGGTGAATCTGGATAAATAAATATGAATATAGTAATAAATATAATAAAAAAAAACTGTAAATAAATGTAAACCAAACTTTGCACTGAAACCAAAAAAAAAAACAAGTAAAAAAGCTAAAGTCGGGTGTCCCGACTTTGAAATACTTTGTACATATGTTTACAATAATTATAGAAAATAAAAAAAATTAAGAAAATTAAAAAAAAATACACATTTTCTGCGTATTCACACAAGGCATCTTGGACTAAAATTTGGTGTCCCTAGCAAAAAATAAAACAAACTCGTATAGCGTACACACATAAGGCATCTTTGTGCAAAATTTGGTGTCTCTATCTCTTATAGTCTCTGAGATCCAGGTGTTCATACGGACGGACAGACGGACAGACAGGGCTAGATCGACTCGTCTCGTCATGCTGATCAAGAATATATATACTTTGTGGGGTCTGCCACGCCTCCTTCTGCCTGTTACATTTTTCAGCTCCCGCAAACCTAATATACTTCTGTACATTTCATGTACAGAGTATAAAAATCTACGTAATTTATGAGGAAGCTTTTCAGTTGGCATTTGAAAAGCAAGATTGTTGTCGACCAAGTTCCATGAGATAATCGAATCGGGCGACCACAACTGCCTTACAGTGATGCAGGATAACGGCAAAAATGAAAAAAGGAACTTATCTGGCCGAAAAAGGCCAACATGAGCAATACTGCTTTTGTATTAAGGAATACTATTTCTACTTCAAGTGCATCAAGTGAGGTAAGAAATAAACTGTCATTCTCAGAGCCGGTGTCACTCACTACAAGTCATTTTTGATTGAAATTTCCGCAACCAAAGCACAAATCAACAATATAAGAGCATTAAATAAAACACAATAAGATTAATTTAATGTTTATTGATATAATACCTATAATATATCAGAATTTAAGTTCGTTTATATTCAAATTGACTTCAAGTTTTGCTTACTTACTTTAACTGCTAATATAAATTCACCAAAATTCAGCTTTCTAGCTATAATATTACACTTTAACCAAAAAAAATGTTATCTGCCCCTATGTGCGCTGATGATCGCAAGTGCGTGAAAATGTGGAGGTAACCACAGCTTAATAAAGTTAACTAATTGTTATAAAAAATTTGGCAAGCAAATAGTTATTTTTATTTTAAATTTCAAATATGTGTCACGTCACGTCAGATTGTAAATAATTTCATTGCATGGTATTTTGTTTATAAACAATTTACTATCAATTGCAGCTTATGCAGGTAGAATCAGCATATAAAGGTAAATTTATTTAAATATAAGTTCACTGCACAAAGTTTGCCTCATTTTGCTTCTGATTCTGGGAATTCTGGAATTTCGAGCAAATGCCTTCAGTTAGTGATTATGTGTCCGTATGCCAAGTTTAATTATGATAGACCGATTTAACTGGACGTTATAGCCATCAATATAATTGCTGCCCAAGCGCTGCCCGCAGCTGTTGTTGATGTTGGTGCTTTGGTTGACTTCAAAAATGTTCACACAGACACGAATAGACACGCATAGACATACATACACTCACATAGACGCACTTGCTTTATAAATGTGCAATTATACACCCTTTGAGTGATTTCGAATACCGAGATAGGTAAAATCGATCAAAATTTGTTTAATTTCTATAATTATTCTAAACATATGTACAGAGTATTTCAAAGTCGGGACACCCGACTTTAGCTTTTTTTAACTTGTTTTTCCTCAATTATATTAAAGTTTTTATTTTTTATTTTTATAATTATTCTACACAGCCGCCTTTTGCTTTTCCACATGATAATACTATCTATTTATATGTGGTATCGGATATGATTCCATCTGTCTGTTACAAATACTCCGTTTGGAATATATTGTGTCTTAGGCTAAACATACAGAACGTCAGGCAAACAATTTAGTTAAGAACTAAAATTACACTGTGATTAGAGCGATAGGTGTAACGCTATTAAAAAGATGGGTGGTCTTGCACAAAGATTGGCTTAGCAAACTTTCTACACACACATTTATGTATACTATTTTATAGACCTCAAATACGAGTATTTCTATGCGCTCCATAAATAAGAATAAATACTGTTATATTCTTAACTACAAGGTATTGCCCGTCTTAACCCGGCTCAATATGTTTCCAATTGTATTTATTTTGTGTGTGCATAACCTACCCATATGTTTTCACCTTAATGGTTACCAGTAGGAAGGCATTTAAGGTATTTAAATGAACATTTTCTGTTCTTGACAAAAAATTGTTCAGTAGGCTATTTCGTTAAACGAACATGACCACTATAACTAATATTTTTTAAAGCTCGTTTTCCCCCCGTTGGAGCTAGAATTTTCCAAAAGCCTTTCTTAGTGTGCTCCTACACTATGATGGATACTATGAAACGATACTTGAGTCCAAATTTAAATTCACATTTGAGTCTTTTCGTGCCATATTGAGTCAATACGGCCACGCACAAACTCGGAATATGAAACACGGCACTCGTCAATGCCGTGCAGCGATGAGCCACGATCAAAAAGCACTGGCACCGATACCATCAAACTATCGAAGTTTGAATGCAATAAGCAGAATATTTAAATAATGAAATCGAATTATTTATTGACATCAATAAGAACAAATCATATACATACATACATACATCTGCCCGCAATGCGAAGCAGAATATGCGTAGGTCCGTTATTCGGTTTCTGCTTTACTATCGCTTACGCAGTCGTTGCCTAGCGACGGTAACTGTAACATTTTGGTGTTTTGCCTTTGCAATTAACATTAAATGGTCAAAACGAAAGAAGAAGAGCGAGCTAATGACTTGCATTTGTTGTTGTTTTTAGAGCATTATTTTTTTTTTACAATCAAACAACTGTGTTCGATTGCCCAATGTATACATTAATACGAATGTACATACATGCTATATTCATACACAGGCATACATACATATGTACATATGTTTCTCTTTACTTTTTCAACCGTACGTAGAGAACCGCACACATAGACACGAACTGTTGCTTGTTGTGTGTGAGTGTGTGTATGTGATGTCCCCAACTATTTGATATTTGTTGTTGCTGCATAAAGTTATTAATGAAAACACTAATGCCAAATGCACTAAACAAAGAAAAAATTACTTTAAAAAATGTTATATAATTTTCAATTAATTAACATTTCTTGCTCTGTCAGTGCAAGACGAATGTACATACATACATATGTAGATACATATGTACATAGATGTGCACATACATATGTATCTATGGACATTCACACATTAGTGTCTCACATTTTGCTTTGGCTATTTCAATCGTTTGCACGCAACTACACGAACAGCTGTTTGTATGTGTGTGTGTGTGTGTGTGTGTGTGTATGTATACTTAGTTGTCCCCAACTGTTTGATATTTTGTATTGTTTGTTCTGCCTGCTTTTGTAAAATGCATATTTTGAAAATCCTTGAATGCAAAGTTGTAGATTTAGTTACGTAGATTTCATTATCCAAATTTTAAATCGATCGGACTAAATTTATAACACAAACTTTTCATTTGAAATAGTGAATAAATATTAAAACCCCAATAATTCAAGCTCCAACACAAATTTCGAAAATGCAGTTTTGTTTGTATTCTTTAGTTGATTTTAGAAACTAAGTCTTAAGTCGATCGGTTGAAAAATGCGGATTTTTCAAACAAACTTTGGAGCTATTTTTCCCCCCTTTGGAGCTCGAATTTTCCAAAATCCCTTCTTAGTGCTCATTTACACCATGATAGGATACTTGAGCCCAAATTTCAGCATCCTAGCTTTTACCGTGTGGGCTGTGGGCTGTTGACGCGGTTTGCTTTTGTGCCCCAACATTTTTTTACAGGAAAACTCCCATATTTTAGGCCCCAAAAAAATATCAAAAAACCAAGTATACAGTTTTTCTTGGAATTGTTCTGAGAGTATACAAACTAAGTTTAACGTTAATTAGATGAAAACTGTAGATTTTTCATACAAACGTTGGAGCCTGTTTCCCCCCTTTGGAGCTCGAGTTTTCCAAAATCCCTTTTTAGTGGGGACCTAGATTATGAAAGGATACTTGAGTCCAAATTTCAGCTTCCTAGCCTTTACCGTTTGGGCTGTGCGTTGATCACCAATCAGTCAGTCAGTCAGTCAGGACAAGCTGTTTATACTCTGTACATGAAATGTACAAGAGTATATTAGGTTTGCGGGAGCTGAAACATGTAACAGGCAGAAGGAGGCGTGGCAGACCCCACAAAGTATATATATTATTGATCAGCGTGACAAGACGAGTCGATCTAGCCCTGTCTGTCTGTCTGTCCGTCTGTCCGTCCGTATGAACACCTGGATCTCAGAGACTATAAGAGATAGAGACACCAAATTTTCCACAAAGATGCGTTATGTGTGTATTCTATACGAGTTTATTTTATTTTTTTGATTTTCCCCCCACTTCCCCCCTTTGGGGGTTTTCCCGATTTTCCATTCGTATAATCGCCTATATCTCGGAGACTATAAGACCTAGGCACATCAAATTTTAGTCCAAGATGCCTTGTGTGAATACGCAGAAAATGTATATTTTGGAATTCCCCTCCCTCCCCCCTCTCCCACGCAAATGCGATTTTCTCTAACTCCCGTAATTCTTGGAATTTCGAACTAAAATTTTGCAAGTACCCCCAGTTAGTAATTATGTGTCCGTATGCCAAGTTTCATTATGATAGACCGATTTACCAAGAAGTTATAGCCATAAATATATTTGCTGCTGCAGCGCTGCTCAAGCGCTGCTCAGGCGCTGCCCGCGGCTGTTGTTGATGTTGCTGTTTGGTTGACTGCGAAAATGCTTACACAGACACGAATTGATGCGCATAGGCATACATACACTCACACAGACGCAATTGCTATGTAAATGTGCAATTATACACCCTTTACGTGAGTTCGAATACCGAGAGTGGTAAAATCGATCCAATTTTTTTTTCTTTTTTTTTTTTTTTATTTTCTATAATTATTGTAAACATATGTACAGAGTATTTCAAAGTCGGGACACCCGATTTTAGCTTTTTTACTTGTTTATATATATAGATTAAGAGTAAACAAAAATAATTTAAAGATAGAAAATGCTGCATATCAACTTTTATAAACTATTGTTTTTCCAAAAATATTTATATACATATTTTGATTACTAAGTTAGTATTGCCGAAAACCCAGTACTAAATAAATTATTATTGTGCAGTCATGTGTTCTTGGTAGCGTAAAGTGGAAGTTAACGTGGTAGGTGTTCAAAGGTCATATTTCCAACGTTTACATTTAAAGCTTTGTTAAAACGCATGCGCTAAATGAAAAGCTTTCAGGCCCAGTTTGGCTTACACCTGCTTTAGAATTGCAGCGTGCTTGTTAGTCCTGATTCGCGTCTAGAAAAGAAATAAGCAAAATAACATAGTGTTCGTTGTGGTCCTACATGCATATGTATTTATATATGTATGTATGCTCAAAGAGATATGTGCATGCATATGTGTGAACCAATTTCGGAATTGAAATAAAAATCCCAATTCAGAAGTTCAAATATTAAATGAAAATATGTGCATAAAAATACCCCTTACTATTCAGTATACCACTTTTGATTGTGAAAACTAAAAAGTCTGCTATAACAAATTCGGTCTCTAAACGGATACCTCGGTTGGATGCTGGAATACATACCGCATATGTACATATGTCAATAAGTACATAAGAAGTTCTTCGAATATACCTACAGTTGAATGAAGCTAAGAATCATTTAATATACCAAAGTGTGTTTCTTTCTAGTGGTGTGCTTAAAAATTGCTTGAAATAAGAAAAGAAGCCCAGTATACTAAATGCTTGTTTTGAAAACAATGTAAACGTTACATGAAATAATTACAATAGATAATATACGAGTATATGGCTTATTACATTACTACGTACATAAATTCCATTCAATAAACATGTTGAGGAAAACTACATAAAAATTCTCTAAAGCTACGTATACGATGCAATGTATTTAAAAATTGGATTCTTGCTTTAAATACTTATAATAATTGGTTGGTTGCGAATTCTGTGACATGAGCTTACAAGATATGGAAGTATTTGTATTACTAATATTGTCATCATATTTAATGGATATAAGTTATGGAAGCAAGGATGGTTAGTACTCTCATATCCATTAAATTTTATATGATTTTTAAGTATAGTAAAATTTTTTTTGCCATAAGTGTGGCAAAAATTGACTTTAAAGCCCATAGCTAATTATGTATTAGTTAATATTATAAAAATGTTAAGATTAATATATAGATATAGACATTCAATTCAAACTTTGCAACATCTTTGGGTATACATACTTACTATATAAGCAACAAAGTTATTCAAACAAATGCTTTTGAAAATCGAAAAACCTAAACTGGATTTGCCTTGGGGTTAGAGAAACATGGATATCACGATGGTTATTCTATCTGTTTAACTTGTTGAAATCCATAAATACATAAAATGTACAAGAGTATATTAGGTTTGCGGGAGCTGAAAATGTAACAGGCAGAAGGAGGCGTGGCAGACCCCACAAAGTATATATATTTTCTTGATCAGCATGACGAGACGAGTCGATCTAGCCCTGTCTGTCTGTCTGTCTGTCCGTCTGTCCGTATGAACAACGGGATCTCAGAGACTATAAGAGGTAGAGACACCAAACTTTGCACAAAGATGCGTTATGAGTGTACGCTATGCAAATTTGTTTTATTTTTTTGATTTTCCCCCCACTTCCCCCTATGGGGGTTTTCCCGATTTTCCATTCGTATAATTCGTAAAATTATGTGAATACGCAGAAAATGTGTATTTTGGAATTTCGCTCCCCCTCTCCTATGCAAATCGCGATTTTCTCTAACTCCCGTAATTCTTGGAATTTCGAAATAAATAATTTTGCAAATACCCGCAGTAAGTTATTATGTGTCCGTATACCAAGTTTCACTATGATAGACCGATTTAACAAGAAGTTATAGCCATAAATATATTTGCTGCTGCAGCGCTGCTCAAGCGCTGCCCGCGGCTGTTGTTGATGCTGGTGCTTTGGTTGCCTGCGAACATGCTTACACAGACACGCATAAACATACATACACTGACATAGACGCAATGGCTTTGTATATGTGCAATTATACACCCTTTACGTGAGTTCGAATACCAAAAGAGGTAAAATCGATCCAACATTTTTTTTGTAATTCTCTTACTTTTTTAAATTTATATATTTATTATAAGCATATGTACAGAGTATTTCAAAGTCGGGACACCCGACTTTAAATTTTTTCCTTGTTTTAAAGAACCACTGTGCAAACGCATGAAAAAACCTGTAAGAAATACTATATATACACACAAGCATACCACTATAAAAATTTCACACATCACATGGCACGAAGCACAAAGTTGAACCAAAGCAGCAACAACAACAACAGCTGCGGGCAGCGCTGCCAGCAAAGCTGCAGGCAGCGCATGAGCAGCGATTTTATTTATGGCTATAACTTTCTTCAGAATTGACCTGTCATGATGAAACTTGGCACATGGACACGTTAGTATTAGGTGGATGTACCAACCAAAATTAATTTCAATTAGGAATTTATAAACAAAAACACGAATTGCGGGGGAGTGGGGGGTGTATCAGAATAAAAAATAAACTTGACCTGCCTAGGACTTAGGGGAACCTCGATACCAAGTTTGGTTATTCTAGCTCTTGTACTTCCTGAGATCCTTGCGCTCATACAGACAGACGGACGGACGGACATGGCTATATCGACTCGTCTTGTCATCCTGATCAATAATATATATACTTTGTGGGGTCTGCCACGCCTCCTTCTGTGTGTTACATACATGCGCACAAAACTAGTATAGCCTTTCACCCTTTGGGTACAGGCTATAAAAATAGGGAAAAATGAAATTCAAGATAATGCAAATTTGAAATTTCCAATGCAGTAAAATGTAAAAAAACTTGCAAAAAACAAGATAGAACGCTACAGTCGGGACAAGCCCGACAGTAAAAAAGCCTGTTATCTCCACAAAATCGAAAAATTAAAAAAAAAAAATTTTTTAAAATTAAATTATTAAAACAAGTAAAAAAGCTAAAGTCGGGTGTCCCGACTTTGAAATACTCTGTACATATGTTTACAATAATTATAGAAAATAAAAAAAATTAAGAAAATTAAAAAAAAAATACACATTTTCTGCGTATTCACACAAGGCATCTTGGACTAAAATTTGGTGTCCCTAGCAAAAAATAAAACAAACTCGTATAGCGTACACACATAAGGCATCTTTGTGCAAAATTTGGTGTCTCTATCTCTTATAGTCTCTGAGATCCAGGTGTTCATACGGACGGACAGACAGACAGACAGGGCTAGATCGACTCGTCTTGTCACGCTGATCAATAATATATATACTTTGTGGGGTCTGCCACGCCTCCTTCTGCCTGTTACATTTTTCAGCTCCCGCAAACCTAATAAACTCTTGTACATTTCATGTACAGAGTATAAAAAATGAATAAATTAATAAATTAATTAAATTAAATTAGAATACATGTTTATGTTAAGTTTTAATAGCACACATTTACATCACGTACCTATGCGTGTTTATATGCGTGTATGTATGCAGCACAAAGTTGAACCAAAGCAGCAACAACAACAACAGGATGAGCAGCTATTTTACTTATGGCTATAACTTTCATCAGAATTGACCTACCGTGATGAAACTTGGCACAAGGACACATAAGCACTAACTGGATGTAACTACCAAAATTGATTTCAAAATTCCAAGAATTACGGAAGTTATACCAAAAAACACGAATTGCGTGGGAGTGGGGGGGTGTATCAGAATAAAAAAAATAAACTTGATAATCGCCTATATCTCGGAGACTATAAGACCTAGGAACACAAAATTTTAGTCCAAGATGCCTTTTGTCAATACGCAGTAAATGTGTATTTTGGAATTTCCTTCCCACCCCCCTCTCCCATGCAAATCGCGATTTTCTCTAACTCCCGTAATTCTTGGAATTTCGAATGTGTCCGTATGCCAAGTTTCATCATAATAGACCGATATAACAAGAAGGTATAGCCATAAATATATTTGCTGGAGCTTTAGTTGACTGCTAACATGCTTACACAGACACGAATATACGAGCATAAACATACATACACTCACATAGACGCAATTGCTTTGTATATGTGCAATTATACACCCTTTACGTGAGTTCGAATACCAAAAGAGGTAAAACCGATCCAAAATTTTTTTTAAACATATGTACAGAGTATTTCAAAGTCGGTTTTTTTATTCATACGGGTACATACTTTAAAATTATTGAAATCTAGATAAATAATACCGGCGGCGAAAAAATAAAGAGGCGTTAAAACGGAGAGAAAACAAGAAAGGAATGCTAAAGTCGAGCTTATATACCCTGTACCACCCCACAAAAAAGAAATCAAATTAATTAATTAATTAATTAATTTAATTAATTAACTAAATTAATTTTATTAATTAACTAAATTAATTTAATTAATTAACTAAATTAACAAGAAAGAACGCTACAGTCGAGCAAGCCCGACAGTAAAATAGCCTGTACTCTCCACAAAAAGGAAAAATTAAAAAAAAATTAAATTATTAAAAAAAATGAATGAATTAATTAATTAAAATAATTAATTAAATTAAATTAGAATACATGTTTATGTTCAGTTTAAACAGCATACATTTACATCACGTAACTATGCGTGTTTATATGCGTGTATGTATGCAGCACAAAGTTGAACAAAAGCAGCAACAACAACAACAGCTGCGGGCAGCGCTGCCGACAGAGCTGCAGGCAGCGCATGAGCAGCGATTTTACTTATGGCTATAACTTTCTTCAGAATTGACCTATCATGATGAAATTTGGCACACGGACACATTAGTACTAACTGGATGTACCTACCAAAATTGATTTTTAAATTCCGAGAATTACGGAAGTTATAAGAAAAAATACGAATTGCGGGGGAGTGGGGGGGTGTATCAGAAAAAATAAACAAACTCGTTCTGCCTATGGCTTATAGGAACCTTGATACCAATTTTGGTTATCCTAGCTCTTGTACTTACTGAGATCCTTGCGCTCATACAGACAGACGGACAGACAGACAGACGGACATGGCTATATTGACTCGTCTTGTCATCCTGATCAAAAATATATATACTTTGTGGGGTCTGCCACGCCTCTTTCTGCCTGTTACATACATTCGCACAAAAGTAGTATACCCTTTCACCCTTTGGGTACAGGGTATAAATATGTAATTTTTCTAAAGGGTGCTGCTCTCAGTTTGTAAATCAATTTATAGTATCAAGTCTAGTTAATTTTCTAAAAAGAATTCGTATGCTTCTCAGTTGAACAGAACTTTTTTTACAAGCTAACATGGATTGGATCTGTATCAGGGGTCGGGGCAGTTATCAAAAGAAAGTTATGGCAGATAAAGAAATCTCAAATTTCGACAGTTCAGAACTGAAACTGCATTTTCTGAACTGTTAAACCAAAACTATTTTTAAGAGATAATAATGCACAACATTCTAAAATTAGTCACATTAATATATATTGCCTCAGGTTTCGATAAAATCAGCGAACTGGTGGCCACAAAAACAACTTATTTGCCCCGTTTGTCCCGTTGCCCAAAATCAACCTTAGCACCAAATATAGGGCTAGTTAAGAGTTGTATGTTGAGCATATTAACACAATGTTTTCGTGCCCATATATATATATAGGTATATATTCTCAACATTATATCTTCACAGCAATCTAGCTGATAAATTAACCGTAGCCATAAAATGGATGTATTTCTTTCGTGAATTTTGTACAATGCGGCACAAATTCAAATTTGTCTGCAAAAATTTTTTTCCATTTAAAATCAAGGGGGGGGGGGAGGAGGGGGGCAGCTGCCCGCTTTGCGCCCCCCCTCGCTACGGCCATGGCCATTATGGTTGAAATAATCATAAAACCTTTGCCTAATGATGTTAGAATGCACACAAATTTTTAAGTAAATACCTTTCATAGTTTAGGCTGGCGATAAAAAGGGATTTTGGAAAATTCGAGCTCCAAAGGGGGGAAATCGAGCTCCAAAGTTTGTATGAAAAATCAACAATTTACATCTGATTAACTTCAAACTTAGTTTGAATGCTCCCAGAAAAATTCCAAAAAAAACTGCATACTTGGTTTTTGAAATTTTTCTTGGGGCCAGAAATATGGGAGTTTTCCTGTAAAAAAAATGTTGGGGCACAAAAGGAAACCGCGTCAACAGCCCACAGTCCAAACGGTAAAAGTTAGGAAGCTGAAATGAAGTTAGAATGCACACAAATTTTTAAGTAAATACTTTGTACTTATTTGTAGAATCTATATATATAAAACAGTTTGTCCTGACTGACTGACTGATTGGTGATCAACGCACAGCCCAAACGGTAAAAGCTAGGATGCTGAAATTTGGGCTCAAGTATCTTATCATAGTGTAGGTGCCCACTAAGAAGGGATTTTGGAAAATTCGAATTCCAATGGTGGGAAAACTAGCTCCAAATTTGGTTTTTATAATTTATAAAAGAATACAAACAATACTGCATACTCGGATTTTGTGGTGTAGCTTGAATTATTGGCGTTTTAACATTTATTCACCTTTTCAAATGAAGAGTTTGTGTTATACATTTTTTCCGATCGATTTAAAATTTGGGGACTGTAATCTACGTAACTAAATCTACAACTTTGCGTTCAAGGATTTTCAAAATATGCATTTTACAAATGCAGGCAGTTCAAACAATACAAAATATCAAACAGTTAGGGACAACTATGTATACATACACACACACACATACAAGCAGCTGTTCATGTAGTTGCGGGCAAACGATTGAAATAGCCAAAGCAAAATGTGAGACACTTATGTGTGAATGTACACACATACATATGTACACATCTAAGTATGTATGTATATTCATTCGTCTTACACTGACAGAGCAAGAAATGTTAATTAATTAAAAATTATTTAACATTTTTAAAAGTAATTTTTTCTTTGTTTAGTACATTTGGCATTAGGGTTTTCATTAGTAACTTTATGCAGTAACAACAAATTACAAAGAACGCAAATATCAAATAGTTGGGGACATCATATACACACACACGCACACACAGAACATGCAACAGTTCGTGTCTATGTGTAGAGAACCGCACGTACGGTTAGAAAAGTAAAGAGAAACATACATATGTATGTATGTATGCCTGTGTACGTACATATATAGCATGTATTGATTGTAATAAATAATGTTCTATCGTTTTAAATCAAATTTTTAAAACGAAAAACAACAACAACTGCAAGTCATTGGCTCGCGCTTCTTCTTTCGTTTTGATCATTTACTCCAGTTAATTTCAAAGGCAAAATGCTAAAAGTTTACAGTTACCGTGGCTAGGCAACGACTGCGTAAGCGATAGTAAAGCAGATACCGAAAGCGGACCTACGCATATTCTGCTTCGCGTTGCGGGCAGATGTACATATGTACATATGTATGTTTGTATATGATTTGTTATAATTGATCTCAATAAATTATAAGATGTTATTATTTAAATTTTCTGTTAATTGCATTCAAACTTCGATGGAATTATTGATTGTATCGACGGATTCAACTATCGATAGTTTTGATGCTCTAGCACATAGAGCATCCGACACATGCCCATCTCTAGCATCTCAGCTGATCGCATATTTACAGCGACTTACCGTTTTAGTGTTAGCTAACAACGCTACAAATGTATTCTGAACAAATCTAAGAGTAATTTACCGTTAAGCCTATTTTGTGAGTGTATTCATGCGATTTACAATATCAGAAACACACCTTTTACATTCACAACAATCATATTTGGAATTGAAGACACAAATTAGTGTTGAATTAAAAAATTTAATACATTCTTATATATGTATGTATGTATATAGGCGGATAACGCCTCCATGAATATACATATCAGCGTTGCCGAACGCTCAAATTTTGACGGGACGTCCCGATTTATAAATCAAAATTAAATGTCCCGCGTCTGAGTTTTCGGGGATAACTCGACCGTGTGTACACCGTGCTGAGAAAGCACACAGTTAAGTCAGGACTGTCAGTCCGCCCGGTGCGTAACGAAGATATGTACATACATATGTACATACGTATAACCATACATAGTACTTATTGTACTATATTTGCTATTTGGAAAATGAACTCTTTAAAAAATTTTAGAGAGCGTCGAAAGAAGAATATCATACGGTAAATAAACTTATAATTATAAGCACATTTTACTGAGCCCAGCATTTTAGGCGGCACTAAGTGCTGCCAGTTCGTAGTAACTTGTATGCGACTCTACACGCTCAGTATGCTGATCAAAAATATACGTATATAATTTAATATACCCCCATTACCCTTCGGGTATATGGTTATTTTTTAATACAATTCTTGAGACAAAGCATAAACATTTATATACTACCAGGTCTTGACCGTCTTTCCCCGAGCTCCAAAGGGGGGAAAACAAGGTCCAAAGTTTGTTTGAAAAATCCACATTTTTAAACCGAAAAGGTTGAAACCGCGTCAACAGCCCAACGCCCAAACGGTACGCTAGAAATCTGAAATTTGGGGTCAAGTATCCTATCATAGTGTAGGTGTGCACTAAGAAGGGATTTTGGAAAATTCGAGCTCCAAAGGGGGAAATAAGCTCCAAAGATTGTTTGAAAAATCCACATATTTCAACCGATCGACTTAAAACATGATATCTAAAATCAATAAAAGAATGCAAATAAATACTCTGTTTTTTAAATTTATTCTTGGACACTGAATTATTGGGGCTTTCTTGGGACACAAAAGGAAACCGCGTCAACAGCCCAACGCCCAAACGGTAAGCTAGCAATCTGACATTTGGGGTCAAGTATCCTATCATTGTGTAGGTGCGCACTAAGAAGGACTTTTGGAAAATTCGAGCTCCTAATGGGGGAAAACCAGCTCCAAAGTTTGTTTGAAAAATCTTCAGTTTTTCACCGATGCACTTCAAATTTGGGTTTTGCAATCTATAAAAGAATACAAAAAACAAGAAAAAAATGCTAAAGTCGAGTGAGCTCAACTCTTAAACACCCTGTACCTCCCACCAAAAAGGAAACAAGAAAATAATGCTAAAGTCGAGAAGGCTCAACACTTAAATACCCTGTACCACCCCACAAAAAAAAAAAAACAAGTAAAAAAGCTAAAGTCGGGTGTCCCGACTTTTAAATACTCTGTACATATGTTTAAAATAATTATAGAAATTAAAAAAATAATAAATTAAAAAAAAATTTTATCGATTTTACCTCAAATTGCATATTTACATAGCAATTGCGTCTATGTCAGTCAACCCAAGCACCAGCATCAACAACAGCCGCGGGCAGCGCTTGAGCAGCGCTGCAGCAGCAAATATATTTATGGCTATAACTTCTTGTTAAATCGGTATATTATAGTGAAACTTGGTATACGGACACATAATAACTTACTGGGGGTATTCGCAAAATTTTATTTCGAAATTCCAAGAATTACGGGAGTTAGAGAAAATGGCGATTTGCATGGGAGGGGGGAGGGAGGGAAATTCCAAAATACACATTTTCTGCGTATTCACATAATTTTACGAATTATACGAATGGAAAATCGGGAAAACCCCCATAGGGGGGAAGTGGGGGGGAAAATCCAAAAAATAAAACAAATTTGCACAGCGTACACTCATAACGCATCTTTGTGCAAAGTTTGGTGTCTCTACCTCTTATAGTCTCTGAGATCCCGTTGTTCATACGGACAGACGGACAGACAGACAGACAGACAGGGCTAGATCGACTCGTCTCGTCATGCTGATCAAGAAAATATATATACTTTGTGGGGTATGCCACGCCTCCTTTTGTGTGTTACATACATTCGCACGAAACTAATATAGCCTTTTACCCTTTGGCTACAGGCTATAAAAAGCGCCGGGCCACGATTTCCACCAAAATAATCATTGAATTGCGGAGCTGTGCAGTATATTTTCTCACCATCATTTTCAACAGCATGATGAAATGGGGCTATTATCCTCAACAATGGAGAAAATCTGTCATCACAATGATCCATAAAGCCATAAAGGAAAGTCTCAGCCATCATCATATAGACCTATCAGTCTCCTGCCGTGCCTATCGAAGATATTCGAAAAACTGCTCCTGAATCGCATCAAGCAGCACCTACATACCAACAGTGCAACGCCAAATCATCAATTTGGTTTTCGCGAAAAACATGGAACCATTGAAAAAGTCAACCGAATAACCTCTGAGATACGAAATGCATTTGAAAAACGAGAGTATTGCTCCGCTGTTTTTCTGGGTGTCGCCCAATCCTTTGACCGCATTTGGCTGGATGGCTTAGTTCGATTTTACCTCTTTTGGTATTCGAACTCACGTAAAGGGTGTATAATTGCACATTTACATAGCAATTGCGTCTATGTTTATGCTCGTATATTCGTGTCTGTGTAAGCATGTTCGCAGTCAACCCAAGCACCAGCATCAACAACAGCCGCAGGCAGCGCTGCAGCAGCAAATATATTTATGGCTATAACTTCTTGTTAAATCGGTCTATCATAGTGAAACTTGGCATACGGACTCATAATACATAACTTACTGGGGGTATTTGCAAAATTTTATTTCGAAATTCTCAAAAAAATAAAACAAACTCGTATAGCGTACACACATAAGGTATCTTTGTGCAAAATACTAACTGGATTTGACTCCCGTATTTCTTGGAATTTCGAACAAAAATTTGGTAACTACATCCCGTTAGTGATTTTGTGTCTGTATGCCAAGTTTCATCAATATAGGTCAATTCTGAAGAAAATTATAGCCATAAATAAAATTGCTGCCTATGCTTGTAGCTCTGCCTGCAGCGCTGCTCGTACGAAAGTCTCTACCCTTATTGTGAAATCATTGACCCTGGATTTTATGAGAACCTTTGCAACAATTTTTGTGGGCTTTTGTTGTCCTCCAATGCCATTGATTCTTGCGCTGGTATCTGCCAGCTTCAGTGACAATTTCTGAACCACTCGATCAGAAATCAGATTTGTTTGTGAGCCTGCATCCATGAGAGCTCTGAATTCGGCTCTCCACGCATTTTGGCCCTGCAAGATGACCCGGGCGGTTGGTAGCAGCACATGATTTTGCTGTTTTCTGGTTGTAGTCGTGTTGGCAACTGTCGCATTGAAAAATGCGGTGGTTAATTTGGTTCCAATATTTTTCCACCATCGGCCTCAGTTGGCGTTGATTTTAAGGTCCTATATTCCGAGACAGAGCCGACATCAAAGCATTTTGATGCCTCATATGAGGTTGAATGCTCAGTGCTTCTACAGCGACACTGTTTAGCGATATGCTGTCCATGTCGACAGCATTGATCATGGTGATACAATTGTTTGCGAACTCATCAGCTGCGCTCATTATTTTGGTGTAGTAGTTGAAAATAGTCATGTTCTATTTTTCGACCGTTTAGAGCAGTAGACACCGAAACATTACCTTATTGAAACTGCTCTCGAAGATTGACCTTGATATTAAGCAACCGTTTGACCCAGTTGCGTATGACTGCTGTTTAAGGTAAAAAGAAAATCTGACTACTCTACATTTTAAATTCATCCCCCTTGAGCATTTGTTTATGTGTGAGGAATGAATCTGATAATGTTCCATCAGATCATACAGCTTACATCAGACATACCGGTATTTATTGCCGCATCGATTTTTTAATGGCAATTCAGTTTAATTGAGTTAATGGAATATGGAATGGCGTTTACTAAGAAAAGTTGGCCCAGGTAAATTTTCCCTGCACTTAGGTGACTGCCCTTCGGTCACTCTGAACGATGATAGCATCCCTCAGGTGATTCGATAGGCGAAATACTCGGCATGCAACTAGTAGTGGCAAAATAATACCATCAACACACAGTTTGGAAAACTGTACTGGCTGTTTGGCACTCAATTCAAGCCGCGTCTTTGCAAAAAACTACTGATCTACAATTGATATTGAAACCAACCTATACCTACGGCATTCAACTGTGGGGGTGTACACGCTGTACTGTGTCAGTATTTTATAGTAAGCCCAAAATTTGGAGCTACTTGTGAATAGGGAATGTGTGTACGAGTGTGCACTACGTTACTGTGCTATTCGCGGCGTACACTCCCTGTGTTGCTCTAACTTAGCTCGTCGGACGGGGTGGGGTTCTTTCTCCTCCTATCATAGCGGAACACCACTACAAGCAAATAAGTGCACTAAACAGAAACTATCAAAACAAGCCAATTAAGTATTCGGATTTGTCCCCACAACCAGGTAAGAAGCGAACAGACAGACTAATGTAGACTAGATAGCTCCTAGGGTATTAGATGTAGTTCTACCCTATTCTTTACACGAATGCATATGTGATATCGAATGATCGTAAACTAAAGCATAACGATCGTGAATACCAAAAGTAAGTATTAAACAGATTGGCAAACGGAGCGGTGCAAGCCCTACCACAATTTCAGAAGTGGAATAATACTCAACAAAGCCTACAAATGCTCTGTCCAACGTATGAGAACTTGCTTAATGCATATAAAAGCACATTTTAAACGACAAGAGTGATATATAAGTTAGCGACTACAGCGTCCAATGTGTGAGAATTTTCTTAATGCATATAAAAGAACATTTTCAACGACAAGAGTGATATATTAAATAACGACTACAGCGCAAAGCAATTGCGTCCAGTCGTTTAAGTTCGTCCAAAAGCGGTGCATTGAAAGGATATCCGTTGCACGAGTGAAACGTCGTTACGCCGGCAACTACTAATGCCGCCGAATTCGCGCCAACTGTACATAATGCGCGCAAAATCCTAATATAATTCATAATTCATCAGCTGCATATGGACGTGTTTTTCAATCGCTGAGCCAAAAATTGTTTAAGTTGTTAAGTTGTGTACGTACACAGTGCAAATAATTGCGAGAAGTAAAATAACGTTCTTCATAGAAACTTCTGGTGTTCAAATAAATTAAAGGAATCTTTAATAAAATCACAAATTAAATAAAAGTACATTCAAGCGCGAAAAACCAATCTATACAAACACATAGATCAACACCAACACCGAGACACTGAGCTATAACCTTAATTGTATTAACGCTCAATAATCACTAAAAAAAATCTCTCATCTGTGCTTAACAAACCACTCAATAAAACACAAACGAAAACTTACACTGAACAACATGGCACCTCAGCCCAGCAAACGCGCACGAGAAAACACCGTCACTGACCTTAAGGAGGGCCGCCAGTCAGAGGGAATCTCGGCAAAGATAATGGCTACAATAAACCTGCGTTTTGAGGATCAGGCCAGCCTCATCACTGCCAATATGGGAGATGCTGAGCAGCGCATCCTAAACGTGCTGCTGGAGAGTTTCGACCGCATGGCAGAAGTGATGAAGCAGCTACATGTTAGGGTGGATCAGCTTCATGAGCGGGTGGATAATATGGAGCGCGAGGTCGGAGTGTTGTCCACGCTGAGGGAGCGGGTTGGAGTGCTGGAGGCGAAGCTCGCTGCGCAGCTCAACGCCAATGGAGGGGGAAAATGTGCGCACTTTGTACAACACGCTCTGCTTCGCCATCGACACTACACCACCGCCTAGGATACGGGAAATTTTTCGTGTTCGGACTAAGCAGGTAGCAAATGTTGATCCCGATATCATTATGAAATTTGAAAATTTTAATGAAAAAGCCTCGTTGCTGAAGGCAGCGGCAGCCTACCGTCGACAAAGCAAGAAAGCACTAAGCTTAGAAATGCTGGGCTTTGACTTTCCAGCCCCCATTTACATTAATGAGCAGCTGACTAGAGATAACTACATAATCTTCAAAGAGGCGATAAAGCTTAAAAAACAGAAACGTCTTGTGGCTGTGTTCTCACGTAGAGGCATAGTGCACGTGAAGCTTAGGGAGAACGAGAGTGCGCAGCCCATACAAAGCAGGGACGAGCTTTTACAGCTCTCTCACCATAATGAGAGTGGATTTCGCTCTCCCACTGCCTTTAACTCTGCGGTGTAAACATATGTTAGCTTTTAATATTAATATAAGTTTTAGGTTTAGTTTTTTGATAAATTGTTTTTGTAATATTTGTTTTCTTGTAAATGTTAATGTATTAATAGTGTGCAGATCATCTGTTAGTGCTCTTGAGCTATATATGTTATATAGCTATAGCTATATATGTTAAAAATAATATCAAAGCTAAAGTGATTTGCAAACAGCCAGTAGACAGTAGACAATATTGAGTACTTGTTTTTGCAATTATCAAACAGTAGAAATATGGAAAGCTTATTAGTCGGATGTGTGTATAGACCAAACAGAAACACTGACTACACTGATTTCTTGAGCATTCTCTCCTCTGTGTCCCTGAAGCATAACAATATTGTCCTGGCTGGAGATTTCAATAGCAATATGCTTCTTGAACGACATTTAAAGGACGATATGGTGTCTCTTGGCATGAAGCTAGTAAACTCTACAGTACCTACACATTTCTCTAACACCTCTGATACCCTTCTTGACTTATTTTTTGTAAATGACACTGAAAAAATTCTCCTATTTGACCAGTTGTCCGTACCAGCTTTTTCCAAACATGACTTGATTTTCATAACTTACGATATTTTCCTGGACCACACTGACCACTCATTTAGTTATAGGGACTTTAGGAACATTGACCATAGACTACTGATTGACTTTTGTGATAACTTGAATTTTGATGACATTTACCTAAAACCCACCGTAGACGAGCAGCTCCAACTGTTTAATGACAATGTTGAGCTACTGTTCAATACCTTTGTGCCGCTGCGGCACAAAGTAATCAGGCCTGTAAAACATGAATGGTTTAATAGGGATATCGAATGTGCAATAAAATGCAGGGACGACGCATATAAAAAGTGGAAAAGGTACAAGACAACGGCTCACTTATCGCAATATAAGAAACTGAGACGTAGAGTTGGGCTGAAAATTATGAATGCGAAGCGTGCTCACTTCTCCTTGAAATTTTCATCGGTCACCTCGTCCAGACTAGTTTGGGCCGAAGTTAATAAGTTAAGGATCGGAAAAAGTAGACCTTCTTTATGTATTGATGTCGATGTGAATGAACTAAACAACAAATTTGTACAACTAGCAGTACCTGAAGTCCTTGAAAATACGTACCTGAATTCTACCTCGTTATTAAACTGTGATACTTCTTTTAGTTTTATGTGTGTACGTCAATGTGATGTCTTAGATGCAGTTCTTAAAGTGAAGTCCAACGCCATTGGCCTTGATGAGTTACACCCCAAATTTTTAAAATTATTGCTTCCGAAAGTCTTAAATTATATAACTCACATATTTAACTCAGTGCTTACGACATCGTGCTTTCCGTACAAGTGGAAATCAGGAAAAATTATTCCTATCCCGAAAGGAAGCAATGACTTCAGGCCAATCACAATTCTACCATTTCTATCAAAAGCACTTGAACACTTGATGACCAAACAAATTAGCAATTACATGGTAGAAAACTCACTCTTGAGTGATAAACAATCGGGCTTCAGAAGTAATAGAAGTTGTATTACATCATTAATTAAAATTACAGACGATATTAGGAAAGAAATGGACGACAGTAAGGTAACTTTCCTAACCCTACTAGACTACTCAAAAGCTTTTGACTCTGTTAATCATAACATACTGTGTACGAAATTAAAAGGACTTTATAATTTCTCTGACTCAGCTACTAATCTTGTCCAGTCATATTTGTCCTGTCGTCACCAAGCAGTAGTTACTTCGCATAATTTTTCGTCTTTTTTATTCATAAAGCTATTCCACGTGGAGTCCCTCAGGGGTCTGTCTTAGGGCCACTATTGTTCTCAATTTATGTCAATGATCTTCCATGTTGTGTGTATAATTCCGAGTTACACATGTATGCTGATGATGTCCAGATGTATGTTAGTCGTCCGTTATGTAGAATAGATGAATGTATACGTGTCTGCAATGATGATCTCTTCAAAATCAGCAAGTGGGCAAGTATTAACGGATTGGAGGTCAACCCTAAAAATTTTTAAAATTATTGCTTCCGAAAGTCTTAAATTATATAATTCACATATTTAACTCAGTGCTTACGACATCGTGCTTTCCGTACAAGTGGAAATCAGGAAAAATTATTCCTATCCCGAAAGGAAGCAATGACTTCAGGCCAATCACAATTCTACCATTTCTATCAAAAGCACTTGAACACTTGATGACCAAACAAATTAGCAATTACATGGTAGAAAACTCACTCTTGAGTGATAAACAATCGGGCTTCAGAAGTAATAGAAGTTGTATTACATCATTAATTAAAATTACAGACGATATTAGGAAAGAAATGGACGACAGTAAGGTAACTTTCCTAACCCTACTAGACTACTCAAAAGCTTTTGACTCTGTTAATCATAACATACTGTGTACGAAATTAAAAAGACTTTATAATTTCTCTGACTCAGCTACTAATCTTGTCCAGTCATATTTGTCCTGTCGTCACCAAGCAGTAGTTACTTCGCATAATTTTTCGTCTTTTTTATTCATAAAGCTATTCCACGTGGAGTCCCTCAGGGGTCTGTCTTAGGGCCACTATTGTTCTCAATTTATGTCAATGATCTTCCATGTTGTGTGTATAATTCCGAGTTACACATGTATGCTGATGATGTCCAGATGTATGTTAGTCGTCCGTTATGTAGAATAGATGAATGTATACGTGTCTGCAATGATGATGTCTTCAAAATCAGCAAGTGGGCAAGTATTAACGGATTGGAGGTCAACCCTAAAAAGTCAAAATGCTTAGTAATATATAAAAAAAAATCAACACACTCAATCTTGAGCAAGTGCGCCTCAACAATGAGCCCATTGCGTATGTAGAGCAGGCAATAAACCTGGGAATAAATATAAACCAAACATTAACTTGGTGTGACCATGTCAATAAGGCAGTAGGTAGACTATATAGCGCACTAAGGCGCCTGTCTTTGACGCAGAATTTTCTTCCTATAAAATCAAAGCTCCTTATTGCCAAAACATGCCTGACACCCTTGCTATTTTATGGGATTGAACTATTTGGATACTGCGATGCAGTAAGTCAAAACAAATTAAAAGTAGCCTTTAATAGCATAGCACGGTACATTTTCAACATTCAAAGAAGAGATTCAATAACGACATACACCAATAAAATATTCAATCTGACCCTTGACTCCTGGATTAAGCTTAGAACCCTAATCTTCTTGCACAAAATTATTGCACGTAAGGAACCAAATTATCTGCACGACAAAATTGCTTTCACGACATCAAGAAGAACGAACAACATAGTTTGCACTAAATTTAAATTAGCAATCTCGGAAAAACATTTCTTCATTTCTGCTGTTCGTCTGTGGAATGATCTTCCGCATAACCTAAAAACAATTAGCAGCGAGACGCACTTTAGAGTTAAGATTCTAGCACACTTACAAAACATTAACTAAATTAACGTTACCAAAAATTATAATATTAACGACACACTTAGTTTAGTAGGCAATTTAGATTAAGTATAAAACTATTAAACTATTCAATTAAAAATATATAATTATAAAGAATAATGAAAATGTTTAATGTGAAAACTAAAACTATGATTAAATTGTAATGACTAGCGTAATAATTTAAAAGTAACCGATACTTGTAACGCTAGGATAAGGTTAATAAATAAATAAATAAATAAATAAATAAATCCAAACGAGTGCGACAGAAATGATGCCGTCGACGTTAATGTGTATGTACCAAAGAAAATACAGTTTGAAAACAACAACATCAATGATCGCGAACATACCACGATGGCAAAGTTAAAAATGTTCGAGCAACGACAGCGGCTACCAGCTGAAAGTTTCAACAGCTACTTGAGGTCAAGCTCAACGAAGACGAAAAGATCGAGCATGTCATTGCTGGTATACCGAATGAACAACTGCGGGTGCAAGCAAATCTCCAACTCAACTCTTGAAACTCGAAAACAATAAAGTTGGCTGCACTACATATATTTCCGTTGGCTTGGGCTGCCACTCTCTTTCAGTCGTAAGCTAAGGCTGCCACTTGCATCTAGTCGTTAGCCAGGGCTGCCACAGTACTCCCCCTTAAGTGAAGAAGTCACGATATGTTGAAGCGTACAAGGTGCTGCCTCTCATAGGTGCGTGGAATATTGGATTTTTGTTGTTGCGATATGAGGTGGTCATCATTTCTGGACAAATGTGCGGGATTCAACCTGTCAACGGACACAGCACATTCTTTTCCCTTTATTTGTAAAATGTAGACTCGATCAGTTTGCCGTTTGTCGACTTCATATGGTCCGGTGTACGGTGGCTTGAGCAGTTGCTTGACAGCGTCAGTACGTACAAAGACATGCGTGCAGTCGGTGATGCCTTTGATTAGGAACATTTTGGTATTAACGTGATGAGCAGTGGGAGTTGGGCGAATTTTTATCATATGTTCCCGAAATTCATTAATGAACAGTGATGCTTCTGGTGGTGTGTCGTTGTCATCAAAAAATTCATTGGGAAGGTGAACCGGTGTCCCATATAACATTTCCGCTGTTGAAGATTGTAGGTCTTGTTTAAAACAAGTACGCAGACTGAGAAGAACTGTTGGCAAAAGTTGTGGCCACGGAATATCGGAGTGACACATTAAGGCTGCTTTAAACGACCGGTGCCACGTTTCAATAAGGCCGTTGGACTGTGGGTGATAGGAGGTCGTGTGAATATGCCTGCTGCCGACTAATTTTGCCAATTCTTTAAACATAGCCGACTCGAATTGTGTGCCTTGGTCTGTTGTGATTGTCTTTGGTGTTCCAAATCGGGCAACCCAACTTGACCAAAATGCCCGTGCCACTGTTTCGGCTGAATATTGGTCAATGGAATGGCTTCCGGCCAGCGTGTAAAACGGTCGATCATCGTTAGGCAATAACGATAATTTTGTTGCAAGAGCATGATGACAATGTATCCAAATGTACGTGGTCGAATCTACCGTTTGGTACCGCGATCTTCTCCGGTACTAGATGGTTGTGCTTGTTGATTTTGGCTCGTTATTCATTGACGGCCAGACAAACTTTTGCCGAATTTGTTGTAAGGTTGATCGGCCACTCGGGTGCGCAAGGCTGTGAACGAAAGAAAAAATTTTAAATCGTAGAGAGCCTGGTACATACGGGCGCACAAGGTTTGTTGACACGTCGCAGTAGAGCGACACATCGTCATCGAAACGGACTCTCTAAAGTTTCAGAGATGTGCTTCCTTTAAGTAGGCTTTGTAGCTCCTGGTCATCATCCTGTGCTTCTTCGATGAGTTTAAGTTTGACTGCTACCGGCGTCGTGATGGCACAGAGCCTTGAAAACGCGTCAGCCACTATGTTGTCTAATCCTTTTATATGTAATATCGTTGTGGTAAATTGGGATATGTAACTCAATTGACGGAGTTGGCGAGGCGACACTTTTTGTGGTTGTTGTTTAAAAGCATAAACCAGAGGCTTGCGATCCGTTTTAATGATGAAGGTACGGGCCTCGACCAAGTTCTTGAAGTATCTGATTGCCTCGTATACTGCTAGCAACTCGCGGTCTTATGTGCTGTAGTTTTTTTCAGTGTCGGAAAGTTTCCTTGAGAAAAAACTAAGTTGTTGCCAATTACTATTTATTTGCTGCTCCAGTGTGGCTCCAATGGGGACATCCGATGCATCATAAATCAAAGCTAGTTGATCCGAAGGAGAAGGATGTGCCAAAAGTATGGCGTCCGCAACACAGTGTTTCCAGGTTTCAAAAACATCGATAAGCTGTGGAATCCATTCCACTTTGCGCTGGTCATTCTTCTTGACGTTTCTCAGAAGTTCTGACAAGGGAGCTTGAATATGGGATAGTAGTTAATAATTCCCAAGAAACGACCTAATTGACAAAGAGTCTCCAGACGGACGTAATTTGCAATGGCGCTGATGCGGTCGCTTGGCGGCTTTATGCCATGTTGGTTAATCACGTAGCCGAGAAAGTTCACTTCTGGTAACGCTAGCTGGCACTTGCTCATGTTGATAGACAGGCCGTGTTTTCGTAAAATCTGCAAAATGATGTGCAGGTGCTCTTCTTGTTCTGCTGGAGTGTTCGACATAATAAGTATGTCGTCGATATAACAATACACGAAGTCAATGCCACGGAAGATGTTGTCCATGAATCTCTGGAATGTCTGCGTGGCATTTTTTAGACCAAAAGGCATGTAAAGGAACTCGATAAGTCCGAAAGGCGTACACACGGCTGTTTTAGAGATGTCCTCTTCTGCCATGGGGATCTGGTAATAGGCGTTTACCAGGTCCAGCGTTGAAAATATCTTCCGCCCATGTAGCTGCTCAGTGAAATCATGAATGTGTGCAATGGGATAACGATCGGGTACCGTCACCGTATTAAGCTTACGATAATCACCGCACGATCGCCAACTACCATCCTTTTTGGCAACCATGTGAAGTTGGCTGACATAAGAGCTTTTAGATGGGCGACAAATACCCTGCTCAATCAGGTAATTAATTTCAGATTTCGCAGTAGCTAGCTTGGCACCGGACAAACGGCGTGGTCGATCTGAAACAGGAATGCCATTTGTTTAAATATGGTGACGGACTTCGTGAGAACTGGTAGTTTTCCGTGCCGGTGTAGTTACGTCGACAAATTCTTGAAAAAGCTTTTGGAATTTGGACATTCCTTGAATAGTTGAAACTGACAACAGTTTAGCAGAAGAAAGGCCTGTCGGAGTTGTGAATCCCGTGAATGCGTCGATTAATCGCTTGTTTTTGACATCTGCTCCAATTATAGGCGTTTGAACGTCAGCGACTATAAAAGGCCATGAGAAACATTGGCGAAGGCCTAGATTTAATTGGATTACAAATGTTCCATAAGTATGAATTACCGTCTGATTGACCACATACAGTTGAAATTCGCTTTGTTTGATATTTTGTCTGGCCAATGTGCGAGGCACAACAGAAACGACAGATCCAGAATTGACGAGGAATGTTATTCGAGAGTTGCGATCTGTGATATGTTGACGGCTCTCCTCTATAGTAGAACGCTGAGTATTGGAATCGCTGTCGATGTTCTTGCTGTCGTCGACCAGCGAGTTGAACGAAAGCCGCGTTAGTTTAACGACTGCGAACAGGCACATGGCGGCTTGCAGTTACGCGCATTTTCGCCATAGCGATTGTGATAATAGCAAAGTTCAGCTAGCTGGCTGCCTGCTTGGGAAGATTGATCATTAAATCCGGCAGAGGAGTTGTCACGTGACGGTATACGATTCGGGCCATTTGGCCGACTGTGAGATCGACTTCGTGTGCGATTGGCCGACTGGAGTTGCTTGACGTCCTTTTGAATCAAATCCATTTTTTTGGTGAGAGATCGTATCGAAAATATCCCTGAAGGTCCCTGAAGAATCGGAAAGGTTAACAGCGCATTCACTAGGCTGCGACATATTTGGTTGTACAGCAAAAATAGCTCCTGATGCTGTAGTCTCAAGCATCTTATCTGCTATTTTTGCAAGTTTGTCCAGGTCATTTTCTTCCTAAATGGCGAGATAAGGGCGAATATTATGACGATCGAATTGGGCAATCCATAAGTGTGGATTGCTGCTGGAAAATTTTGGCAAATGAATTACCGAGTGCTGTGCAGTAATGTTTGCAGATGCCTGAGATGTCGATGCTCTGGATTGTAGAGCCTCAACTTGCAGTTGCAAACAGCGGATCTGTTCCGTTAGCTGTTCTTCGGTCTTAGACATGGTTTTGCTTTCAGCCGCTGAATCCGCAAAATTCAATTTCCTAGGTTGCAAGGAACGTTGATCGTAGAGTGGCTGATTCGGATTTTTCTTTTTTCGAGGGCGTACATTGTAACACGTATTTTGCATTCAGTGCAACTTTCTCAAGTTTTGGAAAATTTAAATTGATTGGTGCATAAACGTGTATTTTTTTCTCTACACATTTAGTCAAAATGAAATAACTGTGAAAACGAATGTCGGGGTGACTACTGTGGTAGCTTACGATTCCTATTTATTATTTCGTCAACACAAGATACACTTTGGATTATTTTTAACATATGGATTTATTAATAACAAAGATGGACGTTCTTGAATGCACGGGTGTTGAAACTCGAAAACAATGAAGTTGGCTGCACTACATATATTTCCATTGGCTTGGGCTGCCACTCTCTTTCAGTCGTAAGCTAAGGCTGCCACTTGCATCCAGCCGTTAGACAGGGCTGCCACTTACCGTACAGCGCCCTCTTGCGCCAACTCCTGGAAACATTTTTGGCTACCCAACAGAGCGCGCCACCGATCGAGACGTGTGGATACCGACTCGCGCACCTGTCGGGCATCGCTGGAACTACAGACCGTTGTCACCAACAATGCTAGCCGTTACTACGAATGTACGCGACTTGAATATCGATAATTCGTCTGGCTGGCTTGCGTGGCAACTACGTATTATTATACTTCTTGTAATATTTTATTTGTAATAAAAGTACTAAAGAAACTAAGTGCATATTATTGAACACAATTATTAATGGCTCACATTCGCCATAGACGAAACATTAAAAAAAAAAAATTGATGGAAGGCCTACAGACGAGTGAGAATAAACACTATGAAAGAGAAGTGACAAATCGATAGTATTTTGTGTGCCTAACTATATGGAAGATCATGTACTATATAAGTACCACGATGAGATGGGGTATATAGGAATAGACAAAATGACAGATGTAATTTCCAAAAGTTACTGGTCTTCCAACATTAGGTCTAAAGCGAATGTACAAAAGAAGTTATAATTGCTCTGAAAGACTACTTTTGGGCCTATAGTCGACCAAAGAGTGTTATATTGATCGTGGCAAAAATAGTCGAGTGTCCCCACAGGAAAGAGCTGTCTAAAAGCAACAATAGTTTTAATGAAAACAAATTCATTCAATCAAATTTTTCAAATTGATTTACCTAATGATTGCCACAGAAAATTGTAATTAATTGTAAAATAATATAAAATATTGTAATAATTGTATACAGTATATCGAAAGAAAACCAAAAGATCGGGAGATCTTCACCAATCAGAATGGCCGAGTTGTAGTAGTATGAGTATGAGTATAAGTAAGAATGCATATGTGATATCGAATGATCATAGACTAAAGCATAATTGTGAACACCAAAAGTCAACATTAAATAGATTGGCAAACGGAGCGGCGGTTTTACTTGACCAAGGTGACCTAACAAAACAAATGCAACAAATGCATGAGTCTGCTAGGGCAGTACCCCAGTAGGAAACTGGACACCACGGGGGGCAGCTAGCCGATCCAATCTACAGATTCTGCAGCGGTACCAGAACATACTTCTTCACATAATAAGCGGCGCACCGCTTTACATGCGCCAGAAATGCATTCACAGGGACCTAGGTCCGTGGTCATAAACATCCTAGAGAATATCAGGCGCCTCAGGATATACAAGTTTTGTGCGAATTTAAATAACACTGACGTGGAAGACCCGCCAAAGTATGAACGCAAGGAATTCGGAAAGTATTAGAGCTAGAATTACCAAACTTCGTATTTAGATTGCCCTAAATCCGAGAAAAAATTAATGTGTGTGTTTCGCATGCATTTTGCGAATATATTTTTCGAATTTTTAGCTCAAATTTAGCAATCACATTAGGTACATGCTAAGTTTAATCTTATGAAATGCAAAGTTATAGCAATCAGTGTAATCTTTACCCAAGCTCTGCTGCTTTTGCTCAGCTCTGTACTACACAAATGCACACACACAGACACTCATAGACGGACACAGACACAATATTAATATATATCTTAAATATATAAATGTTATATATTTTTATAATTTAATATATTTTTTTAATTATTCAAAGTAGTGAGTGCGTCCAGTGCATTACTTTCCTTTACGAATTATTGCAAAAGCTCATTAATTCGTCCTTCGATTGTGCAATTAATGTTAGAACTAGACTGGTAGCGCTAAGTTAGGTTAGGTTGTCGCAGTTTCCAGAGGTATATCCCTGATTCACTTTGGACTAGGTTTGATCCATACCCAGTGCCCCCATGGATTCCTGCGTGCCTATGCATGTCTTATATGCGAACGGATATAGGTGCCTGAATGAATATGGAATTATCCGCCAGCTTCCTCCTCTTGTCCCGGTAGCTTCGAAAGAAGTAGTTGCGCTGAAGCCCTATTCTGGCAGCATGGGTACCTAACAGCCATGCCCCATAATATCCCCGATCATATCCGAGAAGTAGCTTCTGATCAGCTTGCAATGCTCTGCGGAGCTTTTCTTGCTGCGGCTATCTGTTTCATTAGTCCATATTTGATTAGTGACAAATTCTAAGTGGTTCCGAACTTATAGCTAATAGCTGGCCATCGGTATACCGCTACTTTCATTATCCGAAGGAAGAGAGACAATGGTACCGCGTCTTGCCAGTTACACTTTCTGTCCGTATGGCCTGGGATCCATATGGGGCAAGAGAGAACTGCACTGTACTCTTGCGAAAAGATGTGCGATATTTCTGCATTTATATTGAGTTTGATGTAATGGAGCTAAGGGATTTTATTGCTGTTTGGCTACATAAATAATAAAGGATTGAAAAAGAAACCAGATGTTTCAAACTGAGTTTAGAATTAGAAGAACGGCCTACTGAACAACGAGGTTTTCCGCCTGAAATACGCTGAGGTGGTCCGATAATGTGAAATATTTCTCAATGCCAAGTCTTTTGCAGAAGACATCGCCACCGATCTAACTTAGAACAGTCTGTCTAATGAAGTTCATTGGAAATGCTGGTGTCAATGCAATGGGACTCCCTAGGGGTGCAGTAGTGGCTAAGGAGATTTCTCCATGGATTTGTGATTAGCATTAGAGCATTCCTCTGACTATTAAATGATTTCTCTCATGCGAAGAGCCCAGCAATCTTACGTATTTAGGGCGCGAATCTGGTGGTGCATAGCTTACCGTACTGAAGCACTAACTTTATTATTTATTATATAAATGTATTTGTACAATGGTTATTGTAGCCATGTATTGATATAGGAACATTTTAATCATTTTATGAATTATAGCACCTAGATAGTTAGGACGCAACTGCAGGATAACTTGGTTTCTTCTTAATTAATTTTTAATTTTTATTTATTAATAATCAAAAATATGTATTATAATTACGTATTGCATTATTTAGTTCCAGTCTACCAAATGGAAGCCCTGATTGGAGAAAATATTTACCTACCCTGTAATGTTACTACATACGATGGAGATGAGGCGGTTTTAATTTTATGGTACCGAGATGACAGAGGAACCCCAATATACAGGTGAGCTTAGATGCAAATATAAAATCATGAAGTAAATAGAGGTAAAATAAGGAAACCTAATTTTTTGTAACTACATCAAAAAACAAAACTTTTATTTATTTAATTTAAATAGTACTAGCGTATCCGGTTTGCGTTGCTGCGCCACTGAATTGTAGTGCTTTTTATACTCTGTACATGAAATGTACAAGAGTATATTAGGTTTGCGCGAGCTCCAAAATGTAACAGGCAGAAATAGGCGTGGCAGACCCCACAAAGTATATATATTCTTGGTCAGCGTGACAAGACGAGTCTATCTAGCCCTGCCTGTCCGTCCGTATGAACACCTAGATCTCAGAGACTATAAGAGCTAGAGGCACAAAATTTTGCACAAAGATGTCTTGTGTACGCTATACGAGTTTGTTTTATTTTTTGGATTTTTCCTCCCACTTCCCCCCTATGGGGGTTTTTCTGATTCCATTCGTATAATCGTCTATATCTCAGACAATATAAGACATAGGGACACCAAATTTAAGTCCCAGATATCTTATGTAAATACGCAGAAAATGTACATTTTGGAATTTCTTTCCCTCCCCCTCTCCTCCACAATCACTGATTTTTCATACCTCCCGTATATCTTGGAATTTTTCATTGAAATTCGAAAAATAGTTAGCGAATACGAGTCTGTATGCAAAGTTTCATATCAATATTAAGGCAGATTTAACAGGAAGTTATATGTATATATGACCAAGCAGTGGTTTTTCACGTTGACGAATTGGGTTTCGAAATTTCACAGGTGCACCAATTGGACAATTTTGAATATTGCCAAAAAATTGGATCATAGTGCAGCGGTTTCGGATTCTCTAGGGAGTATACATACATACATACATACATACATATTTCACTCTCTATATATATAAAATAGCTTCCTGGCACAGTGAAAGTGAGCACTAAGGAGCGGTTTTGAAAATTAGAACTCTAAAGGAGGAAACGGGCTCCAAAGATTGTAGAAGGAACGTTCCAAAGTAAACAAGACTATTTGAATCTAGCGCCCCCTGATGGCGCTATCTATATGTCGATTTATAGATTGTCCACTGAGAATTTCATGACATTTCACCGATTGGAAGTGAAGTTATTGCGTTTTAAGTGTCAGTATGTTTGTGTTATCGGTGCGAAAATGAGCTTCGAACAAAGAGCCAACATTAAATTTTGTTTTAAAATTGGTAAAACTTTTACCGAAACGTTTCAATTGATGGAACAAGTTTATGGCGATGATTGCCTATCCCGTAGCAGAGTGCACAAGTGGTTTCAACATTTTCAAAGTGGTCGTGAGGACATAAATGACGATCAACATGTGGGTCAATCAAAATTCGTGATCACCGAAAATTCCATCGAAACTGTGCGTGAATTCATCAAAAATCAGCTGAAATCATCATTGAAATTGATGGAAATGGAATTGAACATCTCCAAAACATCGATTTATCGCATTTTGATCGAACATTTGGGCTTACGAAAGGTGTGTGCACGGTTTGTTCCGCACAAATTGACTGACGACCAAAAATTGCTCAGAAGATCGACGCTTGTGACCGATTTTTTAAACAAAAATCACATTTTAACCATTAACCGCCGTATTCACCTGATATGGCACCGTGCGACTTCTACCTTTTCGGAAAAATACATTTGCCCATGAAAGGAAAGCGTTATGCAGACGTAGAGGCCATTTAAAAGGTTTGTACCGGCATACTGGCGGATATACGGGCCAACGAGCTAAAACACTCGATCGACATGCTTTTGGGTCGTGCAAAAAGCAGAAGGAGACTATTTTGAAAAAAATAAATTGATTTTGCCGAAAAAACCATTTGTTCTGTTTTTTTCAAAAGTCCTGTTTACTTTGGAACACACCTTGTATGAACAAGTAAAAAAGCTAAAGTCGGGTGTCCCGACTTTGAAATACTCTGTACATATGTTTACAATAATTATAGAAAATAAAAAAATTAAGAAAATAAAAAAAAATTTGGTCGATTTGGGAGGGTGTATAATTGAACATTTACATAGCAATTGCGTCTGTGTGAGTGTATGTATGCCTATGCGCATCTATTCGTGTCTGTGTAAGCATTTTCGCAGTCAACCAAACAGCAACATCAACAACAGCCGCGGGCAGCGCTTGAGCAGCGCTGCAGCAGCAAATATATTTATGGCTATAACTTCTTGGTAAATCGGTCTATCATAGTGAAACTTGGCATACGGACACATAATTACTAACTGGGGGTATTTGCATTTGTAATTTTAGTTCGAAATTCCAAGAATTACGGGAGTTAGAGAAAATCGCATTTGCGGGGGAGAGGGGGGAGGGAGGGAAATTCCAAAATATACATTTTCTGCGTATTCACACAAGGCACCTTGGGCTACAATTTGGTGTTCCTAGGTCTTATGGTCTCCGAGATATAGGCGATTATACGAATGGAAAATCGGGTAAACCCCCATAGGGGGGAAGTGGGGGGGAAAATCAAAAAAATAAAACAAACTCGTATAGAATACACACATAACGCATCTTTGTGCAAAATTTTGTGTCTCTATCTCTTATAGTCTCTGAGATCCAGGTGTTCATACGGACGGACAGACAGACAGACAGGGCTAGATCGACTCGTCTTGTCACGCTGATCAAGAATATATATACTTTGTGGGGTCTGCCACGCCTCCTTCTGCCTGTTACATTTTTCAGCTCCCGCAAACCTAATATACTCTTGTACATTTCATGTACAGAGTACAAAAACAAGATAGAACGCTACAGTCGAGCAAGCCCGACAGTAAAATAGCCTGTACTCTCCACAAAAAGGAAAAATTAAAAAAAAAAAAAATTAAAAAAAAATTAAATAATTAAAAAAAATGAATGAATGAATGAATTAAAATAATTAATTAAATTAAATTAGAATACATGTTTATGTTCAGTTTTAACAGCATACATTTACATTGTAATGACGCGTTGCATAGCGGGCAGCCGCGCGTCATTACGAGTAGTTATAAGTATAAGTAATTATAAGTACAGTAAGCCACGAAGGCAAGTAATTTTAAGTTCTTTCTAAGTTTAGTTTGTTCTTGGCTTTCGGCCCACACGCACTGAAGCGCGGGCAGTTTGAATTTTGTTGGTTTTTGTAGGAATAAAAGAAACACGTGGAGAAGTTTTGGCGCACCGCCCTCTTTTATTTGTTGGACACCTCGGCACTTTGGGGTGCCTAATTTATTACAGCATACTCTGGCCGGCGAGCATACCCGCGGCAGAGCAACAACGTTACAAGTGGCGCCCGAGCAGGGACCCCAAAGAAGTTTGAGGTTAGATCCGACCAAGTAGGGAAGAGAGCGTGGACCTACAATGCTACGAACGAGCTGGATACGTGTGCTGCGGAAGGAAGAGCTCAGCACGGTGCTGCGCGAGTTCGACATCGAGGAGACCGGCACCGTGGAGGCGTTGCGGGTACGGCTGGCAACGTTCGTGAAGTCGGCCCAAGAAGAGTACCGACCCCGCCTTGAAGAACTAGCGGCATATTACGAGAACATGTCGTCGCGTACCGCGGCGACAGGTCAGTTGAGCCCGGTGCCCGGTGGACGGCTGGGAGTCCCGAAACAAGAGGACGTACCGGAGGGGCTGCTCGTCGTGACGGAGACAAACACGACACCGCTAACTCCTGCGACAGTGCCGACCATTTCGGTAGCGGTCGCGGCCTCGCCGGGAGCTACCACAACCGAGCCCACGGCAGCCTCAGCGACGCCAACAGTGGCTCCAGTGCTCTCAACGGCGGACCTGACACAAGCGATTGCCGATTCGGTGACAGTTGCGTTGGCTCAGTACACCCACCGGTTGGCCCAGGCTATGGAGGATGGTTTCCAGAAGCTGTCGAGCCAGGTCTGCGGTTCCACCGCGCCTGCTGGTAATGCGCCTAACGAAGATGACCCAACAGCACCGACTCCAGCGTCACCGCTCGCAAGCGCGCAGGCGGTGGCAGAACCACAGGCGCCAACATCAGCCGTGTCAACCGCATCCGCGGCTGGTTCGGCCCACTCGACAATGTCACGAGCGGAGCGGAGAGCCCTGAGCACGGAGGTGGCACAGTGGGGAGTACGTTTCGACGGCAGCGGGGACCCAAGAACGTTCCTCCGGGACCTGGAAGATAAGGCAGAGATAAGGAACGTGCGATTAGATGAGTTGGTGACCGTGTTACCGGAAATCCTGGTTGGCGAGGCGAAGGAGTGGGAGTGGTCAAGGCGCAATTTGGTACAACGGTGGGCCGAGTTCCGCCAAGACCTACTAAAAGAATATCCAGCGGGTCCCCACATAGAAGAGCGCCGGCGGGAAGCATACAGCCGGGTCCAGGGCGCATCAGAGAGCCCTATCGAGTATGTCCGAGCGATGCAACGACTGCTGCGCGGCGCGGGGATGACTGCAGAGGAGCAGCTGAGACTTGTCCACGCCAACGGGCTACCAGAAATACGCGCCAATCTCCGCCTGGCAGGCGAAGAAGTGAGCTCACTCGATGGGTACGTACAGGCGGCACAGGGCGTGCACCAAGCAATCTTAGCACGGTCACAGGCGGCCGGCAATGATGAGACGAACGCCACACACCCTACGCCGATCCCACAGCCGGTGGCGGTTGGCCCAGCGGACACGTATCGCCGCCCACCCATCTGCAGACGTTGCGGGATGGGAGGGCACGGTACGGACGCGTGCCCAAACTCTCAACAGCTCTACTGTTGGGACTGTGGTAAGATGGGGGTGCGTGCGAACGAATGCTGCCGACGCGCGACGGGAAACGCCAGGGGGGCTCGTCCCACATCAACAGTCGGCGAGCCCACGCAGGCAAATTCCAACTAACAACGACACGCAGGGTAGCGGCCGCGCTACCAGTGGACTGTGATGGTGTACTGGTAGAGGCGGTCGTGGACACCGGAGCGACACGCAGCTTCGCGAGTCCGAGGCTGGCGCAACGCCTGCGGGCGCCAGACGGAGGAAATGTACGGTCCGTGAGCGTGACTGTGTCCATGGCTGACGGGACACAGAAGACGGTCCGTGAAGAAACGAAGGCGACGGTCACGGTGGGCGACAGTCGCGTAGTACTGCCGCTACTCACACTCCCCGGTTGCATAGATGAGCTCACACTGGGACTGGATTATGTCCAAATGGCCAACGGGGCGGTGACTGTGGGCGGTCAAGCTGTAGAATTGCGAACGAACGATCCACGGCCACGCAGACGGCGGAGGCGAAATCGCAGAGCCCGACATGCAGCCTTGGTGACAAGCGAACAGGCGGGGCTCACTATAGCCGCCCACCTGACGGAGCAGCAGACCCAGACGGCCGCCAGATTCCTCGAGGGGGAGCTGGCAAGCTTTGAGAGCATCACAGGAGTCTCGTCGGCGGCGGTGCACATAATCCGGATGAAAGACGAGCGTCCCATCAAACAGCGGTACTACCCCCGGAATCCGGCCATGCAGGCAGTGATCAATCAAGAAGTCGACGAATTGCTGGCAAAGGGCTGCATCGAGCAATCCGACAGTGCCTACAGCGCACCCATCGTGTTGGTGCGCAAGAAGACAGGCGCCTGGAGGATGTGCATCGACTATCGGCAGCTGAACGAACGCTCAGAACCAGATGCGTACCCAATTCCGCGGATCCAGCACATTTTGAAGCAGCTGCGCCAGGCCAAATACATAAGTAGCATCGATTTGCGGAATGGGTACTGGCAGATTCCGATGGAGCGCGAAAGCCAGCGATATACAGCGTTCACGGTGCCAGGACGCGGGCTGTTCCAGTGGCGTGTGATGCCGTTCGGCCTGCACTCTGCGCCCGCAACATTCCAGAGGGCGTTGGACAGCGTCATTGGCCCGGACATGGCACCGCACGCGTTTGCATACCTCGACGACATAGTGGTGGTCGGTAGGACGTTCGAGGAACACTTGAGCAACTTGCGCGAGGTGTTCCGGCGACTGCGAGCGGCCAATCTGCGAATAAATCGAGATAAGTGCGAATTCTTTCGTAAATCCATTAGGTACCTGGGGCACCTGGTGACGGAGGCGGGCATCCAAACGGATCCGGAGAAGGTAGCAGCCATCCCCGAGCTGAAGCCGCCATCAAATCTAAAACAATTGCGGCAGTACATTGGCCTCGTGGTATCGACGCTTCGTACCAAATTTCGCCACAACGGTTGGGCCCCTGTTGGGCCCCGAACTGTTGAAGAAGGGCCACAAGTGGAGTTGGGGAAAGCAGCAGCAGGAGGCATTCCAGTGTATCCAGAAGCAGCTGATGGAAGCTCCGGTGTTGGCGTGCCCCGATTTCTCTCGACGTTTCTGCCTACAGACGGACGCCAGCGAGTATGGGCTGGGCGCGGTTCTGACGCAAGACATAGACGGCCACGAACACGTAATTTCCTACGCCAGTAGGAAGCTGCAGAAAGCGGAGGTCAACTACAGCGCCACGGAGAAGGAGTGCCTCGCAATTGTTTGGGGAATCCGAAAACTGCGACACTATTTGGAAGGCTACCATTTCACTGTCGTGACTGATCACTTGGCGTTGCGTTGGCTCAACTCGATTGAGAGCCTCACCGGCCGCATCGCACGCTGGGCTTTGGAGCTGCAGCAGTACACCTTCGATGTCCAGTACCGAAAAGGAGCCTTGAATGTGGTGGCCGACGCACTGTCACGACAACCACGCGAGGTGGTCGGCCGTGCACACGTGGAGTCAGAGGCAGCACCAACTTGTAAATGGTTACAGCGGCTGACGGCAGCGGTGTTGGAGAGTCCCAGCAAGTACCCAGATTACGCCATACAGAACGACAGGTTGTACCGCCGCATCGCTCACGTGCTAGGAGAAGATGAGGTGTCACCATGGAGGCTATGCGTGGCCGCGCCTCTACGACTGGAGGTGTTGAGAGAATGCCACGACGACGCAACAGCGGGCCATATGGGAGTACGCCGAACCTGTGCACGCGTTGCAGACCGATACCACTGGCCTGGTCTGTATCGCGACGTAGCGAAGTATGTGCACCAGTGCCTGTTGTGCCAACGCTATAAAGCCCAGCAACAGCTGACGGCAGGCAAGATGCACTTCAAACCAGCGGAGGCAGCGTGGGACGTCGTCTGCGCCGATTTTGTGGGGCCGCTGCCGCGGTCCAAGCGGGGCAACGCGTATCTACTGGTCCTGGTCGATAAGTTCAGTAAATGGGCAGAACTGGTCCCCATCCGCAAGGCGACGGCAGCGGCAGTGAAGCTGGCCTTGCGAGAGCGGATTCTGGCACGGTTTGGCACACCAAGAAAGCTCATTACAGACAACGGAGCCCAGTTTACGAGCCGCGCGCTGAAGCAGTTCCTCGCCGAGGCAGGCATCCAGCAACAACTGACGGCACCATACACACCTCAGGAGAATCCCACTGAGCGGACCAATAGAACGGTCAAAACATTGATTGCCCAGCTGGCGGACGGGCAGCACAACACGTGGGACGAACAACTGCCGGAAGCACAATTGGCCATTAATACAGCAATTTCAGACGCAACGGGCTACTCACCGGCTTTCATCCTATTTGGAAGAGAACCACGGCATCCACACACACTGTACGGCAGGGATCCTGATGCCCCTGAGGCAGCACCAGGTAGCCCAGAAACACACGCGACGCTGCTACAGTTTGTTGCCCGCATAGCAAGAAGAAACCAAGGGGTGGCCAGCGAGGATCAGGCACGCCAGTACAATCTGCGGAGACGCGAGTGGCGACCCAAACTGGGCGACGAGGTGCTCGTGCGACAACATCACCTGTCCAACGCAGCCGAGCAGTTTGCGGCCAAGCTGGCGCCTCGCTTCGATGGACCATTCACAGTGCGGCCATTCATATCCCCAGTTATAGTGCGTGTGCGACCAGTAGCGGGCGGCAGAGGTAGAACGGCACACGTGCGGGATCTGAAAGCGGTGAATGCAGAAGACAGCGAAGCCGACAGAGGCAGCGTTAGTATGGTCACCGGGACCACGCCACCGACAGCTTCACAGCAGCCACAACACCAATCTCCGCAGACGCAGCGGCAGTCCGGGCAACTAGATCGGCCATGTCAACGAACACGACGAAGGCAGCCGCGGTCGCAACAGCCGCACGACAGCCAAGACAGCAGTTACAGCAGCCAGGGCCCTATTGGTCACACAGACAGCAACAACAGCAATGCAACTGGCTTCCACTTAAGCGGGAGCGGCAAAGTGGCCGTTCTGGCCGAGGAGGACACCCATGTGAGCATAAGACATAATTAGACAAAACTTTCTGTTACGTTTCAGGCCTGAAATAGCCCAGGACCGGAAATCAAGCATAATATAAACATGTGGGCGGTGATGTCGAGTTACCAGAGCGACAGGTGGCCGTCGATAACGAGTTATCGTGGAGATGCGATAAGTGGCAGCACCGACCACTATCGCTGCGAGTGGTAACACCGACGATAGACCGTCGGGCATGGGTAGCACTGGCAAACCGCGAGAGGTGGCAGCGCTAATCAAACAGCTGGCACAACAGCATTGCACGAGGGGACCGGCGTGTCGAGCGACAAAATTGGAGAAACAACTAAGGTTAAAAAGGGAAAAAAAAAACGAAACATGGACGAGACAAGGGACTATAAGGACCTGGAAAAGTGGTGTAGGCTGCAGGAACAGATGGCATTCGACCGGGACCCCCGGAACTGCCAGTTTCGGGCGCCCGCAAGCTCACCAACGCCGGCAGACAACCGACGTCGCCGCCGTGGGCACCGGGGGGCCGTCGAGTGAGAGAGCGATGCCAGCGGATGCAGCAGGCACAACTAGATGAACAGCAGCGAGTGCAACGCCAACGGGCACAACAGGCGCGGCTGGAGGAGCAGCAGCGCGTTGAGAGGCTGCGGCGGCGGGAACAGCGACAACGCGAGCAGCGCGAGGAGCAGCCGCGGCTGGAAGTAGCCATGCGAGTGGTGGAGGCGCGTCTAATATACGCCAGATGCTTACAGGAGCTGAAACGGCTGCATGCAGTGGGGCCGCAGGTGGTGCAGCCGCATGTCCATTGGCCAGTGTTCATGGCGTGGGGCCGAGAGCCCGATGGCACAGCGTGCGAACAGCCGATGGTGGTGCTGGAGAGGTGCGACGGCTCCACCAAGCCCCTTGCATGGGCGATGTTTACACCGGCGGAGGCGCATGGCTTACGACGGATGACGGAAGAAGGAAGGCTTCCGATGGTGGCGTTGGCAGCCACCCCCCTCGACCGGATCGTGTTCCGCACAGGAGGGAGGAACGTGCCCCGCTCAGGAAGGGGGGACGTGTAATGACGCGTTGCATAGCGGGCAGCCGCGCGTCATTACGAGTAGTTATAAGTATAAGTAATTATAAGTACAGTAAGCCACGAAGGCAAGTAATTTTAAGTTCTTTCTAAGTTTAGTTTATTCTTGGCTTTCGGCCCACACGCACTGAAGCGCGGGCAGTTTGAATTTTGTTGGTTTTTGTAGGAATAAAAGAAACTCGTGGAGAAGTTTTGGCGCACCGCCCTCTTTTATTTGTTGGACACCTCGGCACTTTGGCGTGCCTAATTTATTACAGCATACTCTGGCCGGCGAGCATACCCGCGGCAGAGCAACAACGTTACAACATCACGTACCTATGCGTGTTTATATGCGTGTATGTATGCAGCACAAAGTTGAACCAAAGCAGCAACAACAACAACAGCTGCGGGCAGCGCTGCCGACAGAGCTGCAGGCAGCGCATGAGCAGCGATTTTACTTATGGCTATAACTTTCTTCAGAATTAACCTATCATGATGAAATTTGGCACACGGACACAATAGTACTAACTGGATGTACCTACCAAAATTGATTTTAAAATTTCGAGAATTACGGAAGTTATAAGAAAAAATACGAATTGCGGGGGAGTGGGGGGGTGTATCAGAAAAAATAAACAAACTCGTTCTGCCTAGGGCTTATAGGAACCTTGATACCAATTTTGGTTATCCTAGCTCTTGTAGTTACTGAGATCCTTGCGCTCATACAGACAGACGGACAGACGGACATGGCAATATCGACTCGTCTTCTCATCCTGATCAAGAATATATATACTTTGTGGGGTCTGCCACGCCTCCTTCTGTGTGTTACATACATGCACACAAAACTAGTATAGCCTTTCACCCTTTGGTGAAATTATTAATTAAATGAAATTATTAAAAAAAAATTGAGTTAATTAATTAAATTAAAATTTTAAAAATAAAAATTTATTAAGTACATACATAGAAGACTTGTTTATGTTCAGTTTTAACAGCATACATCACGTGCCTATTCGTGTTTATATGCGTGTATGTATGCAGCACAAAGTTGAACCAAAGTAGCAACAACAACAACAGCTGCGGGCAGCGCTGCAAGCAGAGCATGGGCAGTGATTCTATTTATGGCTATAACTTTCTTCAGAATTGTTGTTCCAGCTCTTATACTTTCTGAGATCCTTGCTTTCATGCAGACGGACGGACAGGCGGACAGACGGTCAGACGGACAGACTGTCATCTTTCTTATTATAGCCTGCACCCAAAGGGTTAAAAGCTATACTAGTTTTGTGCGAATGTATGTAACAGGCAGAAGGAGGCGTGGCAGACCCCACAAAGTATATATTCTTGTATTCTTGATCAGGATGACGAGACGAGTCGATCTAGCCCTGTCTGTCTGTCCGTCTGTCCGTATGAACACTTGGACACTGCTCAGAGACTATAAGAGACAGAGACACCAAATTTTGCAAAAATATGTCTTATATGTGTACGCTATACGAGTTCGTTTTATTTTTTGGATTCGCCCCCCTCCCCACTTCCCCCCTATGGGGGTTTTCCCGATTTTCCATTAGTATAATCGCCTATATCTCGGAGACTATAAGATCTAGGAACACAAAATTTTAGTCCAAGATGCCTTATGTGAATACGCAAAAAATGTGCATTTTGGAATTTCCCTCCTTCCCCCTCTCCCATGCAAATCGTAACTCCCGTAATTCTTTGAATTTCGAAATCAAATTTGGGAAATACCCCCAGTGTCATTTCAATTATGATTGTTGGTGTGTACACCTTCAAGAAATACCGCATCCAACCAAAGGAGAAGCCGACAAATATCAAACTGGATGAGCTCTGTCGGCTCCCAGAGGAAACCCCGCACGCTTTCACTGTTGACATAAGTGAAGGTTAAACAAATGTTTAACGGCCGGGAGTATGTTGGTGTTCATATATGCCCCATAACGCTGAAGTTCATCGTACTGTCAATGTCACACGCACTTGACCGTATCATGAGCTACGCATGGGCCACGCATGTGCATATGAGCCCAACGCACGCAGCTATTCTTAGCTATTGTTAGAATAGCGGCCGCGTATGTGCACAAAACAACCAACAACCGGCTGCCACCACTACCTACACCTACGCTGGATATGCACGCACCGACTCAGCTAGCTGCATACAATACCCCAGCAACGATTTATTTTAAGAATCACTTATTAGTAATAATTAGACCTACGCACATTCTCAATTTTTTATATTAACCCCTGCATTTCAATTAATAAACAGACAGAAACACAAGAATACTCGTGCAGCTCTGATCTCACATTCCCTTTCAGCTCCTCCGAATTACACTTGGTTCAAGTACCGGTTGTAAAATACTCAGCTACTAGTTTATTACTAGGGGCTAATTCAACAAACAACAACACTGCTCTTTAAAAATATGTTTAGCAGCTGGCTTGTTGTAATAAGTTTTTATAGCTGCTTTGTCTAGTGTAGCGGTTCTTACTACTGACATGATAATAACGTCTAAGGCTTCGATGACTCAGTCGATGTTATCTTCTCACTTAGCACTAGCTTATATACGTATTGATATTTCTATAGAGTAAGTTAAATAATTAATAGCAAGGCAATAGAAAACCGCAGATATTTAAAATTCATAAAAAAATATATATATTTTTATGGGCTTATATGTATCTTTGATATTTTTTAGCATTGATATACGTGATGGTATTTCAAAAGCACCGAAGCGATGGTCTGATGAATCTGTATTTGGAGACAGAGCCTACTTTATTTTTGATAAGGAACCTGGAAAACTTTCTGTTCAAAATACACAAAGTTCTGATTCAGGATTCTATAGATGCCGAGTTGATTTCGTTAAAGCGCAAACACATAACAGCCGTATTAAGCTAAACGTGATTTGTAAGTATAATTTGAATATGACTGCAAGCAGCATGGTGTTATACTGACATATGTATTTATAAATATGTTTTGTGTTTAACTTTAAAAAAATCATTGTTTTTATAATATAGTAACGTTAAATAATAATTAAAAATGAATGCTCTCGTTAAGCTCTTCCAAGCAGACCTTTCTCTTATCCAGGATGATTCCGAGGTACTTTGCGCTGCGACTGAATTTCAGCAGAACTCCTTTTAAAGTGAGTGCCTCAAGTTCCGGAATCTTGTACTTTCTTGTGGAGTGTACTAGCGCAGCTTTTGTGGGATTTACAGACCACAAGGGGACGCCCATTACAAGAGTGTCGATAGTGGGGACTGTGTGCTAATGAGCAGAACGAGCGAGTCCCTGACTTTGTAAAAGGGATGGCGGAGAGGGGGGCTTGGCCAGCACTTTACATGGACTTGATGCAGCAGATGTGCATTCGATGTTCGTACAGAATTTGGCCCATGAGGCGCATTTGGCTTTTCTAATGGCTGTCTTAAAGGTTTGCACTTATATAGCTCTCAGCTAAGTTCTGTGTCTCCTACCTTCGTTAAATAGTTTTCTGCATTCGACTCGAAGACTCTCTAACTCAGAAGACCACCAGGGTGGTTTGTGCTTAGTTTTGTAGACCGTTCTTAGGCAGGCTTTGTGGAGCGCATTTGAGCACGTTCTAGTGAAGTTGTCTGCTAGCCTATCCAGCTCCTCCTCCGTACTGGGCTCAGAGTTCTCTAGGGAGGGGAGAGTATTGGTAATAAATTTAATATAATACCCCCCAATTGAACTTCCTCGGTCTTATTCTTTTAATAGCGGCTAGCATGAATTGGATGAGTTGTGGTCCAAAAATGAATGCTTATTTGGCACCCTCCAATAAAGAACCCTTTGAGCAAGACAGTCAGATGCCCGAATGACGTCTAGGACCTCACTACGGTGACCTCGCTAATGGCAAAGATGGGGTCGTTCCCTATGTTGCAAATTAACAAATTTCTACTTATTATTTAGTCGTATACCAACTCACCTCGTTCGTTTAAATCACTGCAGCCCCACTAAATATGGTGGGCATTGGCTCTTAGCAGCTATAAGGGGGGTCATCCTGGTCGTTGTGCACCAATAGATTTCTCCGCTGTCTCCTCCGTGAGTGTCGCGTCGGCCTCTTTGCTGATCTTTGGCGAAATTTGGGAGAGGAAGATTTCTGTGACACCCCTGTATATATACTTACTCGACTGGCTGGCGAGTATACCCAAAACACCGTTACAAGTGGAGCCCGAGCAAGTGCACCAGAATTAAGAGAGGTTAAGTTCAAGCGCGCGGTGAGTTGACACAATTGAGGCAACGTTTAATGGTGCGGTCAGGCTGGGTACGATGGCTGAAGAAGGAGGTGATCGACGACTCCGGCACCGTGCAAACGCTGAGATCACGTCTGGTAACTTTTGTGAAGAAAGCGGGACCAGAGTACCAGTCTCGCCTGGAAAAGCTATCCATAACAGTCCAGAAACGGGAAGAGGAAAGTTTGCAAAATCTGATATCCATTGCCCCCTCTTGGTGTTTTTTTGGATCAGATGTGGAATGACCTTTCGCGCTTTTGCCGTAGCGTCGACTTCCGTTCTTGTTTCCTTTTGATGGCTTTAGATGTGGATATTATTTCGCGCAATTGCCAATATGCGTATTTATGTATATACAAAGAGCTAAGCTAGATAGGACTAAACAAGAATTTAAGGCAGCCCTTAACGTACAGAATGAGCAGTTCAGCCGCCTCTTTGAGTAAAACTGCTAAGGTGCCTACTGTAGAGGTACTCTAAGCGTTAAAAATTACGAATTCAATGGGCGTTGAATCACTTGATGCAGTAAACGCACTCTCAGAATTTGACGGTACGCCCGCTAAGTATGTCTCCTGGCGTCAGGCGGCAGAAGCAGTGTATAAAATATACACACCATACGAAGGTAGCTCTAGGCTTTATCAGGCTGTCATAATAATTAGAAGTAAGATCACAGGATCTGCAGACGCTATCCTATCCTCATTCAACACTGTGTTTAACTTCCTGCAATATTAAACAGATTAGATTTTACATATGCGGACAAACGCCCATTGTAATTAATAGAACATGAGCTAACATGCTTGCGTCAAGGCAACATGACAACATACCAATACTATGACGAGGTTGAGAAAAAACAATGTATGAACGAAAAATATCGGGACGAAAATTTATTTCAGGTTTGAAAAGAATCCTTCCAGCCGTTGTGTTTGCAGCCCGCCTATCTGATTTGCCATCTGCACTAGCTTTGGCTCAGGAAGTTCAATCAAACCATGAGTGCTACACCTCTGCAGCTAACTATGCACGACGCCTTGAAGAAAATTCCTTCCCCTTTTTCTTCGGGCCATCTCGTGGCGTAGGTCAGGACAACAAACCGCACCGAGGATGACAACCGTTTCTTATTCTTTTGTTAACATTTTTTGATCATCTACGCCTTTTAATAGCAAAGGCGAAATGCCAAAAGTTTACAGTTACCGTCGTTAGGCAACGACTGAGTAAGCGATAGTAAAGCAGAAACCAAATAACAGAGCTACGCATATTCTGCTTCGCATTGCGTGTATATATATACATATGTATATGATTTGTTCTAATTGACCTCAATAAATTATAATATGTTATTATTTAGATATTCTGTTTATTGCATTCAAACTTCGAAGTATCGATATCGATAGTATCGGTGGATTCAACTTTCGACAGTTTTACTCCAGTAAATTGAGATGGGAATTGTCAGTGCGTTTTGATGGTGGCTTATCGCTGCACGGCATTGACACGACTGCCGTGTTTCATATTCCGAGTTCGTGCGTGATCGTATTGACTCAATAAGGCACGAAAAGACACAAATGTGATTTTAAAATTAGCATATACTCTCATAATTATTCCCCTTTTTTGCATAATCTATCTTACAACGTTGCGTTATCTATTTATATATAAAATTGTTTGTCCTGATTGATTGGTGATCAATGCACACCCCAAACGGAAAAAGCTAGAAAGCTAAAATTTTGACTCAAGTATCGTTTCATAGTATCCAACATAGTGTAGGTGCGCACTAAGAAAGGCTTTTGGAAAATTCTAGCTCCAAAGGTGGGAAAACTAGCTTAAAAAAATATTAGTTATAGTGGTCATGTGTGTGTACGTTTAACGAAATATTTTGGCATATTTACTGGTAACTAATAAGGGGTAAACATATGGGTAGGTCATGCACACACAAAATAAATACAATATGAAACGTTATATTGAACCGGGTTAAAACAGGCAATACCTGCTAGTTGCTTATATTTTATTACTTTCACTTAAAAAGCAAATTGACATTAACAGATTATCCTAAAGGAATAGAGAAAAGACCTCATCGATATAGAAGTTAATTAGTCGGATTTTTAAATGCAGAAATCGAAAATACAATTTCATCTACCAGTTTGCCAAAGATTAATGCTATAAACCTCATAACCTCATTAGATTCTACAGATTTTAATTCAATCTTGAGTTCCGATATTACAAATGTCAGTGCCAGCGAGTTGATGGAAATTGCCACTGTAAAAGTGGTCTTAGGTTAGGTTAGGTTTCGATGGCTGGGTGTTGTGCACACCCACCCACATAGGCCAAAGGAGGCCCGTTGTAATACCATATAATCTCTATGGATTGTTATGGTCCGCCCCAAACCACCTGGGACTTTTGAGGAAATTGTTTAAGCACGCAATCTCTATACTGTGTATTTCTACAAGATTGCTAAGAAATGGACTTATGTAGCTAATCTTCGTCTGCTTAAGGTAGGACAGTGGCAGAGAAAGTGCTAAAGAATACGTCTCTGCAGTTTCTGCAGAAATCATTATGTGGGATGCCAAGTCTGGCGGCGTGACGACCAATCGGACAATGTCCAGTGAGTGCCTCCAGTATCACTGAGACTTTCGTTCTACTATTTTTTAGGAGCTGGGCAGTTCTTTTTGCGCCTAGGGCTGGCCATGCCATCGTTGCTGGGCTAACGTCTTTGCATAATTACGTGTGGGTAGGCGGAAGGAGACCCATGCTTTCCATGTCAGGATGGATGCGTACCTGCGTAATTGCCTCCCTAGCCAGTTCATATGTAATGCAGTTCCCCTCTATATTTAGGTGCCCCGGTACCCATACGATGCTTGTACAGACGTGTTGGGCCATCTCGTTAAGAGATCTGCGGCATTCTGTGATGACGTTAGAATTTTTCTGATTGGACTCTAGTACTTTAAGCACTGCTTGGTTGTCTGTCTGGTCTACTGTCCATTTTGGTTGCTAGTAGGTGCTGGGTGGCGACATGAATAGCATTGACTTCCTCTTGATAAACGCTGGCATGCCATGGAGCGTCTCAGGCCCAGATCGGGGGAGAAGATTCCCCCTCCTACGCATCCAGCGAGTTTCAAGCCGTCAGTTAATATATTAATGGCGCTGCTTCTCAAGTGGGGCAGTTGTTCCCACTCCAGGCGAGTAGGTATACTTACCGTGTAGTTCCTGGCAAAGGTGACCACCGGTGTATGATAGTCCATATGGGTCGGAACCCACGGATGAAGATGGAGTAATTTTGCGTGCCTATGAACAAAGTCTCTCCATGTTAGCCGCCATCTCCTGCCCGATAATGTCGAGGGGGACAATGCTCAGTATCGTGTTTAGTGCATCATTTCGAGTGGTGTGAAGGGCATCACTGATGCAAAGTTCCGCTGATCTCTGCACTCTGCTGACTGACGCACCGTTTAACGATGGCGGAAGTAGTTCCGGGATTTTATACTTTCGTGTGAAGAGTACAATCTCGGTTTTGTAGGAATTTACCCCTAAGTCGCTAGAAGATGCCTATTTTTAGAGTACCGCGACTGCAGTTGAAGAGTACAATCTCGGTTTTGTAGGAATTTACCCCTAAGTCGCTAGAAGATGCCTATTTTTAGAGTACCGCGACTGCAGTTTCCATCAGGTTGCACAGTGTTGGGAGAGATTTTCATCTAAATATAACCGCCACATGGTCCGCGCACGCTAGGATGTCATGACCATCTACGGCCATTTGTCGAAACAGCTGTTTTACTATTAGCAGCCAGGGTACCCCTCCCTGTGAGGTACCCCTACTAACAAACTTGCGAGTGGTTAGATCCATTTCGGCATTAACCGAAGAATGTAAAATATTGTTGAAAACGCTTTCAATATCTAGAAAGGCTACCAGAGAATATTCCCTGATGGATAGAGAATTTTCTATTTTGGAAACTGGGGAGCGAAGGGCAGGGAATGAGTGTCCGTTATCATGTCCAGTGACTCTTTGCAGGATCCCGTCCATTCGCCGTCATCCTTTTGCTGTCTGGCTGCTTCGGATGTAGATTCGATGCCGCTGCAGAACTTGGTCCATGAAGCGGGCTTGGCCCTCCTAATAGTAGCTTTGTACACGGCGAGCACACTTTTGTATTTGGACCAGTTTGTCTGTATATTATCATATCGAGCTTTATTGAATTATTGTCTGCTAATGATTCTTAGTTTATCAAGCTCAGAAGACCACCAGGGTGGTTGACGGCTCCAGCTTCTCCCAGTAGTTGGTTCGGAAACAGAGGCTAGGGGAGATATTTGAGTAGCAGTCTGATAGGATTGATATTTTTACTGGCGCCGGACGAATGCGCCCTAGCTTATATTGGATAAATCTATGGTCTGAAAACGAGTGGTCCCCAAGACTTGCCATGTTAGTTTTCTATCGATAAGGCAGTCAGACGCCAGTGTCACGTATAACACCTCTCTACGGTTTATTGTTATGCAGGGGGGTCGTTCCCTATGTTATATATCAGTAGGTTACTACTTATTATGTAGTCAAACAGAGAGCAGTGGTGGCGGCGGAGTTACTTGGTGATCGTGGGCGAGATAGAACGATATAATTCTTAGCTCGGTGATTCCCAATTTGTCGTTGATGTAAAAGCTGACTGTTGTTATGTCAGCATCATTGTATTGGGAGAGTAAGATAGCATTAAGTTGTTTCTTTGATAAGATACATGACCGCGGTTTTTTCTTGCCGTACGTACAGAATACGGTAAGCTGTGATGAGCTTTGACCCCGGATTTTATTATTACTTACCCATAGTTCCTGTATTAGGACAATTAGCACTTGCTGCCTTACTATCATGCAGGTTGATTTGGAGGACCTGCACCATTGGATCCCTCGCTCTCATCCGTAAACGTCGCATCGGCTTCATCGTTGGCGTCCTCGAGGAGCTCGTGGTCGGTATAGAGTCGACCTAGTGTCGCCCCGAAGTCGGAATCGTAGGAGACGTCGCCATGTGGATCCGCAGTGGGGCTATCGACGTCAACGTCCATCACTGCTCTCGGCCAGGCTGCAGATGGCTTCCATATCGGCCTTGTAAACATATAGCTGCACATGACAGAAGAAAAGCTCACCCTTCCTTCATCCTTATTTATTTGTTCGAGACAGTCGTTGTTCAGCAACATAACGTGCTAATAAAGTAACAGCTCCAGCGCAAGTCCTAATTATATTTATACCCTGTACCCAAAGGGTGAAAGGGTACACTAGTTTTGTGCGAATGTATGTAAAACACAGAAGGAGGTGTGGCACACCCCACAAAATATATGTTATTTATCTATTATTTATGTCCTATATGTCCCATACTAAGGAAGTCCATTGTACTGTATCATGAGCTGGGCATGGGCTACGCATGTGCGCACGAACCCAACGGAGACTGCTATTCTTAGCTATTGTTAGAATAGGGGCCACATATGTGCATAAAACAACCGCCAATCGGCCGCCACGTCGTTTTCACCATACATTTTTATAGCCTGTACCCAAAGGGTAAAAGGCTATCCTAGTTTTGTGCGAATGTATGTAACGCACAGAAGGAGGCGTGGCAGAGTATATATATTATTGATCAGGGTGATAAGCCGAGTCGATATAGCCATGTCCGCCTGTCCGTCTGTATCTCAGAAGGTACAAGAGCTAGAATAACCAAACCTGCCCTAGGCAGGTAAAGTTTATTTTTTTATTCTGATACACCCCTCCCCACCCCCCCCCTTCCCCCCGGCAGCGCTGCCCGCAGCTGTTGTTGTTGTTGCTGCTTGGGTTGAACTTTGTGCTGCATACATACACGCATATAAACACGCAAAGACATGATTCTGATGTATATGTATGCTGTTGAAACTGTACGTGAACATGTCTTTAATTTAATTAATATAATTTTTTTTAATTATTTAAATTTTTTTTTCTTTTTTCCTTTTTGGTATTTAAGGGTATTTAAGAGTTGAGCTTGCTCGACTTTAGCATTCTTTTCTTGTTTCCCTTATCTTTGTCAACACTTAAAATCATGAATATAAGCAGTGATAATCTATTTTCGATAATAAAATCTATCAAAATCATCTCCAGGCTCGAGCATAAGCCGTTTTTTTTCTTCTTTGCTGCGTTAAGATATGTCTAAAGTGTATAAACAAGGTATTCGCGAAGTGGAGCGGGTCTTCAGCCAGGTGAACTTAATTAAGCTTAAGTAAGAAAAATAAACCATATTCATAATCGTAAAAACAAAATCATCCTGACGAAGAATCTCATATATTATTATAAATTATGAATATAGAATTAATATGAAAACATTAGAACAGATATTTCCTTAAATTTAAGCAAGAAAATAGTGTTCTTAAAGCCGGCTTGTTTTTAGCTTGCTTTGCCTTGGATTTAGCTCTTTTTAGCTTTATTTTATTGGCAATTGTTCAGCTAAAGCTGGAAACTTGCCGGTATGGCAAAAGCTAAGGTCCAATGTATTTGATTTACTTCCAAATGAAGTAAATCTCACGATAATGGCAGACTGCTTTTGGCTCGCAATGGATATTAAGAAATTGCAAAGAAAAGCGAACTGCACAGTCTGAACTCGATTTGCTAAGTGATTTTATTTTATCGTTTATTCTCGCTCTCATGCGCGTGTGGAACGCATTGAGAGACAGCGCGAGAGAGCAACATATGTGCATAGAACTTATAGCTGAGAACAGACAGCGCCTAACAATTACATATATATATATGTGCAAACAATTCATTATTTTTTACTTAAATCTAAACTTCAATATTCTTAATAGCTAATGCAATTCTTAAAACTATGAAATGACCAAACATCGGCCGCGTTGAACGCCCGTAGGGCTTCAAGAAATATTTTTTGGCAATGGGGCCAAACGATGGATCGCTCGAGTGTACTGGCCCGTCTTAGTTCGGACGGTCACCACGCGCACTCTTCCATCCGCTCCTCGAGTCGTTCCCTCGACGACTCCCAGCATCCACTGCTGCGGTGGAAGGTTGTCCTCGTGGACGAGAACCACCGTGCCGACCTCCAGATCGGGCTGACCTACTGCCCACTTCTGGCGCTGCTGCAGGCTTAGCAGGTAGTCTTTGGACCAATCGGCCCAAAACCGCTGCTTGATGCCGCAGATCAGCTGCCAGCGTTGCAAGTAGGTCAGCTTGCTTTCGACCACGGGCTGCGTTGATTCGGACGGCAGCGCTGTGAGCATTTCTCCTACGAGAAGATGCGCTGGTGTGACGGCCTCGCCGTCGTTTGGGTTGGTGCTGTCTGCGATGATCGGCCGCGAGTTGAGTATGGCCTCCACCTCCAGCACGGTCGCCAACTCGTCTTGCCGCAGTCGGGCGCTTCCTATTGCCTTTAGGAGAAGCGTTTTTTCGGACTTGACCGCCGCCTCCCAAAGGCCGCCGAAATGCGGTGCTCGTGGGGGAATAAACACGAATGTTATTCCTTTCGTGGCAGCAGCTGAAACGATGGCATCCTTGTTGGCGTTGAAGCTGCTCTTGAAGTCCGCCAACATGCGTGCAGCACCCACAAAATTGGTGGCATTGTCGCAGTACAGGCGCTTCACAAGCCCACGGCGGCCGACAAATCTAGATAAACACATTACAAATGAATTAGATGTCAGGTCGGTTACGATTTCTATATGCACAGCTTTAGAAGTAAAACACACGAATACTGCGACATACATTTTGACCGGGGCTCTGCCACGAAATCCCATCGAGACAGGTATTGGACCACAAAAGTCCACTCCGCTTACTTCAAACGGTCTACATCCATGTAGCCGATCAGCGAGCAAATTTCCCATAATTTGGCTTGCCAATATTGGTTTATACCGAAAGCAATGTACACAACGACGCACAATTGCGGTACAGGCTTGTCGCGCATTTATCAGCCACACTTGTTGACAAAGAATGCCGACAAGTGCACGAGGACCAGCGTGGCAATTTGTTACATGCAAATATTGTATGTACAGGGTAATACACCGGCATCCTTTTGGCATTAACAACGGAAACTTTGCATTATGAGGAATTGGTGCCTTTAATAAGCGACCGCCCACTCGTACCAATGTAAGCTCATGTGGACCGTTCCGATGCGGGCACAGAAAAGGATTTAGCTTTTGGTACGAGGGCTTCAATGTTAGTGATTTGTCCAGTTTTGAGATTTCATCTGCAAAAGCTGTGTGCTGCACCGCACGCACAACTGCCAAGAACGCGAATTCCAATTCGGCTGCAGTTGGCACAAGAGACGAGTGATTAAATCGTTTTCCGTTTCTAAATCGAAAGATGTAGCAAACAATGCGAATAATTTTCGGAAACGATGAGAACCTTTCCACTAAATCAATAAGTGGATTAGAAGGCACATCGGCCGCGATGAGAGCCGTAGCACTCTTTCGCAGCTCCAGCTCTGACTGCTCTGTGGTCAGTTCAAGATGTGAATTCTGAGGCCAAAGGGAACGATCCAAACGTAAAAATTTCGGACCATTGAACCAATGTGAATCAGTCAGTTCAGTTGTGGTACAACCACGCGAAGCTAAATCTGCTGGATTTTCTTTTGTGGGAACGTGACGCCACAACACATTTGACGTCAGTTCCTGAATGTTTGCTACTCTATTGGCAACGAATGTATTAAGATGAGACGGGTGCGTTTGCAACCAATGTAACACCACTTCTGAATCTGACCAGAAAATTACTTGCTCCACTGGCGTGTGCAGAAGTTGCCTGACTTTGTCCCATAAATTGGCCAATAATTGGGCTGCACAAAGCTCCAGGCGTGGAACCGATTTGGTCTTCAATGGTGCAACTTTGGACTTAGCAGTCAACAAGTGCACTGTCACGTTCTGCTCATGCTCTACTCGAATGTAGAGGCAGCACCCGTACGCTCTTGTTGAGGCATCAGCAAAACCATGCACTTGGCACTTTGCTGTTTTTGTGACACCAACGTAACGGGGTATGCGCAACGACTCCAAGTCAACAAATGAGTTCGTTGTGGACTGCAAATCCTTCAGAAGGTGACTAGGTATTTGGTCATCCCATGCAAATTTAAGTAGCCAAAGTTCTTGCATTAATATTTTTGCCCTAGTAATAACTGGGCACAGCAAACCAAGTGGGTCATATAGACGCGATATAAACGACAGAATTGCCCGTTTTGTAGGCACTACGTCTAGCGATATGTTTGCTGTAGAATATTTAAATGCGTCATCACGAGGATTCAACACAATGCCTAAAGCCTTTGTGTCCTCTTGATGTCCAATGACAAGTTCGTCAGAAGGCTGGACTTCAAAATCCTCACAATTTGATGACCATTTTGCAAGAACCAACCCAAATGGTTTTAAAACTGCATTAAGTTCGCAATATAACAGTTGCAATTCTTCCACAGTATCTGCGCCAGATAGCAAATCATCCACATAAAAGTCAGAAGCTAATGACTTAGAAGCCAGTGGATGTGACTGGGCGTGCAGCTCACTCAAATATTTTAGGCATCGAATTGCCAAGAACGGTGCCGATGCGGTACCATAGGTGACCGTATTTAATCGGTATATTTGAAGTGGCTCTGTGGGGCCTTTTCTCCAAGTGATTAACTGGAAATTGCGCTGTGATTCTTCGACTTCAACCTGCCGGTACATTTTGGCAATGTCAGCCGACAGTGCAAATGGCCGAAGTCGAAACCTCAACAAAGTGGAGTACAAACATGGTTGGATGGTTGGACCAACCATAAGAATGTCATTTAATGACTTCTGTGACGACGTCTTGCTCGACGCGTCGAAAACTACTCGCAACTTCGTTGTGGTGCTTTGTGGTCTTAGCACACACTGGTATGGAATAAAATAGTGTGGCTCTCTCGGAATCCTATTGTCGGTAGCAGTCATATGGCCCAACGAAATATATTCCAACATAAAGTTGTTGTACATGACATATATTTCTGGCTGCTTTGCCATTCTTCTCTCTAGTGTCAAAAACGCCTTTTAGCATTCTCAAATGAGTTGCCAAGACACTGAGGGCTAGATTTAAATGGCAATGCGACACTTAGCCGACCCGAGGGCAAACGAGTGATTGAATTTACGAATGATTTCTCACAAAGCATCTGTTCTGGGGTATATAAATTTGTTTCAGTTAAATTTGGAACTTCTTCCAACTCCCAGAACAAGTGTGTCTAAATTAATTAGTTCATGATCATGCGAGATATCATGACTTGAGCTTACAAGGGACGCAGAACAAGATTTGGGTAAGCTCGCAGACTGGCATCGGTCAGCCACTTTCCAGCCGAGGGATGTTGATTGTAAAGAGGGAGACTCACTTGTTTCTTTTACGTGCCCTTCTCTCAAAAGCTCGAAAAATGCATCTGCTCCAAGAAGCATATCAATACGTTCTGGCCTATGAAATTGAGGATCCGCCAACTAAAGACCCTCAGGCACATCAACGCTTACCACAGCCTTTTCAGACTGGTAGGACGAAATAGCGCTCAAAATTCCAAATTCAGAACCGAATGTGAAGTTGCCGACGCGTGAAGCTATCGACGTTTGCATGACATGTCTGACAGCAGATTTGCGTTTACCTATGCCAAGTAAGCTTATATCTTTTCTTTCCCATTTTAAATTCAACGATTTGGCCAACTCTTCCGTCATGAAATTGACTTGGGAACCAGAATCGAGTAAGGCCCTGGCAAGTTGGAAAGATTCTGATAGATCCATAACTCGAACAACTGCCGTAGCTAATATGACCTGGTCAGAAACAGTAGTTGCATGGTTAACAACCGAAGTTTATGCTGGCGTTGCCGGCTGGGCAGCTACTGACTGACTAACAGGTGCAGGATGTGGGAAATTTGCAGCATATTTGTGCAGGATTGTGTGGTGTGGTTTTGAGCAAACTCTACACCCGGCTGATTTGCACACTTTGGTTGTATGACCCTTTCTAAGGCAGTTTATACATAACAGAGACCGTTTCACGAAATTGAAACGTTCGTCTCGAGTTATCGCTGCAAATTGGGTACACGAATGTATGTAATGCTCATTCGGCTGACTAGGCTGAGCAACTGGTAGCGCAACTTTACTACCCTTGTTTGCATAATTGGCACATTTTTTTTGACTACGGCCACAAGACGATTCTTCAGCGGACAAATGCTGATAACGTCGATTGAGTGCAGCCTCGCAATCTTCCCAAGACGGATGACGGCTGTAGTCAAGGCTTTCCTCCCACTTTGAACGTGTAGTGGGGTCAACTTTGCTCATAACCAAATGTATGAGCATTAAGTTTGAAATTTGATTGTCGTTACCTAACGACAACAACGACTCGTAGCTGGCGCGAACATTATCAATCAATGAACGCAACGATACAGCTGACGGGCTTTGCAACTTGGGAAAATCAAAAAGTTTGGCAATGCTATCAAATACGATAAGGCAACTATTATCGTACACGCGCTTAAGCGCTGCAATCGCTTTAGGATAATTATCCTCGGTTACCTGGTAGGCTCTTACGGTACCAAGCGCTTCTTTATCTAGGCATGAAAGCAGGTGGTTGAACTTTTCAATATTGGACAAAGATGGATCGTCGTCGACCAAGCTCTCAAAAAGACCAATAAAGTTTTTATAATCGGAATAGTTTCCGCTAAATCTCGGCAACTTCATTGCTGGAAGTTGCCGGCTATGAGAGTGTCCACTCATTGTGGAATTGGCTAAACTATCCGTATGGAGTTTTGCCCGTCCACCTCTGCTCATGAGCAATGCCTTTGCTGTGACGCACAGACTTTCTAAGTCTGCTCTAGAAGCTAGAGAAGGATTTATGTTATCGAGCTCTTCCTGTATTTTGAATGCCTTTTCTATATATCTATTCAAAATTTCTAGCCTGCACTCAACCTCGAATGGTTCGATGACTGGGGTACTCTGAATGGAGCGCTTAATGCGTTCAATGTCGCGAACCACATTATCATGCGACTGTAGCCAGCAGTCGGCTTTACTAAAATTCGACTCGTCTAGTTCTCTGCTCTGAACTTGCTTGCATCTTTTACTAGGCATTTTGATTCTGTTTTATTAAAATCGGTGTATTGAGAAATTTGAATAATAGCTGGCGATTATCAAATCTAACGCTAATATACTAATGGACAGCTACAATGTCTAATATATTAGACTGGCACGTTTTAAGTTAAACTGCCTAAATATGCACAAACTCAAAAGTGTGCCTAATATATTTGGCCGGCACTGTTCTATTAGTTAGCGCAGCTGATCGACGCAAAGCAAACACAAGTTCAATAACTCGAATTAATATTTGAGTTATCAAACGTTGGCAGCGCAGCTACAACAGAACAAATATTCGGCAGCGGCGCAGGCGCTAGCAGAATCAAGATCGACGGCTGGCGCAACGAGAAAGCGCACAAGCAGCAAGTGCGAAGAGAAACGCTGCAAATTTAAAGTCGCTAGACGAATGCACAAAGCCAACGCACGATTGCTTGTTGCTTTGTGTGTGCCTATGTACAGCTGTAACCGTTTGCAGACCGAGCTGCAACGACGGACAGTGGACACAAGTACCAAAGAAAAAGCAACGGCAAATTGGTAAAGCGCAACGACCCAGCCGAGAATTTGGCGCGACTAAAATTTTCTCTTATGTATTTATGTATGTATGTATGTATGTATATATACATGCGTGTGTATATATTTATATGTAAATGTATATACTGGGAATAATTTAATGCCAAGCGCAACCAGTTTAAATAATACAAATACATATGTATATCAAGTTCAAATTTGACTTAGTTTCTTTATTCAAACTTTATTCAACTGTACATGCATTTAATAATGTGACAATGTCGGTACAAATAATTATTCCGAATGCCAAAAAAAGTCACGGTCCACTTTGCAGCAAATAAGCGCAGTTATGTACATACATACGTATTGTCACTTGGAAATTTGCATTTATTTATTTTGCACAAGCCGACAATGTTGGTACACACATGTGTGGCCGAAACTTAATTTGCATTCGTTACCTGTGCACTTCCCTGACAATTATGGAAAGTCATATGGATGCTGGATGAACTTGCCAAGATCCAAACCCAATGTGAGGCACAAGTTCAGCAATCCACGTACAGGAACGAATCCAACGAAGAACGAAGTCCAGCGGCGACCAAGAAAAGCCAAAGTCCACCCGGGGGCGCCAAAATGTTCAGCTAAAGCTGGAAACTTGCCGGTATGGCAAAAGCTAAGGTCCAATGTATTTGATTTACTTCCAAATGAAGTAAATCTAACGATAATGGCAGACTGCTTTTGGCTCGCACTGGATATTAAGAAATTGCAAAGAAAAGCGAACTGCACAGTCTGAACTCGATTTGCTAAGTGATTTTATTTTATCGTTTATGCTCGCTCTCATGCGCGTGTGGAACGCATTGAGAGACAGCGCGAGAGAGCAACATATGTGCATAGAACTTATAGCTGAGAACAGACAGCGCCTAACAATTACATATATATATATGTGCAAACAATTCATTATTTTTTACTTAAATCTAAACTTCAATATTCTTAATAGCTAATGCAATTCTTAAAACTATGAAATGACCAAACAGCAATCTAGCTGTTTTTGCTCAAAAAATTATAACAGCACTGCACCCCAGCGACGATAGTCGATTTTGATACTAGAGGCTAACATAACAAATAACAAGAGTATATATATTCTTGATCAGAATGCCAAGATGAGTCGATAAAGCTATGTCCGTCCGTCTGTATGAACGCAAGGATCTCAGAAAGTTTAAGAGCTAGAATAACCAAATTTATTATCTAGATTCTCCAGTCTCTCTAGTCCAAAGGACGAGTTTGTGTATTTTTTCTGATATACCCCCCACTTCCCCCGCAATTCCTATTTTTTCCATAACTCCCGTAGTTTTTGGAATTTCGAAGTATAATTTGGTAACTACATTCCGTTAGTGTTTATGTGTCTATATCTCTTTTGATTTTTACTATACCATAGTACCAATCTTAAATAAAATAAGATTGCAATGGTATAACGAAAATGTGCGTTGCCGGACTACAACCTTAATTAAACACAAATCGTTATGTTCAAATCCAACTCTTCAAATATTATAATTAATTATAAACTATTCTCCTTCAACATCCTCCTCACGTTGAAAGAGCCTACTTTCAATAACAAATAAACTAGCTCAATCGGAGGGGCGCCAGCTTGTAGATTGGGCGCCTGAGGATGCCTTTAGCGGTCTTCACGTCTGCAACTCGGACCTTTCCGTTTGTAGATTGGGCGCCTGAGGATGCCTTTAGCGGTCTTCACGTCTGCAACTTGGACCTTTCCGTCCTTTCCAGGAATTGTTGCTATCACTCGGGCCAACAACCATTGTTGCGCTATTATCTTCTTGAATGATGATGAGTTACCTAACCGACAGGTTCGGCTTCTTTTCGGTCCACGAGATGAGTGTGTGCACGTAATTTCTCTGCCAAAGTGACCAAAACTGTTGTTTGAGATATGTCACATGCTGCCATCTATCCAAAAAGCGCATCTACTTGCCGGGTGAATCTGAATCTCGGTAGAGTGCTGCTTCTGGCGCTGGCCTCCACGTCTAGAAACATTGTTTGCAGCTCCTCGTATGTTAGGTGGGTGTTGGCAATGTTCTTGTGAACCATCGTTTTCGCCGCCTTCACCGTAGCTTCCCATAGGCCTCCAAAATGTGGTGATCTAGAGGGAATAAAACTAGATTCGAAGCCTTTAGATGAGCTGTATAAGTTGATTATCTCAATGGCTGATTCGTTTAACATTTGATTCTTTAACTCTTCTCCAACAAAATTAGTTGGGTTGCAATGAATCGCCATATGCATAGCAGAAATGTGTTTGCAGGTAGCTCAGAAACCAATTCAATATGAATGGCCTTCGATGCGAAGCAGACAAATATTGCCGCATATGTTTTATACGGAGGTTTGCCTCCAAGCTTGTTGGATGTAAAAAGGGGCCGCAGAAATCAACTCCGGTGAGTAAAAACTGATCTGGCGGTATATTACCCATCAGTTGCTTCATTAGACGGGGCTTATAGTGGAAACAGTTGATACATCCACGAACGACCTTTCGTATTGATGACCCAAATTCTCTCACGCAGCATGGAAAGCAATATTCTGGGTCCGGCGTGAAAGTTGCTGCGATGTAAATGTTCCACATATAGTTTTGTAAAGCGATGGTGCTGTGGTAGTAGAGCTTGATGTTTCTCCTCATATGATAGTTCTGCGTTTGAAAGGCGACCACTAACTCTCATCAAACGCACAATACTGTTGTCAAGTTTCAGTTCTTGCAAAAATGGCGACATTCGTTGTAGCATAAGTTGAAGAGATGCTATAATTTCATACGAAATATGTGAATAATTTGGAGATACGATGAACAGTTCTCGATTATTGATTGTAGAATAGATATTTGGTGTGCGCTGTCAGCATGTATAAAAACAAGTGTTGCTTTCGTATGGACTTCGATTGGCGGTTTTGGGAGCCCTCCAAAAATAGACCTGTTCAACATAAATGTCCAGTTTTCTTTCGAATTTCCGCCAAACTCGGCCTAGTAGAAGGGCGCCACAAAGTTAAAGTTTCGGTAACAATTGGACTTTCATTGGCGCCACCTTCGATTTTCCCACTAGAAGGTCGACTTCAATGCCAAGATGTGCGCGAACGTATATGCAGCAACCGTATGCTCTTTCGGAAGCATCTGCGAATCCATGTATTTTGCAGCGATGGGTCGGAGATGTGAAAACATATCGTGGAATTTCCAACTTGGCTAGATCCTTCAGATCTTCTAGAAAGTCCATCCACTTTGCGTTTGGTAATTGGTTCATTTCCCTGGTATTCGTAACGAAATACGAATACATCACGACGAGGTTGCTATGCCACTCGAACTGTTTTCGTAACATCTTGATCCTCAAGAGCGACGCTCAGACGTTCGTACGAATTTTGTAAGTTGTAATCCTGCTTTAGAAAGGATCTTTACCGTTTCATCCTTTTTCTCTTGTAATAGAGATAGCTCGCCTGCACATGTCAGAAAATCGCCCACGTATAAGTCATTGCTTAGTGTACCTACAGGGTACTCAAACTCAGATGTGATGGATGCTTCTTAACGCAAGAAATGGAGCTGCTGACATTCCATATGTAATGGTATTAAGTTGATACGTTACATAGTATCCATTGGTAACGATGAACGATATCAGGAACTGTCGATACATTTTTGCGATGTCGCCAGTAAGTGGTTATCTGGATAATCGAAAAGACAAGAATATAGTAATTAAGACTTGTTGAACCGTGGGTTCCACTCCACTATGGTCGAAATCGCCTTTTTTGGGGCATAAAGAGTATATTAGGTTTGCGCAATGGGGCATATATGAACACCAACACCGATTTAGCGTTTTGTTATTTGTTGTTGTATTAAAATAAAGCTGCGTTTTTGCTAAACATAATAAGGCGAGAGGGTGGGGGGGGGGATTGGGGGATGAACCGACCGGTCCAAAATAAAGAGGCCGCTGCTCCATAGTGGGTAGCCACATACTGCATCGGCTATAGGATGGGCGGGAGTGCTTGGACAGGAACATGAAATAATAAATTGTCAAGTTTATTTAACCAATTTAATGATTGTCACGATGAACAGTTTTAAATAAAAATACACTCTGCTATTAAAAAACAAGTAGAGAAGCTAAAGTCGGGTATCCCGACTTTGAAATACTCTGTACATATTTGTAGAATAATTATGCGTGTATGTGTGTGTTTGTGTGTGTCTGTGGATGTCTCTTGTGCCTGAGCAAAGCAGTAACAACAACAACAGCTGCGGGCACTACTTGGTCTTATGTACATATATGGCTATAACGTCCTGTTAAATTGCCCCAGATGAAACTTGGCATTTGGACTTACAAGGTGTGTTCCAAAGTAAACAAGACTTTTTGAATCTAGCGTCCCCTGGTGGCGCTATCCAAATGTCGACTGGTGCGTTAATTGCAATAATTGCTTGTTCATTTTCAAATGTCTATGCTTCACAAATATTTTTTCAAGCAATACTGCCACCAACATAGAAATTTCTATTTTATGCGAGCAAAACGTCGAGCTCAACTCTTAAATGTACCACGCACCAAAAAGGAAAAAATGAAAAAAAAATTTTTTAATCATAAAAAAAAAGTATTAAATTAGTAATTAAATTACTTTATTAAATTAAAGACATGTTCATGTACAGTTTTATCAGCATACATTTACATCAGAATCGTGTCTGTGCGTGTTTATATGCGTGTATGTATGCAGCACAAAATTGAACCCAAGCAGTAACAACAACAACAGCTGCGGGCAGCGCTGCAAGCAGAGCATGGGCAGCGATTTTATTTATGGCTATAACTTTCTTCAGAATTGACCTATCATGATGACACTTGGCATACAGACAAATAACCACGAACTGGATGTATGTGCCAAATTTCAAAATTCCAAGAACTACCGGAGTTAGGAAAAACACGAATTCCGGGGGAGTGGGGGGGGGGGGGGGTATATCAGAAAAAAAACACAAACTCGATCTGCCTGGGGCTTAGGGGAACCTGAATGCCAAGTTTGGTTATCCTAGCTATTGTACTTGCTGAGATCGTTGCGCTCATACAGACAGACGGACGGACGGACGGACAGACGGACATAGCTATATCGACTTGTCTTGTCATCCTGATCAATAATATATATACTTTGTGGGGTCTGCCACGCCTCCTTCTGTGTGTTACATACATGCGCACAAAACTAGTGTAGCCTTTCACCCTTTGGGTACAAGCTAAAATAAATTCATTAATTAAGTTAAATTAAAATATTCAATAATATGTACATATATACATACCTACAAAAGTAAGACATGTTAATGTACAGGTTCAACAGATACATTTACATCATCGTGTTTATGCGTGTTTAAATACGTACAGGAATAAGTCAAAGCAGCAACAACAACAACAGCTGTCATACTGACCAATAATATATATACTTTGTGGGGTCTGCCACGCCTCCTTCTGTGTGTTACATACACACGCACTAAACTAGGATACCCTTTTACCCTTTGGGTACAGGGTATAAAAAGAAACCTTCGGCGTGAATCAAACCCAATATCGCCACACTTTAAATGTAATTTAATATTAATCTCGAAACTGAAGTAGCCACAATTTATATTTACTACAACACACTGTGGTGAAAAATCGATGCAAAAATTGTTAATTCTAAGTGTAATTATTTATATTTATTATATACCCCTGTAAAAGAATAAAATGTGCAATGAATAAAATTACGTTTAAGCCAAAAATAAACATTGTTGGACTTGTATCTTTTTATAGCCTGTACCCAAAGGGTAAAAGGCTATACTAGTTTTGTGCGAATGTATGTAACACAGAAGGAGGCGTGACAGACCCCACAAAGTGTATATATTATTGATCAGGGTGACAAGCCGAATCGATATAGCCATGTCCGTCTGTCCGTCCGTGCGTCCGTCCGTCCGTCTGTATGAGCGCAACGATCTCAGCAAGTACAATATAGGTCAATTCTGAAGAGAATTATAGCCATAAATAAAATCGCTGCCCATGCTCTGCTTGCAGCGCTGCCCGCAGCTGTTGTTGTTGCTGCTGCTGTGGTTCAACTAATTAATTTTTCTTTTTGTGGAGAGTACAGGCTATTTTACGTTATCGTAAAAATCGACTTAAAACTTAAATATTATGTACATTTTATTATGATATACTGTTTCCATTGTGCTCCTTTACCATTTACCACTCTCCATGGCATAGAATTCACCAATTTCTTAATGTGAACGATTCATATAATGTGTATGAGTAGAACGACTATAAAATAAATAAACATTTCTCATATTGTTTGTAATTAAGAATACATTCATCAAACACTTAATAATATTTATTTTTTTTTATAGCTCCTCCTAAGCAAGTCATTATAAGAGATAACGATAACGTCGAGAGGTCAACGGTTGTGGGTCCATATGGTGAAGGTGATGTGGTTTCATTAAAATGCCAAGCCGTGGGAGGTATGTATTAGGCTTTTACTCGTATATCTTTATTTTTTTTAAACAGGGGCATAGACTCCGACCCGTTTTATTCACACAAACCTAATATACCATATTTACCGATGGGTAAATATGCCTGATGGGCACAAGAAATAAAAATACAGAGAATCGGCAATATTATAAAATAATATATACTATATTTAACAGACTCGCCTTACAAATTCACAATTTTTTAAGAGAAAACAAGAAAGGAATTCTAGAGTCGCGCACGCTCATCTCTTAAATACCCTGTACCCACAAAAAATCTCACAAAAAAAAACATTATAAAAATATATTTTAAAAATTAATTTCAAAACAAGAAAGAACGCTACAATCGAGCAAGCCCGACTGGGAATTATCCTGTACACAGACAAACTTCAGACACTGACTTAACAGAAGAAAAAGGAAGAAGAAAAGCGAACTTTGACAATGAAGCTTGTGGGCGTAGTACTGGAGTGAAACTGTTTCGCTTTTTTCTTAGAATTGGCCGATGGGGATGAAAATATAAAACAAGAGTAGAAAATTTTTAGAGATTGCTTTAGCAAAGTTTTGTTTTTGTAAGTTTGAGAATGTAGACAGTAATGGACAAATCTGGATACCAACTTTAGTTATTTATTTTTATTTCTGACGAATATCTGTCAATATCCTAAACATAAACAAGTAAACAAGAAAGAACGCTACAGTCGAGCAAGCCCGACAGTAAAATAGCCTGTACTCTCCACAAAAAAGAAAAATTAAAAAAAAAATTTTAAAAAAATTAAATTATTAAAAAAAATGAATGAATGAATGAATGAATTAATTAAATTAAATTAGAATACATGTTTATGTTCAGTTTTAACAGCATACATTTACATCACGTACCTATGCGTGTTTATATGGGTGTATGTATGCAGCACAAAGTTGAACCAAAGCAGCAACAACAACAACAGCTGCGGGCAGCGCTGCCGACAGAGCTGCAGGCAGCGCATGAGCAGCGATTTTACTTATGGCTATAACTTTCTTCAGAATTGACCTATCTCATCCTGATCAAGAATATATATACTTTGTGGGGTCTGCCACGCCTCCTTCTGTGTGTTACATACATGCGCACAAAACTAGTATAGCCTTTCACCCTTTGGGTACAGGCTATAAATATACAGGATATGCATTCAGATATTAAAAATAAAAACAATAGAAACAGCAACAAAAAAATTAAAATTAAATATAATTACAATAATTTTTTTTTTTTTAAAGTAAAGATATTAAAGAGCATCAAAAAATATTATTCAGACCTTAAGAAATTAAGTATGTCTGATTTCATCGAACTGACAGAGCTCTCATGGCCAAAGAGATGGCTCAATTGATTATAGTTGCTACATAGAACCCGAAACGAACTGTGCAAAGCGTAGCACAGCGATTAAGGCTTAAGGGAGCAAAAAATCGTATAGGTCTTTGAGGAACCGTAAAGTTAAGCATCAAATAGTACACCTAAGCCGCTAACAGTGTAAATCCGTTCTAAAGCAATGTTATTGAAATAATATGAAACGAAGTAAGGCTTGCATGGGTGGAACGTCATTAGTTTACATTTAACAAAATTTAGGTACAACAGATTCCAGGAACACCACAATTGGAGGGCATTGAGATCAAACTGTAAATTATTATGAAACTGAACATCATTATAAAAGGCAATACAATTCAATTTCTTAAAATTAGCTTTTTTAAAGGGGGACGGCGGAGTATAGTACATTTCAATATTAACAACCAACTCTAATGTTGGATGGTGAACATCTTCGGGAAGGGATAACGGCAGTTTTCTGTTTAAAACCGTATTTGACACAACATTTACGAATACAAGGTCTAGAAGTTTCTTTGACGAGTTTAACGCTACAGTTGAGCAAACCCTACAGTAAAATATCCTATAATCTCCACAGAAAAGGAAAATTTAAAAAAATATGTAAAAGAAATTATATTAAATCATGAAAGGAATGCTAAAGTCGAGCGAGCTCAACTCTTAAAACTCCTGTACCTCCCACCAAAAAGGAAAAACCAAAAATATATATATATGTATATGTGAATAAACAAAGACAAACTTGACCTGCCTAGGGCTCAGGGGAACCTGGATACCAAGTTTGGTCATTCTAGCCCTTGTACCTTCTAAGATCCTTGCGCTCATACAGACGGACAGACGGACATGGCTACATAGACTCGGCTTGTCTCCCTGATCAATAATATATATACTTTGTGTTGCATACATTCGCACAAAACTATTATAGCCTTTCACCCTTTGGGTACAGGCTATAGAAAAAATATCAATGAGATCAATAATAATATAATTTATTTTATTTTATTTAATTTTTAATACATTTCATTTTAAGTAACATCTCGAATACTGACCGAAACTGCGTCATGGTAACTATATACCGTATTAAACATGCGTTATAAGTAGTGGTAGGTGAATTCAAGTCTAGTAATGAACGGAATTGCTTCATTAACAAGAATTAATATGTCCTGTAATCATGAGATCTAGAAAGGCACATATTACAATCTCCTAAAACTACAGACTTGCCATTCAAAAATGCGTGCTTTTGAAATAAGCTCTCAAATTCTCTTGAAAATGTGCGCAATGGGTAAGACGGAGATTTATATACTACTAAGAATCCGATAGACTTATATTTAAACACGGCATACTCCAAAAGAGCCGAGCCGGACACATGTCTGCCACTAGAGAAAAGTTTAGCATCATCGAATATTTCATTATAAGGATGCTTCTTCTACCGCGCTCTATTCGATTGCTGTTCGACATCTAAACGTACTCCTATAGTAAAACCTGGTATATCATATACTTCATTGGAGTACGTTGAAGTCTTAACAAAACATAAAATTGAAGACCGAAGCATAAGATTCACAGAACGAATGTCTTCAATATGACAGTTTATACTTTGAGTATTGTGAAAAAAGACATTTAAGTCTGAACTTTTGATTAAATAATCAAAGTGTATGTGAAGAAACTTGACAGAGCGCAAATTGTCTAGCTCTTTGTCAACCTTCGATTTGGGGTCTGGGTGGGGAGCAACAAAATCCTCAACTATATAAAGGCCAGGTGCACTCGTTGCTCTACTACAAGCTACATATAATGAATCGCATTTCATGTTGAGGCAAGTGTGAACCACCACTTTGCTATATGTAGCTCCCTGGCTCTTATGAATGGTTATACCTTCTGTAGGCTTAACAGGAAATTGCTCACGGTCAATGGTAACTTGCTCGTTTGATTTATATTCAAAACTCTTTGTAGTTTTCAGAGGTTCATCATGGTGAGTACATTTTGATCGAGCATTTACTCCTACACTATCTTCAAAGAATTTAATCCATAAAAGATTTGGATTATTGACTGAATTGAAGCCTATCTCCATTAAAATACCTGTTGTTCCATTTACTAATCCATCTGCTGTGTCAACATTGACAGTTACCATATATTTCGCAGTTTTCAAAATTAAGGAGCTACATACTCGTACATAAACCTTGTAACTGAGAACTCTTGAAATTTGTTACTAACTTAAGATACTTATTCCTAGTTTCCATGTTGAGATATTTAGCCTTAATGGAATCCCGAGCATGAGATATAAATTGCTCAGTTTGAATTGAGTTTAATTTTTCTGTATTATACCTATCGAATTCAGCATTACTAGTAAACAGATGAATAACATCATCCGGAACTTAACGACTATCAACAATCCTGCAACCTAATATCAGCAGGAGTCATTTTGCCATTTGCCATATTACAAAGGACTGGTCTTCTTGCTGTCTCATAATCTCAATAAGCTCAAAGAACTTGAAGCACCCCCATAGAGCAGACTATGACACTATATGGATTATGAAATTCTGATGTGGATTGAAATATCCATCTATTACCTACTGGACGTAGCTGTCTCAGATCGCCAAACACGAAAACAGAACAAATGGTATTTTCGGCAAAATCTATTTATTTGATTCAAAATAGTCTCCTTCTGCGTCAATACAGTTTTTTGTACGATCCAAAAGCATGTCGAACGAGTGTTTTAGCTCGTTGGCCGGTATGGCCGCCAGTATGCCGGTGCAAGCCTTTTGAATGGCCTCTACGTCTGCATAACGCTTTCCTTTCATGGGCAAATGCATTTTTCCGAAAAGGTAGAAGTCGCACGGTGCCATATCAGGTGAATACGGCGAGTTGTTAATGGTTAAAATTTGATTTTTGGTCAAATAATCGGTCACAAGCGTCGATCGATGAGACGGCGCATTATCGTGCAACAAAAGCCAACTTTCATCTTCGCGATATTCGGGCCGAACACGTAGAATACGGCGCACCAAACGCTTCAAAACTTCATGGTAGAATACCGCATTAACGTTTTGCCGGATGGAAAAAATTCTTTGTGGACAATACCCTTGGAATCATAAAAACGAATCAGCATTGTCTTCACTCTAGACTTCTCCATGCGCGATTTTTTGGGTTTCGGCTCGTCCGGTGCCTTCCATTCAGCACTCTGGCGTTTCGTTTCGGGATCATATTAGAACACCACATTTCGTCACCAGTCACAATATTGTAAAGGAAGTTTTTGTCCTTTTTGACCTCTTTAATGATGTCCTTCGAATGTTGGATTCTGAGCAATTTTTGTTCGTCAGTCAATTTGTGCGGGACAAACCGTGCACACACCTTTCATAAGCCCAAATGTTCGGTCAAAATGCGATAAATTGAATCGTATTTTGGAGATGTTCAATTCCATTTCCATCAATTTCAATGATGATTTCAGCTGATTTTTGATGAATTCACGCACAGTTTCGATGTAATTTTCGGTGATCACGAAATTTGAATGGCCCACATGTTGATTGTCATTTATGTCCTCACGACCACTTTGAAAATGTTGAAACCACTCGTGCACTCTGCTACGGGATAGGCAATCATCGCCATAAACTTGTTCCATCAATTGAAACGTTTCGGTAAAAGTTTTACCAATTTAAAAACAAAATTTAATGTTGGCTCTTTGTTCGAAGCTCATTTTCGCACCGATAATAGAAACATACTGACACTTAAAACGCAATAACTTCACTTCCAATCGGTGAAATGTCATGAAATTCTCACTGGACAAACGATAAAAATTGCAGATTCTAACGCACTAGTCCTTGTATTAATGAATGGAAAAGTGATATAGGCCTGCTTTTGCCAACCCCAGCTCCCCCACCAACGAATTAATAAAACACTCTTTTTGATTTTGCGTTATGTAAGACATGCTTTATTATTTATTTATTTTGAGGATCGTATTAAAGTTGCAAAACTTTCGGGGGATATAAATGGTGGGAGTTTAATTACTCTTAAAACACCATTAGACGCATCTGGGACTTCCTCAGTAGCATTTATATTTACAACGTTAATTTGAGAGCTGATTTCCGGAAAAGCTAAAACCCTAAATTCCTCATCTAATACGACTTGGTTAACTGAATTCTCCTCATTTGTATCTGCCTCCCTTTCTAAGGCGCTATTAAGTGCAGACCCTAACTCGTTATCATCGATAACATTTCATTTCCAAAGGTTCGTGTCAATTTGATCCCTTTTACTACTACAAAAGTCTTCACAATCTAAATCTATTAATTCTACCTTTTTATCTCTCCAAGGGTAATATAACATTTTTAATTCCCTAAAATAACCCTGCCTATCATTATTAATATTAAATCTCCTATACCTTATTATAGATGGATTTTTCTTTTCTCTAATGAAACCACTACCATCGCAAAGAGCAAATACGGTGTGTTGTCAAAATGTCACCATCTTCTTCTTCGGCTTTTACTAAACCTATACTTGGCAGCAAAATCTTCCAAGCATAAGCCCTCGAGACAATTTGGACACTGAACATAATGGTCAAGCAATCCTACCACGAAAATATCGGTTGAATTTTCAGGTAAATTTTGAAGCTGTTGCCTAGGCTTTAGCATTCTGACACGACGCTCTGGTAACGAAGTATTTATATATATTTCTGCGTTACTTGTCTCCGATAATCGCATACCCATACAGCAGTAAACGGCTTCTTGAGCAGAAATTATAGTACCACAAATAAATTTGTGACCTATATCCTGTAGCTTTTGCTTAATGCTGAAATTGCACCTATTAATTTCTTCAACAGAATCTCGTATCAATTTTAAAATACCCCTTTGGGATTTGTTTATGTAATTAATAACATAGCTACAGCAAGCGTATGGGTCCAATATGAATTAAATATCCATATTGGCTCTTTGGGTAGAAAGAAGGTGTCTGTTGTAAGTATTCACCTTAATAGCTTCACAAGTTATTTTAAGAAATATTTGGGGTTTCTTTAAACTAGACCTAATGGCATATTTATACTGCTCATAGCTAAGATTAATTTGATCGTGAGACAGAAAATTGTCAAATATACTTAAGCGATCAATACTATCACGATCAAATGAAAATGTTAAAATGCTTTGTATTTTTGCAAAATTATTGCGATGAACAGAAATTTCTTGAGCCTCTTCTGGCAATGGTAATAATATAGGAGGATATGGAATACCGAAGCGACCGATTTGATTCCCCCTTATTTCTCCCTTGCATGAGTTAGAATGGTCAGGCTTCTGGTATTCAATGTACTGAGCTAACTCAGCACACGAAACATTTGTGCTTACAAATTGGTCAATAAAATTTATTACTGGAGGAAAAGACGTATCGTCAGTTAAATCGACAATAGAAGCATCTTTCAACCAAAACATGCCATGTATATGAGGTGAACCCCTGTGCTGAAATTCAACTCGCCAATAATATTTAACAACATTATGCCTACCGAAAATCCCCCCTTCTTTTTTCATTAATTTAAAAACCTGCCTAATACGGTAATGAAAATATCTGGCGCAAGTAGCGGGATCTGCTCTTATTAAACGTGCCTTTTCTTCATACGCTAAAGCTGATGCTACTTCCTTAGAAATATCAAACCTATCAACATTTTTCTTAAGTAAAACTAATAACTCTGACCACCTTTTTTCAGCTTCCCAATGAGCAGGAGATGTGCGAATGCCTTTTAATACCCTATAACCTTCATCGTGACTTATTAGTTGATCTATACAAGTATGGTCTTCACTGAGTGCGTTAGCAGCTGTAATGCCGTGAGGGGCGCTGTGCTTACGTAAGCAAATAGATGTGTTATTACGTATTTGAATCAGCTCTAACTTCTTGTAATTATAAAATAGATTATCCGTTCTACAAGCTCGGACCTAACAACTGTTGTAAAACATGGGGAAGATTTTCTTTTTTCGCCAGCAAATATGGTTGGAAATGATAGTTCCTCTGAATCAGAGTCTGCAGCCATATCAAGAGGTCTTTGGCCTTCACCAGGAGCAATTGTGATACGCGCAAGGATATTGTGTGCATGTGTGCTGTCTAACAATGTTTATTGCCCCCCTGGATTTATTTGCTCTATCTCTAAGTTTAAATCTGCCTATTCAGAAGTATTTTGTATACCTTCCTCAACAACTACTCTGTCTACTTGAGACGCTATAAACGGAACGGCATCGGATGGAGAAGAAATCATCCACTGCTCATTAAGTGTCACGTTATGCTTACAATACAACTCTCTATTAATCAGATATCTAATTGCACTGGCAATTTTAGAAGGCCTAATGGTTTCAGCCATAAAATTATGACTGCTGAACAACCTCTGCTTCATGAAAAGCTCGTGGAAGAGAAGTAACCACGTTTGAAACTGGATTTGGGACGTTAACAACAGCTCCTTTTAGACCACTTTCGTGACCGTATCCAAGGAATAAAGCCCCACCATGAAAGGAAGGCTAGGAGATATTAATCTTTCCTCCAAAGGTGTTAATTCTTTGAGGCAATCGGACAATGTGGGAAAATCTAAGCCATTTGTGATAGCTGCCTTAGGTGCCCTACGAGATTTAATATTTCTAGAAATAAATATACCTGCCAGACTAAAAATAGATATGCAAAGTTGACTAAACCCTTCAGTATTTGCGAGTTCGTTTATCTCCTCAATATATGCCCGGGGTACCTTATCAATTTGGTGAGGAAACCAAAGGCCTTTATAGCAAATGCAAATTCTATCAGGACCCAATTCGACTACCGTGTTGAAATGGTCAATTTGATGTTCAATTGTGCTAACTCTGACATGCATATCTTCTTCCAAAACATTTGTTATTTGTTCCCTATTGCGAATAGCATTTCGTCGGTTTTCTGGTACTCTATTTTGGATTAGGCTTCTATGCTGTCTAACTCTCTGAGTCAATTTTTTTAAAAGTCAAACGATTCCTGTCTTGCTAAAATTCTAGCTCTTTGTCTTTCCCTTGTGTTAGGAACTTGCATCCACGTTTCTATAAATTGGATTCGCCCTTGCCTGAGACCGACGCAGAGTGCCGCAAAGAGTCGGCAGCCTGCTTCTGTTCCCTATACTCTGAGTTCTGTCTACGTGTTGAATGTTGCTGCATTAGCAGTCTGCTCTTGTTCCCTTATTTCTAAATTTTGCCGAAGAATTGACCTCTGCATTGAGTCGGCAGCCTGCTCCTGTTCCCTTATTTATACATTTTACCGACGAATTGAGTGCTGCTGATTGTTTGAAAGTGGCTCGACTTGTCTATAGTGCAAATTTTTCCTACAAATTCAATGAGCTTCAATATTATAATTCCTCTCCCGCTAGCTATATTCCGAATCAGTCCTTCTTACTTGGTTTCTCGCTCTTTGTCTTTCTGACCTAGCAGCAGCAGATTGACTTTTCAATCGAGGCATAATTATTAAAGTTAATGAAATTTCAATAGATAAATTAAAAAATAATATTTTCAAAATATATAAACAAGTAAAAAAGCTAAAGTTGAAATACTCTGTACATATGTTTAGAATAATTATAGAAATTTTAGTTCGAAATACGGGAGTTAGAGAAAATTAAAAAAATATAACAAACTTGCAAAGTTTGGTTTCTCTACCTCTTATAGTCTCTGAGATCCAGGTGTTCATACGGACAGACAGACAGGGCTAGATCGACTCGTCTTGTCATGCTGATCAAGAATATATATACTTTGTGGGGTCTGCCTCGCCTTCTTCTGCCTGTTACATTTTCAGCTCCCGCAAACCTAATATACTCTTGTATATTTTATGTACAGAGTATAAAAATTAAAAAAATAAATTGAGCAATATAAACAGAGTCTTAAAAAGGACTATTTATGATAAAGGCAGAATTTGGGAAATAAAAAAAATATGTTGAAGGCGAAATAAGAAAGACTTCATAAAGACAACGCCAAAAATATATATAAATAAAAAGGTAAACTCACTTCTTGTAAGTGCCGAAGGCAAAAAATACACATATACATATATTTATAAAAATACTTTAAACACTACTAAGCACTTACAAAATTAAATTTACCCTGTTTAAATTGTAAAATCGCACCGTGAATGTGGTGCCGCACAGAAGTTAATGCAAAATCCAACTAAATCACACAAATTGTTTGGTACGATTGTTGACTTCATGCAATACAGTCCTTTTGTGACCTGACCTATTTTATTGAGTTTTTTGGGAACATGTGGAATCACACGGTTTTATTGGCAACTATAACAGGTCAACAGTTAAAAGGGATGCGTTGGCAGTTTATTTGCCGGTATTTCATCAGCAGGTACTTTTTAGGATGTCTCTCAAAAATTAGTGAATCCTGTTTAAAATCTTTACAAAAATGTCTCCTAAATGACATTGAACCTTTTCCAGGTAATCCACGAAAGATTGTACACGATAGCTATATTAAAAAGGATATGAATAACATAACAGTAGAATAACAAATCACAGCTTCAGTTTGTTGGGCGAAAATTTGTATCGTTTATAACTCTTCTTAAAATCGACTTGGATGAAATTGAAAACAAATTAGATAATTATATATTGACTAGCAGGTATTGCCCGTCTTAACCCGGCTCAATATAATGTTTCCAATTGTATTTATTTTGTGTGTGCATAACCTTCCCATATGCTTTCACCTTTAAGTTACCAGTAGGAAGGCATTTAAGGTATTTAAATGAACATTTTCTGTTCTTGACAAAAAATTGTTCAGTAGTCCGTTACATTTTTGTTCTTGCCAAACTATTTCGTTAAACGAACATGACCACTATAACTAATATTTTTTAAAGCTCGTTTTCCCCCCTTTGGAGCTAGAATTTTCCAAAAGCCTTTCTTAGTGTGCTCCTACACTATGATGGATACTATGAAAGGATACTTGAATCAAAATTTCATCTTTTACCGTTTGGGCTGTGCGTTGATCACCAATTAGTCAGGACAAACTGTTTTATATATAGAGAAACCGCAACGTTTTACGATAGACTATGTGCAAAAAAAGGGGAATAATTATAAGGGTATATCCTAATTTTAAATTCACATTTGAGTCTTTTCGTGCCATATTGAGTCAATACGGTCACGCACAAACTCGGAATATGAAACACGGCACACGTGTCAATGCCGTGCAGCGATGAGCCACGATCAAAAAGCACTGACAATTCTCATCTCAATTTGCTAGAGTAAGACTTTCGATAGTTGAAGCCACCGATAGCATCAAAATATCGAAGTTTGAATGGAATAAGCAGAATATTTAAATAATAAAATCTAATTATTTATTGAGATCAATAAGAACAAATCATATACATACATACATCTGCCCGCAATACGAAGCAGAATATGCGTAGCTCCGTTATTCGGTTTCTGCTTTACTATCGCTTACGCAGTCGTTGTCTAGCGACGGTAACTGTAAACTTTTGGCGTTTTGCCTTTGCAATTAACATTAAATGGTCAAAACGAAAGAAGAAGAGCGAGCCAATGACTTGCAGTTGTTGTTTTTAGAGCATTATTTTTTTTACAATCAAACAACTGTGTTCGATTGCCCAATGTATACATTAATACGAATGTACATACATGCTATATTCATACACAGGCATACATATGTATGTTTCTCTTTACTTTTTCAACCGTACGTAGAGAACCGGACACATAGACACGAACTGTTGCTTGTTGTGTGTGAGTGTGTGTATGTGATGTCCCCAACTATTTGATATTTGTTGTTGCTGCATAAAGTTATTAATGAAAACACTAATGCCAAATGCACTAAACAAAGAAAAAATTACTTTAAAAAATGTTATATAATTTTCAATTAATTAACACTTCTTGCTCTGCCAGTGCAAGACGAATGTACAAACATACACATGTAGATACATATGTACATACATAGATGTGCACATATGTGACACTCACACAGTGTCTCACATGTTGCTTTGGCTATTTCAATCGTTTGCACGCAACTACACGAACAGCTGTTTGCATGTGTGTGTGTGTGTATGTATACTTAGTTGTCCCCAACTGTTTGATATTTTGTATTGTTTGTTCTGCCTGCTTTTGTAAAATGCATATTTTGAAAATCCTTGAATGCAAAGTTGTAGATTTAGTTACGTAGATTACATTATTCAAATTTTAAATCGATCGGACTAAATTTATAACACAAACTTTTCATTTGAAATAGTGAATAAATATTAAAACCCCAATAATTCAAGCTCCAACACAAATTTCGAAAATCTAAGTATGCAGTTTTGTTTGTATTCTTTAATTGATTTTAGAAACCAAATTTTATGTCGATCGGCTAAAAAATGCGGATTTTTCAAACAAACTTTGGATCTCGTTTTCTCCCCTTTGGAGCTCGAATTTTCCAAAATCCCTTCTTAGTGCGCATCTACACCATGATAGGATACTTGAGCCCAAATTTCAGCATCCTAGCTTTTACCCTTTGGGCTGTGGGCTGTTGACGCGGTTTCCTTTTGTGCCCCAAGAAAACCCCAATAATTCAAGCTCCAACAAAAAATTTAAAAACCGAGTATGCAGTTTTCTTTGTATTCTTTAATTGATTTTAGAAACTAAGTTTTAAGTCAATCGGTTGAAAAATGCGGATTTTTCAAACAAACTTTGGAGCTACTTTTCCCCCCTTTGGAGCTTGAATTTTCCAAAATCCCTTCTTAGTGCTCATCTACACCATGATGGGATACTTGAGCCCAAATTTCAGCATCCTAGCTTTTACCGTGTAGGCTGTGGGCTGTTGACGCGGTTTGCTTTTGTGCCCCAACATTTTTTTTACAGGAAAACTCCCATATTTTAGGCCAAAAAAAAAATATCAAAAAACCAAGTATACAGTTTTTCTTGGAATTGTTCTGAGAGTATACAAACTAAGTTTGAAGTTAATCAGATGAAAACTGTAGATTTTTCATACAAACGTTGGAGCCTGTTATCCCGCCCTTTGGAGCTCGAGTTTTCCAAAATCCCTTCTTAGTGGGGACCTAGACTATGAAAGGATACTTGAGTCCAAATTTCAGCTTCCTAGCCTTTACCGTTTGGGCTGTGCGTTGATCACCAATCAGTCAGTCAGTCAGTCAGGACAAACTGTTTTATATATATAGATGATTATATGGATTACGTGTGCAAAGTTTAATTTATGTACCTTTTCAAATGTGGACAGTATTGACGAAATTCTGTAGCGGGGAGAAGGGGCAGGAAATAAAAAAAATACAAACTGGTGTTGCCTAGGTATTAGGCGACTCTGCATATCAAGTTTGTCTTATGTTGTTTTCGAAATTAAGGCAGTATTAAGTTCGGACACAGCAGTTTGTGGGTGGGGTCTCTCTCCAAGAGAAGACGCGGCAGGTGTAGCAAATATTTCAAGGACAGGATTAGGGTTAGCCGGTGTAGAAGGTGAAGCACAATTTGTGTTGTTACCCGGGATTGCAAGTTTGTTAGGCTGGAATATAGTTAAGTTTCGTTTCTTCCTTTTTATTTATTTATTTATTTTTATTTATTTATTAACCCTATCCTAGCGTTACAAGTATCGGTTACTTTTAAATTATTACGCTAGTCATTACAATTTAATCATAGTTTTAGTTTTCACATTAAAAATTTTCATTATTCTTTATAATTATATATTTTTAATTGAATAGTTTAATAGTTTTATACTTAATCTAAATTGCCTACTAAACTAAGTGTGTCGTTAATATTATAATTTTTGGTAACGTTAATTTAGTTAATGTTTTGTAAGTGTGCTAGAATCTTAACTCTAAAGTGCGTCTCGCTGCTAATTGTTTTTAGGTTATGCGGAAGATCATTCCACAGACGAACAGCAGAAATGAAGAAATGTTTTTCCGAGATTGCTAATTTAAATTTAGTGCAAACTATGTTGTTCGTTCTTCTTGATGTCGTGAAAGCAATTTTGTCGTGCAGATAATTTGGTTCCTTACGTGCAATAATTTTGTGCAAGAAGATTAGGGTTCTAAGCTTAATCCAGGAGTCAAGGGTCAGATTGAATATTTTATTGGTGTATGTCGTTATTGAATCTCTTCTTTGAATGTTGAAAATGTACCGTGCTATGCTATTAAAGGCTACTTTTAATTTGTTTTGACTTACTGCATCGCAGTATCCAAATAGTTCAATCCCATAAAATAGCAAGGGTGTCAGGCATGTTTTGGCAATAAGGAGCTTTAGTTTTATAGGGAGAAAATTCTGCGTCAAAGACAGACGCCTTAGTGCGCTATATAGTCTACCTACTGCCTTATTGACGTGGTCACACCAAGTTAATGTTTGGTTTATATTTATTCCCAGGTTTATTGCCTGCTCTACATACGCAATGGGCTCATTGTTGGCGTACTTGGTCAAGAATGAGTGTGTTGATTTTTTTTTTTGATATATTACTAAACATTTTGACTTTTTAGGGTTGACCTCCAATCCGTTAATACTTGCCCATTTGCTGATTTTGAAGAGATCATCATTGCAGACACGTATACATTCATCAATTCTACATAACGGACGACTAACATACATCTGGACATCATCAGCATACATGTGTAACTCGGAATTATACACACAACATGGAAGATCATTGACATAAATTGAGAACAATAGTGGCCCTAAGACAGACCCCTGAGGGACTCCACGTGGAATAGCTTTATGAATAAAAAAGACGAAAAATTATGCGAAGTAACTACTGCTTGGTGACGACAGGACAAATATGACTGGACAAGATTAGTAGCTGAGTCAGAGAAATTATAAAGTCCTTTTAATTTCGTACACAGTATGTTATGATTAACAGAGTCAAAAGCTTTTGAGTAGTCTAGTAGGGTTAGGAAAGTTACCTTACTGTCGTCCATTTCTTTCCTAATATCGTCTGTAATTTTAATTAATGATGTAATACAACTTCTATTACTTCTGAAGCCCGATTGTTTATCACTCAAGAGTGAGTTTTCTACCATGTAATTGCTAATTTGTTTGGTCATCAAGTGTTCAAGTGCTTTTGATAGAAATGGTAGAATTGTGATTGGCCTGAAGTCATTGCTTCCTTTCGGGATAGGAATAATTTTTCCTGATTTCCACTTGTACGGAAAGCACGATGTCGTAAGCACTGAGTTAAATATGTGAGTTATATAATTTAAGACTTTCGGAAGCAATAATTTTAAAAATTTGGGGTGTAACTCATCAAGGCCAATGGCGTTGGACTTCACTTTAAGAACTGCATCTAAGACATCACATTGACGTACACACATAAAACTAAAAGAAGTATCACAGTTTAATAACGAGGTAGAATTCAGGTACGTATTTTCAAGGACTTCAGGTACTGCTAGTTGTACAAATTTGTTGTTTAGTTCATTCACATCGACATCAATACATAAAGAAGGTCTACTTTTTCCGATCCCTAACTTATTAACTTCGGACCAAACTTGTCTGGACGAGGTGACCGATGAAAATTTCAAGGAGAAGTGAGCACGCTTCGCATTCATAATTTTCAGCCCAACTCTACGTCTCAGTTTCTTATATTTCGCTAAGTGAGCCGTTGTCTTGTACCTTTTCCACTTTTTATATGCGTCGTCCCTGCATTTTATTGCACATTCGATATCCCTATTAAACCATTCATGTTTTACAGGCCTGATTACTTTGTGCCGCAGCGGCACAAAGGTATTGAACAGCTCAACATTGTCATTAAACAGTTGGAGCTGCTCGTCTACAGTGGGTTTTAGGTAAATATCATCAAAATTCAAGTTATCACAGAAGTCAAACAGTAGTCTATGGTCAATGTTCCTAAAGTCCCTATAACTAAATGAGTGGTCAGTGTGGTCAAGGAATATATCGTAAGTTATAAAAATCAAGTCATGTTTGGAAAAAGCTGGTACGGACAACTGGTCAAATAGGAGCATTTTTTCAGTGTCATTTACAAAAAATAAGTCAAGAAGGGTATCAGAGGTGTTAGAGAAATGTGTAGGTACTGTAGAGTTTACTAGCTTCATGCCAAGAGACACCATATCGTCCTTTAAATGTCGTTCAAGAAGCATATTGCTATTGAAATCTCCAGCCAGGACAATATTGTTATGCTTCAGGGACACAGAGGAGAGAATGCTCAAGAAATCAGTGTAGTCAGTGTTTCTGTTTGGTCTATACACACATCCGACTAATAAGCTTTCCATATTTCTACTGTTTGATAATTGCAAAAACAAGTACTCAATATTGTCTACTGTCTACTGGCTGTTTGCAAATCACTTTAGCTTTGATATTATTTTTAACATATATAGCTATAGCTATATAACATATATAGCTCAAGAGCACTAACAGATGATCTGCACACTATTAATACATTAACATTTACAAGAAAACAAATATTACAAAAACAATTTATCCAAAAACTAAACCTAAAACTTATATTAATATTAAAAGCTAACATATGCTTACACCGCAGAGTTAAAGGCAGTGGGAGAGCGAAATCCACTCTCATTATGGTGAGAGAGCTGTAAAAGCTCGTCCCTGCTTTGTATGGGCTGCGCACTCTCGTTCTTCCTAAGCTTCACGTGCACTATGCCTCTACGTGAGAACACAGCCACAAGACGTTTCTGTTTTTTAAGCTTTATCGCCTCTTTGAAGATTATGTAGTTATCTCTAGTCAGCTGCTCATTAATGTAAATGGGGGCTGGAGAGTCAAAGCCCAGCATTTCTAAGCTTAGTGCTTTCTTGCTTTGTCGACGGTAGGCTGCCGCTGCCTTCAGCAACGTGGCTTTTTCATTAAAATTTTCAAATTTCATAATGATATCGGGATCAACATTTGCTACCTGCTTAGTCCGAACACGAAAAATTTCCCGTATCCTAGGCGGTGGTGTAGTGTCGATGGCGAAGCAGAGCGTGTTGTACAAAGTACGCAAATTTTCCCCCTCCATGTGAGGGACGCCGTGTATGCGCAAGTCGCAGGCAGCATTGGCGTTGAGCTGCGCAGCGAGCTTCGCCTCCAGCACTCCAACCCGCTCCCTCAGCGTGGACAACACTCCGACCTCGCGCTCCATATTATCCACCCGCTCATGAAGCTGATCCACCCTAACATGTAGCTGCTTCATCTCTTCTGCCATGCGGTCGAAACGCTCCAGCAGCACGTTTAGGATGCGCTGCTCAGCATCTCCCATATTGGCAGTGATGAGGCTGGCCTGATCCTCAAAACGCAGGTTTATTGTAGCCATTATCTTTGCCGAGATTCCCTCTGACTGGCGGCCCTCCTTAAGGTCAGTGACGGTGTTTTCTCATGCGCGTTTGTTGGGCTGAGGTGCCATGTTGTTCAGTGTAAGTTTTCGTTTGTGTTTTATTGAGTGGTTTGTTGAGCACAGATGAGAGAATTTTTTAGTGATTATTGAGCGTTACTACAATTAAGGTTATAGCTCAGTGTCTCGGTGTTGGTGTTGATCTTTGTGTTTGTATAGATTGGTTTTTCGCGCTTGAATGTACTTTTATTTAATTTGTGATTTTATTAAAGTTTCCTTTAATTTATTTGACACCAGAAGTTTCTATGAAGAACGTTATTGTACTTCTCGCAATTATTTGCACTGTGTACGTACACAACTTAACAAATTAAACAATTTTTGGCGCAGCGATAGAAAAACACGTCCGTATGCAAGCACAGCTGATGGGGTCCAGCGAATAAAGTTTGGAGACTCGGACAGTAGCTTAAGACAAGGAAACGTCATATCCAGCGATACGATTTTTTCGTGGAAAACTTAAAACTCGGCACGAAGTTCTTTTATACGTATGCGTCTGCTTCATAAACGGACGCATTTCGGTAGCAATACTACGACATTTTGCACAAAACCAGATTAAACCATTGTTTTGCCTAAGTAGTCAGTTACCCCCCGGCCAACGAACCCGGCAAATTTTGCGTGACCAACGTCGTCACACAACCAGCACTGCGCTGTAGGGTCCATTGAACCAAGCTTATGGTCAGTTTTAGTTAGAGCCGAACATATGATTTAAAACAAGAAAGGAATGCTAAAGTCGAGCAGGCTCAACTCTTAAATACCCTGTACCACCCCACAAAAAAATTAATTAATTTAATTAATTAATTAATTTAATTTAATTTAATTTAATTTAATTTAATTTAATTTAATTAATTTAATTAATTAGCTAAATTAAATATAAAATATTCCATACATGCATACATACATTTACATTTACATCAGAATCGTGTCTATGCGTGTTTGTGTACTTGTACATATGTATGTATGTGTGCATTGGGCATGGTTATATGGCTATAACTTTCTTTCTGATCAACCTATCATAATGCAATGGTATACGAATATATAATTACTAACTGGATGTGTCTACCAAATTTTAGTTTAAAATTCCAAGAATTACGGGAGTTATAGAAAATCTGGAATAGGGGGGGAGTGGGGGGGAAAAATACTTTCTGAGATCCTTGGGTTCATACAGACGGACAGACGGACGGACGGACAGACGGACATGGCTATATCGACTCGTCTTCTCATCCTGATCAAGAATATATATACTTTGTGGGGTCTGCCACGCCTCCTTCTGCCTTTTACATACATACGCACAAAACTAGTATACCCTTTCACCCTTTGGGTACAGGGTATAAAAATGTTCGTTGAAACACTCTGTGAATGGCAAAAACAAACGCACTGAAAGAAATTAGCAAAAATGTTTTTAATTGATTTAAAACGAAGATTTCATTCACATTTTAGAATTTCAACACATCACCCCTAAAAGTTGAATGTTTTGATCAAGGATAAGGGCACAGTCGGTAAGGAAAAAAGTTTGTTTTGTTGTTCGTATAAAAGAGCACCGAAATGTGAATGCACAGATGGTAAGCAACAACAACACTGCACTTGGAGGTTTAGCGTCTATTAGACATAATCGATTATGCAAAGCATTCGTTGGCAATCAGTCACCAATATGTGTAAGCTTGATAAAGTTGTACTTTGGCAAAAAGTTCAGATAATATTTAAAAAAACGATAAGTAACAGTGCTCAAAATATACACGACCGATTTCAACAACAAGGTCATTTTAGCTTTAATAGTTTTAGATATCCTTGCGTACATCCAAACGAACAGACGGACAGACAGACTAACGGACATGTCTAGATCGATTTCTCTCGTCATACTGATTAAGAATATACAAGTATGTATATACTTTAAGGGGTCGGAAATGCTTCCTTCTGTTATATACGTGCACAGGATATAAAACAAACCTTATTTAAGAAAATTAAATAAAAACAAGAAGAGATGCTAAAGTCGGGTGTCCCGACTATGAAGTACTCTGTACATATGTTTAGAATAATTATAGAAATTAAAAAAATTAATAAACAAATTTTGATCGATTTTACCTCCTTTGATATTCGAACTCACGTAAAGGCTATATAATTGCACATTTATATAGGCATTTTCTCTATGTATGTCTATGCGTGTTTATTCGTATCTGTGTGATCATGTTAGCAGCACAATGTTGAACCAATGCTTGGCCTGGGATTATATATATGGCTAAAACTTCCTGTTAAATTGGCCTATCATTATGAAACTAAACCAAATTAAAGCAAAAAAGCTAAAGTCAGGTATCCCGACTTTGCAATTATCTGAACATATCTTTAGAATAATCATAGGAATTTAAAAAATTAAGAAAATATAAAAAAAATTTGGATCGATTTTACGTCTCTCGGTATTCGAACTCTCGTAAAGGGTGTATAATTGCTCATATACAAAGCAATTGGGTCTATATGAGTGTATGTATGTCTATGCGCGTCTATTCATGCGTGTGTGAGCATGTTTGCAGTCAACCAAAGCACCAGCATCAGAAACAGCTTCCGGCAGAGCTTGGGCAGCAAATATATTTATGGCTATAACTTCCTGCTAAATCGGTCTATCATAATGAAACTTTTCATACGGACACATAGTCAATAACTAGGGGTATATGCCGAAGTTCGAAATTCCAAGAATTACGGGAGTAAGAAAAAATCACGATTTGCGCTGAAGAGGGGGGTTGGAGGGGGGTTTTCTGCGTATTCACACAAGGCATCTTGGACTTCAAAGTTGATGTCCCTAGGTTTTATAGTCTCCGAGATATAGGCGATTATACGAATGGCGTTACGCAAAAACCCCCACAGGGGGATGTGGGGGGGGGGGGGAGGGGAATAATAAAACCAATATAAGAAACTTGCACAGCGTACACACATCTTTGTGCAAAATTTAGTGTCTCTAGCTCTTATAGAATATATAAGAATATACTTTGTTGGGTCTGGCACGCTTTCTTCAATCTACCCAGTGTAGAGATCCTGCTCCTGCTTAGCGCTGGACAGTGACAGAGGTGCTCCACACTCTCCTCCTCTTCCTCATCCCTGCAGCTTCTCTAAAAATTTGCAGGATGCCAAGCCTAGGCGCATGTCAACCAACCGGGCAGTGTCCTGTAAGTGTGCCCACCAGCAGTAAGACTTTCTGCCAGTCCAATTTTATAAGCCCGAGTGTGCTTTTTGCCTCCATGTTAACCGAGCCCTTACACACATATGTGTACCCTCCCAGCGCTGCTGGGTCATTAAAAGCGCATAGTTTCTAGTCATCAGCCGAAAAGATACTAACGGCATACCTATACCCTCCATTTCAGGATCGATGAGTACGTTCGTTCCCTCCCCTCCTACCGCCGAAATCAATCCGCATTTCGCCCTGAAGTCCACCTCGAAATCAAATTCTTGCAGGTAAATGACCCATTGTAATGCATCGCGTGGGACATCCTTCTTCTGCAGCATCTGTTTAAATGCAGCACAGTCAGCTTCCAAATCCTTCATTCGACGCATCTGTGTGAACTTCAAATCTAGCACTTCGGTCATACAGCCTCAAAACAGGTTCCTGTATAAGCGCATTTTTCTTTTATATATTTCGGCACGACGAATCTGCTGACAGCATTCGACTTCTCTTTTCCTAGTCATACGTATCCATCCTTAATAAAATTACCCAAGAAATTTACTGTAGTTTGAAGGAAATGACTTTTCATCCATTTTTTTCGAAGGCCATAAGCAGCCTCTGTTGTGAAGCCCATCTTAATCTTTTCCAAACAATCGTCGACTGTTACTGCATGACATATTATGTCATCCATACACAAGCCGGCGAGTTGCAGAATCTAAAAGGTGCACGGTTAAACTCAAAAAACCCGTTCTTGGTCACAAAGCTGTACACATATTTCTTGCTGGTTTCGGCGATGGGCTGATGGAAAAAATCCGTTTTCCAAATCCATGGTGGTGAAAAACTTGGCATTATGCAGCTTATCCACCACGTTATCCATTATCGTCGCGGGAAAACAATTCTTTAATACCATTGAATTCAGCTTTCGGAAATCGACGCATATACGATGAGAACCATCTTTCTTCCTCACCAAAACGATTTGAAGATGACTGCCGAATAATGCCTGCGTCAAACCACTTACTTATTTGCTTGTTGACTGCTTCATTTTCAGTAAAAGAGAGACGATTGGCCCCGGACGAAACGGTGCAATTTCTCTATCGGGTGCAATGTGCAGAATAACTGAGGCCTCTTCAGCAGACTAACTCAGCTTATAATTGTACTTTTTGTTAAGCCCAAATGCATCGGCATTCAACTCGAAGTTTCTAAGCCAAAACTTCACCGGCATATTTTTATACCCTGTACCCGTAAGGTAAAAAGGGTATATTAGGTTCGTGCAAAGTATGTAACATGCAGAAGGAAGCTTTTCGACCCCATAAAGTATATATACTCCGAATCAGCATGACGAGAGAAATCGATCTAAAAATGTCCGTCCGTCTGTCTGCATGAACGCCTGGATTTCGGAAACGGCTGAGCGTACATAAACCAAACTTGGTATGCAGACGCTCCTAGTCCATATTTTATTTTATTTTTTTTTTTTGATTTTCTTTCCCCTCTCCCCGCTTTCACCAATACCGTCCACATTTCAAAAGCTACATTAACATTTGCACACATAATTTATATAAAACAAGTAAAAAAGCTAAAGTCGGGTGTCCCGACTTTGAAATACTCTGTACATATGTTTACAATAATAAAAGAAAATAAAAAAAATTAAGAAAATTAAAAAAAAAAATTTTTGATCGATTTTACCTTCTCGGTATTCGAACTCACGTTAATGGTGTATAATTGCACATTTACATAGAAATTGCGACTGTGTGAGTGTATGTATGCCTATGCGCATATATTTGTGTCTGTGTAAGCATGTTCGCAGTCAACCAAAGCACCAGCATCAACAACAGCCGCGGGCAGCGCTTGGGCAGCGCTTGGGCAGCGCTTGAGCAACGGGGGAAGGGGGGGAAAATTCCAAAAAATAAAATAAACTCGTCCTTTCTCGGACCTAGGAGAATCTGGATGCCAACTTTGGTTATTATAGTTTCTGAGATCCTTGCGTTCATCCAGACGGACAGACGGACGGACATGTCTAGATCGATTTCTCTCGTCATGCTGATTCAGAATATATATACTTTATGGGGTCGGAGATGCTTCATTCTGCATGTTACATACTAATTATCTACTTTTGTTGCACATTTCATCCAAATCGGTTAATTTGAAGAAAAGTAATTAGCGAAACAATTTTACTCCGGCCCACAAGCTGCATCAAGTTCGCTCTTCTTCCTCGTTTTGCTTCTGCTAGTGTCGGAATTTTACCTATGTACAGGGTATTACACTGTCGGGCTCGCTCGACTGTAGCGTTCTCTCTTGTTTCCATAAAATTCGGGAATAATTTTTGCAAAGCTGTCCAAAATTGTGCAATCATTTTTGGTTTGTTCGTCAATTTGTATTTTTAATGACAGGACTTAACTAGTTCTTGAAACGTTTCATTGCTGTCTGCTACGAAACTTCTCTCTGTTTTGTGCCGCTCTGATCGCGAACCGGTTCAATGATTCCTTTATCTCCACTTTTATTGCTTAGGTACAAACATTCTTCACTTTACATCCACACATCTGGCAACCCTGTCGTTGAAATCGGTCGTGGTTATTTTGAGCTCTGTGATTAATCGTTTTTTAAATATAAACTGAACTTTTTGCCAAAGTACTACTTTGTCAAGTGTACACATATCTGTGACTGATTATCAGCGAATGCTCTACGTAATCGATTGCGGCTTACAAACGCTAAACCTCTAAGTGCAGTGAACAAGTGACTTTTTGTTGTTGCTTTCCATCAGTGCATTCACATTTCGGTGCGCCTTTATACGAACAACAAAAACAATTTTTTTTTCTTTACCAACTGTGCCCTTATCCTTGATCAAAAAATTCAGCTGTTAGTGGGGACGTGTCGAAACTCTAAAATAGAGTCAAAACCTTTTCATTCCCGAATTTTTTGAATAAAATCTTCGTTTTTAATAAACTAAAAACATTTTTACTAATTACTTTGAGTGCGTGTGTTTGTGCAACTCCTAGTGCCATTCAACAAACATTGTTTTTTTTCACAGCATACGTTTAGGCTCAAACTAAAACGGACCAAAATGTTTTCTTGCTGTTTTAAGTCCTGTGAGTTTGGCCATAAGCTTGGTTCAATGGACCCTACAGTGCAGTGCTGGTTGTGCGACGACGTTGGTCACGCGAAATGTGCCGGGTTCGTTGGCCGGGTAACTGACTACTTAGGCAAAAACAACGGCTTAATCTGGTTTTGTGAAAGATGTCGTAGTATTGCTACCGAAATGCGTCAGTTTATGAAGCAGACGCATAAAAGCATAAAAGAACTTCGTGCCGAGTTTCAAGTTTTTCACGAAAAATTTGTAGCGCTGGAAACGACGTTTCTTGGCCTTAAGCTACTGTCCGAGTCTCCAAAAAGGAAGAAACGAAACTTGACTAAATCCCAGCCTAACATACTTACAATCCCGGATAACAATACAAATTGTGCTTCACCTTCTACACCGGCTTACCCTAATCCTATCGTTGAAGCATTTGCTACACCTGCCGCTGTCTCTCTTGGCGAGAGCGCTTCATCTTCGCGTTCACTTGCTGCCCCTATGAATAGTGAAGTGCTTGTTCCGGGTGTTTCTTCAGCCATATCAATTGCTAATGCTACTACCGACGTGATTGCTGCTGCTATTGCGGATATTCCTGTTACTGCTGCCTGTTCAGCTGTACCCACCATCGCTGCTGCTCCAAGACGCCCGACTTCGACTTCTACTTCTTCTTCTGCCCAGCATGATCCTGGCACCACTCGGGCCTTAGTTGGTGTCCCGCCACGCCAGTCGATTTTTGTATCCCGGCTAAGGCACGATGTTTCAGAGGATGCCATCAAGCTGTACATTTGCCAAAATGTACCTTCTTGCTTAGCTGATGATGTTTTGGTTTCGAAATTCCAGTTTAAGTATAAGCGCGACATTTCGTCTTTCAAAATTTCTGTTCCTGAGAATTTATTTAATAAAATCGTTGACCCTACTTTCTGGCCAAAACATGTAGTTGCTCACGAATTTACCCGTAAACGCATTAATGCAAATAATAATTCTTCTTCCATAGCACTGTCTTCTCCAAAAAACTAAATCATTCCTCTTCCCTGATATTTCATTATCAAAATGTACGGGGACTGCTTACTAAACATCAAAGGCTTTATTCAAACAGTACATCATTCGTTGCTAATGTTATTATATTAACTGAAACGTGGCTTAAACCCAAAGTATTAAACTCTGAAATATTTATTCAAAAATATTCTATTTTCAGACTTGACCGTATACACCGCAAAGGTGGCGGTGTTCTTATCGCTGTAGATTCTCTATTGTCGTCTGAATTTGTCTCTTTTGAAAATCCGTTTTCAATCGAGTTTATATGTGTAAAGCTTATATTTGCGCGTTGTTCTATATTTGTCACTTGTTCTTATATCCCACCTGCATCCGATAATGAAACTTACCTTCTTCACTGTTCTGCAATACAACGCATATCCAGTATGCTTAAAGATAGAGACTATTTGGTCGTTTTTGGTGATTTTAACATACCGGATGTTTCGTGGTCAGTATTAGAAAATTCAAATTTCCTAACTCCTTCTTCTGCCTGTCAATTTTTAGATGGTATGCTTGATATACCTCTTTTTCAAGTTAATTCTGTGTTAAACTCGTCAATGAAACTTCTAGACCTTGTTTTCTTAAATTATGTGTCAAATATGGTTATAAATAGAACACTGCCTTTGTCCCTGCCCGAAGATCTTCACCATCCAACATTAGAGCTAGTGATTGATACTGAAATGTGCACCACCTTGCCTCAAAACCAAAATACGCGAGTACGTTGCTTTAAAAAAGCGAATTTTATTAAACTGAATTGTATTTTAGCGCAGCTTGATTGGTCTCATTTATATGGGTGTAACGATATGGACTTAGCCTTATGGAGCTCTTAACTCTGCGCTTGATGCTTGTGTTCCTATTTGTACTCTACGGCCATCGCGTCGTGTGCCTTGGTTCACTAAAGAGCTTTCCAAATTAAAGAATGTTAAGTCCAGGTTATATAAGCCTTTTTCAAAATCTGGGACCAACTCTGATTTTTACAAATTTAGTGTTGCCCGTTCTTAGTTTCTAATATTAAACAATCAATGTTATGCCGAGTACTTGACACGATGCAGACTTAACTTTTCTCAAGACCAAAAGCAATTTTATCGTTTTGTTAACTCAAAAAGAAATGCAAATGGGTTTCCTTCAATGTTGTTTTTTAAAGGACTTACTGCTAACACAGCTTCTGGTATCGCTGACCTTTTTTCAACTTTTTTCCAAGACACATACACAACAAATTGTATTTCTTCTTCCAACATTAACTTTTACGGCAATATTCATGAAGCTAACTGCATATTCATGCCTGTTGTCGATGAACCTTCCATCTTGTCCGCGCTTCAAAATCTTAAGCAAAGTTTTGCACCCAGTCCAGATGGTATACCTAGCTGCGTCCTGAAATTCTGTGCTGATGCCCTTAGCAAACCACTTTATAGACTATTCTCCTTATCACTTGACAGATGCGGATTCCCCGATATCTGGAAAAGTTCTTACATCTTCCCTCTCTATAAAGAAGGACCTAAATCTGACATTGAAAATTACAGAGGGACTTCTAAACTCTCTGCTATCCCCAAACTTCTTCAAAAACTGATGACCTCTCAGTTACAGCACCATTGAAGGTCCATAATTTCCCCTTTTCAACATGGATTTATGAAACGCCGCTCTAACGCAACAAATCTCCTTGAATTCTCATCGTTCGTTATGAATGGGTTTTAGCTAAGAGCCAGACGGATGTTGTATACACTGATTTCAGAAAAGCTTTTGATTCTGTTAATCATGAGCTATTGATCCATAAGTTGGGTCTTTTGGGATTTCCCAAAAATCTTATCGGATGGATATATAGTTATTTGTTTGGCAGAACACAACGTGTAATTTTTAACGGCGTACTGTCAAAAGCTATTAAAGTAACTTCGGGGGTCCCACAGGGTAGTCATTTAGGTCCTCTACTGTTTACTCTTTTTATAAATGATCTGCCATCATCCCTAACTTACTCTCGTGTACTAATGTATGCCGACGACGTAAAACTTTGCCTCTCATATAACGATGTTTAGTTTAATGACAATTTGCAGCTTGATCTCAATGCCTTCCAATTGTGGTGTTCGCGGAATCTGTTGAACTTAAATTTTGTTAAATGTAAGCTAATGACGTTCCACCGATGCAAGCCTCATTTCATTTCATATTATTTAAATGACTCTCCTGTAGAACGAATTTTCACTGTTAACGACCTAGGTGTACTGTTTGATGCTAAACTTTGTTTTAATGATCACATCTCCACCATTGTTAATAAAGCAAAGGGAACTCTAGGCTTTATTAAGTCTTCAAGTTGAATTCACGAAGTAATAATAAATAATAGTAAAATAATAAAAGTAATGTATTAATGGCATAATAATTATTTATTATTCTATTCTATGTTTTATTCTATGTTGAGCTTACCAACTAATAACGTATTTAATGTTTCTCTACTTAAAGAACTACATTTATTGCTTAAAATAAAGTGAAACGATGAAAATGACATTTCAACGGACACCTGAGTCGCCGATCTAGCCAGCACAACCTGTGCGAATTCACTCGGGTGTGTGGATTTTAGCATCATGTCGTTATACAAATTTTGAATAACCGCATTTAACGGTAAACGACCATACATTATATCGAAGTTATCAAAACCAGCATTTATTTGGATAAATTTTGATGAAACTGGCTCTTCCTTGGTTTCGGACAGTGTCTGTATGCCATCCAAATATGGGGAAAACAACGATTTTTCTTCAGCAGCACTGGTATCACTGGCTATTGAGGATTTTGTCTGCCGAAAATTAACCTCGCATAATGGCGTATTTTGCATTGCCGCACGCTCCTTTAACATTTAAGAGAAAATAAGAATTTTAAAAAAATTGTTGAGATAATTTATATCAGTTCAAGTGTGAGTTTTTGACAAGGACAATATAATTTGTTAAAAACAATTACTCAAAGCTAGGGTCCCAACGAACTAGTAGGAAACATTGAAAAGGAGCATGATTACAAAATTTCAAAGCGGTGTATCAGAATAAAAAAACCTTACTTGCCTAGGGCATATGGACACGTGGATACCAGGTTTGGTAATTCTAGCTCTTGTATCTTTTGGGATTCTTTCGTTTATACAGATGGACCGCCGGACGGACATGGTTATATTGACACGTTTTGTCATGCTGATTAAGATCATGCTGATATATACTTTGTAGGGTTTGCCACGCCCCCTTCTGTGTGTTACATACATTCCCACAAAACTAGTATAGCCTTTCACCCTTTGGGTACAGGCTGTAAAAAAGATATTTTTAAATCCTTATTTTTCAAGCTGCTGCGAAGTTTATAAAGATAAATCAGCTGTATTTAGAAAGGAAAATTAACTTGAAAAAATACAAAGCAAAGCATTATAGCTCGAAAGAGATTGCAAAGCTGGTATGAAAAATCTGTTTCTTTCATTAAGGAGTCACACAAGGCGACGATAAGAGTCCGAGCTTTCACCATGGAGTCTTGCCGTACAATTTCTTCCAACCCTAATCATGAAAATATTTGATCCAACAATATTTCCAAGTTCAGATTCCACCATGTTCACATTTGGTAAATTTCCAAAAATGATTGGGAAAAAGCGAAGAGAAAAGAGAATTTGAGTTATTTTATCAAACAATATGATTTTCCGCACTAGAAACAGTTGTGGGGGCCTAGCATAGCTCAACGAGTTGAAAGCAACACCATAATGTGAGTTAGTTTCCTGAGTATGACTCGGTTTGGATCACGGACCTACCATCATCTCATAAATGTTGGGTTAGGTTGAAATGGCTGAGGTGAACGCTGTTCACCCTCCCACTTAGGCCTATAATACCTATTGAGATGCCATATAATCTCAAGAGTTTAGTCTATCCTTAAAAATCATATTAAACTTGCGAACTCTATGTTAGTTGTTTCAGAGAAATCGCTTAGAAAGGGTTTCACTAGAGTAAGTAGTATACGCCTGTGTGCTGGGCAGTAACAGAGAAGGTGCTCCACGCTTTCCTCCTCCTCTTCGTCTCTGCAGCTTCTGCAGAAATCATTATTTGTGATGCCTAGTCTCACTGCGTATCTGCCAAACGGACAGTGTCCCATGAGTGCCCCCACCACCATGGAGATATAGGTTTGCCTCAGTTGTACCATCTTAGATTGGCCAGGTTAGCTTTGCTTTAACACATGCTTGTGTTCTCCCACCGTTGCTGCGCCATAGACCGCGCATGGTTGCGTATCAAAAGCCACAAGAAAGCTAGCGGAATGCCCGTTCCCTTCCTTGCCAGCTCGTCTGCGAAGCAGTTTCCCTCAATGTCTTGGTGTCCTGGCAGCCATGTGAAAGTGATACTGACTTGCTGGGCCATCTCATTAAGAGATTTGCTGCAGTCAGTGATGACTTTGGGGTTGTAACCTCATGTATTGCCGCGACTTCTGCCTGGTAGACGCTGCAATGATCTTGGAGGCGGAAGGACAGACACCTCCACCGACTTTCTGATCTAGTTTAGAGCCATCCGTGAAAACATTGATGGCATCGTCTCTCCGGTGTGGGAAAGTTTCACAATCTGTTCGAGTGGGAATCCTGACTACGTATTTCTTTTCAAAAATAAGTTTAGGTCTGCAGTAGTTCGTGTGGGTGGAACCCCGGGGTGTAGCATGTCCTCTCGTTAAGTTCTTCCAAGCAGAGGTTTCTCTTAGCCTTAAGGTCGAGTTTGTGGCCATTTCTCTCCCTACGATGTCCACTGGGAGAAGATGAAGAAATATATGAAGGGCCTTTGTTGGTGTAGTTCGGAGCGCTCGGAGTGATGCTCACTTCCGCCGATCTCTTCAGCCTGCTGAGCAAATGAGGGCAGTTGATTAGTTTAGCGCAGGCCACCATACTAAGATTTCGTATAGCAGAATCAGTCGGATGATGGCCGTGTAAATCCAATGAACCATGCCTGGTGAGAGCCCCTTATCTTATGACACTCTTGCAAGGGTAATGTGCATTTGTAAGCCTTCACTCGCTAGTAGAGCTAATAGAGCCATTATGTTGTCGTTCCAGTGGATGACTCCCAGATACTTTGCGCTGCGACTGAATTTTAGGAGAACCCGCTTTAAAATTGGAGCCTTCAGCTCCGCAATCTTGTACTTTCTTGTGAAGAGTGCCAGCTCCGTTTTCATGGGATTTACTCCCAGACCAAAAGGGACGCCAATTGCGAGAGAGTCGATAGTGCCATCCTTATAAGATGACACAGTGTCTGCGGAAATTTTTCCCGCTGCATATTATGGCATCATCATGAGGTATACTTCTTTTAGTCTTTTGGTTTGATGTGTGATGCCTTCCCAACTTAGGGAATGAACACCACTCTTACTTCTCTCCGGCTGGATGGAATTTGGTTGATTCCTATGCAGCTTCTGAGCAGTTCCACGAGCCACGGCATGATGAACATCAGGGAATGTTTTAGTTGGGCCGGGACGATGCCTGGAAAATGTGTGTTAATAAGCAGGTCGAGCGAATCTTTGCTTGAGTCCATACACTTGCCGTCGTTCGCTTGCAAAAGGGATGGCGGAAAGGGGGGCTTGGCCAGCACCTTACGCAGCCTTGATGCTGCCGATGTGAATTCAATGCTCGTACAGAAGTTGCCCATGGGGCGTATTTGGCTTTTCTGATGGCCGGAAGGTAGCGAGTTTGCGCTTATATAGCTCCCAGCTAGGTTCCGTGCTACGTCTCCTGGCTTCGTTAAATTGTCTTCTGCACTCGACTCGAAGATTGTCTAACTCAGAAGATCACCATGGTGGATTATGTTTAGTTTTGTAGACCGTGCTCGGGCAGGAGTACGGAGTTCTGTATGGAGGGGAGATTTTTGGTTATTAGTCTTAGATAATACGCCCAATTGGTCTTCCTTGTGTTTTTTCTTTAAATAACAAATTGCTACTTAATTTGTAGTCGTGTATGGCCTCACATCTTTTATTTATATCGCTGCTGCCCCACTCGGTATGGTGGGAATTGGCATATCCTCAAGAATAGGTCTATTTTGTTGCCAGGCGAACCATTAGGGCAGCTGTCGCTGACTTATTATGATACAGGTTCACTTGGAGGACCTGCATCAACAAATTTCTCCTCTCCATCCTCTGTGAGTGTAGCGTCGGCCTCTCACCTGGTATCCTCGAGAAGCTCCCGCTCCGTATACAGCCGACCTAAAGCATTTCCGTAGTCGGAACCTATCAAGACGTCGTCCCGCAAATCCCCAGAGGGACCTTCCACGTCGACGTCCATCGAGTCTTCACTGGGTGGCACTATAGTGTTGAGGTTATCAGCTAGATTGGAAATCGTTCCCGTATCCCCCTTGTAAATATTCACCTTTATCTTGTCGAACCCGTGGTTGATTCGGCCTTCAGTTGTATTGAGCTTCTCAATACCCTCGTTAAGGACGACTTGCATGGTTAGTCGCTTAGTCGCCTCAGTTTTGATCACCCTCCATCCCTGAGTTTTGACTTTTGGGCTAAACAGCTTTATGAGCTCTATTATTTTTGCTGGTTCCGCGGGCTTTGCCGGGACCCAAGCTCTGGCTCTCGAGCGGGATGATACATCTTTCGCATCTACCACAGGGAGCTGTGCTCCCGAATATATCTCCCCTTGCTTGTAGAGCTCTGCCGATCTTTCGTCGTCGCACGCAATAAGTTTTATAGCACCCTGATACCAGCCGGCATCAGTGCACTGAGGTAACTCGCCTAGGTTGTCTCTGCGGTCGATGGCTCCTACAACCTTAGGGTCCTTGGCCACCTCCGCAATTGTATTAGACGAGGACTTACCCTGCGTCTTGAGTCTTTTTGTAGCTCTATGCTGATCTTTATCCATAGAGCCCTGTCGTTTGGAGTTATTGGTGTCCAATTTATAGACGAAGTTAGGTAGTATTAGCTTTGCCCACCAAATGTCCTCCTGGACTTTCTCAAAGTCCTCCTTCGATACTTGCTCTGGCTTGATTGGCGCATCAGTAAGCCGACGAAGAATCCCAGCCGCCGTGCGTCTCTCACTATATCCGGCCTTTTCCGGGTCTGTCCGAGTGAAGTTGGTTGCTCTCTTGACAACTTCCGCTTTCCCCTCGGGTGCATCCTTTGCATGCACGACAGCAGCCGAGGGCTGGTGGGTAGATTGCTCAGGACGACGGGTGGAGCTTTGAGCATGACGACTAAGCTTGCCGATTTGGATCTGTTTTGTCCTCTTTTCTCCGGAGCTGGGGTTCACAGGGCCTACCTTTGCGGAACTAGCAGTTCTTTCCGGCATTAGAGGAAGGACGGTCTCAATTTTGTTTATTGTTGTTATTGATGGTGTTTTTCTTTGGCGGTCAAGAGAACATAATTTTTGTTCCAACGAGTGGCGCAGAAGGGGTTGAACCGCCCGGGCAGAGATCGGCATACCTGGGAGTATCCAGGGGCTTGCCCCAGATGCTCCGTGAGCGACTGGGCTATGTTTGGAGGACCCTCGGTCAGGATGATCTTCGGCACGGGTCGCATGACACCTTGAGCCAGCCCTCACATCGAAGCTATGATAAGGGGCCATTGCCAGACAACGGAACTATTGAGAAGTTAGGTTGCGTGGCTCTGTCTTCTGATCTTAGCTGGGCACCATCTACCGACAGCGCACGGGACAGACTGTAGTGCCATTACCAGTCGGCGCCCTCTTGAAGGGTTCAGCTCGAGGAATTTTTGCGCTAACGGAGCTTTAATACAGACTGGGATCGATCGCTGTGTGCCAATTAAACGAAAACTAAGCCCACAAGCAACTAAGAGAAACAACGCACCCAAAATAACTAAAACAGCAAAAAAACACTGTGCCAACTGAGGCGCTGAAAAACAATACATTCGCGGTTCTCAGTTTACCTGAAGAAGATAACGCCGAAACAGCTAGCAAAAATGAAACTAAAATACAAGTCATTGACGAAAATAACTATCGACCAGTGGCAAAATACCTCGACGATGAAAAGATGAACTACTACTTACCAACTTAAAAGTAGCAAGGGATTACAAGTGGTTATCAAAGAAATCGAGCCAATAGTTCCAGTCAGCGAGATAAAAGATGGACTTAAAGATGACGGCTTTGAAGTCAAAATGACAATGAACATAATAAATAGAAATAAAATTCCCCAACCAATGTTCAAGGTAGAACTGACACCTGACTATATGTTTAAAAGTAAAAACAATGTTCACCAAATTTATAAGCTGCAATATCTACTGCACCGTAAAATCACCGTTGAGGTTTCATAAACGAAATGGACCTATTCAATGTACAAACTGCAAGGAATATGGACACACAACAACCTATTGTACCCTACGCGCAGTCTGTGTTGCGTGTGGGGATGTACATCTCAATGAGACCTGCCCTGTAAATAAGGAGAACCCCTCTGCTAAAAAATGTAGTAATTGTGGGGGAAATCACACTGCTAACTATAGAGGTTGCCCTGTATACAAAGAGTTCACAAGTCGCTTAAGTCAACAAAAATCCACAGCTCGAAATCCAGTCATCCGACAAAACTTGTCATACATACCATCAACTACGATTCTAGGAGTATCTTTTTCTAAGGCGTTAAGTTACACCAACGAGTCGTACGCCTCAGTCTCTAAACAAACCACTGCAGGAATAATGAATCGTCAGACACTGCAAAAGGGGGCAGAAGTTACTGCCGCACATACCACTGCAAATCCATCCCAATTGCCTAGTGGGATTGAATCAATTCTGGCAACTCTAACAAATACAATGGTAGCAATACAACAAAAGATGCTCGAAATTATGCGCAATCAAAATCTCCTTCAAATGCGAGGTCTTGCAGTTCCTCAATCAACATGACATAGACGCCATGCTCATATCAGAGACTCAGCAAACAAAATAAAATTATTTTCATCTCAATGGCTACAATTTCGATGTAACAAATCTTCCCTAGGTAAGGCTCATGGAGGTACTGGCATCCTGATAAAGCGTCGCATAAGGCATTATCCGTTGCCATCATTTGCTATAACTTATCTACGGGCCACAACAGTTCATATTGAAAAACAAAGCGGCTATTTAAGCTTAGCCGCAGTATATAGCCCACCGCGCTTCTCCGTTTCTGAGGCAGAATTCGTACATTACTTCGACCTACTGGGTGACCGCTTCATAGCAGCTGGTGACTACAATGCCAAACACACACATTGGGAATCCCGACTCATCAACCCGAAAGGAAGACAACTATATAACGCTATAATAACACCACGAAACAAGCTTGACTTTGTTTCTCCCGGCTGGCCCACATATTGGCCCACAGATCCAAAAAAGCAACCAGACTTGATTGATTTTGCTGTTACAAGAAGAGTGCCACATCATCGGATCTTCACCTTTATGACCACCAAGAAAAACTGACCGGCTTAAATACAGGAAGTACGTAAGTTCCCATATTGTTGGCTACCCAAATATTAACTGCAGAGATGACAAAGATACCTCAGTTGAAGCATTATTGTATGTAATGTCACTGGCGGCAAAACATTCCACTCCAGAAATCACAGCTTTTAAACCGTACAAAAGCAGTCGTGTTCCCAGGCATATTAAAGAGCTGCTACGAAATAAGAGAAGGCTTCGGCGGGAGTGGCAATCGCACAGGTCACCTAACTCAAAGGAGCGGTTAAAAATAACCAACCATCTACTACGCAAAGCCCTAGAAGATGAGATACACCGAGCTCAAATGGGCTATATGGAGCAACTCTCCCCAAACAGCAAACGATTCCCATTGTAAAAAGCTAAATCAGGCGTATGTCCACCAATCGAGAGTGAATCACCATTACGTACACAAAGAGGAAAATGGGTTCGCAGCAACGAAGAGAACGCAAATCTATTGCCGCTCATTTAGAAAAAGTCTACAAACTACATATAGCAACAAATAGCTTTGTGCGCCCACTAACCAATCATCTTGAAGCTACCACACCTATCGTATTCCAAGCAAGAGAAGTTACAAGTGGCATTAAAGGCCAAGTTTCCACTAAAATGATCATTGAATTGCCGAGCTGTGCAGTATATTTTCGCACCATCATTTTCAACAGCATGATGAAATGGGGCTATTATCCTCAACAATGGAGAAAATCTGTCATCACAATGATCCATAAAGCCGGAAAGGTCAAGTCTCAGTCATCATCATATAGACATATCAGTGCAATCCCAAATCACCAATTTGGTTTTCGCGATGGAACCATTGAACAAGTCAACCGAAAAACCTCTGAGATACGAAATGCATTTGAAAAACGAGGGTATTGCTCCGCTGTTTTTCTGGATGTCGCCCAAGCCTTTGACCACGTTTGGCTGATTGGCTTAGTTCACAAAATCAAAATATTACTTCCAAAGAACATCCATAAAATACTGGAGTCATACCTACAGCAAAGAAGTTTCGCAGTTAGATGCAAAGATTTCCTCTTCGAATACCATCCAATTGTAGCTGGTGTACCCCAAGGAACCGTGCTTGGACCGACACTGTATATCATATACACAGCAGATATACCAAACAAGTAAAAAAGCTAAAGTCGGGTGTCCCGACTTTGAAATACTCTGTACATATGTTTACAATAATTATAGAAAATAAAAAAAAAAAAAAGAATAAAAAAAATTGGATCGATTTTACCTCTCTCGGTATTCGAACTCACGTAAAGGGTGTATAATTGCACATTTACATAGCAATTGCGTCTGTGTGAGTGTATGTATGCCTATGCGCATCAATTCGTGTCTGTGTAAGCATTTTCGCAGTCAACCAAACAGCAACATCAACAACAGCCGCGGGCAGCGCTTGAGCAGCGCTGCAGCAGCAAATATATTTATGGCTATAACTTCTTGGTAAATCGGTCTATCATAGTGAAACTTGGCATACGGACACATAATTACTAACTGGGGGTATTTGCATTTGTAATTTTAGTTCGAAATTCCAAGAATTACGGGAGTTACAGAAAATCGCATTTGCGTGGGAGAGGGGGGAGGGAGGGAAATTCCAAAATATACATTTTCTGCGTATTCACACAAGGCACCTTGGACTAAAATTTGGTGTTCCTAGGTCTTATGGTCTCCGAGATATAGGCGATTATACGAATGGAAAATCGGGAAAACCCCCATAGGGGGGAAGTGGGGGGGGAAAATCAAAAAAATAAAACAAACTCGTATAGAATACACACATAACGCATCTTTGTGCAAAATTTGGTGTCTCTATCTCTTATAGTCTCTGAGATCCAGGTGTTCATACGGACGGACAGACGGACAGACAGGGCTAGATCGACTCGTCTTGTCACGCCGATCAAGAATATATATACTTTGTGGGGTCTGCCACGCCTCCTTCTGCCTGTTACATTTTCAGCTCCCGCAAACCTAATATACTCTTGTACATTTCATGTACAGAGTATAAAACAAGTAAAAAAGCTAAAGTCGGGTGTCCCGACTTTGAAATACTCTGTACATATGTTTACAGTAATTATAGAAAATAAAAAAAATTAAGAAAATAAAAAAAACAAGTAAAAAAGCTAAAGTCGGGTGTCCCGACTTTGAAATACTCTGTACATATGTGTACAATAATTATAGAAAATAAAAAAATTAAGAAAATAAAAAAAAAAATTTGATCGATTTTACCTCTCTCGGTATTCGAACTCACGTAAAGGGTGTATAATTGCACATTTACATAGCAATTGCGTCTGTGTGAGTGTATGTATGCAGGGGAATTCCAAAATATACATTTTCTGCGTATTCACATAAGGCATCTGGGACTAAAATTTGGTGTTCCTAGGTCTTATAGTCTCCGAGATATAGGCGATTATACGAATGGAAAATCGGGAAAACCCCCATAGGGGGGAAGTGGGGGGGAAAATCAAAAAAAAAAACAAACTCGTATAGAATACACACATAACGCATCTTCGTGCAAAATTTGGTGTCTCTATCTCTTATAGTCTCTGAGATCTAGGTGTTCATACGGACGGACAGACGGACAGACGGACAGACAGACAGACAGGGCTAGATCGACTCGTCTCGTCATGCTGATCAAGAATATATATACTTTGTGGGGTCTGCCACGCCTCCTTCTGCCTGTTACATTTTTCAGCTCCCGCAAACCTAATATACTCTTGTACATTTCATGTACAGAGTATAAACAGTCATACAACAATACAATACAATTTCGACATTTGCTGATGATACTGCCATCCTAAGTCGCTCCAAGTACCCAACAAGAGCTACAGAACTCTTATCATCTCACCTCGTGGCCATACAAGAATGGCTAGCAGACTGGCGCATACATGTAAACGAGCAAAACTGCAAACATGTCAACTTTACCCTAAACAAACAAACCTGTCCCCCATTGTCGCTAAACAATATCAATATTCCATAAAGAAAGACCTTGGCGTCCATTTAGATAGACGGCTTACTTGGCGTACGCACATTAAAGTGAAAAGAAATAATCTTGAACTTAAAGCAAGTAGTCTACATTCGCTGATAAATGAGCGTTCACCACTAAAGCTAGAGTACAAGGTACTTTTGCACAATGAAGTTCTCAAACCAATTTGCACATATGGCTCTGAACTATGGGGAAACGCTTCCATGAGTAATTTAGAGTTAATCGAGAGAGATCAATCGAAGATCCTGAGAACCATCACTGGGGCACCCAGGTTCATACGGAATGAAAATATGCAGAAAGATTTAAGTGTGGGATCTGTTAAAGATGAAATCGTCAAGGTGAAAGCAAAGTTCAGCTTAAGCTTCGGCCCATCAAAAAAGACTTGCGCAGAGACCTCCCTACCCAGCAATAACAGTTAGGGCCGTAATTTAAATATTTAATTGTAATTAATTAAATAACTATATTAGATTAAGATCTACTACTATTTATTGTAAGTCTCCGAGAGAAAAAATTCGATAAATAAATAAAACACTAAAAAAAAATAAATACATATACTCCTGTATATTTAGCTAGAATCGTAAGTTTAAGAATTTTATTTTATTTTAGTATAATAAATAGTAAAAAATATTAACATTTTTTCTTTTTTAGGCAATCCAATGCCATCGATTAATTGGTACCGAGACGGTGCTCTAATCGCATCTGAAAACACATATGTAGCAGGTGGAAAAATTGTTCAAAGTGAAATATCAATTGGACCACTTAAGAGAGAGGACCTGAATTCGAGACTTACTTGCAGAGCACAAAATCATCCACGAGCAGCTATTGTAGAATCCGTTGTTCAAATTGATATGAATTGTAAGTAATTTTAATAGTTAAATGCAATAAGCATACATTTAAATACTTTATTTGAGATTTATTACACCACTGGCAGGTTTGGCCCGTCTTTGCGGGGTTGAGTATTTCTTCTTACAATTTTACTCATTGCCATTACCACAAAAGTTTCTATAGGAATTTCTTAGTAGCAAATTACTTTGTTAGGTACTGAAACATAGGGCATATACAACTACAACAATGTGAGTAATTACATACTATACTATACTATACTATACTATACTATACTATACTATACTATACTATACTATACTATACTATACTATACTATACTATACTATACTATACTATACTATACTATACTATACTATACTATACTATACGATACTATACTATACTATACTATACTATACTATACTATACTTAACTATACTATACTATACTATACTATACTATACTATACTATACTATACTATACTATACTATACTATACTATACTATACTATACTATACTATACTATACTATACTATACTATACTATACTACTATACTACTATACTATACTATACTATACTATACTAGACTATACTATACTATACTATACTATACTATACTATACTATACTATACTATACTATACTATACTATACTATACTATACTATACTATACTATACTATACTATACTATACTATACTATACTATACTATACTATACTATACTATACTATACTATACTATACTATACTATACTATACTATACTATACTATATACTATACTATACTATACTAATACTATACTATACTATACTATACTATACTATACTATACTATACTATAGACTATACTATACTATACATACTATACTATACTATACTATACTATACTATACTATACTATACTATACTATACTATACTATACTATACTATACTATACTATACTATACTATACTATACTATACTATACTATACTATACTATACTATACTATACTATACTATACTATACTATACTATACTATACTATACTATACTATACTATACTATACTATACTATACTATACTATACTAGACTATACTATACTATACTATACTATACTATACTATACTATACTATACTATACTATACTATACTATACTATACTATACTATACTATACTATACTATACTATACTATACTATACTATACTATACTATACTATACTATACTATACTATACTATACTATACTATACTATACTATACTATACTATACTATACTATACTATACTATACTATACTATACTATACTATACTATACTATACTATACTATACTATAACTATACTATACTATACTATACTATACTATACTATACTATACTATACTATACTATACTATACTATACTATACTATACTATACTATACTATACTATACTATACTATACTATACTATACTATACTATACTATACTATACTATACTATACTATACTATACTATACTATACTATACTATACTATACTATACTATAACTATACTATACTATACTATACTATACTATACTATACTATACTATACTATACTATACTATACTATACTATACTATACTATACTATACTATACTATACTATACTATCTATACTATACTATACTATACTATACTATACTATACTATACTATACTATACTATACTATACTATACTATACTATACTAGACTATACTATACTATACTATACTATACTATACTATACTATACTATACTATACTATACTACTAACTATACTATACTATACTATACTATACTATACTATACTATACTATACTATACTATACTATACTATACTATACTATACTATACTATACTATACTATACTATACTATACTATACTATACTATACTATACTATATGCATGATTGTCCATGTCAAAAAAATTGATGTATGTATGTATATGTATATAGATAAGTTCCGTATAGACTCCGAAATCGCTCAACCGATGCTAATCAAATTTTGAGACAATATTACAAAAAGTCCTTTGGAAATCCTGTGAAATTTCGTGGCGATTCGTCAACGCAACCAACCACCGTTTTCTGGCTTATTTCTGCTCATTTTTATATGTTTGATAGGAACTTTTTACTCTGTCAGTGCTTCATTTGTAAATAAATAAAATTCTAAAATCGAATTCAAACAAATGCAGCTGAAAATGCAGATGAACGCGAATAACGTTTGCAAGATCTTTGCGAAAGGGCATCAACATCTAGAGCCATCAAAACGAAACAAGACGGAAGTCGAGGCTTCGGCAAATGCGCGAAAGGGCATCCACATCTGATCCAAGAAACACCAAGAGGGGGCGATGGACATCCTTTGTACAGACGACGATAGGTGGATCGCTAGTAAGCTATATAAATCATTTTTAGTAGTAGTTTTATTATGTGGGGACATATATTTTATTCTTACATGGACGTGACATCCATAAAATATTACTATTCAGAATTATTGGTATTTGCATTGTATTGTATGATTCATACTGTATGAATAATGTGAATATGGAAGGATTGATCAGAATGGGCTTAACTTAATTCTCCAAGTCCCTCTACATATATAGCATTGTTAGCAACGCAAAATTTCAAAAAACAGTTTTTCTTTTTGTACATAGAGTCTACGAAGCTTGTTTAAAATCATTCCATTAAAAAATGTAGTTCTAATACAAACTTTTTACTCCTTTGGACTTTGAATTTCCAAAAAAGCTTTTAAATGCATTCTCATACGATAAATATACATACACACCTTGGTGTATGTCACAGGGTGTTGTCACAAAGAGCGTTTTTATTTCGACACTGAATACACTTAATAAATAATAGATTAGCACTAATTCGCCTGTTGAAGCGATCTGAATGGCTCTTTCCGTTGGGCGAAATAAAAATAAATTACATCCCATTATGGCCGTTGAGCACAGCCGGACCAGAGCATCGTAGCCATATCCACCCAGCTACGAATGTACCCAGCTAGTTGGAACGGATACCCGCGGGCATTTCTGCGCAACTTGGAAGATCGTGCAGGTACCGCTGGACCTCTTGGTGTCGATGTTACCGTTGATAGTTTTGGGTGAAGCGCTAATGTGGACAAAATCCGGCCAAGCAACGGGCCGAGTTCCACGAGGAGCTGATAGAGGCATACCCAACTGCCCCTTACGTGAAACAGAGCCGCCAGAATGCTCGACGAATTGAAGGCGAGTTGCAGACGACCGAATCGGACGTCTGAGCGACGGTGGACTCCTATGGTCTGCCACTCGACGCGGTACTAGACACTGGAGTTACACGAAGCTTCGTGAGTCCAACCCTGGTGCAACGCTTGGGGGCAGCAGGAGGAAACGCAACGTTTTCCTGTTCGTATCAGTGGCAGATGGCACAATCACGACGGTCTGCAAAGAAACGAAGGCAAGCAGTCAGATCACATTGCTACCGCTGAAGCTGCTAGGATATATTAATGAGCTCATCCTCGATAGATGAGTTCACGTTGGGGCTGGACTACATACACAAGGCCAACGTAACGATGATTGCGGGCGGTCAGATGCTGCAGCTGCGAGGCTTGGGCAACGCAGGGTGCGGCGTGGGCGCCAAGGTGACTGGTTTCCAAAAAGCTGGCAGGTACGCAACACTGCAACAGGTAGTGATGGCAATCAGTTGGAAGAGCCAAAATGCATCGGCTAAGCACAGAAGAAGCAACAGCAACGATAGAAGAAATTTTCGGAGCACTCAGAACAATACTAACAACGATGCTGGAGGCTCAGAAAGCACGTGAGCAGCCGCATTATAGAACCAACTATTAAATACACTGTAAATAAAAAAATAGAACGATGGCACATTCAAGTTCGACCATAAGAAAAATTCTGAGAATACTCAACTCGTTTAAACTCCTTTGCAGCCAAGCAAAGATCAAAGAGCAAATTTGAGTTTGAAATTCCTAGAATTACGGGAGTTATGGATAATCACGTATAGCGGGGGTGGGGGTGCATCGAAAAAAACTCAAACTCGTGCTTTTATCGCCATGTCCGTCTGTCCGTCCGTCCGTCTGTTTGAACGCAACGATCTCAGGAAGCACAAGAGCAAGAATAACCAAACTCGGTATCCAGATTCTCCTAAGTCCGAGAAAGGACGATTTGTGTTTTTCTTCTGCTGCACCCCCCCCCCCCCCCCCCCCCCCCTCCAACTACCACACAATTCGTGTTTTTCTCATAATTACTCCCGTTACTCTCGTATTTCTTGGAAATTTGTACTCCAATTTGGCAAATACATCCATATAGTGATTATGTGTCTGTGTGACAAGTTTCATCATGATAAGTCAATTATGGAGAAAGTTATAGCCATAAACAGAATCTCTGCCCAAGATCTGCCGGCAGGGGTTGCTGCTTTGACTTATTTTTTTTTACTGCATACAAGGACCCATAGACACGATTCTGATGTAAATCTATGCTGTTGAAATTGTGCATAAACACTTATGACTGTATGCATGTGTTAAATATTTTATATTTAATTAAATTAATTAATTACATTTTTTTAAATTTTTTTTTTTTATTTTGTGGGGTGGTACAGGGTATTTAAGAATTGAGCCCGCTCGACTTTAGCATTCCTTTATTGTTTTAATTTCTGTAATTATTCTAAACATATGTACAGAGTATTTAAAAGTCGGGATACCCGGATAAAGCTTTTTTAGTTGTTTTACACTCTGTACATGAAATATACAAGAGTATATTAGGTTTGCGGGAGCTGAAAAATGTAACAAGCAGAAGGAGGCGTGGCAGACCCCACAAAGTATATTTATTCTTGATCAGCATGACAAGACGAGTCGATCTATGTCTGTATGTCGGTCTGTCCGTCCGTATGAACACCTGGATCTCAGAGACTAAAAGACATAGAGACACCAAATTTTGCGCAAATATGCCTTATGTGTGTACGCTATACGAGTTTGTTTTATTTCTTTGAAAGTTCTAAAGACTCCTCTGTTGAAATAGGCGTTTTTCCCTGACATCGTGTGTTTTATTTAGACGGCGCTGTGTCATATGATCAGCACGTTTAGTAGGTCTACCCATATTCAGAAACATTAGTTATTGTGCATGAAAATCACTATAAATCAAAAAATAAACAGCCAGCGCTTTTTAATTGCCTGTGGTACCTCTTCATCCCATTCTAGAAGCGTCAAATTGCCGTCATTGAGTTGAGTTTTCGAGTTTTGAGGTCCAACGAATCAATGTCGGAGAGAATATAAAGTTTAGTAAAGATTCAACGTGAACTTTACTTTGAAGCCATAATAATCTTTGTTAGGATGCCATTGGTAGTGATAAGGCAAGGTGCATGAAGTGCATGTTATGTTGTTATGAGCATCACGAATAATAGGTTGTGTCTCGGTTTCAACAATTGGAAACGGTTTAAAGCGATTTAACATGATTTCCCAAGTACCTGTTGAGGGTTAAGCAATGTTTTCCGCGGAAAACGTACCATGTACTTGCCGTAAGATTGACGTAAGTGTGCTTGTTGAAAATAGTCTTCACACCATTGCTCTTTCCCTCTCTTGCTCTTGCTCTCTTTAAGACATCCAAATTTGTTTGATGGCGCATTATAGTGATAATGTGCGTTGATCGTGGGTTGATTTGTTCAAATAGAACCCAGCCGAGCTGCGTGTATTAAGCGATCGTTTGGTCAGGCGTGCCTCTTTTAATTCTGAAGGTCTTATAGGTCTTATAGTCTCCGAGATATAGGCGATTATACAAACGGAAAATCGGAAGATAATCCAAAAAATAAAACAAACTTGCACAGCGTACAGACATAAGGAATCTGTGCGCAAAATTTTGTGTCTCTAGCTCTTATAGTATCTTAGACCCAGGAGCTCATACGGATGGACGGACGGACATACAGACATAGATCGACTCATCTTGTCTTGCTGATCAAGAATATATATACTTTGTTTGGTCTGCCACGCCTCCTTCTGCTTGTTACATTTTTCAGCTTCCGCAAACCTATAGCAACTAATAATATAATAAACTAGCAGGTATTGCCCGTCTTAACCCGGCTCAATATAATGTTTCCAATTGTATTTATTTTGTGTGTGCATAACCTACCCATATGTTTTCACCTTATAAGTTACCAGTAGGAAGGCATTTAAGGTATTTAAATGAACATATTATATTCTTGACAAAAAATTGTTCAGTAGTCCGTTACATTTTTGTTCTTGCCAAACTATTTCGTTAAACGAACATGACCACTATAACTAATATTTTTTAAAGCTCGTTTTCCCCCCTTTGGAGCTAGAATTTTCCAAAAGCCTTTCTTAGTGTGCTCCTACACTATGATGGATACTATGAAAGGATACTTGAGTCAAAATTTCATCTTTTACCGTTTGGGCTGTGCGTTGATCACCAATTAGTCAGGACAAACTGTTTTATATATAGTGATAACGCAACGTTTTAAGATAATATCCTAATTTTAAATTCACATTTGAGCCTTTTCGTGCCATATTGAGTCAATACGGTCACGCACAACCTCGGAGTATGAAACACGGCACTCGTGTCAATGCCGTGCCGCGATGAGCCACGATCAAAAAGCACTGACAATTCTCATCTCAATTTGCTAGAGTAAAACTTTCGATAGTTGAAGCCACCGATACCATCAAAATATCGAAGTTTGAATGCAATAAGCATAATATTTAAATAATAAAATCTAATTATTTATTGAGATCAATAAGAACAAATCATATACATACATACGTACATCTGCCCGCAATGCGAAGCAGAATATACGTAGCTCCGTTATTCGGTTTCTGCTTTACTATCGCTGACGCAGTCGTTGCCTAGCGACGGTAACTGTAAACTTTTGGCGTTTTGCCTTTGCAATTAACATTAAATGGTCAAAACGAAAGAAGAAGAGCGAGCCAATGACTTGTTGTTGTTGATTTGTATGTACATGCTACATACATATACAGGCATACATACATATGCATGTACATATGTATGTATGCATGGGCACACATAGACACGAACTGCTGCTTGTTGTATGTATGTGTGAGTGTGTGTATGTGATGTCCCCAACTATTTGATATTTGATATATGACAAGTAAAAAACATATTGCAATATTTTAATCGTTGAATGCCAACTTGTTGATATAGTTATGTTGATTACATTACCCAAATTTGAAATCGATCGGACAAAATTTATAACACAAACTTTTCATTTGAAAAAATTAATAAATATTAAAACCCCAATAATTCAAGCTCCAACACAAATTTCGAAAAACCGAGTATGCAGTTTTGTTTGTATTCTTTTATAGATTAAAACCAAATTTAAAGTTGATCGATTCAGAAATGCAGAATTTTCAAACAAACTTTGGAGCTACTTTTCCCCCCTTTCGAATTTTCCAAAATCCATTCTTAGTGCGCATCTACACCATGATAGGATATTTGAGCCCAAATTTCAGTTTCCTAGCTTTTACCGTTTGGGCTGTGGGGTGTTGATTGTGTTTCAATTTTTCCACGGAAACCCCCCCCCCCCCCCCCCTTTTTTTATGTCCCAGGAAAAATGGTGAAAAACCAAGTATACAGTTTTTCTTGTATTTTTTGTGAGAGTATACAAACTAAGTTTGAAGTTAATTGGATGAAAATTGTAGAATTTTCATACAAACGTTGGAGCCCGTTTTCCCCCCCTTGGCGTTCGAATTTTCCAAAACCCCTTCTTAGTGCTCACCTACACCACTGAAGACAACATGTGTCCAATTTTCAGCCTCCTAGCTCTTACCGTTTGGGCTGTGCGTTGATTGCAAATAGCTTTTCGTTTACCGATTTTTCCACCGGAAAATCATTATTATTCAGGAAAAATATTGAAAATCCAAGTATACAGTTTTTTTTGTACTCTTTGTGAGAGTATACAAACTAAGTTTGAAGTTAATCGGATAAAAATTGTAGATTTTTCATACAAAAGTTGGAGCTTATTTCCCCCCCTTTGGAGATCGAATTTTCCGAAACCCCTTCTTAGTGCTCACTTTCACTATAAGAGGGATCTTGTGTCCAAATTTCAGCTTCCTAGCTCTTACCGTTTGGGCTGTGCGTTGATTGCCAATCAGTCAGTCAGTCAGGACAAACTGTTTTATATATATAGAGATAATAATAATAAATAGAATTAATAAACAAATTTTAAATCTTCTTTTATTTAAACAGCAGAATTAGAGACATTCTTTAATAGCATCCCTTTTTCGAGATGCCGCAGATGAGGGACTTCTGTGGTCCACAGCATACATCTACGAATCTCTTCTTCTCCAGTTGGTTCATCTTCATCAACTAGGTCCTCGGCGCCGTTGTTTATAAGTATAAAATTGTGTAACAAGTAGCAGACACTAATAATGCATGTTGCCACTTCTGGCATCTGCACATCCAGGCGTCGAAATTTTTCTTTCAGCAATCTAAACGCTCTTTCAATAACTGTCAAATTGAAGAAAGTCTTGCATTATACCAATTTTGTGCCGCCGTTAGGTTCCAATATCGCGAAAGGTGTCATCAACATTATACCCAATGGCTATAAGCGGATCAGTTTCGTGAATAATTTTTGCAAATATAGGAATTAGGCCAAATACCCTGGCATCGTGCATTCTACCCGGCTTTCCAATATTCACATCGATGAATCGACACCCGCTGTACTTGCTTCCTGTTGTAATAATATGTGGCATTCTTCACGGGCTGCTTAATGCAAATGTGACAGCCATCGATTGCTCCAATTACACCAGAAAATTCACTAGATTTCCTTTGAAAAATTAGCGCTGTTACAGCTTGCTGGGGTGCACTGCGCCAGTTGATATATTGCGGCATAAGTCTCGATAAAATTCTGACTATGTAGTGGAATACAAGAGCGATTCTTTTGTGCCCAGAACCCAAATTATTATTTTTATGCGTTTCAGCATCATTATCCAAAATTTCTGGGCAGCTCTATTGTTCGATTGTTTTGGATGCTGTGTGTGAATGCTAGTGTTTTAACTCGTTTTTTCTAGTTTTTAATTAATTAACATTTCTTTCCTTGTCAGTGCGAGTATATATACATTCACACATTAGTGTCTCATATTTTACTTTGGCTATTGCAATCGTTTCCAAGCAACTACACGAACAGATGATTGTATGTGTGTGTGTGTATGTATACTAAGTTTTCCCCATATGCATTTAATGTTTTTTGTTCTGCCTGCATTTGTAAAGCGAAACACGCATTTCTATATTTGGAAAATCGTTGAATGCAAAGTTGGAGATTTAGTTACGTACATTACAATACCCAAAATCGATCGGACAAAATTTATAACACAAACTTTTCATTTGCATTAAACATTAAACATTAAAACTCTAATAATTCAAGCTCCAACACAAACTTCGAAAAACCAAGCATGCATTTTTTTGCAATTATAGATTATAGGATCATAAGAAAATGAAGTGGATTGATGGAAAAATTCGGATTTTGAAACAAACTTGGAATTCGTTTTCCCCCAATTGGAGCCCGAATTTATCAAAATCCCTTCCTAGTGCCCACCTCAACTATTATGGGATAATTGAGCTCTAATTTCAGCTTCCTAGCTCTTACCGTTTGGGCTGTGGGGTGTCGATTGTGTTTCATTTTTTCCATGTAAAAACCCCCCCTTTTCATGACCCAGGAAAAATGGTGAAAAACCAAGAATGCATTGTTTATACTCTGTACATAAAATGTACAAGAGCATATTATGTTTGCGGGTGCTGAAAATGTAACAGGCAGAAGGACGCGTGGCAGACCCCACAAAGTATATATATTCTTGATCAGCATGACGAGACGAGTGGATCTAGCCCTGTCTGTCTCTCTGTCTGTCCGTATGTCCGTCTGTCCGTATGAACACCTGGATCTCAGAGACTATAAGAGGTAGAGACACCAAACTTTGCACGAAGATGCGTTATGTGTGTGCGCTGTGCAAGTTTGTTTTATTATTTTGATTTTCCCCCCACTTTCCCCCTATGGGGGTTTTCCCGATTTTCCATTCGTATAATCGCCTATATCTCGGAGACTATAAGACCTAGACCTTTTAGTCCAAGATGCCTTATGTGAATACGCAGAAAATGTATAATTTGGAATTTCCCTCCCTCCCCCTACTCCCCTGCAAATCGCGATCTCTAACTCCCGTAATTCTTGGAACCTCGAACTAAAATTTTGGAAATACCCCCTGGAAATACCACCTGGTTATAATGTGGCTGTGTGCCAAGTTTCACTATGATATACCGATTTAACAAAAAGTTATAGCCAAAATATATTTGCTGCTGCAGCGCTGCTCAAGCGCTGCCCGTGGCTGTTGTTGATGCTGGTCCTTTTTGGTTGACTGCACACATGTTTACACAGACACGAATAGATGCGCATAGGCATACATACACTCACACAGACGCAATTGCTATGTAAATGTGCAATTATACACCCTTTACATGAGTTGGAATACCGAGAAAGGTAAAATCGATCAAATTTTTATACCCTGTACCCGTAGGGTAAAAAGGGTATATTAGGTTTGTGCAAAGTATGTAACATGCAGAAGTAAGCATCTCCGACCCCATAAAGTGTATATATTCTGAATCAGCATGACGAGAGAAATCGATCTAGACATGTCCGTCCGTCTGTCCGTCCGTCTGTCCGTCCGTCTGGATGAACGCAAGGATCTCAGAAACTATAAAAGCTAGAATAACCAAAGTTTGCATCCAGATTCTCCTAGGTCCGAGAAAGGACGAGTTTATTTTTTTTTTTAAATTTCTCCCCCCTTCCCCCGCTACAGAATTTCGTCAATAGCGTCCACATTTCAAATGCTACCTAAACCAAACTTTGCACACATAATTTATTTATAATTGTCTACTGTTGTTCAAAATTTTAATTTTAATTCGGTCAATTCTAAGAAAAGTTATTAGCAAAACAAATTCTCGCCAGTACAACCCCCCCAAACCGCAGCAACAAGTTCGCTCTTCTTCTTCCTCTTTTTGCTGCTGCTATAGGCGCATATAACTCAGTGACGGAAGTTTGCCTGGGTACAGGGTATTACACTGTCGGGCTTGCTCGACTGTAGCGTTCTCTCTTGTTTTTTTTAAATTTTTTTATTTTCTATAATTTTTGTAAACATATGTACAGAGTATTTCAAAGTCGGGAGCTTTAGCTTTTTTTTTACTTGTTTGAATTCTTTTATAGATTACACAAACGAAGTAGATCTTTCATACAAATCTTTGAGCCCGTTTTCCCATATTTGTAGTCAGGACAAACTGTTTTATTTATATAAAGATAGTGATTGTGATAAACAAGTTGGTATCAACACAAAAATGGTTGTGATGCAAATGGGGCTTTGGTGGATCTTTTGATCAGAATATCTACAAGCACTCAATACTCATAGGTGATAAATTCATTTCAATTATTATAATGCGATTGAAATGGGATACTATGGAATTTTGTAAAAACCCGCGAAATTCATTGGTTGGTTTTTGTCTGCCAAAATTATTCAAATACGGCAATAAATATTCTGATTTACTCAAATTTACTACAAGTGATAAATCTCAAATTACAGATACAAGGCCAATATTGCCTGAAATCGAAGGTGGGAAAACTGTTAATGTCAAATATGCATTTGTCTGTACTATGAATAATAGTAAAGTCCTTAACAAGATAAAAAAAAACTTCATCCTTTACATGCTCTATTTACAAAAAAAAAACTAAAAATGACATTGAAAATTTGGTTGATACTTAAATATTTAGAATATTCATCAAAGAATAAGCCAAATGTCAAATTAAGTCCACAACTCGAAGAACCAAAATAAAAAATCTGCATGTCAGGGCGACACGCGATAAAAAAGGAAAATTAGTGGTTATATTGGAGTAATTTTTTTTAGATTGACAAGGGGAGTCTTTATAACTACTCAAACCGCAAGAAAAATAGCTCAAACCCGATTTGAATAGCTAGAACAGACAATTTAAAGAAGCCGTCATGGCACCCCTCCACTCGTAGTTGCTGGGCCGTGTACATGGGCGCCTGCAGGCGCTGCATCCATTTGCCTGTCGCTGGCACCTCCGGTTCTGCGTGAGCTTTGCCGAACACATGACATTTAGCGTGCCTTTTCGGTACTGTACGTCGATTGTATACTGCTGCAGCCCCAGGGCCTATCACGCGGTGCAACCTGATATTGTCTTTATGGAGTTCAACCAGCGCAGAGCCAGGCGGTCCGTCACGACTGTGAACTTGTACTTCAATTTGGCTTTTTGCGTATTCGCTGGCATTTTCCTGCAAGCTGGCTAAAATCGAGGCAATCCTGAACAGGCGCATCCATCAGCTGTTTCTGGATGCTTTTGAATGTCCGTTGTTGTGGCGATTCCCATGCCCATTTCTGACCCTTCTGCAGCGACTGTCGTTGCGAAGTTGGACACGAAGCGCCGGTACCATAAGGCTCTCTCAATGCAATGCCACAGCTGTTTCAAGATTGTTGGATGCTTTAACTCACGTATGGTCACCAAATGCCACAGGTAGCTTATTATAGATTTATGAAAGAACTCACACGTATCCTGGCTTACCCGTAAATTCGCCGCTCTCAGAAGGCTCTTCGGAACACCTCCTGCAGGTTGCATAGGTGTTCTTCAAGTGTTTTCCCCATCACGATTATATCGTCCATACAAGCGAATGCGCGTGGTGCATTTCTGGGTCATATCCAGCGCCCTGTGAAAGGTGGCTATTGCTGATATCAGCCCAAATGTCATCATTCGCCATTGGAACAGGCCTCGCACTGGCACTGTGAATGCGGGGTACTTGCAACCCGCCCTCTCCATTGCGATCTGCCATTATTCGTTACACAAGAAGATACTGCTGTTCAGGGATATGCTCATTTCTTGGAATGGGGTGTGCGTCCGGCTTATTCAGCTGTCGATAGTCAATGCACATCATCCACGCCCCTGTCTTTTTGCGTACCACCACTATGGGTGCCTTGTATGCGCTATTGGACTTCTCAATGCAGCCCTTCGCCAGCAAGTCGTCGACTTCATGGTCCGCCTGCATCGCGAGATTCCTCGGAAAATAGCGCTGTTTAACCGTTTACCTTTAATCGCATTTTGCTAAAAATTAAACACAAATAATAACAATAACAAAAATATATGGTTTAACTCAACACTTCTGTGTGCCTTCGCGGCTGCCCAAAAACTGAGTAACTTCAACTTCTCGTCGTCTTTCTTTAGTAACGGTGCCTTGTGAAGGTCGCCAGGGCGACGTTACAAACATTATACAGTGCAACGATGCTCTGGCCTTGGTATGCTTGTCCCCAAGAGTGTGGTGTAATTTCTGTTCATTAATACCAATATCCATAGGAAATGTGCGCATCAAAAGCTATGTGCAGTGAAAGCACAGCTCAAATCGGAAGAGTTTGGAAACTGAAATTTGAAGAGAATACCTACCTACCTATGAACATACTTAGTATATGTTGCACCCTATATAAAGTTTTTTGGAAATGAGAAAATAATAATCACGGGGGCCCCAGAAATCTCTTTCTCACAAATTTCGCCCAAAAACCAAATCTCGTATGTTCCGCCCAGAGACTTTATTAAAAACAAAGACATTTTTAAACTCGTGGTAGACCCCACAAAGTACATATAACGTGTTGATCTATGTCTGTCTGTCCGTCTGTCCGTCCGTATGAACACCAGGATTTCAGAGAGTATGTGGCAGACCCCACAAAGTATATATATTCTTGATCAGCATGACAAGACGAGTCGATCTATGTCTGTCTGTCTGTCCGCCCGTCCATTGAATACCTTGATCTCAGAGACTAAAGGAGGTAGAAACACAAATCTTTTCACAGAGATGCCTTATGTGTGTACGTTGTGTAAGTTTGTTTTATAAAGGGGTTTCCATAACGCCCTCCTCTCCCACAAAAACAGCGATTTTCCATAACTCCCGTATTTTTATTGAAATTTTTTATTCAAATTTGGCAATTACTTTCAGTTAGTGATTATAAGTCCGTTTCATTATGATAGACAGATTTAATAGGAAGTTATAGGCATATATACAATTTCAGGGCAAGCACTGACCGCAGCAGTTGTTGCTGCTTTGCACAACCATAGGGACACGAAACATAGACAGACACACATGAGTACACACAAACACGCAGAGGGGTGTGAGTGAAAGTTAAAGCAAACGAACGTGTATTTTATATGGTCGTCGGTTTTTTTCTTGTATTGTAGCAAGTTGTCTGCAATAAATATCTTTTGCGAGTTAACTGGTGAGAACTAAGGAGAACTAAAGATACTCCCGGCTAAACGCTAGATTTTGTACCCTAACCATTGACCGCCAAGGTACAACACTTGCGCGGGGCAGGTCGAAGGGTCGCGCGCTTTCTTTCTTTTCTTTTTATTTTCCTATTTTCTGACCACGTTTTCTCCTCCATCGCCTGGTCGACTGCATAGTTGCATTGCGTCAGCTGGCCAGTGCTCAACAGAGGCCGGGTTGCATCTGGCTTAACGACAGCCGGTTGGTTAACGGTTGGTCCTTCAGGGACGCCTGGTTCGATGCATATTTTTAGGACCGTTACAGTGCAATATAGTTATAGGGATACTGAGCAAATACTGTATATCTACTCGAGCAGTTCTAGCGAGTTGGTGCAAGGGTCAGACGTGCCTTTTTCCTTCCCTACCGCACGGCGGCTTACCTAAAAAGGGCTCTTGCGACCGATCCTGGGTGGACAGATCCCCACCAAAGTCTCCACCATCAGTTCCGCTTCCGAGCTTTGATCTTCTATGGTCACCTGCCGCAGCTTTTAGCGCAGAAAACCCATCCGAGCCGGCGAACACGCTATTTTCTACACGCTTAGCAACGCCTTCGCTGAAAACACATCTGCTGACAGGAGTGGCACCTAACGGCTTTCCTAAACAGCCAACGGCCATGGCAGAGATGCAGGAATTGAGCTCCCACCTGTTGTCGGTGCACCGCATCTTTGAACGCCCAGGTAAACGCCATGTCAACCAGCAGGACAAAGAGCTTTTTTCTGAGATGTTGGGGCTGCACAGTTCAAAGCCACCCTGCAGTGAAATTGGCGTACAAAGTGCAGAGTCCTGGCCTAAAGCGTCCAGCCACCCTCAAAGAGGTACCCCTAAAAGGCTTAGGGACCCCAGGAGCACCCAGCGCGTGACCCCGCCAAAAAAACGTAAAATTCGCGAACAAAAGCTTTCCACCGCACCACAGATTCTGAGCGGTCAGGCGCCCGCCACCAAGTTGCAGAACTTCGCATAGGCAGTGAAGAAAAATGCCATTTCCGCTACCAAGGCCGACACCTGGACGACGGCCCAGCACCAGACTCGTGTGAATCCCAGTAGGCCGGATGCCATCTTAGCCAAAGGTGTTGGAGTTGCCCAGTATGCCGACATCCTAAAAGCAGTCAAATCGGCTCCAGAGTTGCAAAGTTTAAAAAACGACGTTCATCGCGTTAGAAGAACGAGTAACGGTCGCCTGCTTTTACAATTGAGATCACTGACTCACGAAATCGGGAAGCTACACGAAGCCGTGGAGGCGGCCTTACAAGGTATGGCAGTTGTCACACCATTGGTGGAAGAGGCCCAACTCGAGATCCGGACCTAGATGAGCTAGTCACCAAGGAGGAGATCTTGGAAGAGCTGAAGACGATCGTCGAGAGCCTTAGCATTGGACCGGACGTGGTGAAGTCAATTCGTAATCTGCCGTATCCGTGGGGTGATTCGGCCAACACTTTGTTACAAGTGCCTCGGCTTCGGTCATACGGCAGTAATGTGTTCCAGTGCAGAGGATCTTAAAGACGCCTGTTACGGGTGCGGGGAAAAGGGGCACCTAGACAGAAATTGCTCAAATAGAGTGTTCATTGTGCGCAAAGAAGAGACTACCATCGACGGAAAGCTGAAACCTCCTCTGTGGGAGAGAAAGTTGCTGTCCTGTGGTTCTACAGCTGCTACCTCCCAAATTTGCTTCTTAGAGCTGTGTGACTCCGCCGAACAGGAACCCTTGAGGAAAGGCATATAATCTGATCGTGAAGCTAATTCATGCTGGTGGACGCGACGCCCCCCTCTGGATGCCAAGAACCTCTCTCGGATTGTAGTGACTCTATTCCTTTCGATGCCGGAGACGCCTGCGATGATCCCCAATACAGATGCAGCCTTTGACGATGTCAGCACAGAAGAAGTGCTGCTAGCTGCTCGCAGCCTTAAGACAAACCAAGCATGGGCCTGGACGCAATACCAAACCGCGCCGTCAAATTGGCTTTGTGAATGCACCCTGGGGCGCTCACTTCTCTCTTCGTAAAGTGCATCAAGGAAGGCACATTCCCAGACTGCTGGAAGATACAAAACCTGATCCTGTTACCAAAACCAGGTAAATCCAAGAAAACCTGCTTGGTGGTAACCCTGGACAGAAATAACGCATTTAACTCGGCAGACTGGGGATGCATTCTAAATGAACGCTGGTGGAACAAGGCCAAGTCCACACGTACTTAGTGCGATCCATTAGGAGTTATCTTAGTAACCGTACACTCAGGTACCATACAACATCAGGTACTAAAACTCACAATGACATCGCTGGTGTTCCCCAAGGTTCGGTCCTCGGGCCGCTGCTATGGAATGGCGCTAATGGCGCGCGTCCAAGCTTGGCAGAGAAAGGCCCACTTCGAAAGAATTAACAGCAGCGCCAAACAAAATAATTGCGCCATTCAACTCAGCTTTACTTTACTTCACTTTATTAGCCTCCAATGGCGATCAAAACAGGCAGATGACCCAAATACTAAAGGATTTAAATTACACCTGGAGATGCTCGGTCCAGAGCACACCACAAAGACAAGCAACTCCTTAAAGTTAGTGGAGGTTGAGGTCTTAAAGTTGGATGAAGCAGTGTGGATCGTGTAAAAACAGCTATTTGTAGGTGGCGCAATTGGGCGTATCGATAAGCATAAGTCGATAATTGAGCGCCAAGCTCGCGATTTGAACAATGCACTACCAATTTGCAATACAATACATATAAGTACACATTAACCTATACACCCATTTTAGCATAGTTTTAGAATAGATAATATTGGCACCATAGTCTGCACGGGCACTGGCCAGCCAACATAAGTAATAATAATAAGCAAAAATAAAACACATACAAGTAAAAAAGCTAAAGTCGGGTGTCCCGACTTTGAAATACTCTGTACATATGTTTACAATAATTAAAGAAAATAAAAAAAATTAAGAAATTTATAAAAAAAATTTTGATCGATTTTACCTTTCTCGGTATTCGAACTCACGTAAAGGGTATATAATTGCACATTTACATAGCAATTGCGTCTGTGTGAGTGTACAGGGTGCGCCATCTTTTATGTCGGTAGGTAAATATTGAATAACTTTGTCATTAGTGAACCGATTGACCGATTGATGTTGTTTTCAAAAATTAGTCTGAAGAAATTGTACAGAACCAAATTAAATAAAAATATCTTATACTTGCGAATTGGTTGTTTATTTTCAAAGATATTCAATGTTTACATACCGACATATAAGATGGCGCACCCTGTATGTATGCCAATGCGCATCTATACGTGTCTGTGTAAACATGTTAGCAGTCAACCAAACAGCAACATCAACAACAGCCGCGGGCAGCGCTTGAGCTGCGCTGCACCATTAAATATATTTATGGCTATAACTTCTTGTTAAATTTAGTTCGAAATTCCAAGAATTACGGGAGGTACGATTTGCGGGGGAGAGGGGGAGGGAAATTCCAAAATATACATTTTCTGCGTATTCACATAAGGCATTTTGGACTAAAATTTGGTGTTCCTAGGTCTTATACGAATGGAAAATCGGGAAAAGGCCCATAGGGGGGAAGTGGGGGGAACATAAAAAAAAATAAAACAAACTCGTATAGCGTACACACATAAGGCATCTTTCTGCAAAATTTGGTGTCTCTATCTCTTATAGTCTCTGAGATCCAGGTGTTCATACGGACAGACTGACAGACGGACAGACAGACAGACAGACAGGGCTAGATCGACTCGTCTCGTCATGCTGATCAAGAATATAAATACTTTGTGGGGTCTGCCACGCCTCCTCCTGCCTGTTACATTTTTCAGCTCCCGCAAACCTAATATACTTCTGTACATTTCATGTACAGAGTATAATTATTCTGCTACTTCAGCATAAGATCAACAGTCAGATATAAGGTTATAGCCCAAACTGAGCTGACACCAGCATACTTATATGCTTGCACATTATTATTGTGAAGCCACCAACACATAGAAACGGTAAATATAAATAGTCATAAGCTAGTTTTAAGCATAACTATATCAGCCATGAATTGTTAAAATAAAGTCAGTATGCACGGTATCAACGAACGACCTGTTACTTTGGGTCGATACGGGAACCGCTGATCTTTAAGCACTACCACGTTGAACTACATGCTCCCAAGGATCGCCAGTTGGAATCCTTGGTACTGCAAGCACTCACCATCCGATTCAGGATTCCGGTGGAGCTCGCTATTAAGTACGAAACTAAACCAAACGTCCTGCTGCGTTTCACTCAAGGGCAACCGGGACAACCGGTGTTACTCGCACCTACTGGACCACGAGGGTCCACTGAAACAGCAGGGCCACAAGTGCCTTTAATAAACGGACCACGAGTGTCCACCCAAACATCAAACCGGACCACTTCGATCCCGTCTTGGTCAACAGTAGGACCACAAGCGTTCTTCAACTTAAATTCGTCAGGACCACGATCGTCCTGACGATTCGCACTACCGCACGTGTGCGAATAAACATTGGTGACCCCGATCACTGAGCACGTAACGTAGAGAAAACGTTAACAAGATGTCGAAAACCGACAAGTCTGATAACTAACTACAAGAAGAATGACTGGGAACGCAAGTCCAAACCTGAGTACTACCCAAACCTGGCCCGTCGGCTACAAGGTTTGGCACAGGAATTGGAAGAGGGTCAAATCGCCCTGATAGCCACAGAAGATCTTGAGTACTTCCTGCTATACGAGCACTCTTGGAAGCAGGCCCAGAGATACTTGGAGTTGTTCCAGCAGCCGCCGACCAGAGGGGCTAGCCACAGCACGAATCGCGAGCCCGAAGGAAGAGCAACGATCACCGAGTCAGGGTTCCAGCTGCAGGTTCCGCCAGCCAGTAGCTCCTCGAGGCCGGCAAACCCAAGTAGCCTAGGGCCGGAGTTGATCAACTTGGCGGTCATAGAAGAAGGAAGGATGACGCCTACATAGGTAACAGCCTTGGGCGTCGCTTCTTGCAACTACGAGCTGAACGCGTTAAAAATCATGGTGCAGAGTTTATCAGCTCAACCGATTCTGGCAGAGACAAGAATAGGCCCTGGCAGCGTGGAACCGAATTCAGGACAAGCGGGATCTGCTCAACATCAACTGGGAGAACCCAGAAAGGCAAGGCTTCAATTCCATCCTCTTCTTGAGGGTCAAACAGCTGCTGAACGAGTTCCTGTGTAAGGAAGTTCCCCAGGAGGCTAGGCCAAGCACACAGCCCACCGCCGACATAGCAGTCCGGCTGCCACAAATCGCAATTCCACCGTTCGACGTACGTGAACTGTTTCAAGAGATGATCCATGGGACTAGTTTACCAGATGTACATAAGATGTGCTATCTAAAATCTTGCGTAACGGGAGAGCTAACAGCTGATGAACCACTTTAGCGGAACAGCTTCAAACTATTCAGTGGCCTGGGAGACATTAATGCAACGCTATGCTGAGCGGCAGCATCCGCAGCCGCTGGCAAACGCCTGTGCGCAGAGGTGAGGCACTGGGAATCCATTTCAATGGGAGCGTGGATCTTAGGTCGTTCCTTCGGGAGCTGGTAGAACTGGCGAAAATGAGTGAGGAGCTGCTGTATAACCTAATACCAATGCTTCCGCTGATTCTGAAAGACAAGACACTGATGTGGCAGCGCGCGCGACGCGACCCGACGAGGATGTGGGCGGAGTTCCATGAGGGGTTCGAATCGGTAACTTCATAGAGATGCAGCGACTCATGCTAGACGCCGACTGGACGCCGGAGGAACGGGTGAGACTTCTCCACGATAATTGCCTGCCGTCAGACCGCGACGGTATACGCGTCGCAGACGGATCCAGAAAAGGTGGCAGCCATACGTGAATTGAAGCCCCATTCAACCTAAAACAGCTGCGGCAGTACATCGGCATGGCCTCAGGGTACAGACGGTTCGTGCCCAACTTTGCGACGACAGTTGGCCCACTCACCAAACTGCTGAAGAAGGGCAAGAAATGGGCCGCATTGCGCGATGGGCACTGGATTTGCAGCAGCACACATTCGACGTCCAATACCGCAAAGGCTCACTGAACGTAGTTGCGAACGCACTGTCACGCAAACCGCGTGAGGTAGCTGGCAAAGCCCACACTGCGCCGGAGGCCCCAATAACGGGCAAATGGCTTCAGCGGCTGATGACAGCAGTTATAGAGTGTCCCGAGAAGTACCCTGACTACGCAGTGCAGAATGGCCGGCTGTACAGACGCGTCGCCAATGTGATAGGAGACGAAGATGTGTCCCCATGGAGGCTGTGCGTGGACACGGCCCAGCGGCGGCGCGTGCTGAAGGAATGCATTGACGATCCGACGGCTGGTCATATGGGTGTGCGCAAGACAAGCACTTAACGTTTCCTTTTGTTGCTTGCCATAGATTTGCATAGGCTGCTGCGCAGCCGCCACATATGTACTAGTTATTGTCGCTAACTCTGCAAGTTAAGTTCGTTTTCGTTATCGCATCTGGTACGGAGAAGCTTAGCTTTCCGTCTACCAGCATAAACTTTGGAAATCTCGGCGATCGCTACCTATGCAAAATAAACATTTGTGAACCTCTTTTAAATTGAACAATTTCGTTTTCGCTTATTTTGCAATTATTTCGCCAACATAATTTCGCATATTTGGAATCATAAAAAAGCTTATGATTATACAAATTGTATGTACATATTTATGAACATTTGTAAGTACATCGGTATGTAAATATGTGCAATCTACGCACAGCCCAAATGGTAAGCGTTAAAAAGCTTCAAAGTGTAGGTGAGCACCAAGAAGTGGTTTTAGAAAATTAGAAATCCGATTAACTTTAAACTTGGTTTATGTATTTACTATGAGAAAGAATACAGAATAAACTGCGTTGTATTTTTGTAGCTTTCCATTAAAGATTAGAAGAAATAATTATAATATATGTATGTGTGTATGCTCATTTAAATGTTGTGCAGTTGCATAAGTTGACCAAATAACTTTGCCAAATTGTACAGCTTTTAATTCTAGAAATTACTTGCCTTGATTTATCCCTGTCATACTATATACATGTGCATACATATGTACATATATATGCACATATAACCGTACATAGTATTTATTGTACTTTATGTCCTAGCTCTCGAAAGTAATTTGCTATTTGGGAAATGAACTCTTTAGAAACTTTAGAGTGTCGTAAGAAAAATATCATATAATTGTAAGCACAAATACTGAGTCTGCAAAGACGGGCAAGACCTGCTAGTTGGAATATAAACCTTTTAGTTTTTCTGAACAATCTGCATCAAAAATGTTTTGCATATCCTATGTAAATATTTTTAAATTAGCAAATTGTGTTTTGCCGAGTGGGCAGGTTCGTTGTTGCAATTACTGTGCACAACAGGGCTGTCATGTGCATTTTTATGAGTTAATTAGTTTAGGAAATCGTTAACAATATTTAAAGCTATTAAGCTTTTAGGTATTTCAAAAAACCCCTAGCCGAAATATCTAGATTGAAAACAAAAATACTTAGCCCAACAGAGACCGGCCACAACTGGTAAGATTTATATAATCATTTAAGATTTTTCAATATCGTTTTAGTTGCTCCTTTGAATATTCGACTATTGGGAGCACATGAACCTCTATCTGCGGGACGGAGATACGACCTCTTGTGTCAAAGTGCTGGATCTCGACCACCCGCTGTAATTACATGGTGGCAAAATGGTATTCGATTAGAAAAGACAACGGAAACGGTAAGTATTTACAAATTGTAGGCAATTTACTATAATTTAATGATTTAATAATATATATTAAATATATATATATATATATATATATATATATATATATATATATATATATATATATATATATATATATATATATATATATATATATATATATATATATATACAATGCGATGCTACAAGTAAAAAAATTTCCAATTCACGCGGTGGGCAATGATTCGCAGTTCTTTAACTGTCTGCTAATAATCCGATGGGTTATATACCGAATATGAAGCGTCACTGATACTACGCGATGCTACAAGCCTCAACTATGGAATCACGGCAGCGAGATGCACTAGCAGTGAGGACTTGAAAGGAAACTGTTTGAAGTGTGGCGAGAAAGGTCATGTAGCAAGAACTTGTACCAAGGATCCTGCAATTGATCAAAGCTCGCGGCCTGTAAATTTAAAGCTGCTACATTGCCTTTAACGTGACAATCAATGAGCTTGCAGAAATTCTGGAAGTGGCACGCTTAGAGCGTTGACACTTGTTACATGGTCAGCGGGCAGTAATCCTAAACCTTTCTTTCGCGTTCGTCGCTTGTGACAGTGGGCCCTAGGAATTGATGAACTGTGGCTATGCTACAACATATGTACAGAGCACTTCAAAGTCGGGACTCCCGACTTTAGCTTCTCTACTTTTTATACTCTGTACGTGAAATGTACAAGAGGGAGCTGAAAATGTAACAGACAGAAGGAGGCGTGGCAGGCCCCACAAAGTATATATATTCTTGATCAGCATGACGAGGCGAGTCGATCTACCCCTGTCTGTCAGTCTGTCCGTGCGTATGAACACCTGGGTCTCAGAGACTATAAGAGATAGAGACAACAAATTTTGCACTAAGATGCCTTATGTGTACGCTATACGAGTTTGTTTTATTTTTTTGATTGTCGTATAATCGCCTATAAGACATAGGAACACCCAATTTTAGTCCAAGATGCCTATGATATGATCAATATGATAGACCGATTTAACAAGAAGTTATAGCCATAAATATATTTGCTGTCCAAGCGCTGACCGCAGATGTTGTTGATGCTAGTACTTTGGTTGACTGCAAACATGTTCACAGAGACACGAATAGAAGCGCATAGACATTCATACACTCACATAGACGCAATTGCTATGTAAATGTACAATTATACACCCTTAACGTGAGTTCGAATACCGAGAGAGGTAAAATCGATCAACATTTTTTTTAATGCTCTTAATTTTTGTAATTCCTATAATTATTCCACACATATGTACAAAGTATTTCAAGGTCGGGACACCCGACTTTATCTTTTTTCACTTGTTATAGCTGAAAATGTAACGGGCAGAAGGAGGCGTGGCAGACCCCACAAAGTATATATATTCTTGATCAGCGTGATGAGACGAGTCAATCTAGCCCTGTCTGTCCGTCTGTCCGTATGAACACCTGGATCTCAGAGACTATAAGAGATAGAGACACCAAATTTTGCACAAAGATGCCTTATGTGTGTATTCTATACGAGTTTGTTTTATTTTTTTGATTCCCCCCCCCCCCCCCCCCCACTTCCACCGTATGGGCGTTTTCCCGATTTTCCATTCGTATTATCGCTTACTATATATCTCGGAGACTATAAGACCTAGGGACACAGTCCCAGATGCCTTATGTGAATACGCAGAAAATGTGCATTTTGGAATTTCCCTCTCTCCCCCGAAATTCGTTACTCAAACTTGGCAAATACCTGCATTTAGTTATTATAAGTCCAAATGCCAAGTTTCATCATGATAGGCCGATTTAACAGGAAGTTATAGCCATATAGAACAAGTAGTGCCCGCAGCTGTTGTTGTTGTTACTGCTTTGCTCAGGCACACGAGACATACACAGACACACACAAATACACGCATAATTATTCTACACATATGTACAGAGTATTTCAAAGTCGGGACACCCGACTTTAGCTTCTTTACTGGTTATGAAGAGGAATAATAAAAGATTCTCTCCAAATAGTTGGAAAGATTGACGAACCAAGTGACAGATTAAAGATTTTAAGTAATGGCTGTAAAAGGGAACTAGAACACTCCTTGAGAACACAACCAGGAATGTTGTCTGCTCCAGGACAGTATACAGATTTTATTGATTTGATAGCAGAAAGTAGACAGCTATCAGTAATTATGGGAGCGCAAATAGTGTGGGAAGATGAAATGCTATAAGGATAAGAGGTACTACTAATAGAGACAGAGGAATAAGTTGACTTGAAGAAGTTGGTGAAAACCAAGGAGGTTTTTATGACGTATACGATATGACACTATTTTGGATGCAGACGTCAAGAAGAACATTAATAGTGTCATAGAAAAACTTGATGGCTATGTTGATATCAACCGCACTATACAAAAAGGACCAATTAGTTGGTAAAATAAGTTCGTTAAGCTAAGAAAAATGTTCTTTCTGAAAGCAACGACCTGTTTTGTTAGAATAAAGTGTAGGAATAAAGGTGTGATTTGAAAATGATAGGGAGATTTCTAAAGTAGGGTGGAAAGTATCTTCAGACACTGACAGGGGTAAACACCTAGAGACAACAGCGTTACTAGGTGAGGTGAGGTGAGGTGATAAGGTATAGAATTAATTTAACACAAAAAAAGGTCCAACAGGCAATCCAAAAATTCATGCTCTGCTGAGGGCACCAAATAATTGGACTCATTGAAAAATGACCATTCTATGTTAGGCAAATTAAAATCACCTAGCACAACAAACGCATCTCTGCCACAGAGATGAGTGGAAATTGCTTTAATACAAGTTATATGTTGCATATAAACTTGAATATCGGAAGAGGGAGGTATATACGAGCAAGTGATGTAAACAGCCAAAGACGGAAAAGTTACTTTAACAGCAACAAATTCAACAACATTTGGTACATCACCAATCAATGATTTCCGACCGAAGGTTGGATTTGACTGCAATCAGTACCCCCCGCCTCGACGACTCGTCCGATCATGACGAAAGATACAAAAGTCATCTGATAAAATTTCATTATCAGAAATCGTAGGATTTAACCACGTTTCTGAAAACGCAATAATCAACAGGCAGTGACGAAACTCGTGGAGGCCAAAATTTTGGATCACATATAATAGTAAAAGCCTCAGGCGGCGTCTCTGAGATCCAGGTATTCATACGGACAGACAGACAGACAGACATAAATAGACTCGTCTCATCATGCTGATCAGAATATATATACTTTGTGGGGTCAGCTGCGAGCAGCGGTTGGGCAGCGCTTGGGTAGCGCGTGGGCAGCAAATATATTTATGGCTATAACTTCTTGTTAAATCGGTCTATCATAGTGAAACTTGGCATGCATACACATAATGTCTAACTGGAGATATTTCCCAAATTTGAGTTCGAAATTCCAAGAATGTCGTCTTGTCATGCTGATCAAGAATATATATACTTTGTGGGGTCTGACACGCCTCCTTCTGCCTGTTACATTTTTCAGCTCGCGCAATCCTAGTACATTTCATGTACAAATGAAACATACTTGCACAGCGTACACACATAAGGCATATTTGTGCAACATTTGGTGTCTCTAGATCTTGTCGTCTGTGAGATCCAGGTGTTCATACGGACAGACAGACGGTCAGAAGGACAGACGAACATAGATCGACTCGTCTTGTCATGCTGATCACGTCGGCTGTGTAAGTCGGTTATCTCCCCTACTCAGCCTGGTTTTAACAAATATCGTTCGGCAACATCCAATTTGCTGGAATTTACATCATTGATAAATGATGCATTCCTAGCTAAAATGCAAATTGATGTTATTTATAATGACTTCAGTAAGGCATTTGATCGCATTGGGTTTCCTTCAAATTTTTTGCTTTGGATTTCGTCCTATCTTAAAAATAGGACCCAGAAAGTACATCTCAGATCGGATATTGACAATTCGCTAACTTTATAGCGATCAAAAAACGATGTTAATTGTTAATTAAATGACACGCGGAAATCTTTCGATTATTCAAATGGCTTTAATGGCTTGTGCACGCCTTCGTGCACGTCTTCATGCGGCAGGGTAAGAAGAGGCTGTCCGATGAGAAGGTGGCCCGGAATGAGCACCTCTCCGTCGTTGGGATCGCTGCCGCCTGCCACCATAGGCCTGGAGTTGAGTATCGCCTCCTCGTCCACCAGGTGCGTTTTCAGGTCGTCTCTGGTCAGCCTCGGCCGCGTTCACCGCTGGCTCCCAAAGTCCTCCGAAGTGAGGAGCTCTGGAAGGAATGAACCGCCAATCTATCCCTTGCTTTGCCGATAAGTCTATCAAGGCGTATTTGCTCCTCTCGAACGCCGATGTCAGCTCCATCAGCACCACGCTCGCGCCCACAAAGTTGGTCGCGTTGTCGCTGTAGACTGTCTCCAGCAGGCCGCTTCTCCCGATGAACCTTTTGAAGACGTTAAGAAAGGCATCAGTTGATAGATCTGTTACCAGCTCGAGGTGAACGGCTTTCGAGGCAAAACAAACAAACACGGCGACGTAATTTTTAACGGGCGGTCTTCCTCGTATGCGGTAGCTTACATGGAAAGGACTGCAAAAATCGACCCCACAAACCCTAAACGACCTTCTCGAAGGCGATCACCTGGCTTGCCTAACAGACAGCTTATTTGTCCGCTTCCCCCAACCACCATTGTTTTTTTTTATAGCATACGTTTAGGCTCTAACTAAAACGGACCACAATGTTTTCTTGCTGTTTTAAGTCCTGTGAGTTTGGCCATAAGCTTGGTTCAATGGACCCTACAGTGCAGTGCTGGTTGTGCGACGACGTTGGTTACGCGAAATGTGCCGGGTTCGTTGGCCGGGTAACTGACTACTTAGGCAAAAACAACGGCTTAATCTGGTTTTGTGAAAGATGTCGTAGTATTGCTACCGAAATGCGTCAGTTTATGAAGCAGACGCATAAAAGCATAAAAGAACTTCGTGCAGAGTTTCAAGTTTTCCACGAAAAATTTGTAGCGCTGGAAACGACGTTTCTTGGCCTTAAGCTACTGTCCGAATCTCCAAAAAGGAAGAAACGAAACTTGACTATATCCCAGCCTAACATACTTACAATCCCGGATAACAATACAAATTGTGCTTCACCTTCTACACCGGCTTACCCTAATCCTATCGTTGAAGCATTTGCTACACCTGCCGCGGTCCCACTTGGTGAGAGCGCTTCATCTTCGCGTTCACTTGCTGCCCCTATGAATAGTGAAATGCTTAGGTTAGGTTAGGTTGAAATGGCTGGGGTGATAACGTTCACCCGCCCACTTAGGCCTTAAGGCCCGTTGTGATACCATGTAATCCCTATATGTGCTGGTCAGTCTTCAGCCACCCGGTGGTATTTAAGAATTTAACTAGATCCGCGAGCTCCACATTTTTCATTTCCGAGAGGTCGCTCAAGAATGGCTTCCCTAGGGTGCGTAGTCTGCGCCTGCTCAGCGCCGGGCAGTGGCAGAGGAGATGCTCCACACTTTCCTCTTCGTCTTCTCTGCAGCTTCTGCAGAAATCGTTAAACGGGATGTTTAGTCTCGATGCATGTCTGCCAAACGGACAGTGACCCGTGAGAGTCCCCACCACCATGGAGATCTCACTCCTTTTCAGCTTCACAAGCTTTAAAGTCCTTTTTATGTTAAGGGATGGCCAGGTAAGCTTAGCTCGAACGCACGAGCTCGTGCTCTCCCAGCGCTGCTGTGCTATTTGACGTGCATGGTTGCGCGTCAAAAGCCGAAAGGATGCTAACGGCATTCCCATACCTTCCCTATCGGGAAGGATGTTTGCGTTGGTTCCTTCCCTTGCCAGCTCGTCTGCTATGCAATTACCTTCAATATTATGGTGTCCTGGCACCCATATAAGGCTGATACTGACTAGTTGGGCCATCTCGTTGAGGGATCTGCGACAGTCAGTGATAACTTTGGAGTTGTTCACATTGGAGTCTAACGCTTTTAGTGCCGCTGGGCTATCTGAATATATATATATATTGGTCTACCGCCTTCCATATCAGGGGATAGGTGCCTTGTGACCTCTTGTATCGCAGCCACTTCCGCCTGGTAGACGCTGCAATGATCAGGGAGACGAAATGACCGTCGTATCTTCAGGTCCGGAGAAAATATGCCACCTCCGACTCTCTGTTCCAGTTTAGAGCCATCCGTGAAAAAGTTTATGGCATCGTTTCTTCTGTGTGGTAGGCTATCCCACTCTGCACGAGTGGAAATCCTGACTGCATCTTTCTTATCAAAAATAAGTTTTGGTACACAGTAATCCGTATGGGTCGGAACCCCGGGTTGAAGAAGGAGTATGCCTGCATGTCCTTTTGACGTGCTTTTCCAGGCAGAGGCCTCTCTTAGCCTTAGGGCTGAGTTTGTAGCAAGTTCCTTTCCGACTATGTCTAGTGGGAGAAGATGGAAGAATATATTAAGAGCCTCCGTTGGTGTAGTACGAAGTGCCCCGCTAATGCATAATTCTGCCGATCTCTGCACCCTACTGAGTTGGGTGAGAACAGTTGATTTGTCCAACGCAGGCCACCATACTACGATTCCGTACAGAAGAATCGGTCTAACGATGGCCGTATATATCCAGTGTACAATATTTGGTGAGAACCCCCATCTGGAGGTTATGGCTCTCTTGCAGATGTAGAGTGCATTTGTGGCTTTCTTCACCCGCTCTATTGTGTTGTCACTCCAGTGCAGTTTCCTGTCCAGGATGACTCCCAAGTACTTGGCACTGTGGCTGAATTTAAGAGGAACTCCTTTTAGTGTGGGCGGCTGGAGTTCTTGTACTTTCTTGTGAAAAGTACTAGCTCAGTTTTTGTAGGATTTACTCCGAGGCCGCATGTGGACGCCCATTGCGAGAGCGTCAATAGCGCCGTCCTCATGAGGTGACAGAGAGTCTGTAGGTATTTACCACTGCAGATTATTGATACGTCGTCTGCGTAGGCTATGACTTCATGGCCTTCCACCTCCATGCGTCGCAGCAGCTGGTTCACCGTCAGCAGCCACAGTAGCGGAGACAGAACTCCACCCTGTGGGGTGCCCCTGCTAACGAACTTGCGGCAGGATTGTCCCCCTAGTTCGGCACTTACAGCCCTGCTAGTGAGCAACTGACTGATGAAGCCTACCAGGGAGACATCTACCCCAAGGTCCGTCAACGACTGGGGGATTGCCGACGGTAATATATTGTTGAAGGCGCCCTCAATGTCCAAGAAGGCTACCAGTGAATACTCCTTAACGTGGAGTGAGTTCTCTATTCTAGAGACCAGGGAGTGAAGGGCAGTGTCAGTTGACCTGCCCTTACTGTATGCGTGTTGTGAGTTCGACAGCAGATCAGGGTTGATAGACTGTCTGAGGTATGTTTCTATTAGCCTTTCCAAGGTTTTAAGTAGAAACGAGGATAGGCTGATAGGCCTGAAGTCTTTCGGCGTAACGTGAGACGGTTTCCCGGCCTTGGGGATAAACACGACCCTTACCTCTCTCCAGCTTGCCGGAATGTGGTTGACTCTTAAACAACTTCTAAAAATTGTCAGAATCCAGGGCATAACGTGTCGCAGAGAATGTTGGAGTTGGGCCGGTACGATGCCGTCCGGTCCAGGACATTTGTAGGGCTGAAAAGTCTTAACAGCCCAACAGATGCGTTCTTCGGTAATGATATCTTCTATCAAATGGTTGGGTACCCCCGTTACGTGGGGGATAAGGGGTGTACTACTACTGTCAGTACAGCCCGGGAAATGTGTATTAGTGAGCAGATCTAGAGAGTCTCTGCAGGAGTCCATCCACCTGCCGTCTTCCCCTTGCAGAAGAGTTGGTGGAGAGGATGATTTGGCCAGCACTTTTCTGAGCCTCGATGCTGCAGACGTTGACTCAATGCTTGAGCAGAAGTGGGCCCAAGAGGTGCCCTTGGCTCTTCTGATGGCCGACTTGAAGGTGGCAAGTTTGCGCTTATACAGTACCCAACTGGGCTCTGTGCTACTTCTTCTTGCCTCGTTGAATTGTCTTCTACATTCGACCCGAAGACCATCCAATTCAGTAGACCACCATGGCGGTTTGCATTTTTCTTTATAAACTGTACTTGGGCAGGCTTTCTTGAGCGCACCCGAGCAGGTTTTTGTGAAGGTATCCACCAACTTGTCCAATTTCTCTCCCGTATTGGGTTCAGAGCTTTGTAGGGGGGGTAGTTTTCTGATAAGCAATCTCAAATAATACCCCCAGTTGGTTTTTTTCAGATTGAAGTTCTTAATGGCGGCAGGGGTGTGGTACCCCAGCCTGAAGTGTATGAGCCTGTGGTCTGAGAATGAGTGATCATTAAGGACCCTCCAGGCAAGGACTCTGCGTGCGAGAAAATCAGACGCCAGTGTGACGTCTAACACCTCGCTGCGGTTTTTTGTTACAAATGTGGGGTCGCTCCCTATGTTACAGACTAGAAGGTTGCTACTCATTATATAGTCGTATACTGACTCACCTCTATCATTGATGTCACTGCTGCCCCATTGAGTATGGTGAGCATTGGCGTCTCCACCTAGGATCGTGCCTATTTTGTTATCGCCGCTATTGCCGACTAGGGCTCTCAACAGCTGCGAGGGGGGGGGGGGGGGGGGGGGGGGCACCATCTTGATCATGAGCCATGTAGAAAGAAGCCATTCTAATGGTGGTATTTACCTCTCCATTTCTGATCCCCAGTCGTAGACTGATGGTGGTTAGGTCATCATCGCTGAATTGGGGGAGTAGAATGGCATTTAATTGTTTTTTAGCTAGAATACATGTTCTTAATTTACCCTTACCGCTTCCATAGAACAGGGTAAAATTTGATGAGCCAAGACCCCGGATTGCGTTGTTGTTTATCCAGGGCTCTTGGATCAGGACTAGGTCCGCCTCGCCTGCTGCCAGACGAACCATTAAAGCAGCTGTTGCCACTTTACTGTGATGCAGGTTTATCTGGAGGACCTGCATCATTAGACTTGTCCGCCCTCTCCTCCGTGAGTGTCGCGTCGGCTTCTCCACTATTGTCTTCTAGAAGCTCACGCTCGGTATAGAACCGGCCCAACACATCTCCGTAGTCGGAGTCGGTCGAGATCTCGTCCTGTAGATCCCCGGAGGGTTCATCTACATCGACTTCCATCTCGTCCTCGCTGGGCGGCTCTATCGTGTTTGCGTTTTCGGTGAGATTACATAGTGATCCCATATCCGGCTTGTATATATTAAGCTTTATCTTGTCAAAGCCGTAGTTTAGTCGGCCTTCTGCCGCATTCAGCTGCTCTACGCATTCGTTGTTTAGCATGAGGACGACCTGCATAGATGCTCTTTTTGTCGCCTCTGTTTTTATTACCTTCCAGCCTTGAGTGTTAATCTTGGTATTGAAGAGCTGAATGAGTTCCAGAATCGTTTCCGGTTCTGCGGGCTTGGCCGGGATCCAGGCTCTGGCCCTCGGGCGGGATGGTATCTCCTTTGCGTCGACCACAGCAAGCTGTGCTCCCGGATAAACCTCTCCCACCCTACTGATGGCTTGCTTATAAAGCTCAGCCGATCTTTCATCGTCGCATGCTATGAGCTTAACGCCTCCTTGATACCACCCGGCGTCAGTACACTGTGGTGGTTCGCCAGGGTTGTCTTTCAACACCTCCACTGCGACCGTGGCTATTGCAACCTGAATCCACCGCCATTGATGTCTAGGGATCCTTCCCTCGTCACTGTTGCGGTCGATGACCCCTACGACCTTGAGGTCCTTGGCCACTTCCGCACGGACTTGGACCACGATTTGCCTTGCAACTTCGGCCTTTTTGACACCTTTTGTTGGTCTTCGTATATTGAGCGCTGTCTCTTGGAGTTGCTGACCTCTAACTTGTACACGAAGTTGGGTAACACCAGCTTCGCCCATCGAATATCCGCTTGGATTCTTTCGAAGTCCTCCTTCGTTGCATGCTCCGGCGCGATTGGCGTGTCGGCATGACGTCGGAGGATGCGAGCCGCAGCGCGTCTCTCACTGTATCCAGTTTTCTCTGGATCTGTCCTTGGCACGTTTGTCGCTCTCTTTACGACCAACGCTTTCCCCTCGGGTGCGACCCTTGCAAGCGCACCAGCAGCCGGGGGCTCACTGATGGATGATATGCTCTGGCCGGCCTTTGGGTAGGCGGTGGACGTTTGAGCTTTGAGACTAGGCTTGCCATTTTGGTACTGCTTCGTCTTGTTAACAGTGGGGCGTGTATGCGTCACGGCTCCTCTTGTTGCGGAACTTCCAGTTCCTTCCGGGCTTTGTGGAGGGACGGTCTCCAGTTTATTTTTATTAATTGTTTTTGGCGTTGATGTGTTCATTTTGTTTCTATTTTGGGTTCCCACGAGTGGCGGAGAAGGGGCTTGACCACCCGGGCAGAGATCCGCGTAAACGGGCTAGGCTAAATAATCCGGGGGGTCGCCAGGTACCCCGGATGCTCCGTGAGCGACTGGGCTATTTAAGAGGGCCCCCAGCCAGGCTGATCTTCGGCACGGGTCGCTTGACACCTTGATCCAGCCCTCACCTCGAAGCCATGATCAGGGATCATAGCCAGACAACGTGACTATTGAGGAGTTAGGTTGAGTGACTCTGGTCTCTGATCTTAGCTGGACACCGTCAACCGACAACGTACGGGACAATTTGTAGCGCCATTACCAGTCGGCACCCTCTTGGAGGGTTCAGCACGAGGAATTTTTTGCCATGCTTGGTCCGGGTGTTTTTTCAGCCATATCAATTGCTAATGCTACAACCGACGTGATTGCTGCTGCTACTGCGGATATTCCTGTTACTGCTGCCTGTTCTGCTGTACCCACCATCGCTGCTGCTCCAAGACGCCTGACTTCTACTCCTTCTTCTGCCCAGCATGATCCTGGCACCACTCGGGCCAGGTGTCCCGTGGTGTCCCGCCACGCCAGTCGAATTTTGTATCCCGGCTAAGGCTAAGAGGATGCCATCAAGCTGTACATTTGCTAAAATATACCTTCTTGCTTAGCTGATGATGTTTTGGTTTCGAAATTCCAGTTTAAGTATAAGCGCGACATTTCGTCTTTCAAAATTTCTGTTTCTGAGAATTTATTTAATAAAATCGTTGACCCTACTTTCTGGCCAAACATCTAGTTGCTCACGAATTTACCCGTAAACGCATTAATGCAAATAATAATTATTCTTCCATAGCACCGTCTTCACCAAAAAACTAAATCATTCCTCTTCCCTGATATTTCATTATCAAAATGTACGGGGACTGCTTACTAAACATCAAAGGCTTTATTCAAACAGTACATCATTCGTTGCTAATGTTATTAACTGAAACGTGGCTTAAACCCAAAGTATTAAACTCTGAAATATTTATTCAAAAATATTCTATTTTCAGACTTGACCGTATACACCGCAAAGGTGGTGGTGTTCTTATCGCTGTAGATTCTCTATTGTCGTCTGAATTTGTCTCTTTTGATAATCCGTTTTCAATCGAGTATTAAACTCTGAAATATTTATTCAAAAATATTCTATTTTCAGACTTGACCGTATACACCGCAAAGGTGGTGGTGTTCTTATCGCTGTAGATTCTCTATTGTCGTCTGAATTTGTCTCTTTTGATAATCCGTTTTCAATCGAGTTTATATGTGTAAAGCTTATATTTGCGCGTTTTTCTATATTTGTCACTTGTTCTTATATCCCATATCCCACCTGCATCCGATAATGAAACTTACCTTCTTCACTGTTCTGCAAAACAACGCATATCCAGTAGGTTTAAAGATAGAGACTATTTGGTCGTTTTTGGTGATTTTAACATACCTGATGTTTCGTGGTCAGTATTAGAAAATTCAAATTTCCTAACTCTTCTGCCTGTCAATTTTGAGATGGTATGCTTGATATACCTCTTTTTCAAGTTAATTCTGTGTTAAACTCGTCAATGAAACTTCTAGACCTTGTTTTCTTAAATTATGTGTCAAATATGGTTATAAATAGAACACAGCCTTTGTTCCTGCCCGAAGATCTTCACCATCCAACATTAGAGCTAGTGATTGATACTGAAATGTGCACCACCTTGCCTCAAAACCAAAATACGCGGGTACGTTGCTTTAAAATTGTATTTTAGCGCAGCTTGATTGGTCTCATTTATATGTGTGTAACGATATGGACTTAGCCTTATGGAGCTCTTAACTCTGCGTTTGATGCTTGTGTTCCTATTTGTACTCTACGGTCGTCGCGTCGTGTGCCTTGGTTCACTAAAGAGCTTTCCAAAATAAAGAATGTTAAGTCCAGGTTATATAAGCGTTTTTCAAAATCTGGCACCAACTCTGATTTTTACAAATTTAGTGTAGCCCGTTCTCAGTTTCTAATATTAAACAATTAATGTTATGCCGAGTACTTGACACGATACAGACTTAACTTTTCTCAAGACCCAAAGCAATTTTATAGTTTTGTTAACTCAAAAAGAAATGCAAATGGGTTTCCTTCAATGTTGTTTTTTAAAGGACTTACTGCTAACACAGCTTCTGGTATCGCTGACCTTTTTTCAACTTTTTTCCAAGACACATACACAACAAATTGTATTTCCTCTTCCAACATTAACTTTTACGGCAATATTCATGAAGCTAACTGCATATTCATGCCTGTTGTCGATGAACCTTCCATCTTGTCCGCGCTTCAAAATCTTAAGCAAAGTTTTGCACCCAGTCCAGATGGTATACCTAGCTGCGTCCTGAAATTCTGTGCTGATGCCCTTAGCAAACCACTTTATAGACTATTCTCCTTATCACTTGACAGATGCGGATTCCCCGATATCTGGAAAAGTTCTTACATCTTCCCTCTCTATAAAGAAGGACCTAAATCTGACATTGAAAATTACAGAGGGACTTCTAAACTCTCTGCTATCCCCAAACTTCTTCAAAAACTGATGACCTCTCAGTTACAGCACCATTGAAGGTCCATAATTTCCCCTTTTCAACATGGATTTATGAAACGCCGCTCTAACGCAACAAATCTCCTTGAATTCTCATCGTTCGTTATGAATGGGTTTTAGCTAAGAGCCAGACGGATGTTGTATACACTGATTTCAGAAAAGCTTTTGATTCTGTTAATCATGAGCTATTGATCCATAAGTTGGGTCTTTTGGGATTTCCCAAAAATCTTATCGGATGGATATATAGTTATTTGTTTGGCAGAACACAACGTGTAATTTTTAACGGCGTACTGTCAAAAGCTATTAAAGTAACTTCGGGGGTCCCACAAGGTAGTCATTTAGGTCCTCTACTGTTTACTCTTTTTATAAATGATCTGCCATCATCCCTAACTTACTCTCGTGTACTAATGTATGCCGACGACGTAAAACTTTGCCTCCCATATAACGATGTTCAGTTTAATGACAATTTGCAGCTTGATCTCAATGCCTTCCAATTGTGGTGTTCGCGGAATCTGTTGAACTTAAATTTTGTTAAATGTAAGCTAATGACGTTCCACCGATGCAAGCCTCATTTCATTTCATATTATTTAAATGACTCTCCTGTAGAACGAATTTTCACTGTTAACGACCTAGGTGTACTGTTTGATGCTAAACTTTGTTTTAATGATCACATCTCCACCATTGTTAATAAAGCAAAGGGAACTCTAGGCTTTATTAAACGTTGGGCAAAGGAATTTGATGACCCCTACACAACACTAATTTTTTATACGGCTTTGGTGAGGCCTACCTTAGAATATTGTTGTAACGTCTGGTGCCCGCAATATGAAATACATAAAAATCGCATTGAATCGGTTCAAAAGCAATTTCTTTTGTTTGCCTTACGTGGTCTTCGATGGAGTAGAACTGACCCACTACCATCATATTTTCACAGGCTAAAATTGTTAGGTCTTCCATCACTTGCTAACCGCCGGATTTTATGAGGTGTTGTTTTTATACATAAACTAATTACCGGCGACATCGAGTCTTCGGTGCTTGTTAGCCAAATTAACTTTACGGTACCACAAAGACCTTCAAGATTTTTTGTTCCCATAAGCCTAAATCGCTGTTCAAGCAACTATGCTTTGCACAGTCCGTTTCGGGTTCTGTGTAGCAACTACAATAATTTGAGTCATCTCTTTGGCCATGAGAGTTCGGTTAGTTCGATTAAACCTTGCTTACTTAATTTTCTGATCCGGTCTGAATCTCTTTAAATCGTTTGTAATTCTATTTAATTTAAATTTTTATTTTTTATGTTTTTTTATTTTTTTTTTATTAATATTTGAATGTATATCTAGTTTGTTATTTCTTTTCTTTATGTTTAACATTGACAGGTATTTGTCAATTAAATAAATAAATAAATATATGCAACAACCATATGCCTGACTTTAGGCGTCTGCGAAACCATGAATTTGCACTGTCTCATAAACGTTTAAGCAAACGTATGTGAATTTTATGCAAATGACGCAGAGTCTCAGTGAACTTATTCCACGAAGCATGCATACTCGTTGGAATAGTTTCATCCTAATCTACTTTTAACCGCCACAACTTTTGCAACAGAATTTTTGCCCTTGTGACGATGGGGCACAACAGCCCAAGTGGGTCAAACAAACGAGACGCTTTAGCGAAATAAAGCTATCCACATCCAGATGGTACTGAAATACATCATCTTGAGGGGCCCAGTGCATTCCAAGTGTTTTGATTGAGGTGGAGTCGTCAAACTTAATTGCCTTTTCGATGATGTTGCCAACATCACCGAACAAGGCCTGACAATTTGATTCTCCCTTTGCTAAATGGAATCCTCCTTAATCTAGTACCTCTCGTACCTGATGACAGATTTCTCTAATCTTATCTAAAGAATCTGCTCCTGCCAACATGTCGTCAACATAAAAACAATTTTTAATGACATTTGAAGCGACAGGGTGAGATCGAGCATAAATAATTGCCAATTCAAACAACGAACGCACAGCTAAAAATGGCGCTGATGCAGTCCCGTATGTAACAGTGCTCAACTTAAAGGACTGCAGCTCATGAGAGGCGCTTTCTCGCCAGAGAATGAGCTGGTAATTTTTGTCTTCTTCAGACACGTTTATTTGTCTGTACATCTTGGAGATGTCGGTAGTAATTGCGTATTTATTCAACCGAAAATTTACAAGTGTTGAATAAAGCTCCCTCTGAATAGTCGGCCCAGCCATTAAAGTGTCATTTAATGATAAAGCCGTTGACGTTTTACTAGAAGCGTCAAACACCACACGCAATTTGGTTGTGGTGCTTTCAGGCCTCAGGACACACTGATGAGAAATATAGTAGTGCTGTCCTGGAGGAGGAGATTCAAGAGCAGACATATGCCCAAGATCACGATACTCTCTCATGAAGTCATGGTACATGTCATGGAGAGTTTTGTCTCTTGCGAGTTTGCGCTCAAGTTGCAGAAATCGTCTTTCAGCAGTTTGAAAGGAAAGCCCTAGTACAGTGGGATCGGATTTGAACGGAAGTTCGACTTGAAAACGTCCTGTAGACAGGCGCTGTACTGATTTGGTGAAGTGAGCTTCACAGGCCTTTTGTTCAGCTGTCTGGCGCACAGCCTTCGACTCATTTGGGCTCCGATCGAGTTCCCAAAAGCGTTGAACTAATGTGTCGAGAGAACAATCACTAACTTGAGCGGCAACGTTAACCCTGAGTTGTTGACGAGGTATCTGTCCTGTGTACCTACCAGCAACAACCCATCCCAGCAAGGTCTTCTGCAACAATGGAAGACCAGAATTGAGCTCGATTTGCCCAACACACAACAAGCCGTAAAAGAATTCAGCGCCTAGAAGAATGTCAACCTTGGCTGGTTTGTAAAACTCTGGGTCAGCCAGCTCGAGATTTTCGGGTAATTTCCAGCTCGTTGTGGGCAAAAGGTTACAAAGTTGACAAGTGGATATGGATTTAAGAACCCAAAAATCAGTGGCAAAGTTGTGTGCATTCAAACGAGATTGAATAGCAGCACACACCTTGTGCTTACTATCAGTTGTGGTCCCACCTGCCATTGCAATACTCACTGCCGTGTCTTCACGTTTTAGTCGCAAGCGCTGCGCAAGGTTCTCAGTCATGAGATTCAACTGTGAGCCGCCGTCAAGCAACACACGTGCAGGATGGTACTGGCCGAATCTATCTCTAATATTCACCAATGCTGTGGCAAGAATAACTTGGTCGGCACTTAAAACGTGACCTAAATATGCTTTTGGAGGTGCGACCGCTTGTAGAACGGGTGAGTTTGGCACAGCTACAGAGTATCTGTGCAACAACGAGTGGTGTGGTTTTGAACACACCCGACACTTGGAAGCTTTGCAACTGGAAATTACATGACCCACATTCAAGCAATTGAGGCACATTTTTTGAGTCTTAGCAAACTCAAATCGCTGCATAACGGGAATAGATCCGAAAGAAGGGCAAGTATAAATATTGTGTTCCGCAGAACTACAGTATGTGCACTTCGAGATCGGTTTTGAAGGCTTTTAAGGACCCGTTGTGCAAGAGAACAAAGCTTTGCTATTTGCAGGTTCTACTCGCGGTTTATTTGGAACCCGAGTTGTCTCTTCAGCCGCTAAATATTGGTAACGTCTATTTAACTGCTTATCGCAGTCATCCCAAGAATAATCGAGCTGTTCCTCAAAACGAGATTTGGTTACATGATCAACTTTGGCCATAACCATATTTATGATCATTGCGTTTGAGATGTCCTTTTCACTTTCCAACGAAGTTAAAGACGCATAAATGGCAGAAACAGTGTCAATGATGGACCGCAAACTAGACGCATTAGGTTTGGTCATACTTGGGATGTCGAACAATTGCGAGATAGTGTCGAAAAATATCAAACATTTGTTGCCGTACAGACTTGAGGCTAGCAATGGCTTTCGAGTGGTTGCAGTCCGTTAACTGGAACGGTTTCACAACTCCTAGAGCGTCACCTGACAAGCACGACACCAAATGATTAAACTTCTCGACGTTGGGCAACGAATGATCGTCATGAACTAGGCTTTCAAATAAGCACATAAAATTCTTAAATTCGGCATGCTTTCCACTGAATGTAGGCAGCCGCATTTTGGGTAACTGTGACCGTTGACTGGCCATCATAGAACAGTCATGAGAAGTCTGACTTTCAACTTTTTGTTTCGTTGCCTTCACATACAACGCCTTAGTTGAAATGCACAAATCCTCAAGTGGCCCTCTACTATCGTTACTTGGATTGAGACTATCCAAATCCTGAAGCGCCATAGCTTTCTTTATGTAACCTTCCAACAGCTCGAGACGGCACTCGAGTTCTGTTTGTTCAAACGAAATTGTCTTTAACTGAAATGCCGTTTTCATACGAGCAATATCAGCGCTAACCTTATCAAATTTCTGTAGGCATTATACTAGTTTAGTGTACTACTTGTTGCTTCTCAGATTCCGACATGGTAGAGTATAACCAAAATAAAAACTCTAAACAAGTTGCAAATAAAAGAATATGGAACCTAGCAACGCGCTAAAACAGCAAGAGACAAACTGAAATGCTCACAGATTACGTACACACGAACTCAATGCAGTATTCACGCAAGCAAAGTAGCAGCCCAAGCGACCACAAACAACAACGAAATCTGCCAGCAGTCTCAACTGTACTCAGAAAAAAAGCGTCGATTACCGCAAGCCTGCTTGTAGGCAACGCTAATCCGAACGGGTAGCGGGGGGAAGTTCGTTGGCCCAGCGACAAGTGTAGCCGAAAAAAGGCGCGCACAAAAGAGAGAGCGACAAAATTCTTTTGCTACGCTAGCGGCGCAAGCAACAACAAAGCTATGTTTGTATGTATGTATGCAGCTGATGCAACAAACATCTACCGAAATAACCAACACAATGTAACTATAAATAACTTCAAAATATTTGTTTTTTATGTTAAAAATCAGCTTAACAGCCCTTTTTTAATTATTGTTGTTTGTTTTGCCTCGAGGTTTTGTTAATAATTATGTTTATGAGGGTGTATAATGTGTTAAATTGTGCAAGGTATGACGTATGTATGTATATAATATGTGGTTATTGGCGAGTTTGTATGTACATGCATATGTATGATTATGTATTTGTGCATGTAAAGTTGTTCAACAGTGAAGTGCCAAAAATTGAGCCGGCATAAGCATACACGTTTATATAGACATATGTATATATGTGAATAGTTTTTAAACACTTTTCACTTGCACGAATTCGCAGCAATCAAACTTATTATTGTTGGCACAGAATACCTGGATTCCGACCGACGATCACCCATTAGGCAAGCCAGACAATAGTACCACAAGTAGAAAGGGGGATGGTACACAAGACAGCAACTCCACAGTCCAAGCGAGTAGCGCAATAGGGGGTGGTATCCAATACGACGCCAAATCCAAACAAGGCAGTAGCAGGTTGGTATCCAAACGATACCAGACTCAAACAAACGAGTAGTAATACCACGACCGCGCACAAACCAAGCCACAAAGACCGCAAACGAAAACGAGAAAATAATCTTAAGAAAACCGATGTCCCTGTTCGGGCGCCAATGACGATTCGTTGTTGACGATGTTAATTGTTAATTATATGACACGCGGAAATCTTTCGATTATTAAAATGGCTTTAATGGCTTGGAAAATTAGAACGAGGTTAACAGTGCAAATATTACTCAAGAAGAAGCAGGCTGCTGCTGAGAGACTTAAAAACTAAACAAGGTGCTCCAACGGATATCTCTCAACCTATTCGTGTTACTTCGGGTGTACCTCAAGGTAGCCATCTAGAGATGGTTAACCAATTACACCTTAACTGCTCCAAATGTAAGTTTATGTCCTTTTATCGGACCAGGCCTTATCTTGTCACCTATACAATTGACAATGAATTATTGCAATGTATTTATACTGTCGATGATCTTGGAGTTCTGTTTGATTCTAAATTGAACTTCAATCTTCACATTTCTTGCATCATAAACAAGGTTAAGGGCGTTCTTGGATTCGATAAACGTTGGTTCAAAAAATTTGATGATCCCTATACCACTAAACTACTTTACAATTCAAACTACTACACTAAACTACTACACTTTTCTACAATACTTCTCATGCGTTTGGTGTCCGCAGTACAAAACGCATCAGGATTGAATTGAGTCTGTTCAGAGACAATTCCTTCTTTTTGCTCTTCGCGGCTTAAACTGGGATCCCAACCTTCGCCGCCTTACTCGAGCAGACTTCTGCTTATTAATCTTCCGTCATTGGCTAATCGGAGGACTGTCCTTGGTGCTATTTTTCTCCACAAACTGATTGCCGGTAGAGTTGATTCTCCTTTCCTCTTAATTTCTCAGTTCCTTCCAGCAAGGGGGAAGATTTTTTAGCCAGTCCGGCATATATATATATATACCGTCTCTATATACCGTCTCTTGCAATATGTTTGTCGTCCTTTCTGTGGCATATTTTAAATTCATGCCTTCTGAGATATATACGCTCTGCATCGACTTTGAAAGGTTTTCTATTTAATTTGTGTATACGGAAGCCGTCTTATGCGTTTGCTTGAAAGCTTTTACCCTGGTTTCGACCGCAAGTGACGTCTCTCTTTTGATATTGTTTTTTAGTGTTTCTTTTATCGCTCCTATGGAGCTCTCATCTGTTATAAGGTCTCTCGCATGGCTTGATCTTTATTATTTCTATTGCTGTTTCTTCGAAATTACCTTTTAGTTGGTCAAAGAATGCTAAAGAATCGAGGAATCGTTTTAATTCATCAGGCGTCCCTGAGAAATCTGGCAAAATTTTTAGTGGCGTGTTTATTAGTTTGTCTACGTCTTCCATTTTCGTGTTTGTTTTTTCTTGTAAGAGTCTTTTCCTTACTGTTTCGATTTTTTTGTGCTAGTTGTCTTGTCCCTGTTAACCAAATTTTTTATTTATTTATTACTAGCGTTTCCCGCTTGCGTTTCTGCGCCACTGAATTGTAGTGCTTTTTAATCTTTCCGAAGTCAGATCTTTTCCAATACGTTCTTCGCTTTTCATGGATTCGATTACGTCCTTGATTGAGTATCCACTGTCTTCCACCTTTCGTCGTCTGTACAAAGAATGTCCATCGCCCGTTGTTGGAGTCTCTTGGATCAGATGTGGATGCTCTTTCGCGCATTTGCCAAAGCCGCAACTCCCATTCTTGTTCCGCTTCTATGGCTCTAGACGTAGATGCCCTTTCGCAAAGATCTTGCAAACGTTATTCGCGTTCATCGACATTTTCAGCTGCATTTTTACACTCTGTACATTAAAATGTATCACCAGTTAGTGATTATGAGTCTGTATGCTAAGTTTCATCATGATAGGCCGGTTTAACAGGAAGTTATAGCCATAAATATATTTGCTGCCCTAGCGCTGCCCGCAGCTGTTGTTGATACTGATGCTTTGATTGACTGCGAACTCCCGTAATTCTTGGATTATGTTAGTGATTATGTGTCCGCATGCCAAGTTTCACTATGATATACCGATTTAACAAGAAGTTATAGCCATAAATATATTTGCTGCTCAAGCGCTGCCCATCCATTGTTGATGCTGATGCTTTATTTGACTGCAAACATGTTTACACAGACACGAATTCATACACTCACATAGACGCAATTGCTTTGCATATGTGCAGAAAATGTGTATTTTGGAATTTCCCTCCCTCCCCCCTCTCCCTTGCGAATCGCGGTTTTCTCTAACTCTCGTAATTCTTGGATTATGTTAGTGATTATGTGTCCGTATGCCAAGTTTCACTATGATATACCGATTTAACAAGAAGTTATAGTCATAAATATATTTGCTGCTCAAGCGCTGCCCAAGCGCTGCCCATCTATTGTTGATGCTGATGCCCTGGTTGACTGCAAACATGTTTACACAGACACGAATAGATGCGGATAGGCATTCATACACTCACATAGACGCAATTCCTTTGTATATGTGCAATTATACACTCTTTACGTGAGTTCAAATACCGAGAGAAGTAAAATAGATCCAATTTTTTTTTTTATTTTCTTGTGTTTTTTTTTCTATAATTATTGTAAACATATGTGCAGAGTATTTCAAAGTCGGGACGCACGACTTTAGCTTTTTTAGTTGTATGGTTTGTGTTTATTTTATTTTTCTAAAAGACAATTTTGATTCATAAATTTCTTTTAATCCTACGTGTGTGCATATTGTAAGCTTTAACTGTGTTATATAGTGCATATAGTAAAATTTTAATATCTTCTAGTGTATCCTGGTTTCCGTTTAGTATCTCATTGTCTACAATTACATTGGCTTGGGTGTTCTCTATCTTATCTTTTTTATGTGGCATTAGCGAGTATCGCTGTGTTACCGAGGTGCTTAAAAGCACTCTCTTTTAAGAATTTATTATTGTTTTTATTTTTTTATTGTTGTTGCAGCTGTTGTCGCCGTTTCTGCTGTCGTCGTTGCTTATCCAGCTCCTCTTCAATGGCGTCGGTTTGTACCGGTTTACAATTTCTAGGAGTGCAGCTCGTTGCCGCAACAGTTTAACTTGACATCCTCCACGTCGTATTGGTGTGCTCCCTACTGGGATTCTAGTGAGATCTTCCTCTTTGCAGTCCTTCTTCGGGGCCTTAGCTCGCCTGGCCTTGTACTGCTCTATCGTCAATGGCTTCGGTCCTGCTGCTGGACATGCAGCTATGGCCTCCTGAATGGTTCGGGGTTTCTGACGGGATCTTGCTGTTTTATGAGCAGGTTTTTGTGTTTTGGCGGGATCTTGCTTTTGTATGGTTTTTTATACTCTGTACATGAAATGTACAAGAGTATACTAGGTTTGCGCGAGCTGAAAAATTAAACAGGTAGAAGGAGGCGTGGCAGACCCCACAAAGTATATATATATATATATATATATATATATATATATATATATATATATATATATATATATATATATATATATATATTCTTTTATTTATTTATGTCAACAAACATCTTGCGTGATCACCGCTCCACATGCAAAGTTACTAGCATCTATAGCGAGGTAAAAAGGCTTAGAGAAATCGGGATATTGCAATTCTCGTAATTCTTGGATTATGTTAGTGATTATGTGTCCGCATGCCAAGTTTCACTATGATATACCGATTTAACAAGAAGTTATAGCCATAAATATATTTGCTGCTCAAGCGCTGCCCAAGCGCTGCCCATCTATTGTTGATGCTGATGCCCTGGTTGACTGCAAACATGTTTACACAGACACGAATAGATGCGGATAGGCATTCATACACTCACATAGACGCAATTCCTTTGTATATGTGCAATTATACACTCTTTACGTGAGTTCAAATACCGAGAGAAGTAAAATAGATCCAATTTTTTTTTTTATTTTCTTGTGTTTTTTTTTCTATAATTATTGTAAACATATGTGCAGAGTATTTCAAAGTCGGGACGCACGACTTTAGCTTTTTATACCCTGTACCCGTAGGGTAAACAGGGTATATTAGGTTTGTGCAAAGTATGTAACATACAGAAGGAAGCATCTCCGACCCCATAAAGTATATATATTCTTGATCAGCATGACGAGAGAAATCGATCTAGACATGTCCGTCCGTCTGTCCGTCCGTCTGTCCGTCCGTCTGGATGAACGCGAGGATCTCAGAAACTATAAAAGCTAGAATAACCAAAGTTGGCATCCAGATTCTCCTAGGTCCGAGTAAGGACGAGTTTATTTTTTTTTTTTTAAATTTCCCCCCCTTCCCCCGCTACAGAATTTCGTCAATAGCGTCCACATTTCAATTGCTACCTAAACCAAACTTTGCACACATAATTTATATATAATTGTCTACTGTTGTTTTTTTGTAATTTTATTCAATTCGGTCAATTCTAAGATAAGTTATTAGCGAAACAAATTCTCGCCAGTACAACCCCCACAAACTGCAGCAACAAGTTCGCTCTTCTTCTTCCTCTTTTTGTTGCTGCTATGGGCGCATATAACTCAGTGACGGAAGTTTACCTGGGTACAGGGTATTACACTGTCGGGCTTGCTCGCCTGTAGCGTTCTCTCTTGTTTAGTTGTATGGTTTGTGTTTATTTTATTTTTCTAAAAGACAATTTTGATTCATAAATTTCTTTTAATCCTACGTGTGTGCATATTGTAAGCTTTAACTGTGTTATATAGTGCATATAGTAAAATTTTAATATCTTCTAGTGTATCCTGGTTTCCGTTTAGTATCTCATTGTCTACAATTACATTGGCTTGGGTGTTCTCTATCTTATCTTTTTTATGTGGCATTAGCGAGTATCGCTGTGTTACCGAGGTGCTTAAAAGCACTCTCTTTTAAGAATTTATTATTGTTTTTATTTTTTTATTGTTGTTGCAGCTGTTGTCGCCGTTTCTGCTGTCGTCGTTGCTTATCCAGCTCCTCTTCAATGGCGTCGGTTTGTACCGGTTTACAATTTCTAGGAGTGCAGCTCGTTGCCGCACCAGTTTAACTTGACATCCTCCACGTCGTATTGGTGTGCTCCCTACTGGGATTCTAGTGAGATCTTCCTCTTTGCAGTCCTTCTTCGGGGCCTTAGCTCGCCTGGCCTTGTACTGCTCTATCGTCAATGGCTTCGGTCCTGCTGCTGGACATGCAGCTATGGCCTCCTGAATGGTTCGGGGTTTCTGACGGGATCTTGCTGTTTTATGAGCAGGTTTTTTATACTCTGTACATGAAATGTACAAGAGTATACTAGGTTTGCGCGAGCTGAAAAATTAAACAGGCAGAAGGAGGCGTGGCAGACCCCACAAAGTATATATATTCTTTTATTTATTTATGTCAACAAACATTGACTGTCGGCATAGGAAATATTACATAAAAATTATAAAAGGCATTTTATACGCTAGAAAAGCCTAAGATGGAGAAATCTAATCAAATTACAATAATATCTAATTAACCCCTCCGACCCGGTAGGGGAATATTATTTGCCCTTCAGCTAGCTATGAAGAAATTCTACTCTAGACAATGCATCGGCTACCTTGTTGTCTTTACCCTTTATGTATTCAATCACAAAGTCATATTCCTCTAAATCTAACCAAATTCTAGTTAACCTTCAAACAGATATGATAGTGGTTTATGATCACTATGGTCTATAAATTTTCTACCGCACACGTATGGGTTGAAAAATTGTATAGCCCAGAAAATTGTTCTTTCTCTATTATAGGTTAGTTTATTTCGCCTTTAGTGAATGACCTTGATGCATATGAAAGTGGCCTTTGTTGTCCTCGATGCTCTTGCGTGATCACCGCTCCACATGCAAAGTTACTAGCATCTATAGCGAGGTAAAAAGGCTTAGAGAAATCGGGATATTGCAACAAAGTTAAAATAATTAATGCTTTGCTCCACGTTTTTCTGTTTGGGGTAAGCCCAAAAATATTTGTATTTTTTGTCATCAGGCAAGATACCTTTGTCTGTGCATTTGTGACCAAGGTAGGTTACCTCTTGACTAAAGAATGTGCACTTGTCCGGATGTAGCTTTAGGTTGTATTTTCTGCATAAGTCGAATACATCTGTTAGATTGTTAATCATGTGTGACTCTGAGCAACCTATTAATAGTAAGTCGTCCATGTAGAGGAAAGCTTGAGAGGGTTTTAGGCCAGCAAAGGCTAGCGTCATCATTCGTTGGAATGAATTGGGTGCTATCTTTAACCCATAAGGTAATCGTTTAAATTGATATCGTCCTTTGTCTGTCGAGAATGAAATTAAATGTCTTGAGTATTTATTGAGTACAATCTGGTGTAATTCGGAAATAAGGTCGAGTGTCTAGAAAAATTTTTAGTTTTCCGACTGGTCAGATTCGTCATCTTTAGTGGTAGTTCGCACGTTGTTTCGTTGGTTGTTATTGTCATAATTGTTGTTTCTTCGTCCTATGTTCGACCATAGCCTCTTTTGTTCATAAAAAATGCACTTGCTGCATTTTGTTCTGTTAGTTGGGTGTCCGTATTTATTTAGTTTGGTGAAAATCTCGGAGACGTTATCGAGCTCTCCTGCTCTTATTATTGTTTTTACCTCCATGTTGTTGAAGTTATTGCTAACCGTCTCTTGCACTATGTTTGTCGTCCTTTCTGTGGCATATTTTAAATTCATGCCTTCTGAGATATATACGCTCTGCATCGACTTTGAAAGGTTTTCTATTTAATTTGTGTATACGGAAGCCGTCTTATGCGTTTGCTTGAAAGCTTTTACCCTGGTTTCGACCGCAAGTGACGTCTCTCTTTTGATATTGTTTTTTAGTGTTTCTTTTATCGCTCCTATGGAGCTCTCATCTGTTATAAGGTCTCTCGCATGGCTTGATCTTTATTATTTCTATTGCTGTTTCTTCGAAATTACCTTTTAGTTGGTCAAAGAATGCTAAAGAATCGAGGAATCGTTTTAATTCATCAGGCGTCCCTGAGAAATCTGGCAAAATTTTTAGTGGCGTGTTTATTAGTTTGTCTACGTCTTTCATTTTCGTGTTTGTTTTTTCTTGTAAGAGTCTTTTCCTAACTGTTTCAATTTTTTTGTGCTAGTTGTCTTGTCCCTGTTAACCAAATTTTTTATTTATTTATTACTAGCGTTTCCCGCTTGCGTTTCTGCGCCACTGAATTGTAGTGCTTTTTAATCTTTCCGAAGTCAGATCTTTTCCAATACGTTCTTCGCTTTTCATGGATTCGATTACGTCCTTGATTGAGTATCCACTGTCTTCCACCTTTCGTCGTCTGTACAAAGAATGTCCATCGCCCGTTGTTGGAGTCTCTTGGATCAGATGTGGATGCTCTTTCGCGCATTTGCCAAAGCCGCAACTCCCATTCTTGTTCCGCTTCTATGGCTCTAGACGTAGATGCCCTTTCGCAAAGATCTTGCAAACGTTATTCGCGTTCATCGACATTTTCAGCTGCATTTTTACACTCTGTACATTAAAATGTATCACCAGTTAGTGATTATGAGTCTGTATGCTAAGTTTCATCATGATAGGCCGGTTTAACAGGAAGTTATAGCCATAAATATATTTGCTGCCCTAGCGCTGCCCGCAGCTGTTGTTGATACTGATGCTTTGATTGACTGCGAACTCCCGTAATTCTTGGATTATGTTAGTGATTATGTGTCCGCATGCCAAGTTTCACTATGATATACCGATTTAACAAGAAGTTATAGCCATAAATATATTTGCTGCTCAAGCGCTGCCCATCCATTGTTGATGCTGATGCTTTATTTGACTGCAAACATGTTTACACAGACACGAATTCATACACTCACATAGACGCAATTGCTTTGTATATGTGCAGAAAATGTGTATTTTGGAATTTCCCTCCCTCCCCCCTCTCCCTTGCGAATCGCGGTTTTCTCTAACTCTCGTAATTCTTGGATTATGTTAGTGATTATGTGTCCGTATGCCAAGTTTCACTATGATATACCGATTTAACAAGAAGTTATAGTCATAAATATATTTGCTGCTCAAGCGCTGCCCAAGCGCTGCCCATCTATTGTTGATGCTGATGCCCTGGTTGACTGCAAACATGTTTACACAGACACGAATAGATGCGGATAGGCATTCATACACTCACATAGACGCAATTCCTTTGTATATGTGCAATTATACACTCTTTACGTGAGTTCAAATACCGAGAGAAGTAAAATAGATCCAATTTTTATACTCTGTACATGAAATGTACAGAAGTATATTAGGTTTGCGGGAGCTGAAAAATGTAACAGGCAGAAGGAGGCGTGGCAGACCCCACAAAGTATATATATTCTTGATCAGCATGACGAGACGAGTCGATCTAGCCCTGTCTGTCTGTCTGTCCGTCTGTCCGTCTGTCAGTCTGTCCGTCTGTCCGTCCGTATGAACACCTGGATCTCAGAGACTATAAGAGATAGAGACACCAAATTTTGCACAAAGATGCGTTATGTGTGTATTCTATACGAGTTTGTTTTATTTTTTTGATTTTCCCCCCCACTTCCCCCCTATGGGGGTTTTCCCGATTTTCCATTCATATAATCGCCTATATCTCAGAGACTATAAAACCTAGGAACACCAAATTTTAGTCCCAGATGCCTTATGTGAATACGCAGAAAAAGTATATTTTGGAATTTCCCTCCCTCCTCCCTCTACCACGCAAATCGTAACTCCCGTAATTCTTGGAATTTCGAACTAAAATTTTGCAAATACCCCCAGTTAGTTATTATGTGTCCGTATGCCAAGAGTCTTTTCCTAACTGTTTCAATTTTTTTGTGCTAGTTGTCTTGTCCCTGTTAACCAAATTTTTTATTTATTTATTACTAGCGTTTCCCGCTTGCGTTTCTGCGCCACTGAATTGTAGTGCTTTTTAATCTTTCCGAAGTCAGATCTTTTCCAATACGTTCTTCGCTTTTCATGGATTCGATTACGTCCTTGATTGAGTATCCACTGTCTTCCACCTTTCGTCGTCTGTACAAAGAATGTCCATCGCCCGTTGTTGGAGTCTCTTGGATCAGATGTGGATGCTCTTTCGCGCATTTGCCAAAGCCGCAACTCCCATTCTTGTTCCGCTTCTATGGCTCTAGACGTAGATGCCCTTTCGCAAAGATCTTGCAAACGTTATTCGCGTTCATCGACATTTTCAGCTGCATTTTTACACTCTGTACATTAAAATGTATCACCAGTTAGTGATTATGAGTCTGTATGCTAAGTTTCATCATGATTGGCCGGTTTAACAGGAAGTTATAGCCATAAATATATTTGCTGCCCTAGCGCTGCCCGCAGCTGTTGTTGATACTGATGCTTTGATTGACTGCGAACTCCCGTAATTCTTGGATTATGTTAGTGATTATGTGTCCGCATGCCAAGTTTCACTATGATATACCGATTTAACAAGAAGTTATAGCCATAAATATATTTGCTGCTCAAGCGCTGCCCATCCATTGTTGATGCTGATGCTTTATTTGACTGCAAACATGTTTACACAGACACGAATTCATACACTCACATAGACGCAATTGCTTTGTATATGTGCAGAAAATGTGTATTTTGGAATTTCCCTCCCTCCCCCCTCTCCCTTGCGAATCGCGGTTTTCTCTAACTCTCGTAATTCTTGGATTATGTTAGTGATTATGTGTCCGTATGCCAAGTTTCACTATGATATACCGATTTAACAAGAAGTTATAGTCATAAATATATTTGCTGCTCAAGCGCTGCCCAAGCGCTGCCCATCTATTGTTGATGCTGATGCCCTGGTTGACTGCAAACATGTTTACACAGACACGAATAGATGCGGATAGGCATTCATACACTCACATAGACGCAATTCCTTTGTATATGTGCAATTATACACTCTTTACGTGAGTTCAAATACCGAGAGAAGTAAAATAGATTCAAATTTTTTTTTTTTTTTGTGTTTTTTTTTTTCTATAATTATTGTAAACATATGTGCAGAGTATTTCAAAGTCGGGACGCACGACTTTAGCTTTTTTAGTTGTATGGTTTGTGTTTATTTTATTTTTCTAAAAGACAATTTTGATTCATAAATATCTTTTAATCCTACGTGTGTGCATATTGTAAGCTTTAACTGTGTTATATAGTGCATATAGTAAAATTTTAATATCTTCTAGTGTATCCTGGTTTCCGTTTAGTATCTCATTGTCTACAATTACATTGGCTTGGGTGTTCTCTATCTTATCTTTTTTATGTGGCATTAGCGAGTATCGCTGTGTTACCGAGGTGCTTAAAAGCACTCTCTTTTAAGAATTTATTATTGTTTTTATTTTTTTATTGTTGTTGCAGCTGTTGTCGCCGTTTCTGCTGTCGTCGTTGCTTATCCAGCTCCTCTTCAATGGCGTCGGTTTGTACCGGTTTACAATTTCTAGGAGTGCAGCTCGTTGCCGCAACAGTTTAACTTGACATCCTCCACGTCGTATTGGTGTGCTCCCTACTGAGATTCTAGTGAGATCTTCCTCTTTGCAGTCCTTCTTCGGGGCCTTAGCTCGCCTGGCCTTGTACTGCTCTATCGTCAATGGCTTCGGTCCTGCTGCTGGACATGCAGCTATGGCCTCCTGAATGGTTCGGGGTTTCTGACGGGATCTTGCTGTTTTATGAGCAGGTTTTTGTGTTTTGGCGGGATCTTGCTTTTGTATGGTTTTTTATACTCTGTACATGAAATGTACAAGAGTATACTAGGTTTGCGCGAGCTGAAAAATTAAACAGGCAGAAGGAGGCGTGGCAGACCCCACAAAGTATATATATTCTTTTATTTATTTATGTCAACAAACATTGACTGTCGGCATAGGAAATATTACATAAAAATTATAAAAGGCATTTTATACGCTAGAAAAGCCTAAGATGGAGAAATCTAATCAAATTACAATAATATCTAATTAACGCCTCCGACCCGGTAGGGGAATATTATTTGCCCTTCAGCTAGCTATGAAGAAATTCTACTCTAGACAATGCATCGGCTACCTTGTTGTCTTTACCCTTTATGTATTCAATCACAAAGTCATATTCCTCTAAATCTAACCAAATTCTAGTTAACCTTCAAACAGATATGATAGTGGTTTATGATCACTATGGTCTATAAATTTTCTACCGCACACGTATGGGTTGAAAAATTGTATAGCCCAGAAAATTGTTCTTTCTCTATTATAGGTTAGTTTATTTCGCCTTTAGTGAATGACCTTGATGCATATGAAAGTGGCCTTTGTTGTCCTCGATGCTCTTGCGTGATCACCGCTCCACATGCAAAGTTACTAGCATCTATAGCGAGGTAAAAAGGCTTAGAGAAATCGGGATATTGCAACAAAGTTAAAATAATTAATGCTTTGCTCCACGTTTTTCTGTTTGGGGTAAGCCCAAAAATATTTGTATTTTTTGTCATCAGGCAAGATACCTTTGTCTGTGCATTTGTGACCAAGGTAGGTTACCTCTTGACTAAAGAATGTGCACTTGTCCGGATGTAGCTTTAGGTTGTATTTTCTGCATAAGTCGAATACATCTGTTAGATTGTTAATCATGTGTGACTCTGAGCAACCTATTAATAGTAAGTCGTCCATGTAGAGGAAAGCTTGAGAGGGTTTTAGGCCAGCAAAGGCTAGCGTCATCATTCGTTGGAATGAATTGGGTGCTATCTTTAACCCATAAGGTAATCGTTTAAATTGATATCCTCCTTTGTCTGTCGAGAATGAAATTAAATGTCTTGAGTATTTATTGAGTACAATCTGGTGTAATTCGAAAATAAGGTCGAGTGTCTAGAAAAATTTTTAGTTTTCCGACTGGTCAGATTCGTCATCTTTAGTGGTAGTTCGCACGTTGTTTCGTTGGTTGTTATTGTCATAATTGTTGTTTCTTCGTCCTATGTTCGACCATAGCCTCTTTTGTTCATAAAAAATGCACTTGCTGCATTTTGTTCTGTTAGTTGGGTGTCCGTATTTATTTAGTTTGGTGAAAATCTCGGAGACGTTATCGAGCTCTCCTGCTCTTATTATTGTTTTTACCTCCATGTTGTTGAAGTTATTGCTAACCGTCTCTTGCACTATGTTTGTCGTCCTTTCTGTGGCATATTTTAAATTCATGCCTTCTGAGATATATACGCTCTGCATCGACTTTGAAAGGTTTTCTATTTAATTTGTGTATACGGAAGCCGTCTTATGCGTTTGCTTGAAAGCTTTTACCCTGGTTTCGACCGCAAGTGACGTCTCTCTTTTGATATTGTTTTTTAGTGTTTCTTTTATCGCTCCTATGGAGCTCTCATCTGTTATAAGGTCTCTCGCATGGCTTGATCTTTATTATTTCTATTGCTGTTTCTTCGAAATTACCTTTTAGTTGGTCAAAGAATGCTAAAGAATCGAGGAATCGTTTTAATTCATCAGGCGTCCCTGAGAAATCTGGCAAAATTTTTAGTGGCGTGTTTATTAGTTTGTCTACGTCTTTCATTTTCGTGTTTGTTTTTTCTTGTAAGAGTCTTTTCCTAACTGTTTCAATTTTTTTGTGCTAGTTGTCTTGTCCCTGTTAACCAAATTTTTTATTTATTTATTACTAGCGTTTCCCGCTTGCGTTTCTGCGCCACTGAATTGTAGTGCTTTTTAATCTTTCCGAAGTCAGATCTTTTCCAATACGTTCTTCGCTTTTCATGGATTCGATTACGTCCTTGATTGAGTATCCACTGTCTTCCACCTTTCGTCGTCTGTACAAAGAATGTCCATCGCCCGTTGTTGGAGTCTCTTGGATCAGATGTGGATGCTCTTTCGCGCATTTGCCAAAGCCGCAACTCCCATTCTTGTTCCGCTTCTATGGCTCTAGACGTAGATGCCCTTTCGCAAAGATCTTGCAAACGTTATTCGCGTTCATCGACATTTTCAGCTGCATTTTTACACTCTGTACATTAAAATGTATCACCAGTTAGTGATTATGAGTCTGTATGCTAAGTTTCATCATGATAGGCCGGTTTAACAGGAAGTTATAGCCATAAATATATTTGCTGCCCTAGCGCTGCCCGCAGCTGTTGTTGATACTGATGCTTTGATTGACTGCGAACTCCCGTAATTCTTGGATTATGTTAGTGATTATGTGTCCGCATGCCAAGTTTCACTATGATATACCGATTTAACAAGAAGTTATAGCCATAAATATATTTGCTGCTCAAGCGCTGCCCATCCATTGTTGATGCTGATGCTTTATTTGACTGCAAGCATGTTTACACAGACACGAATTCATACACTCACATAGACGCAATTGCTTTGTATATGTGCAGAAAATGTGTATTTTGGAATTTCCCTCCCTCCCCCCCTCTCCCTTGCGAATCGCGGTTTTCTCTAACTCTCGTAATTCTTGGATTATGTTAGTGATTATGTGTCCGTATGCCAAGTTTCACTATGATATACCGATTTAACAAGAAGTTATAGTCATAAATATATTTGCTGCTCAAGCGCTGCCCAAGCCCTGCCCATCTATTGTTGATGCTGATGCCCTGGTTGACTGCAAACATGTTTACACAGACACGAATAGATGCGGATAGGCATTCATACACTCACATAGACGCAATTCCTTTGTATATGTGCAATTATACACTCTTTACGTGAGTTCAAATACCGAGAGAAGTAAAATAGATCCAATTTTTTTTTTTATTTTCTTGTGTTTTTTTTTTTATAATTATTGTAAACATATGTGCAGAGTATTTCAAAGTCGGGACGCACGACTTTAGCTTTTTATACCCTGTACCCGTAGGGTAAAAAGGGTATATTAGGTTTGTGCAAAGTATGTAACATGCAGAAGGAAGCATCTCCGACCCCATAAAGTATATATATTCTTGATCAGCATGACGAGAGAAATCGATCTAGACATGTCCGTCCGTCCGTCCGTCTGTCCGTCCGTCCGTCTGTCCGTCCGTCTGGATGAACGCGAGGATCTCAGAAACTATAAAAGCTAGAATAACCAAAGTTGGCATCCAGATTCTCCGAGAAAGGACGAGTTTATTTTATTTTTTGGAATTTTCCCCCCCTTCCCCCGCTACAGAATTTCGTCAATACCGTCCACATTTCAATAGCTACCTAAACCAAACTTTGCACACATAATTTATATATAATTGTCTACTGTTGTTTATAATTTTATTCAATTCGGTCAATTCTAAGAAAAGTTATTAGCCAAACAAATTCTCGCCAGTACAACCCCCCCAAACTGCAGAAACAAGTTCGCTCTTCTTCTTCCTCTTTTTACTGCTGCTATGGGCGCATATAACTCAGTGACGGAAGTTTACCTGGGTACAGGGTATTACACTGTCGGGCTTGCTCGACTGTAGCGTTCTCTCTTGTTTAGTTGTATGGTTTGTGTTTATTTTATTTTTCTAAAAGACAATTTTGATTCATAAATTTCTTTTAATCCTACGTGTGTGCATATTGTAAGCTTTAACTGTGTTATATAGTGCATATAGTAAAATTTTAATATCTTCTAGTGTATCCTGGTTTCCGTTTAGTATCTCATTGTCTACAATTACATTGGCTTGGGTGTTCTCTATCTTATCTTTTTTATGTGGCATTAGCGAGTATCGCTGTGTTACCGAGGTGCTTAAAAGCACTCTCTTTTAAGAATTTATTATTGTTTTTATTTTTTTATTGTTGTTGCAGCTGTTGTCGCCGTTTCTGCTGTCGTCGTTGCTTATCCAGCTCCTCTTCAATGGCGTCGGTTTGTACCGGTTTACAATTTCTAGGAGTGCAGCTCGTTGCCGCAACAGTTTAACTTGACATCCTCCACGTCGTATTGGTGTGCTCCCTACTGGGATTCTAGTGAGATCTTCCTCTTTGCAGTCCTTCTTCGGGGCCTTAGCTCGCCTGGCCTTGTACTGCTCTATCGTCAATGGCTTCGGTCCTGCTGCTGGACATGCAGCTATGGCCTCCTGAATGGTTCGGGGTTTCTGGCGGGATCTTGCTGTTTTATGAGCAGGTTTTTGTGTTTTGGCGGGATCTTGCTTTTGTATGGTTTTTTATACTCTGTACATGAAATGTACAAGAGTATACTAGGTTTGCGCGAGCTGAAAAATTAAACAGGCAGAAGGAGGCGTGGCAGACCCCAAAAAAAAAAAATATATATATATACATATATATATATATATATATATATATATATATATATATATTTTTTTTTTTTTTTCTTTTTATACCCTGTACCCGTAGGGTAAAAAGGGTATATTAGGTTTGTGCAAAGTATGTAACATACAGAAGGAAGCATCTCCGACCCCATATCGTATATATATTCTTGATCAGCATGACGAGAGAAATCGATCTAGACATGTCCGTCCGTCCGTCCGTCTGTCCGTCCGTCTGGATGAACGCGAGGATCTCAGAAACTATAAAAGCTAGAATAACCAAAGTTGGCATCCAGATTCTCCTAGGTCCGAGAAAGGACGAGTTTATTTTATTTTTTGGAATTTTCCCCCCCTTCCCCCGCTACAGATTTTCGTCAATAGCGTCCACATTTCAAATGCTACCTAAACCAAACTTTACACACATAATTTATATATAATTGTCTACTGTTGTTCAAAATTTTATTCAATTCGGTCAATTCTAAGATAAGTTATTAGCGAAACAAATTCTCGCCAGTACAACCCCCACAAACTGCAGCAACAAGTTCGCTCTTCTTCTTCCTCTTTTTGCTGCTGCTTTGGGCGCATATAACTCAGTGACGGAAGTTTACCTGGGTACAGGGTATTACACTGTCGGGCTTGCTCGACATAGCGTTCTCTCTTGTTTAAATTAGCTTTTAAGTATTTCTTCATAGCTAGCCGAAGGGCAAATAATATTCCCCTACCGGGTCGGAGGCGTTAATTAGATATTAATGTAATTTGATTAGATTTCTCCATCTTAGGCTTTTCTAGCGTATAAAATGCCTTTTATAATTTTTATGTAATATTTCCTATGCCGACAGTCAATGTTTGTTGACATAAATAAATAAAAGAATATATATATTTTTGGGCTTACCCCAAACCGAAAAACGTGGAGCAAAGCATTAATTATTTTAACTTTGTTGCAATATCCCGATTTCTCTAAGCCTTTTTACCTCGCTATAGATGCTAGTAACTTTGCACGTGGAGCGGTGATCACGCAAGAGCATCGAGGACAACAAAGGCCACTTTCATATGCATCAAGGTCATTCACTAAAGGCGAAATAAACTAACCTATAATAGAGAAAGAACAATTTTCTGGGCTATACAATTTTTCAACCCATACGTGTGCGGTAGAAAATTTATAGACCATAGTGATCATAAACCACTATCATATCTGTTTGAAGGTTAACTAGAATTTGGTTAGATTTAGAGGAATATGACTTTGTGATTGAATACATAAAGGGTAAAGACAACAAGGTAGCCGATGCATTGTCTAGAGTAGAATTTCTTCATAGCTAGCTGAAGGGCAAATAATATTCCCCTACCGGGTCGGAGGCGTTAATTAGATATTATTGTAATTTGATTAGATTTCTCCATCTTAGGCTTTTCTAGCGTATAAAATGCCTTTTATAATTTTTATGTAATATTTCCTATGCCGACAGTCAATGTTTGTTGACATAAATAAATAAAAGAATATATATACTTTGTGGGGTCTGCCACGCCTCCTTCTGCCTGTTTAATTTTTCAGCTCGCGCAAACCTAGTATACTCTTGTACATTTCATGTACAGAGTATAAAAAACCATACAAAAGCAAGATCCCGCCAAAACACAAAAACCTGCTCATAAAACAGCAAGATCCCGTCAGAAACCCCGAACCATTCAGGAGGCCATAGCTGCATGTCCAGCAGCAGGACCGAAGCCATTGACGATAGAGCAGTACAAGGCCAGGCGAGCTAAGGCCCCGAAGAAGGACTGCAAAGAGGAAGATCTCACTAGAATCTCAGTAGGGAGCACACCAATACGACGTGGAGGATGTCAAGTTAAACTGTTGCGGCAACGAGCTGCACTCCTAGAAATTGTAAACCGGTACAAACCGACGCCATTGAAGAGGAGCTGGATAAGCAACGACGACAGCAGAAACGGCGACAACAGCTGCAACAACAATAAAAAAATAAAAACAATAATAAATTCTTAAAAGAGAGTGCTTTTAAGCACCTCGGTAACACAGCGATACTCGCTAATGCCACATAAAAAAGATAAGATAGAGAACACCCAAGCCAATGTAATTGTAGACAATGAGATACTAAATGGAAACCAGGATACACTAGAAGATATTAAAATTTTACTATATGCACTATATAACACAGTTAAAGCTTACAATATGCACACACGTAGGATTAAAAGATATTTATGAATCAAAATTGTCTTTTAGAAAAATAAAATAAACACAAACCATACAACTAAAAAAGCTAAAGTCGTGCGTCCCGACTTTGAAATACTCTGCACATATGTTTACAATAATTATAGAAAAAAAAAAACACAAAAAAAAAAAAAAAATTTGAATCTATTTTACTTTTCTCGGTATTTGAACTCACGTAAAGAGTGTATAATTGCACATATACAAAGGAATTGCGTCTATGTGAGTGTATGAATGCCTATCCGCATCTATTCGTGTCTGTGTAAACATGTTTGCAGTCAACCAGGGCATCAGCATCAACAATAGATGGGCAGCGCTTGGGCAGCGCTTGAGCAGCAAATATATTTATGACTATAACTTCTTGTTAAATCGGTATATCATAGTGAAACTTGGCATACGGACACATAATCACTAACATAATCCAAGAATTACGAGAGTTAGAGAAAACCGCGATTCGCAAGGGAGAGGGGGGAGGGAGGGAAATTCCAAAATACACATTTTCTGCACATATACAAAGCAATTGCGTCTATGTGAGTGTATGAATTCGTGTCTGTGTAAACATGTTTGCAGTCAAATAAAGCATCAGCATCAACAATGGATGGGCAGCGCTTGAGCAGCAAATATATTTATGGCTATAACTTCTTGTTAAATCGGTATATCATAGTGAAACTTGGCATGCGGACACATAATCACTAACATAATCCAAGAATTACGGGAGTTCGCAGTCAATCAAAGCATCAGTATCAACAACAGCTGCGGGCAGCGCTAGGGCAGCAAATATATTTATGGCTATAACTTCCTGTTAAACCGGCCTATCATGATGAAACTTAGCATACAGACTCATAATCACTAACTGGTGATACATTTTAATGTACAGAGTGTAAAAATGCAGCTGAAAATGTCGATGAACGCGAATAACGTTTGCAAGATCTTTGCGAAAGGGCATCTACGTCTAGAGCCATAGAAGCGGAACAAGAATGGGAGTTGCGGCTTTGGCAAATGCGCGAAAGAGCATCCACATCTGATCCAAGAGACTCCAACAACGGGCGATGGACATTCTTTGTACAGACGACGAAAGGTGGAAGACAGTGGATACTCAATCAAGGACGTAATCGAATCCATGAAAAGCGAAGAACGTATTGGAAAAGATCTGACTTCGGAAAGATTAAAAAGCACTACAATTCAGTGGCGCAGAAACGCAAGCGGGAAACGCTAGTAATAAATAAATAAAAAATTTGGTTAACAGGGACAAGACAACTAGCACAAAAAAATCGAAACAGTTAGGAAAAGACTCTTACAAGAAAAAACAAACACGAAAATGGAAGACGTAGACAAACTAATAAACACGCCACTAAAAATTTTGCCAGATTTCTCAGGGACGCCTGATGAATTAAAACGATTCCTCGATTCTTTAGCATTCTTTGACCAACTAAAAGGTAATTTCGAAGAAACAGCAATAGAAATAATAAAGATCAAGCCATGCGAGAGACCTTATAACAGATGAGAGCTCCATAGGAGCGATAAAAGAAACACTAAAAAACAATATCAAAAGAGAGACGTCACTTGCGGTCGAAACCAGGGTAAAAGCTTTCAAGCAAACGCATAAGACGGCTTCCGTATACACAAATTAAATAGAAAACCTTTCAAAGTCGATGCAGAGCGTATATATCTCAGAAGGCATGAATTTAAAATATGCCACAGAAAGGACGACAAACATAGTGCAAGAGACGGTTAGCAATAACTTCAACAACATGGAGGTAAAAACAATAATAAGAGCAGGAGAGCTCGATAACGTCTCCGAGATTTTCACCAAACTAAATAAATACGGACACCCAACTAACAGAACAAAATGCAGCAAGTGCATTTTTTATGAACAAAAGAGGCTATGGTCGAACATAGGACGAAGAAACAACAATTATGACAATAACAACCAACGAAACAACGTGCGAACTACCACTAAAGATGACGAATCTGACCAGTCGGAAAACTAAAAATTTTTCTAGACACTCGACCTTATTTCCGAATTACACCAGATTGTACTCAATAAATACTCAAGACATTTAATTTCATTCTCGACAGACAAAGGAGGATATCAATTTAAACGATTACCTTATGGGTTAAAGATAGCACCCAATTCATTCCAACGAATGATGACGCTAGCCTTTGCTGGCCTAAAACCCTCTCAAGCTTTCCTCTACATGGACGACTTACTATTAATAGGTTGCTCAGAGTCACACATGATTAACAATCTAACAGATGTATTCGACTTATGCAGAAAATACAACCTAAAGCTACATCCGGACAAGTGCACATTCTTTAGTCAAGAGGTAACCTACCTTGGTCACAAATGCACAGACAAAGGTATCTTGCCTGATGACAAAAAATACAAATATTTTTGGGCTTACCCCAAACCGAAAAACGTGGAGCAAAGCATTAATTATTTTAACTTTGTTGCAATATCCCGATTTCTCTAAGCCTTTTTACCTCGCTATAGATGCTAGTAACTTTGCATGTGGAGCGGTGATCACGCAAGAGCATCGAGGACAACAAAGGCCACTTTCATATGCATCAAGGTCATTCACTAAAGGCGAAATAAACTAACCTATAATAGAGAAAGAACAATTTTCTGGGCTATACAATTTTTCAACCCATACGTGTGCGGTAGAAAATTTATAGACCATAGTGATCATAAACCACTATCATATCTGTTTGAAGGTTAACTAGAATTTGGTTAGATTTAGAGGAATATGACTTTGTGATTGAATACATAAAGGGTAAAGACAACAAGGTAGCCGATGCATTGTCTAGAGTAGAGTTTCAAGATATAAAAAACATTGCCAAAACCAAAATAAACAGATTAACTACTAGAGCAGTAAAATAATTATGCGTGTATGTGTGTGCTTAAGTGTGTTTGTGTGTGTCTGTGTATGTCTCATTTACCTGTGCAAAGCAGTAACAACAACAACAGCTGCGGGCACTGCTTAGTCATATACACATATATGGCTATAACTTCATGTTAAATCGGCCTGTCATTATAAAACTAGGCATAAGGACTCATAATCACTAACTAGACGGTTTTTTTTTTGAAGAAATTTCAATGAAAAATTCCAAGAAATACGGGAGTTATATACAATCAGTGATTGTGTGGGAGAGTCAGGGGGGAGGGAAATTTCAAAATACACATTTTCAGCGTATTTACATAAGACATCTGGTTCTAAAATTTGGTGTCCCTAGTTCTTATAGTGTCTGACATATAGGCGATTATACGAATGGAAAATCGGGAAAGCCCCATAGGTGGGAAAAGGAGGGGGGGAATACAAAAAATAAAGCAAACTTGCACAGCGTACACACATAAGGCATATTTGTGCAAAATTTGGTGCCTCTAGCTCTTATAGTCTCTGAGATCCAGCTGTTCATACGGACAGACGGACAGAAAGACTGACAAACGGACAGACAGACAGACAGACAGAGCTAGATCGGCTCGTCTTGTCATGATGATCAATACTTTCTGCCTGTTACATTTTTCAGCTCCCGCAAACCTAATATATGTACTCTTGTACATTTCATGTACAGAGTATTAAAACACAATCTCTTCCTCCAAGTTTGGTTATTGAAGCTCATATATTTTCAGTGATCCTTTCGTCCATGCGGACAGACGGACATCGCTGTATTGGCTCGTCTTGTCATAATGATCAAGAATATATTTACTTTATAGAGTCTGCCACATCTCCTTTCTGGTGTTACATCCATTCTCAAAAAACTAGTATACCTTTTGGGTACAGGGTATAAAAAGCTATTGGAGCTTTTATTATACTCGTAGAGAAGGATAGTTTTATGCATTTTGAATTTACATCGTCTAGCCCCACAGTCCTTGAAATAAAAGTTCTTCTGATAACTCTCGAAGTGCTTCTTCAAAATTAAAGAAAGTAATGTTTAGCAACAATTGAACAGAACAGTTTTAGTTTTTATGGCATATGTTATGTATGTCAATCGGAGGACAACACTGTTTGGTCTCCCAAGCCCTCTTACTCAGCTTGCATCGGTCAGCGCATTTACATCGCACGTCACAGCGATCGCTGCTATGGTGCAGCAATTCAATACACACACACACACATTGTTACACACTACTATTACAACACCAACATTGTATACATACATACACTTCTGCTGTCGCAAACGCCGCTGCAAAGATTCCGTTACGGCAGCACAAAAGGGAATTGCAAACAATGTGTGTATGGGGTATGAGCATAGCAACAACAACGCATCTACACATTCCGTTATTCGTTGATATATCAATATGTATATTTCTCTCACTACGACTGTGACCACATGGAAAACAAAGGTCATGTCACCCAAGCTTCAGACACAAGCGCCGACACTGAAATAAAAAACGACGAAGACGAACTGAGAGCAGCCACACATCCACGTGTCGTTGGTGTTTCTGTGGTAAATAAAAAGGTGGAAGCTGCTACTTCCAATTCAGAAGAGGGGAACGCGAAACGCACTACAATGTCAGCTGTAGGCAATCTGGAGCCTTTTTATCTGAGTCAGCCCGACAAATGGGCCACATATATGCAACGTTTTGAGTTATTCCTACTGGCCAATGATGTCACGGAGGAGGCGCGCAAAAAGGCGGCATTCCTTACCTTAGCGGGCGCACCGCTGTACGAACTCCTGACGTTAATGGTAGCCCCCAAACAGGTCAGTAATTTAACGCTAGTGGAAATTTACAGAGTACTGACAGATGATTTATCTCCCCGCAAATCGGAAATCGCAGCGTTTTTCCATTTCCATAAATGCGACCAACAACTGGACGAATCTGTTGGCAAGTACATGGCAGCGTTGCAATTTTGGAGCTGCTTTAGACCGCATGCTGCACAATTTTCAGAAAAGCCTGCTGGCGGAGACCGACCTCACATTGCAACGCGTGATGGAGAGTGCGGTAACCAGCGAAGCTGCAGCAATTAGCGCAACGGCCATGAATAATCAGGGCGATTCCAGCCGCGACGATCAACCATGTAACGATGTCCATGGTATTCAAATTGGTCGACCCAAAGCTCGTCAAGGTACCTAAGAGGCCCGCCAGCCTTGCCTTGGATGCGGCAGTCGACATTTTCGGAAACAGTGTCCCCATCGCGACACTGTCTGCCATACTTGCGGTCGAACGGGCCACATACAGCGTGTCTTCCGAAGCACACGCAGGCCTTCGTCGAAGTCATCAGGAACAGTATCCCCAAGTCCAAGCTACCATTCAACACGTGCACGGACATCACGTCAAGCATATAGCCAAAAGTCTGGCGTTCATCAAATACTTTCATTGGTCAGCCAAAAGAAATCTGCATCTGTCGTCATTAATGGTCGAACTTGTCTATTTGAGGTGGATTAAGGATCACCAGTGACCATCATTAAAGAAGTTACATACAGGTACATCTGGCCTAGAGGTTGCTCCAACCTCGTCAAATGTGATGTGGATCTCAGCGACTACTAGCGCAACTCAATACCGGTAAAAGGGGTAGTTGACACGTCGATCCATTACGATTGCAGAAAAATAGATAATTTGCCACTAATTGTTGTGTCTGGTGGCGGCTCAAACCTACTGGGATGCAATTGGTTCGATCCACTTGGCATCCGAATCGAAGGAATTCCTGCTATCGGTAGTGGAGTCAGCATCCAATCGATATTGCGCCAGTTCGAGAATTTATTTTCGTCTAACCTTGGTCGTTACACCGGACCTCCAGTCACCTTACAAATTGATGCTAGTGTAACGCCACTACGACTGCCACCACGACGCATTCCATTTGCAATCAAGAGTTTGTACGAAGAGGAACTTGATCGCCTTTGCTCCCAGGGAATCCTGGTGCCTGTGGAATATTCGGAATGGGCTACACCTACGGTACCCGTAATAAAGAAGGATGGGTCCATTCGCATTTGCGGTGACTATAAATCCACGCTTAATAGAGCCATAAAGCCCCATTGCCATCAAATTCCTGCAATTAACACGCTGTTGGCGTCGATCGAAGGTGGTTCAATGTTTGCCAAAATTGATCTAGCGCAGGCATATCAACAATTAGCCGTCGATGACCAGTCGGCTCTGATGCAAACTATATCTACACACAAGTGTGCATTCAAAGTAACGAGACTATAATTCATCAGCACGAGGAATATTTCAAAGCTGCATAGAAAATATTCTACAAAATATTCCTGGATTATTGCCTTATTTCGATGACATTGTCATCATGGGTAAATCGGAAGAAGAATTAGCGGAAAGACTGCAGGAAGTCTTAGTACGTTTCGACAGAGCAGGCCTACGTCTTCGTAAGGACAAATGCCAATTTGGAGTACCTTCAGTCGAGTTTTTGGGATTTAAAATCGACGCTTTCGGTATAAGACCATCACCTGAGAAAGTAAAGGCAATCCACAACGCTCCCGCACCAAAAAATAAAAAACAGTTACAGGCTTTCTTAGGCCTTCTTAATTTTTACCACGCATTTTTGCCGCATAAGGCTACCATCGCAGAGCCGTTGCATCGTTTGCTGGATAAGACCTCGTCATGGCAATGGAAACACGAAGAAGCTTTTACTACACTCAAACAGTTGGTAGCGTCTGAGGATGTGCTAATACACTACGATGGCACCCTGCCATTATTATTGACATGTGATGCATCGCCCTATGGAATCGGAGCTGTTCTAAGTCAGCGCTTGCCAGACGGAACAGAGAAACCGATTGCATTTTATTCAAGAACACTCTCTAAGGTGGAAAGAAATTATGCACAAATTGATAAAGAAGTGGTCGCACTTATCGCAGGAGTCAAAAAATTTCACAACTACGTCTACGGCCGTCCATTTTCGGATCATCGTCCGCTACTAGGGATTTTCACAACCACAAAATCAGTACCAAACGTAACGTCGAGCAATTTTCCTTCACGCATATGATTTTAGCATTATACATCGCCCTGGAACCAGAATAAGCAACGCAGATTTTCTAAGCCGCTGTCCAATGCCTTGTCGACACGAGCCTGAGTGTACTGAAGAAATCATGTTGATTGAGTGGGCTACCACACCTATCGTTAGCGCTCATACGCTTGCAGCACAATTTGCTAATGACCCGCAACTCTCAAAAGTTCTCAACTGGGTGTTATGGGGATGGCCGAATACCAAAGTTCCGAGCTCCGACAAATTGTACCCATTTAGCACTCGCCAAAACGAGCTTACAGCGAATAGAGGAGTGCTGGTCTGGGGAAACCGTGTGGTAGTACCACACGTAGAGAGAAGCCATCTTAAACGCCTTGCATGCCCCTCATCCAGGGATCCAGGGATGAAGGCCTTAGCACGTAGCTACGTGTGGTGGCCTAAAATCGATGCCGAAGTCGAGTTGTTGGTTAAACGCTGCATACCGTGCCAGCAAAACAGGAACGAGCCAACAAAAACAGTTGCGCATCACTGGGAATCTGCCAAGCGTCCATGGTCCCGTCTCCATATCGACTTCGCTGGGCCATTCCGAGACAACACCTTTTTCTTGGTCGTCGATTCATACACTAAGTGACTTGAGATTACTGCGGTTAAGTCTACATCTACTGCAGCTGCAATTAATTTCCTTCGCCAACTCTTCGCAACTCACGGAGTTCCAGACAAAATAGTTTCGAACAATAATACGGCATTCACTTCCGAAGAATTAAAGTTTTTCATGGATAATAACTTAATCCGACACATTAGATCAGCACCGTTTCATCCTGCGACAAACGGTCAAGCTGAGCGCATGGTCCAGAGTACGAAGAACTACCTCAAGAAGTGCGACCGTAACATAAACATTGACCTTGAGTTGGCTCAATATTTGTTTAACCAGCATACTACCCCACATTCAACAACGAATCGTTCTCCAGCGGAATTACTGTTTAATCGACAAATCAAGACATACTTCGCATACTAAGCATTCTGGGCCAGAAACTACTCCTCTGGGCCCAAGTGGATTACAGGAATGGTTACCCAACAAACTGGGCCCATTTCATATAACGTTCGCCTAAATGATGCACGAGTTGTTCGCCGACATCAAGACCAGCTACGCAGCCGAGAGCTATTAGGATCAGTTCATGATTCTGGCGATGGTGAGGTCTCAATCAACGATTGTGAAAAAGATGTTTCACCGAGTTTCCTGGGACATCACTCGGTGGCACTGGGCACGCCAGCCAACAACCCCCAGAGGATGAATAAAACCCAGCAGATTCACCGGCATTGCCATCTACGCCGCGCCGACGCAACAGACAACCCCCGCAGTACTACAATGCATCTGGGTGTTAGGGGTGTTATGTATGTCAATCGGAGGACAACACTGTTTGGTCTCCCACGCCCTCTTACTCAGTCAGCTCGCATCGGTCAGCGCATTCACATCGCACGTCACAGCGATCGCTCCACCATACAATTCAATACACACACACACGCATTGTTACACACAACTATTACAACACCAACATTGTATATAGTACGTGTAAAATATACTGGAAGTTCTTGCAATAAAAAGTTCTGAAGCTAATTCGACATTTTTGTATACTATGTCCAATTACTTAAAGTTTGTTTATCAAATCTATATCCATACGTATAAATACATAAAAACAAATGTTATTTTTCAGACTTCCAGTGATGGCAACCAAACAACAAGTACACTTTCAATAAATTTGAGTAAACTAGATGCAGGAAAATATTTATCGTGCAAGGCGTATAATCATGCAGTTGTTTCGGAGCCACTTGAAGATGGATGGAAACTTGATATTCAATGTAAGTATAATTTCAGTATCAGAACAATTCAAAACTCTGTACATTATGCGTGCTTGTGTGTGTCTGTGTATGTCCCATGTGCTTGCAAAGCAGCAACAACAACAGCTGCGGGCAGCGCTTGAGCAGAGTGAACATATATACAAGTATGGCTACAACTTCCTTTAAAATCGGCTTATCATTATAAAACTTGGCATACGGACTCCGAAATTCAATGAAAATTTCCAATAAATACGGGAGCTATGTTTCCATAGCCAGTGTTTGCGGTGTAGAGGGGGGAGGGCGGATTTCAGAGAACTGCAACGAGTATGTTCGACCACCCTTGCTGAAAATTCAATCAAATCAGATCTTTGCTTGGCTGTTAACGATCTCGAACGAATTGAGTACTCTCCGAATTGTTCTTATGATCGAACTTGCATGAGCAATCTTTCTATTTTTACGAACAAGCACCGGTTTTGATTGGTTTGCTTTCGAGCAGACCAGGCTCGGTCACTTCGAGTATTCAGCTCGGTGCGAGCAGGTACCGGGCATGATTGGTTTGCTTTCAAACAGTTCAGGCTCGGTCACTTCGTTTAAGATCGTTTGATCGAACGAGTATAGTGCCGTTATTGCTCGAGTATTGTTTGGGTATTGCGCGAGTTATACTCGGGTATTACTTGAGTATTGCGCGGGTTTTACCCGAGTATGTCCGTATAAAAGATGTATGTACATATTTATGTATTTGTACGTGCATGTGTTGTTTTGCAATTATGCGCAAACATGTGTATTGTATGTAGGTATTTTAAATAAATAGGTACAGAATGAAAAGAAAACATATGTTTACATATATTTATTTTTATATTATGATATTTAGCATGATTTTATTTCTTAAAAAAATGAACTCAAATATCTTTAAAAAAAGCAAATTACTTGTAATATAAATTAGGTATTTCTTTTCGCTAATAGTTTTGTTGGCTTCTTTAATTTATATGCATTTACATACTTGTATACGAAGTTACTATTGAACCAATAGCCGAAAAAACATTAGAAAATGCAAGTGCACGTGCACGCGTCGTTGTTCGATTGCCATGATTCGAGAATTACCCAAACTCTATCGAGCATTTCGGACATGCGGGCATGATTGTAAAGACGACGTTCGATCATTGCTTGCACGCAGGCAAAAAGTTTCGGTCACCTTCGCTCATTCTGAGTCTTTGCAGTTCTGAGTCGAACTGACTGGTTGGTGAGCGTTCGTTCACAACCGGCCATTGCTAGAAGTTTCGGTCTCAACCGCTTATTTCTGAGTTTTGCAGTTTTTATTCGAACTGTGTGTTCGTTGAGGGCTCGTTCGCAACCAGTCATTGCTTGTCACTATATGCAAATGAAATACTCATACCGAGTATGGGTAAATACTCGAGTATAACCTAAAATGTAGTACTCGTTGCAGTGCTCTTGCGGATTTACCGGAGAAAGCACCTGTGTTCACAATTTGGGGTCCCTAGGTCTTATACAGAGGTTCCACAGGAATCTTTCCGTCCACAAAAAACGAAAATTAAAAAAAAAATCAATAAAACAATTAAATTTAAAAAAAAATGGAATAAATTAATTAAATGAAATTAGAATACATGTTTATGTACAGTTTTAACAGCATACATTTACACCACGTGCCTATGAGTGTTTATATGTATGCAGCACAAAGTTGAACCAAAGCAACAACAACAACAACAGCTGCGGGAAGCGCTGCCGGCGGAGCTGCAGGCGCATGAGCAGCGATTTTATTTATGGCTATAACTTTCTTTAGAATTTACCTATCATGATGAAACTTGGCACTAACTGGATGTAACTACCAAAATTGATTTCAAAATTCAAAGAATTACGGAATTAAAAAAAAAACAGGAATTGCGGGGGAGTGCGGGGTTATATCAGAATAAAAAAAAAATAAACTTGACCTGCTTAGGACTTAGGGGAGCCTCGATACCAAATTTGGTTATTCTAGCTCTTGTACTTCCTAAGATCCTTGCGCTCCTACGGACAGACGAACATGGCTATATCAACTCGGCTTGTCACCCTGATCAAAACTAGTATAGCCTTTTACCCTTTGGTTATAGGCTATAAAAATAATCATCTCTATATATATAAAACAGTTTGTCCTGACTGACTGATTGGCAATCAACGCACAGCCCAAATGGTAAGAGCTAGGAAGCTCAAATTTGGCCAAAAGTTTTATTTATTGTATAGGTGATCACTAAGAAAATTCGAACGCCAAAGGGGGGAAAACGGGCTCCCAAGATGAACAATCTGCAATTTTCATTTAATTGGCTTCAAACTGGGTTTGTGTAATCTATAAAAGAATTAAACCAGAGAGATAACGCTACAGTCGAGCAAGCCCGACAGTGCAATACCCTGTACCCAGGTAAACTTCCGTCACTGAGTTATATGCGCCCATAGCAGCAGCAAAAAGAGGAAGAAGAAGAGCGAACTTGTTGCTGCAGTTTGTGGTTGTACTGGAGAGAATTTGTTTTGCTAATAACTTTTCTTAGAATTGACCGAATTGGATAAAATTTTAAACAACAGTAGATAATTATAAATAAATTATGTGTGGTTTAGGTAGCATTTGAAATGTGGACGCTATTGACGAAATTCTGTAGCGGGGGAAGGGGGGGAAATTCAAAAAAATAAAATAAACTCGTCCTTTCTCGGACATAGGAGAATCTGGATACCATCTTTGGTTATTCTAGCTTTTATAGTTTCTGAGATCCTTGCGTTCATCCAGACGGACAGACGGACGGACAGACGGACATGTCTAGATCGATTTCTCTCGTCATGCTGATTCAGAATATATATACTTTATGGGGTCGGAGATGCTTCCTTCTGCATGTTACATACTTTGCACAAACCTAATATACCTTTTTTACCCTACGGGTACAGGGTATAAAAAACACTGCATTCTTAATTTTTCACCATTTTTCCTGGGGCATGAAATAGGGGGGTTTTCCCCTGGAAAAATTTAAACACAATCAACACCCCATAGCCTAAACGGTAAGAGCTAAGAAGCTAAAATTTGAGCTCAAGTATCCCATCACCAATCAACTTCAATTTGTGTTGGAGCTTGAATTATTGGGGTTTTAATATTTATTCACTTTTTTAAATGAAAGGTTGGTGTTATACATTTTGTCCGATCGATTTCAACTTTGGGTAATGTAATCTACGTAAATAAATCTACAGCTTTGCATTCAAGGATTTTCAAAATATAGAAATACGGGTCTCGCTTTACAAATTCAGGCAGAACAAACACCATAAAATGCATATGAAACAGTTGGTGACAACTTAGTTACATACACACACACACATACAAGCAGCTATTCATGTAGTTGCGTGCAAAAGATTGAAATAGCCAAAGCAAAATGTGAGATACTAATGTGTGAATGCATGCACACATACATATGTACACATCTACATATGTACATGTACACATCTATGTATGTATGTATGTTCATTCGTCTTGCACTGACCGAGCAGGAAATGTTAATTAATTAAAAACTATTTAACATTTTCAAAAGTAATTTTTTCTTTGTTTAGTACATTTGGCATAAGTGTTTTCATTAATAAATAATAATAATTAATAAATAAAATCGAATTTTTCATTATTCTATACACTAACAAGATAGAACGCTACAGTCGAGCAAGCCCGACAGTAAAATAGCCTGTACTCTCCACAAAAAAAGAAAAATTAAAAAAAAAAAATTTAAAAAAAAATTAAATTATTAAAAAAAATTAATGAATTAATTAATTAAATTAAATTAGAATATATGTTTATGTTTAGTTTTAACAGCATACATTTACATCACGTACCTATGCGTGTTTATATGCGTGTATGTATGCAGCACAAAGTTGAACCAAAGCAGCAACAACAACAACAGCTGCGGGCAGCGCTGCCGACAGAGGCAGCGCATGAGCAGCGATTTTACTTATGGCTATAACTTTCTTCAGAATTGACCTATCATGATGAAATTTGGCACACGGACACATTAGTACTAACTGGATGTACCTACCAAAATTGATTTCAAAATTCCAAGAATTACGGAAGTTATAAGAAAAAACACGAATTGCGGGGGAGTGGGGGGGTGCATCGAAAAAAAACTCAAACTCGTACTTTCTCGGTCTTAGGAGAATATGGAAACCAAGTTTGGTTATTCTAGCTCTTATACTTTCTGAGATCCTTGCGTTCATACGGACAGACGGACAGACAGACGGACAGACGGACAGACGGACAGACGGACGGACGGACAAGGCTATATCGACTCGGCTTCTCATCCTGATCAAGAATATATATACTTTGTGGGGTCTGCCACGCCTCCTTCTGTGTGTTACATACATGCGCACAAAACTAGTATAGCCTTTCACCCTTTGGGTACAGGCTATAAAAATAACACAAAAATGAACGAACAATTTAGGAAAACAGACCTCAATGGCGTACGCAGTTGGCTAGGGGGCCTCTAGAAAAAATGTCGCAATACATAGTCGACCACACATTCATTATTATGGCGCACTATTTCGTCTTAAAATGGATCTGAGTTGGATTTGTTAACATTTTTTTATTAGTCATATGCATAAATTATTATTTAAACACACCGCACTATGGTTTTTTTGCCCGTTTTTTTGGCAGAAACTCGAAACATTAAGATATTTACCCCAAATTTAGTTTGTACGCATATTTTGGTACCTCAAGACGACATACCAAGTTTGGTTCAGTTTGGGCCACTATTTCATATAGCTGCCATATAACCGATATGGCCGACTTTCACTATTTTAAGCATTTTTAACTGTATCGAACCAGAAAGTGGCCTATATTTTGCTCACATGCAATATACTTGTATTTTAGTTCACAAAATATAAATAATTTAATATGAGTTTATTTATATTTTTTTCATTTCCCCCCTCCCCCCTCTTCCAGGCCACAGAGTTTCGTTAATACTGTCCACATTTCAAAAGCTACATAAACAAAACTTTGTAAGACACGTAATTAATATAGAATCATCTATCTTTGTTTTAAATTTCAATCAAATCGGTACATTTTTAGAAAAGTTGTTTTCGCTAATACATTTCACTCTAGTACTACGCCCACAAGCACAGCATCAAGCTACCTCATCTTCTTCTTTTTGCTTCCGCTATAGGCGTATATAACTCAGTGCTTGAAGTTTGTCTGGGTACAGGGTATTACACTGTCGGGATTGCTCGACTATAGCGTTTTCTATCACGGCTCAAAATCGCCATCAACATCAACAATCATGTTAAAAGCAAAATATTTTGTGTTTTTTTTTGAATGGCTTTAAAGTTTGATTACAACTTGGCATGTGTTTTTTAATATAATTGGAGAAGGTTTTTACTTTTATCGATATTAACATAGTATTGTATTCATCTAAGATGCTTACGTTAATTTTCTGTAATATATTCTGCTTAAATGCGTATTCTGAGTCTTTGTTGCTGCTACAAATGTCAACAATGTTTGCTTGCCCAAACAGTAGCTTTGCTGCAACAAACGCAATTTTACAGAAAACGTGCTAATTGGGACGAAGTTATTTAGTAATTCCATAATAAACATATATTAGTTAGTATTGCCACATTTATAACTTTTTGCAACTCTTTACCATAATTTTATTTTTTTTGGGCCCCATTTGGAAAGCGCTGCGTACGCCCTTGACTACGCATACACGGTTCTCTACGTACGGTTAAAAGAGTAAAGATAAAGAAAACAAAACCCATGCATGCATATGTGCATACATATGTATGTATGTATGTATGCCTGTGTACGTACATATATAGCATGTATGTACATTCATATGTATATATGCAGTGGACCATCGAACACTGTTGTTTAATTGTAATAAATAGTGTTCTATGATTTTAAATCATAAATGAAACTTTTAAAACGAAAAGCAACAACAGCAACTGCAATTCATTGGCATGCTCTTATTCTTTCGTTCACATTTTTTATCATCTACGCCTTTTAATTGCAAAGGCAAAATGCCAAAAATTTACAGTTGCTGTCGCTAGGCATCGACTGAGTAAGCGATAGTAAAGCATAAATCGAATAAAGGAGTTACCCATATTCTGCTTCGCATTGCGGGCAGATGTATGTATGTATGTACATACATACTCACATACATATGTATATGATTTAATATAAGATGTTATTAAGAATTTAGATATTCTGTTTATTGCGTTCAAACTTAGATGTATCGATATCGATAGTATCGGTAGATTCAACTATCGAAAGTTTTACTCTAGCAAATTGAGATGGGATTTGTCAGTGCGTTTTGGTCGTGGCTTATCGCTGCACGGCGTTGACACGAGTGCCGTGTTTCATATTCCGAGTTCGTGCGTGATCGTATTGACTCAATAAGGCACGAAAAGACTCAAATGTGAATTTAAAATTAGGATATACTCTTATAATTATTCCCCTTTTTTGCACATAGTCTATCTTAAAACGTTGCGTTATCTCTATATATATCAAACAGTTTGTCCTGACTGACTGATTGATTGGTGATCAACGCACAGCCCAAACGGTAAAAGCTAGGAAGGTAAAATTTGGACTCAAGTATCCTTTCATAGTGTCCAACATAGTGTAGGTGCGCACTAAGAAAGGCTTTTGGAAAATTCCCGAACCAAAGGGGGGAAAACGAGCTTAAAAAAAATATTAGTTACAAGAACAAAAATGTAACGGACTAACTGAACAATTATTTCGTCAAGAACAGATAATGTTACCTTAATACCTTAAATGCCTTCCTACTGGTAACTAATAAGGTGAAAACATATGGGTAGGTCATGCACACACAAAATAAATACAATTTGAAACATTATATTGAGCCGGGTTAAGGCGGGCAATACCTGCTAGTTGCAATATATGATGCAATAAATACATAAAAATATTTTGTATATCCTATGAACATATTTTTAAATTAGCAAGTTACTAAATTTATACTTAAAACACCAGCATTCACACAGAATCCAAAACAACCGCACAATAGTGAGTTAAGTCTTGTTTTGTGAGTAAAACGAAAGTCATATATATGTGACGCAATTCTTGTTTCAAATAAGTAACAAATAACTCTGTATAAATTAAACAAACTTGGGGGGTAATTGTTTGTCGCCAATTGGGCAGGTCTAGTTTTTTAGCGAAATGTATATGTGACGCAATTCCTGTTTCAAATAAGTGGGCAGGTCTGTTTGTTAGCGAAATGTATATGTGACACTATTCCTGTTTCAAATAAGTACTAAATAACTCTGTATTAATTAACAAACATGGGGGGTAATTATTTGTCGCCGATTGGACAGGTCTGTTTGTTAGCGAAAATGTGAATGATCATAAACTGCCATTTAAATTTACAGCACGGGCTAGGGAAACACACTGTATGTACATTTATGTACTTTCTGAATTAAATTTCAAATGCTAATTTTTGCAAATCATAGATCGCCACAACAATGTTATAAAAATGCAAAAATTTTTTGATTTTAAGTTTTATTAATGTACTAGCAGGTATTGCCCGTCTTAACCCGGCTCAATATAATGTTTCCAATTGTATTTATTTTGTGTGTGCATAACCTACCCATATGTTTTCACCTTATAAGTTACCAGTAGGAAGGCATTTAAGGTATTTAAATGAACATTTTCTGTTCTTGACAAAAAATTGTTCAGTAGTCCGTTACATTTTTGTTCTTGCCAAACTATTTCGTTAAACGAACATGACCACTATAACTAATATTTTTTTAAACCTCCCCCCTTTGGAGTTAGAATTTTCCAAAAGCCTTTCTTAGTGTGCTCCTACACTATGATGGATACTATGAATGGATACTTGAGTCCAAATTTCATCTTTTACCGTTTGGGCTGTGCGTTGATCACCAATTAGTCAGGACAAACTGTTTTATATATAGAGATAACGCAACGTTTTAAGATAGACTATGTGCAAAGAAGGGGAATAATTATAAGGGTATATCCTAATTTTAAATTCACATTTGAGTCAATACGGTCACGCACAAACTCGGAATATGAAACACGGCACTGGTGTCAATGCCGTGCAGCGATGAGCCACGATCAAAAAGCACTGACAATTCTCATCTCAATTTGCTAGAGTAAAACTTTCGATAGTTGAAGTCACCGATACCATCAAAATATCGAAGTTTGAATGCAATAAGCAGAATATTTAAATAATAAAATCTAATTATTTATTGAGATCGATAAGAACAAATCATATACATACATACATCTGCCCGCAATGCGAAGCAGAATATGCGTAGCTCCGTTATTCGGTTTCTGCTTTACTATCGCTTACGCAGTCGTTGCTTAGCGACGGTAACTGTAAACTTTTGGCGTTTTGCCTTTGCAATTAACATTAAATGGTCAAAACGAAAGAAGATGAGCGAGCCAACAACTTGAAGTTGTTGTTGTTGTTTTGTATGTACATGCTACATACATATACAGGCATAGATACATATGCTTGTACATATGTATGTATGCATGGGCACACATACACACGAACTGTTCCCAACTATTTGATATTTGATATATGATATATATATATATATATATATATATATGTATATAGGAATGCATGAACGTACATACATACTTATTGATGTACATACATACATATGTACATGCTATACATACAGACGTATGTACGTTTGTAATACATATGGTGCTGGTGTAATTCATAATGCAAAATTCTTTCTAACCAACCTGCGTACGCCCTTGTAGTCCGTTGTCCTAAAAACCCCTTATGCCAAATGTACTAAAAAAGAAAAAATAACATAAAAATGTTTATGTTATAATGTTAATAATTTTTAATTAATTAACATTTCTTGCCCTGTCAGTGCAAGACGAATGTACTTTTGTACATACATATGTATGTATGTATGTACATACATGTGTACAAATGAACATTCACACATTAGTGTCTCACATTTTGCTTTGGCTACTTCAACCGTTTACGCGCAACTACACGAACAGCTGCTTGTATGTATGTATGTGTGTGTGTGTGTATGTATACTTAGTTGTCCCCAACTGTTTGATATTTTGTATTGTTTGTTCTACCTGCATTTGTAAAATGCATATTTTAAAAATCGTTAAATGCAAAGTTGTAATTTTAGTTACGTAGATTATATTACCCAAATTTGAAATCGATCTGACAAAATTTATAACACAAACTTCTCATTTGAAAAAATGAATAAATATTAAAACCCCAATAATTCAAGCTCCAACACAAAAAACCGAGTATGCAGTTTTGTTTGTATTCTTTTATAGATTATAAAACCCAAATTTAAAGTTGATCGATTCAAAAATGCAGAATTTTCAAACAAACTTTGGAGCTACTTTTCCCCCCTTTGGAGCTCGAAAAATTCCAAAATTCCTTCTTAGTGCGCATCTACACCATGATAGAATACTTGAGCCCAAATTTCAGTTTCCTAGCTTTTACCGTTTGGGCTGTGGGGTGTTGATTGTGTTCCAATTTTTCCACGGAAAACCCCCCCTTTTTCATGCCCCAGGAAAAATGGTGAAAAACCAAGTATACAGTGTATCTTGTATTCTTTTTGAGAGTAAACAAACTAAGTTTGAAGTTAATTGGATGAAAATTGTAGATTTTTCATACAAACGTTGGAGCCCGTTTTCCCCCCTTTGGCGTTCGAATTTTCCAAAACCCCTTCTTAGTGCTCACCTACACCACTGAAGACAACATGTGTCCAATTTTCAGCCTCCTAGCTCTTACCGTTTGGGCTGTGCGTTGATTGCACATAGCTTTTTGTTTACCGAATTTTCCACCGGAAAATCATTATTATTCAGGCCGCAGGAAAAATATTGAAAATCCAAGTATACAGTTTTTCTTGTTTTCTTTTTGAGAATATACAAACTAATTTTGAAGTTAATCGGATAAAAATTGTAGATTTTTCATACAAACGTTGGAGCTCGTTTTCCCCCTTTGGAGCTCGAAATTTCTGAAACCCCTTCTTAGTGCTCACTTTCACTATAAGAGGGATCTTGTGTCCAAATTTCAGCTTCCTAGCTCTTACCGCTTGGGCTGTGCGTTGATTGCCAATCTGTCAGTCAGTCAGTCAGGACAAACTGTTTTATATATATAGAGATTGAATCTTTTCCTTCGGAGACCTACGATAAGTAGTCAAATCTTAATCTAATATACATAGTTATTTAATGAAATACAATTAAATATTTTAATTACGTCCCTAACTGTTATTGCTGTGTGGGGAGGTCTCTTCGCCGGAGTCGTGTATGGCTAGCCTGCCAAGTTACATTCTGCGCAAGTCTATTTGGATGGTTCCGAAGCTTAAGCTGGTACTTTGCTCTGACCTTGGCGATTTCATCTTTAATAGATCCCACACTTAAATCTTTCCGGATATTTTCACTCCGTATGTACCTGGGTGCCCCAGTGATGGTTCTCAGGATCTTCGATTGATCTCTCTCGATTAACTCTAAATTACTAATGGAAGCGTTTGGTTTGAGAGCTGCATTGTACAAGAGTACTTTGTACTCTAGTTTTAGTGGTGAACGCTCATTTATCAGCGAATGTAGACTACTAGCTTTAAGTTTCAGATTATTTCTTTTCACTTCAATGTGCGTACGCCAAGTAAGCCGTCTATCTAAATGGACGCCAAGATATATTACCTCTTTCTTTGTGGAATATTGATGTTGTTTAGCGACAATGGAGGACAGATTTGTTTGTTTAGGGTAAAGTTGACATGTTTGCACTTTTGCTCGTTTACATGTATGCGCCGGTCTGTTAGCCATTCTTCCATGACCACGAGGTGAGATTATAAGAGTTCTGTAGCTCTTGTTGGGCACTTGGAGCGACTTAGTATGGCAGTATCATCAGCAAATGTCGAAATTGTTGTATGACTGTTTTTTGGTATATCTGCTGTGTATATGATATACAGTGTCGGTCCAAGCACGGTTCCTTGGGGTACACCAGCTTCAGGTGGATGGTATTTGAAGAGGAATTCTTTGCATTTAACTGCGAAACTTCTTTGCTGTAGGTATGACTCCAGTATTTTATGGATGTTCTGTGGAAGTAATATTTTGATTTTGTGAACTAAGCCAATCAGCCAAATCAAATGCATTTCGTATCTCAGAGGTTTTTCGGTTGACTTGTTCAATGGTTCCATCGCGAAAACCAAATTGATGATTTGGGATTGCCCTGTTGGTGAGTAGGTGCTGTTTGATGCGATTCCGGAGCAGTTTTTCGAATATCGCCTGATACGAAATACGCCTGATTTAGCTTTACTCAATGGGAATCGTTTGCTGTTTGTGGAAAGTTGCTCCATTAGTCCATTTGAGCTCGGTGTTTCCCATCTTCCAGGGCTTTGCGTAGTAGATGGATGGCTATTTTTAACCGCTCCTTTGAGTCAGGTGGTCTGTGTGCTTGCCACTCCCGCCGAAGCCTTCTCTTATTTCGTAGCAGCACTTTAATATGCCTGGGAACACGACTGCTTTTGACTGCTTCAACTGAGGTATCTATGTCATATCTGCAGTTAATGTTTGGACAGCCATCAATATGGGAACTTACGTACTTCCTGTATTTAAGCCAATCTTTTTTCTAGAAGTTAGAAATTGTAGGCGTTCCAATAAGTGTGGGTGGTCATAAAGGTGAAGAAGGATTGGCGAGTGATTTGATGATAGATCTGATAAGTGCTCCACACAAATCTGAGCCTGTGGCACTCTTCTTGTAACAGCAAAATCAATCAAGTCTGGTTGCTTCATTGGATCTGTGTCCAGCGTTATATAGTTGTCTTCCTTTCGGGTTGATGAGTCGGGATTCCCAATGTGTGTGTTTGGCATTGTAGTCACCAGCTGCTATGAAGCGGTCACTCAGTAGGTCGAAGAAATGTATAAATTCTGCCTCAGAAACGGAGAAGCGCGGTGGGCTATATACTGCGGCTAAGCATAAATAGCCGCTTTGTATTTCAATATGAGCTGTTGTGGCCCGTAGATAAGTTATTGCCAATGATGGCAACGGATTCCAGAAACATATTTTTAGTGAAGCCATTTAAGTAGATTTCTGTTTGATTAGTAATTCCAGAAGGAGATTTTGATTGCGCATAATTTCGTGCATCGTTTGTTGTATTGCTACCATTGTATTTGTTAGAGTTGCCAGAATTGATTCAATCCCACTAGGCAATTGGGATGGATTTGCAGTGGTATGTTGGGAAGTAGTTTCTCGCCCCTGTTGCGATGTCTGACGATTAATTATTCCTGCAGTGGATTGTTTAGAGATAACTTAACGCCTTAGCAAAAGATACTCCTGGAATCGTAGTTGATTGTATGTATGGCAAGATTTCAAGCTGCGGATTTTTGTTGGCTTAGGCGACTTTTTCACTCTTTGTATACAGGGCAACCTCTATAGTTAGCAGTGTGATTTCCCCCACAATTACTACATTTTTTAGCAGAGGGGTTCTCCTTATTTACAGGGCAGGTCTCATTAAGATGTACATCCCCGCACGCAACACAGACTGCGCGTAGGGTACAATAGGTTGTTGTGTGTCCATATTCCTTGCAGTTTGTACATTGAATAGGTCCATTTCGTTTATGAAACCTCAACGGTGATTTTACGGTGCAGTAGATATTGCAGCTTATAAATTTGGTGAACATTGTTTTTACTTTTAAACATATAGTCAGGTGTCAGTTCTACCTTGAACATTGGTTGGGGAATTTTATTTCTATTTATTATGTTCATTGTCATTTTGACTTCAAAGCCGTCATTTTTAAGTCCATCTTTTATCTCGCTGACTGGAACTATTGGCTCGATTCCTTTGATAACCACTTGTAATCCCTTGCTACTTTTAAGTTGGTAGGTGTAGTAGTTCATCTTTTCATCGTCGAAGTATTTAGCCACTGGTCGATACTTGTAGTTATTTTCGTCATTGACTTGTAATTTAGTTTCATTTGTGCTACCCCTTTTTATAGACGTAACATAGAATTTGTATTTGCCAATTTTGTTAGTGAGGTTTTTAACTAATTCAGTATAGTACAATTTTCCTGACGCACATAAATAGGTGGCGGCTTTACTTGCTTTGCCTTAGCTGTTTCGGCGTTATCTTCTTCAGGTAAACTGAAAATCGCGAATGTATTGTTTTTCAGCGCCTCAGTTGGCACAGTGTTTTTTGCTGTTTTAGTTATTTTGGGTGCGTTGTTTCTCTTAGTTGCTTGTGGGCTTAGTTTTCGTTTGCACATAGCGATCGAGCCCAGTCTGTATTTACGCTCCTGTATTTAGCGCTTTGCGTAATTTTCGGCTGGGAGAGGCGAAGGTCGCAGTGAGTTCACAATACCGGGCGCTGAGAGACTACTGCTGTTGTTGTTGTCGTTGTCGAAGTCGAAGACACAGTTGTAAGCGAGGGCATTGTACTGGTCGGTACTGTTATCAGCAATTCATTGGTAAGACAGTAGGGGTCTGGAGACGGGCACTGGGCACTCCATGACCTACTTTGCAATGTGCTGGGTGAGCATATTAACGCAGGGAAGAGAGAGCGTTCTCTTTCCGAACTAGCTTGCAGTAATGCAGTTGTTGTTGGTATAGTTACATCAGGTGCGCGTATAGAAAAGTACGTTCGTCTTGTTGTTGTTGCTGCCGAGCACGATTTTGGCTCATTTTTCTTTGTTGCTTACAAAGCTTATGCTCTTACTCGTTGGCATCACTTTATTTTTCTCACAAAATTTAGTTCGTTTTTTTAGTGCTAATCACAATATATGATCAATTTACATGGGTAACACGAGCATAAGTGCCCATGCATACCCTGAGCGCCTTTCGCGAATTAATTTGGTTAACTTGGCGTTAATTGCACTATATTTTTAGCACATGGCGAAGCGAAATAAAAATACGTCCGACATCTACGACGTTCACTTTGAGCGAATGTAAAATAAATTCTATTTTTAATAAACAACATTCTTTAGATGCGCTTCTCAAACATTTGTGTTGTATTTTTTCAACAATTAATTGGCGTTTTCGCAAATGCTTGCAGGCTAAAGGAAATGGCATATTTGTTTTCTATTTAATATACTTGTTGTACGCTACAGAATCTAAACACAATTAGTCAGTCAAATGTGAGCGTCGACAGTCAGCTGTTCCTGATAGCTGGCTTGGAGGGGAAGTTCGAAAAAATTAAATCTTTCGCAGTTCCGTGGCACCGACGTATTTTTGGGAGTTTTCAAAAACAACTGTAGCCGAAACCAACTGAGTTTTCTGTGACACACCTGATAGTCTCTCAAATACTGGTGTTCATACGGACAGACAGACATGGCTACATATATATATACATATATACGTTGTGGCGTCTGCCACGCCTCCTTTTGCCAGTTACATATTTGACTTCCCGCAAACATAATATACTTTTGCACCTATTAGGTATCTCTATATATATAAAACAGTTTGTCCTGACTGACTGATTGGTGATCAACGTACAGCCCAAACGGCAAGAGCTATGAAGCTGAAATTTGGGCTCAAGGATCCTATCATAGTGAATGTGCCCACTAAGAAGGGATTTTGGAAAATTCAAGCTCCAAAGGGGGGACAACGAGCTCCAAAGTTTGTTTAAAAATTCTGCATTTTTTAGCCGATCGACATAAAATTTGGTTTCTGAAATCAATTAAAGAATACAAACAAAACTGCATACTCGGATTTTCAGTGGTGGGGCTTGAATTATTGGAGTTTTATTATTTATTCACCTATTCAAATGAAAAGTTTGTGTTTTAAATTTTTTCCGATCGATTTCAAATTTGGGGACTGTAATCTACGTAACTAAATCTACAACTTTGCGTTCAAGGATTTTCAAAATATGCATTTTACAAATGCAGGCAGAACAAACAATTAAAAAAATCAAACAGTTGGGGACAACTAAGTATACATACACACACACATATATATACAAGCAGCTGTTCGTGTAGTTGCGTGCAAACGATTGAAATAGCCAAAGCAAAATGTGAGACACTAATGTGTGAATGTCCATACATATGTGCACATCTATGTACAAGTATGTACAAATGTATCTACATATGTATGTATGTACATTCGTCTTGCACTGACAGAGCAAGAAAAGTTAATTAATTGAAAATTATATAACATTTTTAAAAGTAATTATACTCTGTACATGAAATGTACAAGAGTATATTAGGTTTGCGGGAGCTGAAAAATGTAACAGACAGAAGGAGGCGTGGCAGACCCCCCAAAGTATATATATTCTTGATCAGCGTGACAAGACGAGTCGATCTAGCCCTGTCTGTCTGTCTGTCCGTCCGTATGAACACCTGGATCTCAGAGACTATAAGAGATAGAGACACCAAATTTTGCACAAAGATGCGTTATGTGTGTATTCTATACGAGTTTGTTTTATTTTTTTGATTTCCCCCCCACTTCCCCCCCATGGAGGTTTTCCCGATTTTCCATTCGTATAATCGCCTATATCTCGGAGACCATAAGACCTAGGAACACCAAATTTTAGTCCAAGGTGCCTTGTAAATTTTGCAAATACCCCCAGTTAGTAATTATGTGTCCGTATGCCAAGTTTTACTATGATAGACCGATTTACCAAGAAGTTATAGCCATAAATATATTTGCTGCTGCAGCGCTGCTCAAGCGCTGCCCGCGGCTGTTGTTGATGTTGCTGTTTGGTTGACTGCGAAAATGCTTACACAGACACGAATAGATGCGCATAGGCATACATACACTCACACAGACGCAATTGCTAAGTAAATGTGCAATTATAAACCCTTTACGTGAGTTCGAATACCGAGAAAGGTAAAATCGATCATTGAATTTTTTTTTATTTTCTTAATTTTTTTTATTTTCTATAATTATTGTAAACATATGTACAGAGTATTTCAAAGTCGGGACACCCGACTTTAGCTTTTTTACTTGTTTTTTCTTTGTTTAGTGCATTTGGCATTCGGGTTTTCATTAATAACTTTATGCAGCAACAATAAAAATCAAATATTTGGGGACATCACATACACACACTCACACACACAACAAGCAACAGTTCGTGTCTATGTGTGCGGTTCTGTACGTATGGTTGAAAAAGTAAAGAGAAACATACATATGTATCTATAGTATGTATGTGTCCCTGTGTATGAATATAGCATGTACATTCGTATTAATGTATACATTGGGCAATCGAACACAGTTGTTTGATTGTAAAAAAAATGCTCTAAAAACAACAACTGCAAGTCATTGGCTCGCGCTTCTTCTTTCGTTGTGACCATTTAATGTTAATTGCAAAGGCAAAACGCCAAAAGTTTACAGTTACCGTCGCTAGGCAACGACTGCGTAAGCGATAGTAAGGCAGAAGCCGAATAACGGAGCTACGCATATTCTGCTTCGCATTGCGGGCAGATGTATGTTTGTATATGATTTGTTCTAAATGATCTCAATAAATTATAAGATGTTATTATTTAAATTTTCTGTTAATGCATTCAAACTTCGATGGAATTATTGATTGTATCGACGGATTCAACTATCGATAGTTTTGATGCTCTAACACATAGAGCATCCGACACATGCCCATCTCTAGCATCTCAGCTGATCGCATATTTACAGCGACTTACCGTTTTAGTGTTAGCTAACAACGCTACAAATATACTCTGAACAAATCTGAGTCATTTATCGTTAAACCTATTTTGTGAGTTTATTCATGCGATTTACAAAAGCAGAAACCCACCTTTTACATTCACAACAATCATATTTGGAATTGAAGAAACAAATTAGTGTTGAATTAAAAAATTTAATACATACTTATATATGTATGTATGTACATATATAGGCGGATAACGCCTGCATGAAAAATTTAAATGTATGTACATATCAGCGTTGCCGAACGCTCCAATTTTGGCGGGACGTCCCGATTTATAAATCAAAATTAAATGTCCCGCGTCGGACTTTTCGGGGATAACTCGACCGTGCGTACAACGTGCTGAGGAAGCACACAGTTAAGTCAGGACTGGCAGTCCGCCCGTTGCATAACGAAGATACATATGTGCATATGTATGTATGTACGTATAACCATACATAGTACTTATTGTACTATATTTGCTTTTTGGAAAATGAACTCTTTAAAAAACTTTAGAGAGCGTCGAAAGAAGAATATCATATAGTAAATAAACTTATAATTATGAGCACATTTTACTTAGCCCAGCAAAGGCGGGCAAGACCTGCTAGTAGAGTATAAACAGGCAAAATATGTATAAATATCAAGTTGTCAGGAAGTAACAGAGCTGGAGTAAGAAGTCAAGACGATAATGAAAACAAGTAAAAAAGCTAAAGTCGGGTGTCCCGACTTTGAAATACTCTGTACATATGTTTACAATAGAAAATAAAAAAATTAAGAAAATTACAAAAAAAAAAATTGGATCGATTTTACCTTTCTCGGTATTCGAACTCACGTAAAGGGTGTATAATTGCACATTTACATAGCAATTGCGTCTGTGTGAGTGTATGTATGCCTATGCGCATCTATTCGTGCCTGTATAAACATGTTAGCAGTCAACCAAACAGCAATATCAACAACAGCCGCGGGCAGCGCTTGAGCAGCGCTGCTGCATAATTACTAACTGGGTGTATTTACAAAATTTTAGTTCGAAATTCCAAGAATTACGGGAGTTAGAGAAAATCGCGATTTGCGGGGGAGAGGAGGGAGGGAGGGAAATTCCAAAATATACATTTTCTGCGTATTCACATAAGGCACCTGGGACTAAAATTTGGTGTTCCTAGGTCTTATAGTCTCCGAGATATAGGCGATTATACGAATGGAAAATCGGGAAAACCCCCATAGGGGGGAAGTGGGGGGGAAATCAAAAAAATAAAACAAACTCGTATAGAATACACACATAAGGCATCTTTGTGGAAAATTTGGTGTCTCTATCTCTTATAGTCTCTGAGATCCAGGTGTTCATACGGACGGACAGACGGACAGACAGACAGACAGGGCTAGATCGACTCGTCTCGTCATGCTGATCAAGAATATATATACTTTGTGGGGTCTGCCACGCCTCCTTCTGCCTGTTACATTTTTCAGCTCCCGCAAACCTAATATACTTCTGTACATTTCATGTACAGAGTATAATGAGTTAATGTAATTCGCTAAGTTTGGAATGGCAAATATGTAGGTTTATTATTGACTGCTCAAAGGCTATAATAATGACATTAATGAAAAATACATTTCATTTACAGATGTTCCTGAAGCCTACGTCCGCCTTGGAACCTCTCTTGACGCGAATGCACTACGTGAAGGTACAGATGTATATTTTGACTGCTTAGTTATGGCCCACCCACAAGTTTTCCGCATTGAATGGCGACATAATGTAAGCAATAATAATAATGTTACATTTAAAAACAAGATAGAACGCTACAGTCGAGCAAGCCCGACAGTAAAATAGCCTGTACTCTCCACAAAAAAAGAAAAATTAAAAAAAAAAAATTAAAAAAAAAATTAAATTATTAAAAAAAATTAATGAATTAATTAATTAAATTAAATTAGAATATATGTTTATGTTTAGTTTTAACAGCATACATTAACATCACGTACCTATGCGTGTTTATATGCGTGTATGTATGCAGCACAAAGTTTAACCAAAGCAGCAACAACAACAACAGCTGCGGGCAGCGCTGCCGACAGAGCTGCAGGCAGCGCATGAGCAGCGATTTTACTTATGGCTATAACTTTCTTCAGAATTGACCTATCATGATGAAATTTGGCAAACGGACACAATAGTACTAACTGGATGTACCTACCAAAATTGATTTCAAAATTCCGAGAATTACGGAAGTTATAAGAAAAAACACGAATTGCGGGGGAGTGGGGGGGTGCATCGAAAAAAAACTCAAACTCGTACTTTCTCGGTCTTAGGAGAATATGGAAACCAAGTTTGGTTATTCTAGCTCTTATACTTTCTGAGATCCTTGCGTTCATACGGACAGACGGACAGACAGACGGACAGACGGACAGACGGACAGACGGACAGACGGACGGACGGACAAGGCTATATCGACTCGGCTTCTCATCCTGATCAAGAATATATATACTTTGTGGGGTCTGCCACGCCTCCTTCTGTGTGTTACATACATGCGCACAAAACTAGTATAGCCTTTCACCCTTTGGGTACAGGCTATAAAAAATTGTTTTTATGCTTAAACATACATTTTTAACATTCCGGGTTCTAAAATAATTCTGCCTTTTTATACCCTGTACCCGTAGGGTAAAAAAGGTATATTAGGTTTGTGAAAAGTATGTAACATGCAGAAGGAAGCATCTCCGACCCCATAAAGTATATATATTCTGAATCAGCATGACGGGAGAAATCGATCTGAACATGTCCGTCCGTCCGTCCGTCCGTCTGTCCGTCTGGATGAACGCAAGGATCTCAGAAATTATAAAAGCTAGAATAACCAAAGATGGTATCCAGATTCTCCTATGTCCGAGAAAGGACGAGTTTATTTTATTTTTTTGAATTTCCCCCCCTTCCCCCGCTACAGAATTTCGTCAATAGCGTCCACATTTCAAATGCTACCTAAACCACACATAATTTATTTATAATTATCTACTGTTGTTTAAAATTTTATCCAATTCGGTCAATTATAAGAAAAGTTATTAGCGAAACAAATTCTCTCCAGTACAACCCCCACAAACTGCAGCAACAAGTTCGCTCTTCTTCTTCCTCTTTTTGCTGCTGCTATGGGCGCATATAACTCAGTGACGGAAGTTTACCTGGGTACAGGGTATTGCACTGTCGGGCTTGCTCGACTGTAGCGTTCTCTCTTCTTATATATAAACAAGTAACAAGATAGAACGCTACAGTCGAGCAAGCCCGACAGTAAAATAGCCTGTACTGCCCACAAAAAAAGAAAAATTAAAAAAAAAAAAATTTAAAAAAAAAATTAAATTATTAAAAAAAATTAATGAATTAATTAATTAAATTAAATTAGAATATATGTTTATGTTTAGTTTTAACAGCATACATTTACATCACGTACCTATGCGTGTTTATATGCGTGTATGTATGCAGCACAAAGTTTAACCAAAGCAGCAACAACAACAACAGCTGCGGGCAGCGCTGCCGACAGAGCTGCAGGCAGCGCATGAGCAGCGATTTTACTTATGGCTATAACTTTCTTCAGAATTGACCTATCATGATGAAATTTGGCACACGGACACATTAGTACTAACTGGATGTACCTACCAAAATTGATTTCAAAATTCCAAGAATTACGGAAGTTATAAGAAAAAACACGAATTGCGGGGGAGTGGGGGGGTGCATCGAAAAAAAACTCAAACTCGTACTTTCTCGGTCTTAGGAGAATATGGAAACCAAGTTTGGTTATTCTAGCTCTTATACTTTCTGAGATCCTTGCGTTCATACGGACAGACGGACAGACAGACGGACAGACGGACGGACGGACAAGGCTATATCGACTCGGCTTCTCATCCTGATCAAGAATATATATACTTTGTGGGGTCTGCCACGCCTCCTTCTGTGTGTTACATACATGCGCACAAAACAAGTATAGCCTTTCACCCTTTGGGTACAGGCTATAAAAAGCTAAATACTCTGTACATATCTTTAGAAATTAGAAATAGATTTATAAATTAAAAAATTAAGAAAATTAAAAAAAAAATTTGATTAATTTTACCTCTCTCGGAATTCGAACTCACGTAAAGGGTGTATAATTGCACATATACAAAGCAATGAATGTCTATGCGCGTCTATTCGCGTCTGTGTAAACATGTTTGCAGTCAATCAAAGCGTCAGCAAATATATTTATGGCTATAACTTCTTGTTAAATTGGTCTATCAGTGAAACTTGGCATACGGACACATAATCACAAACTGGGGGTATTTTCCTAGTTTGAGTTCAAAATTCCAAGAATTACGGGAGTTACGATTTGTGGGGGAGAGGGGGGAAGAAGGGAAATTCCAAAATACACATTTTCTGCGTATTCACAAAAGGCATCTTGGAGTAAAATTTTATGTTCATGGATCTTATAGTCTCCGAGATATAGGCGAATATATGAATGGAAAATCGGGAAAACCCCCATAGGGGGGAAGTGGGAAAATCAAAAAAATAAAACAAACTCGTATAGAATACACACATAAGTCATCTTTGTGCAAAATTTGGTGTCTCTATCTCTTATAGTCTCTGAGATCCAGGTGTTAATACGGGCGGACAGACGGACAGACAGACAGACATAGATCGACTCGTCATGCTGATCAAGAATATATATACTTTGTGGGGTCTGCCACGCCTCCTTCTGCCTGTTACATTTTTCAGCTCGCGCAAATCTAGTATACTCTTGTACATTTCATGTAGAGAGTATAAAAATCATTGTAAATAAGCAACCCCAAAAATGGATATATAGAATTAGTTAAGATTCAGAATGCCAATGCCTAATAAGAAGAAGTGTATCACCACATGCACTAATATTAGAAATGACAAACGCAAAAACGCGTAGTCACCAATGTAGCGAATACCGACAGCAAATAATGTACTATAGTTGGCAATAACTCTCGGGATGACATGCCAATTGTAACCGAGCTTGGCGATGATGCGGAAGCTCGCAATTTAGAATCGGAAACGAGTGAAAAAGGCACGAGTGAAAAATAATTTGGAAATCATAGGTATTGCCCGACCATGTACCACACAATGTGTTCAAAGGAAGTACCAGTTATTCGACTGCGTTATAAACTGTCTTACATAGTTGCCACCGCGAACATACAGATGGTAACCGCATCAGTGATTCGAAATGCGGAACAGGTGGGAATCAACAAACATTACCACCCCAATAGCACTATAGAACTCAAAATCGTTATAGAACTTTAATATAAGAAAATATAAAATATATATTTATTGAAACTAAAGATGTAATTTAACATTAAATTGAACTACGAGCATTAACCAGAATAGAATGCTAGAGTCAAACCTGTATTTCGATATATACGATATTTGTACGTACATATGTATGTATATATACGGATGTAAACTGAAGTTTTTAAGTCCTATTGTGAATTTTCAATTTCTCCATAGTTTTTGTAACAGCATATGTATATTGTAGGGTCTGCCACAGCTCTTGCTGTGTTTAACATACATTTGCACTAAGGCAGACAAACTTTCGGCACTAAGTTATATGCGTCCAAAGCAGAAACAAGAAAAAGAGCGAGCTTGATGCTGGAGTTTGTGGGCGTAGTACTGAATGAAATTTTTTCAATAATAACTTTTGTTTTAATTGACCAATTTGAATGAAATTTACAACAAAGGTAGATATTTGATTTAGATGGACTTGCACATCCAATGCCAAGCAATTAAAGCCGGCACCTATTTATGAGCGTCAAGTAAATTGTATTAAATTGGTTAAAAAAAAACTAATTAACAAAATTGGCGAAAAAAATTCTATGCCCCGTTCATAAAAAGAGTTAACATAAATAAAGCAAAACAAGTAGAGAAGCTGAAGTTGGGTATCCCGACTTTGAAATACTTGTACATATGTGTAGTATGATTATGCGTATCTCGGCGTGTATGTGTGTGTTTGTGTGTGTCTGTGTGCCTGTGCAAAGCAGTAACAACAACAACAACAGCTGCGGTCACTGCATATATACATATATGGCTATAACTTCCTGTTAAATCGGCCTATCATTATAAAACTCGACACGCGGGAGGTATTTTCAAAATTTCAATGAAAAATTCCAAGAATTAAGGGAGTTATGGATTGTGGGGGAAAGGGGGGAGGGAGGTAAATTCCAAAATACACATTTTCTGAAAATACCCCCAGTTGGTTATTATGTGTCCGTATGCCAAGTTTCACTATGATAGACCGATTTAACGAGAAGTTATAGCCATAAATATATTTTCTGCTGCAGCGCTGCCCAAGCGCTGCCCGCGGCTGTTGTTGATGCTGGTGCTTTGGTTGACTGCGAACATGCTTACATAGACACGAATATACGAGCACAAACATACATACACTCACATAGACGCAATTGCTTTGTATATGTGCAATTATACACCCTTTACGTGAGTACGAATACCAACAGAGGTAAAATCGATCAACAAATTTTTTTATACTCTGTACATGAAATGTACAAGAGTATATTAGGTTTGCGGGAGCTGAAAAATGTAACAGGCAAAAGGAGGCGTGGCAGACCCCACAAAGTATATATATTCTTGATCAGCATGACGAGACGAGTCGATCTAGCCCTGTCTGTCTGTCTGTCCGTCTGTCCGTCCGTATGAACACCTGGATCTCAGAGACTATAAGAGATAGTGACACCAAATTTTGCACAAAGATGCGTTATGTGTGTATTCTATACGAGTTTGTTTTACTTTTTTGATTTTCCCCCCCACTTCCCCCCTATGGGGGTTTTCCCGATTTTCCATTCGTATAATCGCCTATATCTCGGAGACTATAAGACCTAGGAACACCAAATTTTAGTCCCAGATGCCTTATGTGAATACGCAGAAAATGTATATTTTGGAATTTCCCTCCCTCCCCCCTCTACCCCGCAAATCGTAATTCCCGTAATTCTTGGAATTTCGAACTAAAATTTTGCAAATACCCCCAGTTGGTTATTATGTGTCCGTATGCCAAATTTCATTATGATAGACCGATTTAACAAGAAGTTATAGCCATAAATATATTTGCTGATGCAGCGCTGCTGCAGCGCTGCTCAAGCGCTGCCCGCGGCTGTTGTTGATGCTGGTGCTTCGGTTGACTGCGAAAATGCTTACACAGACACAAATAGATGCGCATAGGCATACATACACTCACACAGACGCAATTGCTATGTAAATGTTCAATTATACACCCTTTACGTGAGTTCGAATACCGAGAGAGGTAAAATCGATCAAATTTTTTTTTTTTTCTTAATTTTTTTATTTTCTATAATTATAGTAAACATATGTACAGAGTATTTCAAAGTCGGGACACCCGACTTTAGCTTTTTTACTTGTTTAATTCTCTTATCTTTTTTAATTTCTATAATTATTCTAAACATACGTACAGAGTATTTCAAAGTCGAGACACCCGACTTTAGCTTTTTTACTTGTTTTGTATGCGTTTGGGTCGTTTCTGCAGACAGTGTGCATCGACATTTTAATTTTTTTCTACGTTGTCTTCTAATATTTCAAGTGTCGCATTTCAGTGTATATTAAGTGTATTACTTGTATATTTAAATATAAGTTAGGTACATAAAACAATGCACCTAACTTCATGCACGTGTAGGAAATATTGGTCGACGGACTCAGAATTCACAATGCATTGTGACAAAGACTGGCCCGTCAACGAGTCATCGATACATTCAAAGCACGTGAACAATAGTGTTCGGCTTTAAGCCGGTATGGCAAAAGCAAATGGTTCACAAAATGTTTATGTAAAAGAAAGACGATGTCTTTCTATGCGCGATTTATTGGGCTAAGAAAATAACGCACTCGCACAGCTCGACTTCAATATTATAAGTGTGGCTTTTAATTGTAGCGAAGCTACATACAGTACAACGGCCGCCGCCGTAAGCACAACATAAGAGCGGCAATTGCAATTATGCTGCTCGCAGCCAGCTGCAGTGTATGACAATTTTCTCTTAACTACTAATACTTTGCTTTCAATTATAACTCTCTTAAATAATCTTAAAACTAAGTGAAATGCCTTTACATCGGCCACGTTGAAGGCACGCAGTGCTTCAAGAAATATTGGTAGGCAATGGCGCAAGACGGTGTATCGCCCGATTAAACAGCCCCGCCTTCGTCCTGTCGGTTGCCACGCGCACTTTGCCTTCGGCGCCTTTTGTCGTCTCCTCGACGACTCCCAGCATCCACTGCTGAGGAGCAGCGTTGTCCTCGTGGACGACTACGACGGCTCCTTTCGCCAGATTTGGACGCTCCACTGACCCCTTCTGGCAGGTAACCTTTGGACCAATCGGCCCAAAACCGCTGCTTGATGCCTGAGATCAGCTGCCAGCGTATTAAGTACGTCAGTTTGACGTCTGTTACGGGCTGCGTTAACCCTGTAGGCAGCGCTACCAGCGTTCCTCCGACGAGTAGATGCGCTGGAGTGACGGTCTCCGTCGTTTGGGCTGGCGCTGTCTGCCACGATCGGTCGCGAGTTGAGGATCGCCTCCACTTCCACCAGCACGGTTACCATCTCGTCCTGCCGCAGCGTTGCGCTTCCGATGGCCTTTAGCAGCAACGTCTTGGCGGACTTTACGGCCGCCTCCCATAGGCCGCCGAAATGCAGCGCGCGGGGCGGGATGAACTGGAACGTTATTCCCTTTGTGGCAGCAAATGTGGTAATAGCATTGTTGTTGGTGCTGAAGCTGTTGCGGAACTCCTCCAAAATGCGTGCAGCACCCACGAAATTGGTGGCATTGTCCGAATATAGTCGCTTCACAGGTCCACGGCGGCCGACAAACCTAGACAGACACATTATAAACGAGTTAGCAGTCAGGTCTGTCACAACATCAATGTGCACAGCTTTGGAGGCAAAACATAAAAAAACCGCGACATACATCTTGACCGGGGCTCTGCCACGAAGTCCCATCGAGACAGGTATTGGACCACAGAAGTCCACTCCGCTCACCTCAAATGGCCTACAGCCATGTAATCGGTCATTATTTGGCTTGCTAGGATTGGTTTATACCTAAAGCAATGCACACACTGTCGCACCACTACGCTACAAGCTTGTCGCGCATTGACAGGCCAAACTTGTTGGCGAAGAATGCTACGAGCGCACGTGGACCAGCGTGGCAATTAGTGCGATGTAAATACTGCAAGTATAACATCACGAATCGGCATCCTTTTGGCATAAGCAATGGAAATTTAGCATTATGGGGCAATGGTGCCTTAAGCAAGCGACCGCCAACTCGTACCAAATTCAATTGTCGATTTCCCGTTCGAAATGGACAAATAAATGGATTTAATTTTTGGTACGAAGGCTGCAGGATCGAGCACCTGTTTAGCTTTGAGATCTCGTCTGCAAAAGCTGTGTGTTGTACTATATGGACAACTGCCAAAAACGCATACTCTAATTCAGCTGCTGTTGGCACAAGTGACGAGTTTGTATTTGTTTTTCCGTTGACGAATCGGAATACGTAGCATATAATGCGAAGAATCTTAATGTACGACGACGAATTTTCAATAAGATCCATGAAGGGATTTGAGCACTCATCGGCCACGATGAGAGCCGTCGCGTTCTTCCGCTTCTCCAGCGTTGACTGCTCTTTGGTCAGCTCGATATGAGAATTACGAGGCCAAAGGGAACAATCTAGTTTTAAGAATCGTGGACCCTTAAACCAGTGCGAATCAGTCAATTCGGTCGTGGTGCAGCCACGTGAAGCCAGATCTGCTGGGTTATCTGCTGTCGGAACATGACGCCAAAATGCGTCAGAAGTAAGCTCTTGAATATTTGCAACTCTATTTGCCACGAACGTATTCAAATGAGCCGGGTGTGTTTGCTGCCAGTGCAAAACTACTTCCGAATCGGACCAAAAAACGACTCGCTTTATTGGCATATGCAGAAGGTGCCTAACTTTGTCCCACAGCGTCGCTAGCAGCTGTGCAACACAAAGTTCCAATCGCGGAACCGTAAAATAGTGCGGCTCTCTCGGGACCGTGTTGTCGATTGCGTTCATAAGTCCCAAGATTATGTATTCAGTCATGAAACTTATGTACATGGCTGTACGTCTGGCTGCTTGGACAATCTCCTTTCCAAGGCTAGAAAGCGCCTTTTAGCTGTTTCATAGGAGCTGCCAAGTGACTGCGGACTGGACTTAAACGGCAACGATACACTAAGACGGCCCGAGGGCAAGCGAGTGATCGAGTTCACAAATGACTTCTCGCAAAGCATTTGTTCTGGAGTATATAAATGTGAGTCAGTCAAATTTGGAACTTCTTCCAACTCCCAGAACTTGCGGCATCTAAAGAACTTTGTTCATTATCAAGCGGAAAATTCTGCTTCAAACTAATGAGTGAAGCAGAACAAAGTGCAGATGAGTCAGCAGATCAACAACGCCCAGCTACAATCCAGCCGAGTGCTGTAGCTTGCAAAGTCGGCGACTCACTGGTTCCTTTAATTTGGCCTTCTCTTAATAGGTCAAATAATACATCTGCGCCAAGAAGCAGATCAATCCGTTGCGGCCTATGAAACTGCGGATCTGCTAGTTCCAGATCTTTTGGCACGTCAACGTTGACAATTACCTTTTCAGGCTGGTATGACGAAATAGTGCTCAGTAAACCAAATTCTGTCATCAAATCAAAAGTGCTACTACGAGACGCAATTGACGTCTGCACAATGTGACGCACTGCAGACTTGCGTTTACCAATGCCAAGCAAATTAATATTTTTTCGCTCTTTTTTAAGTTGCAAAGTTTTGGCTAGCTCCTCTGTCATAAAATTGATTTGGGACCCTGAGTCGAGCAAAGCCCTAGCAAATTGGTAGGAGCCCGATTGATCCATTACACGGACCACTGCCGTAGCCAATATCACTTGGTCAGAAAAGCTCGTGGCGTGATTGACAGCCGAAGTTTGGGCTGGCGTTTCAGCTTGCGCCACAAATGATTGGCTGGCAGTTGCAGCTTGCGCTGAGTCGACAGAATACTTATGCAGAAGTGTGTGATGTGGTTTCGAACACACTTTGCATGTAGTCGATGTGCATGCCTTTGTTGTGTGACCTTTCCTTAGGAAGTTTATGCACAAAGGGCACATTGAGTACACGAATGTATAAAATGGTCAATCGCTTGGCAGAACAAACACTTCGGACTCGGTGGCCGGTGGCTGCCAGTGCTATTTTTCCACCTTTCTTTGACGCATCAAAATTTTGTTTTTGAGTCCGGGAGCGACCAGAAGATGATTCCTCAGCAGATAAGTGCTGGTAGCGTCTGTTGAGAGATGCCTCGCAGTCTTCCCAAGACGGAAGTTTGCTATAGTCGAGGCTCTCTTCCCACTTTGAACGAGTATTGGGATCAACTTTACTGATGACCAAGTGTATGAGCATGTGATTCGTGATTCGTAGCTAGCGCGAACGTTATCAATCAACGAACGCAAAGAACTAGCAGACGAGCTTTGCATTTTCGGAAGGTTAAATAGTTTGGCAATGCTATCAAATACGATAAGACAGCTGTTGTCGTAAGCGCGCTTCAAAGCTGCCAGTGCCTTTGGATAGTTTTCCTCGGTAACTTGGTAAGCCTTAACCGTTCCTAGTGCTTCTTTCTCTAAGTATGACAGCAAATGATTAAAATTCTCAATATTTGAAAGTGATGCGTCATTGTCCACTAGATTTTCAAACAGCCCAATGAAGTTCTTATATTCCGAATAGCTACCACTAAACCGTGGCAACTTCATTGAGAGCAACTGTTTGCTATGCGAGGAAGAAGCAAATATTGTTGAATTCACTACGCTGTCCCTATGAGGCCTTGGCCGTCCGCCTTTGCTCATCAAAAGCGCTTTAGTTGAGACGCAGAGAATTTCCAAGTCTGCCCTTGACACTAAGGCCGGATCAATTCTGTCTAATTCTTCCTGCAGGTCAAAGGCTTTATCAATGTACCGGGACAAAATTTCCAATCGGAATTCAACTTCAAAAGGCTCGATGCTGCCAGAAGTTGTCTGGATAGAACTTTTTATTCGTTCGATATCGCGAACGACATTGGCATGTGACTGAAGCAAGCAGTCAAATTTATTTGAGACAGAGTCGTCTAATGCCCTGCTTCGGGTTTGCTTGCTTCTTTTACCAGGCATATTTACAAAACAAGAGAGAACGCTACAGTCGAGCAAGCCCGACAGTGTAATACCCTGTACCCAGGTAAACTTCCCTCACTGAGTTATATGCGCCCATAGCAGCAGCAAAAAGAGGAAGAAGAAGAGCGAACTTGTTGCTGCAGTTTGTGGGGTTGTACTGGCGAGAATTTGTTTCGCTAATAACTTTTCTTAGAATTGACCGAATTGAAACGCTAAAGTTACCACAACAGCGAACAGTCCAGCTGATTTCTACCAACGCCGACAGCGCAGTCGACGACGAATGCAAGCTACACGATAGCAGCGAGCCAGTAGTGCACCAACGATATGGGCACCGAAGCAAGAGAGCGGGAGAGAATCAGCAATATGCGGACGAGCCAACGCTGCTGCAGTGTGACAGCAGCACAACAACAATATCGAAACGAACAAATTAGCAGAAGGGCAAGCCAAACCAAAACTGCCAAAATCAGTGCACGCAAACGCAGTCTCGCCTGTTGCTTAAGTACAACTGTAATTCTCCTACTGCACTCGTAGCTAAGTATGTACCTATGTACAACGGCCGCTAGCGACGGCTTGACCAGTGCAGCAAGAAAGCAAGTACAGAAGAAATTAAGCAACGGGGACTTAGCGAAGTGCAGTGTCCTTTTCCATACACTGATTTGGCGCGACAAATTTCTAACCAACGTTTGGTTATGTGCTTATATATTCTGTATGTACGAGTATATACATATGTATGTATGTATAGGATAGCAAGAAAATAAATCACGGTCCACTCTATTTGTTAAATTTACAAATGAGTATACTTGTAGCATATAAATTTGTGCATATAAATTTATTAGTGAGTTGCACAAATTTATATGTGTATTTATGCACTTGTATGTATGTACAAATGTGTCGCAACGTGGCGTTTAAATGCACACACAAGTCGACAAATGTGGCCGCAATTTATTTTTCGCTCTCGTTACCTGCTGTGAACTTCCCTGAAAATTGTGGCAATTCATCGATTGGGAGTGTACCAAACGTCCAATTGTCCAGGAGGATCAGTTGACACCACCACGACAGCAATCGCAAGTCGAAAGCCGAGTCGATGTTCGATCCAACGAGGGAGTAGACTCCAGTAGTCCACCCGGGGGCGCCAAAATGTTCGGCTTTAAGCCGGTAACTTGCCGGTATTGCAAAAGCAAATGGTTCACAAAATGTTTATGTAAAAGAAAGACGATGTCTTTCTATGCGCGATTTATTGGGCTAAGAAAATAACGCACTCGCACAGCTCGACTTCAATATTATAAGTGTGGCTTTTAATTGTAGCGAAGCTACATACAGTACAACGGCCGCCGCCGTAAGCACAACATAAGAGCGGCAATTGCAATTATGCTGCTCGCAGGCAGCTGCAGTGTATGACAATTTTCTCTTATTTACTAATGCGTTGCTTTCAATTATAACTCTCTTAAATAATCTTAAAACTAAGTGAAATGCCTTTACAAATAGCTTTTGCAAGTGTATCGCGCATTGACACGTGCATCACATCATCGCCTTGCGTTTGAATATGAGTCTGACATCGACTATTTGTCACATTCACAAATTTTGAATCGGTATGAGGCATCGGCATTACATAACCAATTTGATGATACACTTGGCCTTGAATCTTGAAGGTTAATTGAAAATTGCGACCATCCTCATTCTGAACGATTTTTGCTGCTCCAAATAATGTCATTTAAAAGCATGAATTGAATTTGGACTAAAATATTGTTCTTCAATTCGCATTAAGATAAAATAATTAAACAAAGATTATTGATTATAAAGATTTTTTTTTAGAAAAATTGATTTTATTTCAATATGTATAAACAATAATGAAGTTCTTATATTATTTGTCTTCCATATCATACTTCCTTTAATAATATAAACGCTTGAAATATAATGCAGGACGACGTTTGCTATATTTATATTTATTTATTTATATAATGCTAGCTTAAGATTAAAATCTTAAAACTAACAGAAGAAAATTATGTTAGCAATGGCTACTAGGGCCTTCAACTATGTACAGCTATGTACATATATATATATATATCAATCAATTTATTTTATTCAAAATAGTCTCCTTCTGCTTTAATACAGCTTTTTGCACGATCCAAAAGCATGCCGAACGAGTGTTTTAGCTCGTTGGCCGGTATGGCCGCCAGTATGCCGGTGCAAGCCTTTTAAATGGCCTCTACGTCTGCATAACGCTTTCCTTTCATGGGCAAATGCATTTTTCTGAAAAGGTAGAAGTCGCACGGTGCCATATCAGGTGAATACGGCGGTTAATGGTTAAAATGTGATTTTTGGTCAAATAATCGGTCACAATCGTCGATCGTCTGAGCAATTTTTGGTCGTCAGTCAATTTGTGCGGAACAAACCGAGCACACACCTTTCGTAAGCCCAAATATTCGGTCAAAATGCGATAAATCGATGTTTTGGAGATGTTCAATTCCATTTCCATCAATTTCAATGATGATTTCGGCTGATTTTTGATGAATTCACGCACAGTTTCGATGGAATTTTCGGTGATCACGAATTTTGATTGGCCCACATGCTGATCGTCATTTATGTCCTCACGACCACTTTGAAAACGTTGAAACCACTCGTGCACTCTGCTACGGGATAGGCAATCATCGCCATAAACTTGTTCCATCAATTGAAACGTTTCGGTAAAAGTTTTACCAATTTTAAAACAAAATTTAATGGTGGCTCTTTGTTCGAAGCTCATTTTCGCACCGATAACACAAACATACTGACACTTAAAACGCAATAACTTCACTTCCAATAGGTGAAATGTCATGAAATTCTCACTGGACAATCGATAAAGATAGCAGATTCTAACGCACCAGTCGACATATAGATAGCGCCACCAGGAGGGGCTAGATTCAAAAAGTCCTGTTTACTTTGGAACGCACCTTGTATATATATAGAATAGTATATAGTATATAATATAGTATATAAATAAGCCATTACAGGTAGCTTTAAGCAGCATGAAAATGTTCTATACTTCCAATGGAATGGCTACGTTGCCATATAATAAAATGACTCTAGTTATACTCTGTACATGAAATGTACAAGAGTATATTAGGTTTGCTCGAGCTGAAAAATGTGACAGGCAGAAGGAGGCGTGGCAGACCCCACAAAGTATATATATTCTTAATCAGCATGACAAGGCGAGTCAATCTGTGTCTGATTTTTGTCCAAGATGCCTTATGTGAATACGCAGAAAATGTGTATTTTGGAATTTCCCTCCCTCCCCCCTCTCCAATGCTAAACGTGGTTTATTCTAACTCCCGTAATTCTTGGATTATGTTAGTGATTATGTGTCCGTATGCCAAGTTTCACTATGATAGACCCATTATAGCCATATATATATATATATTTGCTGCCCAAGCGCTGCCCGCATCTGTTGTTTATGCTAGTGCTTTGGTTGACTACAAACATGTTCACACAGACACGAATAGACGCGCATAGACATTCATACATTCATATAGACGTAATGGCTATGTAAATGTGCAAATATACACCCTTTACGTGAGTTCGAATACCGAGAGAGGTAAAATCGATCATAATTTTTTTTTAATTTTCTTAATTTTTTAATTTCGATAATTATAAAAGTTGGGACACCCGACTTTAGGTTCTTTACTTGTTTTATTGTACCATTGTTCAGGATTTGGTATGATGTTTGTAAGCCCCAGAAGGAGCCGTAGTAGACATGTTACAAATTGGTGCAAATTCAGGACTTAAAAATGTATTTGTTTGATCCAAATGATCGATATATAGTACTATGTATATACATACATACATATTTATGTGTTTTTAAAAAGCAAAGTTATTTTTTCCTAGGAGCAACCACTCCCCCATAATATTTCGCAAGGAGTAATAATAAGCAACCATTCATTGGTGTTACAAGGAGTAACGAGATCAACCGCTGGTAATTATTCCTGCGTTGGATTTAATGCTGAAGGCGAAGGTATCAGTTCTGCATTTCCTCTGAATATTTTATGTGAGTCTACAATGAATAAAATACTTACTTAATACTTGCTTAAAAAACAACCTGTTTCTTAGACGCACCTACTTGTGCACAAAACCAACCAAAAGTTTATGGTGTGGCGAAACAAGAAGATGCTAAAATCAAATGTGTTGTTGATGCAAATCCTCCAGAGGTAGATTTTAGTTGGACATTTAACAATTCTGCTGAAAGCATTGATGTTGCAACAAACCATATTGTTCGATCAGGTAGTATTTAAAAATGTAATTTTCCTTACAACTCTGAAATATTCTACATTAATTCTAGGATCAACTTCTACAGTGACTTATACACCTATTACTGAGCTGGACTATGGTACACTTCTGTGTTCAGCATCAAATAAAATCGGAAAACAAAGGGTGCCATGTGTATTTCACATCATTGCTGCAGGTGAGACTTTCAGTTCCTAATTACGACTGGTGCATATATTGGTCTTTATTAAATATTATTATTACTATTATTATTCAATGTTCTATTTTATTCGTGGCGATTGATCAAACTGACTTTTGAAATAAAAATAAACCAAAAGCAAAAACCATAAGTGTATAGAGATTTGGGCATTTTGCTTCTTTTCTCAATCAACTATATTCGAATATGTATTATCATCCACACCTCCGCAAAAATTTTCAATTAATAACTAAAAATATTGCTAGTGCCTGCAAAAAAGATAACAATATGAGAGCTTTAGTTAAAATTTGAAATTAAAGTAGAGAATTCTTTATAAATTACGTGCACAAAGTTTGGTTTATGCAATTATGAGCTTTACTATTGACAAAATTCTGTAGCTGGGAGAGAAAATAAAAAAAAAATTTTAAAAACTCGCCAGGGACTGCAAGAGTCTACATAACAAGTTTGATTAATATGTGCAAATTCGTTTCCTAAATTCAGGTGTTTTCACAGACAGACGGTCTAGATAAATTTTTTTTCGTCATGCTGATTTTGAATATGCATATATATACTTTCCTTTCAATTTACCTTTCCGGTAAAGGGTATAATAATGGAATAAATGCTGCAATGACCAAGTATTTGCAGTAAGTGTTGGTACCCGGCTCAGTATGACTACTACTGACGCAGTATTTAATACTCTATACATGAAATGTACAAGATTATATTAGATTTGCGCGAGCTGAAAAATGTAACAGACAGAAGGAGGCGTGGCAGTCCCTACAAAGTATATACAGGTATACTCGTAGTATTGATCAGCATGACAAGACGAGTCGATCTAGCCCTGTCTCTCCGCCTGTCAGTATGTATGATCACCTAGATCTCAGAGACTATAACAGATAGAGACACCAAATTTTGCATAAAGATGGCTTATATGTGTACGCTATACGAGTTAGTTTTATTTTTTTGATTTTCGTCCGCTTTGGGTGATTTTCGCAAACGCCGTTCGTGTAATCTCGTATAATTTTAGTCTCAGGTGCCTTCTATGAATACGCAGAAAATGTATATTTCTCCGCCGCGATTAGTAACTTTCGCTTTGGCAAATACCACCAGTTAGCTCTTATTTGTCCGTATTATAATATATCAATTTGAGAGGAAGTTATAGCCGTCAAAGCAATCTCTGCCCAAGCGCAGACCCCATCTGTTGTTGCTGCTGCTGCTTTGGGTCAACCTTGTCCTGCATATATTCTCGACCACAGACACCCATAGACACACATAGATAAGCATAGACACAAAATTCCTATATAAATGTGTAGTTATACACCCTTTACGTGAATTCAAATTTTTTTATTTCTATAATTATTCTACACATATGTATTTTCATTTACTTAAATTTTCTTAAAGCTATTAATTTTACAGATATGACCAGAGTATTTCAAAGTCGGGACACCCGACGATTTTCGGCTTTGATGCTTGCTCTTTAACGCAATTATCGGCTTTCTCTTCTTGAAGGATTGTATTTTTGGAATATGTTCCGATACAGCTTCATACTTTCTCTTTTTTATAATTGTTTCGATTTCAAGCTTGTCCAACAATGAAGTCACCTGATTATACTCTGTACATGAAATGTATAAGAGTATATTAGGTTTGCGGGAGGTGAGATATGTAACAGGCTGGAGGAGGTGGGGCAGACCCCACAAAGTACATATATTCTTGATACACATGACAAGATGACAGGACTAGATGGACATCTAGAGCTAGACCGAATTTTGTGCAAATATGCCTTATGTGTGTATGCTGTGCATGTTTGTTTTATTATAGCCTGTACCCAAAGGCTGAAAGGTGAAAGGCTATACTAGTTTTGTGCGCATGTATGTAACACACAGAAGGAGGCGTGGCAGACTCCACAAAGTATATATATTCTTGATCAGGATGAGAAGCCGAGTCGATATAGCCTTGTCCGTCCGTCCGTCTGTCTGTCCGTCTGTCCGTATGAACGCAAGGATCTCAGAAAGTATAAGAGCTAGAATAACCAAACTTGGTTTCCATATTCTCCTAAGACCGAGAAAGTACGAGTTTGAGTTTTTTTCGATGCACCCCCCCACTCCCTCGCAATTCGTGTTTTTTCTTATAACTTCCGCAATTCTCGGAATTTTGAAATCAATTTTGGTAGGTACATCCAGTTAGTACTAATGTGTCCGTGTGCCAAATTTCATTATGATAGGTCAATTCTGAAGAAAGTTATAGCCATAAGTAAAATCGCTGCTCATGCGCTGCCTGCAGCTCTGTTGGCAGTAGGTACGTGATGTAAATGTATGCTGTTAAAACTGAACATAAACATGTATTCTAATTTAATTTAATTAATTCATTCATTCATTCCTTTTTTTTAATAATTTAATTTTTTTTTTAAATTTTTTTAAAATTAAAAAAAAAATTTTTTTTTTAATTTTTCTTTTTTGTGGAGAGTTCAGGCTATTTTACTGTCGGGCTTGCTCGACTGTAGCGTTCTATCTTGTTTTTTGGATCTGTCTGTCCATCTGTCCCTTTCCCCAAGCCTTCGCAATTAGTTACTTGGAATTTTTCACTCACTCGTGTTCACGAGAGCAGAACAATCAATATGCCCCAAATTTGTACACTAAACGTCACAATAAACACCAACTCACTAGCACTACAAGGACCAGCCGTCTTAAATTCAACGGGAAAAAGCCCTCTACATTTGGCCATATATGAAATATTCCGTGGGACTCGGCGATACGAGGTCTGCATTTCAGGTGGAGGTTGGCCTGGCAGGCAAGCGATAGAACCCGAGTGAAGTGTGATGTATACGGACGCCGTTGTGGGTGCCTTTGTGATTCTCATTGTGCCATTGTGCTTAGTGTTGACGGCGCTCCACTGCCAAAAGTTGATGTATCTTTTAGAATGGTCCTCCTGGCAGAGCGTATGTGGCAGGCAGGAACGCGTGGGACTGCGCTGATGCAGAGATGTGGGTCATAGCTGCGCCTGTGGATAAGCACCTGAACTTGCCGGTAGGCGTATTGCTACTGGGCCGGCCAATATCCAACCGAAGATAGTCTCTTGGCCCAATAGCGTGCCGAAAATGTTTCGTTGGAGGCCGTCAAATAAAATCGATGGAAGCATTTCCGCAGCGATAAGAAGAGAAAAATAAGAGGTCAGCCAACGGTAAATTTGGCAGGTCTCTCAAGGCGTCGTGGTGGATCGTGCAAGATGGTAGATTCCCTGCCAAACTGCAGTCTTGATTTTGATGGTGATACGGCATACAGATATGAATATGCCTTCTGATCCAGAACCGCTCAGTGCACGTGGCTTGTGGATCGTGCCCGACTGAAGAATATTCACTACGGTCCTCCTGGCAAAAGTACACCTTAAATATTGCAGAAAAAGTGGTTTTGCACGATGGATTCGGGGAAGTAGCAGCTGTAGCATGCGTGGAAGCGCTTATAGCTGGGAACGGTGAAGGAGCACCACGATGCATAAGTATATGGTGGCGGTCTTAACACGTGAAGCAATTATGTTGACTCGTACAATCGTTGAACTGATGACCCCTTGCGAAGCAGTTAGCATATAGTTTTTATTTTTAAACATTGGCTTCCTTCTCCTTAACGAACATTTGTAGAAATCGAGGGCACAGACGGATCGGATGATTTTCTTTAGCGCAAAGTGAGCAAGTTGATGCTTTGATGCTGATCTTGGCTTGAAACAGTTACTCTTTTGAGTGCAAACTCTTTCCGTGAAGGCAGCTTGGATTGATTCAAACTCAGTCCAAATTGGAATATCGGCTTTATCTATTACGGAATTCTCCCATAACGATAGCATCATGATCGGAAGCTCGGACAAGTATAAGACACCAGAACACAATCCCAATTACTGGTTTCGATCTTTAAATGCTCTAGAGCAGTCAAGCACCCCTGGATCGTTGTTTAGAGTTTCTTTAGTGCAGCTTCTTACTCTCTATCTATAACGGACTGATTCTGTATTTGCTCATTCGGCTGAGCCGTGCACTGCTCATAAACTGAGTAGCAGAAGTCATACTTCGCTTGGATGAGGAACAGCTCACTCCTGCTTTCCTTAGTGGCTGCCAGGGTAAGTGTTTTGGAGCATATCTTACTTTCCTGCTCCATTTTGAGCAATAATGCCTTAATCTGGTTACGGCGGACTATTACGCTAGTCATTACAATACATATACATTTCCAATTCAATTCAGCTTAAGCTTAAGCTTCAGTTACAAAATTTGATTTAGTTTTAATTGACGTTGAAAAATTGCATTTAATTTTAATTTTATTTGTTTGTGCGTACTACTGATATGTATAGTTAAGGTTATTTAGATGTGCCATTGCAAGTGTGCTTAAGTTTTTAGTTTGAAGTGAGTTTCGTTGGTTATTGACTTAAAGTGATGCAATAGATCGTTCCACAGCCTTTCCGAACTTGTTAATTTATATCTAGTGCAGACCAAATTATTTGTTCTTCTTGAAGTGGAGAAACTGAATCTTTCGTACAAATAATTTGGTTGTTTATGTATTATAGTTCGATGTAAGAAAATTAATTTGGTTTTTTGTGTCATTGGTACAGGGTATTTAAGAGTTGTGCTTGATCGACTTAGGCATACATTTATTCTTTCTTTTTTTTTTTGGTCCCACGCCAATTTGCGGAAACGCCAACTAATTGTTAAAAAAATACAGCGCAAATGTTTGAGAAGCGCATCTGATCCCATTTATGAATTCCACTTTTATTGCTTATGTAGTACTGATATATCTCTATATCTATAAAACAGTTTGTCCTGACTGACTGATTGGTGATCAACGTAAAGCCCAAACGGTAAAAGCTAAGATGCTGAAATTTGGACTCAAGTATCCTTTCATAGTGTAGGTGCCTACTAAGAAGGGATTTTGGAAAATTCGAGCTCCAAAGGGGGAAAACAGGCTCCAACGTTGGTATGAAAAATCTACACTTTTCATCTGATTTCAAAGGCATTTCAAAGGCAGGGATTTTATGCGAAAGCACATGCAAGGTTTATTGCACTCAAAAGAACGTAAACTAAAAGGAAGACAAATTTTGAGCGTGGGATGATAAATATCTGAACGCACTGTTAAAGCAGAAAATCTAGAAACAACGAAATCATTAAAGAAAGACCAATAAATGTTTGATCACCAACCACAACCATCACGCACCTGCGTGAACATACTTCTCTGATGCAAGTCATATTGAACGTATAAGCTTTATTATCAGAAGAAGCAATAATATAGGAGCATGTGATGTACACCGCTCGGAAAGGAGATGTTGCCATAAAGCAAAGAAATGCAAGGTCTGCGGTATATTAACGTGGAAATTTTCAGATTGGATAATAGCTTTAACTGTAATGAGTACACCACTACCAAGGTGAACAGCTCTATCACGTCTATAGATTAAAAAGTTATTTCACAACATTTCAAAGTCAGATATTGTAGAATTTAACCACACCTCTGGGAATACATTTAAGTCAAATTCAAACGAAATGCTAGGCCCAATTTTGTTGGCAAGTCTTCAGCCCCCTGGTAGTGTTTAAGAATTTACGAGCTCCACATTTTTCATTTCCGAGAGGTAGCTCAGCGCCGGGCAGTGGCAGAGGATGTGCTCCACACTTTCCTCCTCCTCCTCGTCTCTGCTACTTCTTCATAATACGTTGAACGGGATGTTCAGTCTCAATGCAAGCCTGCTAAGCGGGCAGTGGCCCGTGATTATCCCCACTACCATGGAGATCTCATTCCTTTTCAGCTTCACAAGCTTTGTATATACGAGTTTGTGCTCTCCCAGCGCTGCTGTACCATTAAACGTGCATGGTTGCGCGTCAAGAGCCGAAAGGATGTGTGATCGCTCCATGTGTGTGATCGCTCCATTGCAGTTTTCTGTCCTGGATGACTCCCAGCTACTTTGCACTGGGGCTGAATTTAAGGGGAACTCCTGTTAGTGTGGGTGGCTGGAGTTCCGGAATCTTGTACTTTCTTGTGAAAAGTACTAGCTCAGTTTTAGTAGGATTTACTTCGACAGAGCTGTCCTCATGAGGGGACGGAGAGTCTGTGGGTATTTACCACTGCAGATTATGGCACATCGTCTGCGTAGGCTATGACTGCATGACCTTCCATTTCCATTCGCCGCAGCAGCTGGTTAACCATCAGCAACCACAGTAGCGGAGACAGAGCTCCGCCGTGTCGGATGGGGTCCCCCTAGTTCGGCGTTCACAGCCCATCTAGTGAGCAGCTGACTGATTAAGTTTACCAGGGAAACATCTACTCCAATATATTGTTGAAGGCCCCCTCGATGTCCAAAAAGGCTACCAGTGAGTACTCCTTGACATGGAGTGAGTTTTCTATTCTAGAGACCAGGGAATGTAGGACAGAATCAGTGGACCTGCCTTTGCTATATGAGTCTTGTGAGTTCAACAGCAGTACCGGGTTAATAGACTGTCTGAGGTATATTTCTATTAGTTTTAGTGAAGGTATCCACCAACGTATACTATTTCTTGATGAGTAATCTCAGATAGTACCCCCCAGTTGGTTTTCTTAAGATTTTTAATGCCAGAAGGGGTGTAGTACCCTAGTCTAAAGTATATGAGCCTGTGGTCCGAGAATGAGTGATCATTCAGGACCCTACAGGAAAGGATTCTATGCGAGAGAAAGTTGGACGCAAACGTGACGTCTAACACCTCACTGCGGTTTTTAGTTACAAAGGTGGGGTCATTAGTAGTAGTAGAATATCATGTGAATGTCGCATCGCCTTCTGCACTGTTGTCTTCTAGAAGGTCCCGCTCGGAATAGAGCCGACCCAGTACGTTTCCGTAGTCGGAGCCAGTCGAGATTTCATCCCGTAGATTCCCGGAAGGTTCATCTACATTGACGTCCATCTCGTCCTCGTTGGGCGGCTCTATTTGTGTTTGTATTCTCGGCGAGAGTGCATAGTGCTCTCATATCCGCCAACTTGATTTTGTCAAACTCGTAGTTTAGGCGCCCTTCTGCCACATTCAGCGAATGTTCTCCGAATTCGTTGTTGAGCATGAGGACGACGTGCATTGTTACTATTTTCGTCGCATCCGCGGGCTTGGCCGAGGTCCAAGCTGTGGCTTTAGGGTGCGATGGTGTGTCCTTTGCGTTGACCATAGCAAGATGTACTCCCGGATATACCTCTCCCACCCTACTATTTGTCTGCTTGTATAGCTCAGCCGACCTTTCATCGTGACATTATATGAGCTTTCGTACTCTTCCTTCGTCGCTGGCTCCGGCGTGATTGGCGCATCACCATGACATCGAAGGATCTGAGCCGCTGCGCGTTCTTCGCTGAATCCGGCTTTCTCTGGATCTTGGTTGATTTGCTGCGCTATTTACGACCATCGCTGTCCCCTCGGGCGCGACCAGTGCAGGCGCACCAGCAGTCGATGGCTCACTGATGATATGCTCGGGACAGCTCTTGGGTTAGCGGTGGAGGTTTGAGATTGTCGGCTGGCTGATCATTTTGGCTCTGGTTCATCTTGTTGCCTACAGAGCGTGGACGAAACATAGCTCTTTTTACAGCGGAAGTATCAGTTCCTACCGGCCTCGGTGGAGGGACGGTCTCCAGTTTTTTGCTTTTATTCAGTTTTGGTGTCGACGTATTCATTATGTTGGACTCCCATCTGTGGCGGAGAAGGGGCTGGGCCCACGGGAGCAGAGAATCGCAGTACCCGGGCTAGGCTAATTAATCCGGGATTACCCCGGATGCTCCGTGAGCGACTGGGCTATTTAAGAGGGCCCCCAGCCAGGCTGATCTTCGGTACGGGTCGCATGACACCTTGATCGCAAGCCATGAGCCTCGTCGCAAAGCCATGATCAAGGATCGTATCCAGACAACTCAACTATTAAGAAGTTGGGTGGTGTAGTTCTGGTCTCTGATCTTTGCTGGACACCGTCAACCGACAACGCAAGGGACAGATTGTAGTGCCATTACCAGCCGGCACCCTCTTGCAGGGTTTAACTCGAGGAATTTTCTGCCGGCCAAACTAAGGAAGGCCAAACTAAGGATTTAGGAACAATTTCTAGTTCTTGAAAAATTTTTAGTAGGCAGTACCAAAGAACCGGCAGGGACACCGGAATTGGATCATAAACTATCAGAAGCGGTGGCCTTAAAACAAATACTCGCTTCCGAGGCACCATGGTTATAAGGAAAGAAGAGCGCGCAGGTGACAAGATCAAAGCAGTGTCGATCATTACACGAGAGAGGGGAGCTCGTATTTATTCTTACGAACGCGAGAAAGAGGTTCAGAAGGTTTTTGAAAAGGCGCACTATTCCATTTCACGCCAAAATAGGGGTCGTTGAAACAGTAATTGGGGAGGGAAAAGGGGATGTGTCGAACAGAATACTTGGAGATGTTGCAGAGACAGCATTGGTGAGCAGTCAATGTTCTGAGGAGTCGATGGGAGAGGAGCGAGTGACTGGGGTGAAAATAAGGTGCCAAAGGAGGTACTTTCAAAAATTGAGTCTCGCACGCACTTGATTAAATGCGTTTTCAAGCTGTTGATCACGCTCACGTTGCAGGCGCATGTGTTCACTCATTGCCTTAAGTTGATTTTCCCGAGCTAAAAAAGCATCTTTAGCATTATCAAATCCTTCGAGTAATTCAGTTTTCGATCGATAAGGCATATATTGGACTAGCAAGCTGTAGAAAAAGTTCTCTGGATCAGATGTAGCTATAAATTATGGCACTCTTACAACTGCAGGATTATTCCTTACAGCCATTTTACTGTTATGATAGCGTAATAAGTCTAGTATCATTGTCAACACTTTCGTCTGTTTCTTTTGCTTTCTTATTATAGAAAGGTTCAAATAACATTACAAATTCTGTGAGACTCATATTAGAACAAGTAAAAAAGCTAAAGTCGGGTGTCCCGACTTTGAAATACTCTGTACATATGTTTACAATAATTATAGAAAACAAAAAAAAATTAAGTAAATTTAAAAAAAAGAACAAGATAAAACGCTACAGTCGAGCAAGCCCGACAGTAAAATAGCCTGTACGCTCAACAAAAAGGAAAAATTAAAAAAAAAAAAAATTTTTTTTTAAATTAAATTATTAAAAACAAGAAAGGAATGCTAAAGTCGAGCAGGCTCAACTCTTAAATACCCTGTACCACCCCACAAAAAAGTAATTAAATTAATTTTATTAAATTAATTAATTAATTTAATTTAATTTAATTTAATTTAATTTAATTTAATTTAATTAATTAATTTAATTAATTAACTAAACTAATTTAATTTATTAACTAAATTAAATATAAAATATTCCATGCATGCATAGATACATTTACATCAGAATCGTGCCTTATGCGTGTTTGTGTACTTGTACATATGTATGTATGTGTGCATTGGGCCTGGTTATATGGCTATAACTTTCTTTCCGATCATTCTATCATAATGAAACTTGGTATATGGATATATAATTACTAACCTAATGTGACTACCAAACTGTCTGAGGTATATTTCTATTAGTTTTAGTGAAGGTATCCACCAACGTATACTATTTCTTGATGAGTAATCTCAGATAGTACCCCCCAGTTGGTTTTCTTAAGATTTTTAATGCCAGAAGGGGTGTAGTACCCTAGTCTAAAGTATATGAGCCTGTGGTCCGAGAATGAGTGATCATTCAGGACCCTACAGGAAAGGATTCTATGCGAGAGAAAGTTGGACGCAAACGTGACGTCTAACACCTCACTGCGGTTTTTAGTTACAAAGGTGGGGTCATTAGTAGTAGTAGAATATCATGTGAATGTCGCATCGCCTTCTGCACTGTTGTCTTCTAGAAGGTCCCGCTCGGAATAGAGCCGACCCAGTACGTTTCCGTAGTCGGAGCCAGTCGAGATTTCATCCCGTAGATCCCCGGAAGGTTCATCTACATTGACGTCCATCTCGTCCTCGTTGGGCGGCTCTATTTGTGTTTGTATTCTCGGCGAGAGTGCATAGTGCTCTCATATCCGCCAACTTGATTTTGTCAAACTCGTAGTTTAGGCGCCCTTCTGCCACATTCAGCGAATGTTCTCCGAATTCGTTGTTGAGCATGAGGACGACGTGCATTGTTACTATTTTCGTCGCATCCGCGGGCTTGGCCGAGGTCCAAGCTGTGGCTTTAGGGTGCGATGGTGTGTCCTTTGCGTTGACCATAGCAAGATGTACTCCCGGATATACCTCTCCCACCCTACTATTTGTCTGCTTGTATAGCTCAGCCGACCTTTCATCGTGACATTATATGAGCTTTCGTACTCTTCCTTCGTCGCTGGCTCCGGCGTGATTGGCGCATCACCATGACATCGAAGGATCTGAGCCGCTGCGCGTTCTTCGCTGAATCCGGCTTTCTCTGGATCTTGGTTGATTTGCTGCGCTATTTACGACCATCGCTGTCCCCTCGGGCGCGACCAGTGCAGGCGCACCAGCAGTCGATGGCTCACTGATGATATGCTCGGGACAGCTCTTGGGTTAGCGGTGGAGGTTTGAGATTGTCGGCTGGCTGATCATTTTGGCTCTGGTTCATCTTGTTGCCTACAGAGCGTGGACGAAACATAGCTCTTTTTACAGCGGAAGTATCAGTTCCTACCGGCCTCGGTGGAGGGACGGTCTCCAGTTTTTTGCTTTTATTCAGTTTTGGTGTCGACGTATTCATTATGTTGGACTCCCATCTGTGGCGGAGAAGGGGCTGGGCCCACGGGAGCAGAGAATCGCAGTACCCGGGCTAGGCTAATTAATCCGGGATTACCCCGGATGCTCCGTGAGCGACTGGGCTATTTAAGAGGGCCCCCAGCCAGGCTGATCTTCGGTACGGGTCGCATGACACCTTGATCGCAAGCCATGAGCCTCGTCGCAAAGCCATGATCAAGGATCGTATCCAGACAACTCAACTATTAAGAAGTTGGGTGGGTTAGTTCTGGTCTCTGATCTTTGCTGGACACCGTCAACCGACAACGCAAGGGACAGATTGTAGTGCCATTACCAGCCGGCACCCTCTTGCAGGGTTTAACTCGAGGAATTTTCTGCCGGCCAAACTAAGGAAGGCCAAACTAAGGATTTAGGAACAATTTCTAGTTCTTGAAAAATTTTTAGTAGGCAGTACCAAAGAACCGGCAGGGACACCGGAATTGGATCATAAACTATCAGAAGCGGTGGCCTTAAAACAAATACTCGCTTCCGAGGCACCATGGTTATAAGGAAAGAAGAGCGCGCAGGTGACAAGATCAAAGCAGTGTCGATCATTACACGAGAGAGGGGAGCTCGTATTTATTCTTACGAACGCGAGAAAGAGGTTCAGAAGGTTTTTGAAAAGGCGCACTATTCCATTTCACGCCAAAATAGGGGTCGTTGAAACAGTAATTGGGGAGGGAAAAGGGGATGTGTCGAACAGAATACTTGGAGATGTTGCAGAGACAGCATTGGTGAGCAGTCAATGTTCTGAGGAGTCGATGGGAGAGGAGCGAGTGACTGGGGTGAAAATAAGGTGCCAAAGGAGGTACTTTCAAAAATTGAGTCTCGCACGCACTTGATTAAATGCGTTTTCAAGCTGTTGATCACGCTCACGTTGCAGGCGCATGTGTTCACTCATTGCCTTAAGTTGATTTTCCCGAGCTAAAAAAGCATCTTTAGCATTATCAAATCCTTCGAGTAATTCAGTTTTCGATCGATAAGGCATATACTGGACTAGCAAGCTGTAGAAAAAGTTCTCTGGATCAGATGTAGCTATAAATTATGGCACTCTTACAACTGCAGGATTATTCCTTACAGCCATTTTACTGTTATGATAGCGTAATAAGTCTAGTATCATTGTCAACACTTTCGTCTGTTTCTTTTGCTTTCTTATTATAGAAAGGTTCAAATAACATTACAAATTCTGTAAGACTCATATTAGAACAAGTAAAAAAGCTAAAGTCGGGTGTCCCGACTTTGAAATACTCTGTACATATGTTTACAATAATTATAGAAAACAAAAAAAAATTAAGTAAATTTAAAAAAAGAACAAGATAAAACGCTACAGTCGAGCAAGCCCGACAGTAAAATAGCCTGTACGCTCAACAAAAAGGAAAAATTAAAAAAAAAAAAAATTTTTTTTTAAATTAAATTATTAAAAACAAGAAAGGAATGCTAAAGTCGAGCAGGCTCAACTCTTAAATACCCTGTACCACCCCACAAAAAAGTAATTAAATTAATTTTATTAAATTAATTAATTAATTTAATTTAATTTAATTTAATTTAATTTAATTAATTAATTTAATTAATTAACTAAACTAATTTAATTTATTAACTAAATTAAATATAAAATATTCCATGCATGCATAGATACATTTACATCAGAATCGTGCCTTATGCGTGTTTGTGTACTTGTACATATGTATGTATGTGTGCATTGGGCCTGGTTATATGGCTATAACTTTCTTTCCGATCATTCTATCATAATGAAACTTGGTATATGGATATATAATTACTAACCTAATGTGACTACCAAACTGTCTGAGGTATATTTCTATTAGTTTTAGTGAAGGTATCCACCAACGTATACTATTTCTTGATGAGTAATCTCAGATAGTACCCCCCAGTTGGTTTTCTTAAGATTTTTAATGCCAGAAGGGGTGTAGTACCCTAGTCTAAAGTATATGAGCCTGTGGTCCGAGAATGAGTGATCATTCAGGACCCTACAGGAAAGGATTCTATGCGAGAGAAAGTTGGACGCAAACGTGACGTCTAACACCTCACTGCGGTTTTTAGTTACAAAGGTGGGGTCATTAGTAGTAGTAGAATATCATGTGAATGTCGCATCGCCTTCTGCACTGTTGTCTTCTAGAAGGTCCCGCTCGGAATAGAGCCGACCCAGTACGTTTCCGTAGTCGGAGCCAGTCGAGATTTCATCCCGTAGATCCCCGGAAGGTTCATCTACATTGACGTCCATCTCGTCCTCGTTGGGCGGCTCTATTTGTGTTTGTATTCTCGGCGAGAGTGCATAGTGCTCTCATATCCGCCAACTTGATTTTGTCAAACTCGTAGTTTAGGCGCCCTTCTGCCACATTCAGCGAATGTTCTCCGAATTCGTTGTTGAGCATGAGGACGACGTGCATTGTAACTATTTTCGTCGCATCCGCGGGCTTGGCCGAGGTCCAAGCTGTGGCTTTAGGGTGCGATGGTGTGTCCTTTGCGTTGACCATAGCAAGATGTACTCCCGGATATACCTCTCCCACCCTACTATTTGTCTGCTTGTATAGCTCAGCCGACCTTTCATCGTGACATTATATGAGCTTTCGTACTCTTCCTTCGTCGCTGGCTCCGGCGTGATTGGCGCATCACCATGACATCGAAGGATCTGAGCCGCTGCGCGTTCTTCGCTGAATCCGGCTTTCTCTGGATCTTGGTTGATTTGCTGCGCTATTTACGACCATCGCTGTCCCCTCGGGCGCGACCAGTGCAGGCGCACCAGCAGTCGATGGCTCACTGATGATATGCTCGGGACAGCTCTTGGGTTAGCGGTGGAGGTTTGAGATTGTCGGCTGGCTGATCATTTTGGCTCTGGTTCATCTTGTTGCCTACAGAGCGTGGACGAAACATAGCTCTTTTTACAGCGGAAGTATCAGTTCCTACCGGCCTCGGTGGAGGGACGGTCTCCAGTTTTTTGCTTTTATTCAGTTTTGGTGTCGACGTATTCATTATGTTGGACTCCCATCTGTGGCGGAGAAGGGGCTGGGCCCACGGGAGCAGAGAATCGCAGTACCCGGGCTAGGCTAATTAATCCGGGATTACCCCGGATGCTCCGTGAGCGACTGGGCTATTTAAGAGGGCCCCCAGCCAGGCTGATCTTCGGTACGGGTCGCATGACACCTTGATCGCAAGCCATGAGCCTCGTCGCAAAGCCATGATCAAGGATCGTATCCAGACAACTCAACTATTAAGAAGTTGGGTGGTGTAGTTCTGGTCTCTGATCTTTGCTGGACACCGTCAACCGACAACGCAAGGGACAGATTGTAGTGCCATTACCAGCCGGCACCCTCTTGCAGGGTTTAACTCGAGGAATTTTCTGCCGGCCAAACTAAGGAAGGCCAAACTAAGGATTTAGGAACAATTTCTAGTTCTTGAAAAATTTTTAGTAGGCAGTACCAAAGAACCGGCAGGGACACCGGAATTGGATCATAAACTATCAGAAGCGGTGGCCTTAAAACAAATACTCGCTTCCGAGGCACCATGGTTATAAGGAAAGAAGAGGGCGCAGGTGACAAGATCAAAGCAGTGTCGATCATTACACGAGAGAGGGGAGCTCGTATTTATTCTTACGAACGCGAGAAAGAGGTTCAGAAGGTTTTTGAAAAGGCGCACTATTCCATTTCACGCCAAAATAGGGGTCGTTGAAACAGTAATTGGGGAGGGAAAAGGGGATGTGTCGAACAGAATACCTGGAGATGTTGCAGAGACAGCATTGGTGAGCAGTCAATGTTCTGAGGAGTCGATGGGAGAGGAGCGAGTGACTGGGGTGAAAATAAGGTGCCAAAGGAGGTACTTTCAAAAATTGAGTCTCGCACGCACTTGATTAAATGCGTTTTCAAGCTGTTGATCACGCTCACGTTGCAGGCGCATGTGTTCACTCATTGCCTTAAGTTGATTTTCCCGAGCTAAAAAAGCATCTTTAGCATTATCAAATCCTTCGAGTAATTCAGTTTTCGATCGATAAGGCATATACTGGACTAGCAAGCTGTAGAAAAAGTTCTCTGGATCAGATGTAGCTATAAATTATGGCACTCTTACAACTGCAGGATTATTCCTTACAGCCATTTTACTGTTATGATAGCGTAATAAGTCTAGTATCATTGTCAACACTTTCGTCTGTTTCTTTTGCTTTCTTATTATAGAAAGGTTCAAATAACATTACAAATTCTGTAAGACTCATATTAGAACAAGTAAAAAAGCTAAAGTCGGGTGTCCCGACTTTGAAATACTCTGTACATATGTTTACAATAATTATAGAAAACAAAAAAAAATTAAGTAAATTTAAAAAAAGAACAAGATAAAACGCTACAGTCGAGCAAGCCCGACAGTAAAATAGCCTGTACGCTCAACAAAAAGGAAAAATTAAAAAAAAAAAAAATTTTTTTTTAAATTAAATTATTAAAAACAAGAAAGGAATGCTAAAGTCGAGCAGGCTCAACTCTTAAATACCCTGTACCACCCCACAAAAAAGTAATTAAATTAATTTTATTAAATTAATTAATTAATTTAATTTAATTTAATTAATTAATTTAATTAATTAACTAAACTAATTTAATTTATTAACTAAATTAAATATAAAATATTCCATGCATGCATAGATACATTTACATCAGAATCGTGCCTTATGCGTGTTTGTGTACTTGTACATATGTATGTATGTGTGCATTGGGCCTGGTTATATGGCTATAACTTTCTTTCCGATCATTCTATCATAATGAAACTTGGTATATGGATATATAATTACTAACCTAATGTGACTACCAAACTGTCTGAGGTATATTTCTATTAGTTTTAGTGAAGGTATCCACCAACGTATACTATTTCTTGATGAGTAATCTCAGATAGTACCCCCCAGTTGGTTTTCTTAAGATTTTTAATGCCAGAAGGGGTGTAGTACCCTAGTCTAAAGTATATGAGCCTGTGGTCCGAGAATGAGTGATCATTCAGGACCCTACAGGAAAGGATTCTATGCGAGAGAAAGTTGGACGCAAACGTGACGTCTAACACCTCACTGCGGTTTTTAGTTACAAAGGTGGGGTCATTAGTAGTAGTAGAATATCATGTGAATGTCGCATCGCCTTCTGCACTGTTGTCTTCTAGAAGGTCCCTCTCGGAATAGAGCCGACCCAGTACGTTTCCGTAGTCGGAGCCAGTCGAGATTTCATCCCGTAGATCCCCGGAAGGTTCATCTACATTGACGTCCATCTCGTCCTCGTTGGGCGGCTCTATTTGTGTTTGTATTCTCGGCGAGAGTGCATAGTGCTCTCATATCCGCCAACTTGATTTTGTCAAACTCGTAGTTTAGGCGCCCTTCTGCCACATTCAGCGAATGTTCTCCGAATTCGTTGTTGAGCATGAGGACGACGTGCATTGTTACTATTTTCGTCGCATCCGCGGGCTTGGCCGAGGTCCAAGCTGTGGCTTTAGGGTGCGATGGTGTGTCCTTTGCGTTGACCATAGCAAGATGTACTCCCGGATATACCTCTCCCACCCTACTATTTGTCTGCTTGTATAGCTCAGCCGACCTTTCATCGTGACATTATATGAGCTTTCGTACTCTTCCTTCGTCGCTGGCTCCGGCGTGATTGGCGCATCACCATGACATCGAAGGATCTGAGCCGCTGCGCGTTCTTCGCTGAATCCGGCTTTCTCTGGATCTTGGTTGATTTGCTGCGCTATTTACGACCATCGCTGTCCCCTCGGGCGCGACCAGTGCAGGCGCACCAGCAGTCGATGGCTCACTGATGATATGCTCGGGACAGCTCTTGGGTTAGCGGTGGAGGTTTGAGATTGTCGGCTGGCTGATCATTTTGGCTCTGGTTCATCTTGTTGCCTACAGAGCGTGGACGAAACATAGCTCTTTTTACAGCGGAAGTATCAGTTCCTACCGGCCTCGGTGGAGGGACGGTCTCCAGTTTTTTGCTTTTATTCAGTTTTGGTGTCGACGTATTCATTATGTTGGACTCCCATCTGTGGCGGAGAAGGGGCTGGGCCCACGGGAGCAGAGAATCGCAGTACCCGGGCTAGGCTAATTAATCCGGGATTACCCCGGATGCTCCGTGAGCGACTGGGCTATTTAAGAGGGCCCCCAGCCAGGCTGATCTTCGGTACGGGTCGCATGACACCTTGATCGCAAGCCATGAGCCTCGTCGCAAAGCCATGATCAAGGATCGTATCCAGACAACTCAACTATTAAGAAGTTGGGTGGTGTAGTTCTGGTCTCTGATCTTTGCTGGACACCGTCAACCGACAACGCAAGGGACAGATTGTAGTGCCATTACCAGCCGGCACCCTCTTGCAGGGTTTAACTCGAGGAATTTTCTGCCGGCCAAACTAAGGAAGGCCAAACTAAGGATTTAGGAACAATTTCTAGTTCTTGAAAAATTTTTAGTAGGCAGTACCAAAGAACCGGCAGGGACACCGGAATTGGATCATAAACTATCAGAAGCGGTGGCCTTAAAACAAATACTCGCTTCCGAGGCACCATGGTTATAAGGAAAGAAGAGGGCGCAGGTGACAAGATCAAAGCAGTGTCGATCATTACACGAGAGAGGGGAGCTCGTATTTATTCTTACGAACGCGAGAAAGAGGTTCAGAAGGTTTTTGAAAAGGCGCACTATTCCATTTCACGCCAAAATAGGGGTCGTTGAAACAGTAATTGGGGAGGGAAAAGGGGATGTGTCGAACAGAATACCTGGAGATGTTGCAGAGACAGCATTGGTGAGCAGTCAATGTTCTGAGGAGTCGATGGGAGAGGAGCGAGTGACTGGGGTGAAAATAAGGTGCCAAAGGAGGTACTTTCAAAAATTGAGTCTCGCACGCACTTGATTAAATGCGTTTTCAAGCTGTTGATCACGCTCACGTTGCAGGCGCATGTGTTCACTCATTGCCTTAAGTTGATTTTCCCGAGCTAAAAAAGCATCTTTAGCATTATCAAATCCTTCGAGTAATTCAGTTTTCGATCGATAAGGCATATACTGGACTAGCAAGCTGTAGAAAAAGTTCTCTGGATCAGATGTAGCTATAAATTATGGCACTCTTACAACTGCAGGATTATTCCTTACAGCCATTTTACTGTTATGATAGCGTAATAAGTCTAGTATCATTGTCAACACTTTCGTCTGTTTCTTTTGCTTTCTTATTATAGAAAGGTTCAAATAACATTACAAATTCTGTAAGACTCATATTAGAACAAGTAAAAAAGCTAAAGTCGGGTGTCCCGACTTTGAAATACTCTGTACATATGTTTACAATAATTATAGAAAACAAAAAAAAATTAAGTAAATTTAAAAAAAGAACAAGATAAAACGCTACAGTCGAGCAAGCCCGACAGTAAAATAGCCTGTACGCTCAACAAAAAGGAAAAATTAAAAAAAAAAAAAAAATTTTTTTAAAATTAAATTATTAAAAACAAGAAAGGAATGCTAAAGTCGAGCAGGCTCAACTCTTAAATACCCTGTACCACCCCACAAAAAAGTAATTAAATTAATTTTATTAAATTAATTAATTAATTTAATTTAATTTAATTTAATTTAATTTAATTTAATTTAATTTAATTTAATTTAATTTAATTTAATTTAATTTAATTTAATTTAATTAATTAATTTAATTAATTAACTAAACTAATTTAATTTATTAACTAAATTAAATATAAAATATTCCATGCATGCATAGATACATTTACATCAGAATCGTGCCTTATGCGTGTTTGTGTACTTGTACATATGTATGTATGTGTGCATTGGGCCTGGTTATATGGCTATAACTTTCTTTCCGATCATTCTATCATAATGAAACTTGGTATATGGATATATAATTACTAACCTGACTACCAAATTTTAGTTCAAAATTCCAAGAATTACGGGAGTTATAGAAAATCAGTAATAGGGGGGGAGTGGGGACATGGACATGGCTATATCGACTCGGCTTGTCATGCTGATCAAGAATATATATACTTTGTGGGGTCTACCAAGCCTCCTTCTGTGTGTTCCATGTGCACTCGCACAAAACTAATATACCCTTGTACCCTTTGGGTACAAGGTATAAAAATGAAAGAATTAATTAATTAATTTAATTAAATTAAATTAGAATACATGTTTATGTTCAGTTTTAACAGCATACATTTACATCACGTACCTATGCGTGTTTATATGCGTGTATGTATGCAGCACAAAGTTGAACCAAAGCAGCAACAACAACAACAGCTGCGGGCAGCGCTGCCGACAGAGCTGCAGGCAGTGCATGAGCAGCGATTTTACTTATGGCTATAACTTTCTTCAGAATTGACCTATCATGATGAAATTTGGCACACGGACACATTAGTACTAACTGGATGTACCTACCAAAATTGATTTCAAAATTCCGAGAATTAAGGAAGTTATAAGAAAAAACACGACTTGCGGGAGAGTGGAGGGGTGCATCAGAAAAAAAAACACAAACTCGTCCTTTCTCGGACTTAGGAGAACCTGGATACCAAGTTTGGTTATTCTAGCTCTTATACTTTCTGAGATCCTTACGTTCATACAGACGGACGGACGGACAGACGGACATGGCTAGATCGACTAGTCTTCTCATCCTGATCAAGAATATATATACTTTGTGGGGTCTGCCACGCCTCCTTCTGCCTGTTACATTTTTCAGCTCCCGCAAACCTAATATACTTCTGTACATTTCATGTACAGAGTATAAAAATCATAATCAGAATAGTCCGAAGGACGTTTTTCATATCTTTCGAAGATATTACTACAATAGCCAGTGGCGTGACCCGTTTTGTCAAATTGCAATACTCGATAACGCTGTTCTGGCTTTCTAGTGTTAAGGAAAATACAACTTCGTGAACTATCACGTAACGGGATATGAAATAAGCGATACGCACATTCAGCAGCTGTTACTTGTCGTTCATGAAGAATTTTCATACAAATCCGAAATAGCTTTCGTAAATATCTGATTCTTCACGTTGTATTTGTTGTTGCATGTGCTATTCCAACATCTACTCCTTCAGGTTCTCCTTTTGACAAGTACTTTGCAACGTAATACGCTTTCGCTTCATTTAAGCCGCATAGCTGAATGTCCATGTTACCCGTCTACAGTCTCAATAAGTCTGGATAATAATTATTTACCCAAGCATCATCTTTTCTACGCTTAAGTAAACAAATTCATCCTGCATTACGAATAAAGTCATCTGAGGAATGAGACACTATCTGAGTCTCATTTCATTCTTGCCGTGGAAAGTTAAATCGACATCTTACAGAATTACTATTTTCGTACACGTTTCTGTACGTCGATGAATTTCACATTTTTTGACAGCATCGTGAAGTTCTGGATCTTTTTCTGCTGTAGGCATTTTACAGGAACAGTTACGATCAAGAACAAGTTTTCCTTCCTCTTTATCAAACTCTGGATGATTTTCTACCCGAATTACACGACATTGGAATTCAATGCGCCACCAATAATCTTTTATTCTCCCTCCAAAAATTTCGTTATTATAAATTGTCGGCTTAATATTACTGGGTATTTTTATACCCTGTACCCAAAGGGTGAAAGGGTATACCAGTTTTGTGCGAATGTATGTAACAGGCAGAAAGAGGCGTGGCAGACCCCACAAAGTATATATATTTTTAATCAGGATGACAAGACGAGTCGATATAGCCATGTCCGTCTGTCTGTCTGTTCGTCTGTCCGTCTGACCGTCTGTCTGTATGAGCGCAAGGATCTCAGTAAGTACAAGAGCTAGGATGACCAAAATTGGTATCAAGGTTCCTATAAGCCCTAGGCAGATCGAGTTTGTTTATTTTTTCTGATACACCCCCCACTCCCCCGCAATTCGTGTTTTTTCTTATAACTTCCGTAATTCTCGGAATTTTGAAATCAATTTTGGTAGGTACATCCAGTTAGTACTAATGTGTCCGTGTGCCATGATATGCACTGTTCATCATGATAGGTCAATTCTGAAGAAAGTTATAGCCATAAGTAAAATCGCTGTTGTTGTTGCTGCTTTGGTTCAACTTTGTGCTGCATACATACACGCATATAAACACGCATATAAACACGCATAGGTACGTGATGTAAATGTATGCTGTTAAACCTGAACATAAACATGTATTCTAATTTAATTTAATTAATTCATTCATTTTTCATTCATTTTTTTTAATAATTTAATTTTTAAAAACAAATTTTTCCTTTTTGTGGAGAGTACAGGGTATTTTACTGTCGGGCTTGCTCGACTGTAGCGTTCTCTCTTGTTTTCTATTAGATTTTGCGTCTTGTAAATATCGAGTTTACTCGGATCTACATCAGGTCTACCATGATCTATTGGTAATGCCTTTCGTAGATCAAACCAATTGAGATCATTTGAGCTAAAAGTTACAAAATATGTTGGAGGTCCCAAACATCTAATTTGGGCTAGAAGCTCATTCAAAGCTGATCTCCAATAAACTGCCGATCGTCCCAAATTTTTCACGTAAATATGTATATCTTCGACTACTCCATCTTGATTACAAATTTTTTTCCACATGCTGATATAGTACATTTTACTCGATAATATTCAAAGAACGATAAAGCATAAAAGAGGTAATCGTTACGTTGAAATCTAGTGTCGCTCCCAAAATTCTGTACTGAAAATAATTTAATGGTGTTATGTTTATTGGCCTTGGTTCTTTAAGTCCATTTTTTCCGTATGGAAATAAAAAATACCAGGCAAATTCCTCTGCTTTCAGTTCATGAGCTACATTTACAAAATTGTCAGTTGTTTTACGGGTAATTTCATTAAGATTCCGTGAAACCAGCAATTCATCTTCTACATTAGGTTGCATCACATCAATGGATGCCATCACTGATGTGTGCAGTGGAATTGTTTGATTCATTGGTTGTTGTGGGGCTGGAATTCTTGGAGTTAATACTCTTTCAGTAATGTGTTATGTTTGATTTTCTGGCTCTACAGAATCGGGTATATCAAAAACTTCAACATCAACATAGTCAATTGTGTATTGAACATTTTTGTTACTTGTTGTTCGTTTGCAAATTCTCACAAATTCGTCTAAATGATCGCATTCGATAATACAAGCTCTTCCGTTGTCCTTTGCTTTTGCACCTTTTGGACCGCACGAATGAGAATCAGAGAAGTAATATTTGTTATCATAATGCATCACTCCGAATGATTTTCCTTCTGATATCAGTACTCCTGCATTATGATTTATAAAAAGTTCTACAAAAGCTTGTCGAAGTGTAAGTCCAAAGGTTGATTCATTTACTTGGTCATTTAAGCTTCCGAATAGGCTTGGTTCATCATCAACATTTATTTGAAGTCGTTTGTTGAATATAATAAGATCATCTTTAATAACGTTAAAATTCCGTATGAGACTTATTTCCGTTTGAAATCTGATATTACTGTAGATCTGATCACCCGCTATCATATTAAAATTAAGAATATTTGTTGACCAACATTGTGGCGGAAGAATACAAGCTCTTACAATGTTTGCCAATACCATAGCACAACATTGTACATCTGCAAATCCTGATATAAATATACTTGTACATATTATCATTAGCTTGATGCCATGAGGCACGTAAAATTCTTGATGAGTCGTTAATTCTCATGTAAGCACTAGTACTCTATGTTGATTCCTCATTGACTTCAACTTCATTCTGTAACGACACTTCTTCTACAAGTACTCTTATCTTCTTCATGAAGCGCAATGTTATTATTGATACTAACATCTTTGTACAGAGGATTGTTTGCTACTAACCAATACAAGGCATAATATACTTTTTCTCTAGATATCGAAAACTGTCGGGTTACATTAATATTTTCAAGACGCTGAGTAACAACGACAATACCAGCATTATTGGACTTTCTTGGAAGCATGTTAGGAAGATTTTCAGTAACTTCAAAAACATCTTGTGCAAACAATACCGCCTGACCTCAACTTGATAACTTTAACAAATGGAATGATACGTGAAATTAATCGTTGTTCAAACTGTGACAAATCTCTAATAACTTCTGGAATAGGCCCTGGATCTAGATTATTCCAATACGATTTAGATGGTGCAGTCTTTTTCTTCGAATTTAAATGAGTCTTGCAGCGGTTACAAACAACTAAGTAATTTTTATACTCTGTACATGAAATGTACAGAAGTATATTAGGTTTGCGGGAGCTGAAAAATGTAACAGGCAGAAGGAGGCGTGGAAGACCCCACAAAGTATATATATTCTTGATCAGCATGACGAGACGAGTCGATCTAGCCCTGTCGGTCTGTCCGTCTGTCCGTCTGTCCGTCCGTATGAACACCTGGATCTCAGAGACTATAAGAGATAGAGACACCAAATTTTCCACAAAGATGCCTTATGTGTGTATTCTATACGAGTTTGTTTTATTTTTTTTTTTATTTTCCCCCCCACTTCCCCCCTATGGGGGTTTTCCCGATTTTCCATTCGTATAATCGCCTATATCTCGGAGACTATAAGACCTAGGAACACCAAATAGTCCCAGATGCCTTATGTGAATACGCAGAAAATGTATATTTTGGAATTTCTCTCTCTCCCCCCTCTCCCCCGCAAATCGTAACTCCCGTAATTCTTGGAATTTCGAACTAAAATTTTGTAAATACCCCCAGTTAGTTATTATGTGTCTGTGTGCCAAGTATCACTATGATAGACCGATTTAACGAGAAGTTATAGCCATAAATATATTTGCTGCTGCATAACTGCTCAAGCGCTGCCCGCGGCTGTTGTTGATGCTGGTGCTTTAGTTGACTGTAAACATGCTTACACAGACACGAATATACGAGCATAAACATACATACACTCACATAGACGCAATTACTTTTGTATATGTGCAATTATAAACCCTTTACGTGAGTTCGAATACCAAAAGAGGTAAAATCGAACTTTACATGTTACATTTTCAGCTCCCGCAAACCTAATATACTCTTGTATATTTTATGTACAGAGTATAATTATACATCGATCGACACCGTGATTAATATTGAAGACATTTAAATTCACTAAACCCTTCTGGACTGCCGCCACATGAATTGATGGTAAATCAAGGGTCGTAGCTCCTGAAAATCAATTTATTTTGCTACCACAAAATAAAACATCAAATATCTTTTACAGAGAACCTATGACGTAATAAAAAATACAAAAAAAAATCTAAAAACGAACAAAAAATCATTAAAGTAATAATATCAAAAATAAATTTCACTCCTTAGTAACTCATAGCAAAAAAAAAAGGGTGTGCGTGTGTTATAAAAGGTATAATTTTTAAAATTTTTGTAAAAATACCCGTGCGAAGCAGGGTCAGGATGCTAGTTTAAAATATGCACATACATATGTATACACATGTTTGCGCATAATTGCAAGCAACGCATGCACGCACAAATACATACATACTTGTATGTACATACATGCATTTTTTTTACGGTTATACTCGGGTAAAACCCGCGCAATACGCGAGACATACTCGAGTAAAACCTGCGCAAAACCCGAGTACTACTCGCGCAATGTCTGAAATGTTTGAAAGCAAACCAATGAAGGCTGGTACTTTTTCGCAGAAATAGAACGCTGGCTCATTCAAGTTCGATTATAAGAAAACTTAGCCCGTTCGAACTCGTTTGCAACCAAGCAAAGATCTGATTTGATTGCATTTTCAGCAAGAGTGGTTGAACATACTTGAACATACTCGTTGCTGTTCTCTGGTGTGGAAAGTTTGACGCAAATCGGAAAGAAATATTGTATTGTCATCAGTCTTTGACCCCTGTGCAAATTTTCAAGCTGATCAGACTTCTGGAAATTGGTAAAAATTACGCTGAAAGATTCCGTTACATACATGCATGCATACATACATACATACAGGTGAAGCTAATAAAAGCGTGTTCAACAAATAAAAAAGCTAAGGTCGGGTGAAAATTAAAATTAAATTAATTAAATTAAGAAAATTAAAAAAAAGTTTGGATCGATTTTACCTCTTTCGGTATTCGAACTCATGTAAAGAGTGTATAATTGCACATTTACATAGCAATTGCGTCTGTGTGAGTGTATGTATGCCTATGCGCATCTATTCGTGTCTGTGTAAACATGTGTGCAGTCAACCAAAGCACCAGCATCAACAACAGCCGCGGGCAGCGCGTTTTGCAATATTAGTTATTTTCCAATTTGATGTACTATTTGTAAGTTAGAGCACAAATAATCATCAATATAAGTATTATTTAGTGTAATACTAATACACGAACACACGTGAATACTCATCAAGTTGAAAAACAAATGGCAACATACATATGTGCCCTTTGAGGGCGGTAAGATTAGGCGTGGTCGGATTGGTCCAAAATTTAAGACAATTCTTATACAAGTATATGTCACTAGCAGGTCTTGCCCGTCTTTGCTGGGCTAAGTAAAATGTGCTTATAATTATAAGTTTATTTACTATATGATATTCTTCTTTCGACGCTCTCTAAAATTTTTTAAAGAGTTCATTTTCCAAATAGCAAATATAGTACAACTAGCAGGTATTGCCCGTCTTAACCCGGCTCAATATACTATAATGTTTCCAATTGTATTTATTTTGTGTGTGCATAACCTACCCATACGTTTATAGCCTGTACCCAAAGGGTGAAAGGCTATACTAGTTTTGTGCGCATGTATGTAACACACAGAAGGAGGCGTGGCAGACCCCACAAAGTATATATATTCTTGATCAGGATGAGAAGACGAGTCGATATAGCCATGTCCGTCTGTCTGTCTGTCCGTCTGTCTGTATGAGCGCAAGGATCTCACTAAGTACAAGAGTACAAGAGCGGATTTTTCAAACAAACTTTGGAGCTCGTTTTCACCCCTTTGGAGCTCGAATTTTCCAAAATCCCTTCTTAGTGCGCATCTACACTATGATAGGATACTTGAGCCCAAATTTCAGCATCCTAGCTTTTACCGTGTGGGCTGTGGGCTGTTGACGCGGTTTGCTTTTGTGCCCCAACATTTTTTTACAGGAAAACTCCAATATTTTAGGCCCCAAAAATATCAAAAAACCAAGTATACAGTTTTACTTGGAGATGTTCTGAGAGTATACAAACTAAGTTTGAAGTTTATCAGATGAAAACTGTAGATTTTTCATACAAACGTTGGAGCCTGTTTTCCCCCCTTTGGAGCTCGAATTTTCCAAAATCCCTTCTTAGTGGGCACCTAGACTATGAAAGGATACTTGAGTCCAAATTTCAGCTAATTTCCTAACCTTTATCGTTTGGGCTGTGCGTTGATCACCAATCAGTCAGTCAGTCAGTCAGTCAGGACAAACTGTTTTATATATATAGATAAGTACTATGTATGGTTATACGTACATACATACATATGTACATATCTTCGTTACGTACCGGGCGGACTGCCAGTCCTGACTTAACTGTGTGCTTCCTCAGCACGTTGTACGCGCGGTCGAGTTATCCCCGAAAAGTCCGACGCGGGATATTTAATTTTGATTTATAAATCGGGACGTCCCGCCAAAATTGGAGCGATATGTACATACATTTAAATTTTTCATGTAGGCGTTATCCACCTATATACATACATACATATATAAGTATGTATTAAATTTTTTAATTCAACACTAATTAACCGATTTCAAAAAAGAGGAGATTATCAATTCGTCTGTATTTTTTTTTTTTTTTTTTAATGTTTGTTACCTCGGTACACTCGACTGGTTGAACTGTTTTTAATGGTTCTTATACCATTTGAAAGCTGATGATTCCCATGTGGTCCCATTTCAATTTAGTCCAATTCTGACAATGGCATCCATGAGAAATCCATATAATTCTTAAAACATACAAAATGTTCATGGGTTTTAGATATCATGCGAAGGCACCCGGTAGATGAGTGTCAAATTTAAATGAGATATCATGTGAAATAGAATTTCAATTTCAGTATAATGCCGTCGAAAAAATCTAACCGTAACAATGCGTATAGCAAAAATACACGACCCCAGCGTTCTAAAAGCTCAAAAGTTAGAAGAACAAACTGCAACAAGAGCCGCAACTCAACAAATCAGAACAGAAGATATTCGCAGATGACAGAAAGACAGTGTGATGAACGTTTTCGACAAAATATATTGAGAACAAGAGTGGCGCTGTTTCATATGAGAAACACGTTTATTAGGTCTACCCATATTCATACACATTAGTTAGTGTACTTCACATTCACTAAAAATCCAAAAATAAACAACAATTAAAACAAAAAAAAAACCGATATCAAACTATTAAAAGGCACTAAAAAGTAAAAAATAATTGCGTATTCTTCTACAACTTAATATTCAATTATTCTTGCCAGCTCGTCTGCTATACAATTTCCCTCAATGTCCCTATGGCCTGGGACCCAGATGAGGTGAATAGAGAACTGTACTGACATCTCGTGAAGAGATTTGCGACAGTTCTGCACTGACATCGAGTTCGATGTAATGGCATTTAGGGATTTTATTGCCGCCTGGCTATCCTTGTATATGCAGGTTTCTCTGATGCCTATGGCTGAACATGGCAGCTTAAGGAGGGCTTCTTGAATAGCTATGATTTCTGCCTGGAACACACTGCAGTGGTCCGGGAACCTGAAGGCCTTTTTGATACCAAGTTCTTCGCAAAAGACGCCTCCGCCTACGCGGTTGTCTAGCTTAGAACCATCTGTATATATTCTGATTGAGTTTGTGGGGCCTGGAGGGCCGGAATTCCATTCTTCCCTAGAGGGAATGATGGTATGAAGGGGAGTGTGGAGATACTCCTTGGGGGTGCAGTAGTCAGTGACTGAGGGGATGGTGTCGTTTCCTCTCAGGATTTTGGCATGACCAAAACATTCTTCTGACCACTGGTTGGTTTCTCTCATGCGAAGCGCCACCAACGTAGCGTTCATTTTTCCCATGAGATGGATTGGGAATATTCCCAGAATCGCGTCTAGCGCGTCGTTTGGAGTGGTGCGTAGTTCACCCGAAATCGTTAGTTCAGCCTGTCGTCGAACTTTCTTTAGTCTCTGAAGAGACGAGTTTTTTGTTAGTGATGGCCACCATATAGAGACCCCATATAAGAGTATGGGTCTGATTATTGCAGTATATAGCCAGTGGACCACGTAGGGGGCCATGCCCCATTTCAGTCCAATGGATTTCCTGCAGGTATAGAGTGCGATTGTGGCTTTCCTCACCCTATCCTCAATGTTCAGGTTCCAGGCCAGCTTCCTATCCAGTATCAGACCTAGATATTTGGCTGAGCTGCTGAAGGATAACGGTACCCCATTAAGTAATGGGGGACGAAGAGGCGGAATTTTATATTTCCGCGTGAATAGCACCAGCTCTGTTTTGCTGGGGCTTACACTCAGGCCACTTAAAATGGCCCAAGTTGATAATGTGCTTAAGGCATCGGTCATGCGTTCGCACAGAGTTTGGGGGAATTTACCCGTGAAGGAGATAGTCACATCATCTGCGTAGGCCACAGCTCGGCATCCCCCTATTCCCTCCAAGGATCGTAGAAGTGTGTTTACCGCTACGTTCCATAGGATGGGTGAAAGAACGCCGCCCTGAGGTGTTCCGCAGCGTACGAATCTGGAAATCGTGGACGACCCCAGCGTTGCCTTGATGGACCGATTGGTTAGAAGCTGTCTTATCAGTTCAACGATGGAGCTGTCCACTCCCAGGTCTATAAGTGAGTTGGTAATAGCGTCAGGGGACACATTGTTGAAAGCGCCTTCTATGTCTAGGAAGGCGGTGAGGGTGTAGTGTTTGGTACTGAGAGATTTCTCAATACTCGAAGTAACAGCGTGAAGTGTCGTTTCTGTCGATCTGCCTTTGCAATAGGCATGTTGAGAGCGTGAGAGCTCAGGGAGCGGGATTTTGCTTCTTAAATAGAGACCTAATAGTCTCTCAAACGTTTTTAGTAGAAAGGACGAGAGACTAATAGGTCGGAAGTCCTTCGGGTTGATATGCGAGGCTTTACCCGCTTTGGGTATGAAGACCACTTTTGATCTAAGCAACGTTTCTGGGATATTTCCTGTTAAGAAAATCTTATTAAAGATATCTGCCAGCCATCTGATGGCAGTATCTCCTGCGTGCAGTAGCTGCGCCGGGATAATATTATCCGGCCCTGCTGATTTGTAGGGCTTGAAGCTTTTTATCGCCCATCTGATATTATTTTCAGATAATAAGTCAGGGAGCGTTTGAGATAGACCAGCGCTAGTCGCGTCATTGGTTGGTTTAGTGCTTTTGGAGCTGGGAAGTGGGTGTATAGAAGCAGACCAAGTGCCTCTTCGCTTGAAGTCGTTCATGACTTATCTGGCTTCTGTAGATAGCCAAGCGTTGAGGGAGTTTTAGAGAGCACCTTTCGTAGCCTTGCGGCATCGGTAGTGCTTTCGATCTCAAAGCAGAAGTTCTGCCAAGAAGATCTTTTGACCTGCCTGAGTACTTTCTTGTACTCTGACAGACCTTGTTTGTATGCACACCAGTGTTGCTCCTCTCCTTGGGATCTGGCTGCATTAAAGAGTGTCCTGGCCTTTTTTCTTGACTCACTGACTTGTGGAGTCCACCAGGAGGGTTTGAGTTTACCCCTTGGTTTCCCAATGGGACATGACTTTTGTAGCGCGATATCGCATGCTGCAGTGAACTTTTTTATTAGAGTCGAGGTGAACTCGACTGTGTTAGGACCCTGAGGTAGGGTTTCTAGTCGCAACTGATCGCTCATTCCTTAGAGACACTTCGAAATGAATGTATCTATGGTCAGAAAAGGAGTGTTCCGATAGAACTCTCCACTTGGAAATTCGGTTGCAGAGCGTATCTGACGCCAGTGTGAGGTCATGAACCTGGCTTCGATTCTTTATTACAAAAGTGGGATCTGATCCCACGTTACATAAGAGTAAGAATACTTTAAGAAATACTTTTTTTACAAATTAACTTTTATACGAACGACAATATACTGTGACAGATTACCAATACCTAATTAAACCCAATTTCAAATTAACTTTTATACGACAATACACGTATAACTACTGTGACAATATCTGCTACCTTGAAACAACAAATAAACCGGTACCTAGTTAAACGAATCAAACGAACTTTAATACGACACTATGCTGAGACATACGGGTAATCAAGGAAATGCTGATACGAAAATTTAGTCAACATTAAACACAAGGAATTACCGTAAGAATGACGTAGTAGATATAGAAAGAGAAAATAATCTGAAATGGTTCGTAATGAAGTGCCTCTTTCTCTTGACTGACGCGGCGCGCGACCGCTGACACCGACTCCAAAAAGAACAATAATTGTATCTACATTATATATTGAATATTAAGTTGTAGAAGAATACGCAATTATTTTTTACTTTTAAGTGCCTCTTAATAATTTGAAATCGGTTTTTTTTTGTTTAAATTGTTGTTTATTTGTGTCTTCAATTCCAAATATGATTGTTGTGAATGTAAAAGGTGTGTTTCTGCTTTTGTAAATCGCATGAATACACTCACAAAATAGACTTAACGGTAAATGACTCAGATTTGTTCAGAATACATTTGTAGCGTTGTTAGCTAACACTAAAACGGTAAGTCGCTGTAAATATGCGATCAGCTGAGATGCTAGAGATGGGCATGTGTCGGATGCTCTATGTGCTAAATTAACAGGCGTAAATGTTTTTCGTTTTAAAAATTTGATTTAAAACCATAGAACATTATTTATTACAATCAAACAATAGTGCTCGATTGTCCAATGTATACATAGATACGAATGTACATACATGCTATATATGTACGTACACAGGCATACATACATACATATGTATGTACATATGTATGCATACATGTTTCTTACTTTTTCAACCGTACGTACATAGACACGAACTGTTGCTTGTTGTGTGTGTGAGTGTGTGTATATGATGTCCCCAACTATTTCATATTTGTTGTTGCTGCATAAATGTACTAATGAAAACCCTAATGCCAAATGTACTAAACAAAGAAAAAACATGAGAGAACGCTACAGTCGAGCAAGCCCGACAGTAAAATAGCCTGTACTCTCCGCAAAAAAGGAAAATAAAAAAAAATTTTTTATTAAAAAAAAAAATAAAAATTAAATAATTAAAAAAATTGAATTAATTAATTAAATTAAATTAGAAGACATGTTTATGTTCAGTTATAACAGCATACATTTAGATCACGTGCGTATGCGTGTTTATATGCGTGTATGTATGCAGCACAAAGTTTAACCAAAGCAGCAATAACAACAACAACTGCGGGCAGCGCTGCAAGCAAAGCATGGGCTGCGATTTTATTTATGGCTATAAATTTCTTCATAATTGACCTATCATGATGACACTTGGCATACGGACAAATAACAACGAACTGGATGTATATTTCAAATTTGAGTTCAAAATTCCAAGATTTACCGAAGTTAGGAACAACACGAATTGCGGGGGAGTGGGGGGGTATATCAGAAGAAAAAAAACACAAACTCATTCTGGCTAGGGCTAAGGGGAACCTGAATGCCAAGTTTGGTTATCCTAGCTATTGAACTGCTGAGATCGTTGCGCTCATACAGACAGACGGACGGATAGACAGACATAGCTATATCGACTTGTCTTGTCATCCTGATCAATAATATATATACTTTGTGGGGTCTGCCACGCCTCCTTCTGTGTGTTACATACATTCGCACAGAACTAATATAGCCTTTAACCCTTTGGGTACAGGCTATAATTACTTTTAGAAATGTTAAACAACTTTTAATTAATTAACATTTCTTGCTCTGTCAGTGCAAGACGAATGAACATACATACATACATACATAGATTTGTACATGTACATAGATGTGTACATATGTATGTATGTACATTCACACATTAGTGTCTCACATTTTGCTTTGGCTATTTCAATCGCTTGCACGTAACTACACGAACAGCTGCTTGTATGTGTGTGTGTGTGAGTGTGTATGTATACTTAGTTGTCCCCAACTGTTTGATATTTTGTATTGTTTGAACTGCCTGCATTTGTAAAATGCATATTTTGAAAATCCTTGAACGCAAAGTTGTAGATTTAGTTACGTAGATTACAGTCCCCAATTTGAAATCGATCGGAAAAAATGTATAACACACACTTTTCATTTGAATAGGTGAATAAATATTAAAACCCCAATTCAAGCTCCACCACAAATTTCGAAAATCCGATATGCAGTTTTGTTTGTATTCTTTTATAGATTATAAAAATCAAATTTAAACTTGATTGGTGGAAAACTGAAGATTTTTCAAACAAACTTTGGAGCTCACTTTCCCCCCTTTGGAGCTCGAATTTTCCTTAATCCCTTCTTAGTGCGCATCTACACTATGATAGGATACTTGACCCCAAATTTCAGCATTCTAGCTCTTACCGCTCTGGCCCAATGTGCATTGGAGAGACTGCTGAGCCTAGGTTTTAGACTAAATAAATCAAAATGTGTGTTTGCAGCAAGAGCAGTGGAATTCTTGGGTGATAGAATTGACGCCAAAGGTATACATAAATCAATGAAACATATCGAGGCCATACTACAGGTGCCAAAGCCGACGACAATCGAACACTTATAGCTGTTTTTAGGAAAAGTAGCACACTACTCAAATTTCATACCGAACCTCGCAACATTAGAATGGCCGCTACGAGGTGTTATAAAAGGAGGGAAATTTTATTGGTCTCGACAAACGGAAGCGGCGTACAACGAAATCAAACAAATTCGGAATCGCCTAAAGTTGTAATGCCCTATGGCCCATTTCTTACATTAGTGCTAGCTACGGATGCTACCAAAACAGGAATTAAAGCAGTGTTGACCCACCAGATTCCCCATTCGTTTACGCTAGTCGCACTCTGAACCAGACAGATCGACAAGGAAGCGCTTGCGATCGTCTGGGCTGTACAAAGATTCTTCAAATACTTATAAGCAAGAAACTAGACACTTGTTACGGACAACAAGTCACTAGCACAAATACTTCAATCTACGAACTCTCTACCGATGCTATGCATTTCGTACAGTGCAAACTAAGCTGACTTTCTGAGCAACTTTAACTTCACCGTCATTACAAAAAGATTGAAAGAGAACGCAGAATGCAGTTTACTTTCCAAGGTTGGCACTCGCTGTAACTTGTAACGTCAGCAACCAGGTTAACCAGTCACAGCATCAACTATTTCATGAGAAACCAGTAAGGATCCACCCTTAGGACAAATCCTACGAATGCTGGAAAACGGTCAAAGTCTTTCCCAAAATGACAATAAATTACCTGAGATACGAACATACATTTTGGTGCATTGCATTCGAACATCGAGTACTAATTCGCCGGTTGTTACGGCGAGTTCTTGATAATCTGCGTAGGGCCCATCTGGATGTGGTGAAGATAAAGGGCATCGCGCAAGGACATAGAAAGCACTACAGTAACATGTGATATGTGCGCTAAACATGCGGTGAGACCGCCCAAATGTTCCAACCATTATTGGGAATATATAGTATAAAATCGCCATGGAAGCCCATCCATATTGACTATGCGGGATCATTTGAAGGAACCATGCTACTGGTAGTTACAGACTATTGTAAGTGGCTACAGGTATTGGTCACAAAACATCTACAGCATCCGCAATGATCGCATTGCTGGACGACTTGTTTACAAGACATGGTGTTAAAAATGTCCTTAAAGCAATTCAAACCACGCCCGGCAATTTAAAAAGCAACATAAATGAATTTTTGCGACAGTACAGATTCGCAACACACTGCACAACAGGCGAGTCTCTGCAAAACTATTCCTAGAACGAAATCTACGCACGCGATTGGAGTTGATTACGCCGGAAAGTACACATGAAAAGATGACTGCAAAACAATTCGTGAAATGCAGAGCAATATACATTTGACAATTCGACTGTAATGAGGTTTTGTACTTCTTGTCTGGAAACCCACGAATGGGCAAGTGTATTCATTGTAAGGTCACAAGACGGATGGGTAATCTTCATTATGAGATTCGGGATAACAATATCCGCTCTAAGAGGCACCTACAACAAATTCGAGGTACAGGTGTAAAAGATGCGCAGCAATCTCTACGCAAGGAGGAGAAATATGGAGAGAAAATGGCAAGCTACACACCAATCCACAATGACGAAATTGCAGAGCCACGAACAGCAAACAGCACTGATAAAGAAAAAAACAACAAGGATAGGTCTAGAACACTCGGCGGGCAATTGGCCGGGCTTGAAGAAAGCAGTCAGTTTTGTACCACAATCGCTTCACGCACAGCTGAGAACTGCACTCACTTCTCTGAGAGTCCACAGGCAACACTACAACGAGGTTAATCTACACCGGAGGAGCATCAGTTACAAGCCGAACAAAACATGCGTCGTTCGCTAATTTTATGAGTTTATGGGTATTATTGAGTATCATCCCTAGTGTCACTTGTACTTTTGCTACTATGAAATAAAGAGCACTTCATTTGTATTATTCTTAAAAATGGACATAATAGAACTAGAATATTTGAGTTAAAAATTCAAAGAATTACGGGAGTTATGCAATATCATTAATAGCAGGAAAATGGAATATTACAATTTTGTTACTCTTAAAATTTTTTAATTCTTGTTATATAATATTAATATTTTATTTTTATTTATAAAATTTTTTTTATTACCACAACCCCCAAATGATACGCGGTATTCCTTCAATTATTAATATGGCTTTTAATGGCTTGGAAAATTGTACAGACGATGTTAAATGTGCGAGTATTACTTAGCAAGTGATTTGCCTGCTGCCGCTACAAGTCAGCGGGTCAGCATAAGAAAATGAATGCACAAAGAGAGCGCAGTAAGGGGCGCAATAGAGAGCGCAACAGAGATACTTAAAAACTATACATGGTGCTCCAACATTCCGGCCCCTTTGAAGGACTCCCGGTCTTTCAAATCCACACGGAGCACCGCTAACATCGTGGACTAGCAGCGCCGCTGCCTCCAACAATCCCCCTATGTGAGGAGGTCGGGGAAGAATGAACTACCAATCCATTCGTCGCTCTGCCGCAGAGTCCGTCAGCCGACGGCAGGTCCCTCAGCAAGCCGCTTGTTCCCGCGAAGTTCGTCACGTTGTCGCTAAAAACCATTTCCGGCAGGCCGCGCTTCCCGATGAACCTTGTAAAGACGTTAAGGACAGTATCAGTGGATAAATTAGCTACCAGTTCGAGGTGAACGGCCTTCGAGGCAAAACAAACGAATACCGCTACGTAATTTGTAACGGGCGGTCTTCCGCGTATGCGATAGCTACCATGCAATGGGCCGCAAAGTTCGAGTCCACAAACCCTGAAAGGTCGACCTTCTCGAAGGCGATCACCTGGCAAATTTCTCATTATTTGCTCAACTAACTTGGGCTTGCATCGAAGGCAGTTATGTAAAACTCCTGAGCAAGACCTCCGAGTACTTATCACCCAAATCTGTTGCTTTAGCAGCAACTAACATCTTAAATCGCCACAGCTCTTGCCACTTGACAACAAGGTTGACAAGTGGATATGGATTTAAGAACCCAAAAATCAGTGGCAAAGTTGTGTGCATTCAAACGAGATTGAATAGCAGCACACACCTTGTGCTTACTATCAGTTGTGGTCCCACCTGCCATTGCAATACTCACTGCCGTGTCTTCACGCTTTAGTCGCAAGCGCTGCGCAAGGTTCTCAGTCATGAGATTCAATTGTGAGCCGCCGTCAAGCAACACACGTGCAGGATGGTATTGGCCGAATCTATCTCTAATATTCACCAATGCTGTGGCAATAATTACTTGATCGGCACTCAAGACATGACCTAAATATGCTTCTGGAGGTGCAACCGCTTGTAGAACGGGTGAGTTTGGCACAGCTACAGAGTATCTGTGCAACAACGAGTGGTGTGGTTTTGAACACACCCGACACTTGGAAGCTTTGCAACTGGAAATTACATGACCCACATTCAAGCAATTGAGGCACATTTTTTGAGTCTTGGCGAACTCAAATCGCTGCATAACGGGAATAGATCCGAAATAAGGGCAAGTATAAATATTGTGTTCCGCAGAACTACAGTATGTGCACTTCAAGATCGGTTTTGAAGGCTTTTAAGGACCCGTTGTGCAAGAGAACGAAGCTTTGCTGTTTCTTGCAGGTTCTACTCGCGGTTTATTTGGAACCCGAGTTGTCTCTTCAGCCGCTAAATATTGGTAACGTCTATTTAACTGCTTAGCGCAGTCATCCCAAGAAGGCAACTTGTCATAATCGAGCTGTTCCTCAAAACGAGATTTGGTTACATGATCAACTTTGGCCATAACCATATGTATGATCATTGCGTTTGAGATGTCCTTTTCACTTTCCAACGAAGTTAAAGACGCATAAATGGCAGAAACAGTGTCAATGATGGACCGCAAACTAGACGCATTAGGTTTGGTCATACTTGGGATGTCGAACAATTGCGAGATAGTGTCGAAAAATATCAAACATTTGTTGCCGTACAGACTTGAGGCTAGCAATGGCTTTCGAGTGGTTGCAGTCCGTTAACTGGAACGGTTTCACAACTCCATTAAGCGTCACCTGACAAGCACGACACCAAATGGTTAAACTTCTCGACGTTGGTCAACGTAGGATCGTCATGAACTAGACTTTCAAATAAGCACATAAAATTCTTAAATTCGGCATGCTTTCCACTGAATGTAGGCAGCCGCATTTTGGCTAACTGTGACCGTTGACTGGCCAACATAGAACAGTCATGAGAAGTCTGACTTTCAACTTTTTGTTTCGTTGCCTTCACATAGAACGCCTTAGTTGAAATGCACAAATCCTCAAGTGGCCCTCTACTATCGTTACTTCGATTGAGACTATCCAAATCTGCCTGAAGCGCAGGCAACGCGCTAAAACAGCAAGAGACAAACTGAAATGCACGCAGATTACGTACACACGCACTCAATACGGGGGGAAGTTCGTTGGCCCAGCGACAAGTGTAGCCGAAACAAGTAAAAAAGCTAAAGTCGGGTGTCCCGACTTTGAAATACTCTGAACATATGTTTACAATAATTATAGAAAATAAAAAAAATTAAGAAAATAAAAAAAAAAATTCAATGATCGATTTTACCATTCTCGGTATTCGAACTCACGTAAGGGGTGTATAATTGCACATTTACATAGCAATTGCGTCTGTGTGAGTGTATGTATGCCTATGCGCATCTATTCGTGTCTGTGTAAGCATTTTCGCAGTCAACCAAACAGCAACATCAACAACAGCCGCGGTCAGCGCTTGAGCAGCGCTGCAGCAGCAAATATATTTATTGCTATAACTTCTTGGTAAATCGGTCTATCATAGTAAAACTTGGCATACGGACACATAATTACTAACTGGGGGTATTTGCAAAATTTTAGTTCGAAATTCCAAGAATTACGGGAGTTAGAGAAAATTTGTGGGGGAGAGGGGGAGGGAGGGAAATTCCAAAATATACATTTTCTGCGTATTCACACAAGGCACCTTGGACTAAAATTTGGTGTTCCTAGGTCTTATGGTCTCCGAGATATAGGCGATTATACGAATGGAAAATCGGGAAAACCCCCATAGGGGGGAAGTGGGAGAAAATCAAAAAAATAAAACAAACTCGTATAGAATACACACATAAGGCATCTTTGTGGAAAATTTTGTGTCTCTATCTCTTATAGTCTCTGAGATCCAGGTGTTCATACGGACGGACAGACAGACAGACAGGGCTAGATCGACTCGTCTTGTCACGCTGATCAAGAATATATATACTTTGTGGGGTCTGCCACGCCTCCTTCTGCCTGTTTCCTAATATACTCTTGTACATTTCAAGTACAGAGTATAAATTATTTTGCTACGCTAGCGGCGCAAGCAACAACAAAGCTATGTTTGTATGTATGCAGCTGATGCAACAAACATCTACCGAAATAACCAACACAATGTAACTACAAATAACTTCAAAATATTTGTTTTTTATGTTAAAAATCAGCTTAACAGCCCTTTTTTAATTATTGTTGTTTGTTTTGCCTCGAGGTTTTGTTAATAATTATGTTTATGAGGGTGTATAATGTGTTAAATTGTGCAAGGTATGACGTATGTATGTATATAATATGTGGTTATTGGCATGTACATACATACACATGCATATGTATGATTATGTATTTGTGCATGTAAAGTTGTTCAACAGAATAGTTGAAGTGCCAAAAATTGAGCCCGCATAAGCATACACGTACTATATATACATATGTATGTATGTACGTATGTGACTAGGTTTTAGACAACTTTCGCTTGCACAAATTTGCAGCAATTAAACTTCTTAGAGCTTTATGCTCAATTGTTGGCAGAGAATACTTGTAAGCTCTCAAAAGAGTCCACCGAAACTTCCCTGGATTCCGAGCGACGATCACCCATCAGCCAAGCCAAACGATAGTACCACAAGTAGGGCAGACAGCAGCTCCACAGTCCAAACGAGCAGTTGTAGTTGATGGTATCCAGAACACCAAGGCACCAAGCTTCAAATCCAAATAAATGTAGCAGGATGGTATCCAATCGACACCAGCCTCAAACAAACGAGTAGCAATCACACGACCGCGCACAAAAACCAAGCCACAAAGCCCGCTAACGAACGAGAAAATAATTTTAAGAAAACCGAAGTCCCTGCTCGGGCGCCAATGAAAAATCGCTAGCTTTTTAGCGATTGCAACAAACAATATTTAACTAGTTATTAATTGAAGACACGCGGAAATCTTTCGATTATTAATATGGCATTAATATGGACAAAGTAAAAAATCGTACTTCTTGATTTTTATTTCTAAGAGAACGCCTTAATTTAATATGTAGAGTTTAAATTGACTCTCCTTTTTTATTTAACACGTCCAATATTCGTCCTGGCATAGAATTTATTAAAGATTGAAGGATAGAAATTTCCAATTTGCCCCATTCTTCAATAATGGATTCTTTTAAGTCTTTTAGACAATTGTATTGTTTTCCATTTATGTACACTCGCTGAGATAAAATGCCCCAAAGGTTTTCAATAGGGTTCAGGTCAGGGCTTCGAGCTGGCCACTTCAAAACTGGAATTTTGTGTTCCGCAAAAAAAGTTTGTGTGCGCTTTGCAGTATGGATTCTCGCATTGTCGTGCTGAAATGTCCATACATCTCCAAAATATTCCTCCCCAAAGTTTACCAAAACTGAATCTAACAGTTCAACATAATATTCGGCATTCATGGAATGTGTCACAAAACAAATAGGAGACTTTCCATTATAGCCAAACGCGGCCCAAATCATTAGAGATACACCATGAAAATTTCTCGATACGCGGACTTTCTTTGGACTACGTAAATCGCGATAATAATAACGATATCCATCCGGGCCGCCCAAGTTAAATTTTTTTTTCATCGCTAAATATAACATTCCGCCATTCTAAGTCACAAAATTTGTACGAGTCGGCAAATTGCACCCGAGCTGCTTTGTGTCGAGCAAGTAGTTCTGGTTTAAGGAGTTTTTTTTCATATGAAATGTTTTCACAGGACTGTAAAATTTGTTGTACTCGTCTACTGGACACTGGAAGAGACAATTCATGCCGAATCTGTGAGGCACTAATATTTTCGTTGACCGCCAGGGATTTCATTCTTCGAACCTCACGAGAATTTATTAGTGGTGGTCGACCAGAACGTGGCTTTTTACCATGATTTTGTGGATCTTTCAGAAAATTTTCCACAGTACGTTTACTTCTGCGCACTTTCTCCGAAATTTTCCGAATCGACATACCCATTTCTCGAAGTGCCTGTATTTGACCACGGTCTTCATCAGTTAAACGGCTGAAAACCGACATGTCTTTACCAAAAAAATCGTATTATTCCTCTGAAAAACAGTGGTTTTTATAAAAACTTACTTCTTTTGATTTGTTTTATCGTTTAACGATAAATTTAATTCAAAAATCTGGAAACTTACGTGTTACAATAGCTGCATCACAACAAAGACTAAACTGTCCTACTTACTTATTTCGCACGCAAAAGTGATGTAGTCCGGCTATTAATAGGCATAACGGGACAACCTAACGGTTCTTATCAAATATTTTATATGCCACTTTGAGAGCAAAGAGTAAACAAATTATGGTGGGAAGATGAAATGCAAAAAATGCATAGTGCAGATGCAACAACAATAAATGTGTTTGCCCTACTTACTTATTTCGCGCACCTTATTAATGTATCGAAAAAGACACAAACTTGTCTTTTCTCTATGCTAAATTTGGCTAGCCTTTACATTTCATTTATTTTGTCTATTAAGTTAAAGTTAATTTAATCAACAAACATTTTAATCATACTTATAGGTCGGCCCGATCAAGTGCATAACTGCACGTTATTAAATATATCCATGACATCACTTTCGGTAACATGTAGTGAAGGATTCAATGGTGGTTTGCCTCAACTGTTCATTTTAGAACTGAAAGATCAACACACGCATGTAAGTATAGAGTAATATATAAAACAGTTTGTCCTGCCTGACTGATTGGTGATCAACGTACAGCCCAAACGGTAAAAGCTAAGAAGCTAAAATTTGGACTTAAGAAGGGATTTTGGAAAATTCGAGCTCCAAAGGGGGGAAAATCTACAATTTTCATCTGATGAACTTCAAACTTAGTTTGTATACTCTCAGAAGAAAAACTGTATACTTAGTTTTTTGAAATTTTTTTTTGGGGACTGAAATATGGGAGTTTCCTTAGGAGGGATTTTGGCAAATTCGAGCTCCAAAGGGGGGAAAAGTAGCTCCAATTTTTTTTTAAAAAATCCGCATTTTTCAACCGATCGACTTAAAACTTAGTTTCTAAAATCAATTAAAGAATACAAAGAAAACTGCATACTCGGTTTTTAAATTTTTTGTTGGAGCTTGAATTATTGGGGTTTTCTTGGGGCACAAAAGGAAACCGCGTCAACAGCCCACAGCCCAAAGGGTAAAAGCTAGGATGCTGAAATTTGGGCTCAAGTATCCTATCATGGTGTAGATGCGCACTAAGAAGGGATTTTGGAAAATTCGAGCTCCAAAGGGGGGAAAACGAGATCCAAAGTTTGTTTGAAAAATCCGCATTTTTTAGCCGATCGACATAAAATTTGGTTTCTGAAATCAATTAAAGAATACAAACAAAACTGCATACTGTTGGAGCTTGAATTATTGGGGTTTTAATATTTATTCACTATTTCAAATGAAAAGTTTGTGTTATAAATTTAGTCCGATCGATTTGGGTAATGTAATCTACGTAACTAAATCTACAACTTTGCGTTCAAGGATTTTCAAAATATGCATTTTACAAATGCAGGCAGAACAAACAATACAAAATATCAAACATTTGGGGACAACTAAGTATACATACACACACACACACACACACACACATACAAACAGCTGTTCGTGTAGTTGCGTGCAAACGATTGAAATAGTCAAAGCAAAATGTGAGACACTAATGTGTGAATGTCCATAGATACATATGTATGTGCACATCTATGTACATATGTATCTACATATGTATGTATGTACATTCGTCTTGCACTGACAGAGCAAGAAATGTTAATTAATTGAAAATTATATAACATTTTTAAAAGTAATTTTTTCTTTGTTTAGTGCATTTGGCATTAGTGTTTTCATTAATAACTTTATGCAGCAACAAAAAATATCAAATAGTTGGGGACATCACATGCACACACTCACACACAACAAGCAACAGTTCGTGCCTATGTGTGCGGTATGTGTGCGTATGTATGTATACATTGGACAATCGAGCACTATTGTTTGATTGTAATAAATAATGTTCTATGGTTTTAAATCAAATTTTTAAAACGAAAAACATTTACGCCTGTTAATTTAGCACATAGAGCATCCGACACATGCCCATCTCTAGCATCTCAGCTGATCGCATATTTACAGCGACTTACCGTTTTAGTGTTAGCTAACAACGCTACAAATGTATTCTGAACAAATCTGAGTCATTTACCGTTAAGTTTATTTTGTGAGTGTATTCATGCGATTTACAAAAGCAGAAACACACCTTTTACATTCACAACAATCATATTTGGAATTGAAGACACAAATTAGTGTTGAATTAAAAAATGTAATACATACTTATATATGTATGTATGTATGTATATAAGCGGATAACGCCTACATGAAAAATTTAAATGTATGTACATATCAGCGTTGCCGAACGCTCCAATTTTGGCGGGACGTCCCGATTTATAAATCAAAATTAAATATCCCGCGTCGGGCTTTTCGGGGATAACTCGACCGGGCGTGCAACGTGCTGAGGAAGCACACAGTTATGTCAGGACTGGCAGTCCGCCCGGTGCGTAACGAAGATATGTACATATGTATGTACATATGTACGTATAACCAAACATAGTACTTATTATACTATATTTGTTATTTGGAAAAAGAACTCTTTAAAAAACTTTAGAGAGCGTCGAAAGCAGAATATCATATAGTAAATAAACTTATAATTATAAGCACATTTTACTTAGCCCAGCAAAGACGGGCAAGACCTGCTAGTAAAGTAATATTGTGACATCTGTATGTACATATGTATGTTTCGATTTTCGAAAAACTTCCTTGCGTCAGGCATTGACTTTTAAATCGTTACTCTAACTTCCTGTATTTGGTTGGGAATTTTTAGTTAGTCGATTGTAATTTGTTTTATTTCGTACTCGTTAAATATTGGACATACTTATTTATGCTTGGACTTATTGAAAATTTCGGACTCTTCTCAAGAAGTTATGTCTCAATTATTACCAAGTCGATTCATTTGTTAGATTAATTATACAAGTACATGGATGCCAATAAAGAAAATATGCTTAAATATGCTTATATATATATATATATATATATATATATATACATACCTAATACCTAATGGGAAAACTGAGTGATACTGTTGAAAACGGACTTGTTTTCATTGAGCTCTTGTTTACAAATTTGTGTACGCGAGGCTCCATTAATTTTGTACAAATTGTCAGATGACAAGAAGGAATGACCTGACGCAGACCAGCAGACGTTCTTGGCGAAAGTGGAGAAAGCCGCGAAGATGGGAAAAACAATTCACTCAACTGGACTCGGCTTGTCATCCTGATCAAGAATATATATATATATATACTTTGTGGGAGGAGGCGTGGCAGATTCTTCTGTGTGTTCCATGTACACTCGCACAAAACTAATATACCCTTTTACCCTGAAACTCTTGGACTATTTAATCTCCCTTCAAACCTAAATGTTGGCTACCCACGCTGATCAGGATGAAGCATGCCGCAATCTCAAATGCTGTATCAGTTGCAAAGAAAGCAAAATATTCAATTACCATCGCAGAAAACGGAGATGAAAAATCGAACTTAATTTATAACGAGCGTTACAACTCCACAAGCTCTTCATTTTTCTCGAGATACACATCATCATCTCGACAACCTCGCCATCCTGTTTCCTATGCCGACATTCTCAACCCACCTAGTGACACCACCGCTTCTACGACGCCCTCATCGGCCTCTACGCCCTCGGCGCCTCCGACTAAAATTAAATTAAAATTATTAATTATTAATTATTAATTAATTAATTAATTAATTAATTAAATTTGAAGCCAAATTCCCCAAATTCCATCAATTTAAAAAAAGCAAAATCAAATTCCAATTCTAACACCTCAACTTCTAGCCCTAAATCAGACATATTCACTTTCACCATAATAGCACAATTACTTTCTGTTACACTCCTTTTTAATCAATATATGGTTATGCTTAAGATACTCCAATGGAATATCAACGAGTATATCAATAATTATGACCAACTCCAACTTCTAATTAAAAATAAACTCCATAAAATCCCTTCAGGAAAAGCATAACCCAATCACCCCTCGTAATTCTCAACGATGGCTCTCCCACCCATTTCAGTACCCACAGCTCCCTCACTCATATAGACCTATCATTAACAACTCCCTCAATTGCTCTTGAATCTTCATGGAGGATTGCAAACTACCCTTACGGCAGCGACCACTTCCCTATCACCATTTCTCTTCTCCAATGCAATAGCAAACTTACCAAACTATCTAAATTAAATGTTCCGTGGTGGAACAGCAACCTACAACATCTCAGAGACATACAAAATAAGCATTGGCGGTTACTAAGAAAAATATTTCTACAACAAACATCATGAACTATAAAAAAGCGAATGCTACCTTCAAAGGGGGACTAAAATTAGCAAAGCGCGCCTTCTATAAATCTTTCACTTTAGAGATCAACCCCACAACTCCTAGTACTAAAATCTGGTCCAACATTCGCGCCTTCTATGGCACTAAACCTTGTCATACTGTACTCTGCATTACAAAGGGAACCACAAAGGAGACTATTATTTCCAAACTTGACATCGCGGAGGAATTCTGTGTACATTGGTGCACCTTTAGGTACAGAGTATAAAAATTAAGAAAATTAAAAAAAAAAAAACAAGAGAGAACGCTACAGTCGAGCAAACCCGACAGTGAAATACCCTGTACCCAGGTAAACTTCCGACACTGAGGTATATGCGCCCATAGCAGAAGCAAAAAAAAGAAGAAGAAGAGCGAACTTGTTGTTGCAGTTTGGGGTTGTACTGGAGAGAATTTGTTTCGCTAATAACTTTTCTTATAATTGACCGAATTGGATAAAATTTTAAACAACAGTATATAATTATATATATTATTATGTGCAAAGTTTGGTTTAGGTAGCATTTGAAATGTGGACGCTATTGACGAAATTCTGTAGCGGGGGGAAATGAAAAAAAAAAATAAACTCGTCCTTTCTCGGACTTAGGAGAATCTGGATACAAAGTTTGGTTATTCTTGCTCTTTTACTTGCTGAGATCTTTGGGTTCATATCGACTCGACTTTCTTTAATTTTTATTTATTTATCGACTCGTTCTCTCTCGGAGACTTACGATAAGTATTCAAATCTTAATCTAATATACATAGTTATTTAATTAAATACAATTAAATATTTTAATTACGTCCCTAACTGTTATTGCTGTGTGGGGAGGTCTCTTCGCCGGAGTCGTGTATGGCTAGCCTGCCAAGTTAAATTCTGCGCAAGTCTATTTGGATGGTTCCGAAGCTTAAGCTGGTGCTTTGCTTTCACCTTGGCGATTTCATCTTTAACAGATCCCACACTTAAATCTTTCCGCATATTTTCATTCCGTATGTGCCTGGGTGCCCAGTGATGGTTCTCAGGATCTTCGATTGAGCTCTCTCGATTAACTCTAAATTACTAATGGAAGCGTTTCTCCATAGTTCAAAGCCATATGTCCAAATTGGTTTGAGAAATGCATTGTACAAGATTACTTTGTACTCCAGTTTTAGTGGTGAACAGACGTTTATAAGCCAATGCAGATTAATAGCTTTTAGTTTCAGTTCTCTTCGCTTCGATGTGCTTGCGCCAAGTAAGCAGTCTATCCAAATGGACACCAAGGTATATTACCTCTTTCTTTGTGGAATATTGATATTGTTTAGCGATAATGGAGGACAGGTTTGTTTGTTTAGGGTAAAGTTGACATATTTGCACTTTTGCTCGTTTACATGCATGCGCCAGTCTGCTATGGCCACTAGCTCTTGTTGGGCACTGGAGCGACTTAGGATGGCAGTATCATCAGCAAATGTCGAAATTGTTGTATGACTGTTTTTCGGAATATCTGCTGTGTATATAATATACAGTGGCGGTCCAAGCACGCTCCCTTGGGGTACACCAGCTTCAATTGGATGGTATTCGAAGAGGAAATCTTTGCATCTAACTGCGAAACTTCTTTGCTGTAGGTATGACTCCAGTATTTTATGGATGTTCTGTGGAAGTAATATTTTGATTTTGTGAACTAAGCCATCCAGCCACACGTGGTCAAAGGCGACATCCAGAAAAACAGCGGAGCATTACCCTCGTTTTTCAAATGCATTTCGTATCGCAGAGGTTATTCGGTTGACTTGTTCAATGGTTCCATCGCGAAAACCAAATTGATGATTTGGGATTGCACTGTTGGTGAGTAGGTGCTGTTTGATGCGATTCAGGAGCAATTTTTTGAATACCTTTGATAGACACGGCAGGAGACTGATAGGTCTATATGATGATGGCTGAGACTTGTCCTTTCCGGCTTTATGGATTATTGTGATGACAGATTTTCTCCATTGTTGAGGATAATAGCCCCATTTCATCATGCTGTTGAAAATGATGGTGAGAAAATATACTGCACAGCTCGGCAATTCAATGATCATTTGGGGGAAATTAAATCGTGGCCCGGCGCTGTTTTTATACTCTGTACATGAAATGTACAAGAGTATATTAAGTTTGCGAGATCTCAAAAATGTAACAGGCAGAAGGAGGCGTGGCAGACCCCACAAAGTATATATATTCTTGATCAGCATGACGAGACGAGTCGATCTAGCGCTGTCTGTCTGTCTGTCCGTCTGTCCGTCAGTCCGTCCGTATGAACACCTGGATCTCAGAGACTATAAGAGCTAGAGACACCAAATTTTGCACAAAGATGCCTTATGTATGTACGCTATACGAGTTTGTTTTATTTTTTGATTTCCCCCCCACTTCCCCCCTATGGGGGTTTTCCCGATTTTCCGTTCGTATAATCGCCTATATCTCGGAGAATATATGACCTAGGAACACCAAATTTTAGTCCCAGATGCCTTATATGAATACGCAGAAAATTTATATTTTGGAATTTCCCTCCCTCACCCCTCTCCAAAGCAAATCGTACCTCCCGTAATTCTTGGAATTTCGAACTAAAATTTTGCAAATACCAGTTGGTTATTATGTGTCCGACTGCCAAGTTTCACTACCATAGACCGATTTAACAAGAAGTTATAGCCATAAATATATTTGCTGCTGCAGCGCTGCTCAAGCGCTGCCCGCGGCTGTTGTTGATGTTTCTGTTTGGTTGACTGCTAACATGTTTACACAGACACGAAAAGATGCGCATAGGCATACATATACTCACACAGACGCAATTGCTATGTAAATGTGCAATTATACACCCATTACGTGAGTTCGAATACCGAGAGAGGTAAAATCAATCAAATTTTTTTTTTAAATTTTCTTAATTTTTTTTTATTTTCTATAATTATTGTAAACATATGTACAGAGTATTTCAAAGTCGGGACACCCTACTTTAGCTTTTTTACTTGTTTTGCTTTGAAACTTGGCCCTTAATGACACTTGTAACTTCTCTTGCTTGGAATACGATAGGCGTGGTAGCTTCAAGATGATTGTTTAGTGGGCGCACAAAGCTATTTGTTGCTATATGTAGTTTCAAGACTTTTTCTAAGTGGGCGGCAAATAGATTTGCCTTCTCTTCGTTGCTGCGAGCCCATTTTCTTCTTTGTGTACGCAATTGTGATTCACTCCCGATTGGTGGACATACGCCTGATTTAGCTTTCCACAATGGGAATCGTTTGCTGTTTGGGGAGAGTTGCTCCATATAGTCCATTTCAGCTCGGTGTTTCTCATCTTCTAGGGCTTTGCGTAGTAGATGGTTGGCTATTTTTAACCGCTCCTTTGAGTCAGGTGATCTGTGTGCTTGCCACTCCCGCCGAAGCCTTCTCTTATTTCGTAGCAGCTCCTCAATATGCATGGGACGTGTTCCCTGCTTTTGTAAGGTTTATAAGCTGTGATTGCTGGAGTGAAATGTTTTGCCGCCAGTGACATTACAGACACTTATGTTTCAACTGAGGTATCTATGTCATATCTGCAAGTTAATGTTTGGACAGCCATCAATATGGGAACTTATGTTCTTCCTGTATTTAAGCCAGTCAGTTTTTCTAGAAGTTAAAAAGTGTGGGCGCTTCCAGTATTGTGGATGGTCATAAAGGTGAAGAAGGATTGGCGAGTGATCCGATGATAGATCTTTTAAGTGCTCCACACAAATCTGAGCCTGTGGCACTCTTCTTGTAACAGCAAAATCAATCAAGTCTGGTTGCTTCATTGGATCTGTGTCCAGCGTTATATAGTTGTCTTTCTTTCGGGTTGATGAGTCGGGATTCCCAATGTGTGTGTTTGGCATTGTAGTCACCAGCTGCTATGAAGCGGTCGCCCAGTAGGTTGAAGAAATGTACAAATCCTGCCTCAGAAACGGAGAAGCGCGGTGGGCTATATACTGCGGCTAAGCATAAATAGCCGCTTTGTATTTCGATATGAACTGTTGTGGCCCGTAGATAAGTTATAGAAAATGATGGCAACGGATAATGCCTTATGCGACGCTTTATCAGGATGCCAGTACCTCCATGAGCCTTACCTGGGGAAGATTTGTTGCATCGAAGTTGTAGCCATTAAGATGAAAATAATGCCATTCGCATTCCAGAAACATATTTTTAGTGAAGCCATTTAAGTAGATTTCTGTTTGATTAGTAATTCCAGAAGGAGATTTTGATTGCGCATAATTTCGTGCATCGTTTGTTGTATTGCTACCATTGTGTTTGTTAGAGTTGCCAGAATTGATTCAATCCCACTAGGCAATTGGGATGGATTTGCAGTGGTATGTTGGGAAATAGTTTCTCGCCCCTGTTGCGATGTCTGACGATTAATTATTCCTGCAGTGGATTGTTTAGAGATAACTTAACGCCTTAGCAAAAGATACTCCTGGAATCGTAGTTGATTGTATGTATGGCAAGATTTCAAGCTGCGGATTTTTGTTGGCTTAGGCGAGTTTTTCACTCTTTGTATATAGGGCAACCTCTATAGTTAGCAGTGTGATTTCCCCCACAATTACTACATTTTTTAGCAGAGGGGCTCTCCTTATTTATAGGGCAGGTGTCATTGAGATGTACATCCCCACACGCAACACAGACTGCGCGTAGGGTACAATAGGTTGTTGTGTGTCCATATTCCTTGCAGTTTGTACATTGAATAGGTCCATTTCGTTTATGAAACCTCAACGGTGATTTTACGGTGCAGTAGATATTGCAGCTTATAAATTTGGTGAACATTGTTTTTACTTTTAAACATATAGTCAGGTGTCAGTTCTACCTTGAACATTAGTTGGGGAATTTTATTTCTATTTATTATGTTCATTGTCATTTTGACTTCAAAGCCGTCATCTTTAAGTCCATCTTTTATCTCGCTGACTGGAACTATTGGCTCGATTCCTTTGATAACCACTTGTAATCCCTTGCTACTTTTAAGTTGGTAGGTGTAGTAGTTCATCTTTTCATCGTCGAAGTATTTAGCCACTGGTCGATACTTGTAGTTATTTTCGTCATTGACTTGTAATTTAGTTTCATTTGTGCTACCCCTTTTTATAGACGTAACATAGAATTTGTATTTGCCAATTTTGTTAGTGAGTTTTTTAACTAATTCAGTATAGTACAATTTTCCTGACGCACATAAATAGGTGGCGGCTTTACTTGCTTTGCCTTAGCTGTTTCGGCGTTATCTTCTTCAGGTAAACTGAAAATCGCGAATCAATTGTTTTTCATCGCATCAGTTGGTACAGTGTTTTTAGCTGTTTTAGTTATTTTGGGTGCGTTGTTTCTCTTAGTTGCTTGTGGGCTTAGTTTTCGTTTAATTTGCACATAGCGATCGAGCCCAATCTGTATTAACGCTCCGTTAGCGCTTTGCGTACTTTTCGGCTGGGAGACGGGGTGGTCGCAGTGAGTTGACAATACCGGGCGAAATACGAAAATCGACGTTCGTCTTGTTGTTGTTGCTGACGATCACGATTCTGGCTCTACCCAAAGAGTAAAATCTTATACTAGTTTTGTGCGAATGTATGTAACATACAGAAGGAGGCAGACCTCAAAAAAATATAGATATTATTGATCAGTATGAGTATGAGTGAGGAGTACATATAGCCATGTCCGTCTGGTCAAGTTTATTTTTTTATTCTGATACACCCCCCTTTCCCCCACAATTCGTGTTTTTTCATAACTCTCGTACATCCCGTTAGTTATTATGTGTCTGTATGCCAAGATTTCATCATGATAGGCCAATTCCGAAGAAAGTTATAGCCATACATAAAAAAGCCAAGCTCTGCTTGTAGCTCTGCCCCCAGCGCTGCCTCCAACTGTTGTTGTTGCTGCGTTGGTTCAACTTTGTGCTGCATACATACACGCGTATAAGCACGCAGAGACATTATTCTGATGTAAATGTTCGCTGTTGAAACTGTACATGAACATGTCTCCACTATCGTATATATGTATTGAATAATTTGTATTTAATTAAATTAAATTTTTGTCCTTTTGGCGGGAGGTACAGGGTATTTAGGAGTTGAGCCTGCTCAACTTAAGCATTCCTTTCTTGTTTCTTTGTTGTTTAAAGAGCTTATGCTCTTACTCGTTGGCATTACTTTATTTTTTTCACAAAATGTAGTTCGTTGTTCTTAGTTCAATTTACATGGGTCAAACGGGCAAAAATGCCCATGCATACCCCTTTTCGCGAATTAATTTGGTTTGGAATTAAAATACGTCCGACGTCTACGACGTTCAGTTATATTATTTGACTCGACTTGTCATCCTGATCAATAATATATACACTTTGTATGGTCTGTCACCCCTCCTTCTGCCTGTTACATACATTCGCACAAAACTAGTATACCCTTTCACCCTTTGGGTACAGGGTATAAAAATACGCTCCTTTCTTCTTTTTATACCCCGTATTCAAAAGGCATAATAGTTTCGTGCGCATATAATATGCACAGGAGAGTTGATCCCGCTCGTAGTTAGCTTTCATCTCTTGTTTTATATTACAACATTTTATGAAAAATCGATGTATCGATGTTAAGTTTTTCGATACATCGCTGCATCGATGTTCGTCATGGCGATGTTCATTTTAGACTTACATTACTATTGGGAATCTTGGGAATAGGACAGATTTTAAATATTATCCACATATCGGGAAAGCAGGAGGTCATAATTGAAGTATTAACAAGAGAGAACGCTACAGTCGAGCAAGCCCGACCGTGAAATACCCTGTACCCAGACAAACTTCAGTCACTGAGTTATATTCGCCCATAGCACAAGAAAAAAGAGGAAGAAGAAGAGCAAACTTGTTGCTGCAGTTTGTGGGGGGGGGTTCTACTGGAGAGAATTGTCTTAGAATTGACCGAATTGGAAACTAAAGTAGATGACTATACATAGATTGCGTGTGCAAAGTTTGGTTTATGTAGCTTTTGAAATGTAGACGGTATTGACGAAATTCGGTAGAGGAGGAAGGAGGGGAAAATTAAAAAAAATAAATAAACTCGTCCTTTCTCGGACCTAGGAGAATCTGGATACCAACTTTGGTTATTCTACTTTAGTCTCTGAGATCCTTGCGTTCATCCAGACGGACGGACATGTCTAGATCGATTTCTCTCGTCATGCTGATTCAGATATATACTTTATGGGGTCGGAGATGCTTCCTTCTGCATGTTCCATACTTTGCACAAACCTAATAGTATACCCTTTTTACACTACGGGTGCAGGGTATACAAATTTAATTAATTTTATGAAATATAAAATATTTAACACATGCATACACACATAAGTGTTTATGTACAATTTCAACAGCATACATTTACATCAGAATCGTGTCTATGCGTGCTTGTATGCAGAAATAAGTCAAAGCAGCAACAACAACAACAGCTGCCGGCAGAGCTTCAGCAAAGAATATATTTATGACTATAACTTTCTTCTTAATTGACCTATCATGATGAATGGCATACAGGCATATAATCACTATCTGGAGTTATTTGCCAAACCTGAGTACAAAATTCCAAAAATACGGGAGTTATGGAATAAACATGAATTTCGGGAGAGTGGGGGGATGCATCAGAAAAAATAAACAAACTTGATCTGCTTAGGGCTCAGGAGAACATGAATACGAAGTTCGATTATTCTAGCTCTTGTACTTTCTGAGGTCCCTGCGTTCATACAGACAGACGGACATGGCTATATATACTCCTTTCTCATACTGTTCAATAATATATATATTTTTTGGGGTCTGCCAAGCCTCCTTCTGTATGTTACATACATTCGCACAAAACTAGTGAAAATTTATATGATTTTATATAAATTGTATGAAAACGAAGAAAGATTGGGACGCTTGCTTTTAACTTTAACTTTAATATAGAAAACTTTATATAAAATGACGAAACGATGCGGTGGCGATTGTGCTTCTATTTAGTTCTATTTTACAACTAACTTCAAAATTCGGCTTACATGCTAAACTAAGCCTAAGGCGGCGAAAAAAGGGCGCGAGGCGACGTCCGCAAACGGCCGCTCTCGCGCTCTCTTTTCGCCCTAAACTAAAATTTAAATATTTCTTTTAAACTATCCTAATCTAAAACAGCATCTGCGCCAACAACTAGTATAAGCGTTTACCATTTGGGTACAGGGTACAAAAACCACTGCGAAATATATGGTAACTGTCGATGTCGACACAGCAAACTAAATGGAGCAACAGGTATTTTAATTTTTTGTTGCTCCCGACCCAGATCATAATTCCAAGGTTGAGAAAGAGCTAAACAATTTGCGCTCTGTCAAGTTGCTTCACACACACTTTGAATATTTAATCAACCGTTCAGACTTAAATATCTTTTTCCATAATACACAAAGTATTCACTGTCATATTGAAAACACTCGTTCTAACAAGCTTATGCTTCGGTCTTCAATTTAATGTTTTGTTGAGACTTCAACGTACTCCAATGAAGTATATGATATACCTGGTTTTACTATAGAAGAACGTTTAGATGTCGAACGACAATCAAGTAGAACGCGATCGAAAAGAGGCATCCTTATACATATTTATCAAAAAAGAAATATTCGATGATTGTAATATTTCCGGCTCGGCTGTATTCGAGTATGCCGGGTATAAATATAAATCTATTGAATTCCTAGTAATACAAGTATATAAATCTCCGTCCTACTCATTGCATAAATTTTGAACATAATTTGAGAGCTTATTTCGACAGCACACATTTATAAATAGCAAGTCTGTAGTATTAGGAGATTTTAATTTGTGCCTTTCTAGATCTCATGATTACAGGGCCTAAAAATTCTTATTATGAAATAATTTCAGTTCCTCACTTGATTTGATATCACCTACGGCCAGTTATAACACACATATTGATTGGTCATTTTCAAATATTTTAGACAACAGGCTCATTGCAAAAACTTTCAATACGGTGTTCAGTTACATAATGAACAAGTAAAAAAGCTAAAGTCGGGTGTCCCGACTTTGAAATACTCTGTACATATGCTTAGAATAATGATAGAAATTAAAAAAATTAAGAGAATTAAAAAAACAAGTAGAGAAGCTAAAGTCGGGTATCCCGACTTTGAAATACTCTGAACATATGTGTAGAATAATTATGCGTGTATGTGTGTATTTGTTTGTGTCTGTGTATGTCTCTTGTGCCTGAGCAAAGCAGTAACAACAACAACAGCTGCGGGCACTACTTGGTCTTATGTACATATATGGCTATAACTTCCTGTTAAATCGGCATATCACATCATGATCTTGGCATTTCGACTTATAATACCTAAACTAATCCAAAAAAATAAAACAAACACATAACGCATCTTTGTGCTAAATTTGGTGTCTCTACCTCTTATAGTCTCTGAGATCCAGGTGTTCATACGGACAGACAGACAGGGCTAGATCGACTCGTCTTGTCATGCTGATCAAGAATATATATACTTTGTGGGGTCTGCCTCGCCTTCTTCTGCCTGTTACATTTTCAGCTCCCGCAAACCTAATATACTCTTGTACATTTTATGTACAGAGTATAAACAGCTGCGGGCAGCCCTGGAGCATCAAATTTATTTATAGCTATAACTTCTTGTTAAATCGGTCTATCGTGATAACTTGGCATACGGACACATAATGACTAACTGGGGGTATTTGCAAAATTTGAGTTCAAAATTCCAAGAATTACGGGAGTTAGAGAAAATCGAATGGGAGAGGGGGAGAGGGAAATTCCAAAATACACATTAATACACTAGTTTTATGCGAATGTATGTAACACACAGAAGGAGGCGTTGCAGACCCCACAAAGCATATATATTCATTATCAGGGTGACAAGCCGAGTCGATATAGCCATGTCCGTCCGTCCGTCTGTATGAGCACAAGGATCTCAGAAGGTACAAGAGTTAGAGTTACCAAGTATTCAGGTGCCCATTAGCTCTAGGCGGGTCAAGTTTGTTTTTTTATTTTGATACACCCCCCCACTTCCCCCCTATGGGGGGTTTTCCGATTTTCCATTCGTATAATCTCGGCGACTATAAGACCTAGGAACACCAAATTTTTTGTCCAAGATGCCTTATGTGAATACGCAGAAATTGTGTATTTTGGAATTTCCCTCCCTCCCCCCTCTCCCATTCGATTTTCTCTAACTCCCGTAATTCTTGGAATTCCGAACTAAAATTTTGCAAATACCCCCAGTTAGTAATTATGTGTGTATGTTTGCCTAGTTTCATCATGATTTAATGATTTAACAAGAAGTTATAGCCATAAATATATTTGCTGCTGCAGCGCTGCTCAAGCGCTTACCCGCGGCTGTTGTTGATTCTGGTGCTTTGGTTGACTGCGAACATACTTACATACAGACACGAATATACGAGCATAAAGATACATACACTCAAATAGACGCAATTGCTTTGTGTACGTGCAATTAAACACCCTTTACGTGAGTTCGAATACCAAAAGAGGTAAAATCTATCAAAAATTGTTTTGTTAATTTTCTTACTTTTTTAAATTTCTATAATTATTTTAAACATATGTACAGAGTGATTCGGAGTCGGGACACCCGACTTCAGCTTTTTTACTTGTTTTAAAAACATCAATGTTTTATTCCCGGTGGTCGATGTCCTTTATAACTTGTCCCTCACTGATTTTTTATTATACCCTGTACCCGTAGGGTAAAAAGGGTATATTAGGTTTGTGCAAAGAATGTAATATGCAGAAGGAAGCATCTCCGACCCCATAAAGTATATATATTCTGAATCAGCATGACGAGAGAAATCGATCTAGACATGTCCGTCCGTCTGTCCGTCTGGATGAACGCAAGGATCTCAGAAACTATAAAAGCTAGAATAACCAAAGTTGGCATCCAGATTCTCCTAGGTCCGAGAAAGGACGAGTTTATTTTATTTTTTTTAATTTTCCCCCCCTTCCCCCGCTACAGAATTTCGTCAATAGCTTCCACATTTCAAATGCTACCTAAACCAAACTTTACATACATAATTTATATACAATTGTCTACTGTTGTTCATTTTCAATTTTCAATTTTATTCAATTTGGTCAATTCTAAGAAAAGTTATTAGCAAAACAAATTCTCTCCAGTACAACCCCCCCCCAAACTGCAGCAACAAGTTCGCTCTTCTTCTTTCTCTTTTTGCTGCTGCTATGGGCGCATATAACTCAGTGACGGAAGTTTACCTGGGTACAGGGTATTACACTGTCGGGCTTGCTCGACTGTAGCGTTCTCTCTTGTTTTTGTATGTTATACTTTCTTTGGTTTTTGTTATATTCCGTGAATTTGTGAAAATATCGTTTGTTTTGCATCATTTTGTATTTAATAGAAACAATTAACTTTATAAATAAGATAACAAGTCAAAATGAAGTGCTCCATTTATAGGCATCAATAAAATCTTATTAATCTTACTATTGCGTTGTCCAGATAGCGTGGATTGATGTGTTTGTTTGGTGGTTAAATGACTACGACGTTAAAGGCATGTGCTTAGGAAAGTATTTCGAGAGGAGAAATACCAGTTAGGGTCATGGTCTCGCCATGAGTGGGGCTCGAACCCACGACCCACGACAAGCAGGAGCTTGGTATGCTCGTGCGCTATCCAATACGCCACCGCGGCCACCTGTTTACAAATTAAAACATTCAAATTTTAAGCTGAAGTTGCCTGTAATTTTAAAGATATCAGTATTGAAACAAGCAATAACTTGGTTTTATATTTTATATTAAAGTTTTTAAAACTATTTATAAATTTCAGGAAGTGAAGGCAAACATCACTTCAACAACTGCTCGATTTACAGTTTCATCTTTGGCACCCGGTAATCTTTATACTTTGTTAATTACTGCATATAACTCTAAAGGCAAATCGGATCCAACCATTCTTACGGCAGCAATGCTTCGAATGCCTGAAAAACAACTAACCTCAGAACAAAGTAAGTAAAAAACTATTTCCAAAATGTAAGCATACATACGTATAGTTTGTATTAGTATGTTTTGTTGAACGACGTCGGACGTCGCTCCGCCGTGTAACAAATTTAAAGTGCAATTAACACCAATTTAATTCGCGAAAAGACGCTTAGGGTACGCATGAGCACCTGTGCTCGTGTTACCCATATAAATTATCTGTTAAAGGGTGGAATATTGCTTAAAATAAAGCAATGCTGTTGAGTAAGAGCACAAGCTCGGTAAACACCAAAGAAAAAATGAGCAAAACTCGTGCTCAGCAGCAACAACAACAACACGACCGTCGACTTTCGGCTGTTCGTACCAACAACGCATACTTCACCATACGCTCACCAGAGGTAATGGCACCTAAAACAACTGCATCACTGCAAGTTGACACGGAGAGAGCACGCTCTCTCTCGCCCGCTATAATATGCTCAGTCAGCATATTGCAAAGTGAGCCATGGAGTGCCCAGTGCCCGTCCCCAGACCCCTGCAGCCTTACCAACGAGCTTCTGATAACAACAACGACCAGTACATTGCTTTCGCTTACAACTGTGTCTTCGACTGTAACAACGACAACTACAACAACAACGGCAGTCTCTCAGCGCCCGGTATTGTCAACTCAGTGCGACCAGCTCCCCCTCTCTAAACCGAAAAGTACAAAGAGCGCAAGCAGAACGCTAATACAGACCGGGCTCGATCGCTATGTCCAAATTAAAAGAAGGTTAAGCCCACAATCAACTAAAACAAGAGAGAACGTTACAGTCGAGCAAGCCCGACAGTGAAATACCCTGTACCCAGGTAAACTTCCGACACTGAGGTATATGCGCCCATAGCAGAAGCAAAAAGAAGAAGAAGAAGAGCGGACTTGTTGCTGCAGTATGGGGGGATTGCACTGGAGAGAATTAAACAACGGTAGATAATTATATATAAATTATATGTGCAAAGTTTGGTTTAGGAAGCATTTGAAATGTGGACGCTATTGACGCTATTGAAATTCTGTAGCGGGGGAAGGGGGGCGAAATTCCAAAAAATAAAATAAACTCGTCCTTTCTCGGACCTAGGAGAATCTGGATACCAACTTTGGTTATTCTAGCTTTTATAGTTTCTGAGATCCTCGCATTCATCCTGACGGACAGACGGACGGACATGTCTAGATCAATTTCTCTCGTCATGCTGATCAAGAATATATATACTTGGAGATGCTTCCTTCTGTATGTTACATACTTTGCACAAACCTAATATACTCTTTTTACCCTACGGGTACAGGGTATAAAAAAACCAACGCACCTAAAATAACAAAAACATCGGAAAACACTGTGCCAAATGAAGCGCTGAAAAACAATAGATTCGCGATTCTCAGCGAAGCCGAAGAAAATAGCGTTGAAACACCAAAGGCCGCCACCTATTTATGTGCGTCAAGCAAATTGTACAGATTTGGTTAAAAAACTCAGTAATAAAATTGGCGAAAACAAATTCTATGTTACGTCGATAAGAAGAGGTAACATCAATGAAATTAAAATACAAGTCAACGACGAAAAAAACTATGGATCAGTGGCCAAATACCTCAACGATGAAAAAATGAGTTACTACACGTACCAACTTAAAAGTAGCAAGGGACTATAGTACAAGTGGTCATCAAAGGAATAGAGCCAACCGTTCCAGTCGAAGAGATAAAAGATGCACTAAAAGATAAGGGTTTTGAAGTCAAAATGGCCATGAACATAATAAACAAAAATAAAATTCCCCAACCAATGTTCAAGGTAGAATTGACACCTGACTCCATGCCTAAAGGTAAAAACGAACTTCACCAAATTTATAAACTGCAATATCTACTGCACCGTAGAATTACAGTTGAGGAACCGCATAAGCGAAATGGACCTGTCCAATGCACAAACTGCCAGGAATATGGGCATACAAAAACCTATTGTACCCTACGTGCAGTCTGCGTTGCCTGCGGGGATGTACACCCCTCTGAGCCCTGCCCCGTAAATAAGGAGGACCCATCTGCGAAGAAATGTAGCAATTGTGGGGGAAACCATACTGCCAACTATAGAGGTTGCCCTGTGTACAAAGAGTTAAAAAGTCGCATAAGCCAACAAAAAACCGCAGCTCGGAACCCTGTCATTCGACAAAACTTGCCGTACATACCACCAACTACGATTCCATGAGTATCTTTTGCTCAGGAGTTAAGTAACACTAACGAGTCGTATGCCTCAGTTTCTAAACCGAAACTTCAACAAGCCACTGCAGGAACAATGCACCATCAGGTACCGCAACAGAGGCCAGAAAATGGCATTTCGCAGCACAAATGCGAGCTCTTGCAGTTCCTCGATCATCATGACATTGACGCCATGCTCATATCAGAGACTCACCTAATGAACAAAAATTATTTTCATCTCAATGGCTTCAACTTCTATGCGACAAACCACCCCGAAGGTAAGGCTCATGGAGGTACTGGCATTCTTATAAAGCATCGCATCAGACACTATCCGCTGCCATCATTTGCTACAACTTATTTACAGGCCACAACAATTCAAATCGAAACTCAAAGCGGCTACTTAAGAATATCCGCAGTATACTGCCCACCGCGCTTATCTGTTTCTGAAGCAGAATTTGTACATTTCTTCGACCTACTGGGTGACCGCTTCATAGCAGCTGGTGACTACAATGCCAAACACACCCATTGGGGACCCCGACTCATCACCCCGAAAGGAAGACAACTATATAACGCCATAATAACACCAAGAAACAAGCTTGATTTTATTTCTCCAGGCTGGCCTACATATTGGTCCACAGATCCAAAGAAGCAACCCGACTTGATAGATTTTGCTGTTACAAGAAGAGTGCCACAGGCTCAGATTCGTGTGGAGCACTTATCAGACCTATCATCGGATCACTCGCCGATTCTTCTGCACCTTTGTGACCATCCACAGTTATTGGAACGCCCACATTTTCTAACTTATAGAAAAACAGATTGCTTAAATACAGGAAGAACATAAGTTTCCATATTGATGACTGCCCTAGCATTTATTGTAAAAATGACATAGATACCTCAGTTGAAGCATTAGTGTCTGTAATGTCACTGGCGGCAAAACATTCGACTCCAATAACTACAGCTAATAAACTTCACAAATGCAGCGGTCTCCCCAGGCACGTTGAAGAGCTGCTTCGCAATAAGAGAAAACTTCGGCGGGAGTGGCAAGCCCACAGATCACATGAATCAAAGGAGCGGTTAAAAATAGTCAACCATCTACTACGCAAAGCCCTAGAAGATAAAAAACACCGAGCTCAAATGGATTATATGGAGCAACTCTCCCCAAACAGCAAACGATTCCCATTGTGGAAAGCTAAATCAGGCGTATGTCCACCAATCGAAAGTGAATCACCATTACGTACCCAAAAAGGAAAATGGGCTCGCAGCAACGAAGAGAAGGCAAATGTATTTGCCGCCCATTTAGAAAGAGTCTTCAAACCACATCCAGCAACAAATAGCTTTGTGCTCCCACCAACCAATTATCTTGAAGCTACCACGCCTATCGCATTTCAAGCAGAACAAGTTACAAGTGTTATTAAGGACCAAGTTTCAAAGCAAAAAAAAGCGCCGGGCCACGATTTAATTTCCCCCAAAATGATCATCGAATTGCCGAGCTGTGCAGTATATCTTCTCACCATTATTTTCAACAGCATGATGAAATGGGGATATTTTCCTCAACAATGGAGAAAATCGGTCATCAAAATGATCCATAAAGCTGGAAAGGACAAGTCTCAGTCATCATCATATAGACCTATCAGTCTCCTGCCGTGTCTATCAAAGATATTCGAAAAACTGATCCTGAATCGCATCAAACAGCACCTACACACCAACAGTGCAGTTTTCGCGAAAAACATGGAACCGTTGAACAAGTCAACCGAATAACCTCTGAGATACGAAATGCATTTGAAAAACGAGAGTATTGCTCCGCTGTTTTTCTGGATGTCGCCCAAGCCTTCGACCGCGTTTGGCTGGATGGCTTAATTCACAAAATCAAAATATTACTTCCACAGAACATCCATAAAATACTGGAGTCATACCTACAGCAAAGAAGTTTCGCAGTTAGATGCAAAGATTTCCTCTCCGAATACCATCCAATTGAAGCTGGCGTACCCCAAGGGAGCGTGCTTGGACCAACACTGTATATTATATACACAGCAGATATACCGACAAACAGTCGTACAACAATTTCGACATTTGCTGATGATAATGCCATCCTAAGTCGCTCCAAGTGCCCAAAAAGAGCTACAGAACTTTTATCATCTCACCTCGAGGCCATACAAGAATGGCTAGCAGACTGGCGCATACATGTAAACGAGCAAAAGTGCAAACATGTCACCTTTACCCTAAACAAACAAACCTGCCCTCCATTGTCGCTAAACAGCATCAATATTCCACAAGAAACCGAAGTATCATACCTTGGTGTCCATTTGGATAGACGGCTTACTTGGCGTGAGTACATCAAAAAGAAAACAGATCAACTAAAACTAAAAGCTATTAATCTACATTGGCCGTTCACGACTAAAACTGGAGTACAAAGTACTCTTGTACAATGCTGTTCTCAAACCAATTTGGACATATGGCTCTGAATTATGGGGAAACGCTTCCATTAGTAATTTAGAGTTAATCGAGAGAGCTCAATTGAGGATACTGAGAACCATCACTGGGGCAGTGATAATATCCGCGAAGATTTAAATGTGGGATCCGTTAAAGATGATATCGCCAAGGTGAAAGCAAAGTACCAGCTTAAGCTTCGGAACCATCCGAACAGACTTGCACAGAATTTAACTTGTCAGGCTAGCCATACACGACTCCGGCGAAGAGACCTCCCCACCCAGCAATAACAGTTAGGACCGTAAAGAAAAATATTTAATTGTAATTAATTAAATAACTGTATTAGATTAAGATTTTATTACTTATCGTAAGTCTCCTAGAGAGAAGATCCGATAAATAAAGAAAGCTTACAAAAAAAAAAATAATTATTATTTAATTAAATTAAAGACATGTGCATGTGCAGTTTCAGCAGCATACATTTACATCAGAATCGTGTTTATATGCGTGTATGTATCAGAGAACTGCAATGAGTATGTTCGAGTATGTTCGACCACCCTTGCTGAAAATTCAATCAAATCAGATCTTTGCTTGGTTGCAAACGAGCACGAACGAGTTGAGTACTCTCAGCATTTTTCTTATGATCGAACTTGCATGAGCAATCTTTCCAATTTTACGAACAAGCACCGGTCTTGATTGGTTTGTTTTCGAGCACACCAGGCTCGGTCACTTTGCTTATTGCGGTCGGTTCGAACGAGTACCGGCCTTGACTGGCTTGCTTTCGAACAGTTCAGGCTCGGTCACTTCGAGTATTCTGTTCGTTGCGAACGGGTACCAGCCTTGATTGGTTTGCTTTCAAATACTTCAGGCTCGGTCACTTCATTTAAGATGACTGGGTCCTGATCAAGCAAACCAGACATTGCAGAATGAGCGTTTGATCGAACGAGTATAGTGCCGTTATTTTTCGAGTATTGCTTGGGTATTGCGCGAGCTATACTCGGGTAATACTCGACTATATTTATGTATTTGTGCGTGCATGTGTTGTTTGCAATTATGCGCAAACATCTGTATATGTATGTAGGTGTTTTAAATAAAGAGGTACAGAATGAAAAGAAAACATATGTATACATATTTATATATTTATATATTATATTATTTATATTTATTTTTATACTCTGTACATAAAATGTACAAGAGTATATTAGGTTTGCGGAAGCTGAAAATGTAACAGGCAGAAGGAGGCGTGGCAGACCCCACAAAGTATATATATTCTTGATCAGCATGACAAGACGAGTCGATCTAGCCCTGTCTGTCTGTCTGTGCGTCTGTCCGTATGAACACCTGGATCTCAGAGACTATAAGAGATAGAGACACCAAACTTTGCACAAATATACGTTATGTGTGTACGCTGTGCAAGTTTGTTTTATTTTTTGGATTTTCCCCCCTATGGGGGTTTTCCGATTTTCCATTCGTATAATCTCGGCGACTATAAGACCTAGGAACACCAAATTTTTTGTCCAAGATGCCTTATGTGAATACGCAGAAATTGTTTATTTTGGAATTTCCCTCCCTCCCCCCTCTCCCATTCGATTTTCTCTAACTCCCGTAAATCTTGGAATTTCGAACTCAAATTTTGCAAATACCCCCAGTTAGATATTATGTGTCTGTATACCAAGTTTCTATGATAGACCGATTTAACAAGAAGTTATAGCCATAAATATATTTGCTGCTCAATAGATGCGCATAGGCATACATACACTCACACAGACGCAATTGCTATGTAAATGTGCAATTACACACCATTTACGTGAATTCGAATACCGAGAAAGGTAAAATCGACCAAATTTTTTTTTTTTATTTTTTAATTTTTTTTTGTTTTCTATAATTATTGTAAACATATGTACAGAGTATTTCAAAGTCGGGACACCCAACTTTAGCTTTTTTACTTGTTTTAATTTCTATAATTATTTTAAACATATGTACAGAGTATTTCAAAGTCGGGACACCCGACTTTAGCTTTTTTACTTGTTATATTATGATATTTAGCATGATTTTATTTCTTAAAAAAGGAACTCAAATATCTTAAAAAAATTAAATTAATTTAAATTAAAATAAAAATGAAGGTATTTCTTTTCGCTAATAGTTTTGTTGGATTCTTTAATTTATATGCATATACATACTTGCATATAATTTACTAGCAGGTATTGCCCGTCTTAACCCGGCTCAATATAATGTTTCCAATTGTATTTATTTTAACCTATAACCTACCCATATGTTTTCACCTTATAAGTTACCAGTAGGAAGGCATTTAAGGTATTTAAATGAACATTTTCTGTTCTTGACAAAAAATTGTTCAGTAGTCCGTTACATTTTTGTTCTTGCCAAACTATTTCGTTAAACGAACATGACCACTATAACTAATATTTTTTAAAGCTCGTTTTCGCCCCTTTGGATCTAGAATTTTCCAAAAGCCTTTTTTAGTGTGCTCCTACACTATGATGGATACTATGAAAGGATACTTGAGTCCAAATTTCATCTTTTACCGTTTGGGCTGTGCGGTGATCACCAATTAGTCAGGACAAACTGTTTTATATATAGAGACAAGCAGGTATTGCCCGTCTTAACCCGGCTCAATATAATGTTTCCAATTGTATTTATTTTGTGTGTGCATAACCTACCCATATGTTTTCACCTTATAAGTTACCAGTAGGAAGGCATTTAAGGTATTTAAATGAACATTTTCTGTTCTTGACAAAAAATTATTCAGTAGTCCGTTACATTTTTGTTCTTGCCAAACTATTTCTTTAAACGAACATGACCACTATAACTAATATTTTTTTAAACCTCCCCCCTTTGGAGTTAGAATTTTCCAAAAGCCTTTCTTAGTGTGCTCCTACACTATGATGGATACTATGAAAGGATACTTGAGTCCAAATTTCATCTTTTACCGTTTGGGCTGTGCGTTGATCACCAATTAGTCAGGACAAACTGTTTTATATATAGAGATAACGCAACGTTTTAAGATAGACTATGTGCAAAAAAGGGGAATAATTATAAGGGTATATCCTAATTTTAAATTCACATTTGAGTCAATACGGTCACGCACAAACTCGGAATATGAAACACGGCACTCGTGTCAATGCCGTGCAGCGATGAGCCACGATCAAAAAGCACTGACAATTCTCATCTCAATTTGCTAGAGTAAAACTTTCGATAGTTGAAGTCACCGATACCATCAAAATATCGAAGTTTGAATGCAATAAGCAGAATATTTAAATAATAAAATCTAATTATTTATTGAGATCGATAAGAACAAATCATATACATACATACATCTGCCCGCAATGCGAAGCAGAATATGCGTAGCTCCGTTATTCGGTTTCTGCTTTACTATCGCTTACGCAGTCGTTGCTTAGCGACGGTAACTGTAAACTTTTGGCGTTTTGCCTTTGCAATTAACATTAAATGGTCAAAACGAAAGAAGATGAGCGAGCCAACAACTTGAAGTTGTTGTTGTTGTTTTGTATTTACATGCTTCATACATATACAGGCATAGATACATATGCTTGTACATATGTATGTATGCATGGGCACACATAGACACGAACTGTTCCCAACTATTTGATATTTGATATATGGCAAGTAAAAAACATATTGCTATATTTTAATCGTTGAATGCCAATTTGTTGATATAGTTATGTTGATTACATTACCCAAATTTGAAATCGATCGGACAAAATTTATAACACAAACTATTCATTTGAAAAAGTGAATAAATATTAAAACCCCAATAATAAAATTAAATGCGATATATCGAAAATATCGATACTTGTGTTGATATATCGTAATACATGTCGAATACAAATACATCGAAAAACATCGTTTGAGAGTTATTGATTATAATACTGTATTCGATTGTACACTGTACACATACATACATACAAATTTATTTGTATGTGTACTGCAACTGTAAACTTTTGGCATTTTGCGTATGTAATGAACAGGCGTAAATGATCAAAACGAAAGAAGATTTGCGAGCCAATAACTTGAAGTTGTTGTTTTAAAAATTTTGATTTGAAACCATAGAAAACTATTTTTTACAATTAAACAACAGTGTTCGATAGCCCACTGCATACTTGTACATACAAACCTATATACATATGTATATAGGAATGTATGAACGTACATACATACTTATTGATGTACATACATACATATGTACATGCTATACATACAGACGTATGTACGTATGTAATACATATGGTGCTGGCGTAATTCATAATGCGAAATTCTTTCTAAGGGGAGAAATGTCCCCCCTGCCCAACCTGCGTACGCCCTTGTAGTCCGTTGTCCTAAAAACCCCTTATGCCAAATGTACTAAACAAAGAAAAAATAGCATAAAAATGTTTATGTTATAATGTTAATAATTTTTAATTAATTAACATTTCTTGCCTTGTCAGTGGAAGACGAATGTACTTTTGTACATACATATGTATGTATGTATGTACATACATGTGTACAAATGAACATTCACACATTAGTGTCTCACATTTTGCTTTGGCTACTTCAACCGTTTACGCGCAACTACACGAACAGCTGCTTGTATGTATGTATGTGTGTGTGTGTGTATGTATACTTAGTTGTCCCCAACTGTTTGATATTTTGTATTGTTCTACCTGCATTTGTAAAATGCATATTTTAAAAATCGTTAAATGCAAAGTTGTAATTTTAGTTACGTAGATTATATTACCCAAATTTGAAATCGATCTGACAAAATTTATAACACAAACTTTTCATTTGAAAAAATGAATAAATATTAAAACCCCAATAATTCAAGCTCCAACACAAATTTTGAAAAACCGAGTATGCAGTTTTGTTTGTATTCTTTTATAGATTATAAAACCTAAATTTAAAGTTGATCGATTCAAAAATGCAGAATTTTCAAACAAACTTTGGAGCTACTTTTCCCCCCTTTGGAGCTCGAATTTTCCAAAATCCCTTCTTAGTGCGCATCTACACCATGATAGGATACTTGAGCCCAAATTTCAGTTTCCTAGCTTTTACCGTTTGGGCTGTGGGGTGTTGATTGTGTTTCAATTTTTCCACGGAAAACCCCCCTTTTTTCATGCCCCAGGAAAAATGGTGAAAAACCAAGTATACAGTTTTTCTTGTATGCTTTTTGAGAGTATACAAACTAAGTTTGAAGTTAATTGGATGAAAATTGTAGATTTTTCATACAAACGTTGGAGCCCGTTTTCCCCCCTTTGGCGTTCGAATTTTCCAAAACCCCTTCTTAGTGCTCACCTACACCACTGAAGACAACATGTGTCCAATTTTCAGCCTCTTAGCTCTTACCGTTTGGGCTGTGCGTTGATTGCACATAGCTTTTCGTTTACCGAATTTTCCACCGGAAAATCATTATTATTCAGGCCGCAGGAAAAATATTGAAAATCCAAGTATACAGTTGTTTTTGGATTCTTTTTGAGAATATACAAACTAAGTTTGAAGTTAATCGGATAAAAATTGTAGATCTTTCATACAAACGTTGGAGCTCGTTTTCCCCCCTTTGGAGCTCGAGTTTTCCGAAACCCCTTCTTAGTGCTCACTTTCACTATAAGAGGGATCTTGTGTCCAAATTTCAGCTTCCTAGCTCTTACCGTTTGGGCTGTGCGTTGATTGCCAATCAGTCAGTCAGTCAGTCAGTCAGTCAGTCAGTCAGTCAGGACAAACTGTTTTATATATTTAGAGATAACGCAACGTTTTAAGATATAGATAGACTATGTGCAAAAAAGGGGAATAATTATAAGGGTATATCCTAATTTTAAATTCACATTTGAGTCTTTTCGTGCCATATTGAGTCAATACGGTCACGCACATACTCGGAATATGAAACACGGCACTCGTGTCAATGCCGTGCAGCGATGAGCCACGATCAAAAAGCACTGATAATTCTCATCTCAATTTGCTAGAGTAAAACTTTCGATAGTTGAAGCCACCGATACCATCAAAATATCGAAGTTTGAATGTAATAATTAAAATATTTAAATAATAAAATCTAATTATTTATTGAGATCATCATCATAAGAACAAATCATATACATACATACATCTGCCCGCAATGCGAAGCAGAATATGCGTACGTCCGTTTTCGGATTCTGCTGTGCGAGCTGTGCGAGATGTGCGAGCCAACAACTTGAAGTTGTTCTTGTTGTTTTGTATGTACATGCTACATACTATACATATACAGGCATACATACATATGCATGTACATATGTATGTATGCATGGGCACACATAGACACGAACTGTTGCTTGTTGTATGTATGTGTGAGTGCGTGTATGTGATGTCCCCAACTATTTGATATTTGATATATGGCAAGTAAAAAACATATTGCTATATTTTAATCGTTGAATGCCAATTTGTTGATATAGTCATGTTGATTACATTTGAAATCGATCGGACAAAATTTATAACACAAACTATTCATTTGAAAATGTGAATAAATATTAAAAGCCCAATAATAAAATTAAATGCGATATATCGAAAATATCGATACTTGTTGATATATCGTAATACATGTCGAATACAAATACATCGAAAAACATCGTTTGAGAGTTATTGATTATAATACTGTATTCGATACATACATACATACAAATGTACGGTAACTGTAAACTTTTGGCATTTTGCGTATGCAATTAACAGCCGTAAATGATCAAAACGAAAGATTTGCGAGCCAATAACTTATAGTTGTTGTTTTAACTTATAGTTGTTGTTTTAAAAATTTTGATTTGAAACCATAGAACACTATTTATTACAATTAAACCACAGTGTTCGATGGCCCACTGCATACATACAAACCTATCTATCTATGTATATATGTACATATGTATATAAAACAGTTTGTCCTGACTGACTGACTGATTGGTGATCAACGCACAGCCCAAACGGTAAAGGCTAGGAAGCTGAAATTTGGGCTCAAGTATCCTGTCATAAAGTAGGTGCTCACTAAGAAGGGATTTTGGAAAATTCGAGCTCCAAAGGGGGGAAAGCGAGCTCCAAAATTTGTTTGAAAAATCTTCAGTTTTCCACCAATCAACTTTAAATTTGATTTTTATAATCTATAAAAGAATACAAACAAAACTGCATATCGGATTTTCGAAATTTGTGGTGGAGCTTGAATTGGGGTTTTAATATTTATTCACCTATTCAAATGAAAAGTGTGTGTTATAAATTTTTTCCGATCGATTTCAAATTGGTGACTGTAATCTACGTAACTAAATCTACAACTTTGCGTTCAAGGATTTTCAAAATATGCATTTTACAAATGCAGGCAGTTCAAACAATACAAAATATCAAACAGTTGGGGACAACTAAGTATACATACACACACACACACACATACAAGCAGCTGTTCGTGTAGTTACGTGCAAACGATTGAAATAGTCACAGCAAAATGTGAGACACTAATGTGTGAATGTCCATAGATACATATGTATGTGCACATCTATGTATGTACATATGTATCTACATATGTATGTATGTACATTCGTCTTGCACTGACAGAGCAAGAAATGTTAATTAATTGAAAATTATATAACATTTTTAAAAGTAATTTTTTCTTTGTTTAGTGCATTTGGCATTAGTGTTTTCATTAATAACTTTATGCAGCAACAACAAATATCAAATAGTTGGGGACATCACATACACACACTCACACACAACAAGCAACAGTTCGTGTCTATGTGGGTGGTTCTCTACGTACGGTTGAAAAAGTAAAGAGAAACATACATTTGTATGCCTGTGTATGAATATAGCATGTATGTACATTCGTATTAATGTATACATTGGGCAATCGAACACAGTTGTTTGATTGTAAATAAAATAATGCTCTAAAAACAACAACAACTGCAAGTCATTAGCTCGCTCTTCTTCTTTCGTTTTGACCATTTAATGTTAATTGCAAAGGCAAAACGCCAAAAGTTTACAGCTACCGTCGACGACTGTGTAAGCGATAGTAAAGCAGAAACCGAATATCGGAGCTACACATATTCTGCTTCGCATTGCGGGCAGATGTATGTATGTATGTATATGATTTGTTCTTATTGATCTCTATAAATAATTCGATTTTATTATTTAAATATTCTGCTTATTGCATTCAAACTTCGATATTTTGATGGTATCGGTGCCAGTGGTTTTTGATCGTGGCTCATCGCTGCACGGCATTGACACGAATACCGTGTTTCATATTCCGAGTTTGTGCGTGGCCGTATTGACTCAATATGACACGAAAAGACTGTTTTATGTTTATGTTATAATGTTAATAATTTTTAATTAATTAACATGTCTTGCCCTGTCAGTGGAAGACGAATGTACTTTTGTACATATGTATGTATGTATGTATGTATGTACATACATGTGTACAAATGAACATTCACACATTAGTGTCTCACATTTTGCTTTAGCTACTTCAACCGTTTGCACGCAACTACACGAACAGCTGCTTGTATGTATGTATGTGTGTGTGTGTATGTATACTTAGTTGTCCCCAACTGTTTGATATTTTGTATTGTTTGTTCTGCCTGCTTTTGTAAAATGCATATTTTGAAAATCCTTGAATGCAAAGTTGTAATTTTAGTTACGTAGATTACCCAAATTTGAAATCGATCGGAAAAAATTTATAACACAAACTTTTCATTTGAAAAAATGAATAAATATTAAAACCCCAATAATTCAAGCTCCAACGCAAATGCGAAAAACCGAGTATGCAGTTTTGTTTGTATTCTTTTATAGATTATAAAAACCAAATTTAAAGTGGATCGATTCAGAAATGCAGAATTTTCAAACCAACTTTGGACCTCGACTTCCCCCCTTTGGAGCTCGAATTTTCCAAAACCCCTTCTTAGTGAGCACCTACATTATGACAGGATACTTGAGCCTAAATTTCAGTTACCTTACTGTTACCGTTTGGGCTGTGGGGTGTTGATTATGTTTCAATTTTTCCACGGAAAACCCAAACAAATTGCATCTTGCATAGGGCAAGGTAATTATTATAACATCGTGAATTAAGAAGAACAAAATTCGATTTCGCTATAGAGTATTTATAGAAGTCAAGAGATAGGCCCGACTGCTTATACTTTTTAAAACACCTATATTTAACATTTTTTAAGTTGGAAAGTCTTGATGAAAACCAAGGAGGTTTTGAAGTTAGGAAGCTGAAATCTGGCCACAAGATCCCTCTTATAGTGAAAGTGAGCACTAAGAAGCGGTTTCGGAAAACTCGAGCTCCAAAGGGGGGGAAACGAGCTCCAACGTTTGTATGAAAAATCTAAAATTTATCCGATTAACTTCAAACTTAGTTTGTATACTCTCACAAAAAAATACAAGAAAAACTGTATACTTGGTTTTTCACCATTTTTCCTGGGGCATGAAAAAGGGGGGGTTTGTTCATTTTTTCTGATCCACCTCCCCACTCCCCCCTATTAACGATTTTCTATAACTCCCGTAATTCTTGGAATTTTAAAATTTGGTAGACACATCCAGTTAGTAATTATATATCCGTATACCAAGTTTCATTATGATAGGTTGATCAGAAAGAAAGTTATAGCCATATAACCATATAACATACATATGTACAAGTACACAAACACGCATAAGGCACGATTCTGATGTAAATGTAAATGTATGTATGCATGCATGGAATATTTAATTTAGGTTATTAATTAAATTAATTTAGTTAGTTCTCTGTTTTTAGATCATCTACGCCTTTTAAAATTTTTTAAAATTAATTGCAAAGACAAAATGCCAAAAGTTTACAGTTGCCGTCGCTAGGCAACGACTGAGTAAGCGATAGTAAAGCAGTAACCGAATAACGGAGCTACGCATATTCTGCTTCGCATTGCGGGCAGTATGTACATATATGAATTGTTCTAATTGATCTCAATAAATTATAAGATTTTATTATTTAGTATTTAGATATTCTGTTCAAGGCATTCAAAAAAAAAAAATTAATTTAGTTAATTATATTCAACACATGCATACATACATAAGTGTTTATGTAATAGAATAAATACGAGCTTAAAAATATATTATATTATTATGAACACTATGGTCATGTGTGTGTACGTTTAACGAAATATTTTGGCAAGAACAAAAATGTAACGGACTACTGAACAATTTTTTGTCAAGAACAGAAAATGTTCATTTAAATACCTTAAATGCCTTACTACTGGTAACTAATAAGGTGAATGCATATGAGTAAGTCATGCACACACAAAATAAATACAATTTGAAACAATTTATTGAGCCGGGTTAAAATGGGCAATACCTGCTAGTATTAAATATTTAGTGGATGTTATGTAGGAAATGTATTTCAAATCCTTCTAAAATATTTATAAACATATTTAATTTAAGTAAAACATTTGTGGAATGTGAGTTTAAAGACAGGGGAACTCCACATTTTTCCCACTCTTAAGAGAATCCTGTGCACTTGGGGTATACACGTATAAATTAGACGCAAATTCTTCTTTCAGTCCAAATAGGCCAATGGCCAAACTGAGTAACATTTTATTTGGAATTTATTGTGTGGCACCTTTATGTCTTTTTATACCCTGTACCTGTAGGGTAAAAAGGTTTGTGCAAAGTGTGTAACAGCCAGGAGGAAGCATCTAAATTATATATATTCTGAAGCATGGCGAGAAAAATTGATCTAGACATGTCCTGGATTTCGGAAACGGTTGAGTTCACATTCACCCAACTTGGTATGACGTTCCTTGTACCTAGTCTATACGAGTTTATTTTATATTCCTCTTTGTGTAGATTAGAGCGTTCTTTTCCGACCATCGCAATAGTTTCATTTTTTGTAAGCATTTCTGCTACATCAAGTCTGAATTCTGCTGAGAATAGGAGTTTGTCAGGTGATCCATTGGACCTATTAGCTCGTTGGTAAAGTAGTTACGTAATAATCATGGCTATGTCCAATAGGTGGTAAAAAAACTGAATCTTGCCAATGAGAACTTCCTACTAAAATCTTGTGTCTAATAATTATACTGTCAATTAAGTCAACGCTAAGATCCATTGTCTGCAAGGTGTTTTGAACAAAGGTATTGACATGATATAATTGTCGAAATACAGGCGAAAATCTTGACCGTGACAAACCTATAATTACTCATTTTTTATATCCACATTTATTTACACTCATGGGCGTAGACAGAATTTAGTGCAGGGGGGGACTTTTGGGGCCGATTTTTTACTATACAAAATATTTGCACTATACAAAAAACACATGAAAAATATGGAAAAATGAAATTCAAAGTAATTAAAATTTGAAATTTCGAATGCAATAAAATGTAAAAAAAACTTACTAAAAAACAAGATAGAACGCTACAGTCGAGCAAGCCCGACAGTAAAATAGCCTGTATTCTCCACAAAAAAGAAAAATTAAAAAAAAAAGTATTAAAAAAATTAAATTATTTAAAAAAAATTAAATTAATTTATTAAATTAATGAAGACAAGAGAGAACGCTACAGTCGAGCACACCCGACAGTGTAATACCTTGTACCCAGGTAAACTTCCGTCACTGAGTTATATGCGCCCAAAGCAGCAGAAAAAAGACGAAGAAGAAGAAGGGGGGGGTTGTACTGGCGAGAATTTGTTTCGCTAATAACTTTTCTTAGAATTGACAGAATTAACAACAGGTAGCATTTGAAATGTGGACGTTATTGGCGAAATTCTGTAGAGTGGAAAGGGGGGGAAATTAAAAAATAAACTCGACCTTTCTCGGACCTAGGAGAATCTGGATGCCAACTTTGGTTATTCTAGCTTTCATAGTTTCGGAGATCCTTGCGTTCATCCAGACGGACGGTCGGACGGATGGACATGTCTAGATCGATTTCTCTCGTCATGGTGATTCAGAATATATATACTTTATGGGGTCGGAGATGCTTCCTTCTGCATGTTACATTCTTTGCACAAACCTAATATACCCTTTTTACCCTTTTTACAGGGTATAAAAAGTAAAAAAAAAAAATGAAGACTGCGATAGTTTCATTATTTTATCAGGTAAGGCGGTGTTCATCAGGAATTGAAGCTGCTTTTCATTCAAAATTAAATTATTTTGCGTAATAGATTACTTAAAATTTGCATCGCCTGGCATGAAGATCGATCAGAGTCCAACATCTGTGACATCTATGATAGGGTTACTTCTACCATTCACGTCCAACTCATTTGGACGTTCAACATAACTCCCGGTTTTCCGTTTTACTAACTTTGTTATCCTCTGGTAAGTAATCACATTCATCATCTGCAGAAAAATCGAGGTCGTCCTCGCTTTCTAAGCCTTTTCACTGATATTATTTCTAATTGAAAAGCACAGTTGGATAACATCTTACATACAATGACCAAGACGTGGCATACTATATATAACATAAAACAGATAGGATAGAAAAATAGTTTTAGAGCTAAACACAACAAAATACAAAGAACTTGTGCAATCAGTGCAGATATGAATCACATCCAATGAAACCCACTAAAGCAATTTGATGTACATTTGCAGCATAGGACAAATCCTAAATTGCGGCTACTACACAGTAATGAACACATAAATGCTGTCGAACAACTACAGCTATAATATAAGTCTTCTAAGTTATTTAAAATTTCGAAACGGCGCCCTGGCGACCGTCACAGGGTGTCGTTACTAAATAAGGACGGAGAGGATGGCGTAAGAAGGAATAGTAATAAGGGAAAAATGTAAAATGAGTTGTAAAGTTTAAGTTGTAGTACAAATTCTGCCAATTTGCACGGGAAGCGGCACATCAATAAAGATAATACGAATAAACACAGCCACCAAGCGTTTCCTAAACATTATTTCGGGGTTCCAGAAATAAAACATTTATCTGAGTAACTCTGGCTGGTGAGTATAACCGGGACAGCGTTGCAAGTGGCGCCCGAGCAGGGACCCTGGAATAAAGTGACGTCAAACACGACTGCGACCACGCGGTGAGTTGGAAACATAAGGCGAGAGGTATTGCCTCGTGGTGGTACGGACGAGTTAGGTGCGAGCGTTAAGGAAGGAGGAGCTAAAGGCGCCAACCCAAACGGTAGCCTCAGCCACGGAAGCGCCCATCGCGACGACAACGCGGGCGTCAGATACCACAGCACCAGCTGGGGCTGCGCCAGTGCCCGTACCCGTTGCCACCACCCACACTGCAGACACGCCATCGGTAACAGCTGAGCCAACTTGGGCTCAGGTGGCGGACCTGCTGTTGGTGTGTCGTCAGTGGCAACACACCCAATCCGCGTGAAAGACAACAGGCCCATCATTTTTAAAATTTGTAAAACTTTTACCGAAACGTTTCAATTGATGTAACAAGTTTATGGCGATGATTGCCTATCCCGTAGCAGAGTGCACGAGTGGTTTCAACGTTTTCAAAGTGGTCGTGAGGACATAAATGACGATCAACATGTGGGCCAATCAAAATTCGTGATCACAGAAAATTCCATTGAAACTGTGCGTGAATTCATCAAAAATCAGCCGAAATCATCATTGAAATTGATGGAAATAGAATTGAAAATCTCTAAAACATCGATTTATCGCATTTGTGTGCACGGGTTGTTCCGCACAAATTGACTGACGACCAAAAATTGCTCAGACGATCGACACTTGTGACCGATTATTTGACCAAAAATCACATTTTAACCATCAACCACTCCTAGGATCCTACCTTTTCGGAAAAATGCATTTGCCCTTGAAAGGAAAGCGTTATGCAGACGTAGAGGCCATTTAAAAGGCTTGCACCGGCATACTGGCGACCATACCGGCCAACGAGCTAAAACACTGTATTGAAGCAGAAGGAGACTATTTTGAATAAAATAAATTGATTTTGCCGAAAGAACCATTTGTTCTGTTTTTTTTTTCAAGTCCTCTTTACTTTGGAACACTCCTTGTATTTATGTAATAGAACTCAACGCGTATTATATCAAAATGCACTGTCCAAAGTCGTTAACGTCTGGCGCATCTCTGGCGTGCCCCAAGTTCTTGATCCCTTGTGGTTTGTCCTTTCTATAAATAACTTGCCGCAGGTAGTATCCTTTTCAAATATCCTGATGTATACCGACGACATACATCTGTCGCTTAACCTTTCTAAATGCAACTCTATGGCCTTCCACCGCTCTGCTGCCCATTTTGGTTCCTATACTCTTGGGAATTCTACTTTAAATCGAATAAACACAGAATCTGTCCAAAAACAACTACAAGTATTACTGTTTGCTCATCGGAGTCTAAATAGGAGTCACAGCCGCATGCCTTCATATAGATCTAGATCAAAAGTAATAGACCTACCATCATTACATCACCGTAGAATTTATTCAGGAGTCACCCTCCTCCACAAACTTCTTTCTGGTGATATAGACTCCCCTTTCCTTCTTAGCATCGTAGACTTGGTAGTTACCTTGAGACTTACTCATGCATTTCTACTCTTCGATTTCCTATTTGTAGATCTAACTTTAATTTACTTCGTGTGTTCTAATTATAATCTTTTTTCACACAACATATCCTTTGAACACTCCATTAAGACTTTCATTCATTATAACTTATTCATTATACTTGTTTAAATTTTATTTTAAGTTGTACTATTTAATATACTGAATTCTTATGTATATTTATAAGATTTTTATACTCTGTACATGAAATGTACAGAAGTATATTAGGTTTGCGGGAGCTGAAAAATGTAACAGGCAGAAGGAGGCGTGGCAGACCCCACAAAGTATATATATTCTTGATCAGCATGACGAGACGAGTCGATCTAGCCCTGTCTGTCTGTCTGTCTGTCTGTCCGTCTGTCCGACTGTCCGTCTGTCCGTCCGTATGAACACCTGGATCTCAGAGACTATAAGAGATAGAGACACCAAATTTTGCACAAAGATGCCTTATGTGTGTATTCTATACGAGTTTGTTTTATTTTTTGGATTTTCCCCCCCACTTCCCCCCTATGGGGGTTTTCCCGATTTTCCATTCGTATAATCGCCTATATCTCGGAGACCATAAGACCTAGGAACACCAAATTTTAGTCCAAGATGCCTTGTGTGAATACGCAGAAAATGTATATTTTGGAATCCCCCTCCCTCCCCCCTCTCCTTCGCAAATGCGATTTTCTCTAACTCCCGTAATTCTTGGAATTTCGAACTAAAATTTTGCAAATACCCCCAGTTAGTAATTATGTGTCCGTATGCCAAGTTTCACTATGATAGACCGATTTACCAAGAAGTTATAGCCATAAATATATTTGCTGCTCAAGCGCTGCCCGCGGCTGTTGTTGATGTTGCTGTTTGGTTGACTGCGAAAATGCTTACACAGACACGAATAGATGCGCAAGGGCATACATACACTCACACAGACGCAATTGCTATGTAAATGTGCAATTATACACCCTTTACGTGAGTTCGAATACCGAGAAAGGTAAAATCGATCAAAATTTTTTTATACCCTGTACCCGTAGGGTAAAAAGGGTATATTAGGTTTGTGCAAAGTATGTAACATATAGAAGGAAGCATCTCCGACCCCATAAAGTATATATATTCTTGATCAGCATGACGAGAGAAATCGATCTAGACATGTCCGTCCGTCTGTCCGTCCGTCTGTCCGTCCGTCTGGATGAACGCGAGGATCTCAGAAACTATAAAAGCTAGAATAACCAAAGTTGGCATCCAAATTCTCCTAGGTCCGAGTAAGGACGAGTTTATGTTTTTTTTTTTAATTTTCCCCCCCTTCCCCCGCTACAGAATTTCGTCAATAGCGTCCACATTTCAAATGCTACCTAAACCAAACTTTGCACACATAATTTATATATAATTGTCTACTGTTGTATAAAATTTTATTCAATTCGGTCAGTTCTAAGAAAAGTTTTTAGCAAAACAAATCCTCGCCAGTACAACCCCCAAACTGCAGCAGCAAGTTCGCTCTTCTTCTTCCTCTTTTTGCTGCTGCTATGGGCGCATATAACTCAGTGACGGAAGTTTACCTGGGTACAGGGTATTACACTGTCGGGCTTGCTCGACTGTAGCGTTCTCTCTTGTTTTTTTTTTAATTTTCTTAATTTTTTTTATTTTCTATAATTATTGTAAACATATGTACAGAGTATTTCAAAGTCGGGACACCCGACTTTAGCTTTTTTACTTGTTTTATTATATGAAAGAATTCAAAATAGGCACAAAATAGGGGGTTTTCCCGTGGAAAAACTGAAACACAATCAACACTCCACAGCCCAAGCGGTAAGAGCTAGGAAGTTGAAATTTGAGCCCAAGTATCCTTTCATAGTGTAGGTGAAAGGGTTTTAGTATATTCGAGCTCCAAGTGGAGGAAAAATGCGCATTTTTCCAATGAACTTTAAAATTGGTTTTTATAATCTACAAAGGAATACAAAAAAAAATCATACTCGGTTTTTGGATTTTTTTTTTATACTCTGTACATGAAATGTACAAGAGTATATTAGGTTTGCGGGAGCTGAAAAATGTAACAGGCAGAAGGAGGCGTGGCAGACCCCACAAAGTATATATATTCTTGATCAGCATGACGAGACGAGTCGATCTAGCCCTGTCTGTCTGTCTGTCCGTCTGTCCGTCCGTATGAACACCTGGATCTCAGAGACTATAAGAGATAGAGACACCAAATTTTGCACGAAGATGCGTTATGTGTGTATTCTATACGAGTATGTTTTATTTTTTTGATTTTCCCCCCCACTTCCCCCCTATGGGGGTTTTCCCGATTTTCCATTCGTATAATCGCCTATATCTCGGAGACTATAAGACCTAGGAACACCAAATTTTAGTCCCAGATGCCTTATGTGAATACGCAGAAAATGTATATTTTGGAATTCCCCTCCCTCCCCCCTCTACCCCGCAAATCGTAACTCCCGTAATTCTTGGAATTTCGAACTAAAATTTTGGAAATACCCCCAGTTAGTTATTATGTGTCCGTATGCCAAATTTCATTATGATAGACCGATTTACCAAGAAGTTATAGCCATAAATATATTTGCTGATGCAGCGCTGCTGCAGCGCTGCTCAAGCGCTGCCCGCGGCTGTTGTTGATGTTGCTGTTTGGTTGACTGCGAAAATGCTTACACAGACACGAATAGATGCGCAAGGGCATACATACACTCACACAGACGCAATTGCTATGTAAATGTGCAATTATACACCCTTTACGTGAGTTCGAATACCGAGAGAGGTAAAATCGATCAAATTTTTTTTTTTATTTTCTTAATTTTTTTATTTTCTATAATTATTGTAAACATATGTACAGAGTATTTCAAAGTCGGGACACCCGACTTTAGCTTTTTTACTTGTTTTTAAATAAAAAGTTTTTGTTAAAGATTTTCCCCGATCCATTTCAAATTTGGGAAATACAAAGTACGTAATTAAATCTACAACTTTGCAGTCAACGATTTTTAAAATATTGAAATAAGATTTTGGCTTTACAAATGCAGGCAGAACAAACAATATAAAATATCAAACAGTTGGGAAAACTAAGTATACATTCACACACACACACACATACAAGCAGATGTTCGTGTAGTTGCGTGCAACTGATTGGAATAGCCAAAGCAAAATGTACACATGTAAGTACATATGTATGACCCTGTCAGTGAACAGGGAAAGATACAACTATTTTAATTGATTAAAAACAATTTAACATTTTCAAAAGTAATTTTTTCTTTGTTTAGTACATTTGGCATTAGGGTTTTCATTAACAACTTTTTTTTCGTTATTATACTCTGTACATGAAATGTACAAGAGTATATTAGGTTTTGCGGGAGGTGAAAAATGTAACAGGCAGAAGAAGGCGTGGCAGACCTTACAAAGTATATATATTCTTGATCAGCATGACAATGGGCCTAGATGACTACCTTGAGGTACACCCGAAGTAACACGAACAGGTTGAGAGATATGCGATCTGAGTAGTACTCTCTGGGTCCTATTTTTAAGACAGGACGAAATCCAAAGCAAAAAATTTGAAGGAAACCCAATACGATCAAGCTTCAACAGGAGTAAGTCGTGATTCACTGAATCAGCCTAACTGAAGTCAGTATAAATAACATCAGTTTGCATTTTAGCTGATTCACTGAATCAGCCTTACTGAAGCCAGTATAAATAACATCAGTTTACATTTTAGCTAGGAATGCATCATTTATCAATGATGTAAATTCCAGAAAATTTGATGTCAACGATAGCCGAATCATTGCTTGCATTTTCACTATGAAGAAAAAAAGAAGAAGGCAGAGCTGACGACTTACGTTTGCAGTTCACAAAATTGTAAAACTGCTTAGGGTCTTGAAAAACTTAAGCTTTACAGCGCTTAAGATACACAGTGTAACACTGAGAATTGAGAAGAAGGAAGTTTGATTTGGCTATAGAGTATTTTGAAAAGTCCAAACAAGATCCAGTTTGTAGAGTATTTTGAAAAGTCCAAACAAGATCCAGTTTGCTTGAACTTTTTAAAATACCTAGATTTCCTATTCTTTAAAGTGGAAAGTTGCCAATTAAACCAAGAAGGCTTAATTGAAGAAGATGGTACAACGCTATAGGGAATGCAGACATCGAAAAGGGAGAAAATGGTCTCATAGAAAAAAGTAGACGCGATTTCAATGTCAACGGATTCGTATGGAAATGACCAATCAGTTTCTGATATTAATCTGTTGAGCTTATTAAAATCGCCTTTCCGAAAACAATGGCGTGAACTTTTATGAGTCAATGAGGGAGAGACTTTAGCTTCGTATTGAGAAATCGAGATTTCAATAGTAGGGTGATACGGATCTTCGGGAATAGATAGAGGTGAAGAGCTAGAGATTACAGCATCTGTGCCTTCGTTTACAAAAATAAGGTCAATCAGTCTATTTAGGTTAATAAAAATTGAATTAATTTGAACCAAAGACAATTCAAAGAGAGAATCAAGAAAGTCATGATGTGATGAGGGAATAAGGTGATTAGAGCCATTGAAAAAAGCCCTGGGAATATTTGGCAGATTGAAATCACCATCATTATCCCGTAAAGAGAGAAGAAGAGACTTCGCTGATAAAATTTATATGGTGCATATAAACAGATCAGCAGAAGGAGGAATATAAGAGCAAGTGATAAATACAGCATGTGAAAGTAGAATTACATAAACAAGTTCTGATCGAAGGGTGGATTTGACTGCGATCAGTACACCACCACCACAACGATTTGGGCGATCACGCCTATAAATGGTAAAGATATTTGACAGAATTTCATAATCAAAAACAGAGTCATTTAACCATGTTTCCGAAAATGAAATAATGTCAGATTCGAAAGCTATGCTGTCTTTAAATAAGTTTTTAAGCTTAGATAAAAGACCTCCAACATTTTGGTAATGTAGAGTAAGCGGAACGTGAACAGGAGCTGGTAGAGTTCTTTTTCTTTGTTTGAACTCATGAACAATCATATGAGGAGGCCAAAATTTAGGGTCACAAATAATGGGTTTAACGGAGACGCTAATTTTGAACGACGCTATTTAGCGAGGTTCAGAAAAATTCAATTTAGAAATTGAAACACTAGCAAAAGTTTTGCTAGCTATATAAGTTGTAATGGATTCGCAAGTCGTATCAGCGGATAACCTCGATACAAACACTTGTTTCTGAGGGGCCACGACATTAAGAGTAGGAGGATTGGGAGTAGTAGCTGCAACCTCCGCCACTTTAGACGGTAAGTCTGAAACGCATGCGGACCTTTTTGAAGCAGTACTCAAGACTGCTTTTTGATTGCGTCGATGAAACTTCAATTGGAGAAGGCAGGGGGGAGCCATCAAATATATTAGGGGAAGCTGACTGAGATAGAACTGGAAAACAAATATCATAATGAGAAGTTGCTTGGAGGATCAAATGTGGCAAGGTTGAGCCAGGTTGCTGGAGACTCAAATTTATACTTGCTTAGCAAGTCAACACCCAAATCGAAATCGCTGGCAAGTTTTTTTGAAATCTTGTGCAATTTTACAAATTGGTTTTTTCACGCTGTTATACATACGTGAAAAGTCAAATTGCATATCAATACAAACCGGGCATGACCATTGCAAGCCGCCGCAACCATTTTTGGCCTTATCGTGGTCACGACCGATAAGCCCTGCACACTTAATATGCATCATCTTGTCACACAACTAGCAGCTAATATACTGCGGTTGAGCAACATCATAAGCATCCTTAATAGTGCAAAACAAATATTAAATTCGCACTGTGGCTAAAAACGGTGTAAAGTACAAGATAAACAGACAGACTTGCTGGCAGCAGCAAAAGCAAAAGCTCTAGCACAAGATATGTTAGAGAGCGAAACACAACAAAGTGCGTAGGCGCGATGAACAAAAAGAATAAAGCACAAGCAAACACACACACTCACTTGTGTTAAAGAAAGGGAGCACGAAAACGAACGTAGAAAAAAAGTGCACAAGCATCAAAAACAGCCGTGACGCTGCTTAATTAAAATGAATATAAAACACAAAAGTGTAGTGCACAACTGATAACACAAAACACAAAGCTCGGGCTTACCGCTTAGGCAACAATTTTCTACAAATTAGGCTGATATAAGGCAAGATTCATCGGGAAAAATAATAAAGTTAAGGAGCGCACAAAAAACACGACTGACTCTCTCAACAGAACTTCTTCTTCTTTGCTGCTCAAGCACTGCCCGCAGCTGTTGTTGATGGTGGTGCTTTAGTTGACTGCAAACATGCTTACACAGACAAAAATATACGAATAGACATACATACATTCACATAGACGCAATTGCTTTGTAAATGTGCAATTACAAGTATACACCCTTTACGTGAATACCGAGAGAGGTAAAATCGATCAATATTTTTTTTTAATTCTCTTAATTTTTTTAATTTTTATAATTGTTGTGACCATATGTACAGAGAATTTAAAAGTCGGGACACCCGGCTTCAGCTTTTTTACTTGTTTTTCATACGATATGTTGTAATATTTTTTTTTTATAGTCTCCAAATTTGTAGTACATACAAGTACAACATAACTAGAGCCACTAAAAATATACTCTGTACATGAAATGTACAAGAGTATATTAGGTTTTGCGGGAGGTGAAAAATGTAACAGGCAGAAGAAGGCGTGGCAGACCTTACAAAGTATATATATTCTTGATCAGCATGACAATGGGCCTAGATGACTACCTTGAGGTACACCCGAAGTAACACGAACAGGTTGAGAGATATGCGATCTGAGTAGTACTCTCTGGGTCCTATTTTTAAGACAGGACGAAATCCAAAGCAAAAAATTTGAAGGAAACCCAATACGATCAAGCTTCAACAGGAGTAAGTCGTGATTCACTGAATCAGCCTAACTGAAGTCAGTATAAATAACATCAGTTTGCATTTTAGCTGATTCACTGAATCAGCCTTACTGAAGCCAGTATAAATAACATCAGTTTACATTTTAGCTAGGAATGCATCATTTATCAATGATGTAAATTCCAGAAAATTTGATGTCAACGATAGCCGAATCATTGCTTGCATTTTCACTATGAAGAAAAAAAGAAGAAGGCAGAGCTGACGACTTACGTTTGCAGTTCACAAAATTGTAAAACTGCTTAGGGTCTTGAAAAACTTAAGCTTTACAGCGCTTAAGATACACAGTGTAACACTGAGAATTGAGAAGAAGGAAGTTTGATTTGGCTATAGAGTATTTTGAAAAGTCCAAACAAGATCCAGTTTGTAGAGTATTTTGAAAAGTCCAAACAAGATCCAGTTTGCTTGAACTTTTTAAAATACCTAGATTTCCTATTCTTTAAAGTGGAAAGTTGCCAATTAAACCAAGAAGGCTTAATTGAAGAAGATGGTACAACGCTATAGGGAATGCAGACATCGAAAAGGGAGAAAATGGTCTCATAGAAAAAAGTAGACGCGATTTCAATGTCAACGGATTCGTATGGAAATGACCAATCAGTTTCTGATATTAATCTGTTGAGCTTATTAAAATCGCCTTTCCGAAAACAATGGCGTGAACTTTTATGAGTCAATGAGGGAGAGACTTTAGCTTCGTATTGAGAAATCGAGATTTCAATAGTAGGGTGATACGGATCTTCGGGAATAGATAGAGGTGAAGAGCTAGAGATTACAGCATCTGTGCCTTCGTTTACAAAAATAAGGTCAATCAGTCTATTTAGGTTAATAAAAATTGAATTAATTTGAACCAAAGACAATTCAAAGAGAGAATCAAGAAAGTCATGATGTGATGAGGGAATAAGGTGATTAGAGCCATTGAAAAAAGCCCTGGGAATATTTGGCAGATTGAAATCACCATCATTATCCCGTAAAGAGAGAAGAAGAGACTTCGCTGATAAAATTTATATGGTGCATATAAACAGATCAGCAGAAGGAGGAATATAAGAGCAAGTGATAAATACAGCATGTGAAAGTAGAATTACATAAACAAGTTCTGATCGAAGGGTGGATTTGACTGCGATCAGTACACCACCACCACAACGATTTGGGCGATCACGCCTATAAATGGTAAAGATATTTGACAGAATTTCATAATCAAAAACAGAGTCATTTAACCATGTTTCCGAAAATGAAATAATGTCAGATTCGAAAGCTATGCTGTCTTTAAATAAGTTTTTAAGCTTAGATAAAAGACCTCCAACATTTTGGTAATGTAGAGTAAGCGGAACGTGAACAGGAGCTGGTAGAGTTCTTTTTCTTTGTTTGAACTCATGAACAATCATATGAGGAGGCCAAAATTTAGGGTCACAAATAATGGGTTTAACGGAGACGCTAATTTTGAACGACGCTATTTAGCGAGGTTCAGAAAAATTCAATTTAGAAATTGAAACACTAGCAAAAGTTTTGCTAGCTATATAAGTTGTAATGGATTCGCAAGTCGTATCAGCGGATAACCTCGATACAAACACTTGTTTCTGAGGGGCCACGACATTAAGAGTAGGAGGATTGGGAGTAGTAGCTGCAACCTCCGCCACTTTAGACGGTAAGTCTGAAACGCATGCGGACCTTTTTGAAGCAGTACTCAAGACTGCTTTTTGATTGCGTCGATGAAACTTCAATTGGAGAAGGCAGGGGGGAGCCATCAAATATATTAGGGGAAGCTGACTGAGATAGAACTGGAAAACAAATATCATAATGAGAAGTTGCTTGGAGGATCAAATGTGGCAAGGTTGAGCCAGGTTGCTGGAGACTCAAATTTATACTTGCTTAGCAAGTCAACACCCAAATCGAAATCGCTGGCAAGTTTTTTTGAAATCTTGTGCAATTTTACAAATTGGTTTTTTCACGCTGTTATACATACGTGAAAAGTCAAATTGCATATCAATACAAACCGGGCATGACCATTGCAAGCCGCCGCAACCATTTTTGGCCTTATCGTGGTCACGACCGATAAGCCCTGCACACTTAATATGCATCATCTTGTCACACAACTAGCAGCTAATATACTGCGGTTGAGCAACATCATAAGCATCCTTAATAGTGCAAAACAAATATTAAATTCGCACTGTGGCTAAAAACGGTGTAAAGTACAAGATAAACAGACAGACTTGCTGGCAGCAGCAAAAGCAAAAGCTCTAGCACAAGATATGTTAGAGAGCGAAACACAACAAAGTGCGTAGGCGCGATGAACAAAAAGAATAAAGCACAAGCAAACACACACACTCACTTGTGTTAAAGAAAGGGAGCACGAAAACGAACGTAGAAAAAAAGTGCACAAGCATCAAAAACAGCCGTGACGCTGCTTAATTAAAATGAATATAAAACACAAAAGTGTAGTGCACAACTGATAACACAAAACACAAAGCTCGGGCTTACCGCTTAGGCAACAATTTTCTACAAATTAGGCTGATATAAGGCAAGATTCATCGGGAAAAATAATAAAGTTAAGGAGCGCACAAAAAACACGACTGACTCTCTCAACAGAACTTCTTCTTCTTTGCTGCTCAAGCACTGCCCGCAGCTGTTGTTGATGGTGGTGCTTTAGTTGACTGCAAACATGCTTACACAGACAAAAATATACGAATAGACATACATACATTCACATAGACGCAATTGCTTTGTAAATGTGCAATTACAAGTATACACCCTTTACGTGAATACCGAGAGAGGTAAAATCGATCAATATTTTTTTTTAATTCTCTTAATTTTTTTAATTTTTATAATTGTTGTGACCATATGTACAGAGAATTTAAAAGTCGGGACACCCGGCTTCAGCTTTTTTACTTGTTTTTCATACGATATGTTGTAATATTTTTTTTTTATAGTCTCCAAATTTGTAGTACATACAAGTACAACATAACTAGAGCCACTAAAAATAACACAAAAATTAACGAACACTTTATGAAAACGGACTACAAGGGCGTAGGCAAGGGGCCAGGAGGCCGTTGCCTCTAGAAAAAATTTCGCTGTATGAAGTCGATCACACATTTATTATTATGGCGCAATATTTCGCCTTAAAAGGAACTGAGTTAAATTTGTTGAAGTTTTTATAGCCTGTACCCAAAGGGTGAAAGGCTATACTAGTTTTGTGCGCATGTATGTAACACACAGAAGGAGGCGTGGCAGATCCCACAAAGTATATATATTCTTGATCAGGGTGACAAGCCGAGTCGATATAGCCATGTCCGCCCGTCCGTCTGTCCGTCCGTCCGTCTGTATGAGCGCAAGGATCTCAGAAGGTATAAGAGCTAGAATTACCAAACTTGGTATCCAGGTTCCCTAAGCCCTAGCAGGTCAAGATTGTTTTTTTATTTTGATGCACCCCCCACTGCCCCGCAATTCGTGTTTTTTCTTATAACTTCCGTAATTCTTGCAATTTTGGTAGTTACATCCAGTTAGAGCTTATGTGTCCGTGTGCCAAGTTTCATCATGATAGGTCAATTCTGAAGAAAGTTATAGCCATAAGTAAAATCGCTGCTCATGCGCTGCCTGCAGCTCTGTCGGCAGCGCTGCCCGCAGATGTTGTTGATGTTGCTGCTTTGGTTCAACTTTGTGCTGCATACATACACGCATATAAACACGCATAGGTACGTGATGTAAATGTTTCTGTTAAAACTGAACATAAACATGTATTCTAATTTAATTTAATTAATTAATTTATTTTTTTTAATAATTTAATTTTTTTAATTTTTTTTTTTAATTTTTCTTTTTTGTGGAGAGTACAGGCTATTTTACTGTGGGGCTTGCTCGACTGTAGCGTTCTATCTTGTTTTATTAATCATATGTGTGTCCAGCTAAAGCTGGAAACTTGCCGGTATGGCAAAAGCGAGGGTCCAGAGTTTGTTCACTTCCAAGTGAAGTGAGTATATCACAAATGGCAGACTGTTTTTGGCTCGCACTGGGATTTATTAAATTTACAAAGAAAAGCGAACTGCACAGTCTGATCTTCAAATTCTAAGTGAGTTTATTACATCGCTTATGCTCGCGAGAGATAGAGCCAGAGAGCAACATACATATGTAAGTAAAGCTTACAGCTGTACAGACAGCGCCTAACAATTACGTATATGTGCAAACAGTTCATTTTTGTTTACTTAAATCTAAACTTCAAAACATTCTTAATATCTAATTGAATTTAATTCTCTTAAACTACGAAGTGAAATGTACGAAGTGGCATAAGCTATTATTTAAACGCATCGCGCATTATTCAACAAAAATTTTAATTTTTTGGTCCCTCTTCGGAAAATGCTCCGTACGCCCTTGACGGACTACACATACATGGTTCCCTTCGTACGGTTAAAACAGTAAAGAGAAACAAAACAAAACCCATGCATTCATATGTACATATGTATTTATGTACACACATATAGTATGTATACATATCTCTCTATATATAAAACAGTTTGTCCTGACTGACTGACCGACTGACTGACTGATTGGCAATCAACGCACAGCCCAAACGGTAAGAGCTAGGAAGCTGAAATTTGGACACAAGATCCCTCTTATAGTGAAAGTGAGCACTAAGAAGGGGTTTCGGAAAATTCGAACGCCAAAGGGGGGAAAACGGGCTCCAACTTTTGTATGAAAAATCTACAATTTTCATCCAATTAACTTCAAACTTAGTTTGTTTACTCTCAAAAAGAATACAAGATACACTGTATACTTGGTTTTTCACCATTTTCCCGGGGTCATGAAAAATGGGGAGTTTTCCGTGGAAAAATTGAAACACAATCAACACCCCACAGCCCAAACGGTAAAAGTACGGAAACTGAAATTTAGGCTCAAGTATCCTGTCATAATGTAGGTGCTCACTAAGAAGGGTTTTTGGAAAATTCGAGCTCCAAAGGGGGGAAAACGAGCTCCAAAGTTTGTTTGAAAAATCCGCATTTTTCAACCGATCGACTTAAAACTTAGTTTCTAAAATCAATTAAAGATTAGATACCTACTAAATGCCTTCCTACTGGTAACTTATAAGGTGAAAACATATGGGTAGGTTATGCACACACAAAATAAATACAATTGGAAACATTATATTGAGCCGGGCTAAGACGGGCAATACCTGCTAGTACATACATATGTATGTATGTTTCTCTTTACCTTTTCAACCGTACGTAGAGAACCGCACACATAGACACGAACTGTTGCTTGTTGTGTGTGTGAGTGTGTGTATGTCATGTCCCCAACTATTTGATATTTGTTGTTGCTGCATAAAGTTATTAATGAAAACCCTAATGCCAAGTTAGTGCATTTGGAAAAATTACTTTTAAAAATGTTATATAATTTTCAATTAATTAACATTTCTTGCTCTGTCAGTGCAAGACGAATGCACATACATACATATGTAGATACATATGTACATACATAGATGAGCACATACATATGTATCTATGGACATTCACACATTAGTGTCTCACATTTTGCTTTGACTATTTCAATCGTTTGCACGCAACTACACGAACAGCTGCTTGCATGTGTGTGTGTCTATGTATACTTAGTTGTCCCCAACTGTTTGATATTTTGTATTGTTTGTTCTGCCTGCTTTTGTAAAATGCATATTTTGAAAATCCTTGAATGCAAAGTTGTAGATTTAGTTACGTAGATTACATTACCCAAATTTTAAATCGATCGGACTTAATTTATAACACAAACTTTTCATTTGAAATAGTGAATAAATATTAAAACCCCAATAATTCAAGCTCCAAATTTCGAAAATCTAAGTATGCAGTTTTGTTTGTATTCTTTAATTGATTTTAGAAACTAAGTTTTAAGTCGATCGGTTGAAAAATGCGGATTTTTCAAACAAAATTTGGAGCTACTTTTCCCCCCTTTGAAGCTCGAATTTTCCAAAATCCCTTCTTAGTGCGCATCTACACCATTATAGGATACTTGAGCCCAAATTTCAGTTTCCTAGCTTTTACCGTTTGGGCTGTGGGGTGTTGATTGTGTTTAAATTTTTCCACGGAAAACCCCCCTTTTTTCATGCCCCAGGAAAAATGGTGAAAAACCAAGTATACAGTTTTTCTTGTATTCTTTTTGAGAGTATACAAACTAAGTTTGAAGTTAATTGGATGAAAATTGTAGATTTTTCATACAAACGTTGGAGCCCGTTTTCTCCCCTTTGGCGTTAGAATTATCCAAAACCGCTTCTTAGTGCTCACCTACACCACTGAAGACAACATGTGTCCAATTTTCAGCCTCCTAGCTCTTACCGTTTGGGCTGTGCGTTGATTGCAGATAGCTTTTCGTTTACCGAATTTTCCACCGGAAATCATTATTATTCAGGCCGCAGGAAAAATATTGAAAATCCAAGTATACAGTTTTTCTTGTTCTGAGAGTATACAAATTAAGTTTGAAGTTAATCGGATGAAAATTGTAGATTTTTCATACAAACGTTGGAGCTCGTTTTCCCCCCTTTGGAGCTCGAATTTTCCGAAACCCCTTCTTAGTGCTCACTTTCACTATAAGAGGGATCTTGCGTCCGAATTTCAGCTTCCTAGCTCTTACCGTTTGGGCTGTGCGTTGTTTGCCAATCAGTCAGTCAGTCGGTCAGTCAGTCAGGACAAACTGTTTTATATATATAGAGATGTATGTATGCCTGTGTATGAATATAGCATGTATGTACATTCGTATTAATGTATACATTGGGCAATCGAACACAGTTGTTTGATTGTAAAAAAACTAATGCTCTAAAAACAACAACAACTGCAAGTCATTGGCTCGCTCTTCTTCTTTCGTTTTGACCATTTAATGTTAATAGCAAAGGCAAAACGCCAAAAGTTTACAGTTACCGTCGCTAGGCAACGACTGCGTAAGCGATAGTAAAGCAGAAACCGAATAACGGAGCTACGCATATTCTGCTTCGCATTGCGGGCAGATGTATGTATGTACATACATATATGATTTGTTCTTATTGATCTCAATAAAAATTTAGATTTTATTATTTAAATATTCTGCTTATTGCATTCAAACTTCGATATTTTGATGGTATCGGTGGCTTCAACTATCGAAAGTTGTACTCTAGCAAATTGAGATGAGAATTGTCAGTGTTTTTTGATCGTGGCTCATCGCTGCACGGCATTGACACGAGTGCCGTGTTTCATATTCCGAGCTTGTGCGTGACCGTATTGACTCAATATGACACGAAAAGACTCAAATGTGAATTTAAAATTAGGATATACCCTTATAATTATTCCCCTTTTTTGCACATAGTCTATCTTAAAACGTTGCGTGTTCTCTATATATAAAACAGTTTGTCCTGACTAATTGGTGATCAACGCACAGCCCAAACGGTAAAAGATGAAATTTGGACTCAAGTATTCTTTCATAGTATCCATCATAGTGTAGGAGCACACTAAGAAAGGCTTTTGGAAAATTCGAGCTCCAAAGGGGGGAAAACGAGCTTTAAAAAATATTAGTTATAGTGGTCATGTTCGTTTAACGAAATAGTTTGGCAAGAACAAAAATGTAACGGACTACTGAACAATTTTTTGTCAAGAACAGAAAATGTTCATTTAAATACCTTAAATGCCTTCCTACTGGTAACTTATAAGGTGAAAACATATGGGTAGGTTATGCACACACAAAATAAATACAATTGGAAACATTATATTGAGCCGGGTTAAGACGGGCAATACCTGCTACTGTTTGTATATATACAGTGGGACATCGAACACTGTTTTTTAATTGTAATAAATAGTTTTCTATGGTTTTAAATTATAAATGAAATTTTTAAAACGAAAAGCAACAACGGCAACTGAAAGTCATTGGCACGCTCTGATTCTTTCGTTCATATTTTTTGATCATCTACGCCTTTTAAAATTTTTAAAAATTGATTGCAAAAACAAAATTCTAAAAGTTTACAGTTGCCGTCGCTAGGCAACGACAGAGTAAGCGATAATAAAGCAGAAACCGAATAACGGAGCTACGCATATTCTGCTTCGCATTGCGGGCAGATGTATGTAAATAATTTTTTCTAATTGATCTCAATAAATTATAATTAATTATCAGAAGATTTACCTGTTAATTGCATTCAAACTTCGATAGAACTATTGATAGTTATGCTCTAGCAAATTGAGATGGGCATTGTCAGTGCATTTTTCTTTTTGAATAGACACAAATGTGAATTTAAAATCTTATAATTATTCCCCTTTTTTGCACATAGTCTATCTTAAAACGTTCGTTATCTCCATATATATCAAACAGTTTGTCCTGACTGACTGACTGATTGGTGATCAACCCAAAGCCCAAACGGTAAAAGCTAGAAAGCTGAACTTTGGACTCAAGTATCATTTTATAGTGTAGGTGCCCTCACTTAATTCCAATGGATTTCCTCAATAAAGGTTTGCACTTTGCCAGCGCGTCTTCTGCTAGTACTCGCATTTTGTATATTAGCTCCTGCCGTGGGGATCTCTGAGTGTGCATTGCTACCTGGCTTGAGGCTGGAGTTCGCACTTCTTGGGTTTGGACCGATGGTGGTAGCGTTGGTCCTTTTTATTTGGGAACTCTGCTCTGCTTCTGGAAAACGCTAGCCTTGTCTCACCTATTATTGTCTAATGCGTCTTTGTTTTTGTTGTTTTGTAAATTTATCTGTTCGTTTTGGTCCCAACTTCAAGTCGCTATCGTTATTGGAATGTTTTCCCTTTTATACCCTCGGTTTGGAAGATATCCTTATGGGATTCTGTAATCAGTATAAATCCTTTTATTCACTCCACTTGGGAGCATAATTGGGCCCATGGCGTTCCAATGGTATCCAATTCAGCAAGACCAGTTCTCTTCTCTTCTTCTACTTCTAATGCAGCTCGGTTTATATCACTGTGGCTTCTGTGCAAGATAAGCCCAATCGATCTCCATCGTCGGTTTCTGATGGTAACAGTAACAGGCTTTTGATTTGTCAATTGCTTTATTGACGTGTTGCTTATCGTGTTGGGCCAAAAGTATATATATTCTTGATCACGATGACAAGACGAATCAATATAGCCATGTCCGTCTGCCTGTCCATCTGTCTGTATGTGTGCAAGGATCTCAGAAGGTACAAGAGCTAGGATTACCAACTTGGTATCCAGGTTCCCCTAATCTCTGCCCAAGCTCTGCCCGCAGCTGTTGTTGTTGCTTTGGATCAACTTTGTGCTGCATACGTACACGCATATAAATACGTAGAGATACGGTTCTGATGAAAATGACACTGTACCAAAACATGTCTCTACTTTTATATATATGTATTGATTCGCAATTTCGTTGTTTGTGTGTGTTCGTTAGATCTTTTCAAGCTCCCTAACGCCTTTCTTGCCTTATTTAACTTGGCAGCAATATCTTCTTCGGACCCTCCAGATTCAGTAACCATATAATTAAATGAGGAGACTTCGTCAACACTCCGCTCCCAATAATGAACCATTGGCTTGATCTTGCGTTAATGTGTAGACATTTAGTTTTACGAGAGTTGATTTTTAGTCCAAGAGCGGCGGCTTTGGCTGTGGTGGATGTCTATCATAATAAGTACGTGCTGTTTTGAAGCATTCGCACACGACCAGTCAAAACAGCTTTCAAAGTACGAACTAGTTAATGATAATAATAATAACCATTACGACTTCAATGTATGCTCTTATATTAAAATATGTTTTTTAGTACATTTACATATATAGTATATAGGTATTTCATCAGTAAATAAATATTTATAATTTGCTACCAATATTTCAGCTAATAACCCACGGGCGGAACTTTTATTTTCACCAGTCATATCGCTTACAATTGGATTAACTCTAGCAGTACTAGTAGCAACATTAGCTATAATACTTGCATTGCGTATACCATGCACAGCCACATCAAGGCGGCGACGTAAGGAACTATCGAGCGAAAACATGTCTAGAGAGGGCTCACCAGGTACTAGTGATAAGAGTTCACCTAGTAAAGACTTGGATGAAAGTGATGAGAAAAATCCGGACGTTGTACCGGAAACAATTGACTCCGATGATCAGGTAAATAATATTTTATTTTAAAAATTTTTATACTCTGTACATGAAATGTACAAGAGTATATTAGGTTTGCGCGAGCTGAAAAATGTAACAGGCAGAAGGAGGCGTGGCAGACCCCACAGAGTTATATGTTCTTGATCAGCATGACAAGACGAGTCGATTTAGCCCTGTCTGTCCGTCTGTCCGTCCGTCCGTCTGTCCGTCCGTATGATCACCTAGATCTCAGAGACTATAAGAGATAGAGACACCAAATTTTGCACAAAGATGCCTTATGTGTGTATTCTATACGAGTATGTTTTATTTTTTTGATTTTCCCCCCACTTCCCCCCCTATGGGTGTTTTCCCGATTTTCCATTCGTATAATCGCCTATATCTCGGAGACTATAAGACCTAGGGCCACCAACTTTTAGTCCAAGATGCCTTGTGTGAATACGCAGAAAATGTATATTTTGGAATTTCCCTCCCTCCCCCCTTTGCAATCAGCAGCAGCACATTATACATATTTTTTTCTATACTCTGCGAACCAGGAGACACAGAACAGCTGTCAATATCAACTCTACCTACTTTTTGCACTCTTGTTATCAATCGCATTTTGTAATCCATTTTACAGCGACATCAGCACTTGTTTGGTTAATGCAGCAATTAAGAGTTAGTTGACATAGATCTGACGTGGTGGTTAAAAGGCTTCTCACTATCCTAATATAAACAAAAAAGAAATGGTAAAGTCGAGCGAGCTCAGCTCTTAAATATCCTGTACCAACCCACAAAAAACAAAATAAAATTAATTATAAAATATTCAAGGCATGCATGCATACATAAGTGTTTATGTACAATTTCAACAGCATAAATTTACATCTGAATCGTGTATGCGTGTTTGTGTACTTGTACATATGTATGTCTGCATTACAAGCATTAACAACTACAGCTTCGGGCAGAGCTTCGCGAAAGGTTATATTTATGGCTATAACTTTCTTCATAATTAACCTATCATTGTGAAACTTGGCATATGGACACACAATCACTAACTGGATGTGACTACCAAAATTCTAATAATTACGGGAGCTATGGGAAAACACAAATTGCGGGCGAGTGGGGGGGTGCATCGGAAAAAATTAACAAACTCTTCCTTTCTCGAACATAGGAGAATCTGGATACCAAGTTTGGTTATTCTTGCTCTTGTACTTGCGTTCATACAGACAGATGGACTGACAGACGGACGGACATGGCTATATCGACTCGATTTGTCATCCTGATCAAGAATATATATACTTTGTGGGGTCTGCCACGCCTCCTTCTGTCTGTTACATTTTTCACCTGCCGCAAACCTAATATACTCTTGTACATTTCATGTACAGAGAATAAATAGTGAAGAAATATTAAAATAATAATCCAATAATTCAAACCCCAAGACCTATTTCAAAAAACCAAATGTGCAGTTTTATTTGTATTTTCTTATAGATCACAAAATTTTCATCGTTCATCGGCGAAAAACTGAAGATTTTCAAACAAACTTTGAAGCTATTTGGAGCCAGAATTTTCCAAAATCCCTTCTTAGTGCGCAACTACACTATGTTGCGATTTGAGCTTTGGGCTGTTGTGTGCCCCAACATTTTCTTGGAATTGAGAATATACAAACTAAGTTTGAAATTAATCAGATGAAAATTGTAGATTTGTCATACAAACATTGGAGCCTGTTTCCCCCTTTGGAACTCAAATTTGCATAAATCCCTTAGTGGGCACCTACACTATAAAAGGATACTTGAGTCCAAATTTCAGCTTCCTAGCTTTTACGGTTTGGGTTGTGCGTTGATCACCAATCAGTCAGGATAAACTATTTTATATATATAAGAGACTAGCAGGTATTGCCCGTCTTAACCCGGCTCAATATAATGTTTCCCATTGTATTTATTTTAACCTATAACCTACCCATATGTTTTCACCTTATAAGTTACCAGTAGGAAGGCATTTAAGGTATTTAAATGAACATTTTCTGTTCTTGACAAAAAATTGTTCAGTAGTCCGTTACATTTTTGTTCTTGCCAAACTATTTCGTTAAACGAACATGACCACTATAACTAATATTTTTTAAAGCTCGTTTTCCCCCCTTTGGAGCTCGAATTTTCCAAAAGCCTTTCTTAGTGTGCTCCTACACTATGATGGATACTATGAAAGAATACTTGAGTCCAAATTTCATCTTTTACCGTTTGGGCTGTGCGTTGATCACCAATTAGTCAGGACAAACTGTTTTATATATAGAGATAACGCAACGTTTTAAGATAGACTATGTGCAAAAAAGGGGAATAATTATAAGGGTATATCCTAATTTTAAATTCACATTTGAGTCTTTTCGTGTCATATTGAGTCAATACGGTCACGCACAAGCTCGGAATATGAAACACGGCACTCGTGTCAATGCCGTGCAGCGATGAGCCACGATCAAAAAGCACTGACAATTCTCATCTCAATTTGCTAGAGTAAAACTTTCGATAGTTGAAGCCTCCGATACCATCAAAATATCGAAGTTTATTTAAATAATAAAATCTAATTATTTATTGAGATCAATAAGAACAAATCATATACATACATACATCTGCCCGCAATGCGAAGCACAATATGCGTAGCTCCGTTATTCGGTTTCTGCTTTACTATCGCTTACGCAGTCGTTGCCTAGCGACGGTAACTGTAAACTTTTGGCGTTTTGCCTTTGCAATTAACATTAAATGGTCAAAACGAAAGAAGAAGAGCGAGCCAATGGCTTGCAGTTGTTGTTGTTTTTAGAGCATTATTTTTTTTAGAATCAAACAACTGTGTTCGATTGCCCAATGTATACATACATTAATACGAATGTACATACATGCTATATTCATACACAGGCATACATACATACATACATATGTATGTTTCTCTTTACTTTTTCAACCGTACGTAGAGAACCGCACACATAGACACGAACTGTTGCTTGTTGTGTGTGTGAGTGTGTGTATGTGATGTCCCCAACTATTTGATATTTGTTGTTGCTGCATAAAGTTATTAATGAAAACCCTAATGCCAAATACACTAAACAAAGAAAAAATTACTTTTAAAAATGTTATATAATTTTCAATTAATTAACATTCTTGCTCTGTCAGTACAAGACGAATGTACATACATACATATGTAGATACATAGATCTGCACATATGTATGGACATTTACACATTAGTGTCTCACATTTTGCTTTGGCTATTTCAATCGTTTACACGCAACTACACGAACAGGTGCTTGCATGTGTGTGTGTGTGTGTGTGTGTGTGTATGTATACTTAGTTGTCCCCAACTGTTTGATATTTTGTATTGTTTGTTCTGCCTGCTTTTGTAAAATACATATTTTGAAAATCCTTGAATGCAAAGTTGTAGATTTAGTTACGTAGATTACATTACTAAAATTTTAAATCGATCGGACTTAATTTAAACCACACACTTTTCATTTGAAATAGTGAATAAATATTAAAACCGCAATAATTCAAGCTCCAAATTTCGAAAATCTAAGTATGCAGTTTTGTTTGTATTCTTTAAATTGATTTTAGAAACTAAGTTTTAAGTCGATCGGTTGAAAAATGCGGATTTTTCAAACAAACTTTGGAGCTCGAACTTTCCAAAATCCCTTCTTAGTGCGCATCTACACCATGATAGGATACTTGAGCCCAAATTTCAGCATCCTAGCTTTTACCGTGTGAGCTGTGGGCTGTTGACGCGGTTTGCTTTTGTGCCCCAACGTTTTTTTACTGGAAAACTCCCATATTTTAGGCCCCAAAAAATATCAAAAAACCAAGTACACAGTTTTTCTTGGAATTGTTCTGAGAGTATACAAGCTAAGTTTAAAGTTAATCAGATGAAAACTGTAGATTTTTCATACAAACGTTGGAGCCTGTTTTCCCCCCTTTGGAGCTCGAGTTTTACAAAATCCCTTCTTAGTGGGCACCTAGACTATGAAAGGATACTTGAGTCCAAATTTCAGCATCCTAGCCTTTACTGTTTGGGCTGTGCGTTGATCACCAATCAGTCAGTCAGGACAAACTGTTTTATATATATAGATTCTTGATCAGCATGACAAAACGAGTCTATATAGCTCTATCTGTCCGTAGAGTCTATAAGAGCTACAAGCCCCGGCTTGTCACTTAGCCACTTCCCCACCCAATGGAAGTGCGCTGAAGTGATCCTAATCGCTAAGCCTGATAAGCCGCATCACCATCTGACATCATATCGACCTATCAGTTTATTGCCGGCACTCTCCCATAATTATTGAAAGAGTTGTTCCATGACGTGTGCTGACAATACTTGAAGCCGAGAATCTGATCCCCGACCACCAGTTTGGCTTCAGGAGAAGGCATGGTACACAGGAGCAGTGTCACAGGCTAGTGAACCAAAGGTACAAGGGTATGAAAACAAATATTACACGGCTGCAGTCTCATCCGATTGTAGCTGGAGCATAGATCCTTCTATGTAAGAGTTGAGGGCGAATGGGGCATCCGGCCAGTAAGAGCTAGAGTCCCGCAGGGCAGTGTACCGGGCCCATTACTATATACACTTTACACAGCGGACATGCCAGTCCTGGTCGAGCCAGAACTTATGGCTTCAACCTACGTTGATAACTTTCCATAGCTGTCTTACCAGGTGCCAGCATGTAAAGGCTTAACGAACGCAGGTTAACAAAAGTTTTACAGATGCTATTGTTTACTGAGCCCACGTGCTGAGTTTGAACAATAAGCTCCTACTGTACAAAGCGGAACTAAAGTATTTGGACCTACGGCATCGACTAGTTGCAGCAACATCAAAGTGCTGCATAGGCGACGCACCATGCTACATACACAGAGGCCTGGCCATGGCAACAATATGGGAGACAAAACTTCTTAATAATAAATCTTCTCGATAACAGCGAACATCACAGATGCCTTCAAAATACCTTTTAATTTTTATCTTTAAATACTGTATTTTGTAAGATGCCACTACTCAAGGCACTACTTTCGCAACAACTTTGAAATAAATTTAATTTTTGTTTTCTAGGTGGATTATATAAGAAGGCGCCAGCATATATCTACAATTGATACCAGCCCAAATAGGAGTATTTTAATTAGCCCATCACCACCACACCAACTTGGAACAGCAGATATGACTCTACATACGTCTCATAGCATTGGTTACTGTACTCTACGCGGTGGAACATTACCAATTGTAAGTCTATAGAAAATATAAATTCACTGGTGATTTCTAATGTTTTCACTAGAAACTGGCTATAGGTAATAAATATTTATGAATAGTTTATAGGTGAAAAAAATATAGTAATTTTTATATAAACTTGAAACTGGTTTATTAAACTAGCCATTTTTAGATGGACTTCCATACATAAACAACAAATTAAAATAACGAAAGCAAGAAAAGCGCTTTAACGGTAGCTCTCAATTGCCCTAAGTCCCTTACAATCAAATAACAATGGAGACTTTCTTGTATCCCATTTAAAATTAACTGAGCATCACAAAATTTGTTGCTTAAATCCTAAAAGCCATCGTTTTTAACATATCACATTTAGCGCAAAGTCAATTGTTAAGTAAAATATATTGCGCCATAGATAGTGCTCTTACATGCACTTGTACACACAATTGGAACCCGGCGTAGCTATATAGCGTCACTGTACAATTGTTGTATTGCGCATGTATAATGTAAATCATCAATTAGATCCACAATTTATATACGATATATTTCTCATAATATTTTTTTTTACAGAATGTCACCCCTCATATTTATTCAAACTCAATTTCTCAGTGTACGCTACCTCGGCCTTCATCACAAAATGTATGGCCTAGATACAGTGGCAATCCCGCTGTATCTAGAATGATTCCTCAAATTTCTTCGTTTCATCAAATACCAATTCCCGCAGCCAAAGGACACGCACATAACTTAACACAGCCAACATTAAATACTCCTACAACGGTAACAGCTGCAACATCAACAGTACAACCCCATGGTCGAACTATAGCCTTACATCACATGAGTCAATCCCAGCGCGGAAGGGTTTGTGTTGGAGTTGCCAGTAACGACCTTCATTCGGAACCAAGCTGTCAATCTGAAGATGAAGATACCGTCCAAACTCCGTTAATGATAAAACGCGATAGTACCGTATGACTATAGAACACCCACGGGGTTGGCGATACGGCCCTGTGACCAGAGGACTATTAGTACAGACGTTTACGCAATATCTTGGTACGAGCGTTTTTATACCGATACTTTAAATTAAGTAGAATATTTAATCGACTAATAAATAGATACCCAAAACACACTTATGTATATTTTTAAGAATTCATCCAATGTTCTGAGGTAAGTACACAAAATATAAACTACTTATATAGTATGTGCTTGGTATTTATCATTTTGTGATTATTTTCATAAGCGTGCAGAATCAACTGTAACGTTGCTTTCCCGGATGTACTCGCCGGCCAGTGTAGATGCATAATTCTTATGGTAATCTAAAATACTGGGGCCGCCTTCAATTGCACTTCGCAAATAAAATACGTGGTTAAACTTAGACAAAAACTCCTTTTCTGCTTACCATCTACTTATCCCACTTACAAACAACTTCTGGCCATCCTGCTCTAGTGGCGACGCCATGCTGTTGCGTCTGTTGTTTTTCCCCTAGCCACCTGTTGTCATTAGCCCCACGGTAGCAAAGCTCTTTCTATTTCAATTTTAGGTCTTGCAATTTTCAGGTTTTCGTATTTACTCCTATGCACATTCTGTGGTTTCGCCGGCATCATGGCACTCGTTGTCGTTGAACACATCCTCCATTAACACACATCTTCGTCTCCCAGCCACGCGCCTGTACAGCCTGCCACTCTGCACGGCATAGTCCAGGTACTTCTCGGAGTGCTCCAGCCTGATGTTCTCAGATTCTGCACCCATTTGCCTGTCGGTGGCACCTTCGGTTCGGCGTGGGCCTTGCCAGCCAATTTACGTGGCTTTTAAGGCTAGATCTGGAAAATAGTTGAACTTTTTTCTTAATTCCTCTTATAATTCTTTTTATAATTTATATAATAATTCTACACAGAGTATTTCAAAGTGGGGAAACCCGACTACCTGATGCCTTAGTTTGGGCAATTTAATGATTTGGAGCGTGGGTATTTCCAAAATATTTTTTATACATGATGCTCAGGCAACACCACCATCCACTGTCGAACATGTTGGCACGAACAGCCGCAAGGTACAAACATTTGTATTCTTTGAGAGCACAACTTCGAACACTCAAATTTAACCCGAACACATCCACTAACGTCGAGAATTTCGGCAAACACAACAAATTCGGGTAGCATGCTCGCGTGTGGATACCTGCTTCACTAAGCACGCGATTCGACGCTAAAATGCAAAAATTGCAAATTACCTGATTTCAAAAATTTGGCCAACACACCAACCAAATAGGAAAATAAAACGAGAGCTTATGAAGACCCTGACTCACTTAGGCCATGATTATTTGGCCCGTTGTGGTACCACGTGGGCCAGTTTACAGTTAGCCATCGGTATACCGATGCTCTCCTTGTCTGGGAGGAGGGGAACGGTGGTATCTTCTCTTGCCAGTTCGTCGGCTATGCAGTTTCCCTCTATGTCCCGATGGCCTGGGACCCAAATGAGGTAGACTGAGAACTATGCTGCCATCTCGTGAAGAGATTTGCCGGGATTTTATTGCCGCTTGGCTATCCGAATATATGCAAATTTCTCTAATGTCTGTGACTGCGATTGGCAGTATGAAGAGAGCTTCTTGAATAGCTGTGATTTCGGCCTGGAATACACTGTCGGGAGCCTGAAGGCTTTTCTGATGCCGAGTTCTTCGCAGAAGACACCTCCGCCTACGCGGTTGTCCAGCTTAGAACCGTCTGTATATATTTTTATTGAATTTTCGGGGCCTGGCGGGCCAACGTTCCATTCATCCCTGGAAGGAATGATTGTTCGAAAGGAGGAGGTACTCCTTTGGGGTACAATAGTCAGTGACAGAGGGGATTATGTCATTTCCTCTCAGGATTTTGGCGTGATTGGTTGGTTTCTCTCATGCGAAGGGCCGCCAGCGTGGCGTTCATTTTCCCTATGAGATGTATTGGGAGTATTCCCAGAATCGCATCTAGTGCGTCGCTGAGGGAACTTTATTTAGTCTCTGAAGAGACGAATTTCTCTTAAGCGATGGCCACCATATAGAGACTCCATATAGAAGTATGGATCTGAGGAGTGAAGAGGAGGAATTTTATATTTCCTTGTGAATAGTACCAGCTCTGTTTTGAAGGGGTTTACGTTTAGGCCACTCGACGTCGGCCAAGTATACAGTATGCTCAGTGCATGCGCTCGGACAAAGTTTGAGAAGGAGATGGTCACATCCTCTGCATACGCCACCGCGCGGCATCCCCCTATCCCATCCAAGGATCGTAGGAGTGTGTTGACTGCCACGTTCCATAGGAAGGGTGAGAGGACACCGCCCTGAGGCGTTCCGCTGCTTACATATCTGGATGATGTTGATAGCCCCAGTGTGGATTTGATGGACCGCCTGGTGAGAAGCTGTCTTACCAGCTCCACAGTGGAGTCGTCCACACCCAAGTCTGTAAGTGAGCTGGTAATGGCGTTTGGGGACATATTGTTGAAAGCGCCCCTATGTCTAGAAATGCGGTTAGTGTGTAGAGCCGTCTCTGTGGATCTGCCTTTACAGTAGGCATGTTGAGAGCTTGACAGCTCTGAGAGCGAAATCATGCTCCTTCAATGGAGGCCTAGAAGTCTCTCGAAGGTCTTTACTAGAAAAGATGAGAGACTTATGGGTCAAAAATCTTTGGGGGTGGTGTGCGAGGCTTTACCCGCTTTGGGTATGAAGATCACTCTTGATCTCAGCCAAGCTTCTGGGATTCTCCTCGTAAGGAGGATTTTCTGAAAAATATCTGCCAGCCATCTGATGGCAGTATTCCCTGCGTGGAGTCGCTGTGCCGGAATGATGTTGTCCGGCCCTGCCGATTTATAGGGCTTGAAGCTTTTTATTGCCCACCTGATATTATTCTCGTTTAATAGATCAGGCAGCTTGAGAGCTAGACCCGCGCTTGGCGTATTGTTGGTCAGTCTAGTGCTTGTGGAGCTTCGAAAGTGGGTACCTAGAAGCAGCTCGAGACACTCCTGACTTGAGGTCGTCCAGGTCTTGTCTGGCTTCTGAAGGTATCCCAACGTGGGAGGAGTTTTAGAGAGAACTTTTCTTAGCCTTGCGGCATCAGAGGTGTTCTCGATGTCGGAGCAAAAGTTTTGCCAACACGATCGTTTCGACTGTCTGAGTATTTTCTTGTGCCCTGACAGGCTCTGCTTGTATGCACACCAGTTTTCACGCCCTTGGGATCTGGCTGCATTGAACAGTTTCCTGGCTTTTTTCCTTGACTCGCTGACTTGTGGAGTCCACCAGGTAGGCTTAAGTTTGCCCCTTGGTTTCCCAATGGGGCACGATTTTTGCAGCGCGGTTTCACATGCTGCCGTAAACTTATTAATTAGGGTCGAAGTGAATTCGACTGAATCTGATATGCTTCGAATATGAGCTTAGCCAAAGCCGCTGTGTTGTCGCCGTCGCTAAAATTAGATAGCAAGAAAATATTTATATTTTTCTTGAATAAAATGCAGGTTCGGGTCTTGCCTGTGCTGTTTGCAGTGATCAGCTTGTACTCATTCGTTCTCAATCCAGAAACCTTGCCTCTGCAGACCCAAGGTTCCTGAATGAGAACTACGTCGACATCGTCTTTGCTAAGACGATGCAGTAGGGCAGCTGCTGCTGCTTTGCAGTGGTGGAGATTAATTTTTAGAAACCTCAAGGGCATCTACATCCATCTCCACCACTGTTCTATCGGCCTCGTCGTCGTCGAGGATGGAGTCCTCATCATCCTGCCCTAAGGTAGCGAGCCCTCTCACGAGCTCTGACGTCTCAGAGGAATATCCCTCTAGGATATCCTCTTCGTCCGACGCGACCTCCATTCCAGGATTTTCTGGAACGATTGGCTCCGCGTCAACTAGTTCCGCGTTCTCCGTGGTTGGCTTACCACACACTGTGTCTCCTCTGTAGACTCGTAGCCATACCTCGCTAGACCACCGCTTTTGGCTAGCTCGTCCACAGATTCTTTGTTTATAACTAGGACGATCTGGCGCGTGGTCCCTTCCGGCTCCTCTACTTTGACCACACTCCAGTCGTCCGTCTTCATATGAGGGTTGCAGATCTGGAGAATTTTCAAAATCTCCTCTGGCTTTTCCTGCTTAGCCTTACTCTGGTGCGTGGTCTACTGGGTATATCACACCAGTCCACTGCTACCAGTTTTGCACCTGGGTACACTTCGCCAAGCGCCGCTATTGATTTTTTTATACGCCTCGGCCGACCGCTTGTCGTGACAAGCGATGGCCTTGACTCTGCCCTGATGCCAGCCTGCATCATCGCAGATCGGTGGTGGTCCTCCATTTGAGGCCCATCAGAAAACGACCCTGCAGCTCGTTTTCGACTCCTGCCCATCTGTGCCTCGGGATAAGACCATCTTTGCTGCCCATGTCTATGACACCAATGCGGATCTTATCCTTTGCCACTTCTGCGAAGGTTCGATGCAGAGGAGGCCGTGTTCGCTTCGCTGGTTGTGGCGGCGTGTCTTCTGCCGATCTCTGCCTTTTCGGAGCATTTTTGTGTCTTCTTACCGGAGCTGGCTTGAAATCCGGTAAGATTTTCTTTGCCCATTCTAACATCTTCCGACCATCGGGTGACGACTCGGGGGCAGAATGGTGCTTTTGCAGTATGTCTGCTGCGCGTCTCTTATCTAGAAACTTCGTTTTCGTTTTTGGTGGTGGCATCGCCGAAGTGCCTGGCTCTGCAGAGTTACCAGCAACCTCCCCTTCGACTGCTGGCTTAGCATCTTGGCTTAGCTGATTCGCCTTCGAGGTGGAGGGTGTCTGATACTCTCCAGATTCTGAGACAACCGATTGGCTTGTCGGATTGTCTCCACTTGCACTGGCAGCAATGGGATGAGAGCTGTTGGGAGTTCCCATCCTGGTGACAGTCAAATCTATGACCGTTTGCTTTGAGGGATTAGAAATCCCGTCCGGCTTATGGCGAGATCCGGTCTCAGTGTTTTTGTTTGTTTTGTTAGTTTTTGTTTTTTTTAAAGGTATCATATATGGTCCCACGAGTAGACGGGAAGGGGTGGGTCACCCGTGGCATAGCCCGGGTACCACGGGAAGCCTGACTTAAAACTGGAGGTCGGCAGGTATCCAGAGTTCGCATAGTAGAGACTGAGCACCCCCTCAGCCACGCATCCATCAGCCTACGCTGTTCCGCCTTGGATTGGGGAAAGTTTATAGAGTTTTCAGCTCTCGCCCGACTACCATTAGTCAGCACCACGAGGCAGAGACATGACCGTGCCAAGGGCCTGCTTCCAGCCGCCCTCGCGAGGAGATTATAGTCGCACTTCCACTGGTGTATCACAATTACGGCGCGTACCACCTGGCTTGGTGATTATACGTTGATCCCCTTGTGATACCCATTGGCTGACGGCCCATCTTCAAGTAAATACAAAACAAAATCGATGTTAATCGAACATATTTAACATCGATTAAATGGATTCTGCATCGATATTTTTATACCCTCTACCTAAAGCGTAAAAGGATATACTAGTTTAGTGCGAAGGAGGCGTGGCAGACCCCACAAAGTATATATACTTGTATTATTGATCAGTATGACAAGACATGCTCTGCCTGAAACTCTGCCCGCAGCTGTTGTTGTTGTTGCTGCTTTGATTTAACTTTGTGCTGCACACATACACGCATATAAATACGCAGAGACACGATTCTGGTGTAAACATGTCTCCACTTTTGTATATATGTATTGAATAATTTGCATTTAATTTAATTAAATAATTTAAATAATATAATTTTTTTAAAGTAATTAATTATTCTTTTGAGGCTGGTAGATTCCTATATGCAAGGTCCTGCAAAGTAGTAGCTGTTCGTTGGGTTCTGATTTGCAAGTTTGCCAAATTTCACACAATTTACAAGCTGCAATATCTACTGCACCGTAAAATTACCTTTGAGGAACCGCACGAACGAAATGGCCAGTTTACAGCTAGCCATCGGTATACCGATGCTCTCCTTGTCTGGGAGGAGGGGAACGGTGGTATCTTCTCTTGCCAGTTCGTCGGCTATGCAGTTTCCCTCTATGTCCCGATGGCCTGGGACCCAAATGAGGTAGACTGAGAACTGTGCTGCCATCTCGTGAAGAGATTTGCCGGGATTTTATTGCCGCTTGGCTATCCGAATATATGCAAATTTCTCTAATGTCTGTGACTGCGATTGGCAGTATGAAGAGAGCTTCTTGAATAGCTGTGATTTCGGCCTGGAATACACTGTCGGAAGCCTGAAGGCTTTTCTGATGCCGAGTTCTTCGCAGAAGACACCTCCGCCTACGCGGTTGTCCAGCTTAGAACCGTCTGTATATATTTTTATTGAATTTTCGGGGCCTGGCGGGCCAACGTTCCATTCATCCCTGGAAGGAATGATTGTTCGAAAGGAGGAGGTACTCCTTTGAGGTACAATAGTCAGTGACAGAGGGGATTATGTCATTTCCTCTCAGGATTTTGGCGTGATTGGTTGGTTTCTCTCATGCGAAGGGCCGCCAGCGTGGCGTTCATTTTCCCTATGAGATGTATTGGGAGTATTCCCAGAATCGCATCTAGTGCGTCGCTGGGGGAACTTTATTTAGTCTCTGAAGAGACGAATTTCTCTTAAGCGATGGCCACCATATAGAGACTCCATATAGAAGTATGGGTCTGAGGAGTGAAGAGGAGGAATTTTATATTTCCTTGTGAATAGTACCAGCTCTGTTTTGAAGGGGTTTACGTTTAGACCACTCGACGTCGCCCAAGTAGACAGTATGCTCAGTGCATGCGCTCGGACAAAGTTTGAGAAGGATATGGTCACATCCTCTGCATACGCCACCGCGCGGCATCCCCCTATCCCATCCAAGGATCGTAGGAGTGTGTTGACTGCCACGTTCCATAGGAAGGGTGAGAGGACACCGCCCTGAGGCGTTCCGCTGCTTACATATCTGGATGATGTTGATAGCCCCAGTGTGGATTTGATGGACCGCCTGGTGAGAAGCTGTCTTACTAGCTCCACAGTGGAGTCGTCCACACCCAAGTCTGTAAGTGAGCTGGTAATGGCGTTTGGGGACATATTGTTGAAAGCGCCCCTATGTCTAGAAATGCGGTTAGTGTGTAGAGCCGTCTCTGTGGATCTGCCTTTACAGTAGGCATGTTGAGAGCTTGACAGCTCTGAGAGCGAAATCATGCTCCTTCAATGGAGGCCTAGAAGTCTCTCGAAGGTCTTTACTAGAAAATATGAGAGACTTATGGGTCAAAAATCTTTGGGGGTGGTGTGCGAGGCTTTACCCGCTTTGGGTATGAAGATCACTCTTGATCTCAGCCAAGCTTCTGGGATTCTCCTCGTAAGGAGGATTTTCTGAAAAATATCTGCCAGCCATCTGATGGCAGTATTCCCTGCGTGGAGTCGCTGTGCCGGAATGATGTTGTCCGGCCCTGCCGATTTATAGGGCTTGAAGCTTTTTATTGCCCACCTGATATTATTCTCGTTTAATAGATCAGGCAGCTTGAGAGCTGGACCCGCGCTTGGCGTGTTGTTGGTCAGTCTAGTGCTTGTGGAGCTTCGAAAGTGGGTACCTAGAAGCAGCTCGAGACACTCCTGACTTGAGGTCGTCCAGGTCTTGTCTGGCTTCTGAAGGTATCCCAACGTGGGAGGAGTTTTAGAGAGAACTTTTCTTAGCCTTGCGGCATCAGAGGTGTTCTCGATGTCGGAGCAAAAGTTTTGCCAACACGATCGTTTCGACTGTCTGAGTATTTTCTTGTGCCCTGACAGGCTCTGCTTGTATGCACACCAGTTTTCACGCCCTTGGGATCTGGCTGCATTGAACAGTTTCCTGGCTTTTTTCCTTGACTCGCTGACTTGTGGAGTCCACCAGGTAGGCTTAAGTTTGCCCCTTGGTTTCCCAATGGGGCACGATTTTTGCAGCGCGGTTTCACATGCTGCCGTAAACTTATTAATTAGGGTCGAAGTGAATTCGACTGAATCTGATATGCTTCGAATATGAGCTTAGCCAAAGCCGCTGTGTTGTCGCCGTCACTAAAATTAGATAGCAAGAAAATATTTATATTTTTCTTGAATAAAATGCAGGTTCGGGTCTTGCCTGTGCTGTTTGCAGTGATCAGCTTGTACTCATTCGTTCTCAATCCAGAAACCTTGCCTCTGCAGACCCAAGGTTCCTGAATGAGAACTACGTCGACATCGTCTTTGCTAAGACGATGCAGTAGGGCAGCTGCTGCTGCTTTGCAGTGGTGGAGATTAATTTTTAGAAACCTCAAGGGCATCTACATCCATCTCCACCACTGTTCTATCGGCCTCGTCGTCGTCGAGGATGGAGTCCTCATCATCCTGCCCTAAGGTAGCGAGCCCTCTCACGAGCTCTGACGTCTCAGAGGAATATCCCTCTAGGATATCCTCTTCGTCCGACGCGACCTCCATTCCAGGATTTTCTGGAACGATTGGCTCCGCGTCAACTAGTTCCGCGTTCTCCGTGGTTGGCTTACCACACACTGTGTCTCCTCTGTAGACTCGTAGCCATACCTCGCTAGACCACCGCTTTTGGCTAGCTCGTCCACAGATTCTTTGTTTATAACTAGGACGATCTGGCGCGTGGTCCCTTCCGGCTCCTCTACTTTGACCACACTCCAGTCGTCCGTCTTCATATGAGGGTTGCAGATCTGGAGAATTTTCAAAATCTCCTCTGGCTTTTCCTGCTTAGCCTTACTCTGGTGCGTGGTCTACTGGGTATATCACACCAGTCCACTGCTACCAGTTTTGCACCTGGGTACACTTCGCCAAGCGCCGCTATTGATTTTTTTATACGCCTCGGCCGACCGCTTGTCGTGACAAGCGATGGCCTTGACTCTGCCCTGATGCCAGCCTGCATCATCGCAGATCGGTGGTGGTCCTCCATTTGAGGCCCATCAGAAAACGACCCTGCAGCTCGTTTTCGACTCCTGCCCATCTGTGCCTCGGGATAAGACCATCTTGCGGATCTTATCCTTTGCCACTTCTGCGAAGGTTCGATGCAGAGGAGGCCGTGTTCGCTTCGCTGGTTGTGGCGGCGTGTCTTCTGCCGATCTCTGCCTTTTCGGAGCATTTTTGTGTCTTCTTACCGGAGCTGGCTTGAAATCCGGTAAGATTTTCTTTGCCCATTCTAACATCTTCCGACCATCGGGTGACGACTCGGGGGCAGAATGGTGCTTTTGCAGTATGTCTGCTGCGCGTCTCTTATCTAGAAACTTCGTTTTCGTTTTTGGTGGTGGCATCGCCGAAGTGCCTGGCTCTGCAGAGTTACCAGCAACCTCCCCTTCGACTGCTGGCTTAGCATCTTGGCTTAGCTGATTCGCCTTCGAGGTGGAGGGTGTCTGATACTCTCCAGATTCTGAGACAACCGATTGGCTTGTCGGATTGTCTCCACTTGCACTGGCAGCAATGGGATGAGAGCTGTTGGGAGTTCCCATCCTGGTGACAGTCAAATCTATGACCGTTTGCTTTGAGGGATTAGAAATCCCGTCCGGCTTATGGCGAGATCCGGTCTCAGTGTTTTTGTTTGTTTTGTTAGTTTTTGTTTTTTTTAAAGGTATCATATATGGTCCCACGAGTAGACGGGAAGGGGTGGGTCACCCGTGGCATAGCCCGGGTACCACGGGAAGCCTGACTTAAAACTGGAGGTCGGCAGGTATCCAGAGTTCGCATAGTAGAGACTGAGCACCCCCTCAGCCACGCATCCATCAGCCTACGCTGTTCCGCCTTGGATTGGGGAAAGTTTATAGAGTTTTCAGCTCTCGCCCGACTACCATTAGTCAGCACCACGAGGCAGAGACATGACCGTGCCAAGGGCCTGCTTCCAGCCGCCCTCGCGAGGAGATTATAGTCGCACTTCCACTGGTGTATCACAATTACGGCGCGTACCACCTGGCTTGGTGATTATACGTTGATCCCCTTGTGATACCCATTGGCTGACGGCCCATCTTCAAGTAAATACAAAACAAAATCGATGTTAATCGAACATATTTAACATCGATTAAATGGATTCTGCATCGATATTTTTATACCCTCTACCTAAAGCGTAAAAGGATATACTAGTTTAGTGCGAAGGAGGCGTGGCAGACCCCACAAAGTATATATACTTGTATTATTGATCAGTATGACAAGACATGCTCTGCCTGAAACTCTGCCCGCAGCTGTTGTTGTTGTTGCTGCTTTGATTTAACTTTGTGCTGCACACATACACGCATATAAATACGCAGAGACACGATTCTGGTGTAAACATGTCTCCACTTTTGTATATATGTATTGAATAATTTGCATTTAATTTAATTAAATAATTTAAATAATATAATTTTTTTAAAGTAATTAATTATTCTTTTGAGGCTGGTAGATTCCTATATGCAAGGTCCTGCAAAGTAGTAGCTGTTCGTTGGGTTCTGATTTGCAAGTTTGCCAAATTTCACACAATTTACAAGCTGCAATATCTACTGCACCGTAAAATTACCTTTGAGGAACCGCACGAACGAAATGGCCAGTTTACAGCTAGCCATCGGTATACCGATGCTCTCCTTGTCTGGGAGGAGGGGAACGGTGGTATCTTCTCTTGCCAGTTCGTCGGCTATGCAGTTTCCCTCTATGTCCCGATGGCCTGGGACCCAAATGAGGTAGACTGAGAACTGTGCTGCCATCTCGTGAAGAGATTTGCCGGGATTTTATTGCCGCTTGGCTATCCGAATATATGCAAATTTCTCTAATGTCTGTGACTGCGATTGGCAGTATGAAGAGAGCTTCTTGAATAGCTGTGATTTCGGCCTGGAATACACTGAATTTTCGGGGCCTGGCGGGCCAACGTTCCATTCATCCCTGGAAGGAATGATTGTTCGAAAGGAGGAGGTACTCCTTTGGGGTACAATAGTCAGTGACAGAGGGGATTATGTCATTTCCTCTCAGGATTTTGGCGTGATTGGTTGGTTTCTCTCATGCGAAGGGCCGCCAGCGTGGCGTTCATTTTCCCTATGAGATGTATTGGGAGTATTCCCAGAATCGCATCTAGTGCGTCGCTGGGGGAACTTTATTTAGTCTCTGAAGAGACGAATTTCTCTTAAGCGATGGCCACCATATAGAGACTCCATATAGAAGTATGGGTCTGAGGAGTGAAGAGGAGGAATTTTATATTTCCTTGTGAATAGTACCAGCTCTGTTTTGAAGGGGTTTACGTTTAGGCCACTCGACGTCGCCCAAGTAGACAGTATGCTCAGTGCATGCGCTCGGACAAAGTTTGAGAAGGAGATGGTCACATCCTCTGCATACGCCACCGCGCGGCATCCCCCTATCCTATCCAAGGATCGTAGGAGTGTGTTGACTGCCACGTTCCATAGGAAGGGTGGGAGGACACCGCCCTGAGGCGTTCCGCTGCTTACATATCTGGATGATGTTGATAGCCCCAGTGTGGATTTGATGGACCGCCTGGTGAGAAGCTGTCTTACCAGCTCCACAGTGGAGTCGTCCACACCCAAGTCTGTAAGTGAGCTGGTAATGGCGTTTGGGGACATATTGTTGAAAGCGCCCCTATGTCTAGAAATGCGGTTAGTGTGTAGAGCCGTCTCTGTGGATCTGCCTTTACAGTAGGCATGTTGAGAGCTTGACAGCTCTGAGAGCGAAATCATGCTCCTTCAATGGAGGCCTAGAAGTCTCTCGAAGGTCTTTACTAGAAAAGATGAGACTTATGGGTCAAAAATCTTTGGGGGTGGTGTGCGAGGCTTTACCCGCTTTGGGTATGAAGATCACTCTTGATCTCAGCCAAGCTTCTGGGATTCTCCTCGTAAGGAGGATTTTCTGAAAAATATCTGCCAGCCATCTGATGGCAGTATTCCCTGCGTGGAGTCGCTGTGCCGGAATGATGTTGTCCGGCCCTGCCGATTTATAGGGCTTGAAGCTTTTTATTGCCCACCTGATATTATTCTCGTTTAATAGATCAGGCAGCTTGAGAGCTGGACCCGCGCTTGGCGTGTTGTTGGTCAGTCTAGTGCTTGTGGAGCTTCGAAAGTGGGTACCTAGAAGCAGCTCGAGACACTCCTGACTTGAGGTCGTCCAGGTCTTGTCTGGCTTCTGAAGGTATCCCAACGTGGGAGGAGTTTTAGAGAGAACTTTTCTTAGCCTTGCGGCATCAGAGGTGTTCTCGATGTCGGAGCAAAAGTTTTGCCAACACGATCGTTTCGACTGTCTGAGTATTTTCTTGTGCTCTGACAGGCTCTGCTTGTATGCACACCAGTTTTCACGCCCTTGGGATCTGGCTGCATTGAACAGTTTCCTGGCTTTTTTCCTTGACTCGCTGACTTGTGGAGTCCACCAGGTAGGCTTAAGTTTGCCCCTTGGTTTCCCAATGGGGCACGATTTTTGCAGCGCGGTTTCACATGCTGCCGTAAACTTATTAATTAGGGTCGAAGTGAATTCGACTGAATCTGATATGCTTCGAATATGAGCTTAGCCAAAGCCGCTGTGTTGTCGCCGTCGCTAAAATTAGATAGCAAGAAAATATTTATATTTTTCTTGAATAAAATGCAGGTTCGGGTCTTGCCTGTGCTGTTTGCAGTGATCAGCTTGTACTCATTCGTTCTCAATCCAGAAACCTTGCCTCTGCAGACCCAAGGTTCCTGAATGAGAACTACGTCGACATCGTCTTTGCTAAGACGATGCAGTAGGGCAGCTGCTGCTGCTTTGCAGTGGTGGAGATTAATTTTTAGAAACCTCAAGGGCATCTACATCCATCTCCACCACTGTTCTATCGGCCTCGTCGTCGTCGAGGATGGAGTCCTCATCATCCTGCCCTAAGGTAGCGAGCCCTCTCACGAGCTCTGACGTCTCAGAGGAATATCCCTCTAGGATATCCTCTTCGTCCGACGCGACCTCCATTCCAGGATTTTCTGGAACGATTGGCTCCGCGTCAACTAGTTCCGCGTTCTCCGTGGTTGGCTTACCACACACTGTGTCTCCTCTGTAGACTCGTAGCCATACCTCGCTAGACCACCGCTTTTGGCTAGCTCGTCCACAGATTCTTTGTTTATAACTAGGACGATCTGGCGCGTGGTCCCTTCCGGCTCCTCTACTTTGACCACACTCCAGTCGTCCGTCTTCATATGAGGGTTGCAGATCTGGAGAATTTTCAAAATCTCCTCTGGCTTTTCCTGCTTAGCCTTACTCTGGTGCGTGGTCTACTGGGTATATCACACCAGTCCACTGCTACCAGTTTTGCACCTGGGTACACTTCGCCAAGCGCCGCTATTGATTTTTTTATACGCCTCGGCCGACCGCTTGTCGTGACAAGCGATGGCCTTGACTCTGCCCTGATGCCAGCCTGCATCATCGCAGATCGGTGGTGGTCCTCCATTTGAGGCCCATCAGAAAACGACCCTGCAGCTCGTTTTCGACTCCTGCCCATCTGTGCCTCGGGATAAGACCATCTTTGCTGCCCATGTCTATGACACCAATGCGGATCTTATCCTTTGCCACTTCTGCGAAGGTTCGATGCAGAGGAGGACGTGTTCGCTTCGCTGGTTGTGGCGGCGTGTCTTCTGCCGATCTCTGCCTTTTCGGAGCATTTTTGTGTCTTCTTACCGGAGCTGGCTTGAAATCCGGTAAGATTTTCTTTGCCCATTCTAACATCTTCCGACCATCGGGTGACGACTCGGGGGCAGAATGGTGCTTTTGCAGTATGTCTGCTGCGCGTCTCTTATCTAGAAACTTCGTTTTCGTTTTTGGTGGTGGCATCGCCGAAGTGCCTGGCTCTGCAGAGTTACCAGCAACCTCCCCTTCGACTGCTGGCTTAGCATCTTGGCTTAGCTGATTCGCCTTCGAGGTGGAGGGTGTCTGATACTCTCCAGATTCTGAGACAACCGATTGGCTTGTCGGATTGTCTCCACTTGCACTGGCAGCAATGGGATGAGAGCTGTTGGGAGTTCCCATCCTGGTGACAGTCAAATCTATGACCGTTTGCTTTGAGGGATTAGAAATCCCGTCCGGCTTATGGCGAGATCCGGTCTCAGTGTTTTTGTTTGTTTTGTTAGTTTTTGTTTTTTTTAAAGGTATCATATATGGTCCCACGAGTAGACGGGAAGGGGTGGGTCACCCGTGGCATAGCCCGGGTACCACGGGAAGCCTGACTTAAAACTGGAGGTCGGCAGGTATCCAGAGTTCGCATAGTAGAGACTGAGCACCCCCTCAGCCACGCATCCATCAGCCTACGCTGTTCCGCCTTGGATTGGGGAAAGTTTATAGAGTTTTCAGCTCTCGCCCGACTACCATTAGTCAGCACCACGAGGCAGAGACATGACCGTGCCAAGGGCCTGCTTCCAGCCGCCCTCGCGAGGAGATTATAGTCGCACTTCCACTGGTGTATCACAATTACGGCGCGTACCACCTGGCTTGGTGATTATACGTTGATCCCCTTGTGATACCCATTGGCTGACGGCCCATCTTCAAGTAAATACAAAACAAAATCGATGTTAATCGAACATATTTAACATCGATTAAATGGATTCTGCATCGATATTTTTATACCCTCTACCTAAAGCGTAAAAGGATATACTAGTTTAGTGCGAAGGAGGCGTGGCAGACCCCACAAAGTATATATACTTGTATTATTGATCAGTATGACAAGACATGCTCTGCCTGAAACTCTGCCCGCAGCTGTTGTTGTTGTTGCTGCTTTGATTTAACTTTGTGCTGCACACATACACGCATATAAATACGCAGAGACACGATTCTGGTGTAAACATGTCTCCACTTTTGTATATATGTATTGAATAATTTGCATTTAATTTAATTAAATAATTTAAATAATATAATTTTTTTAAAGTAATTAATTATTCTTTTGAGGCTGGTAGATTCCTATATGCAAGGTCCTGCAAAGTAGTAGCTGTTCGTTGGGTTCTGATTTGCAAGTTTGCCAAATTTCACACAATTTACAAGCTGCAATATCTACTGCACCGTAAAATTACCTTTGAGGAACCGCACGAACGAAATGGCCAGTTTACAGCTAGCCATCGGTATACCGATGCTCTCCTTGTCTGGGAGGAGGGGAACGGTGGTATCTTCTCTTGCCAGTTCGTCGGCTATGCAGTTTCCCTCTATGTCCCGATGGCCTGGGACCCAAATGAGGTAGACTGAGAACTGTGCTGCCATCTCGTGAAGAGATTTGCCGGGATTTTATTGCCGCTTGGCTATCCGAATATATGCAAATTTCTCTAATGTCTGTGACTGCGATTGGCAGTATGAAGAGAGCTTCTTGAATAGCTGTGATTTCGGCCTGGAATACACTGTCGGGAGCCTGAAGGCTTTTCTGATGCCGAGTTCTTCGCAGAAGACACCTCCGCCTACGCGGTTGTCCAGCTTAGAACCGTCTGTATATATTTTTATTGAATTTTCGGGGCCTGGCGGGCCAACGTTCCATTCATCCCTGGAAGGAATGATTGTTCGAAAGGAGGAGGTACTCCTTTGGGGTACAATAGTCAGTGACAGAGGGGATTATGTCATTTCCTCTCAGGATTTTGGCGTGATTGGTTGGTTTCTCTCATGCGAAGGGCCGCCAGCGTGGCGTTCATTTTCCCTATGAGATGTATTGGGAGTATTCCCAGAATCGCATCTAGTGCGTCGCTGAGGGAACTTTATTTAGTCTCTGAAGAGACGAATTTCTCTTAAGCGATGGCCACCATATAGAGACTCCATATAGAAGTATGGGTCTGAGGAGTGAAGAGGAGGAATTTTATATTTCCTTGTGAATAGTACCAGCTCTGTTTTGAAGGGGTTTACGTTTAGGCCACTCGACGTCGCCCAAGTAGACATTATGCTCAGTGCATGCGCTCGGACAAAGTTTGAGAAGGAGATGGTCACATCCTCTGCATACGCCACCGCGCGGCATCCCCCTATCCCATCCAAGGATCGTAGGAGTGTGTTGACTGCCACGTTCCATAGGAAGGGTGGGAGGACACCGCCCTGAGGCGTTCCGCTGCTTACATATCTGGATGATGTTGATAGCCCCAGTGTGGATTTGATGGACCGCCTGGTGAGAAGCTGTCTTACCAGCTCCACAGTGGAGTCGTCCACACCCAAGTCTGTAAGTGAGCTGGTAATGGCGTTTGGGGACATATTGTTGAAAGCGCCCCTATGTCTAGAAATGCGGTTAGTGTGTAGAGCCGTCTCTGTGGATCTGCCTTTACAGTAGGCATGTTGAGAGCTTGACAGCTCTGAGAGCGAAATCATGCTCCTTCAATGGAGGCCTAGAAGTCTCTCGAAGGTCTTTACTAGAAAAGATGAGACTTATGGGTCAAAAATCTTTGGGGGTGGTGTGCGAGGCTTTACCCGCTTTGGGTATGAAGATCACTCTTGATCTCAGCCAAGCTTCTGGGATTCTCCTCGTAAGGAGGATTTTCTGAAAAATATCTGCCAGCCATCTGATGGCAGTATTCCCTGCGTGGAGTCGCTGTGCCGGAATGATGTTGTCCGGCCCTGCCGATTTATAGGGCTTGAAGCTTTTTATTGCCCACCTGATATTATTCTCGTTTAATAGATCAGGCAGCTTGAGAGCTGGACCCGCGCTTGGCGTGTTGTTGGTCAGTCTAGTGCTTGTGGAGCTTCGAAAGTGGGTACCTAGAAGCAGCTCGAGACACTCCTGACTTGAGGTCGTCCAGGTCTTGTCTGGCTTCTGAAGGTATCCCAACGTGGGAGGAGTTTTAGAGAGAACTTTTCTTAGCCTTGCGGCATCAGAGGTGTTCTCGATGTCGGAGCAAAAGTTTTGCCAACACGATCGTTTCGACTGTCTGAGTATTTTCTTGTGCTCTGACAGGCTCTGCTTGTATGCACACCAGTTTTCACGCCCTTGGGATCTGGCTGCATTGAACAGTTTCCTGGCTTTTTTCCTTGACTCGCTGACTTGTGGAGTCCACCAGGTAGGCTTAAGTTTGCCCCTTGGTTTCCCAATGGGGCACGATTTTTGCAGCGCGGTTTCACATGCTGCCGTAAACTTATTAATTAGGGTCGAAGTGAATTCGACTGAATCTGATATGCTTCGAATATGAGCTTAGCCAAAGCCGCTGTGTTGTCGCCGTCGCTAAAATTAGATAGCAAGAAAATATTTATATTTTTCTTGAATAAAATGCAGGTTCGGGTCTTGCCTGTGCTGTTTGCAGTGATCAGCTTGTACTCATTCGTTCTCAATCCAGAAACCTTGCCTCTGCAGACCCAAGGTTCCTGAATGAGAACTACGTCGACATCGTCTTTGCTAAGACGATGCAGTAGGGCAGCTGCTGCTGCTTTGCAGTGGTGGAGATTAATTTTTAGAAACCTCAAGGGCATCTACATCCATCTCCACCACTGTTCTATCGGCCTCGTCGTCGTCGAGGATGGAGTCCTCATCATCCTGCCCTAAGGTAGCGAGCCCTCTCACGAGCTCTGACGTCTCAGAGGAATATCCCTCTAGGATATCCTCTTCGTCCGACGCGACCTCCATTCCAGGATTTTCTGGAACGATTGGCTCCGCGTCAACTAGTTCCGCGTTCTCCGTGGTTGGCTTACCACACACTGTGTCTCCTCTGTAGACTCGTAGCCATACCTCGCTAGACCACCGCTTTTGGCTAGCTCGTCCACAGATTCTTTGTTTATAACTAGGACGATCTGGCGCGTGGTCCCTTCCGGCTCCTCTACTTTGACCACACTCCAGTCGTCCGTCTTCATATGAGGGTTGCAGATCTGGAGAATTTTCAAAATCTCCTCTGGCTTTTCCTGCTTAGCCTTACTCTGGTGCGTGGTCTACTGGGTATATCACACCAGTCCACTGCTACCAGTTTTGCACCTGGGTACACTTCGCCAAGCGCCGCTATTGATTTTTTTATACGCCTCGGCCGACCGCTTGTCGTGACAAGCGATGGCCTTGACTCTGCCCTGATGCCAGCCTGCATCATCGCAGATCGGTGGTGGTCCTCCATTTGAGGCCCATCAGAAAACGACCCTGCAGCTCGTTTTCGACTCCTGCCCATCTGTGCCTCGGGATAAGACCATCTTTGCCGTGTTCGCTTCGCTGGTTGTGGCGGCGTGTCTTCTGCCGATCTCTGCCTTTTCGGAGCATTTTTGTGTCTTCTTACCGGAGCTGGCTTGAAATCCGGTAAGATTTTCTTTGCCCATTCTAACATCTTCCGACCATCGGGTGACGACTCGGGGGCAGAATGGTGCTTTTGCAGTATGTCTGCTGCGCGTCTCTTATCTAGAAACTTCGTTTTCGTTTTTGGTGGTGGCATCGCCGAAGTGCCTGGCTCTGCAGAGTTACCAGCAACCTCCCCTTCGACTGCTGGCTTAGCATCTTGGCTTAGCTGATTCGCCTTCGAGGTGGAGGGTGTCTGATACTCTCCAGATTCTGAGACAACCGATTGGCTTGTCGGATTGTCTCCACTTGCACTGGCAGCAATGGGATGAGAGCTGTTGGGAGTTCCCATCCTGGTGACAGTCAAATCTATGACCGTTTGCTTTGAGGGATTAGAAATCCCGTCCGGCTTATGGCGAGATCCGGTCTCAGTGTTTTTGTTTGTTTTGTTAGTTTTTGTTTTTTTTAAAGGTATCATATATGGTCCCACGAGTAGACGGGAAGGGGTGGGTCACCCGTGGCATAGCCCGGGTACCACGGGAAGCCTGACTTAAAACTGGAGGTCGGCAGGTATCCAGAGTTCGCATAGTAGAGACTGAGCACCCCCTCAGCCACGCATCCATCAGCCTACGCTGTTCCGCCTTGGATTGGGGAAAGTTTATAGAGTTTTCAGCTCTCGCCCGACTACCATTAGTCAGCACCACGAGGCAGAGACATGACCGTGCCAAGGGCCTGCTTCCAGCCGCCCTCGCGAGGAGATTATAGTCGCACTTCCACTGGTGTATCACAATTACGGCGCGTACCACCTGGCTTGGTGATTATACGTTGATCCCCTTGTGATACCCATTGGCTGACGGCCCATCTTCAAGTAAATACAAAACAAAATCGATGTTAATCGAACATATTTAACATCGATTAAATGGATTCTGCATCGATATTTTTATACCCTCTACCTAAAGCGTAAAAGAATATACTAGTTTAGTGCGAAGGAGGCGTGGCAGACCCCACAAAGTATATATACTTGTATTATTGATCAGTATGACAAGACATGCTCTGCCTGAAACTCTGCCCGCAGCTGTTGTTGTTGTTGCTGCTTTGATTTAACTTTGTGCTGCACACATACACGCATATAAATACGCAGAGACACGATTCTGGTGTAAACATGTCTCCACTTTTGTATATATGTATTGAATAATTTGCATTTAATTTAATTAAATAATTTAAATAATATAATTTTTTTAAAGTAATTAATTATTCTTTTGAGGCTGGTAGATTCCTATATGCAAGGTCCTGCAAAGTAGTAGCTGTTCGTTGGGTTCTGATTTGCAAGTTTGCCAAATTTCACACAATTTACAAGCTGCAATATCTACTGCACCGTAAAATTACCTTTGAGGAACCGCACGAACGAAATGGCCAGTTTACAGCTAGCCATCGGTATACCGATGCTCTCCTTGTCTGGGAGGAGGGGAACGGTGGTATCTTCTCTTGCCAGTTCGTCGGCTATGCAGTTTCCCTCTATGTCCCGATGGCCTGGGACCCAAATGAGGTAGACTGAGAACTGTGCTGCCATCTCGTGAAGAGATTTGCCGGGATTTTATTGCCGCTTGGCTATCCGAATATATGCAAATTTCTCTAATGTCTGTGACTGCGATTGGCAGTATGAAGAGAGCTTCTTGAATAGCTGTGATTTCGGCCTGGAATACACTGTCGGGAGCCTGAAGGCTTTTCTGATGCCGAGTTCTTCGCAGAAGACACCTCCGCCTACGCGGTTGTCCAGCTTAGAACCGTCTGTATATATTTTTATTGAATTTTCGGGGCCTGGCGGGCCAACGTTCCATTCATCCCTGGAAGGAATGATTGTTCGAAAGGAGGAGGTACTCCTTTGGGGTACAATAGTCAGTGACAGAGGGGATTATGTCATTTCCTCTCAGGATTTTGGCGTGATTGGTTGGTTTCTCTCATGCGAAGGGCCGCCAGCGTGGCGTTCATTTTCCCTATGAGATGTATTGGGAGTATTCCCAGAATCGCATCTAGTGCGTCGCTGAGGGAACTTTATTTAGTCTCTGAAGAGACGAATTTCTCTTAAGCGATGGCCACCATATAGAGACTCCATATAGAAGTATGGGTCTGAGGAGTGAAGAGGAGGAATTTTATATTTCCTTGTGAATAGTACCAGCTCTGTTTTGAAGGGGTTTACGTTTAGGCCACTCGACGTCGCCCAAGTAGACATTATGCTCAGTGCATGCGCTCGGACAAAGTTTGAGAAGGAGATGGTCACATCCTCTGCATACGCCACCGCGCGGCATCCCCCTATCCCATCCAAGGATCGTAGGAGTGTGTTGACTGCCACGTTCCATAGGAAGGGTGGGAGGACACCGCCCTGAGGCGTTCCGCTGCTTACATATCTGGATGATGTTGATAGCCCCAGTGTGGATTTGATGGACCGCCTGGTGAGAAGCTGTCTTACCAGCTCCACAGTGGAGTCGTCCACACCCAAGTCTGTAAGTGAGCTGGTAATGGCGTTTGGGGACATATTGTTGAAAGCGCCCCTATGTCTAGAAATGCGGTTAGTGTGTAGAGCCGTCTCTGTGGATCTGCCTTTACAGTAGGCATGTTGAGAGCTTGACAGCTCTGAGAGCGAAATCATGCTCCTTCAATGGAGGCCTAGAAGTCTCTCGAAGGTCTTTACTAGAAAAGATGAGACTTATGGGTCAAAAATCTTTGGGGGTGGTGTGCGAGGCTTTACCCGCTTTGGGTATGAAGATCACTCTTGATCTCAGCCAAGCTTCTGGGATTCTCCTCGTAAGGAGGATTTTCTGAAAAATATCTGCCAGCCATCTGATGGCAGTATTCCCTGCGTGGAGTCGCTGTGCCGGAATGATGTTGTCCGGCCCTGCCGATTTATAGGGCTTGAAGCTTTTTATTGCCCACCTGATATTATTCTCGTTTAATAGATCAGGCAGCTTGAGAGCTGGACCCGCGCTTGGCGTGTTGTTGGTCAGTCTAGTGCTTGTGGAGCTTCGAAAGTGGGTACCTAGAAGCAGCTCGAGACACTCCTGACTTGAGGTCGTCCAGGTCTTGTCTGGCTTCTGAAGGTATCCCAACGTGGGAGGAGTTTTAGAGAGAACTTTTCTTAGCCTTGCGGCATCAGAGGTGTTCTCGATGTCGGAGCAAAAGTTTTGCCAACACGATCGTTTCGACTGTCTGAGTATTTTCTTGTGCTCTGACAGGCTCTGCTTGTATGCACACCAGTTTTCACGCCCTTGGGATCTGGCTGCATTGAACAGTTTCCTGGCTTTTTTCCTTGACTCGCTGACTTGTGGAGTCCACCAGGTAGGCTTAAGTTTGCCCCTTGGTTTCCCAATGGGGCACGATTTTTGCAGCGCGGTTTCACATGCTGCCGTAAACTTATTAATTAGGGTCGAAGTGAATTCGACTGAATCTGATATGCTTCGAATATGAGCTTAGCCAAAGCCGCTGTGTTGTCGCCGTCGCTAAAATTAGATAGCAAGAAAATATTTATATTTTTCTTGAATAAAATGCAGGTTCGGGTCTTGCCTGTGCTGTTTGCAGTGATCAGCTTGTACTCATTCGTTCTCAATCCAGAAACCTTGCCTCTGCAGACCCAAGGTTCCTGAATGAGAACTACGTCGACATCGTCTTTGCTAAGACGATGCAGTAGGGCAGCTGCTGCTGCTTTGCAGTGGTGGAGATTAATTTTTAGAAACCTCAAGGGCATCTACATCCATCTCCACCACTGTTCTATCGGCCTCGTCGTCGTCGAGGATGGAGTCCTCATCATCCTGCCCTAAGGTAGCGAGCCCTCTCACGAGCTCTGACGTCTCAGAGGAATATCCCTCTAGGATATCCTCTTCGTCCGACGCGACCTCCATTCCAGGATTTTCTGGAACGATTGGCTCCGCGTCAACTAGTTCCGCGTTCTCCGTGGTTGGCTTACCACACACTGTGTCTCCTCTGTAGACTCGTAGCCATACCTCGCTAGACCACCGCTTTTGGCTAGCTCGTCCACAGATTCTTTGTTTATAACTAGGACGATCTGGCGCGTGGTCCCTTCCGGCTCCTCTACTTTGACCACACTCCAGTCGTCCGTCTTCATATGAGGGTTGCAGATCTGGAGAATTTTCAAAATCTCCTCTGGCTTTTCCTGCTTAGCCTTACTCTGGTGCGTGGTCTACTGGGTATATCACACCAGTCCACTGCTACCAGTTTTGCACCTGGGTACACTTCGCCAAGCGCCGCTATTGATTTTTTTATACGCCTCGGCCGACCGCTTGTCGTGACAAGCGATGGCCTTGACTCTGCCCTGATGCCAGCCTGCATCATCGCAGATCGGTGGTGGTCCTCCATTTGAGGCCCATCAGAAAACGACCCTGCAGCTCGTTTTCGACTCCTGCCCATCTGTGCCTCGGGATAAGACCATCTTTGCCGTGTTCGCTTCGCTGGTTGTGGCGGCGTGTCTTCTGCCGATCTCTGCCTTTTCGGAGCATTTTTGTGTCTTCTTACCGGAGCTGGCTTGAAATCCGGTAAGATTTTCTTTGCCCATTCTAACATCTTCCGACCATCGGGTGACGACTCGGGGGCAGAATGGTGCTTTTGCAGTATGTCTGCTGCGCGTCTCTTATCTAGAAACTTCGTTTTCGTTTTTGGTGGTGGCATCGCCGAAGTGCCTGGCTCTGCAGAGTTACCAGCAACCTCCCCTTCGACTGCTGGCTTAGCATCTTGGCTTAGCTGATTCGCCTTCGAGGTGGAGGGTGTCTGATACTCTCCAGATTCTGAGACAACCGATTGGCTTGTCGGATTGTCTCCACTTGCACTGGCAGCAATGGGATGAGAGCTGTTGGGAGTTCCCATCCTGGTGACAGTCAAATCTATGACCGTTTGCTTTGAGGGATTAGAAATCCCGTCCGGCTTATGGCGAGATCCGGTCTCAGTGTTTTTGTTTGTTTTGTTAGTTTTTGTTTTTTTTAAAGGTATCATATATGGTCCCACGAGTAGACGGGAAGGGGTGGGTCACCCGTGGCATAGCCCGGGTACCACGGGAAGCCTGACTTAAAACTGGAGGTCGGCAGGTATCCAGAGTTCGCATAGTAGAGACTGAGCACCCCCTCAGCCACGCATCCATCAGCCTACGCTGTTCCGCCTTGGATTGGGGAAAGTTTATAGAGTTTTCAGCTCTCGCCCGACTACCATTAGTCAGCACCACGAGGCAGAGACATGACCGTGCCAAGGGCCTGCTTCCAGCCGCCCTCGCGAGGAGATTATAGTCGCACTTCCACTGGTGTATCACAATTACGGCGCGTACCACCTGGCTTGGTGATTATACGTTGATCCCCTTGTGATACCCATTGGCTGACGGCCCATCTTCAAGTAAATACAAAACAAAATCGATGTTAATCGAACATATTTAACATCGATTAAATGGATTCTGCATCGATATTTTTATACCCTCTACCTAAAGCGTAAAAGAATATACTAGTTTAGTGCGAAGGAGGCGTGGCAGACCCCACAAAGTATATATACTTGTATTATTGATCAGTATGACAAGACATGCTCTGCCTGAAACTCTGCCCGCAGCTGTTGTTGTTGTTGCTGCTTTGATTTAACTTTGTGCTGCACACATACACGCATATAAATACGCAGAGACACGATTCTGGTGTAAACATGTCTCCACTTTTGTATATATGTATTGAATAATTTGCATTTAATTTAATTAAATAATTTAAATAATATAATTTTTTTAAAGTAATTAATTATTCTTTTGAGGCTGGTAGATTCCTATATGCAAGGTCCTGCAAAGTAGTAGCTGTTCGTTGGGTTCTGATTTGCAAGTTTGCCAAATTTCACACAATTTACAAGCTGCAATATCTACTGCACCGTAAAATTACCTTTGAGGAACCGCACGAACGAAATGGCCAGTTTACAGCTAGCCATCGGTATACCGATGCTCTCCTTGTCTGGGAGGAGGGGAACGGTGGTATCTTCTCTTGCCAGTTCGTCGGCTATGCAGTTTCCCTCTATGTCCCGATGGCCTGGGACCCAAATGAGGTAGACTGAGAACTGTGCTGCCATCTCGTGAAGAGATTTGCCGGGATTTTATTGCCGCTTGGCTATCCGAATATATGCAAATTTCTCTAATGTCTGTGACTGCGATTGGCAGTATGAAGAGAGCTTCTTGAATAGCTGTGATTTCGGCCTGGAATACACTGTCGGGAGCCTGAAGGCTTTTCTGATGCCGAGTTCTTCGCAGAAGACACCTCCGCCTACGCGGTTGTCCAGCTTAGAACCGTCTGTATATATTTTTATTGAATTTTCGGGGCCTGGCGGGCCAACGTTCCATTCATCCCTGGAAGGAATGATTGTTCGAAAGGAGGAGGTACTCCTTTGGGGTACAATAGTCAGTGACAGAGGGGATTATGTCATTTCCTCTCAGGATTTTGGCGTGATTGGTTGGTTTCTCTCATGCGAAGGGCCGCCAGCGTGGCGTTCATTTTCCCTATGAGATGTATTGGGAGTATTCCCAGAATCGCATCTAGTGCGTCGCTGGGGGAACTTTATTTAGTCTCTGAAGAGACGAATTTCTCTTAAGCGATGGCCACCATATAGAGACTCCATATAGAAGTATGGGTCTGAGGAGTGAAGAGGAGGAATTTTATATTTCCTTGTGAATAGTACCAGCTCTGTTTTGAAGGGGTTTACGTTTAGGCCACTCGACGTCGCCCAAGTAGACAGTATGCTCAGTGCATGCGCTCGGACAAAGTTTGAGAAGGAGATGGTCACATCCTCTGCATACGCCACCGCGCGGCATCCCCCTATCCCATCCAAGGATCGTAGGAGTGTGTTGACTGCCACGTTCCATAGGAAGGGTGGGAGGACACCGCCCTGAGGCGTTCCGCTGCTTACATATCTGGATGATGTTGATAGCCCCAGTGTGGATTTGATGGACCGCCTGGTGAGAAGCTGTCTTACCAGCTCCACAGTGGAGTCGTCCACACCCAAGTCTGTAAGTGAGCTGGTAATGGCGTTTGGGGACATATTGTTGAAAGCGCCCCTATGTCTAGAAATGCGGTTAGTGTGTAGAGCCGTCTCTGTGGATCTGCCTTTACAGTAGGCATGTTGAGAGCTTGACAGCTCTGAGAGCGAAATCATGCTCCTTCAATGGAGGCCTAGAAGTCTCTCGAAGGTCTTTACTAGAAAAGATGAGAGACTTATGGGTCAAAAATCTTTGGGGGTGGTGTGCGAGGCTTTACCCGCTTTGGGTATGAAGATCACTCTTGATCTCAGCCAAGCTTCTGGGATTCTCCTCGTAAGGAGGATTTTCTGAAAAATATCTGCCAGCCATCTGATGGCAGTATTCCCTGCGTGGAGTCGCTGTGCCGGAATGATGTTGTCCGGCCCTGCCGATTTATAGGGCTTGAAGCTTTTTATTGCCCACCTGATATTATTCTCGTTTAATAGATCAGGCAGCTTGAGAGCTGGACCCGCGCTTGGCGTGTTGTTGGTCAGTCTAGTGCTTGTGGAGCTTCGAAAGTGGGTACCTAGAAGCAGCTCGAGACACTCCTGACTTGAGGTCGTCCAGGTCTTGTCTGGCTTCTGAAGGTATCCCAACGTGGGAGGAGTTTTAGAGAGAACTTTTCTTAGCCTTGCGGCATCAGAGGTGTTCTCGATGTCGGAGCAAAAGTTTTGCCAACACGATCGTTTCGACTGTCTGAGTATTTTCTTGTGCTCTGACAGGCTCTGCTTGTATGCACACCAGTTTTCACGCCCTTGGGATCTGGCTGCATTGAACAGTTTCCTGGCTTTTTTCCTTGACTCGCTGACTTGTGGGTTTCCCAATGGTGCACGATTTTTGCAGCGCGGTTTCACATGCTGCCGTAAACTTATTAATTAGGGTCGAAGTGAATTCGACTGAATCTGATATGCTTCGAATATGAGCTTAGCCAAAGCCGCTGTGTTGTCGCCGTCGCTAAAATTAGATAGCAAGAAAATATTTATATTTTTCTTGAATAAAATGCAGGTTCGGGTCTTGCCTGTGCTGTTTGCAGTGATCAGCTTGTACTCATTCGTTCTCAATCCAGAAACCTTGCCTCTGCAGACCCAAGGTTCCTGAATGAGAACTACGTCGACATCGTCTTTGCTAAGACGATGCAGTAGGGCAGCTGCTGCTGCTTTGCAGTGGTGGAGATTAATTTTTAGAAACCTCAAGGGCATCTACATCCATCTCCACCACTGTTCTATCGGCCTCGTCGTCGTCGAGGATGGAGTCCTCATCATCCTGCCCTAAGGTAGCGAGCCCTCTCACGAGCTCTGACGTCTCAGAGGAATATCCCTCTAGGATATCCCCTTCGTCCGACGCGACCTCCATTCCAGGATTTTCTGGAACGATTGGCTCCGCGTCAACTAGTTCCGCGTTCTCCGTGGTTGGCTTACCACACACTGTGTCTCCTCTGTAGACTCGTAGCCATACCTCGCTAGACCACCGCTTTTGGCTAGCTCGTCCACAGATTCTTTGTTTATAACTAGGACGATCTGGCGCGTGGTCCCTTCCGGCTCCTCTACTTTGACCACACTCCAGTCGTCCGTCTTCATATGAGGGTGGCAGATCTGGAGAATTTTCAAAATCTCCTCTGGCTTTTCCTGCTTAGCCTTACTCTGGTGCGTGGTCTACTGGGTATATCACACCAGTCCACTGCTACCAGTTTTGCACCTGGGTACACTTCGCCAAGCGCCGCTATTGATTTTTTTATACGCCTCGGCCGACCGCTTGTCGTGACAAGCGATGGCCTTGACTCTGCCCTGATGCCAGCCTGCATCATCGCAGATCGGTGGTGGTCCTCCATTTGAGGCCCATCAGAAAACGACCCTGCAGCTCGTTTTCGACTCCTGCCCATCTGTGCCTCGGGATAAGACCATCTTGCGGATCTTATCCTTTGCCACTTCTGCGAAGGTTCGATGCAGAGGAGGCCGTGTTCGCTTCGCTGGTTGTGGCGGCGTGTCTTCTGCCGATCTCTGCCTTTTCGGAGCATTTTTGTGTCTTCTTACCGGAGCTGGCTTGAAATCCGGTAAGATTTTCTTTGCCCATTCTAACATCTTCCGACCATCGGGTGACGACTCGGGGGCAGAATGGTGCTTTTGCAGTATGTCTGCTGCGCGTCTCTTATCTAGAAACTTCGTTTTCGTTTTTGGTGGTGGCATCGCCGAAGTGCCTGGCTCTGCAGAGTTACCAGCAACCTCCCCTTCGACTGCTGGCTTAGCATCTTGGCTTAGCTGATTCGCCTTCGAGGTGGAGGGTGTCTGATACTCTCCAGATTCTGAGACAACCGATTGGCTTGTCGGATTGTCTCCACTTGCACTGGCAGCAATGGGATGAGAGCTGTTGGGAGTTCCCATCCTGGTGACAGTCAAATCTATGACCGTTTGCTTTGAGGGATTAGAAATCCCGTCCGGCTTATGGCGAGATCCGGTCTCAGTGTTTTTGTTTGTTTTGTTAGTTTTTGTTTTTTTTAAAGGTATCATATATGGTCCCACGAGTAGACGGGAAGGGGTGGGTCACCCGTGGCATAGCCCGGGTACCACGGGAAGCCTGACTTAAAACTGGAGGTCGGCAGGTATCCAGAGTTCGCATAGTAGAGACTGAGCACCCCCTCAGCCACGCATCCATCAGCCTACGCTGTTCCGCCTTGGATTGGGGAAAGTTTATAGAGTTTTCAGCTCTCGCCCGACTACCATTAGTCAGCACCACGAGGCAGAGACATGACCGTGCCAAGGGCCTGCTTCCAGCCGCCCTCGCGAGGAGATTATAGTCGCACTTCCACTGGTGTATCACAATTACGGCGCGTACCACCTGGCTTGGTGATTATACGTTGATCCCCTTGTGATACCCATTGGCTGACGGCCCATCTTCAAGTAAATACAAAACAAAATCGATGTTAATCGAACATATTTAACATCGATTAAATGGATTCTGCATCGATATTTTTATACCCTCTACCTAAAGCGTAAAAGGATATACTAGTTTAGTGCGAAGGAGGCGTGGCAGACCCCACAAAGTATATATACTTGTATTATTGATCAGTATGACAAGACATGCTCTGCCTGAAACTCTGCCCGCAGCTGTTGTTGTTGTTGCTGCTTTGATTTAACTTTGTGCTGCACACATACACGCATATAAATACGCAGAGACACGATTCTGGTGTAAACATGTCTCCACTTTTGTATATATGTATTGAATAATTTGCATTTAATTTAATTAAATAATTTAAATAATATAATTTTTTTAAAGTAATTAATTATTCTTTTGAGGCTGGTAGATTCCTATATGCAAGGTCCTGCAAAGTAGTAGCTGTTCGTTGGGTTCTGATTTGCAAGTTTGCCAAATTTCACACAATTTACAAGCTGCAATATCTACTGCACCGTAAAATTACCTTTGAGGAACCGCACGAACGAAATGGACCTGTCCAATGCACAAAATGCCAGGAATATGGACACATAAAAACCTATTGTACCCTACGCGCAGTCTCTGTTGCCTGCATGGATCTACATCTCAATGAGGCCTGCCCTGTAGAGGAGGACCCCACTGCTAAAAAATGTAGCAACTGTGAGGGAAACCACACTGCCAACTATAGAGGCTAACCTGTATACAAAGATTTTAAAAGTCGCCTAAGTCAACAAAAATCCGCAGCTCGAAATCCAGTCATCCAACTTGCCATACATACCATCAACTACGATTCCAGAAGTATCTTTTGCTAAGGCGTTAAGCAACGAGTCGTACGCCTTAGTCTCTAAACAAACCACTGCAGGAATAATGAATCGTCAGACATTGCAACAGGGGCGAGAAACTACTTCCCAACATACCACTGCAAATCCATCCCAATTGCCTAGTGGGATTGAATCAATTCTGGCAACTCTAACAAACACAATGGTAGCAATACAACAAACGATGCACGAAATTATGCGCAATCAAAATCTCCTTCTGGAATTACTAATCAAACAGAAATCTACTTAAATGACTTCACTAAAAATATGTTTCTGGAATGCGAATGGCATTTCACAGCACAAATGCGAGGTCTTGCAGTTCCTCAATCAACATGACGTTGACGCCATGCTCATATCAGAGACTCAGCAAACAAAATAAAATTATTTTCATCTCAACGGCTACAACTTCGATGCAACAAATCTTCCCGAGGTAAGGCTCATGGAGGTACTGGCATCCTGATAAAGCGTCGCATAAGGCATTATCCGTTGCCATCATTTGCTATAACTTATCTACGGGCCACAACAGTTCATATTGAAATACAAAGCGGCTATTTATGCTTAGCCGCAGTATATAGCCCACCGCGCTTCTCCATTTCTGAGGCAGGATTTGTACATTTCTTCGACCTACTGGGCGACCGCTTCATAGCAGCTGGTGACTACAATGCCAAACACACACATTGGGAATCCCGACTCATCAACCCGAAAGGAAGACAACTATATAACGCTGGACACAGATCCAATAAAGCAACCAGACTTGATTGATTTTGCTGTTACAAGAAGAGTGCCACAGGCTCAGATTTGTGTGGAGCACTTAAAAGATCTATCATCGGATCACTCGCCAATCCTTCTTCACCTTTATGACCATCCACAATACTCGAAGCGCCCACACTTTTTAACTTCTAGAAAAACTGACTGGCTTAAATACAGGAAGAACATAAGTTCCCATATTGATGGCTGTCCAAACATTAACTTGCAGATATGACATAGATACCTCAGTTGAAACATAAGTGTCTGTAATGTCACTGGCGGCAAAACATTTCACTCCAGCAATCACAGCTTATAAACCTTACAAAAGCAGGGAACACGTCCCATGCATATTGAGGAGCTGCTACGAAATAAGAGAAGGCTTCGGCGGGAGTGGCAAGCACACAGATCACCTGACTCAAAGGAGCGGTTAAAAATAGCCAACCATCTACTACGCAAAGCCCTAGAAGATGAGAAACACCGAGCTGAAATGGACTATATGGAGCAACTCTCCCCAAACAGCAAACGATTCCCATTGTGGAAAGCTAAATCAGGCGTATGTCCACCAATCGGAAGTGAATCACAATTACGTACACAAAGAAGAAAATGGGCTCGCAGCAACGAAGAGAAGGCAAATCTATTTGCCGCCCACTTAGAAAAAGTCTTGAAACTACATATAGCAACAAATAGCTTTGTGCGCCCACTAAACAATCATCTTGAAGCTACCACGCCTATCGTATTCCAAGCAAGAGAAGTTACAAGTGTCATTAAGGGCCAAGTTTCAAAGCAAAACAAGTAAAAAAGCTAAAGTAGGGTGTCACGACTTTGAAATACTCTGTACATATGCTTACAATAATTATAGAAAATAAAATAAAATTAAGAAAATTAAAAAAAAAATTTGATTCATTTTACCTCTCTCGGTATTCGAACTCACGTAAAGGGTGTATAATTGCACATTTACATAGCAATTGCGTCTGTGTGAGTGTATGTATGCCTATGCACATATTTTCGTGTCTGTGTAAACATGTTAGCAGTCAACCAAACATCAACAACAGCCGCGGGCAGCGCTGGGGCAGCGCTTGAGCAGCAAATATATTTATGGCTATAAGTTCTTGTTAAATCGGTCTATGGTAGTCAAACTTGGCAGTCGGACACATAATAATCAACTGGTATTTGCAAAATTTTAGTTCGAAATTCCAAGAATTACGGGAGTTAGAGAAAATCGCATTTGCGGGGGAGAGTGGTGAGGGAGGGAAATTCCAAAATATAAATTTTCTGCGTATTCATATAAGGCATCTGGGACTAAAATTTGGTGTTCCTAGGTCATATATTCTCCGAGATATAGGCGATTATACGAACGGAAAATCGGGAAAACCCCCATAGGGGGGAAGTGGGGGGGAAATCAAAAAATAAAACAAACTCGTATAGCGTACATACATAAGGCATCTTTGTGAAAAATTTGGTGTCTCTAGCTCTTATAGTCTCTGAGATCCAGGTGTTCATACGGACGGACTGACGGACAGACGGACAGACAGACAGACAGCGCTAGATCGACTCGTCTCGTCATGCTGATCAAGAATATATATACTTTGTGGGGTCTGCCACGCCTCCTTCTGCCTGTTACATTTTTGAGATCTCGCAAACTTAATATACTCTTGTACATTTCATGTACAGAGTATAAAAATGTAATTAATTAAATTATTTAATTAGGTAAAATAAAAAATATTCAATACATATATATGTAGAAGAATAACACTTAAATAACAGTCACCGACTAACTCTCATCGTGCACGGACGTCGTAATTATACTCTCAATTGCCGTTTCGCCCACTCTTCTATACAGAAGCTCTTATCGCGCTCGTTTGCAAAATATCCGAACTTACATCAAAAAGAAAAAGATAAAAGACTAAAGTTTGTTTAAATCCTACGCTCAACCATGGCCCCTGGGCCGCCCAATCTGGGGGATAATCGCTTTGCTAGTCTTAGCGCTAGCCCCAAAACCAAAAAAAAGAGACCGTACAGCAAACTTCCCGAGGAGTTTCCTGATCTACCGACGCCTACACAGCAAAATCCCAAGTTCCTAAAAATCTCGTCGAAAAATACCGAAAAACTCATTACAGACTTTTCATATTTTGCCGTGGATCGTGCTCTGCATATGATATGTAAAGACATCATAAAAATAACTCCAGTACACGATGGTGATCTCCTAATGCTAGTAAAGAACAAGCAAGCTGCTGATGTATTTTTGAGCACCAACACTCTCCCTGGCATTTGCGACATCGAGTGTAAACTGCACGACTCCCTAAACTTTGTCAAAGGGACCATATACGCTCCATATCTTAACAACATTCCCGAAACCGAAATAGTCGCCGAGTTAAAACAACAAAGCGTGCACTCCGTTTTTAAATTCACCAAGCTAACTGACGGCATTCCGAAGCACACCGGCGTGGTTTTAATAACCTTTGGCCTATATACCCTCCCCACGAAATTGGACGTAGCCTGGCACACCGTTAAAGTCCGAGAATACTTCCCGAACCCTATGAGGTGCAAAAATTGCCAGGTATTAGGCCACACCGCTAAACACTGCAAAAACACCGCCATGTGCGTTACCTGCAATCTCCCCCCCCCCCCCCCACGGCTCCGACCCTTGCTCACGCACTAGTTGCTCCAACTGTAACGGGGACCATCCCGCCTCCTCTCCATCGTGCCCTAAATATCAACAGCAAAGAGAACTACTCAGAATCAAAACTACAAAGAAATGTAGTATGAGAGAACCCAGATTATTATTAAAACAACAACAAGCTAATAATACAGTTAATCCCTCAACATCATTCGCTGCTATCGCTGTAAAAAATGCTTCACCGCCTCCCACGGCGTCATCAACAACGAATACCAAAACATCGGCTAACGGAGACCTAAATCTCTGTCTAAGGCAAGCTGGCTCTCCAGCCTCTCAGGCACAACTCCTCCCCCCTTCCACATCCCATTTATCAACAGAGCCATCTGCTCTTTCCCCTTCCATGCAAATCCCCCACTCCTCTGCAAACCTCGACCATATATTATCCAAACCGCTCAGTAAATCGGGAGCTGTCTATTTGGCAGAACAAGATTTACTAAACAAACCAAAACAAAAAAAAAATAATAAACCCAGCACTCGATACTGACTCAAACGATTTTAACCTCTCTAACTCTTCTTTAAGTAAATCCGATGACTCGGATGAGTCAATGGAGGAACTTGGCTCATAGTCAAATTCCCTTCATTGTGCCCATTCCCTTGCAAACATAAATTTTCTCCTTAACATATTAAAAAATTCATGTACGTTAAAATCCTACAATGGAACATCAATGGAATCTTCAATAATTATAATGAGCTTTCACTTCTTATACAAGATCACTCTCCGGATATTTTATAATTTTAAAAACTTCATTTGCCCCAAGGCATATACTGGCTACTTTCACAACCACCCCCAAAACACATCCTCCAAGCAAGGAGTCGGTTTCCTCATTAAACGGAACATCCCCCACACGCACAAAATTATTAATTCAAATATTCTTTGCTCCACCCTTCAACTTAACCTCGATAATACCATAACCATTATAAACACATACATTCCACCCTGTCAAAACTTTTCAAGTAATGACTTATTACAAATTTTTACCCAGTTTTCTGGCCCGACCATTATTTTGGGAGATTTTAACTCATGGAGCCCCTTATGGGGTTCTCCTCAGATTAATTGCCGTGGCAAGAACATCGAAAGGGCTATCTCCGACAAAAACCTGATCATCTTAAACGATGGTTCTCCCACCCACCTTTCTACACACAACACTTCTACCCATGTTGACATCTCCCTCATATCCCCTTTAATCGCACATAGATGCGAGTGGTCAATATTCAAAAACCTACACGGAAGTGATCACTTCCCAATCTTTATAAAGCTATTCTGCCAATTTTCCCGGGACCTCACACCACCACTACCAAAGTACAAGACTGACCTTGCTAACTGGGAGCTCTTTAAGCAAAAATGCAGTAATAATTCGTACATCTGGGTTTCTGGCTGCCTCAACCACCTAGTAGCCCAACTTACCAAATGCATTAGAGCTGCAGCCAACTGTAGCATCCCACAAACTAAGCACATACCTCATAAAGCCAAAGTTCCCTGGTGGAACAACAGTCTCCAGCAGCTCAGGGACAAGAAGCAAGCTTCTTTCCATTTATACAAAATTCATAGATCTTTCACCAACCTGATCGAATACAAAAAAACAAATGCTATGTTTAAAAAGGCGGTTCTTTCAGCTAAACGTACCTGCCTTGAAAACTTCACATCTAGAATCTCCCCACTTTCCCCCCCACATAAAGTCTGGAATGACGTTAAGCGCCTATCTGGCGTCCCTCCGACCCCTATTAAATTCATAAAATCCTCTTCTGGCTTTATTTCCTGCCCCCGCCAGATTGCTGAAGACTTTGGCCAAACATGGTCAAACTACTCAGCAGATGTTAACTTTCCAGACGTTTATATACAACAAAAACACCTATATAGCTCAATTTCATACCACCCTAATACTTTGTCTGCTTCTGCCAAACACCTAGACTCAAAATTCACACTCAATGAAATTGATGCAGCGCTAAAAGATGCCAAAGGCAAAAGCCCAGGCGCAGACAGGATATCGTAGCCAATGCTCAAACACATCCCGCCCAACCTTAAAGACAGGCTCCTAGTAATATACAACGTCATGCTACAAACCGGGACATACCCACACACCTGGAGCTCAGCAATCGTTGTCCCAATACCTAAGCCAAACAAACCAACACACGAGATTACCAGTTACCGTCCGATTTCCCTACTCTCATGCATCGGTAAAACGATCGAAAAAATAGTTGCACGCAGGCTTATGTGGTACATTTCCCGATACAATTTAATCTCACACAACCAAGTAGCATTTAAACGGAAACACAGCACGATGGACGCTTTACTGCGAATCCAACACTTCGTGTCAAATGCCATTTCGACCAAAAATCATGTCTCCATTTTGGCGACTGATTTCGAGAAGGCATTCGATCGCATGGGGCTACACGCAGTGCTCAATCGGCTTGAGCTCTGGGGTATTGGTCCTAAGCTTTATAATCTTATAAAGGCCTTTATGACCAATCGGACCTTTAGAGTCAGAGTCAATAATGTCACCTCAGCCAAACACAAACTACTAAATGGCATCCCCCAAGGCTCCCCTCTTTCTGTTGTTCTTTTTATGATAGCATTCGAACAAATAAACAGCATATTTAATAGATATACAGATATAAAAGTATCGATTTATGCAGATGACGCTATCGTATACACGAAAATTAAGAACGTAAAATTGGTCAGGCAGAAATTTTTAAACATTTTTCAAACCTACAATCGTGGGGAGCCTTTTCAGGTGCAACACTAGCCATAGAAAAATGCCAGCTACTCCATATCTGCCGCAAACACAAATGTACTTTTCCCGACATAAGCTACAAAAACAAATGCATTAAAAATTCTAGCCAGTTATAAATTTTGGGTATAATATTCGACTCGAAGTTTCTCTTTAAGGAGCATTGCCTTTATCTAAGAAAACAACTAGAAATACGTTTAAATATTATTAAATTTTTAAGTTCAAGACACACCAATGTACACATAAACACACTTATTAACATCACTAGGGCCCTAATGCTCTCCAAAATTCATTACGGTCTACCGATCTTCGGATGGTGCTCAAAGTCCCACATCAGGCAAATACAGGCCCCATACCACGCTGCAGTACACCGCTCCATCAACGCATTTCCTACGTCACCTATCCTCTGCATACTGGATGAATCTGGATTGCCCACAATTTCAGACAGGGTATTAAAAACAACAATGGAACTCATCCCGAGGCTATTCACAACAACAAATCGCCTAGACTTTTTGGCTATTTTCAAACAAAAAAGAACGTTCAAGGTCCTCTCCACCCTCCGCCGCTGTTCTGGTTATTGTACACAATTAGGCTTACCTCTGCCCAATTACAAATTTATTAATCTGGCTCCTTTCTGGACGAGCTCGCAGCCCAACATCAACACCAAACTCAGCACTGCAGCCAAAAGCACTACCTCCAGCTCCGAATACCTCGCCCGCTTTCTAGCTGAAAAACATTACCTCGGTGCCAAACGCTGGATATACACAGATGGTTCGAAAACGGCCGTTTCTACAACTTTCGCTGTCGTCGATGATGACAATCAACTAATAGCAGGAGGACTACTCCCCACGTACTGCTCCATTTTTACCGCCGAGGCGCTCGGCATTTTAAAAGCTTGCCAGTTCGCCGCCAGTAATACGGGAGCTTTTGTCATCTGTTCTGACAGCCTATCAGTATTATCAAATTTACGGAACCACGAATACTATGACTCCATAATCCGCGAAATCCGGAAGATTGCCTCCCAACACAAAAATAAAATTACACTCTTCTGGGCTCCAAGTCACCAAGGGATTCCTGGCAATGAGAACGCTGACAAAGCCGCTAACCAAATAAGCACTACTCCTACATTCCTGTTTCTCCCAATCAATTCCAAAGACCTTAAAAACTTAATCACCCATCATCTAAAAGGAAAACTCCTTGAAAAATGGTCTTTGTTTTCACCCAGATACTCCACTATAAACCCCACCGGTACCAAAATACTACTACCGGCACACCTGGCAAAACGCTCCGGCAGTGTGTTTATTCGCCTTCGGATTGGACATACACAACAAACACACGAACACATACTCACTGGAAGCAGCCCCCCTGTCCCGGCTGCGGGGAAGAATTGAGTTCTTAGCACCTACTAGACACATGCCGTCAATTGGAGAGCATAAGGGTCCGCCTTTTTGGCCCCCAGCTCCCGTCTTCCCTCTTAGAATCCCCCTCACTTATCAATATAGCCTGTACTCGCCACAAAAAAGAAAAATTAAAAAAAAAAAAAAATTAAATTATTAAAAAAAATGAATGAATTAATTAATTAATTAAATTAAATTAGAATACATGTTTATGTTCAGTTTTAACAGCATACATTTACATCACGTACCTATGCGTGTTTATATGCGTGTATGTATGCAGCACAAATTTGAACAAAAGCAGCAACAACAACAACAGCTGCGGGCAGCGCTGCCGACAGAGCTGCAGGCAGCTCATGAGCAGCGATTTTACTTATGGCTATAACTTTCTTTAGAATTGACCTTTCATGATGAAATTTGGCACACGGACACATTAGTACTAATGGATGTACCTACCAAAATTGATTTCAAAATTCCGAGAATTACGGAAGTTATAAGAAAAAACACGAATTGCGGGGGAGTGGGGGGTGCATCGAAAAAAAACTCAAACTCGTACTTTCTCGGTCTTAGGAGAATATGGAAACCAAGTTTGGTTATTCTAGCCCTTATACTTTCTGAGATCCTTGCGTTCATACGGACAGACAGACGGACAGACGGTCAGACGGACAGACGGACGGACGGACAAGGCTATATCCACTCGGCTTCTCATCCTGATCAAGAATATATATACTTTGTGGGGTCTGCCACGCCTCCTTCTGTGTGTTACATACATGCGCACAAAACTAGTATAGCCTTTCACCCTTTGGGTACAGGCTATAAAAAATAAACAACTTTATAAAAGAGGCAAAAATTAGAATCTAACCCTGTATAAAAAAAAAAAATTTATAATAATAATAATTAACATCGAGTCGAAGGCCCAAGTAGCTAGTACTCGTTAATCTAATATTAAGTTTAGTATTAGATACTAGATTTAATTTGTTAAAATAAAAATAAAAAACACTTAAATAAATAAATGTAAATCTTTAAATTATGTTGTGTGTAAAACAAATACAAAGAGAATGTGTCATGTGATCCAACAGATTGCAGACTATAATGAGAGCAAGGTTTAAGAGCAAGTATTGTCTTAGCCGAGCAAAGCGCATTGTTGTTGTCTAGGCAGTTGAGAAAAGGAAATGTGAAAGAACAAAAAGGAAGAATAGAACGAGTAAGGCAACGAGCATCAAGAGTGAAGTTATGCAGGTCAGCCTGCTTTATGAAGTCAAAGGCAACACTACAACTGCAAATTGCTGTGCTCCATAGGACGTTTCCGAACAGCGCGTCACGCTGCGTGAATTATTCAACGCTTCTCCAACACATACATATACTTGTATAAAGTAGATGGAGACATATGTTTATGTACTGTTTCAACAGCATACAATCACATCCGATTCGTGTCTATGCGTGCTTAAATGCGTGTATGTATGTAGCCCAGAAATAAGTCAAAGCTGCAGCAACAACAGCTGTGGGCAGAGCTTGGGCACAGATTATATTTATGGCTATAACTTTCTTTCGAGTTGACCAATCGTAATGAATCTTGGCATATGGACTCTGAATTACTAACCGGAGGTATTTGCCAAATCTGAGTACAAAACAATTATATAAGCTAAAGCTGGTTTCCCCACTTTAAAATACTCTGTACATATGTTTATAGAAATTTAAAAAAAAAATTTAAAAAAATATTTTGTTCGATTTTACCTCTCGGTATTTGAACTCACGTATAATTGCACATTTACATAGCAATTGCGTCTATGTGAGTGTATGAATGTCTATAGGCGTCTATTCGTGTCTGTGTGAGGATGCTTGCAGTCAACCAAACAGCAACATCAACAACAGCTGCGGGCAGCGCTTGGGCAGCAAATATAATTATGGCTATGACTTCCTGCTAAATCGGGGGGTATTTGCAAAATTTTAGTTCGAAATTCCAAGAATTACGGAAGTTATGATATGCGGGGGAGAGGTGGGGAGGGAGTGAAATTCCAAAATATACAATTTCTGGGTATTCACATAAGGAATCTGGGACTAAAATATATAGGTGATTATACGAACGGAAAATCGGGAAAGCCCCCATAGGGGGAAGTGGGGGAAAAATCAGAAAATAAAACAAATTTGCACAGCGTACACACAAAACGCATCTTTGTTGAAAGTGTGGTGTCTCTACCTGTTATAGTCTCTGAGATCTAGGTGCTCATACGGACAGGCGGACAGACGGACAGACAGACAGATCGACTCGTCTCGTCATGCTGATCAAGAATATATATACTTTGTAGGGTCTGCCACGCCTCCTTCTGCCAGTTCAGCTCCCGCAAACCTAATTTACTCTTGTATATTTCATGTACCGAGTATAATTACGGAACTTATGGAAAAAATACGAATTGCGGGGAAATGGGGGGTGCATCGAAAAAAAAAACTCAAACTCGTACCCTCTCGGACTTAGGAGAATATGGATACCAAGTTTGGTTATTCTAGCTCTTATACTTTCTGAGATCCTTGCGTTCATACAGACAGACAGGCAGACGGACGGATGGACAGGCGGTCACATGGACAAACGGACATGGCTATATCGACTCGTCTTGTCACCCTGATCAAGAATATATACACTTTATGGGGTCTGCCACGAATGTGTGTGTGTTACATACATTCGCCCAAAACTTATATAGCCGTTTACCCTTTGGGTACAGACTATAAAAAGTTTGACGATCTCTTGCTTTTGAAAGGGAAGAGATAGTTCTGTTGAAAGCAGGTGAAAGTTTTCATTGTAAATTAAGCAGAAGCCAGAAAGCCAGAAAAGGATTTTGCAATGCATAATCAGTTGCATAATCAGTTGTACATATTACAATTTGTTTTGGCGCTTTTTTTACCAATAGATGCTTTTTTGGGGAAGTTTTTTATATTCGATTTTACAATTCTACTTATTTACGAATGAAACACAGACAAACCGAGTAAAAAGAGTAGTTATAATAAATACGAAAATCTTAATTTAATATATTAATTTAATTAATTACAATTAATTATTTCAAATACTTTCGTAACTATTATTGCTCTTCGCCGGAGCCGTGTATGGCTAATATTGCCAACATAAATGCTGCACAGGTCTGTTTGGATAAACCTGAAGCCTTCAGCTGGTACTTTGCTTTCACCTTGGCGAATTCGTCTTTAACAGATCCCACATCTAAATCTTTATGGATATTTTCAATCCGTAAGTACCATGATGCCCCAGTGATGGTTCTCAGTATCTTCGATTGAGTTCTCTGGACTATCTCTAAATTACTATTGGAAGCGTTTCCCCATAGCTCGGAGCCATATGCCCAAATTTGTTTGAGAACTGCATTGTACAATAAAAATTTGTACTCCAGTATAAGTGGTGAACGGACATTTATCAGCGAATGTAGACTACTAGCTTTTATAACACCATTTGGAATTTTGCGAGTGTGCTGTAACGACGCGCTAGCTGGATGCTTCGACACGCAGAGCGTCGTTACGAGCAAAATGGCTGTAGGCGCATAAGGCGTGGATGTAGTTGTAAGCCTAGTTTATAAGTTTAGTATATAAGTTGATATGCACTGAATTCTGTAGTAGTGTAAGTAAAAAACGTGGCCTAAGTTTAGTTTTAGGTTAGTCGGAGTCTGGAGGCGTTCAGGAGTGGACGTGAAATGAAAGGCCATTTTGCGTAATTAAAGGATATATATTTGGAAAATCATAACCACTATTCATAATCACTATTCGCACTTTCGGCTGCCCAACAGAAATTACAGCACACTCTGGCCGGCGATTATACCTGCGGCAGAGTAGCATCATTACAGTGCTTCCATAAATTGGACTAAAATTGCGTCATGTTGTGGCGATCTATGTTTTCCCCTACAAAAAACTAGCATTTGAAATTTAATTCAGAAATTACAAAAATTTACTTACATTTTGTTTTGCTGGTCTGCGTTGTATATTTAAATGGCAGTTTGTTACCATTCGAATTTTCGCTACCAAAGAGAACTGCGAACACTCTGCGACATACAAATTTCGACAAGTTTTATTTAAGAATTGATAATTGCATTGAATTATTGATCAGGATGACAAGACGAGTCGATATAGCCATGTCCGTGTGTCCATGTGACCGCCTGTCCGTCTGCCTGTCAGTCTGTATGAACGCAAGGATCTCAGAAAGTATAAGAGCTAGAATAACCAAACTTGGTATCCAGATTCTCCTAAGTCCTAGAGAGTACGAGTTTGAGTTCTTTTTTCGATGCACCCCCCATTCCCCCGCAATTCGTGTTTTTTCCATATCTTCCGTAATTTTGTACTCAGATTTGGCAAATACCTCCAGTTGGTAATTCAGAGTCCATATGCCAGTTTCATTACGATAGGTCAATTCGAAAGAAAGTTATAGCCATAAATATTATCTGTACCCAAGCTCTGCCCACAGCTGTTGTTGCTGCTGCCTTGATTTATTTCTGGGCTGCATACATACACGCATTTAAACACGCATATAAACCCGCATAGACACGAATCGGATGTGATTGTATGCTGTTGAAACAGTACATAAACATATGTCTCCATTTATATATGTATGTAGGTAGGTAGGTAGATGCGGCAGCCAGGGTGAAGAACCCTGGCTCACTTAGGCCTTAGAAGTTGGCCCATTGTGGCACCGCGTGGACTGTTCCACTTCCCATTTCCCGTGGTAATCTGCAGGTCTTCGCATGTGCTAACTCCATCCAGATGCCTGGATGAATTTCAAAATGTCCCTCGGCTTTCTTATGGATAGTGCCGATAAGTTTGGGAGGAAACATGCCCCTAGAAAGCGATATCTTGTCCTTAATAGGGCTGGGCAGTCGCAGAAGAGGTGGGTTACAGTTTCCTGCTCTTCTACGTCTTTGCAACTTCTGCAGAAGTCGTTATGGTAGAGCCCTAGTCTGGCGGCATGGGTGCCAACCAACCAGTGCCCAGTGATGGCTCTTATTACGGTTGAGCATTGATTTCTGCTGAGTTTGCAGAGTTCTAAAGAGCGCTTTTTGTTACGAGAGGGCCACGTCAAACGCGTAATTTTTTGGGAATCTGTTTCGTTGGTCCACATTTGATTTGCTATCAATTCAAAGTGGTTACTAACTGAGAGTTTGCAGCTGGCCATCGGTATACCGACACTTTCCTTGTTTGGAAGGAGAGAGGTAGTGGTACCGTGTCTTGCCAGCTCGTCTGCTATACAATTTCCCTCAATGTCCCTATGGCCTGGGACCCAGATGAGGTAAATAGAGAACTGTACTGCCATCTCGTGAAGAGATTTGCGACAGTTCTGCACTGACATCGAGTTCGATGTAATGGCATTTAGGGATTTTATTGCCGCCTGGCTATCCGTGTATATGCAGGTTTCTCTGATGCCTATGGCTGAACATGGCAGCATAAGGAGGGCTTCTTGAATAGCTATGATTTCTGCCTGGAACACACTGCAGTGGTCCGGGAGCCTGAAGGCCTTTTTGATACCAAGTTCTTCGCAAAAGACGCCTCCGCCTACGCGGTTGTCTAGCTTAGAACCATCTGTATATATTCTGATTGAGTTTGTGGGGCCTGGAGGGCCGGAATTCCATTCTTCCCTAGAGGGAATGATGGTATGAAAGGGAGTGTGGAGATACTCCTTGGGGGTGCAGTAGTCAGTGACTGAGGGGATGGTGTCGTTTCCTCTCAGGATTTTGGCATGACCAAAACATTCTTCTGACCACTGGTTGGTTTCTCTCATGGGAGACGAAGAGGCGGAATTTTATATTTCCGCGTGAATAGCACCAGCTCTGTTTTGCTGGGGTTTACACTCAGGCCACTTGAAATGGCCCAAATTGATAATGTGCTTAAGGCATCGGTCATGCGTTCGCACAGAGTTTGGGGGAATTTACCCGAGAAGGAGATAGTCACATCATCTGCGTAGGCCACAGCTAGGCCACAGCTCGGCCTATTCCCTCCAAGGAACGTAGAAGTGTGTTTACCGCTACGTTCCATAGGAAGGGTGAAAGAACGCCGCCCTGAGGTGTTCCGCAGCGTACGAATCTGGAAATCGTGGACGACCCCAGCGTTGCCTTGATGGACCGATTGGTTAGAAGCTGTCTTATCAGTTCAACGATGGAGCTGTCCACTCCCAGGTCTATAAGTGAGTTGGTAATAGCGTCAGGGGACACATTGTTGAAAGCGCCTTCTATGTCTAGGAAGGCGGTGAGGGTGTAGTGTTTGGTACTGAGAGATTTCTCAATACTCGAAGTAACAGCGTGAAGTGTCGTTTCTGTCGATCTGCCTTTGCAATAGGCATGTTGAGAGCGTGAGAGCTCAGAGAGCGGGATTTTGCTTCTCAAATAGAGACCTAATAGTCTCTCAAACGTTTTTAGTAGAAAGGACGAGAGACTAAAGTAATAGGTCGGAAGTCCTTCGGGTTGATATGCGAGGCTTTACCCGCTTTGGGTATGAAGACCACTTTTGATCTAAGCAACGTTTCTGGGATATTTCCTGTTAAGAAAATCTTATTAAAGATATATGCCAGCCATCTGATGGCAGATTTGTAGGGCTTGAAGCTTTTTATCGCCCATCTTATAATATTTTCAGATAATACGTCAAGGAGCGTTTGAGATAGACCAGCGCTTGTCGCGTCATTGGTTGGTTTAGTGCTTGTGGAGCTGGGGAAGTGGGTACATAGAAGCAGACCAAGTGCCTCTTCGCTTGAAGTCGTCCATGACTTATCTGGCTTCTGTAGATAGCCAAGCGTTGAGGGAGTTTAAGAGAGCACCTTTCGTAGCCTTGCGGCATCGGTAGTGCTTTCGATCTCAGAGCATAAGTTCGGCCAAGAAGATCTTTTGGCCTGCCTGAGTACTTTCTTGTACTCTTAAACGTTAAACATTCTATATCAGAATGTTAGGGGTATTGTGTCCAAGCTCAGTAGTTTATTTCTTAGTAGTTTTTCGTTTGAATCTGATATTATTGCGTTCTCAGAGACGTGGTTAAATCCCACGATTTCTGATAACGAAATCTTATCAGATAATTTTTGTATCTTTCGACGAGATCGTCCGGCTCGACGTGGCGGAGGCGTACTGATTGCAGTCAATTCCTCCTATCGGTCGGAAATATTTGATGTAAATGTACCTAATGATGTTGAATTTGTTGCTGTAAGAGTATCTTTTCCGTCTTTTGCACTATACATCTCTTGTTCTTATATACCTCCCTCTTCTGATATACAGGTCTATATGGAACATATAACCTGTATAAAAGGAATCTCTAATCTCCTACGTGACAGTGACGCGTTCGTTGTGGTAGGTGATTTTAATTTGCCTAACATTGAATGGTCATTCTTCAATCAGTCTAATTATTTGGTACCCTCGGCAGAGCATGCCTGTTTAGACTGCTTGTTTGACCTTTCATTGTTCCAAATTAATTCTATACCTAATCACTTAAGCAGAATGCTTGATCTCGTCTTTGTCACCGACCCTGCTAGTACAGTTATCTGTAGGTCTTCTCCCCTTATACTGCCTGAAGATTCTTACCACCCTACTTTGCAAATTTCTCTCTCAATTTCAAACCCTACCTCTACTCCAGTACTTATTCCCAAAAATACTAGTTTGTGCTTTCGCAAAGGAAATTTTTCTTTGCTAAACGAACTTATTGCAGCAACTAATTGGTCCTATTTGTATAGTGCTGTTGACATCAACATAGCCGTAAAGTTTTTCTATGTAGTGTCATTAATGCTCTTTTTGATGTCTGCATCCCAAAAAGTGTCATTTCGTCTGCGTCATCAAAACCTCCTTGGTTTTCACCAAGACTTTCAAACTTAAAAAATGTTAAATCTAGATGCTTTAAAAAGTATAAGCAGTCGGGCCTATCTATTGACTTCTATAAATACTCTTTAGCGAAATCCAATTTTGCTCTCCTTAATTCACAATGTTATAATAATTACCTTGCCCGATGAAAGATACAATTTGCACAGGACCCTAAACAATTCTATAAGTTCGTTAACTCTAAACGTAAATCTGCTTCCCTTCCTTCGTCATTTTTCCTTGGTGACAAAAAAGCCAGCAACGATTCTGAAGCTGCTGACTTGTTTGCCAACTTCTTCCAATCAACATATTCCTCTGTCTCTATTAGTAATACCTCTTATCCTTATAGCATTTCATCTTCCCACACTATTTACGCTCCCATAATTTCTGATAGCTGTCTACTCTCTGCTATCAAATCCTTAAAATCTTCATACTCTCCTGGAGCAGACAACATTCCTAGTTGTGTTCTCAAGGAGTGTTCTAGTTCCCTTTTACAACCATTACTTAAACTTTTTAATCTGTCACTTGGTTCCTCAATCTTTCCAACTATTTGGAGAGAATCTTTTATTATTCCTCTTTATAAAAAGGGTGGTAAGTCTGATATTTCAAACTACAGAGGAATTGCAAAGTTGTCTGCCATACCAAAATTATTTGAAAAAATAGTTTGCAGCACTTTGCAGCACCTCTGTAAATCTGTCATATCTCCAGCACAACATGGATTCATGAAGAGACGGTCTACTACGACCAATTTGCTGGAATTTACTTCCTTGGTAAATGAAGCATTTATTCTAAAAATGCAGACTGATGTCGTTTACACTGACTTCAGTAAAGCATTTGACTCTGTGAACCATGATCTTCTGCTCTTTAAGCTAAGTCGTATAGGATTTCCCTCCGCTTTTTTGAGTTGGATTTCGTCTTATCTAAAAAATAGGACCCAACGGATCTTGCTTAGGTCGCACATTTCTAAGCCCGTGTTTGCATCATCAGGTGTGCCTCAAGGTAGCCATCTTGGCCCCTTACTTTTTACATTATTTATTAATGACCTCCCCTCTACCTTGTCACACTCTCATATTCTTATGTATGCTGATGATGTGAAACTTATTCTGACTTATAAAGACCATACTCATTCTCATCGCCTGCAGGATGATCTGAACTGCATGCAATCGTGGTGCTTAGCTAACCACTTGTACCTCAATTGCGCTAAGTGTAAGTTCATGACATTTCACCGAACCTTGCCCCATTTAGTTACGTATACGATTGACAATGTGCCATTGCAACGTATATCGACTGTTGAAGACCTTGGGGTTCTTTTTGATTCCAAATTGAACTTCAACCTTCACATATCTAGTATTGTCAATAAGGCTAAGGGGTTACTTGGATTGATTAAACGTTGGTCCAAGGAATTCAATGATCCATATACCACTAAGCTTCTTTACACTGCACTAGTACGCCCTGTGCTTGAATACTGCTCATGCGTTTGGTGTCCGCAGTATAGAAAGCATCAGGAAAGTATTGAGACTGTTCAGAAGCAATTCCTTCTTTTTGCTCTACGTGGTTTAAGCTGGGATCCCAATCTCTGCTTGCCATCGTACTCTAGTAGACTGATGCTTATAAACCTTCCTTCCTTAGTAAATTGTAGGGCGGTTCTTTGAGTAGTTTTTCTCCACAAGTTGATTATCGGCGAGGTTGACTCCTCTTCCCTCTTAGGTCGCCTTAATTTTTCCGTTCCTTGTAGACCAACAAGGAATTATTTGCCATTCGTCTTGTCTAGGTGCACAACCGATTACGCTGCGCACAATCGTTTTCGAGTCATTTGTTCCAATTATAATGATCTTTCTCATTTACTTTCAACAGAACTCTCTCTTTATTCTATAAAAGTTATTCTTTATAGTTATCTCCGTGGAAATCTCTGACCACATACTGCTGTGAGTCGGGGCATAGCTGGCCGGACTGGCTTAAAACTTTCCCGCACCGGGTTGGAGATTTCCCTCTTTCTCCTTTTGTCTTTCTTGTTCCATCTTTCTCTTTCCCTGTTTCTCTCTTCCCCTTTCTCTTCCTCTTCCTTTCTCTCCCTCTTTACCTCTGCCTCTTTCTACTCCTTACTTTTTCTAATTAGCTCCTAAGTAGAATTAATTTTCCTCTTCTACATACTATTTGTTTAGATTGTCAGGTCTATAGTGTCTCTGACCACATATGGCTGTGCATCGGGGCATAGCTGGCCAACTGGCAAATAAAATTCCCCCAACGTGTGGGGGGCATTTATAGACGTTATTGTACAGCTTTATTGTAGGCTTTCTGATCTTGTAAGTTGAGACTTTGTTATATTAATCATATTTGTATTTTTAATTTTAAATCTTAATATATATATAATATGTTAATACATATATATTGTTTTTGAATAAATCGACAGAACTACTTGTTGATTTAAATAAATAAATAAATAAAAAAAAAAAAAAAAAAAGGCCTTGTTTGTATGCACACCAGTGTTGCTCCTCTCCTTGGGATCTGGCTGCATTAAAGAGTGTCCTGGCCTTTTTTCTTGACTCACTGACTTGTGGAGTCCACCAGGTGGGTTTGAGTTTACCCCTTGGTTTCCCAATGGGGCATAACTTTTGTAGCGCGATATCGCATGCTGCAGTGAACTTTTTTATTAGAGTCGAGGTGAACTCGACTGTGTTAGGACCCTGAGGTGGATAGTCTGATAATAAATTACCAATATGATTTGAGTACGCGGACCAGTTTGTACGTCTAGGGTTTCTAGTCGCAGCTGATCGCTCATTCTTTAGAGATACTTCGAATAGAATGTATCTATGGTCAGAAAAGGAGTGTTCCGATAGAACTCTCCACTTGGAAATTCGGTTGTAGAGCGTATCTGACGCCAGTGTGAGGTCAAGAACCTGGCTTCGATTCTTTATTACAAAAGTGGGATCTGATCCCACATTACATAAGAGTATGTTAGTAGATAGGATGAAGTTGAAAAGTGACTCACCCCGTATATTTGTGTCAGTGCTTCCCCACTGAGTGTGATGAGCGTTGGCATCGCATCCGATGAGCAGATCAATTTTCTTCTGCCTGCTATCTTCTATGACTTGTCTCGTCAGCAGAGGAGGGGGATCCGCCTCTTCGTAAGCCATATAGGTCGAGCATATTCTTAGAGGCTTTGGCTTTGCCTCTATGCACGCCGCTGTGTTGTCGCCATCGCTAAAATTTGGTAGCAGAAAAATATTGGTTTTTCTTGGTTAGAATGCAGGTGCGGGTCTTGCCTGTGTTGTTCGCTATTATTAGCTTATAGTCCGACGTCCTCAATCCAGAAACTTTAACTCTACAGATCCAAGGTTCCTGGATGAGGACTACATCGACTTCGTCCTGGCTTAGACGAAGTTGTAGAGCAGCAGATGCTGCTTTGCAGTGGTGGAGATTAATTTGTAGAAACCTCAGAGGCATCTACGTCTATCTCCACCACTGTCTTGTCGGCGTCGTCATCGTCAAGGATGGAATCTTCATCCTCTTGGCCGAGCGTGGCGAGCCCTCGTACAAGCTCTGATGTCTCGGAGGAATACCCCTCAAGGATATCCTCTTCGTCAGTCATCGTTTCCGTCTCTGAAACGACTGGTTCCGCATCGCTAAGCTCAGCTTCTTGCGTGGTTGTCTTGCCACGTGCTGCGTCGGACCGGTAGACCCGTATGGCTACTGACTTATAGCCATACCTGACCAGCCCACCGATCCTTGTCAGTTCATCAGCAGATTCCTGGTTTATTGTGAGGACGACCTGGCGTGTGGTTCCTTCTGTCTCCTCTACCTTGGCCACACTCCAGTAATCCGTTTTTAACTGTGGATTGCATATCTGAAAAACCTTCAGGATTTCCTCCGGTTTTTCAGGTTTAGCCGACACCCTGACCCTGGCTCGCGGTCTATTGGGTACGTCGCACCAATCCACTGCAACTAGCTTGGCACCTGAGTACACCTCACCAAGTGCAGCAATTGACTTTTTGTAAGCTTCAGCCGACCGTTTATCGTAACAAGCGATGGCCTTTATCCTGCCTTGATGCCAGCCTGCATCATCGCAGATCGGTAGGGGTCCACCGTTTGAGGCTAAGTCCATCAAAAAGCGGCCTTGCAGCTCATTTTGAACCCCTGGCCATATGTGCCTTGGGATCAGACCCTCCTTGTTGCCCATGTCTAGGACACCAATGAGGATCTTATCCTTCGCCACTTCTGCGAAGGTTCGATGCATGAGCTGTGGTCGCGTTCATTTGGCTGGCTGTGGCGGCGTCTCTTCTGCCGACCTCTGCCTTTTCGGGGCATTCCTATGTCGTTGGAAGGGGTGGGTCACCCGTGGCATAGCCCCTGTACCACGGGAAGCCTGGTTAAAACTGGAGGTCGGCAGGTATCCAGAGTTCGCATAGTAGAGACTGAGCACCCCCTCAGCCACGCATCCATCGGCCTAAGCTGTCCCGCCTTGGATTGGGGATATATGTATGTATGTATTGAATTTGTTTTATTTTGTTTAATTAAATAATTTAATTTATTATTAATTAATTAATTTTTAAATTAATTTAAAAAGACATTTTTTATTCTTTCTTCTTATTTTTATACACTGTACCCAAGGGTACAAGGGTATATTAGTTTTGTGCGAGTGTACATGGAACACACAGAAGGAGGCGTGGCAGACAAAGTATATATTCTTGATCAGCATGACAAGCCGAGTCGATATAGCCATGTCCGTCTGTCCGTCTGTCTGTCTGTATGAACGCAAGGATCTCAGAAAGTATAAGAGCTAGAATAACAAAACTTGGTATACAGATTCTCCTGAGCCCGAGAAAGGACGAGTTTGTTCATTTTTCCCAATGCACCCCCCCCTTCCCCCCCCCCTATTTACAATTTTCTATAACTCCCTTAATTCTTGGAATTTTGAACTAAAATTTGGTAGACACATCCAGTTAGTAATTATATATCCGTATACCAGTTTCATTATGATAGGTTGATCAGAAAGAAAGTTATAGCCATATAACCAGGCCCAATGCACACATACATACATATGTACAAGTACACAAACACTCATAGATACGATTCTGATGTAAATGTAAATGTATGTATGCATGTATGGAATATGTTATACTTCATTTAATTAATTAACTAAATTTTTTTAATAATTTTTTTTTTTTGTTGGGTTGGTACAGGGTATTTAAGAGTTGAGCCAGGTCGACTTTAGCATTCCTTTCTTGTTATTGTCTGTTTCCAAAGGATTCAACGGTATACTTGTTTCCTGCGAATGTATGTAACATACAGAAGGATGTCTGGCAGACCCCTAAAGTTTATATATTCTTGATCAATTGCGATATGATTCGCCAAATATGCACAAGCAACAAACAAAAAAATGGACTCTGAAAAAGGAGGAGCACCCTGAGGTCGCGTCTGGTCACGTTTGTGAAGACGGCGGGGCCAAAATACCAGCTTCGCCTGGAACAGCTAGCGCTCCGTACGAGAGAGTCCAGCCATTGGCCGCTGAGCCCCGAGTTCCACGTGGAGCTGCTGAAAGCGTAGACTACCGCAGCGTATGTTCAAGCGATGCTGGAGCTAGAGCTCGAAACCGACATGTCTGGAGAACAGCAGCTGAAGCTTATCGAACCAGACCGAACCCATATCCAGGACATGTATGTGTGCATCCCTCATTCGGTGGTGAGTCAAGCGGAGGCCCACATGTGTTTTTGCACAGGTAACAGCGGCAAGTCCTGAGCCGCAGAGCCCAGGACTGTTATGTCTTGGCGTGATGCAGTAAGCTGCTGGGATTGCGGTAGACTAGGAGTACCGACAAACGCATGCTGTCGCCGTATGTGCTCGCCGCACACACCCAATGAGCGAGCCCGCGTTGTAATACTAAAAGCAAAACGCACGCTAACTATGGTGTTAGGGGTGGATTACGGTTGAGATGCAGAGAACGATTTCCGAGGAGACAATGGCGGAAGTGACGATGGGAAGCAGTCGCGTTGCAGTGGTATCACTCTGACGCTGTTAGGCTATGAGGATGATCTCTCGTTGGGCCTATACTATGTCAACCAGGCCACGGTATGTTTACCATTGTTGGGCAGAGGCTGGAACTACGAAGCGGTGGAGAGGGCGTCTGAAGAGCCGAATGGCACGACTGCAGTGATGGTAACAGCAGAGCCAACTGGTGATCCAGTGGCTGACAGAAGAACAGGCTGCTAGAGTAGCCGATGCACTGTCACAACTAGAGTGGTAGACAAAATTGATGCAGAATCGATTTAACCGACGTTAAGTAAAAATGTTAAACGTTGTTAGCCAAAAATCACATCTGTGTCTGGCGGTTGACTCACCACCGAATGGGGGATGCACATGCGCTTGCCCTGGATACCGGTCCGGTTCGATTACCCTCAGCTGCTCTTCTCCAAACATGTCGGCTTCGAACTCTAGCTCCAGCATCGCGTCTTCGCGCGTTTTCTCGCCACTGCTCAACATTGGGGGCTACTGGGTACGATTTTAGCAGCTGCACGTGGAGCTCGGACCACCGATGGGCCCTGCGTTGATCGACCTCAGTCAGTCACACGAACCTAGACTCAAAACAAGTGGAGAAGCTAAAATCGAGGGTCATGACTTTGTAATTATGTGTATTACACATTTTTCAAAACAATTATCATCGATTTAAACCTCCTTTCTATTCGAACTCACACAAAGGTTGTATAACTGCACATTTACATAGGAATTGTGTCAATGTGAGTGTGTATGCGTGTGTTGCAGCCGGCATAAGTTAAGGAAGTTAAGTATTCTTACAGCAGTCATTTATATTCGTAATTATTTATTCAATAGTTTTGAATATTAACACAAAATATAGAGAGAAAGAGCTTTAAAAAATCTTGTCGCTTCCCCTCGTCCTTTATGCTGCAACTGTCATATCTCCATCTACTCGGTTGTATGGTATGTTTTGTGTTTGCCGGATAAGTAGGTGATGAATTAAAATTCAAATTAACGGCGCCTTCAAATTAGGCTGTGCTCTGGCGGCAACATTCCCCCTCCGTAAACGAGCTGCAGGGGTTTACTTATTTGGCTTTTGAAATGTGGACGGTATTGACAAAATTCTGTAGCGGGGGAAGGGGAGGAAAATTCAAAAAAATAAAATAAACACGTCCTTTCTCGGACCTAGGAAAATCTGGATACCAACTTTGGTTATTCTAGCTTTTATAGATTATGAGATCCTTGTGTTCCTCCAGACGGACAGGCGGACAGACGGACGGACGGACATGTCTAGATCGGTTTCTCTCGTCATGCTGATTCAGAATATATATACTTTATGGGGTCGGAGATGCTTCCTTCTGCATGTTACATACTTTGCACAAACCTAATATACTCTTTTTAGCCTACGGGTACAGGGTATAAAAACAATAGCGACAGCGACTCCATTTAACACCCATTAGGGGCTCAAACGTGCTGTAATTATTACAAAGTAAACACACAATACGTTCATATTTCATATTTTTTCTTCAAACTTAAATAAAACGAAATAAAAGGAATTCGACGCAGTATGCGCAGAATTAACATCAAAACTTAAATTTAGAATAATACGGGCATACATTGCACCTAATAAACGTTTCTCTATAAAAAGAAACCTCCAAAAGGTTCTGGAAACCTCAACTATGCCCACACTAGTCACAGGCGATTTTAACGGTTGGCATAAAAACTGGGGTTCAAAGACAAATAACATTAGAGGTAAAATAATCGAAAAATTTTTAACACAATCTAATTACATCCTACTAAATGACGGCTCACCAACGCTCCATAGCACACACAATACACTAACAAACATTGACATAACTTTCAGCACCCCAATATTACAAATTGACAGCACATGGTACACATAAAATAACCTATTTGGAAGCGACCACTTCCCTATCATAATAAACCTATTTAATTCCAACCCAATAACAACTCAACACTTTTTCTCCAAACCCACTTTCATCACCGACTAAGGCAACTGGGAGCATTTTTCAAAACTAACAGAAAAATACTCTTCACAGCTAGAAATAAGCACAAACATAAAGAAAGATGCAGCCACAATAGAAAAAATAATTACAAGTATATCTAGCGCACATAAAAAAATACCTCAAACACACCCCATGACCAAACCACATAATGTGCCTTGGTGGAACAAAACCCTACAAAAACTTAGAGACGAAAAAATAAAATAATGGCATACACTAAAAAAAAATATTTCTACAGAAAAAAATTATAGAATTTAAAAAAGCAAATGCAATATTTAGAAGAACCCTCAAAGTAGAAAAAAAAATCAGCATTAAACAAGAGAGAACGCTACAGTCAAGCAGTTGCTGCAGTTTGGTGGGGTTGTACTGTAGAGAATTTGTTTCGCTAATAACTTTTCTTAGAATTGACCGAATTGGATCAAATTTAAACCAAAAGTATATAACTGTATATAGATTGCGTGTGCTTATGTAGCTTTTGAAATGTGGACGATATTGACGAAATTCTGTAGCGGGGGAAGGGGAGGAAAATTCCAAAAAATAAAATAAACACGTCCTTTCTCGGACCTAGGAAAATCTGGATACCAACTTTGGTTATTCTAGCTTTTATAGCTTATGAGATCCTTGCGTTCCTCCAGACGGACAGGCGGACAGACGGACGGACGGACATGTCTAGATCGGTTTCTCTCGTCATGCTGATTCAAAATATATATACTTTATGGGGTCGGAGATGCTTCCTTCTGCATATTACATTATTTATTTACTTATTTATTTATTTATTTAAATCAACAAGTGGTTCTGTCGATTTATTCAAAAACAATATATAAGTATTAACATATCTCTATATATAGTATATAAAACAGTTTGTCCTGACTGACTGACTGACTGATTGGCAATCAACGCACAGCCCAAACGGTAAGAGCTAGGAAGCTGAAATTTGGACACAAGATCCCTCTTATAGTGAAAGTGAGCACTAAGAAGGGGTTTTGGAAAATTCGAGCTCCAAAGGGGGGAATAGTAGCTCCAAAGTTTGTTTGAAAATTCTGCATTTCTGAATCGATCAACTTTAAATTTGGTTTTTATAATCTATAAAAGAACACAAACAAAACTTTGTGTTGGAGCTTAAATTATTGGGGTTTTAATATTTATTCATTTTTTCAAATGAAAAGTTTGTGTTATAAATTTTGTCCGATCGATTTAAAATTTGGGTAATATAATCTACGTAACTAAAATTACAACTTTGCATTTAACGATTTTTAAAATATGCATTTTACAAATGCAGGCAGAACAAACAATACAAAATATCAAACAGTTGGGGACAACTAAGTATACATACACACACACACACACATACATACAATCAGCTGTTCTGGAATGCCTGCTGCAAGTTTGCAGCCACAGTCATGGGGGAGTTGCGCAGACTTGAGCGGGAACGACATCGAGGCGAGATGTAGTCAGGTCGACGCCCGGGCAAAGCAATGCTCCACGGCCGTACCGCCTGGGCGCGGGCTTGTCTCAACCACTTCTTCACAACCTTTTCCTTACTCCTCTGCTCTACATCATATTACTTGTATATCCTTTTCTTTTCTTTTCTATCAATAAACGAATAAAAAAAAAAAAAAAAAAAAGCAGCTGTTCGTGTAGTTGCGTGTAAAGGTTGAAGTAGCCAAAGCACAATGTGAGACACTAATGTGTGAATGTTCATTTGTACACATGTATGTACATACATACATACATATGTACAAAAGTACATTCGTCTTGCACTGACAGGGCAAGAAATGTTAATTAATTAAAAATTATTAACATTATAACATAAACATTTTTATGTTATTTTTTCTTTGTTTAGTACATTTGGCATAAGGGGTTTTTAGGACAACGGACTACAAGGGCGTACGCAGGTTGGGCAGGGGGGACATTGCTCCCCCTAGATAGAATTTCGCATTATGAATTACACCAGCACCATATGTATTACATACATACATATGTACATACGTCGTATGTATGTACGTACATACATTCTTATATACATATGTATATAGGTTTGTATGTATGCAGTGGGCCATCGAACACTGTTGTTTAATTGTAATAAATAGTGTTCTATGGTTTCAAATCGAAATTTTTAAAACAACAACAAGTTATTGGCTCGCAAATCTTCTTTCGTTTTGATCATTTACGGCTGTTAATTGCATACGCAAAATGCCAAAAGTTTACAGTTACCGTACACATGCAAATACATTTGTATGTATTTATGTACATATGTGTACAGTGAACAATCGAATACAGTATTATAATCAATAACTCTCAAACGATGTTTTTCGATGTATTTGTATTCGACATGTATTACGATATATCAACACAAGTATCGATATTTTCGATATATCGCATTTAATTTTATTATTGGGGTTTTAATATTTATTAACTTTTTCAAATGAATAGTTTGTGTTATAAATTTTGTCCGATCGATTTCAAATTTGGGTAATGTAATCAACATAACTACAAGTATATCAACAAATTGGCATTCAACGATAAAAATATAGCAATATGTTTTTTACTTGCCATATATCAAATATCAAATAGTTGGGGACATCACATACACACACTCACACATACATACAACAAGCAACAGTTCGTGTCTATGTGTGCCCATGCATACATACATATGTACAAGCATATGTATGTATGCCTGCATATGTATAGTATGTAGCATGTACATACAAAACAACAACAACAACTTCAAGTTGTTGGCTCGCACATCTTCTTTCGTTTTGACCATTTAATGTTAATTGCAAAGGCAAAACGCCAAAAGTTTATAGTTACCGTCGCTAAGCAACGACTGCGTAAGCGATAGTAAAGCAGAAACCGAATACCGGAGCTACGCATATTCTGCTTCGCATTGCGGGCAGATGTATGTATGTATATGATTTGTTCTTATCGATCTCAATAAATAATTAGATTTTATTATTTAAATATTCTGCTTATTGCATTCAAACTTCGATATTTTGATGGTATCGGTGGCTTCAACTATCGAAAGTTTTACTCTAGCAAATTGAGATGAGAATTGTCAGTGCTTTTTGATCGTGGCTCATCGCGGCACGGCATTGACACGAGTGCCGTGTTTCATATTCCGAGGTTGTGCGTGACCGTATTGACTCAATATGGCACGAAAAGGCTCAAATGTGAATTCAAAATTAGGATATTATCTTAAAACGTTGCGTTATCTCTATATATAAAACAGTTTGTCCTGACTAATTGGTGATCAACGCACAGCCCAAACGGTAAAAGATGAAATTTGGACTCAAGTATCCTTTCATAGTATCCATCATAGTGTAGGAGCACACTAAGAAAGGCTTTTGGAAAATTCGAGCTCCAAAGGGGGGAAAACGAGCTTTAAAAAATATTAGTTATAGTGGTCATGTTCGTTTAACGAAATAGTTTGGCAAGAACAAAAATGTAACGGACTACTGAAAAATTTTTTGTCAAGAACAGAAAATGTTCATTTAAATACCTTAAATGCCTTCCTACTGGTAACTTATAAGGTGAAAACATATGGGTAGGTTATGCACACACAAAATAAATACAATTGGAAACATTATATTGAGCCGGGTTAAGACGGGCAATACCTGCTAGTTATATATATATATATATAAAGATTTAAAATTAAAAATACAAATATGATTAATATAACAAAGTCTCAACTTAAAAGTTAAGAAAGCCTACAAAAAAGCTGTACAATAACGTCTATAAATGCCCCCGACACGTTATTTGCCAGTTGGCCAGCTATGCCCCCATTCACAGCCATATGTGGTCAGAGACATTATAGACCTGACAATCTAAACAAATAGTATGTAGAAGAGAAAAATTAATTCTACTTAGGAGCTAATTAGAAAAAGTAAGGAGTAGAAAGAGACAGAGGTAAAGAGGGAGAGAAAGGAAGAGGAAGAGAAAGGGGAAGAGAGAAACAGGGAAAGAGAAAGATGGAACAAGAAAGACAAAAGGAGAAAGAGGGAAATCTCCAACCCGGTGGGGGAAAGTTTTAAGCCAGTCCGGCCAGCTATGCCCTGTTTCACAGCAGTATGTGGTCAGAGATTTCCATGGAGATAACTATAAAGAAGAACTTTTATAGAATAAAGAGAGAGTTCTGTTGAAAGTAAATGAGAAAGCTCATTATAATTGGAACAAATGACTCGAAAACGATTGTGCGCAGCGTAATCGGTTGTGCACCTAGACAAGACGAATGGCAAATAATTCCTTGTTGGTCTACAAGGAACGGAAAAATTAAGGCGACCTAAGAGGGAAGAGGAGTCAACCTCGCCGATAATCAACTTGTGGAGAAAAACTACTCAAAGAACAGTCCTACGATTAACTAAAGAAGGAAAGTTTATAAGCATCAGCCTGCTAGAGTACGATGGCAAGCGGAGGTTGGGATCCCAGCATAAACCACGTAGAGCAAAAAGAAGGAATTGCTTCTGAACAGACTCAATACGTTCCTGTTGCTTTCTATACTGCGGACACCAAACGCATGAGCAGTATTCAAGCACAGGGCGTACTAGTGCAGTGTAAAGAAGCTTAGTGGTATATGGGTCATTGAATTCCTTGGACCAACGTTTAATCAATCCAAGTAACCCCTTAGCCTTATTGACAATACTAGGTATGTGAAGGTTGAAGTTCAAGGTCTTCAACAGTCGATATACGTTGCAATGGCACATTGTCAATCGTATACGTGACTAAATGGGGCAAGGTTCGGTGAAATGTCATGAACTTACACTTAGCGCAATTGAGGTACAAGTGATAGCTAAGCACCACGATAGCATGCAGTTCAGATCATCCTGCAGGCGATGAAAATGAGTATAGTCTTTATAAGTCAGAATAAGTTTCACATCATCAGCATACATAAGAATATGAGAGTGTGACAAGGTAGAGGGGAGGTCATTAATAAATAATGTAAAAAGTAAGGGGCCAAGATGGCTACCTTGAGGCACACCTGATGATGCAAACAGGCTTAGAAATGTGCGACCTAAGCAAGATCCGTTGGGTCCTATTTTTTAGATAAGACGAAATCCAACTCAAAAAAGCGGAGGGAAATCCTATACGACTTAGCTTAAAGAGCAGAAGATCATGGTTCACAGAGTCAAATGCTTTACTGAAGTCAGTGTAAACGACATCAGTCTGCATTTTTAGAATAAATGCTTCATTTACCAAGGAAGTAAATTCCAGCAAATTGGTCGTAATAGACCGTCTCTTCATGAATCCATGTTGAGCTGGAGATATGACAGATTTACAGAGGTGCTGCAAAGTGCTGCAAACTATTTTTTCAAATAATTTTGGTATGGCAGACAACTTTGCAATTCCTCTGTAGTTTGAAATATCAGACTTACCACCCTTTTTATAAAGAGGAATAATAAAAGATTCTCTCCAAATAGTTGGAAAGATTGAGGAACCAAGTGACAGATTAAAAAGTTTAAGTAATGGTTGTAAAAGGGAACTAGAACACTCCTTGAGAACACAACTAGGAATGTTGTCTGCTCCAGGAGAGTATGAAGATTTTAAGGATTTGATAGCAGAGAGTAGACAGCTATCAGAAATTATGGGAGCGTAAATAGTGTGGGAAGATGAAATGCTATAAGGATAAGAGGTATTACTAATAGAGACAGAGGAATATGTTGATTGGAAGAAGTTGGCAAACAAGTCAGCAGCTTCAGAATCGTTGCTGGCTTTTTTGTCACCAAGGAAAAATGACGAAGGAAGGGAAGCAGATTTACGTTTAGAGTTAACGAACTTATAGAATTGTTTAGGGTCCTGTGCAAATTGTATCTTGCATCGGGGAAGGTAATTATTATAACATTGTGAAATAAGGAGAGCAAAATTGGATTTCGCTAAAGAGTATTTATAGAAGTCAATAGATAGGCCCGACTGCTTATACTTTTTAAAGCATCTAGATTTAAAATTTTTTAAGTTTGAAAGTCTTGGTGAAAACCAAGGAGGTTTTGATGACGCAGACGAAATGACACTTTTTGGGATGCAGACATCAAAAAGAGCATTAATGACACTACATAGAAAAACTTTACGGCTATGTTGATGTCAACAGCACTATACAAATAGGACCAATTAGTTGCTGCAATAAGTTCGTTTAGCAAAGAAAAATTTCCTTTGCGAAAGCACAAACTAGTATTTTTGGGAATAAGTGCTGAAGTAGAGGTAGGGTTTGAAATTGAGAGGGAAATTTGCAAAGTAGGGTGGTAAGAATCTTCAGGCAGTATAAGGGGAGAAGACCTACAGATAACTGTACTAGCAGGGTCGGTGACAAAGACGAGATCAAGCATTCTGCTTAAGTGATTAGGTATAGAATTAATTTGGAACAATGAAAGGTCAAACAAGCAGTCTAAACAGGCATGCTCTGCCGAGGGTACCAAATAATTAGACTGATTGAAGAATGACCATTCAATGTTAGGCAAATTAAAATCACCTACCACAACGAACGCGTCACTGTCACGTAGGAGATTAGAGATTCCTTTTATACAGGTTATATGTTCCATATAGACCTGTATATCAGAAGAGGGAGGTATATAAGAACAAGAGATGTATAGTGCAAAAGACGGAAAAGATACTCTTACAGCAACAAGTTCAACATCATTAGGTACATTTACATCAAATATTTCCGACCGATAGGAGGAATTGACTGCAATCAGTACGCCTCTGCCACGTCGAGCCGGACGATCTCGTCGAAAGATACAAAAATTATCTGATAAGATTTCGTTATCAGAAATCGTGGGATTTAACCACGTCTCTGAGAATGCAATAATATCAGATTCAAACGAAAAACTACTAAGAAATAAACTACTGAGCTTGGACACAATACTCCTAACATTCTGATATAGAATGTTTAACGAAAGTGGACGAGCTCCTAGTTTTTTGAAGTCGAGCTTGAGGTTGGCTGCAAAGGTTGGCCAGCAGACTGTAAGTTGACCGGCAAAGAGCGAGCTCGTTTTTTCTGCCTAAACTCATGTACAATCATTTGTGGCGGCCAAAATTTTGGGTCACAAATAGTTGTAAATGATTCAGGCGGTACACTTATTTTGAACGAGGCTATTTCTCGGGGCTCGGAAAGCCAAACTTAGAAATAGATACAGCAGCTGTCGACTTACGTGCGATATAGGCAGCGATAGCCTCACAAGAAGTATCAGGGGACAACCGAGACACGAAAACTTGCTTTCTAGGAGCTACCACTGTAAGAGACGGGGGCAGAGGAAGGGCTGGGACTGCCGCACCTTCTACAGCTCCTGAAGAAACTATAGGAGGTGGTGCCGACGTTTTAGAAGAAGCCCTTGTTCTTACAGGTTTAGATATATTAGGCACAGGAGAAGCTACCAACGGGGCCAACATAACATGAGCCGGCGAAGACAGAGGGGAAATTTCAAATAAATTTCCAGGCGAAGTAGACAATGAAATTGCCGGCGACACATCTACATTTAATAGCGAGGGAATCGGAGAAGCTATCTGAGCCGAGCTAGGTGGCACCTCTAAGAATTGAGGTTCAAGTCTACGCTTGGGAGAAGATTCGAACTTATATTTACTAAGAAAGTCGGTCCCTGTGTCAAACTCACTTGAGAGTTGCTTAGTAATTCTATGCAAGCTCAAAAATTTATTTCTCACATTGTCATACATACGAGAGAAATTAAATTGTATGTCTATGCAAACAGGGCATGACCATTTCAAACCACCACAACCTTTTTTAGGTGAGTAAATTTTATCAAGGTCACGACCACTTAGTCCAGCACACTTAATATGCATAAAATTCTCGCACAACCAACAACTTACAAATCTTTGTTGCTCGGAATCAATTGCATCCTTAGTTGTGCATGACTTATTGCAGCACGACATTATGACACGAGCAAGTAGAGGGTTAAAAATGTAAGTAAATGCAAGAGCACACAGAAATGAAATTACGGTAAATGAACAAGAATATACTATCACTGAGCAGCGATATATGTGGACTCTTATATTAATAAGAGCGAAGAGAGCAAGAGCAAAAAATAACAAAAAATGCGGGGGAGTAGCGATGCACCAAAAACAAATTATGGACAGCGAAACCTTTAACACAGCTGCCGGGCGCCAAAGCAAAACAGGCAAAATAAATGCACAAACAACAAATACTGAGATGACGCTGTTTATATTAAATCACATTAATTTACCCAAACAAATGAACGCAATAGATGCACAACTTCTTGCACTAAGCACAATATTAATACTTTAGAAATTTAGCACAATTTAATGCTTAAATTCAAAGAGTAAACACGAAAAATTAAATAAATTTGCGGAGCACAGATAAAACACGTCGATTACACTCAACAGAAATATCTCTCATAATTTGCACAAACCTAATATACCCTTTTTACCCTACGGGTACAGGGTATAACAAGTAAAAAAGCTAAAGTCGGGTGTCCCGACTTTGAAATACTCTGTACATATGTTAACAATAATTATAGAAAATAAAAAAATTAGGAAAATAAAAAAAAAATTTATCGATTTTACCTCTCTCGGTATTCGAACTCACGTAAAGGGTTTATAATTGCACATTTACATAGCAATTGCGTCTGTGTGAGTGTATGTATGCCTATGCGCATTCGTGTCTGTGTAAACATGTGTGCAGTCAACCAAAGCACCAGCATCAACAACAGCCGGGGGCAGCGCTTGAGCAGCGCTGCAGCAGCAAATATATTTATGGCTATAACTTCTCGTTAAATCCGTCTATCATAGTGAAACTTGGAATACGGATACATAATAACCAACTGGGGGTATTTCCAAAATTTTAGTTCGAAATTCCAAGAATTACGATTTGTGGGGTAGAGGGGGGAGGGGGGGAAATTCCAAAATATACATTTTCTGCGTATTCACATAAGGCATCTTGGACTAAAATTTGGTGTTCCTACGTCTTATAGTCTCCGAGATATAGGCGATTATACGAATGGAAAATCGGGAAAACCCCCATAGGGGGGAAGTGGGGGGGAAAATAAAAAAATAAAACAAACTCGTATAGCGTACATACATAAAGCATCTTTGTGGAAAATTTGGTGTCTCTATCTCTTATAGTCTCTGAGCTCCAGGTGTTCATACGGACGGACAGACGGACAGACAGACAGACAGGGCTAGATCGACTCGTCTCGTCATGCTGATCAAGCTCCCGCAAACCTAATATACTTCTGTACATTTCATGTACAGAGTATAAACAAACTTGCACAGCGTACACATATAACGCATTTTTGTGCAAAATTTGGTGTCTCTAGCTCTTATAGTCTCTGAGATCCAGGTGTTCATACGGACAGACGGACAGACAGACAGACAGACAGGGCTAGATCGACTCGTCTTGTCACGCTGATCAAGAATATATATACTTTGTGGGGTCTGCCACGCCTCCTTCTGCCTGTTACATTTTCAGCTCCCGCAAACCTAATATACTCTTGTACATTTTATGTACAGAGTATAAAAACGCAAATAAAATATGTGTAGATAGTTGTGACAACTTATAGGCGTCATTTCTTTTGCTTATGTTTCCGTTATATAAACCTTTACCTTTTTGATTGTTCTTTCATTTGATTCTGCATAGAACAAACTGTATGAAATTTTTTTCGAAATTAACATCCAACATCATTAACAAAAGGTTCGATAAATGAATATGTTAAAAAAAAAACCCAGTCTGTAAATACATTTGGCCACCTCTGTCCATAATCAAGACATATTTGTGCAAAACATAAACATTTCATGTATATGTGCAAAAACTGTTTTAAGTATTTTGTGCATATTTTAAGTGAAGTATTCTTCCATGCACCTCATTTGTGGTTCAGGTATTACTGATAAACCATAGAAGTCGATTGACTTTATCGGCCAACTGCTCACTAGCAGGGCGGTTAATGCCAAACTTATCCACAAGTTTCCCCAAACACTGTGCAACCTAATAGAGACTGCACTCGCGACACTCCAAAATTAGGCATCTTCTAGCGGCTTAGAGGTAAATCCCTCCAAAAACGAGCTTGTACTTTTCACACAGCTTAACTAATAAATACTTATCCTAGACAGAAAACTGTTCTGGCAGGATAACATTAGCGAACGGGTGAAGAAGGCCACGAATTCCTTTTACGCGTATAAAAAGGAAATTGGCACCAGATGGGGATTCTCTCCCCGGGTGGTGCACTGGATATATCGGGTGATAGGGCGACCCATACTACTGTATGGCATCATAGTATGGTGGCCGGCACTACATAAAACTAGCCATCTGTCGACACTCAGCAGAGTTCTGAGATCGGCGGAGCTTTGCGTCAGTGGTGCCCTCAGTTCCAAACCAAATGATGCACTTAACATAATTCTGGATATCTTGCCCCTTGACATTATCGGACAGGAAATGGTAACTAATACAGATCTGAGGCTAAAGGAATTCCTAACTTGGAAATGGGCAAAAATACTCCATCTTCATCCAGGGGTTCCGACCGATACGGACTATCACACGCCGGTGGTTACCTTTGCCAGGAGCTACACGGTCAATATACAATGTATTCATTGACGGCTCGAAACTCGCCAGGTGCATCGGAGGAGTAATCTTCTCACCCGATGTGGGTGTGAGACTCACATTCCGTCTGCCAGACTACTTCAGTCTCAATGACACTGGGGATATTTACTGAACATTGTCCAATTGGTCGACACGCCGCCATACTTGGCATCCCATATAATGACTACTGCAGAAGCTGCAGGGACGCAGAAGAGGGAGAAAGCGCAAAGCTTCTCCCCAGATATAGGTAGGCGAAGATTTGCAAATCTAGCAGAAGTATATAGTACTGAGATTGCGAGCTTATAAAAATTCCTTAGATATTCTGGGTGGTTTGGAGCGGACTATCACAATCCATAGAGATGATAAGCATCACTCCTTTGGCCTAAGTAGGAGGGTGTGAACGTCACCCCAGCCATCGCAACCTAACCTAACCTATGGCAGAGAGGAAATCAGTGCAACCATGTTGGAGTAGAAAATTGCAGTTTGTATTGCTTGAATAATAGCTATTAGTTCGGCTGAAAATATGGACATATAGTGGAGAAGTCTTAAGGGGTTGGATCGATTGTTGTAGTAAATTTAAAAAGAAGTCGAGGGTGGGATTGTAATGATTTTTATACCCTGTACCCGTAGGAGAAAAAGGGTATATTAGGTTTGTGCAACGTATGTAACATGCAGAAGGAAGCATCTCCGACCCCATAAAGTATATTTATTCTGAATCAGCATGACGAGAGAAATCGATCTAGACATGTCCGTCCGTCCGTCCGGGCGGTACAGGGTATAAAAATTCACAACACAAATAGCACCCGACACACCTCCAAAAACAATCTGGAGTAATGTCGACGATTCTGCGGCATAAATCCCCAAAAACACATTCACTGCACTATTCCATGATACAAAATTTAGACAGGAAAACAAAATGCCAAATAATTAACCTCCAAAACTCTATACTAAGCAATTACATCCCCCAAGCTTTCAAAAACAGTATTATAATTCCAATCACAAAACCCAACGCAGACAAAACTATACTAAACTCCTACCGACCAATATCACTGAACTCATGCCTATCAAAAGTACTTGACAAAATAATAGCAAACAGACTGTGGTGGTTTGTTTCCAACGATAAACTTATCCATGACAGTCAAACTGGTTTCAAGAAGGGGAAATCGGCTATAGATAGTCTACTGTTAATAGACCACCACTAGCAAGATCCATCTCCAGAAGAAACCAGACATCTATAATATCCTTAGACTTGGCAAAAGCCTTCGACAGAATCTGACTACACTCAATACTAGACCAACTCACGGAATTGAAAACGGGACCAAAAATACTAAACTACATACAAAATTTCATGACAAACAGAAAAATTACAGTGCGAATAAACAACACCCTCTCCCCTTTCCACCCACTCCATAACTGCATCCCCCAGGGTTCACCACTCTCAGTAGTCCCATTCGTAATAGCCTATAACAAACTCACCACAATGCTCACCCTACACCCAAATATTAATCTAAGCGCCTGCGTAGATGATTTTAACATAATAAAAAAACTAAGAAATAGAAAAAACATTAACATAAACCTAGACCCAATTTTAAGAACCAAACTAGACTGGGCGGATTATTCATGCTCTCTAAATGCAGACACTTGCACGTCTGCAAAAAACACAACTGTGAATGCACCTTAACAATACCTTAACAAATCCAAAATGTCTCATCATTAAAAATTCTAGGCCTTCACTTTAACAACAAACACAGATGGAATACCCACACTGAACAGCTCACACACACCGTAAAAAGAACACTTAACATAATAAAATGTCTGGCATATTCCAAATTCAACTGCAACACTCCCACACTAATAAACGTCACAAAAGCAGTACTTACCTCAAAAGCAGATTACGGTCTACCCATTTATGGGCACTGTCCAAAAACAACCTTATGACTTATAAAAAGTTCACTCAACACAGGATTTAGAATCGCTCTTGGAGCATTCAAAACCACGCCCACTCAAAACATACAATATGAAGCAAGAATTTCCACATTAGAAGACAGACGTGAACTCCTAACAGCTAACCTGATAAAATACCTGATTGCACCTAAAGACTCCCCACTTATAAAAATACTCAAAACATACCGACTCAACAATATAACTCAACAATATATCACATAATCAAACAAAGCAAAGACTATCAGACTACCCCTCCATGGAACATAAGCCAAATAACTACCGACAAAACACTGTGAAACTTTAATAAAAAAAAACACAAGCCCACAAATATACCGATCTGAATTTATTAAAATAAAAACTGTAGCCAGCGAGACACATGCGCACCTTTTGCGTTTCACAAATCGACCGATCTTTATTTTACGCTTTTGCTTATGTCTAGTTCATTCTGTCATATCTTGCATTATGATATATATATGTTACTTATAATTAGGGTGTTGCTTATGACTTGGATGTTGCTTATGACTAATATGTACATGTTTCTTATACTCTACTCTGCTTACTACAATTCGGCCTATCCTGACTGGAGTGCTCCTGAACTCCTCCAGCCTTTTCGTTTTCTTTCGTTTTGCTGTTACCTAGCCATGGCTTCATATTTGCAACTGCCCATACTCCTTTATAAGGGATTATTGTTTGTTGGAAACCATCAACATCTTCTAGCACATATCTATCATTTCTTAATGCTCTCGAGATCTTGTATGGTCCTTTGAATCTGGTTATTAGTTTTTTACATGTTCCCGTATCGCTTCTATATCTGTATATTCAACCCTATCATTAATTTTTCTCAATTTTTCGCTTAGTACGTCTATCTGTTTTCTTCTTTGTGAAACTCCAAACCGCAATTTACTTGGATATTGATTTACCGATCTTTGGTTCGTATTATTTATCGTATATTCAACTGTCTCCAATACTGGAGCCCAATACACGCCTTCATCTGGATCTACTAGATTAGCTATCATTGGTCCTAATATTCTGTTTATTCGTTCTACTTGCCCATTGGCTTGGGGTGAACCTGTTGCTATTTTTATGTGCCTTACTTCATTTTCTTTTAAAAAACATTCAAATTTATTAGAAGTGAAACAGCTGCCTCTGCCTGATACTATATATTTTGGTCTGCTATACGATCGGAAATATTCTTTGAGGGACTTTATGACTTCTGTTGTTTTTGTAGTTTTTGTTAGAAACAGCCTGACAAACTTCGTAAACGCATCTATTACAACAAATATGTGTTTATTCGCTCTACCTTTGTCAACGGGCCCATAGTGATCTACATGTATTACTTCAAAAGGGGCAGTCTCTTTTTGGAATATTATGTAGCATCCCTTCCTGCTTTCCATTTTTCCCAGAATATGCAATACATTTCAAACAGTTATCTATGTGTATCTTAGCTTTTTCTTTAACTTTGGGAAACCAATAACTTTTCAGTATAATCTCTGTCATTTTTTCTATTCCAATATGTCCTAGCTCATCATGATACTTGAATAGCACATGATTTTCCATTTCCCCTGGAACCATAAACAAGAGAACCCCATTATCTTTTTTCCTATATATGACTCCATTTCTCATTTCATATCGTGTGTGCTTATTTTCTTCTAACTCTTCTTTTAACTTCTTTAGCTTGGTATCTCTATTCTGACAAATAATTAAGTTTTCTTCAAATGTATTTGTATCTAACGTCAATATCTATGTATTTCTGCTAAGAGCGTCGACATGTTGCATTCGGGTTCCCGGTCTGTGTTCCGGTGTAAAATCGTAAGTTTGTAATTCCAGTATCCACCTATCTACTGCAGGGCTTAAAGCTTTTTATAGCCTGTACCCAAAGGGTGAAAGGCTATACTAGTCAGACCCCACAAAGTATATATATTCTTGATCAGGATGAGAAGCCGAGTGGATATAGCCTTGTCCGTCCGTCCGTCTGTCCGTCTGTCTGTCCGTATGAACTCAAGGATCTCAGAAAGTATAAGAGCTAGAATAACCAAACTTGGTTTCCATATTCTCCTAAGACCGAGAAAGTACGAGTTTGAGTTTTTTTTCGATGTTGTTGTTGCTGCTTTGGTTCAACTTTGTGCTGCATACATACACGCATATAAACATGCATAGGTACGCGATGTAAATGTATGCTGTTAAAACTGAACATAAACATGTATTCTAATTTAATTAAATTAATTAATTAATTAATTTATTTTAATAATTTAATTTTTTTTTTTAATTTTTTTTTTTTTAATTTTTCTTTTTTGTGGAGAATACAGGCTATTTTACTGTCGGGCTTGCTCGACTGTAGCGTTCTATCTTGTTTTATTAAATGCCAGATTAAGTGAATTTCAATCGGTTACCAACTTAAAATGTATCCCTTGCAAATAAATTCGAAACCGTTGTACCGCGTACACTATCGCCAGCATTTCTAACTTGAAGCTTTGATATCTAGATTCTACTTCCGTTGTCCTTTTTGAAAAATAAAAAATCGGATGTAACCTCTTATCCGCTTTCCTTTGCATTAGAATTGCCCCAAACCCTAAAGCGCTGGCATCGCAATGAAGCTCTGTCTCGTCCTTCGGGCTATACAATGCTAGACCTGGTGATTCTAACAAGCTGTTTGTCAACGACTCACAACACTCTAACTCCACTAATCCAAACTTGAATTCCTTATCTTTTTTAACTAAATCGCTAAGTGGTTTTGCCTTTGTTGAAAAATGTTGTACGAACCGCCTAATGTAAGAGCACAGCCCTAAAAAACTTTGAACATCCTTTACCTTCTGGGGAATTGGAAATTCTTTTACTGCTTGCATTCCCTTATCATCTGGCCTAATTTCATTTCCTGTCACTACATACCCTAAGTACTTTACTTCCATTTGTACAAATTCGCACTTGTCCAATCTTAGCTCTAACTTATTTACTACTAATCGCTTGAATACTTCCTTTAAAACTTCCATATGAGTTTCGCTGTCCTCTGTTGCTATTAATATATCGTCCATATAAATCAATAATTTATCCGTCCGAATCATATCCAAAAACATTTTGTTGACAAACCTTTGAAATACTGCTGGTGCATTTTTAAGTCCGAATGGCATCCTAAGCCATTCGAACTGTCCCATAGGTTGTCGTAAACGAAGTATATTTTCTCGATTCCTCACTCATAAAAACATGGAAAAATCCATTCTTTGGGTCCAACTGGCTAAAAAGTTTTTTCCCGATAATTTATCAATAAGGTCATCTATCAGGGGCGTAGGATAGTTGTCTTTTAGCATGTTTTTGTTTAACGTTCTGTAATCAATACACATTCTAAGCTCCCCTGTTTTTTTCTTGTTCAACACTATTGCCGACGCATACTCTGACTCACTTTCTTTTATGTATCCCTTTTCTATATATTCATCTAACAGTTTCTGCACTTCTTCTTTTTCTGGGCGCGAGAGTCTCCTCGGCGGGTAGTGAAATGGTTTCACTTTATCACAGCAGAGTTTCATTTCACATTTAATTTGACGTACTTTTGGTCTTTTCGCATTAATATAATATTTTCCGAACATTTTCTTTAAGCGCGTTTCAAGGTGTTGACCACAGCCTTCTCCTATTTTCAAGTTACTCCACTCATCCTCTTTTGGATATTCTATTGGCAATACACTAAAGCATTTTCGTATTTCTTCCTCCACTAAACACTCGTTTTCCAACTCTTTCGGTTTTTCATGTTCAATTTTTTCCTGTCCCTTTGCACACCCTTTTGTTCTGCTAGTTGTATCTACCGCCCTATTTGTTGCTCTCTTTTCTAGTTGACAGTCATTCTTTTTTATATCAGTTATTTCGCATTCATTTTTTAAACGAACGCTCATTTTTCTATCATTTTCTATACTCTTATGATCGTTATTGTCTATTTGTCTTCTTGTGTTGTGCCGTTGTGCCGTTTTCTTTGACTAAGCCATAGCTGGAACATTCAACTTGCATTAATTCAGAAATAAGCTTAAATTTAAATGTATTCAGAAAATTCCTATCCAACACAGCCTCAAAGCCCTCATTTGGTACTACACATATTTCAAACTCAATATTGTTATTATTAACTAATACAGAACATTTTAATTTTTTCAAAATTTGAAGTTTGGTGTAATATAAACCAACATAAGATTCATTGTTATTCAATTCACAGTTACATATACTTAGTTTTTATACCCTGTACCCAAAGGGTGAAAGGGTATACTAGTTTTGTGAGAATGTATGTAACAGGCAGAAAGAGGCGTGGCAGACCCCACAAAGTATATATATTTTTGATCAGGATGACAAGACGAGTCGATATAGCCATGTCCGTCTGTCTGTCTGTCTGTCTGTCCGTCTGTCTGTATGAGCGCAAGGATCTCAGTAAGTACAAAATAAAAACCAAATAACCAAAATTGGTATTTTGCTTATTTTTTCTGATACACCCCCCCACTTCCCCCCAATTAACGATTTTCTATAACTCCCGTAATTCATGGAATTTTGAACTAAAATTTGGTAGCCACATTAGGTTAGTGATTATATAGCCGTATACCAAGTTTCATTATAATAGAATGATCGGAAAGAATGTTATAGCCACACAACCAGTCCCAATGCACACATACATACATATGTACAAGTACACAAACACGCATAGATACGATTCTGATGTAAATGTAAATGTATGTATGCATGTATGGAATATTTTATATTTAATTTAGTTAATTAATTAAATTAATTTAGTTAATTAATTTAATTTAATTAATTAATTAATTTAATTTCTTTTTTGTGGGGTGATACAGGGTATATAAGAGTTGAGCCTGCTCGACTTTAGCATTCCTTTCTTGTTTAAAATCAAAATTACATTTTTCATTACATTTCATCGTTTCATACATTTCATACATACAAAAAACTTATTGGGCTTCCCCAGTCGATTAGGTATTGTGTTGGGAAAATTGGCTAACTATTTTCTATAAATTTTAATTCAAAGAATCTTACGTAGTCATTTGTTGTGTTCTTTCTCTCGGTGCAGGTTAAAATTTTGTGCTCCAAGCTTCCACAACCATAGCAGGCTCCACGATCACGCTTCGGCTTGCGACATTCTGCTGCAAAATGAGTTACAGTTGAAGCACCGCACTGGAGACTTCTTTTCTAGCCCTGCTGAGCTCCTTGCCTTCTGAGGTGCTGTCTTGCTAGGTAGGCGAATTTTCCCAAAAGCTCTTAACAGATGTGATACCTCACCAAAACACTGCACGTGAGCTTGGCACCGAAGATGTTCATCCGGAATTCCCTCTATTATATGGTCGATCAGTTCCTCTTTGTCGAGCTGTAGTTGAGCTGTCAGTAGCATTTTCTGGTTGTAGTAGGCGCCAAAGTCTTCTTCCACCAACCATTTGCGTTGCTCAAATTGGCGTCGTAGAAGTAATTTATTTTGCTTGGTGCAAAATATTTCCTCCATTTCCTCCAGTAGTTTACTCACCGGTTGGCTTAAATGTTTGATGTCAGAGTATAACCAAGACTGCGCCTCCTCTTTTAGCTTTGTCATTAGCAACATGCGTAGCACATCGTCATTTAATTGATAATTGCTCGAGATCGCCTTCACCTGAGTCACCCATGTGTTCGCAGCTGATTTGCCGTCAAATGTTGGCAACATATCGCGCAACAAATTTATGGGGATGTTGCTTGATACATTGCTGTCGGCAGCAACATTCAGGCTGGCCGATGCAACGCATTGTTGTTTGTCTTTCAATTTTTTGCTTTAGCTTCTGCTTCGCGTGAAATCGTCGATCCTTCATTGTTCGTCGTTCGCAAAGAATTTTCTACTGCGGCAACGACATTCACGCTGGCCGTTGCATCGGCCTTTCGTCTTTCTATCTCCATTTTTCTCAATGCATCGTTTTCTAACATCAGCAGCTGTAGTTGTTGTTGTAGGTCTTTCAATTTGTTGCTTTCTGCTTAAAATCGTGGATCCTTCATTGTTCGTCATTTGCAAAGAATTTTCAACTGAGCGATCGACTGTCACTCTTCCGTTATTGGCGTCGCTACCGGCTTCGTCGTTGGCGCCACTGCCGACGCCGTTGTGAAATTCGTCGCTGTCGTCATTGGCACTGTGGTTTTTTCCTTGCAAGTTGTGGCTATTTGAGTTTTCTTCGGTTTCTGTAGCTGCTTGCTTTTGAATAATGTCCACCTTAGGCCCTGCTCCCCGCACTTCAATTGGGACTTCACTAAGTCGAGCTGCTAAACTGGCCTTGGTGCCACTAGCGCATCGTCCCAATTAGTTGAGCCATTCATTTAGTTGCACTGTTGAGTATTTATTGGCATCGATTTGCTCCATTGTTTTGTCGATTTAAATTTTATGTTTTTTTTTTCATTGAAAACGTTTCATTTCGCTGGACTTCACTGGCAAAAAATTTTCCGTTGGAGTTGTAGGCTCGGTCTCTATCCCACTTCTGAAAGTTTGTAGCCAGCGAGACACATGCGCACCTTTTGCGTTTCACAAATCGACCGATCTTTATTTTACGCTTTTGCTTATGTCTAGTTCATTCTATGTCATATCTTGCATTATGATATATACATGTTACTTATAATTAGGGTGTTGCTTATGACTAGGATGTTGCTTATGACTAATATGTATATATTGCTTATACTCTACTCTGCTTACTACAAAACTAAACACAAAAACAAATACACATATGTATATCTATACAGACGGAAATTAAGCCGAAACAATTAAATCTTTCCTCCTGCCCCACTACTCCTCTGTATTTTCTGCAGAACTCATTGCAATAGTAGAAGATCTGAAAAATGTTATGTAAAAAACGTTCCCGAAGCTTAAACTACTTTGGGTACCCGGACATGTAGGAATACCAGGGAACGAGCTAGCAGACACCTCAGCGAAAAACGCAGCAAAACCACCCCTCATAACAAAGAAAAACTTTAACATACAAGATATATTAAAATACTTAAAAAACATACACCACATACAACTACAATCTAACATAACCGAAACATCAACCTGGTACCAAACAAACAATCCCCATAAGCTTACCACATTTTCAAAAAAAATCTTTTACCCCTCGAAGAGACCAAATATTAATAACCAGACTTAGACTCGGTCACTCCAAAATAACACACATACACCACCAATCTTCAAGAACATGCCCCTTTTGCAATGACACCATTTCAATTGAACACATACTCTCCAACTGCAATAGCCTAAAACACCAAAGACAAGCAATATTTAAAAACACCAACCCTCTCCAATGTCTATCGAATCCCACTCCATCAAACCTATCAAACATTCTAAGATATCTCAAAACCACAAACTTATATCATAGCATCTAAGAGCACATAAGTGCACCTAAACTAAGTAAACTACCCTTACCACCCCATGTACACATACAAATAAGCTAGCCTACTTGTATAATTATAGCCTGTACCCAAAGGGTAAAAGGCTATACTAGTTTTGTGCGCATGTATGTAACACACAGAAGGAGGTGTGGTAGTTACATCCAGTTAGTGCTAATGTGTCTGTGTGCCAAGTTTCATCATGATAGGTCAATTCTGAAGAAGTTATAGTTATAAATCAAATCGCTGCTCATGCGCTGCCTGCAGCTCTGCCCGCAGCTGTTGTTGTTGTTGCTGCTTTGGTTCAACTTTGTGCTGCATACATACACGCATAGAAACACGCAGAGACACGATTCTGATGTAAATGTATGCTGTTGAAATGCTGTGTACGCTGTGCAAGTTTGTTTTATTTCTTTGATATTTCAAACAAACTTTGGAGCTCGTTTTCCCCACTTGGAGCTCGAATTTACCAAAATCCCTTCTTAGTGCTCACCTACACTATGATGGAATACTTGAGCTCAAATTTCAGCTTCCTAGCTCTTACCATTTTGGCTGTGGGGTGTTGGTTGTGTTGTCAAACAATCTTTGGAGCCCGTCGTTTCACCCCCTTTAGCGTTCGAATTTTTAAAAATCGCATCTTAGTGCCAAAGCAATATATGAGTGTATGGACGTGCATACATATATGTATGTATGTACATATAGTATATATTTCGAGAGCTAATTATTTTTAATGCACTATAAGTATGTACATATATGTACATATTCACAAGCGAACGTATTGGCCACTATTTATTCCGTACTTGTTACCTGTGAGAAACTTCCCTGTAGGTAGTGGCACCGCATGCCGAAATGCACAAGAGTCCATCCAACACAACAATGTAGCACGAACAAACTCCAGTCCACCCGGGGGCGCCAAGGGCGAATGGAACAACTGAACTTATTATACTCTGTACATAAAATGTACAAGAGTATATTAGGTTTGCGCGAGCTGAAAAATGTAACAGGCAGAAGGAGGCGTGGCAGACCCCACAAAGTATATATATTCTTGATTAGCGTGACAAGACGAGTCGATTTAGCCCTGTCTGTCTGTCTGTCCGTCTGTCCGTCCGTCCGTCCGTATGATCACCTAGATCTCAGAGACTATAAGAGCTAGAGACACCAAATTTTCCACAAAGATGCCTTATGTGTGTACGCTATACGAGTTTGTTTTATTTTATTTTCCCCCCCACTTCCCCCCTATGGGGGAGACTATAAGACCTAAGAACACAAAATTTTAGTCCAAGATGCCTTGTGTGAATACGCAGAAAATGTATATTTTGGAATTTCCCTCCCTCCCCCCTCTCCCAACGCAAATGTGATTTTCTCTAACTCCCGTAATTCTTGGAATTTCGAACTAAAATTTTGCAAATACCCCCAGTTGGTTATTAAGTGTCCGTATGCCAAGTTTCACTATGATAGACCTATTTAACAAGAAGTTATAGCCATAAATATATTTGCTGCTGCAGCGCTGCTCAAGCGCTGCCCGCGGTTGTTGTTGATGTTGTTGTTTAGTTGACTGCGAAAATGCTTACACAGACACAAATAGACGCGCATATACATACATACACTCACATAGACGCAATTGCTTGGTATATGTGCAATTATATACCCATTACGTGAGTTCGAATACCGAGAAAGGTAAAATCGATCAAATTTTTTTAAATTTTCTTATTTTTTTTCTATAATTATTGTAAACATATGTACAGAGTATTTCAAAGTCGGGACACCTGACTTTAGCTTTTTTACTTGTTTTAAATTTTTTTATTTTGTTTTCTATAATTATTGTAAACATATGTACAGAGTATTTTAAAGTCGGGACACCCGACTTTAGCTTTTTTACATGTTTTTATAAATTTTTTTTATTATTATTTTTTATTTTTATTTACGTTGAACATTTCAATTATTTATTTTATTTCTGTCTTTGTGCGTGCTACTGATATAAGTTTGTGATATGTAAAGTTAAGCTTTTTTTAGTTGTGCTGTTGGATGTGTGCTTGAGTTTTCAGCTTGAAGTGCGTTACCGTGGTAATTGTTTTAAGGTGATGCGGTAGATCGTTTCACAGCCAAACAGAGAATATGAAAAAATTCTTTCCGAACTTGATAACTTATATCTAGTGCAGACCAAATTATTTGTTCTTCGTGATGTGGAAAAACAGATTTTTTCGAACAAATAATTTGGTTCTTTTTGTATTATAACTCAATGTAAGAAAATTAGAGTTCTTAGTTTTATCCAAGCGTTAAGGGTCAAGTTGTATATTTTGTTAGCGAACTGCGTTATAGGTTGTCCCCTCTTAATGTCAAAAATAAATCGTGCTATGATATTGAATGCTACTTTGATTTTGTTCTGGCTTACAGCATCACAGTTGGCAAACATTTCAATGCCATAGAATAATGTGGGTGTCAGGTATGTCTTAGCAATTAGAAGCTTTAGTCTGACTGGAAAGAAATGCTGCGTCAGAGACAGAAGCCTAAGCGTACTATAAAGCTTACCAACTGTTTTATTTACATGATCATGCCAAGATAACGTTTGATTAAAGGTTAACCCTAAGTTAGTTGCCTGCTCTATGTATTCGATGGGCTCGTTGTTTAGTCTCAGTTTCTCTAAATTGAGTGTGTTTACTTTCTTTTTGTAGATTACTAGACATTTCGACTTTTTTGGGTTAACTTTTAATCCATTCATACTTGCCCATTTACTAATTTCTAAAAGATCGCCATTACAAGCACTAACACATTCATCAATTCTACACCATTCATCTGCATATATGTGTAACTCACTGTTTGACACAAAACATTGAAGGTCATTGACATAGATAGAAAACAACAGTGGGCCTAGTACAGATCCCTGGGTGACTCCATTTACATAGGCCATTTTTTATTCAATGCATTACGTTTTTTGATTTGTATCTTTTTACCGCTCGTGCCCTCATCATCAATGTATCATCAATCAGGTACAGCTAAGTGGACTAATTTCTTGCTTAATTCATTTAAGTCAACGTTAGGACTTATAGAAGTATATTTTTTCCAACCCCTATCCCCTTTTAATTTCTGCCCAAATTTGTCTGGTAGAAACGGGCGAATTGAATTTAGAAGAGTAGTGGGCACGCTTAGCATTAATAATCTTCAGCCCAACTATACGCCTCAATTTTTATACCCTGTACCCGTAGGGTAAAAAGGGTATATTAGGTTTGTGCAAAGTATGTAACATGCAGAAGGAAGCATCTCCGACCCCATAAAGTATATATATTCTGAATCAGCATGACGATCCGATCTAGACATGTCCGTCCGTCCGTCTGTCCGCCTGTCCGTCTGGATGAAAGCTAGAATAACCAAAGTTGGTATTTAGATTCTCCTAGGTCTGAGAAAGGACGAGTTTATTTTTTTTTTTTAATTTCCCGTCGTCCAAGAATTCGTTGTACTCAGTGTGCCTGTTTGGCCTGTATACACATCCGACAAGGATATTTATGCTTCCTGAGATGTACAAAAACAGATACTCTATACTATACATCAAACACAAATCACATGACATTTAAGATTATTTTTCACATATATGGCAACACCCCCCACATGCCCCTCACGATCGGAAGGATATATACTGTACCCACCACAACATACAAATTGATCACTAAGACAATACACAAGCCACATTTCAGACACAGATTACATCTACATTGGAGTTAACAAACAAAAATCTGAACTCGTCCATTTTTATAGCCTGTACCGAAAGGGTGAAAGGCTATACTAATTTCGTGCGCATGTATGTAACACACAGAAGGAGGCGTGGCAGACCCCACAGATTATATATTATATACTTATATATATTATTGATCAGGGTGATCAGGAGAGTTACATGTTGAGAAGGAAGAGGAGGGAGGAAAGGGAAATCCATGTGCATCTACTTAAGCGAGCTTTAAAAGCTCATCACAGCTTTGAATGAGCTGCGCACTCTCACACGCCTTATGCTTCACGTATACCTGTCCTCTAAGTACGAATACAGCAGCTAAACGTTTTTGCTTCTTGAGCTTTATCGCTTCTTTAAAGGTCTGATAATTCCCTTGAAAGCTGCTCAGTTACATATATGGAGGCTAAGAAGTCAAAGCCCAGCATTTGTAAGGTTAGTAGTGTTTTCTCTGTGCGTCGGTAGGCTGCGACATTCGAAATCGAATAATTTTGTCCGGATCGACCGTAGATACTTGCGTTCTCCTCACCCGGAAAATTTCCCGTATCCTCGGCGGTGGTGTAACGTTGATGGCGAAGCAGAGGGCGTTGTAGAGTGCTCGTGTAGGGTGGGGGACTCCATGCACTCACAGCTCACATGCGAGTACGAAAAATAACGACGATAGCTCTTCAATTTAACAAGTGTTTGTTAAAATTAAATCTAGCTTAAGCCTAATTTCTAATTTGTTCTGGGCGCTATGTTAGCCCGTGAGAGCGCGAAAACCATAAAAGCGCGAAGAGAGCTGTGTGCAGACAACTTAACATTTCGATATTATGTTATTGTTGTTGAGATGCAGAAGGCGGACTTAGGAACTGTGGCAATATTTTAACTTCATTATACCTAAAAATTAATAGATTCCAAACAATAGCTGCTGAAATGCCTTAACATCGGCCGCGTTGAAGGACTGCAGGCAGGGCTGCCAATTTCGCACATAAAAACTAAGAAACTGGCGGTTCATCATTATTTTTATCGATATTTGCCAATACCCCCAGTTGCTATACTAGTTTAAGGCAAATTATCATCTCAATACCAATAGTGCGCGCCAATAGTTAAATGTTAAAATGAAAAATGAAAAAAGAATACACCTAATTCTGTTTTTACACGGTTTTGATTTAACACGGTGTGAAAATTAAAAATTATTTATATTGTTACTCGACTTTATTTCATTTGGCACGATTAAAAATACAAATTGAATAAATAACAAGAGAGAACGCTACAGTCGAGCAAGCCCGACAGTGTAATACCCTGTACCCATGTAAACTTCCGTAGCAGCAGCAAAAAGAGGAAGAAGAAGAGCGAACTTGTTGCTGCAGTTTGGGGGGGTTGTACTGGCGAGAATTTGTTTTGCTAATAACCTTTCTTAGAATTGACCGAATTGGATAAAATTTTAAAACCAGTAGACAATTATATATAAATTATGTGTGCAAAGTTTGGTTTAGGTAGCATTTGAAATGTGGACGCTATTGACGAAATTCTGTAGCGGGGGAAGGGGGGGGAAAATTCCAAAAAATAAAATAAACTCGTCCTTACTCGGACCTAGGAGAATCTGGATGCCAACTTTGGTTATTCTAGCTTTTATAGTTTCTGAGATCCTCGCGTTCATCCAGACGGACGGACAGACGGACGGACAGACGGACGGACAGACGGAGATACGGACGGACATGTCTAGATCGATTTCTCTCGTCATGCTGATCAAGAATATATATACTTTATGGGGTCGGAGATGCTTCCTTTTGTATGTTACATACTTTGCACAAACCTAATATACCCTTTTTACCCTACGGGTACAGGGTATAAAAACACACACAGCTGACGAACATCTAAAAACCATTCTTTTGTGGGTCGTTATGCACATTATATGTGTTTTAATAAAATAAACATATATCCTTGCTTTTTCACTGATTTTAATATGTTTTAGCATTTTTGCATATGATCATTGTCTTTTTTACACGGTTTTGTTCTGGAACCAATCTACGTGTAAAAACAGAATTATGTACTACCAAACTACCGAGATGCTTGGCTAAAAAGCGAAGAATTCAAGGCTTTGATTTACAAAGATGACTCGGACGGGCATAGGGTTTACTGCAACTATTGCAAGATCACTATAACAGCCAAGCTTAGTGATTTGCGCACTCATGCAACTGCCTAATAATTATTTACGCATGATTGGCACGACCATGTCGTACAAATGCGAAACTCGCAGAACTGAATGATTTAATGTAAATATCACCTTACAACAAATAAATTGGAAAAATACATTTTCAGCTTTTTTTGCCCTTTCTTCCAGTTAGAAACAGCTTTTTTTTAAATTAAAAAAATGGCAGCACTGACTGAAGGTCTTCAAGATACTGAAGTTGGTAGTGGGGCCAGCCGGTGGATTGCTCGTTTGAACAGCCCGGCCTTAGTGCGGACTGTTGCTACGCGCGCTATTTCCATCGGCGCCTTGCATCGCTTCTTCGACGATCCCCAGCATCCACTGTTGAGGCGGAGCGTTGTCGTCGTGCACTATCAAGACTGTTCCGACCTCCAGATTGCTCCTGTCTCTGGAACACTTGTGACGCTGTTGAAGGATCAGTAGACAGTCCTTCGACCAATCTGCCCAGAATCGACGCTTTATGGCGGAGATTAGCTGCCAACGTTGCAAGTAACTTAATTTGTTGTTAGCGCATTACTGCGCTGCAAGCCTGGCGCGCGTTTATCAACCAAATTTGTTGGCGCAGAATGCCTACAAGTGCGCGCGAACCAACGTGGCAATTGGTACGATGCAAATATTGCAGAAACCTTTTGCTTTCAGTATTTGATGGGAGGGTTGCAGGATCATCGACTTGTCTAGCTTTGACACCTCGTCTGCGAAAGCTGTGTATTGTATTGCATGTACAAGAGCCAAAAATGCGTAATGCAATTCAGACGCAGTTGGCACAAGCGATGAATACTTTGATCGCCCGTTAATGAAACGAAACATATACGAAACGATACGGAGAATTTTTAAATACGATGATGACTTATCGATCAATTCAAAAATTGGAGCGATATTGGCTGCGATGAGCTGGAAGCTCATAAACAGCAAATGCAGGCATTTCAGATGGAAATAAATGAGCTACAAATGAAAATGATCCAAACTGGCGTGGGAAAAACAATCACGATTGTGAGTGCTGTTGTTGGTACAATGCAGAGGTTCGGCGACGTAAGCGGCGTGTTCACGCAGGAGCATGCTGGGCGTACAACGGCATTGGCGCCATCTAGTGAGGCGCAGCCGGCCATCTCGCCAGTAATAACGTCGACACCAATTGTTGATAGCTCGCAATCAGCGTTGCCCCATGTAGGGATCAGTAGAAAATTGTATGACTTGCCAGAGTTTGACGGCAAGCCAGAAGCATGACCGATGTTTAAAGAAGCCTTTATTATGAATTCGGAAGAATATGGGTATAGTGATAGGCAGAATCTTCTTCGCTTGCAGAAGTCCATTGAAGACAAGGCAAGAGAAGTTGTTTTGTTTACTTATCCATAGTCAGAATGTTCCTGACATCATGGAGACACTAAAAGAGAGATTCGGAAGGCCGGATCAATTGGTAAAGAGTCAAATAAAGCGCGTAAAATTGTTTGCTAATATTTCAGAAGACAAGCTGATGGAAGTACTGTTAATGAAGCTACCAGTGCAGCAACGAATTAATTGGTCAACGTACGCAATGACATTGCAACGGGAATCTACAATAAAGGATTTTTGCGTTTGGCTAAAACAACTGGCTAGAGTTATACACGGAGCTTGTATAAACATAGGCGACGATGCCGCAGCGAAGCTGAGAAATGAGAGAATGTAATTTTTCCATGCGGATGACGCATCTAAACGATCAGAGGGATCAAATGGAGAAAATCATCGTAAAAAAGGGTTGTGTTTTATGTGTAACCAGGACCACGCTCTGGAACGATGCGAGAAGTTTATAGCATTGAACTGCGAGCAGAGATGGCACTATGCGCGTGAAAAGAAACTATGTTTCAATTGTCTACGAGCAGGCCACCAAAGTGGCGAATGTAAAACGCGTCACCAGTGCGATACAAATGGCTGCCGTAAGAATATGCACAACTTGCTGCACAAAGTAAAAGAAAAAATGACGGAGAAAATTGAGAGTGGACATGGCGAGTTCTCAGGCACGGCAACGCAAGCAAGGCTTTGTGAATACTTTTTAATATTCTACTGGTAAGGCTGCATGCAAATGGGAAAACGGTAGAATGCTGCGCATTCTTCGATGAAGGATCTGCTGTATCCTGGATGAATGAGCAGCTGAGGCATCAGACCTGAAGGGACCCAAAGAAAGCTTGACAATAAAAAGGTAACCGAACCAACGAGCCGCTTCGACATTGGTATATCGGCCATAAAAGAGTACACAATTGATGACCTGAAAGGCATAAGAACAGTCCAGAATTTGAAATTACCTAAGCAGACTATTAATATGGATGAGCTGCAAATGAAACATCGTCATCTAAAAGGCATCCCAACGGAAGATTATGACAACGTGGAGCCACAGCTATTGATCGGAATAAACAATGTGCACTTGGGAATGCCTAGGAACGTGCGGGCCTGTGGTTGTGAAAACCAAACTCGGATGGATCGTCTACGGAAAATGCTCTGATGAAAAAATGGAGTGTACTTGATAAACCACGATGATTGCATTGACAAGGTGGTGCGAGATTACATCACAGATGCAGAAATGGGAGTGTGTGATGTCAAGAATCAAGTACAAGGGCGCGAACTGGAAAATTCAAACGTACTACTGGACAGAACAACCAAGCGGATCGGAGAGCGATTTGAAACGGGCTTGTTATGGGCAGCGGATGACATAACTACATCTGAGACTAAAGAAGTGGCTTTGAAAAGGTAGCTTTGGAAAGGAAATTCGCGCGCGTACGTACATACATACATTCTTATATACATATGTATATAGGTTTGTATGTATGCAGTGGGCCATCGAACACTGTTGTTTAATTGTAATAAATAGTGTTCTATGGTTTCAAATCGAAATTTTTAAAACAACAACAACAAGTTATTGGCTCGCAAATCTTCTTTCGTTTTGATCATTTACGGCTGTTAATTGCATACGCAAAATGCCAAAAGTTTACAGTTACCGTACACATGCAAATACATTTGTATGTATTTATGTACATTTGTGTACAGTGAACAATCGAATACAGTATTATAATCAATAACTCTCAAACGTTTTTTTCGTTGTATTTGTATTCGACATGTATTACGATATATCAACACAAGTATCGATATTTTCGATATATCGCATTTAATTTTATTATTGGGGTTTTTATATTTATTCACTTTTTCCAATGAATAGTTTGTGTTATTAAATTTGACCGATCGATTTCAAATTTGGGTAATGTTATCAACATAACTATATCAACAAATTGACATTCAACGATTAAAATATAGCAATATGTTTTTTACTTGCCATATGTATATCAAATATCAAATAGTTGGGGACATCCCATACACACACTCACACATACATACAACAAGCAACAGTTCGTGTGTATGTGTGCCCATGCATATATACATATGTACAAGCATATGTATGTATGCCTGTATATGTATGTAGCATGTACATACAAAACAACAACAACAACTTCAAGTTGTTGGCTCGCTCATCTTCTTTCGTTTTGACCATTTAATGTTAATTGCAAAGGCAAAACGCCAAAAGTTAACAGTTACCGTCGCTAGGCAACGACTGCGTAAGCGATAGTAAAGCAGAAACCGAATAACGGAGCTACGCATATTCTGCTTCGCATTGCGGGCAGATGTATGTATGTATATGATTTGTTCTTATCGATCTCAATAAATAATTAGATTTTATTATTTAAATATTCTGCTTATTGCATTCAAACTTCGATATTTTGATGGTATCGGTGGCTTCAACTATCGAAAGTTTTACTCTAGCAAATTGAGATGAGAATTGTCAGCGCTTTTTGATCGTGGCTCATCGCTGCACGGCATTGACACGAGTGCCGTGTTTCATATTCCGAGTTTGTGCGTGACCGTATTGACTCAATATGGCACGAAAAGACTCAAATGTGAATTTAAAATTAGGATATACCCTTATAATTATTTCCCTTTTCTGCACATAGTCTATCTTAAAACGTTGCGTTATCTCTATATATAAAACAGTTTGTCCTGACTAATTGGTGATCAACGCACAGCCCAAACGGTAAAAGATGAAATTTGGACTCAAGTATCCTTTCATAGTATCCATCATAGTGTAGGAGCACACTAAGAAAGGCTTTTGGAAAATTCGAGCTCCAAAGGGGGGAAAACGAGCTTTAAAAAATATTAGTTATAGTGGTCATGTTCGTTTAACGAAATAGTTTGGCAAGAACAAAAATGTAACGGACTACTGAACAATTTTTTGTCAAGAACAGAAAATGTTCATTTAAATACCTTAAATGCCTTCCTACTGGTAACTTACTTATAAGGTGAAAACATATGGGTAGGATATGCACACACAAAATAAATACAATTGGAATCATTATATTGAGCCGGATTAAGACGGGCAATACCTGCTAGTTTTGTATAAAAAGAGCTAAATAAACATACAAGTTACAGTGCAGTCTTGAAGCTAAACGAACCAGCTTCACTCTTTCATTACAAAGCATTGCGAATTACCAAATATGTAATCAATGTACACAGACGGGCCGGATTTGAGCTGAAGAAGTTTGTGTCGAATTCAAAGGCGTGTAATGAAACCTTTGGCGAGGTAGTAGCGGACAATGTTCTGAGTTTTGATAAGCATGACTCGTCGCATATTGAGAAGGTCTTAGGTATGCACTGGTATACACAAACAGACGAATTTGGCTTTGTACTGTCTTTTAACAAAATTAATAAAGCATTTTGTTCTTTAGCAGAGTACCGACGAAAAGAGAAGTCTTGCGAGTAGTCATGTCGATCTTTGACCCATTCGGCAGTGTTGCCGAATATTCGTTAATGGCAAAATTGCTCCTGCAATCAATATGGCGTAATAAGACAGAATGGGATCAGCCAATAAGCGATGAGGACTGCACTATATGGAGGAATTGGCTGCGGCACGTGAATGAAATTGTGTTCATTAGAGTACCAAGATGCTATGGTGCTGCCGGGGGCCAAATGAGCTGCACATATTCTCAGATGCAAGTAAGGCGGCATGTGCAGCGGTGGGCTACTGGCGAATTAGAGCACAATCAAAATGGACCATTGCTTTCATACAGGGAAAGACCAAATGCGCGCCAATAAAGCTTTCCATTATACCAAGACTGGAACAACAATCTGCGGTTATGGCCACAAGACTGAGGACTGCATAGAGTTTGTATGTGGTCTGACTCCACTACTATTTTGGCATGGATCAAATCGGATCATAGGATGTACAATCGATATGTTACATCGAGTGAACGAGATATTGGACGGCTCCAATATAGATGAGTGGCATTGGGTTGCGAGCAAGGAAAACCCAGCTGATTTTGGTACGAGAATGAAAAGAGACAACAAGCGTTCCCTCTGGTTGACTGGACCGGACTTCTTACTTCGTGGAAAAGAAGAAATCAACCAAGCAGCGCTGATGATTCACAATCTGAAATTTAATTACGTACGAACATCTGCCTGTTGACCTCTGTGGAGATGGAAGAGTATTTGAGAGATTTTCGTCATTCAAGAGACTAGTAAGGGTTCTGGCATGGATTCTTCGACTCACTGGAAGAGGAAAACGAGATCAGTACTTGAATGCGTCTGAAATAAAGCGTGCAGAGAAGGTCCTGTTCCGAAATGTTCAAAGTAGCGTGTACGGCGGAGAACGAGAAAACCTTCTAAATTGAAAGCCTGTGGAAAAATGTAGCAGTCAGTGGAAGTTAACTCCAAGCATCGATAAAGACGGCCTGATTCGGCTAAGCGGACGTATAGACAACGCATCCACGGTGGACGAATGCACGAGACGGCCAATAATATTAACAGAAGCACCATGTTACAAAGCTGATAATAACGCACTACCACAAGCAGTGGAAGCATCAAAATGTAAATACAATTATTGCAGAAATACGGCGACAGTTTTGGATTCCACATTTGCGAAAAAAAAAGTGCGCCAAACAGCTAGATTGTGCCCAGTGTGTATTAAAGAGAGAGCACGCCCATCGCCCCCTCTTATGGGACAACTACCTGAAGATAGATTAGCACCATATGTGAGGCCATTTACCTATACCGGAATGGATTACATGGGCCCATTCGAAGTGATTAGAGGCAGAGGAACTGAAAAACGCTGGATCTGTATTTTCACATGTCCAACCGTGCGCACCATATACCTGGAAATTGCCCATGATTTGACTACCGACACATGCATCAGGGTAATACGCAACTTCATGAACAGGCGAGGAGTACCCGTAAGGATTTGTTCAGACAACGGCACGAATTTTGTAGGGGCCGAACGCAAGATTAGGCAAGATCTTTACGAAAGGATTGCAGCGGGCCTTGCTACAGAAAAGATAGAATGGTTGTTTAACTGTCCACTAAGCCCACATGCAGGCGGATGTTGGGAACGTCTGGTACGAAGTGTCAAACGAGCCATGGGACACGCGATGCTACATACAAATCTCAAAGAAGATGTGCTGTACAGTCTGATGTGCGAGGCTGAAAATATAATTAATTCCCGCCCGCTCACGCACATTGCCATTGATAGCCCAACAGACAATCCTATTACCCCAAATCATTTTCTCTTAGGTACAGAAAACTCGAGGCAAACACCGCATCCATGTGAGGAGAAATACCAACCTACGAAGAAGGAGTGGCGTGTTACGCAACAGCTCGCTCATTCATTCTGGCGCAAGTGGCGGAATGAATATTTGCCAGATTTGTGTCGACGCACCAAATGGTTCCGCCCGGTAAAACCACTGGCCGTAGGAGATGTCGTACTGATTTGTGACGCCGCAATACACCGGGCACCAGCGTGCATGTTGACTAGGTTGGACCTTGGTGAATCAGAGATGAGCTGGATTCACGGTGGCGGGGATGTTGCGCAGAGAATGCGATAATTTAAAATTAATTTAATTTAAAAATAACGAATACTTAACGAATGGCGATAACTGCTAGAATTCGCGTTTACTAACACCGATTTGTAACACTGATAAGATAGAAATATGGCTTCTTTGGTCAGTCGACTGTTGAGACCGGGAGAGAAAAGAAGCGTAAGTTCATTGTGAATTTTAAGGAAAAAAGCTAAAACTTGTATATTTATAAGGAAATAAAACCTACCCTAACCTTATATACTTGACAAAACTGAACCTTTATTGGATTGTGGTGCTCATTGGTGCAACTGACGGTTTTATGCGCATATCTCTCGCTCTATTGAAACGGTTCCAACAGCAGGGTTGCAGGATAATCGACTTTTCTAGCTTTGACACCTCGTCTGTGTGTTTGTTGTATTGCATGTACAAGAGTCAAAAATGCGTAATGCAATTCAGACGCAGTTGGCACAAGCGATGAATACTTTGATCGCCCGTTAATGAAACGAAACATATACGAAACGATACGGAGAATTTTTAAATACGATGATGACTTATCGATCAAATCAAAAATTTAGTTTGGAGCGATATCGGCTGCGATGAAAACCGTGGCATTCTTTCGCTTTTCCAGCGCTGACTGCTCTTTGGTCAACTTAATGTGACAATTAAGTGGCCAAAGGTTGGGATCACATTTCAAAAATATAGGGCCATTAAACCACATCTGGCGTTAACTTTTGAATGTCCGTAACTCTGTTGGCACCGTACGTATTCAAGTCAGATGGGTGTGTTACAACCAATGCAATACCACCTCAGAGTCCAGAAAACGATTTGCTCTATAGATACATGTAAAAACAGAAAAGCTGTTTATTTTTTTCTCAAAGCTTAAACAATTGCGCAGCGCTTAATTCTAAGCGCGGAACTGATTTAGTTTTAAGCGGAGCCACTTTAGATTTGGCTGTCAGGAGATGTATGACTATCTCTTGCTCGCGCTCTACTCGAAGGTAAAGACAACACCAGTACGCCCTAGTCAAAGCGTCAGAAAAACCAGGAACTCGGTATTTTTTGCCTTTTGTGACGCCAACGAACCAGGGTATGCGAATCGACTCTAACTCATCAAAGGACTTATTGATTGTTTCCAACTCAGGTAAAAGGTAAGTAAAAGGTTAGGTATTTGGTTCTCCCAAGCGGATTTTTACAACCAAATTTCCTGCGTCAAGATTTTCGCTTTGGAGACAATAGGCCAAGTCGTATAAGTGTGATAAAAAAGGTAAAATTGCACGCTTTGTGGGCACAATATCCAAAGACATATTGCTTGCCGAATATTTAAACGCGTCGTCGCATGGACTTCAGATGAGCGCCAAAGTCTTTGTATATTCTTTGTGGCCGATCACAAGTTCATCACTTTTTGATGATACGAAACTTGCTGAATTCGAATTCTTCAATTCAATTCTTCAACAGAATCTGCACCACATAAAAATCGTTGGCCAATGATTTTGATGCTAGCGGGTGGGACATGGCAATCAGCTCACTCAAATATTTCAAGCATCGAATGGCCAAAAATGGTGCTGCTGCGATACCGTATGTTATTTTACTGTATTCAAACGAAATATTTGAAGTGGTTTTGTATTGTTTTTTCTCTGCGGCTCTCTTGGGACAATGTTGACAACTGGGCTCATGTGACCCATTGAAATGTGTTTCAGGAAAGGAATGTACATTGATTCAGTGCCGAGCTGCTTAGCCATTCGCCTTTCTAAGGCCAGAAAACGTTGCAACGCTGTCTCATACGAACCACCGAGACAACGTGGGCTCGACTTGAATGGCAATCCAACACTGAGCGTACCCGAGGCAAGACTGGTGATCAAAGCAATCAAAGCAACTGCTTTGGGGTGTACAAGTTATGACTTGATAAGTTTGGATTCTCTTCCAACTCCCAGAATTTGCGAATAAGTGAATAGAAAGGACTAACATCTTGGTTTGGTGAATGAGCACGGATTTGGCTTACAAGTGCTGTAGACGATAGATCAGATGAATTCACAGAGTGACACCACCCTGCTTCAATCCATCCAAGAGCTTTAGCTTGCATCACCGGTGACTCATTTGTTCCCTTTACGTGTCCTTCTCTTAGTAGATCCAAAAGGGCATCTGCTCCAAGCAGCAGATCTATGCGTTGCGGCCTATGGAACTGAGGGTCAGCTAGATCACAACTATCAGGCACGTCAACGTCGACGACCAATTTTTCGGGTTGGTACGACAAGATTATACTGAGAACTGGAAATTCTGCTGTTAGCTCGGAATCGCCGACACCATTGCCAATGCCTAGCAAATGTATATCTTTGCGTCCTCTGTGAAATTGACTTGAGAGTCGGAATCTAAGAGAGCTCTGGTTAGCTGATAGGATCCGGACTGGTCCATGATCCTAACTACATCAGTGGCTTGCACTACTTGATCAGCTGCTGCACTAGCACGGTTCACAGAGGACGTTTGAGCCGGTATGGCAGCTTGTGCCACAAAGGACTGGTTACTCACTGCCGCTTGTGAAGAATCTGGGGCATATTTATGCAAAAGCGAGTGATGTGGCTGTGAACACACTCTGCAACGACCAGACTTGCAATCCTTTGTACCATGGCCCTTGCGTAAGCGGTTTATGAATGGGCGCCTTTTAACGAACTTATAGCGCTCGTCACGAGACACTTCAGCGAATGAGGAACACGCATGAATGAAGTGGTCATACGATTTGCAGAACGGACACTTCGGACTAGGAGCTTGGCTCGGCTGCGCAACTGCTAACACCGTTCTACCAGCCTTTTTTGCAAAGTCGGAATTGGATTTTGCAGATTTCGGCCGCCTAGTCGACGACTCCTCAGCTGACAAGTGCTGGTATCGTTTGTTGAGGGCAGCCTCTCAGCCTTTGCTCATTGTCAAATGAATGAGCATGACATTTGAAATTTGCTTTTCGTCACCCAAGGACAAAAGTGACTCGTAATTAGCCCGAACATTGTCAATTAAGCGCAAAGATGCAAAGAAGCTCCTTGCATTTTTGGCAAATCAAAAAACTTTGCGGTGCTGTCGAAAACTATGCGATGCTGTCGAAAACTATCAGGCAACTGTTGTCATACACCCGCTTTAGTGCCGCCAGTGCCTTTGGATAGCTAAACCAGACATCAAATGGTTGAAATTTTCAATGTTCGAAAGAGACGGGTCATTGTCAAGAAAATTTTTAAATATACCTATAAAATTTTTATACTCCGGATAGTTTCCAGTAAACTTCGGAAGTTTTATGGAGGGCAGCGGCTCAGGCTCGCATCTGATCCAAACATTGTGGAATTAGATAGGCTTTCCCTTTGAGCTTTTAGCCGACCACCTTTACTCAGTATCAGCGTCTCTGTTGTGATGCACAACGTTTCTAGGTCTGACCTAGACACTAACCCTGGATCTATTTGATATAAATCTTCTTGCACATTAAATGCTTTATCAACATAGCATGTTAAAATTCGTAGACGACACTCCATTTCAACTGGCTCGATACTGCCAGGGCCTTTATGAAGTGCATCTTTTATGCGCTGTATATCTTTTACTACATTGGAATGCGAGCAAGTTGCGCAAATAGTTATGACAATATATACTAGCAAGAATTACCCGTCTTAACCCGGCTCAATATAATGTTTCAAATTATATTTATTTTGTGTGTGCACGACCTACCTATAAATTTTCACATTATTATTATTAATTACCAGTAGGAAGACATTTAAGGTATTTAAGTGAATATTTTCTGTTCTTGACAAAAAATTGTTCAGTAGTCCGTTACATTTTTGTTCTTGTCAGAATATTTCGTTAAACGTACACACACATGACCACTATAACTAATATTTTTTTAAGATTGTTTTCCCCCCTTTGGAGCTCGAATTTTCCAAAAGCCTTTCTTAGTGCGCACCTACACTGTGATGGATACTATGAAAGGATACTTGAGTCCAAATTTCAGCTTCCTAGCTTTTATCGTTTGGGCTTTGGGTTGATCACCAATCAATTTGTCAGTCAGGACAAACTGTTTGATATATATAGAGATAACGCATCGCTTTAAGATAGACTATGTGCAGAAAAGCGGAATAATTATAAGGGTATATCCTAATTTGAAATTCACATTTGTGTCTTTTCGTGCCTTATTGAGTCAATACGATCACGCACGAACTCGGAATATGAAACACGGCACTCGTGTCAATGCCGTGCAGCACGATCAAAAAGCACTGACAATGCCCGTTCGAACGTTCGATAGCTGAATCCACCGGTACTATCGATATTTATACATCGAAGTTTGAATGCAATAAACAGACAATCTAAATAATAACATCATATAATTTAATGCGATCAATTAGAACAAATCATATACATATGTATGTATGTACATATGTTATCGCTTACTCAGTCGTTGCAAAAAAAATGCGTATATGATAAGACAAGTAAAAAAAATTTCGGGTGTCCCGACTTTGAAATACTCTGTACATATGTTTAGAATAATTATAGAAATTAAAAAAATTAAGAAAATTAAAAGCAATTGCGTCTATGGGGAAGTATGCCAAGTTTCATCATGATTCTGAAGAAAGTTGTAGCCAGAAATAAAATTGCTGCCCATGCTCTGCTTGTAGCGCGGCCCGCAGCGCTCATATAAACACGCAGAGACACGATTCTGATGTAAATGTATGCTGTTGAAATGCTGTGTACGCTGATTTGATTAATCAGAAATTAACTTGTACATGTGTACACACATTCACACATTAGTGTCTCACATTTTGCTTTGGCTATTGCAATCGTTTGCACGCAACTACAAGAACAACTGCTTGTATGTGTGTGTGTATGTATACTAAGTTATCCCCAACTGTTTAATATGAATTTTATGTTGTTTGTTCTGCCTGCAATTGTAAAGCGAAACCCGTATTTAGTTAGATTTAGTTACGTAGATTACAATACCAAAATTTTAAATCGATCGGACAAAATTCATAACACAAACTTTTAATTTTATAAATATTAAGACCCCAATAATTCAAGCTCCAACACAAATTGTGCACTCTTTTATAGATTATAAAAACCAAATTTTGATTGGTGGACAAATTCAGATTTTTCAAACAAACTTTGTTCACAAATGTGAACAAGAGATCAGGAATGAGCATAGGCGACGAGTAGTAGGTAGACTTAACAGAATCTCGGCCTAAAAATAGCCGCATGCAGCAGTGCTGCAGACCAACGCATCGTAGGCATGTGCATATGAGACGACAGCGTTTAAGGGTGGGTGCGCAATGCACTAGATAAGAAAGGCTTCAAATAAGTACATATGGAGGGGAAATCCACTTGACACCGTTAGGATAGAATAAGACAAAAAATGTAAAATTAGAGTAAGTATAATGTTTAGAAAATAAGAAACAGCCAAATATTGAATTATTAGTATATAAGGAAAAACCTAGTAAATAAGACAAAAATTGTATAAATACTGAAGGAATTTCAGGAATAAAATCAGAATGAAATTGGAAATTTAAGCATTGGTTTGTTTCCTTTTTATACTCTGTACATGAAATGTACAAGAGTATATTAGGTTTGCGGGAGCTGAAAAATGTAACAGGCAGAAGGAGGCGTGGCAGACCCCACAAAGTATATATATTCTTGATCAGCGTGACAAGACGAGTCGATCTAGCCCTGTCTGTCTGTCTGTCCGTCTGTCCGTCCGTATGAACACCTGGATCTCAGAGACTATAAGAGATAGAGACACCAAATTTTCCACAAAGATGCCTTATGTGTGTACGCTATACGAGTTTGTTTTATTTTATTTTCCCCCCCACTTCCCCCCTATGGGGGTTTTCCCGATTTTCCATTCGTATAATCGCCTATATCTCGGAGACTATAAGACCTAGGAACACCAAATTTTAGTCCAAGGTGCCTTATGTGAATACGCAGAAAATGTATATTTTTGAATTTACCTCCATCCCCCCCGCAAATTGCGATTTTCTCTAACTCCCGTAATTCTTGGAATTTCGAACTAAAATTTTGCAAATATCCCCAGTTTGTAATTATGTGTCCGTATGCCAAGTTTCATTATGATAGACCGATTTAACAAGAAGTTATAGCCATAAATATATTTGCTGCTGCAGCGCTGCTCAAGCGCTGCTCAAGCGCTGCCCGCGGCTGTTGTTGATGTTGCTGTTTGGTTGACTGCGAAAATGCTTACACAGACACGAATAGATGCGCATATGTATACATACACTCACACAGATGCAATTGCTATGTAAATGTGCAATTATACACCCTTTACGTGAGTTGGAATACCGAGAAAGATAAAATCGATCATTGAATTTTTTTTTATTTTCTTAATTTTTTTTATTTTCTATAATTATTGTAAACATATGTACAGAGTATTTCAAAGTCGGGACACCCGACTTTAGCTTTTTTACTTGTTTGTTCTCTCAGAGACGCTCTACACGGGATTAAGTGTAGCCTCTGATAGTGAATAGTTTCTAGCTGTATAGCAAGGAACTATTTACATTTTGGTCCTTCGAGCAAGGAAACGGCGAGGTCGGCAATTTCGGGCCCATCCGAACTAGATACCGAAAAGGTGTCAGAATCAAAAAATGAAAATTTAAGGCGAACCATTAAGCCGAACCATTAAGGCCATAGCCTTTAAAGTAGGAAGGAAAATAATACCAGGTCTAGAGAAAACGAAAGAATAAAATCGGTGGCCAAACTTCTGCTAAGTTTTGGCCGATAAATCAGAAAGAAGACCCCTGCAAACCAGGTTTGGACCAGGAGGGTCAAAGAAGAGCGGTTCCCAAAGATCTCTTACAAGGTTTGGGCCGCCGAAGGACGAAGAAGCGAGAAGCCATAGAAGACAGCAGGTTCAACCCCATAGAAGGTTTGGACCATAGAAGCGCAAAGCCCGAAGAAGACGACAAGAGCCAGAAGCCAGAAGCAAAAAAATTAAAAGATAAGAGGAGTAAAAAGAAAAAGGAGCAAGAAAGAACTGATATTAAGAAAAATTAAGAACATTTCAAAATTAATATTAAGAAAAATAGAAATAAGAAGAAATAAATAAATAATAATAAAATAAAAAAATTTTTGTTGTCAAAAATAATAATGACAAAGGTGTCAAGATGGTGTTCACAAGGGATCAATTAAAAGATCTCTTTGTAGAGCAGCAGCCGATTTATAGGGAGATAGAAAATATAACGAAAATAGCGGAGAAAGCGTTGTGTGAGCAACCACAGTACTTAACAGAGTTAGAGAAGCTCTGGGAAAAATTCGAAGAAAGGCATGAAATCCTAGAGGACAACAAGAAAAGTCTTGGCGAGGTAGACTATTTCCAAAAGAGCGTGTGGGCGAACATGATGAAAGTTAGAGGGGATAATGAGTTGCCTAGCTAGGTATAAACCTAAAAGACCGTTACCATCAGCGCACCCCAAGAAAGAAAGGGAGAAAATCACTTATAGCTAAAGCGGAAAGATTTTTCAGACAGATGAAGGAAGGTCTATACGAAAATTTAGAAGCGGCGGAAGCAAAGAAATTACTAGAAGGGAAATTAGAAGAGATAAAAGACAACATAAAATAAATAGAGAAGCTAAAGTCGGGTATCAGGCCTTTGAAATACTCTGTACATATGTGTATAATAATTATGCGTGTATGTGTGTATTTGTGTGTGTCTGTGTATGTCACGTGTGCCTGAGCAAAGCAGTAACAACAACAACAGCTGCAGGCACTACTTGGTCTTTTGTACATATATGGCTATAACTTCCTGTTAAATCGGTCTATCATGATGAAACTTGGCATGGAGGGATGGAAATTCCAAAATACACATTTTCTGCGTATTTACATAAGGCATCTGAGCCTAAAATTTTGTGTCCCTAGGTCTTATAGTCTCCGAGATATAGGCGATAATACGAATGGAAAATCGGGAAAACGCCCATAGGGGGGAAGTGGGGGGAAAATAAAACAAACTAGCTCTTATAGATCCAGGTGTTCATACATAATGAAAAAAAAGGCACGGGTAGCTCATTGAAGTTAAAAGAGATAGAAATTCAACCCTTTTTTGGGAATATATCGCAGTGGACAACATTTGCAAATCTTTATCAGAATCTAGTGCACCAAAACCAAAATTTGCATGAGGTAGAGAAGTTTATAAGATTAAAAGAGCTAGTTAGGGGGGAGGCGAGCTCCCTGATACAACATTTACCAATCTCAAACAGCGATACATATTTTGAAAGATAGGTACGATAATAGACGACAAATATTCCTCCTTACAATGAATAGTGAGTCGGAGAAAAGCGTTCAGTCTCTGCTAGATACTACTAGGCAATGTTTTAATGCCATAAACGGCATGGATACAGGAATAAAAGAGGCAGATATAATATGGGCAAGGATAATTTTAAGAAAATTCGATAGGGCAGGGCTACAACAGTATGAGCAATACACTAGGAGAACAAAAGAAATCCAAACCTAAGAAGAGGTTTTGGAGTTTCTAGAACAACATTTACAGGCAATAAAAACCATACAAACAAAGACATTTAGACAAACAACATTTAAAGAACCGTTCAGGAATTATCCAAAGGAGGCAAGTAGAAACTACCCACAAACAACATGCCCATATTGCAAAATGATAGGACATTCATTAGAAAGTTGTAGGTAGTTCATAAATCTTTCGGTAGAAGAGAGATGGACTACAGCAAGGGAGATCGGACGATGCTTCTCTTGCTTAAAGCATGACTTTAGATCCGAATGTCAGGATCGTGGGAAGAAGTGCGAGAATGTCATGGTAGACATCATGCACTGTTGCACAAGGAAGAAGGGAAAACAGGAACGCTGATTGCAAAGGCATCAACAGCAACGATCCTTGCAACAGCGCTAGTGGAAGTAAGGTCCTATACGGGAGAGTGGAAGATTTTAAGGGCTGTAGTAGACCAAGGGTCGCAAACAACTTTCATAACAGAGGAAGCTGCTCAAATACTGCAACTCCCGAAGATAAAAAAGAAAAGATTTCCTAGCCCAGTAGTAATTGAGTCGGAAGCCCTAGGGATGCCACGGATATTAAATCCACAGCCACAAACGAGCTTCGAGTACGACAAGAGCCAATGGCAAAATGAAATGGTAGCAGATCCATTATTCAATAGGAATAATAGGATTGATATTTTAATAGGCAGCAATGTGTTGCCAGAAATAATGATGCAAGGAGTGAAACAAGATGAGTCTATCCTGGCGCAAAAAACAAAATTAGGATGGATAGAATAGAAGCCGTAACAGTGAACTTAGAAAAGTTTTGGGAGTTGGAAGAGATTTCGGAAAAAACAACAGAAAAAAATGAAGAAAAATGCATGAAGCTATTTGAGGACACAACAACTGTAGTAGTGTAGCAGTGTAGTCAAAATACTCTTTGAGGATGAAACAGAGTTAGGCGAATCACGGAAAAAGGCCTTGGCCCGTTTAATGAACTTAGAAAAAAGGTTTACAAGCGATAGCGAATTGAAAAAACAGTATTGCGCGTTCATGGACGAGTACTTAGAAAAGCGACACATGGAAGAAGCGAATGATAGCGGAAAAGGGAAATATTATATGCCCCATCAGCCAGTAATCAGGGAAGTAAGCATAACCACGAAGTTGCATTTTATGGAAGGGCAATAGAAATGAACCGATAAAGGAGTATAAGATGACGACGGTCACATATGGGTACTACATCGGCCCCATTCTTAGCAACAAGCACATTGTTAGAGGTTTCGAAGAAATGTAAAGATAAAGAAATTACTGAAATTATAGAGCAAGATTTTTATATGGATGACTTCATGACTTGGGCAGGAACTATAGGAGAATGTATAAAAGTTCAGGAAAAAATAACGAAGGAACTAAAGGAATATGGATTTCATTTGCGAAAAATGGCAACAAACAACGGTGAAATTAAAATGGCACTCCCATGTGTAGAGGAGGATAAAATGTTTGAGATAAAAGACGAGGAAAATATAAAAACATTAGGCTTGAAATGGAACCAGAGAAAAGACGAATTTTCGTTTAATATTAACATAAAAATATCACAGACAGTCACGAAACGGAAAGCACTGTCAACATTAGCCAGGATTTTTGATCCATTAGGATGGTTAGCACCAGTGACAGTAGTGGCCAAGCTATTTATACAAAAGTTATGGCTGTCACAGTATAAATGGGACAGCAAACTTGATGCGGAAGTAGCAGATGAGTGGAATAGTTTCCTAAAAGAGTTACCGCATGTTAAGGAGATTGCAATACCAAGATGGTCAAATGCAACAAAAGAAGAACCCATGGAAATTCATGGGTTTGCAGACGCATCCGAATCAGCATATGCTGCTGTAGTATATGGGAAAATGGCCAAAGATGTAACAATCCTAGTAAGCAAAACTAAGGTAAACCCGATAAAAAACAGAAAAACCTTACCAAAGCTAGAACTTTGTGCCGCGCATCTGCTAGCAAACCTTTTACAAAAAACAATAGGGACAATAAAAGTGTCAGAAAAGGTTTATGCATGGAGTGACTCAACAATAACACTGTGCTGGATAAGGAACTCGAGAAACAAGGACAAATTGGTTCGCACAAGAGTCGAGGAAATCCAGAAGTGGTTACCTGGAGACATGTAGGGTCGAAAAATAATCCAGCGGACATAGCATCGAGAGGAATGCAACCTTCGAAATTAAGCATAGCGAACTATGGTGGGAGGGCCCGAGTTGGTTAACAAATAATGAGGAATTATGGCCCAACATAGAACAAATGAAGGAAATAACCACGTTACACATATCGATCAAAGAAATGGGAAATTGGTACAAGTAGTAGCGTACTTAATGAAATTTGCAGATTTGTGCAGGAAAAGAGCACAGACAGGGAAACTCAGAATATCCGAAATTAGAGCAGCAGAAACGATAATATATAGATATCAGCAGCAAGTAGAATTCCCAGAGGAAATAGCAGCATTAACAAATGGACAATATATAAGAACAAATAGTAAGATAATATCGCTATGTCCATTCATAGACAAGAAAGGGTTAATGAGGGTAGAAGGAAGATTAAAATTTGCGGAAATAAATTACGACCAAAAACATCCAATAATTTTAAACAAATCTCATCTCTCAAAAATGTTAATCGAAAAAACACATAATGAGACATTGCATGGAGGTAATCGTCTGGTAGAAGCAAGAATTCGAAGGAAATTATGGATAGTACAACTGAAGAATCAAATAAAGAAAAGCATTAGGCAATGTGTTAAATGCCTTTACACATACAGGAATAGACTGCCGGGCCGGTTCAAATGAGAGTCTCTAAAGGCAGAGGAAACAAATCGTACAAAGGTTACATTGCGGTATTTGTTTGTATGAGCACCAAAGCGATACATCTAGAAGCAGTTAGTGATTTGACATCAGAAGCATTTTTAGCAGCATTCAGAAGGTTCATATCACGAAGAGGGAAATGTTCTCTCTCTAAAAGAAGGTTACATACAGACTTCGCACAAGCTATTAGGCAAAACAGCATAGCACCAATATGAGAGTCAGAGCAGATAGAATGGCACTTTATTCCCCCGGGAAGTCCTCACTTCGGAGGAATCTGGGAGGCCGGGGTCAAATCGGTAAAGTATCATTTAAGGAGAGTGATAGGAGACACGCTAACGTACGAGGAAATGAGTACGTTACTAGTGCAAATAGAAGCAATATTGAACTCTAGGCCGCTGTACAGGATAGACAGCAGCAATGAATTGGACACCAGGACATTTCCTAATCGGAAAATCCATATTGGACGTGCCAGATCCAATTGATGACAGAAAAATATCCTCATTGGACCGGTGGAAATTGCTAACAAGCATGAAAGACCGGTTTTGGAAAAAAAGGAAAGAAGAATACTTGACCACACTCCAGCAACGCTTTAAATGGAATATGGACATCACACATATAAAAGCAGGTCAAGTGGTGCTTATAAAAAATGAGAACACGAGCTCCGCAAGATGGCCAATGGGACGAATAGAGGAAATCCACCCGGGAAATGATGGAAAGGTAAGAGTAGTTTCCATTAAAACTATAACTAAAAATGGGACGATAAAAAGGACTATACAAAAGTCGTGCCCATTAGAAACAGAGAGTGAAGAAAAGAAGATAAATAAACCTCAGGAAAAGCGGACAACGATGCTAGCAAGTTGCTTATTGTTGCTCATGATGGCACGCATGATACAGCCGGAAAATATAAATGCAACGCCACTGCCCAGTAAGGAAAGAATAACAAAATTGGAAGATAACACCATGATCTATATGGATAGAGTAAAAGAAATGGACATCGTGTCATCAAAATGGAAATTAATCATTTTCTTTGATCTAAGTACCTTGTTTGATGATATACAGGATATAGGGAAGAATATAAAACAGTTGTATGATATGTGCAAGGAAACAGGACTCCAGATGGAAGGATGCTCGGCACTTATAAGCACAGCAAATCGGCGTTTCCAACGCTTAAACGAAACAAGTGGAATACTGGCCGATTCCCCAAGTAAAGGAAGCAGCCGACCTAGAAGAGCCCCGCTAGAAATATTTGGGTACCTACATCGGTGGTTATATGGTTTGATGGATGCAGAAGACCGAAAGGAAATTGAGGCGAACATGAAAAACTTGCTGAAAAACCAAGAAGACATAGTCACTCTGCACAAAAAGCAAACATCGATAATAAATGCAACATTAAACCTTATTCAAAAGACAACGATTGGGGTCAACGGCGAATTGAAGATGCTGGAAGCGCAACTAAATGCAATAAGCAAAGGAATAGTAAGAAGCAGAAGTGAGGATAGGATGTTGTCAGCAGTTCAGATAGGTGTAGCACAGGTCAACCTCATGATAGACTACTGTGAAGAAACCCTGAACGCAATAATCGACTTACTAATAGATTTGAATCACGGCCATATAAACCGAAGATTATTAACCGTTCAACAATTAGGAAAAGAAATAGACACAATCAGAGGGAAGTTGCCTCCAGAAATGAAACTACCGGGAATCAATAAGGGCACTGAAATTAGAGAGGTTAATAATTTACTGGAAGCACATGCCCTTATAGTAGACTCAAAACTAGTCATAAAAGCAGAAATTCCCCTGTTCAAGCAAGAGACGTCGACAATTTATAAAATGATCCCAATAACATTTATGCGAGACGGTAACGACATAATAGCAAATATTCAAAGCAATTATATAGTACACAATTTTGACCTAGACCCCTATGTCTTATTTAACACAGCCCAGTTGAATAGATGCTCCCATCAAGTCAGCAGCCGGCTATTGTGTAAGGGAAACTGGGCTTGGAAATCTGCCAATGATAATTCATGTGAAATATCTGCTTTGAAACAAACGCCGAAACCAAAATGTGAGTTCTCACAAATAAAGCAGGGAAACATTTGGATTGAACTAGCAGCTCCTAATACATGGCTTTTCAAGTCATTTGATAATATAGTCTTAGAATGGAATTGTGGGTCCCAGCAAAGCTTGCTGTTCCAGACGTGCTCCAGAGGGGTCTTCGATCCACTTGATATGTGGTTTGTTGAGCCGATTTTGCGATGCTGTACCTTTTCCCAATTAATTCAAGGTAGTTTGTGTGTAAATGCGAGTGAACTTGTTACAAAAAAGGGCATAGCAAATAATGCGTTATGCAGCTATGAGTGCGTTTGTTCTCTTTCTTAAGTGAAGTTATGTTTTTGAGTTGTCCTCCAACATCCTCCCCCCTTGAAAGGATCTACTTTCAAAAGTGAGAATTCGGTAACTGTGCGATCTTGTGAATAGGTCGACGAAAAGCTCCTTTGCTGGTTTTTAGATCAACCACTCGAACCTTGCCATCCTCTCCAGGAATAGCCGAAGTAACGCGTGCCAGCTTCCATATTTGCGTTGTCTTCATTGTCCCTGTTGAATGTTTGGCTGCGCACAAGTCCATTTCGTTTTCCTTTGCAACGTGTGAATGTACTCACGATGCCATCTGTCCCAGAATTGCTGCTTTTACTTACCAATAAGTATATGACCTGGTGTGAGTATGTCGCCATCATTTAGATCGTCTGAAACTTGGGCAATTGGTCGTGAATTCAAAATACCCTCCACTTCAGTAAACAGCGTTTGCAGCTCTTCGACAGTGAGGTTGGCCTCTGCGACGTTTTTTATCAAAAGAGACTTTGCTGATTTTACTGCTGCCTCCCACAAGCCGCCAAAGCCCGCGGCGGTATGAAGCGAAACTCAAAGCCTTTACAGGAACTAAATTCCTTGATGCTGTGAGTTGCCTCTGAGTTGAGAGCGTCTCTCTTAAACTCAGCTAATTTTGCTGCAGCGCCAACAAAATTTGTCGCATTATCACATTAAATGCGTTCAGGCAGTCCACGGCGTGATATAAATCTTCGAATACAAAACAGAAATGCGTTAGTTGAGAGTTCGCTGACCAGCTCGATATGAATTGCTTTCGAAGCGAAACAAACAAATACTGCTGCGTAGGACTTGTACAGCGTGTGCATGCTCGTACAACCTGTCGAGCAAACAATTTGGCGTTTACGATCCATACCTTTTCTCGTAAGAGAGAAACAAGTACCTTTGGCCCAGCATGTAAATTTTGACGATGTAAATACTCTACGTATAAGCGACTGAAACGATGGTCTCGTGGCAAAATGGCTTGGACTTAGCATCATAGGGAATTTTGGCCTTAACTAACCTTCCGCCAACTCTCACAACATCTACACACAATTCTCCTAGTTGCATTGTACATAAAAATGGTGCAAGGCTTTGCAAGCTTGGCTTTAATTGTTTATTTTTCGCTAATAGAAGAATCTCATCACGATAGGCTGACTGTTGTATGTGCGTTACAATGCGCCAGAACATTACACATAATTCTGAGGATTGTATTTGCTATATATCTTTAACCCTAAAGTGGCGATTAGCGAAAACTCTGTTGAATACGCGAAATACATAAGACATGATTCTTAGTATTCGTATGTATGACGATGAGCATTCGATGACAGTGTCAATGATTGAAGATGTAGGCTGCAACTCTTCTATGCAGATCAGTGCACCTCGTTTGCGCACTTCTGTAGGTGCAGGCAACGGTTCCTTAAGTTGTGGCCAGTAAATTTTTTCTTTCTTCACAAAGTCAGGGCCGGTAAACCACATGTTGGTTTTCAGTTCCTCAATTGTGCATCCCCTTGAAATTATATTGGAAGGTTTTTTGCAGAAGGCACGTGCCTCAATTTTACGTCTACAGAATGCGCCTGTAATCCAGCATTTCTATTTGCTACGAAACAGTTTAATTGAGACGAATGCATGCCAATCCACTGTAGCACAATCTTCGAGTCAGTCCAAAAATAAATATTGTTGACGTATTGGTCCAGTTTACTTTGAAATTTGCGAAAAGTTCTATTGAGCAGAACTGCAGCACATAGTTCCAGCTTCGGTAGTGTTTGAACCTTTATCGGCACCACCTTTGACTTGCCTATTACCAAATGCACGTTAGTGTCTGCGCCAATCTTTGTGCGTATGTAAATGCAGCAGCCGTAAGCACGTTCAGAAGCGTCTGCAAATCCGTGTATCTCACTTCTCGCTATTGGCGATGTGCTTACGTATCGTGGAATTTTGAGACTTGAACTGTTTTCTCAGTCAATCTTGAGTTCGTTCCAAATCTCGATGAACCTTGCAGGAAGTGGGTCATCCCAGTCGAATTTCCGAATGACCAAGTCTTGAAGAAAGATTTTGCAGCGTATTACTGTTGGCCCCATTGAACCTAGTACATCAAAAATCTTTGCTATGGTTGACAGAACTGTGCGGCGTGTAGCAATGTCATCATGTTGCGCCTTGTGTTGAAAAACAAAGCAGTCATGGCTCAGCTGCCACGCTAATCCGAGCGTCTTGGTTACGATGTTGTCATCATGGTGATCGATGGAAATCTCCTGATACATTTGTTGGTCGTTGATGAGCTCGCACGAGTTGCTGGTGAATTTTGTCATTTGCAATCCGGCGTTGTTCAGAATTGCAGTCAGTTCATCCTTTTTTCGTTTAACTTCTTCTAATTTGTCGGCTCCTGTAAGTAAGTTGTCAACATATAAATCAGATCGCAATACTGCCGCACCTATTGGAATCTCTGAATCAAATAGATCAGCTAAATGAAATAAACACCTTATGGCAAGGAATGGCGCGGATGAAAGACCGTAAGTTACAGTATTGAGCTGATAGATTCGTATCAGCTTTTCCCAAGATGGCAAAGTTTCGAAAGTCTGTTTCTCGTCGTAGTGAAGCTTGGTGTCTGCATCGGCTTTGGATAAAACTATGTGAATCATAATTGAATTCTTAACATCCTCAGCTTTACCTAATGACAAAAGCGACGCTCGCATGGCTGAGGCAGAATCAATTAGTTTTTGCAGCATCGTCGCGTCAGGTTTGGTCATCTTAGGTAGACTGAACAAGCTCGATATATAATCAAGGAATATGACTACATCGTTGTCATATCTCCTTTTTAGTTGACTTAACGCCTTGGCATAGTTCCCTTCAGAGACTTGAAATACCTGCACGACTTCTAATGCGGGTCCAGACAAACAGTTTAGTAAATAATTAAATTTGTCAATTACCGAGATTGAACTGTCGCTATCAATAAGGTTGTCGTATGCAGCTATAAATCGTTTATAGTCGGCATTCTGGCCATCAAAGGTTGGAAGCTTAATCTTTGGAAGCCTCACTAGTGCCGAAATGACTGATACAATGGACGTTCGAAATGCGAGTGAACTTGTTACAAAAAAGGGCGTTTGTTCTCTTTCTTGAGTGAAAACATAAGCAAACAACAAACGTAAATGAAGTTTCCAGGTGGGCTGCTTAACTAAAGCGAGTGACGTTACTTTACATATCAAATAGCGCTTATGTTATTGTGTTGTCCTGCAACACTTGCCATTAGGATTACCATCGCAGGGTATTTTACGACTCCAACAAGGTTGTACAGCACGACATGGAACGCATTTACTAATAGCTGGGCATGAGATTACCACTCAAGACAAATTAGAGATAGCATTCCCAATAACAAAGATTATTGATTGGGTTAAACTAGAGGAAATAAAACCGTTAGCTATCGTTACGATTAATAACACTAAGGACATAGCATTACTGAAGCAGTTATAAGAAAATCAAAAAAAGGAGAACATAAATCTAATAAAACTTAACTTCCATCATGTCACCGGTCATAGTTCATTAGCACTAATAGAAATTGGTGTAATAATAGTAGTCATTCTATACATAAAAAGGAAGTGTAACACAGAACCAGCAATTAGGGTCGAGTTTGGGATACCCTCTTTTAAACCATCTGAACAAATTGTGGATGTGCATTGTGCATATGAGACGACAGCGTTTAAGGGTGGGTGCGCAATGCACTAGATAAGAAAGGCTTCAAATAAGTACATATGGAGGGGAAATCCACTTGACACCGTTAGGATAGAATAAGACAAAAAATGTAAAATTAGAGTAAGTACAATGTTTAGAAAATAAGAAAGAGTCAAATATTGAATTATTAGTACATAAGGAAAAACCTAGTAAATAAGACAAAAATTGTATAAATACTGAAGGAATTTCAGGAATAAAATCAGAATGAAATTGGAAATTTAATCATTGGTTTGTTTCCTTTTTTGTTCTCTCAGAGACGCTCTACACGGGATTAAGTGTAGCCTCTGATAGTGAATAGTTTCTAGCTGTATAGCAAGGAACTATTTACAAGCTTTGGAGCTCGTTTTCCCCCACATGGAGCTCGAATTTACCAAAATCCCTTCCTAGTGCTCACCTACACTATGATGGAATACTTGAGCTCAAATTTCAGCTTCCTAGCTCTTACCATTTTGGCTGTGAGGTATTGGTTGTGTTGTTAAACAATCTTTGGAGCCCGTCGTTTTCCCCCCTTTGGCGTTCGAATTTTTAAAAATCCCACTTAGTGCCAAAGTAATATATATGTATGTACATATAGTATATATTTCGAGAGCTAATTATTTTTAATGCACTATAAGTATGTATATGTACATATTCACAAGCGAACGTATTGGCCACTATTTATTCCATACTTGTTACCTGTGAGAAACCTTCCTGTAGGTAGCGACACTGCATGCCGAAATGCACAAAAGTCCAGCCAACACAACAATGTAACACGAACAAACTCCAGTCCACCCGGGGCCGCCAAAATGTTCCTCCAAAACACAAGATTAGTTCAACAGAAACAAGGGAACTTGTCGGTGGGCAATTGCTATTCGATTCCAACGGAGATTGGGTTGGCAGACTGCCTGCAGGAAGCACTTTCACTTGGAACTGTTTTTTATTTATTTATTTACTTATCCTAGCTTACAAGTACAATATAACTTTTATGTTATTACAATTGTATTTCTAAATTAATTTAACTTAATTTAATTTAATTTAGTTACAAAAATTTAATTTTTTTTATTATTATTTTTTATTTACGTTGAACATTTCAATTATTTATTTTATTTCTGTCTTTGTGCGTGCTACTGATATAAGTTTGTGATATGTAAAGTTAAGGTTTTTATAGCCTGTACCCAAAGGGTGAAAGGCTATACTAGTTTTGTGCGCATGTATGTAACACACAGAAGGAGGCGTGGCAGACCCCACAAAGTATATATATTCTTGATCAGGGTGACAAGCCGAATCGATATAGCCATGTGTAGATACTTTTACACTTGAAATGAATACGCGTCGATTCTTTGATTTGTACTACCCGTGCTGTCGCACGATTTGTCCTTTTATTCAAAACTCACGCTGTGTTGTAGGGCAGCAGCGTGTGGAACTTGATTTCTATTGGACAATATCTATAATAAGGATGGTCCGCATGCTGCGTTTGTAGGGCGCCGCATGAGGACGTCTAATTCTATTGGTTAGCCTATCTTAACTAACACAGTGTTGTATGCAGCTGTGTAAACCTTAATCCAAAAGTGTAATTCTAAACGATGCAGCTGCGCGATCCTTGTCACTTAACACTTGAACCACAATGTATGTGCAGGCGTGGGATCGCGTTTAGATAACACAGGCAGCAATGTAACGTCCGTTGGTCTTTAACGCAGTCGTGGGACACTTGAGCTAGTCCTTCAACGATGCCGTATGTTCATGCCTGAACATTCTCCGGGGGGCCAGAAAAGGTTACAGCTAACAATTGCCTATGTTGCATACATCTTAATCTAGCATAAATTGTTATGATTATAATTACTATTATTACTAAAACTAATGATGAGTGGCCCGTCACGGTGTAAAATTGGAGTTTTTTAAGGCGTATTTTATGTTCCTCCAATTGCTTTATCTGTTGATGAAGCTGGTTGAGCGCCTTTGTATTGTTTACCACTATATGGCTCACTGGTGCGAGCTCGGATGAATTCGTCTCATTTGACTCTTTGACGAAATGTGCAGGATAATGCCGTGTTGCGGATGACTGAATTGCTTCCGGTGCTTGCATTGATATTCCACTCAGTCTTACTGTGCAACCAGCTTCTAAGTGCATGATACCTTGTTGGGGATGGTGAACCACTTCGTGAATGGAGTCACTGCATTGTAAGTGGCCAGTCGTCTCAGCAAAAAGTTTGTAGAGCCAGCGATTAGGAATATCCAGCCTCATCCAAAACGATTGCTCCTTGTAGTCAACCATGGTGCATAGCAGATCGGTATGTGGTTTTAGTGGCGATATTTCACACATATTGTTGATAGCAGCACATATTGTTTACGTGATGTAAATGTATGCTGTTAAAACTGAACATAAACATGTATTCTAATTTAATTTAATTAATTAATTTATATATTCATTTTTTTAATAATTTTATTTTTTTTTATTTTTTTTTAATTTTTCTTTTTTGTGGAGAGTACAGGCTATTTTACTGTCGGGCCTGCTCGACTGTAGCGTTCTATCTTGTTTTTAATAATTTAAATTTTTTTTAATTTTTTCTTTTTTTTAATTTTCCTTTTTTGTGGAAAGTACAGGCTATTTTAATATCGTCAACATGTTCGCCATTGCAACGAGTCTCACTAACATTACTATTTTCGCCTCTACCAACAGTTTCATTAGCGTTTACAATTTCGCCATTTCTAACAGTTTCATTAACATTTTCGCCACCATTAAAATTCATTAAAATTTTCGCCCTCACTAAAAATCTTACTGACATTAACATTTTCGCCACCACTAACAGTTTCATTAACATAAACCATTTCTGTAGAGCTATATCTGCTACCACATATAGATTCATTCAATTTGACCATTGCGTCATCGTTTACTATACTTTCCCATTAATGTTTTCATTGCTGCAAACTCTGTCCTCAGTATTCACCAAAGTAACCATTTTCAAAGCGTTTATATCGCATATACATATATGAAATCCCTTCCCAGTACTACATCGTGGCTCATAGATTCTTTTGGGATTATAATAACGTGAAAATAAATTTTTATTTAATTTTTCATAACAAAACATAATATTTTTCATACGTTTTAAGTTGGCTTCCATTCATCCCAAAATATACATTTTCTACTGGATATAAATGTGTCTTCTTTCCTACGCGACACTTCTTTATTAATGACTAGCAGGTCTTGCCCGTCTTTGCTGGGCTAAGTAAAATGTGCTTATAATTATAAGTTTATTTACTATATGATATTCTTCTTTCGACACTCTCTAAAGTTTTTTAAAGAGTTCATTTTGCAAATAGCAAATATAGTACAATAAGTACTATGTATGGTTATACGTACATACATACATATGTACATATCTTCGTTACACACCGGGCGATCTGCAAGTCCTTACTTAACTGTGTGCTTCCTCAGCACGTTGTACGCACGGTCGAGTTATCCCAGAAAAGTCCGACGCGGGACATTTAATTTTGATTTATAAATCGGGACGTCCCGCCAAAATGGAGCGTTCGGCAACGCTGATATGTTTACATACATTTAAATTTTTCATGCAGGCGTTATCCGCCTATATACATACATATGTACATACATACATACATATATAAGTATGTATTAAATTTTTTAATTCAACACTAATTTGTGTCTTCAATTCCAAAGATTGTTGTGAATGTAAAAGGTGTGTTTCTGCTTTTGTAAATCGCATGAATAAACTCACAAAATAGGCTTAACGGTAAATGACTTAGATTTGTTCAGAATACATTTGTAGCGTTATTAGATAACACTAAAACGGTAAGTCGCTGTAAATATGCGATCAGCTGAGATGCTAGAGATGGGCATGTGTCGGATGCTCTATGTGCTAAATTAACAGGCGTAAATGTTTTTCGTTTTATAAATTTGATTTAAAACCATAGAACATTATTTATTACAATCAAACAACAGTGCTCGATTGTCCAATGTATACATACATATATACATACATACATACGAACAATGTATACATACATACATACATGCTATATACATATGTACGTACACAGGCATGCATACATACATATGTATGTATGCATGTATGTATACATGCATGCATGTTTCTCTTTACTTTTTCAACCGTACGTAGAGAACCGCACACATAGACATGAACTGTTGCTTGTTCTGTGTGTGTGTGTATATGATGTCCCCAACTATTTGATATTTGCGTTCTTTGTAATTTGTTGTTGCTGTATAAAGTTACTAATGAAAACCCTAATGCAAAATGTACTAAACAAAGAAAAAAATACTTTTAAAAATGTTAAAAATTTTTTATTTATTTAACATTTCTTGCTCTGTCAGTGCAAGACGAATGAACATCCATACATACATAGATGTGTACATGTACATATGTAGATGTGTACATATGTATGTGTGTACATTCACACATTAGTGTCTGACATTTTGCTTTGGCTATTTCAATCACTTGCACGCAACTACACGAACAGCTGCTTGTATGTGTGTGTATATACTTAGTTGTCCCCAACTGTTTGAGATTTTGTATTGTTTGTTCTGCCTGCTTTTGTAAAATGCATATTTTGAAAATCCTTGAATGCAAAGTTGTAGATTTAGTTACGTAGATTACAGTCCCCAAATTTGAAATCGATTGGAAAAAATTTATAACACAAACTTTTCATTTGAAAAGGTAAATAAATATTAAAACCCCAATAATTCAAGCTCCACCACAAATTTCAAAAATCCGAGTATGCAGTTTTGTTTGTATTCTTTTATAGATTATAAAAATCAAATTTGATCGGTGCAGAAATACAGAATTCTCAAACAAACTTTGGAGCTCGTTTTCCCCCTTCTTTTCTTAAATCCCTTCTTAGTGTGCACCTACACTATGAAAGGATACTTGAGTTCAAATTTCAGCTTCCTAGCTTTCACCGTTTGGGCTGTACGTTGATCACCAATCAGTCAGTCAGGACAAACTGTTTTATATATATAGAGATACTGGACTCAAAAAAAAATCCTAAGTCCTCCTGTGGTAGACGAACTCCTGCAAATGCCCGAAGCATCTGCCTCGGATTTGTAAAACACTGGATGCGTAAGATGTGCTTAAGGAAATTCTAGCTCAAAACAGACTCCAAGGTTTGTTTGAAAAATTCGTTATATTCTACCGATTGACTCGAAATTTATTTTTAAACTCTCAGAAAATATACAAAAAAAAACTGATATTTTCTTCCTGGGCCTGAACTTTTGCAGTTTTCTTGTAATTATCCTTTTATCCTTTTTGCAGGGGTGCAATAAAAAGCGGTTTTGAATGTTCTAACTCCATAGGCTCCAAAGTTTGGTTTTATATTTGATTTGCATAAACAACAATACGACCAAAATATAATTTACAATTAAATTAAATTATAAATTAAATTAAAGCATTCCAAGCCTAGTAACTAGCTGATGTTCGCTCTATAGCTTTGTGAACTCTCTCACTCTCTTCAAGAGAGTGAGCGTCATGCAAGTACGGCATAAGGCAGTCAGTCGCTACTAAGCAGTCATACTACACAGTCGCCAGCTTATATTCGTACACTTAACACATCATTCGTTATAAACTGTAAAATATCACATAGTTCAACTATAATCCATAAACTGTACCATACAATATATATGAAAAAAGCCATATAATACTCTACTACAATACTACTACACCTTCACTGTGAAACGACACGTGTGTCTAAATTTCAGCTTCCTAACTTTTATCGTTTGTGCTGTGTGTTACTACTAACCATAAAAACATATAGATGCGACATTTCATACAAAGAAAACGTCAGATCAAAATTGTGAGCGACAGCTCCCACAGTTGTTCGGCTATGAGCCGAATGGGAGCTCTCGGCGACAGCCTGTCGCATTCGTGCTCTCTCTGATCGAATTTCAATTCATATGCGGATAGGCAGTCAACAGAGACGGTAGATCCGCGCCGCTTCTGCTGTTTCAATGTATGTGTGCACATGTATATGGTTATATGTATTTCTGCATTTTGTTCTTTTGCTGCTTTGCGTGCAGCAGCTTAAATTTCGTTTTCAGATTTTACACGGGCATGAGAATTTCATACACTGAAGATGGCAACTTCTGTCGCACTGCGTGTTTTAAGATGCGTATGCAAGTGAACTTTGTCAACAGGGTATGGCTTTCTAATAATGCCTATAAAAGCACACATACATACATAAGTACATATGTATGTATGTGTGCAAATGTTTACATATGCAGATACTTAAATGAAAACGTGGCAGTAGTCTTGACATTTTCATGATCTGCCTCAATTTGTATTTATGCACAAGCAATTCTGTTGATCGACTATTTCCTCTATTTTTCAAATTATCGGACAACATTAATATGTCCGATCGATTTCAAATTTGGTATCCGTAATCAGCATAACTATATCTACAAACGATTTTCGAAATATAGAAATATGTCTTTTACTTTCCATATGCAGCAACAATAAATAAGAAAGAACGCAAATAACAAACAGTTGGGGACATCACATCACATCACACTTACACAGTGACACACTCACAGACATAAACAGAGATGGGCAAAGTCGGTGCTTTTTGATCGTAGCACATCGCTGCACTGCGTGCAAGTTATGCCAAACGCCTTCCCCGATGACCAACGTCTTCTTTGATAAAGCGCTTTGCAGGTGTAGTGGATGCCGAAGAATCCGGAAGCGGTACGATGCCGGTTCACGTTTATATAATACGTTGGGATAGTAGCAATAAAACAATTTGGTGCAGCTTAAACTAAAGACAATAATTGAAAAGCTTAATTCTAAAAAAACGCTGCGAAAGTCATGGTCGGCGAGCTGACTCAGCACAATTGCAGGCGATAACGAAAAAAATATGTACATATGTATATCGGTCCTTAAAACTGTACTACACATGTATACAATCATAAATTAAATATCGTCATTCTCCTAATTATTCGATTTACAAAGAAAAATTTGTGTATCCGTTCACCGTCCATACGGATTCATGTATTTTTACAGCCAATTACGTGATCGCGCTGTGACGGGCCGAAAAAAGCGAACATGCCCATCTCTAGCATCTCAGTCATTTAGCGTTAAGGTTATGCTGTGAATGTATTTTTGTTGTATTAGTGTTGAACTGTACAATTGAATATGTACATATAGTTCATACATATATACATGCATTCTGGATACATAGCGCTTGCATCAAAAAAATAAAAACTATGTACATATTGTTACGACTACGCTTTTCCTCTTGGGCAACGCCGGCTGGCTCATCGGAATTCTCCTTGGGTGTGTGGTTCCAACCCTATGCCCGCGTGAGTCGTACAATAACCGATAACACGGTTCCTCCATCGATAAACAAAATGCCATCACTACAATAAATTCGACGCGCAATATACAAAACCGAATTCAAAACGTAAACAAACCAAAAAAAACTAACATAAACTAAAAGAACCGTAATGCGACAAAAAAACAAATAAACGGATAACTCCCTCAAGCCATCCGTACGAATACGGGTGACTGTAAAAGGAGATTATATACGTGCGGACGGACAGAAATTGTGGCATCGGACAACTGTGTGGGATTTTGCTGTTGTTATCCCAGGCGTACCCACCCTGCCTGTATCCAAAGGCAAAATGTTTCTTGGATACCCTTTATTTGGGCCGTGCTTGGGCTATTCCATGGCAAAGGTGAGTCTCCCGCCCCTACTGATGCTGCTTTAATGCATCATCACCAACGGTGCGACCATTAAAATTAACAATTAATTTTCAGTTTATGTGGCTACAAACATACATATATTTCAGTGTGATTGAGTGTGAGTGCAAACAATGTAAACATGGAACAAGAATTTTTATATAAAAACAAAATAAAGAAGGCTTGCCAACGGCCAATGCGGTTCTTTATGTGCGCAAACATGCAAGTATGTTTATGGCAAATAAATATAGATATATGTGTATGTGTATAAAAAAATATGCGCGGTACTAAAAAATTATAGAAAAATGTCTAACCAAATCCTAACGAGAGCTCTCGACGGTCATGGGCGCAATAGAAATATAAGACTAATATAAAACACTGCGCGCTACTGCAATTGGCAATCTTCGTACAATATAAGTGTATAAGAGTGTGAATTTTTTATTAATTAAATAGAGCGCCAAGCTCTGTCTAGGTGCCACTTTCTGCCTCGTTTTGGTTTTAATGATCTATGTATATATATTTTGTTTTATCTTCTTTTTTTTTTCTCTTTTGCAGAAACTTCAATGGGGCGGCGTGTGGGACCCTGCAGGCGCAGCCCATACAAAACGACACGACGTAAGGCGCGCGGGATCTCTGCCTGATGTTGCTGCTCAACCGCGAACAATAGGCACGGCGCGTGGCCAAGGAACGGACTCACCGGCTTTCTATCCTCCGCTGCTGATGGCGCAGACGGACGTGTCTGCTGTTGCGTTGTGGTGGCGCCGCTATTGCTGCTGCTACTTCTCGGGTGGGCGCCTTTGCTCCGGCTGCCACTGTCGTTGCTGCTGCTGCCGTTGAAGACGCTGGTGCTGGATCTGCTGCTGTCGTTGTTGCTCCTGCTACGATGCAGCTCGTGCTGCTACTTATGACGGCCGCTGCAGCTGCTGTGTATGGTTCCACCGCTGTCCGAAAACTTGGCGATATGCCGGAAAATCTATATGCCAAGGAACAAAAGGCATTTAAGCACTGGTCGGCACATTTAAGTGGATATACAGGTATGTATACATCGGCATTAGTTCTGCCTTGCATCTATATCCTTATGCTCACCTTCGAACGGCTTCTGGTTCTTCCTTTCCTTTTTCAGGTTTCAGCACGGCCTCCAGTTCACCAAAAGAAAACACTGCCTCGTGGGTCTGCACCGTCGCCCCAAAAACAGGAATGGCGTGTTGCGGCTTGCCTTTTATAGGCCGGATGTCGTATGCCTGCGGATTTTTACGTCCTTGCGCATCCGTTCATCACGGCCTTGACGTTTCCCCACTTTGAGGTGCCATCGGGACACAACCCTGCGCCTGCGTGGCTGCAGTTGCCACCATGGTGCCTCGCTCGGTACCGCTAGATGGCGCTGCAGTACCTTTATAAATTCTTGCCGCCTTCCGTAGCGCTGCCACCTTTTATTCTTCGTGACCAGCCCGATGCAACATCACCGCAAATATCCAAGTGGGCGGACGCTCGTGCCCCGAAGTGATGTTTGCGCGCATCAAACGGCTGGTGTTGTTGGAGTCCTCTGCTTCGAGTCCGGCGTTGCCTCGGATGACTACTACCGCGGCGCCCAACGTAGGCCACACCCACTCTTGATCTTCAGGTGAGTAGCTCTGGCTGCATCCTCCTCCCTATATTCATCCATTCTGCCTTAGGACAGGCGTCACACTCGGATATCCTTTGCGTGGAATACCCCCAGCAAGTTCCCTTGCAAATCTTCCAGCTCGTATGCGTTGGTGCCGATGGATTTCCTTACGCGAGCTTTTAGAAATTTCCGCGCGAATTTCGCATTGAACGCGCGGCTGAAATCACTCAATGCAAAGTTTCGCCGGTATACCTCCTGACCGGGCGCTAGTCTTAGCCGCCGCGCACGCCGGTTATAGCGAACGCTACTGCGCTCATACGCCGCATGCAATTGTGCCTGGATTTTCTGTTGCAACAGGGATTGCCTGTCTGCTATACACAACGCTGCGAATTCGTGCTCGTCTAAGGACCTTAATTTCCTCGCCAATCGGTACTGCGAACCGTGCAACATCATATGTCGGCCGAATAGTGCGAAAAAAGGCGTTACTCCAGTCGCAGAATGCACGCTGTTTCTGATGGCCACTTCAATTTCCGGAAGGTGTAGGTCCCACTCGCGGTGATCCTGCCCCAGATACGCCCGTATCGCGGACAGTATAGTCCGGTTCACCCTTTCGGACGCGTTGCTTTGCGGCGAATACACCGGTGTCCGCAGATGCTTAACACCGTAGCCCTCCATCATGTCTGCAAACTGCTTGGACGTGAATTGCTTACCATTATCGGAGTGTATGACTTCTGGAACGCCGAACGTATGGAACACTTCGTTCACCAAGAAGTCGACGACGCTCCGAGTGGTGGCCTCTCGCATCGCCTTCAGGAACGTGAATTTGGTGAAGTGATCTACCACTATGAATATGAAGGCGTGCCCCTTCCTTGATCGCGGATACTTGCCCAAGAAGTCTATGTATAACTTCTGGAACGGCCTCTCCGTGACGACTTCTGCACCCATTCCCACCTGCATCCCGTAATTGGTGGCTTTCGTCTCTTTGCAGACCACGCATTTTCGGACCACTTCAGCAACGTCTTTGGCCATTCCCGGCCAATAAAACTGCCGCCGCAGCCAGGCAAACGTCTTCAACACTCTTCCATGAGTTGACGCTTCGGTATGGGCCTTCGATATAAGCATGCCGGTTAGCGCACGCGGAACCCACAGTTTCCACACACTGCCTTCGAGCTGATCTTCTAGCCGATTGAAGGATGTCTTTTTGTAGATCACCCCGTTTTCAATTTTTAAATCAGGTAATTTATCTTTTTGACTTTGAATTTCGCTAATCAGCTCCCGATGCTCCTCTGATTCGAATTCTGCGGTTTCGATACCCAACAGGTCTTCTGGGAAGAAATCCAACTCCTCTAAAGTTTCGGCTTCGGTGCTTCTGGACAGCATATCCGCCACGATGTTGTCGGAGCCCTTCCGGTGCGTGATTTCAAAGTCGAAGCCCTGGAGCAGCAACGACCAACGAGCCAATCGCCCGGACAAATCCTTCATGGACATCAGCCATTTCGAACTGGCGTGATCGGTTATGATTGTGAATGGCATCATTTCGATGTATGGCCGGAATTTTTGTATCGCCAATACCGCCGCCAAGCACTCCTTCTCGGTCACCGAGTAGTTCACCTGGTGCTTGTTCATCTTGGCAGAAAAGAACGCAATGGGCCTCTCGTTTCCCTGCAAATCCACCTGGAATAATACGGCTCCGACGCCAATATGGGATGCGTCACATTGTACAAAAAATGGGCGTGAAAAATCCGCGTGTACCAGCACTGGCGCAGATGTGAGCGCCTTCTTCAACGCCTCAAATGCTGCAATAGCTTCGCCACCGAGTGAGAACCGACCTCCCGATCGCTTTTTCAAAGCCTCAGTGAGCGGAGCCGCTAAGGTGGCAAAATCTTTAATAAATCGCCTGTACCACCCGGCGGTTCCTAAGAAAGCTCGAACCTCCTTTACGGACCTTGGCACCTGTATGCGCTGTATCGCCTGCACCCGTTCTGGATCTGTTCGAAGCACGCCGCCGCCCACGATAAATCCCAGGTATTTCAACGTTTTAAAGCAAAACTTCGACTTTTGTAACCCTATCGTCAGGTTTGCCTTCTTGAGGCATTCAGCTACTCTCTTCAGGTACTCCAAGTGCGTATCAAAATCAGCCGCGAAGTCTACCAAATCGTCCAGATATACTTTAACGTTGGACCTCAGTTCATTCGGTATAACCTTGTCCATCAGCCGGCACAACCTTTGAGCGGCGTTACACAACCCGAAAGGCATCATGCGGAATTGGTACAACGGTCGCCCTGGTACCGTAAACGCAGTGCACCTTCTACTGGACTCCTCCAACTCCACCTGCCAAAACGCAAATTTCAGGTCCACACTGGAAATATAATATGTCTGATCGATTCCAGATAGGATTCCCTCCACGCAAGGTAGCGGATAGGCATCTTTGACTGTCAGTTTGTTCAACTTGCGGGCATCGAGGCAAAAGCGGTTCTTGCCCGGCCGTCGCACTATGGTGGTGCGGTTACTCCACGGACTATCGCTTACCTCGATGACGCCAAGCGCCAGCATGCTGTCCACCTCATCCCACACAATCTTCTGCATAGCGGGTGATAGAGGGTAGTGCCTGTCTTTCACTGGCTCTGCTCCGCTGACCAATTCAATTCGGTGAGTCTCCAAAGTAGTCTTGCCTAATCCCGCTTCTTCGAAGGTTAAAAATTCTTTTTTTACTTGTTCCAATTGCAGCTTTTGTTGTTCATTCAATTTCCACATATCTGGGTCAGGCCTTACTTCATCCTGGTCCGCATAATGCGCCACTCTATCAGCTAGCAATTCATCGAGGACAAGTCTTTTAACGTCTGGCTTTTCCGGAGGAATTGATAGTGGTGCCAAATTAAACAGCCGCCAAAAGTCGATGCCGAAATACGCGTTCTGTTCGAGTGATGGGCATACGTAAAATTCCACTTCTTTGGCCTCTTCTCGATACACCACTGGTAAACGCACTCGCCCAATTACGGCTCTGTCTTCACCGCCTGCTGTTTTAATTATCGAAATGTAATTTCTGGGCACCATGCCAATCTCTTTCAGCAGTTCCAGACTGCCCTTGCCTAGCACGCTTACCGAGGCCCCGGTATCCAGCAAACCGCGTAGCACATGGCCTCGTACCAGTACTTCGGCAAAAATCCTCGGATCTGCTGCTCCTTCGCGTCGCACTGCCTCGGCTACCAGCTTCTTCGTCTGCCTTCTCACTCGGAATCGTGCTCGGGCCTTTTTAACTTTGGCTGTCACCATCCTCATCCCATCTAACTGATGTTGGGCAAAAATTCTATTACGCGCCTCCAGATATGCCCGCATCTTTTCCTCGTACGGTAAAAATTTCAACTTATTACTATATGGGGTATTTTTCTTATGAAATTCTTCTTTCAGGACCGCTCCGCTGTCATCCTGGTGGGCACCTGTGTCGAGCGCGATTCGCCCACTTGCTCCGCACTCCGACGGCCGTTTCCCGTGCAATCGGGACAGGTTGGACTATAGGTGTCGGGCCTGCCACACCTATAACAGAAGACGCGCCTTTCCGGTGACATGCAGTCGCGGAAACTATGGCCGGCTTGTCTGCAGTTCCAGCAAACTAACGCCTGTTGCGGACGCCTTGCCAAACGCGCCTCTTCAACTACGCCGAAATCCGCCGACTCCTCGCCGTTAGTGTCGTCGACCAACTCCTCCACTGCCGGTGGACGGTTTCCGCCACTAAAACGTGTGCCGCTGCGTGTTGGGAACACGCCTTCTCGCCGCTGGACCATAGCTTCCACCTCTACGCATTCGTCACGTAAGTGGTCTACCGTGTACACGCGCATCGCATACACATAACGAGGTAGTTCTATTTTTAATCCTTTTTTTATATATTTCATCATCTCGTTTTCAGATGGTGCTGTGTGGAGACGCGACGCCAGTTTCCTCATGGCATGGAAGTACTCCTCAACGCTTTCGCTTGCCTTCTGCCGTCTTTCGCGCAATTGACGCATGCGCTCGAATTCATCGGCGGCGCCTTTAAAACGGGACAGCATGCTTCGTTTTAGTTCTGGCCAGCTGTCTGCCCGGTGGTCCCTGACGTACTGCCAGTACCACTCGCGAGCGTGCCCAGTTACTAACAGATGGAAACTGTTTAATACTTCGGACCATGCGCAGCGACACTGCCTCTGAAGGAACTCGACCTGGAAAACGAAGTCTTCAACAGCCATTTTTTCCTTATCGCCGCTGAAAACGATGTCCCACTTTTCGACGCGGCACCATCCGGATCTGCCATTCGCCGCTACATACGGAGGAGGCGGGTCCAGCTGACCACTCCCATCGTTACGCCTGTTGCCTCTTCGACGGGCCGACGGTGCTGCGGGATTTTGCCAATTTCGAGCTGTGCTGCTGCTATTGCCAGCTCCACTGGAGGAATTAGCTGCCGCTGGCCTTGCTACTGGACGCGAAGTTCCTCTTGCTGGTGTTAGAGGTTCAGCCTGGTATTGATGCGGCCGTTTTGGCACCGCACCCCGATTCTGGCTGACTGGCGGTTGCCATGCTCCATTTGCAGCTGAATCGCCGCTATTCGCTCGCGGTTGCAAAACTTCTTTCAACGCGCCCATCAAGTCTTGAAACCCCATTCGGATTTCCTCCTGCAACACTTTGTTGATGCCCTCTTTTTGCGATTGGCGGTATGTTTCGTTCGCCTGGGCCACTGCTGCTTCTACCACCGACGCGACTACTGGCTCGGCGTCCCAGTGTACTGCTGGTGCTATGGACGGCCTCGGAGGAGTGTGCATGAGGCCACCGGTGGAAAAACCTACGGCTCCTTCTAGGTGTTCCTCCAGCACTGGATCATCATTTCTGGCCGTTCTCGACCTGGTGTTATACGCACGCGCAGAATCCTTTTCCATCTCAATCCAAAAAAAATACGCTCTGTTTTTTTATAATATTTATTTATATTTTGGATTGTGAATTTGTTCAGCTTTCAAGCAGGCCCCGAAGAAAAAATCGTATTAATTGGATAATTGTATATATGTATTCCAAACAATGAAAATGTTTGCAAACGCCCAAAACAACAAAAACAAATGGGCAAGAAAATATATGTACGCTGAATATGTATGATGGATAAATAAATAAATAGGTACAACAATAAATAGATAAATATGTGAATTGGAATAAATAAATATGAATATAGTAGTAAAAATAAAAAAACAAATCTTTAAATAAATTCACGTCCAACTTTGCACGGAAACCAAAAAAAAATATATACGCTCAACCACAAGACAAATGTAACATATGTATATGCACCAAACGTAACCAAAAAGACCTAATAAAATGTAAGCAATAAACAAACAAATTTTCTTTTAAACTTCTGTATATAGGGGCTGAGACTCACACTCAGCCGGAACCCAAACACGGCTCCTATAATATCTACGCCTGTACAGCTGCCCTACGCCACAATCCTGCAATATCTGTTCGCTGCTACATTTATCGCCTTGACGGCGATGAACGACAGCCAACAAATTAAATGGTTGCTTCTTGACACCCAATTCTGTTTTGTGCACCATCTGCTCTGGCTCACCGTGCGTAGCGGTGCATCGCAGGCGACTTTCCTAGTCATCCTGGGCCACCGGTACTCTACGTCCACCAGGCAAACACGATGACACCACAGCGACAGTGCACCAACGAATTGACGCAAGAAATACAACAAAAACACTGAAACGAAATAACAAAAAAAACGCGCATTGGAATCCCCCCATAGTACCCCTTGCCTAGCGTCGTTCCAAATGGCAGTCGCAAACGAAGGGCTCATACTCGCTCCTTCGTGACTTACTGTCCATGTCACACACGCTTGCAGTTGGTGCTATAAGGGATTCCGTCCCTACCATACCGATCGTCGGCCCCTAGCCATCGGCTTAATTTTTTTTTTTCCTATCTAAATTCTCCGCCTGCGTACGGCGGCTGCCTAGACTCCTCCCCAAAAGTGGTACAGGGCCCTAAACAACTCCACCTACTCCTTGGCATTAAAAATTCAAACATCCAAAATTGGGCGCCATATTGTTACGACTACGCTTTTCCTCTTGGGCAACGCCGGCTGGCTCATCGGAATTCTCCTTGGGTGTGTGGTTCCAACCCTATGCCCGCGTGAGTCGTACAATAACCGATAACACGGTTCCTCCATCGATAAACAAAATGCCATCACTACAATAAATTCGACGCGCAATATACAAAACCGAATTCAAAACGTAAACAAACCAAAAAAAACTAACATAAACTAAAAGAACCGTAATGCGACAAAAAAACAAATAAACGGATAACTCCCTCAAGCCATCCGTACGAATACGGGTGACTGTAAAAGGAGATTATATACGTGCCCACGGACAGAAATTGTGGCATCGGACAACTGTGTGGGATTTTGCTGTTGTTATCCCAGGCGTACCCACCCTGCCTGTATCCAAAGGCAAAATGTTTCTTGGATACCCTTTATTTGGGCCGTGCTTGGGCTATTCCATGGCAAAGGTGAGTCTCCCGCCCCTACTGATGCTGCTTTAATGCATCATCACCAACGGTGCGACCATTAAAATTAACAATTAATTTTCAGTTTATGTGGCTACAAACATACATATATTTCAGTGTGATTGAGTGTGAGTGCAAACAATGTAAACATGGAACACGAATTTTTATATAAAAACAAAATAAAGAAGGCTTGCCAACGGCCAATGCGGTTCTTTATGTGCGCCAACATGCCAACATGCCATAAACATGGCAAATAAATATAGATATATGTGTATGTGTATAAAAAAAATATGCGCGGTACTAAAAAATTATAGAAAAATGTCTAACCAAATCCTAACGAGAGCTCTCGACGGTCATGGGCGCAATAGAAATATAAGACTAATATAAAACACTGCGCGCTACTGCAATTGGCAATCTTCGTACAATATAAGTGTATAAGAGTGTGAATTTTTTATTAATTAAATAGAGCGCCAAGCTCTGTCTAGGTGCCACTTTCTGCCTCGTTTTGGTTTTAATGATCTATGTATATATATTTTGTTTTATCTTCTTTTTTTTTCTCTTTTGCAGAAACTTCAATGGGGCGGCGTGTGGGACCCTGCAGGCGCAGCCCATACAAAACGACACGACGTAAGGCGCGCGGGATCTCTGCCTGATGTTGCTGCTCAACCGCGAACAATAGGCACGGCGCGTGGCCAAGGAACGGACTCACCGGCTTTCTATCCTCCGCTGCTGATGGCGCAGACGGACGTGTCTGCTGTTGCGTTGTGGTGGCGCCGCTATTGCTGCTGCTACTTCTCGGGTGGGCGCCTTTGCTCCGGCTGCCACTGTCGTTGCTGCTGCTGCCGTTGAAGACGCTGGTGCTGGATCTGCTGCTGTCGTTGTTGCTCCTGCTACGATGCAGCTCGTGCTGCTACTTATGACGGCCGCTGCAGCTGCTGTGTATGGTTCCACCGCTGTCCGAAAACTTGGCGATATGCCGGAAAATCTATATGCCAAGGAACAAAAGGCATTTAAGCACTGGTCGGCACATTTAAGTGGATATACAGGTATGTATACATCGGCATTAGTTCTGCCTTGCATCTATATCCTTATGCTCACCTTCGAACGGCTTCTGGTTCTTCCTTTCCTTTTTCAGGTTTCAGCACGGCCTCCAGTTCACCAAAAGAAAACACTGCCTCGTGGGTCTGCACCGTCGCCCCAAAAACAGGAATGGCGTGTTGCGGCTTGCCTTTTATAGGCCGGATGTCGTATGCCTGCGGATTTTTACGTCCTTGCGCATCCGTTCATCACGGCCTTGACGTTTCCCCACTTTGAGGTGCCATCGGGACACAACCCTGCGCCTGCGTGGCTGCAGTTGCCACCATGGTGCCTCGCTCGGTACCGCTAGATGGCGCTGCAGTACCTTTATAAATTCTTGGCGCCTTCCGTAGCGCTGCCACCTTTTATTCTTCGTGACCAGCCCGATGCAACAATATTAGGGTTGCAATTTTTAAATCAAATTTAAATGTCCCGTGCTGGACAGGCTCAGTCCCGCTTTATTTACTCTGAGAAAGAATACAAGATAAACTGCGTTGTATTTTTGTAACTTTTCATTAAAGAGTAGAAGAAATAATTATAATACATACATATATACAGTGCTGCCATTTAATTTAATAAAAAGCTGTTTTTAACTGGAAGAAAGTGCAAAAAAAAAGGAAAATTTACAGAAAAAAACCTAAAAAAGCGGTTATGGTTTTACCAATTTTTTTGTTCTAAGGTGATATTTACATTAACTCATTCAGATCCGCGAGGTTCGCATTCGTTCGAAATGGCCGTACCAATCCTGCGTAAATAAACTTTTATTTATTTATTTTGTGTTATTTTGAATCATGGTAATTGGAATAAAGTCAAACAGTTTTAAATCAAAACCGTGTAATAACAGAATTAGGTGTATTCCTTTGTAATTTTACAAATACACCTAATTCTGTTTTTACACAGTAGATTGGTTCCAGAAAAAACCTTGTAAAAAAAGACATTGATCATATGCAAAAATAGATGATTGGTTCTTTATCTCTAAAGAAATATATATGCCATTTTTAATTTTCAAACCGTGTTAAACCAAAACCGTGTAAAAACATAATTATATGTATTCTATTATCATTTTACAAATACATATGTAATTATTGGCACCCACTTTTGGTATTGAGATGATAATTTGCCTTAAGCTAGTGAGAATATCGATCAAAATAATGTTGAACCTGCCAGTTTTGTATAGTTTTTATGTTACCGGTGGAAAAATTAAAAAGGCGGGAAAAAAGCCAAACACATTTCTGAAAAAATCCAGAATTCCCGCTTCCTACAATTCCCAATTTTTTCACGCAACCGGCTTTGTAACACAGCCAGATTTGACGGAGAAAATGTGAAATTGGCAGCCCTGGTTCTGGGTATACCTTTGCTGAAAAATAAATATAACAATATTATCGATTGTGTCATCGATAGTGCAGTTTTTATTAATACTGATATTAGTACGCCCATATCTATTGTTTTAGAACACAAGCACAAATAGTAGGATATTTTTATTGCTTGACAAATATGAGTGGGCTTGAATGGAAAAAAATAGACCTTATCGATTTAGTCCTTCTACCCAGACACAGAATCCAGAACATAAAAACTGAAATAGTTGCTCAATGTAGCAATGGAGAGAAGTTTGACAACAAAGGAAGCAACACAACAGTTTTTTGTGGAAAAAATGGAATGATTCACGTTTTCTTTCGCAACTGGGAATACATAACTTTTAAAAGTCAATCAAGGAATGAAGCGCCCATTAAATTTTGCGCACTTACTACAATGGACGTGCTTGCGACAGTAACACAGGAAAACAATTGTTCTGTTTGTATCCAAGTATATGATTTGAGGAAGTTGACTAAAAGGGAAGGGACACCACACCTTGCTACAACAAATTTGTCTCCAGACAGTGCTGTTACTTCGATCCAGGCTGAATGTTCTGAGGATGGAAAATTGTTGGCCTTAGGCATCGGCTTTGAAAATGGTGAATTGCTTTTACACTATGGTACAGTAAATTCTATAAACTTTCAGCGCCATGTTATTTGCTTACGCCCAATAATCGGAATACAGTTCGAAATGTTGCGACATCAGTCCGACCACGGAGGGCTTATTTGCAATATGTTCTTGGATTGTATTGACAAAATATTTTGTTATTTGCTTCACGAAAAGGGATTAGTGCATAAAAATCCAATATTGGATGAAAGAACTAGCAAACATAATCATTCCTCCACAATGCATAAGCCAAAAGGAGCAGATGAAGCATATTTTGTTGTTGGTCGCGATGATGCTATATACTGTTTTACCAAAGATGAAAAAGGACCTTGTTATGCAATCGAAGGACAAAAAACCAATATTTTGTGGGTAGACAATCTTATGGTGGTCCTCTTGAAGAATAAGAAAAACATTTTTACACCCCTATCTTCTTGTGTCATAACAGTTGTGGATATTGAAAACAAAATAATCATTTTTAATAGAGAAATTAAAAATGTTTTGTGTATTACTGCAGGGATTGCCTCTTTTTACATTATAACAAAGGATTCAAGTGGTTGCACATATAATATTTATATATTGCAAGAGCTCAATACAGTCAACGTGATACGACTGCTCACTGAAAAACATATGTATGATATAGCGCTTCGTATATTGGATAGGAAGGGACTTGGCGATTCCCCAGTTACTGCCCAAGTACGTTTTCAATATGGCAATCATTTATACTCGATTGGCGAAGTTTGTAGGGCGGCTTCAGAATATGAAAAAACAATTGGCACCATTAAACCATATAATGTAATTTCGAAACTTTTGTCTGTGCGAAATAATAAGCACCTTATGTTATATTTGAAAAAGTTGGTGGTCAGTGAGCACGCTACAAATGAACACAGAAAGCTACTTTGTAATTGTACTGATCGTAACAAAATACATTTTAATGTTCACGAATTATGTCGCTTACAGTTCAATACCTCCAGCCAAAATATATTACATTTAGGCGCCTCTAAAAATATAGCCATAAGAGGGGACAGTTCCTTTAAAATGTCAAATATAGAGCTGCAAATGGGAGAGAATGGAGATCTGCCACAATTATTCTTGGACAGCGATGAAATGAAAATCTTGGAATTATTTGCAGATACTGCAGAGGATCTTTTAACTAACCATTCTGAACATATTTTAAAAGTTGCATTATCATTGATGGCAAATGGAAGGATTACCGATACACTTCGTTTTCTTACGCTTTTTCCGGACCACCCCGAGTTTTGTTCAAATGTTTTATCTAATGTTATAGAGCACGATCCCAATTGCAATGAAAAATATTATTATTATTTACTTGTTCTTTATCTTGGTCTCTGGCGTGATAAAAAAAGGACAGAAAAATTCATTCTTCAATTTCTGAAAAATAGTCCGTTAAGAACAGAAAAAGCTATGGTTTTATGCAAGATGTACTTGTTTTCAGTGGGAATAAAACAGTTTCTAAATGGTAATAATGAAACATTTTCATCCATTTGTGCAGAAGAAAATATAAGGAAATGTATTAATTATCTTATTAAAGGTAATTCTGACTTTAAAACTCCATTGAAAAAGGATCCAAGTTCGTTGCTATTCGTACTGCAGAGTATCTTTCACAATGCAGACATACAGGTATTACATCTGAGACCGCTGCTAATGGAAGAAAGTATGAAAAATGTTATAGATCCATGTGACGAGGCGCAATGCGTTGTTGACCTCAACAAGGCCATAGAAAAGTACCATAGCCTTTTAGTTCAACTAGAGGAAAGTCCGATTGAATTTCGCAACACGTCCTGTGAAAAGTGTCATCAGGTGTGGAAGTTACCGTCTCTTTATTTTATTTGTCAGCATTCTTTTCATAAGGACTGTTATACTACTAATAAAACATCAAAATGTGATATATGTATTACTAATACAGAACACTCTGTAAAATTAATGCCTACAATAAGCTTGGAAGCTGGCGACATAGTTTTAGATATTTCAAAAATACTTGCATTCGGAATTTTTAACTAGACTGTTTCATTGATAATCAATATATTAAACTGAGAAATAAACGAAAAAACGTACATATGTTTATTATTTCAAACTAATTAATTTTAATCAAACCATCATGGAATGATAGAGTCGAGTGGGCCCAATCCTAAGTCCAAACAAACCAAAAACTGAACAAGAATGAAATGCTGTTATTCTTAGAATTATAAACTGAAAATGTGGCAACTAAATCCAGTTAGCCCTCACGTATCCTCGTGTTGAGTTTCATTATAAGTTATTTATAGCTATCTGTGCTATATACATATATATAGTGCTGGCCGCAGCTGTCGTTGTTGCTGCTTTGGTTAAACTCTGTACTGCATGCAGACTCAGACAATGTGTATGTGCAATTATACGTGAGTTCGAATAACAAAAGACGTAAAATCGATACATTTTTATACTCTGTACATGAAATGTACAGAAGTATATTAGGTTTGCGGGAGCTGAAAAATGTAACAGGGAGAAGGAGGCGTGGCAGACCCCACAAAGTATATATATTCTTGATCAGCATGACGAGACGAGTCGATCTAGCCCTGTCTGTCCGTCCGTATGAACACCTATTCTATACGAGTTTGTTTTATTTTTTTTATTTTCCCCCCAACTTCCCCCCTATGGGGGTTTTCCCGATTTTCCATTCGTATAATCGCCTATATCTAAGAGACTATAAGACCTACGGACACCAAATTTTAGTCCCAGATGCCTTATGAGAATACGCAGAAAATTTGTATTTTGGAATTTCCCTCCCTCCTCCCTCTCCCCCACAAATCGCGATTTTCTCTAACTCCCGTAATTCTTGGAATTTCGAAAGAATTTTGCAAATGCCTTTAGTTAGTTATTATGTGTCCGTATGCCAAGTTTCACTATGATAGACCGATTTAACAAGAAGTTATAGCCATAAATATATTTGCTGCTATTGTTGATGTTGCTGTTTGGTTGACTGCGAAAATGCTTACACAGACACGAATATACGAGCATAAACATTCATACACGTGAGTTCGAATACCAAAAGAGGTAAAATGGATCAAATTTTTTTTTGTTAATTCTCTTACTTTTTTAATTTCTATAATTATTCTAAACATATATACAGAGTACTTCAAAGTCGGGACACCCGACTTTAGCTTTTTTACTTGTTTTAAATTTCAAATATTCTACGCATATGTATACAGCATTCAAAGTCGGAGCACCAGACTAGCTTTCCCACAAAGGGTAAAAAGCTGTATTAATTTTGTGCGAATGTAAGTAACACACAGAAGGGGGCGTGGCAGACCCCACAAAGTAAATATATTATTGATCAGGATGACAAGTCGAGTCGATATAGCCGTCTCCGTCTGTATGAACGCAAGGATCTCAGCAAGTGCCAGAGCAAGAATAACCAAACTTGGTATCCAGATTCTCCTTAGTCCGAGGAAGAAAGAGTTTGTGTTTTTATTCTGATACACCCCCCACTTCTCCGCCATTTGTATTTTCCTTAACTCCCGTAGTTTTTGGAATTTTGTACTCAGATTTGGCAAATAATTCCAGAATCCCAGTTAGTGATTATGTGTGCGTATTCTAAGTTTCATTAGGATAGGTTAATTAAAACGAAAGTTATAGCCATAAATATTTTCCATGCTGAAGCTCTGCCCACAGCTGTTGTTATTGCTTCACTTGTGCAAGAATGTATTAAATATTTTTATTATTATTGTTAATTCCACTTATAATTGAAAATTGCAAGCAGCTTATGATTTAAGCTGTAGCAGCTAAGGCCTTAAGCTTATGAGTATCAACTTATTTACTACGTGTTTACTTAAATCTAGATTTATTTACATTTTTATTTGTATTATATCAAGTGGTACAGATTCGCAGATTTATGGAAAGCAATTGTTTGATGAATGTTTTTGGGTGAAGTTATTTTTTCTATTGTTGTTTCCAGGAATTTGGTTCTTTCTTGTTGCAGTTTGGTACAGTCTAAAAGTATATGGTTGATGGTTATTCTGGTGTTGCAATTTGGGCATGTGGGTGGTGGGGATTTATTTAGGATAAGACTGTGGGTAAGGTTTGTGTATCCGAGTCGGAGTCGCAAAAATTTTATTGTGTCTAGTCGTGATAAGTTCGAGCTTAGTATTTGTTTGTTGTTTGTAGTTTTCTCAGAGTTGACAATTTTATAATGTTGGGAGGTGTGGTTCCATAGCGTGTTGCTGTGGTTATTCAGTTCTTGTTTGATGTGTTTTTGTATGTCTGATGCGTTGAAGTTCTGTTCTGTTTTAAGTGGGTGTTTAAGAGCATTTTTTGCGATTTTATCTGCCATTTCGTTTCCTGATATTTGACAGTGTCCTGGAACCCAGATAAGTAGGAATTTGTTTTTGTATGAGCTCAAGATATTTCTTATTGTAGTTGAGTAGTAGTTTTGGTTATTAATATTGTCTATTGCTATTAAAGAGCATATGGAGTCAGAACAGATTGCAAATTTACCAGTTTGTTTGGCTGCATATTTGCATGCTGCGAGTATGGCTGAGATTTCGTAGTTGTTGGTAGGTGATGGTTTCCGTCGGCGTTCTTACTATAGGATACTCCGGCCGTCAATTTGGACCCGTCTAGGAATAGGAATAAGAATTGTCGGTAATTTAGAGATTCTTTGAGTTCATAAAAATTTTGTTGGCATTCAACTGGTTGGGTGTCTTTTTTTTGGAGATTAAGGTGTAATGTCATGTTAATGTATTTGTGATGGAGTTGTTTGTTTTGAGTTTTTTACAGGTGAAATTTCAATTTGTAGTTTTTGGCATTAGGTTATTGTGTCTTTTAGTGATGATGGGATTTTAGCTGCTTTTTATTTTTCTTCAATTTGTTGTATATTTTTTCTAAAGGGGAGTTTTTTGCTGTCATGATGGCTTTAAAGTTTTTAAGTGTAGCGTGGATTGTTCTGGATTCTATTGGTTGAATGTTTGTTTTGTGCAGTAGGTTATTGATTGGAGTGGTTGGAAATGCACCAGTTGCTAAGCGCCATGCCGAGTGGTATATTGTCTTTAGTTTGCTGAGTGTTGATTTAGGTGCTCTTCCATATAGGAAAAGGCCGTAATCTATTTTGGATAGTATCAAGGCTTTGATTGTGTTTATTGCTATGGTGGTGTGGCAGTTAAATCTTTTGCTTGATAGGCATTTAATAATATTCAGTCTGTTTGTGAGTTGTAGTACGAGATGTTCTATGTGTAGATTCCATTTATAGTTTTTTGCGAATGTGACTCCTAATATTTTGAGATAGTTTTCATTTTTTAATGTGAAGTTGTTGGATTGAAATTGAAATGTGCATTCTTTTTTCCGGCAAATATGGAGATGTTTGCATGTGGTGATAGAGAGTGATGCACCTGAGTAGTTGCACCATTTTATTATGTCAGCGAAAAGATTGTCAATATTGAGGGAGTTTTGGATTCTGTGGATTTTTTTGACTATTGTGTAATCGTCAGCGTAGGCGGAAGTTTTTAAGCATAGGGTAACTAATGCGATCTCTTCCAGGTGTTTTCCCTTTAAGTTGGTTAAGTGCAGCTTTAAGCTCAAGAAGAGTCACATCGTTTTCGAGTTTCATGGCTACAGGTGATGGAGTGAGGGTTATAGTATGGCAGGAGTTTACTTTGTGGCATCTAAATTCTCGGTGGAAGTTGTTGTCTGAGGATGCGGTTGACCAATATTCGCATAAAGTATTGGCTCTTTCGGTTTTGTTTACTATTGTTTGTGTGGGGTTGTTCGGATTAATAAGGCAGTGGATTCCGTGACGGGTATTTAGGCCACAAAATCTGTTGATGTTGGACCAGATTTTCGATGTGGATGGATTTATTTCTGCTGTAAATGTTTGCACCGCGTTTCGTTTTTATACTCTGTACATGAAATGTACAGAAGTATATTAGGTTTGCGGGAGCTGAAAAATGTAACAGGGAGAAGGAGGCGTGGCAGAGCCCACAAAGTATATATATTTTTGATCAGCATGACGAGACGAGTCGATCTAGCCCTGTCTGTCCGTCTGTCCGTCCGTATGAACACCTGGATCTCAGAGACTATAAGAGATAGAGACGCCAAATTTTCCACAAAGATGCCTTATGTGTGTATTCTATACGAGTTTGTTTTATTTTTTTGATTTTCCTCCCCCCCACTTCCCCCCTATGGGGGTTTTCCCGATTTTCCATTCGTATAATCGCCTATATATCGGAGACTATAAAACCTAGGAACACCAAATTTTAGTCCAAGATGCCTTGTGTGAATACGCAGAAAATGTATATTTTGGAATTTCCCTCCCTCCCCCCTCTCCCCCGCAAATGCGATTTTTTCTAACTCCCGTAATTCTTGGAATTTCGAACTAAAATTTTGCAAATGCCCCCAGTTAACGAGAAGTTATAGCCATAAATATATTTGCTGCTGCATCGCTGCGCAAGCGCTGCCCGCGGCTGTTGTTGATGCTGGTGCTTTGGTTAACTGCACACATGTTTACACAGACACGAATAGGTGCGCATAGGCATACATACACTCACACAGACGCAATTGCTATGTAAATGTGCAATTATAAACGTTTTACGTGAGTTCGAATACCAAGAGAGGTAAAATCGATCAAATTTTTAATTTAATTTTTGTATTTTCTATAATTATTGTAAACATATGTACAGAGTATTTCAAAGTCGGGACACCCGACTTTAGCTTTTTTACTTGTTTGCCAATAGTATACTGTGTATAACTGTATATACATTTCAGGGGTATATATTTTTCTGGACATAGTCCAATTATACATTTATACCCTTTTAATCTTGTCCAAACATTTAAAGACTTGTTACAAACATGCCGTCAAAATTGATGATTTGGAGTCGAGTAAGTTCGATGCATTATTGCAATCACACAAATAATGTTAGAGACATAGACCGTATAAAAGATTCCGTGCAAAATGCCACTAAGCCCATTGAGTCAGTTGAATTGGAGTGCCGGTTGAAAATTTTAACCAGATATATTGACAGAGCGTTCAATCGGCAGGAAGAGTGGGATCAAATCGATCCGGCCTTAGCCTCAAGAGCAGATTTAGAAAATTTGTGTGTCACGACAGAAACGCTGCTCTTGAGTAAAGGTGTTCGGCCTAAGCCTCAGAGGGACAGCCTGGGAAACTCTACAATGTTTGGGTCAGGTTGCCACAGCAAGCAGCTGCCGTCGATGAAACTCCCAAAATTCTGTGGCGACTATTCGGTTAACAAAAATATCATTGGTCTATTCAAAAATTTGGTTGACAATGACGCATCTCTAACAAATTTAGAGAAATTTAACCACTTGCTATCTTGTTTGGACAAAGAAGCGCTTGGCACAGTCAAAGCTTATCAAGTGGCTGATGCCAATTATCTAAAGGTGCTAGCAGAATTAAAACGAGTTTATGACAATAGTTGCCTAATTGTTTTCGACAGCGTGTCCAAGCTGTTCGACTTGCCCAAAATGCAAGGATCTTCTGCTTCGTCTTTGCGCTTCTTAATAGATAATGGGCAATTTATGAATCACTGTTGTCATTGGGTGATGAGAAGTAAATAGCAAACGTCATAGTCATACATTTGGTTATGTATGTGTAAGTACACTCCATCACTCGATCTAAAGAGGGCCTCGACTACAGTCAACTTCCATCTTGAGAAGAATGCGAGGCCACTCTCAATAAACCCTATCTGCTGAGGAGGTATTGTCTGGCCGGCCTAAGAAATCAAGTCAAAAAGGAATGGTAAAACGGCGTTGGCAGTAGCACAGCCAAGTCAACCATTGACCCCTAAGTGTCCGTTTTGTCAGTCGAATGACCACTACATGTATGTCCTCAATTCTCAGCGATCGATAGAGACGAGCATTTCAATTTGTGAAAAGGGTCCAGTTGTGCATTAACTGTTTACGAAAAGGTCATACGACTAAGTCCTGCAAGTCTGGTTGTTGCAGAGTCTGTTCGAAGCCGCATCACACACTCTTGCATAAGTACGGAGTACGAAGTACAGTGTCCTACTAATTAGACTCTGGTTCGCAAGGTCAATTTTATGACCGAGGAGGCAGTGCAAAAGTATTTGTTTATTAAGCATAGGCAAACGAAAGGCTGAAGTACTTCATATCGTTCAAACTTCTATAGCCTGTCGAAATGACAAATTTGACCTGACGGCAGAATTTGCGGTATTAATATTCCTTCGTACCAGACTGAGAAACTGGTAGAAGACGTTGACGTGCCTAACGGATGTGAATTGGATACGCAATTCCATCGGCCGGAGCTCATAGATCTGCTACTTGGGGCAGATGAATTTTTTGATTTACTACGACAAACAGTTTTCGAATCGGTCAAACGCCCACCGTCAAGGAGGCTGACTGTATTTTTGTCATTCAAATCCAGCCCCAAGTCTCGGAAATTCATATGAGACAGCCTTAAGGCGGTTCTTGGCTTTGGAAAGGAGAATTGCAAGACGGCCTGATACACAGCTTATGTACACTGCCTTTATGAAGGAGTACATTTCGTTCGGCCATATGAGTGCCATTAAGAACAGTGTACCGAGAGAGCCGCATTATTTTATACCCTACCAATACGTGCTAAGACCACAAAGCACAACAACAAAGTTGAGAGTCGTTTGACACGCGTCGAGCTAGACGTCGTCACAATTGTCTTTAAATGACATTATGACATACTCAACATTGTTGCGATTTGCAGATATTGTAAAAATGTACCGACAAGTCGAAATCAATGAATCGCATCGCAATTTTCAACTTATTATTTGGAGAAGCAACTCCACTGAACCCCTTCAATTGTATCGTTTAAATATACCGCTTGGGATGAAAAAATTCCTGATTGCTCGCAAATTTGTGGGAGAAAGTTCGGCATCTTATCTATGTGCCTATTGACCAAATCGTCTTTTGGTCTGGTTCAGAGGTAGTCCTGCATTGGTTGCAAACTCATTCTTCACATTTGAATAGATTTGTCGTCAATAGAGTTGCTACCGTACAGGAATTGACATCAGACGCCAATTGGCGCCATATACCGACTGCAGAATATCCAGCTGACTCAACTTCGCGTGGTTGTACCAGTGCAGAACTGATTGATCCAAATTGGTTTGGAGGTCCAAAAGTATTGCAAAGTGGCCAGAACCTTTAACCAACTAATCTTCACATTAAGTTGACCAAAGACAATGCCACCAACTTTGTGAGTGCAGCGCACTTGCTGGAGGAGTTCCGGGCCACTTTTATCAGCAACCGTCGTATGCTACCACCAGATGATTAATGTTCGAGTTTATTCCACCTCGAGCGCCGCATTTTGGCGGCCTATGGGAAGCGGCCGTAAAATCGGTAAAGGGGCTCCTCCTTAAGGCAATAGGAAGCGCCAAACTGCGGCAGGACGAGCTGGCGACCGTTCTGGTAGAGGTGGACGCCATCCTCAATTCGCGGCCAATCGGGGTGACGGGGCGAATCCCAACGACGGCGAGGCGGTTACTCCAGCTCACCTGCACGTAGGCGCTCGTGCCGCAGCCAACTGGGTAAGAGGAACCCAGGAGAGACGACAGGCTGATCTACTTGCAACGCTGGCAGCTGATCTCAGGCATCAAGCAGCGGTTTTGGGCAGACTGGTCAAGAGACTACCTGGTCAATAGAGCCTGCAGCAGCGCCAAAAGTCGGCAGTAGGTCGGCCAAACCTGTACAACGGAATAATCGTACTCGTCCACGAGGAGAGCGCGCCGCATCAGCATTAAATGCTGGGAGTCGTTCAAGAGACCATAAAAGGCGCAGATGGAAAAGTACGCGTGGCGACGTTAAGGAAGAAGGCAGGCGTATTTAAGAGGACATCGCTTGGCGCCTCTACCTGCCGAGCTGTCTTGAAGCGCATTGCTTCAACGCGGACGATGTTTGGTTATATACTTTAAGTATATATTTAAGTTTGTTGAAAAATATTTGAGTTGTAGATTTAAGTTATTTGAATTATAGATTAAAGCGTTTGTAAACAATTATTGTAAGTGTGCTCATTTCAATGTAACAGCTATAAATTGTTTTGTATTCCCTTGCTCTCGCTTTTAACTTAAGGTCCACAACATATGTATGTTATGCATATGTTAAGCGTTGAATGGCTAGCAATTTGTTTTGTTTCGATGCTCTTCCGTGCATAAGTAAGTGCATTCGTCGTATATAAGTACATAAGGTACTTATGTACTTATATGCATTAAGTACATAAGGTACTTATATACATTTTAACTTAATTGGTTGCAACGAGAGAACCCTTCACTTTTGCCTACCGGCAATATTGTATGATCTGGTTGATTTAGTAATTTGCTAATTCAGTAATATTTACATTACAAAATATTTTTGCAGATTGTTCAGAAAAACTATAAGTTTTATATTCCAATGCTATTTTTTATGAGGAAAAATGTCTTTGTTAGGGTTTCTTCAAAACTCCTCTCAAATCAAACAAGGGTTGAAACTTAAATTGGATTTGAGGCGAAACTCGGGCGGAAGAGATTTATGTGGCACCCCTGTATAAAGTATATCCTTGGCACTGATATTATGATTTCAGGAGGTAACTCGTTCAGAAAGATAATGATCACGTATGTAGTACCTGGACTTCAGTTTCTACCCCATGTTGCTTGGCTAAGCTTCCCTGAGCCTAGTACAGAAGTTTCGATGCTAAAAGTTGCTAAAAGTAGTGCAATTAACGCCAAAATAACCAAATTAATTCGCGAAAAGACGCTCAGGGCACTTATGCTCGTGTGACCCATGTAAATTGATCATATATTGTGATTAGCACTAAAAAAAAACGAACTAAATTTTGTGAGAAAAATAAAGTAATGCCAACGAGTAAGAGCATAAGCTCTGTAAACAACAAAGAAAAAATGAGCCAGAATCGTGCTCGGCAGTAGCAACAACAAGACGAATGTCGACTTTCGTCACTTCGTAACAACGCGTACTTTTCGTCGCCCGTATCCAGACTACTACTGTCTTACCAATGAATTTATGATAACAACAACGAAGGGTACAATGCCCTCGCTTAGAACTGTGTCTTCGACAACTACAACAACAACAGCAGCAGTCTCTCAGCGCCCGGTATTGTAAATTCACTGCGACCTCCCCCTCTCCCAGCCGAAAAGTACGCAAAGCGCTAACGGAGCGTTAATACAGACTGGGCTCGATCGCTATGTGAAAATTAAACGAAAACTAAGCCCACAAGCGACTAAAAAAACAACGCATCCAAAATAACAAAAACAACAAAAAACACTGTGCCAGCTGAGGCGCTGATTAACAATAGATTTATGTGCGTCGGGCAAATTGTACAGAATTGGTTAAAAAACTCACTTTCAAAATTGGCGAAAACAAATTCTATGTTACGTCTATAAAATGGGGTAGCATGAATGAAACTAAAATCCAAGTCAATGATGAAAATAACTATCGATCACTGGTCAAATACCTCGACGATGAAAAGATGAACTACTACACCTACCAACTTAAAAGTAGCAAGGGATTACAAGTGGTTATCAAGGAATCGAGCCAACAGTTCAAATTAGCGAGATAAAAGATGGACTTAAAGATAAGGGTTTGAAGTCAAAATGGCCATGAACATAATAAATAGAAATAAAATTCCCCAACCAATGTTCAAGGTAGAACTGACACCTGACTGGATGCATATATATAAAAACGAAGTTCATCCAATTTACAAGCTGCAATCACCGTTGAGCAACCGCACAAACGAAATGGACCTGTCCAATGCGCAAGCTACCAGGAATATGGACACACAAAAACTTACTGTACCCTACACGCAGTGTGTGTTGCCTGCGGGGATCTACATCTCAATGAGGCCTGCCCTGTAGAGGAGGACCCCTCTGTGGGGGAAACCACACTGCCAACTATAGAGGCTAACCTGTATACAAAGAGTTAAAAAGTCGCCTAAGCCAACAAAAATCCGCAACTTGAAATCCAGTCATCCGACAAAACTTGCCATACATACCATCAACTCCGATTCCAGGAGTATCTTTTGCTAAGGCGTTAAGTTACACCAACGAGTCGTTCGCCTCAGTCTCTAAACAAACCACTGCAGGTATAATAAATCGTCAGACATCGCAGCAGGGGCCAGAAACTACTACCCAACATACCACTGCAAATACATCCCAATTGCCTAGTGGGATTGAATCAATTCTGGCAACTCTAACAAATACAATGGTAGCAATACAACAAACGATGCAGGAAATTATGCGCAATCAAAATCTCCTTCTGGAATTACTAATCAAACAAAAATTTAATCAACCCGAATAGAAGACAACTATAGAACGCTATAATAACACCACGAAACAAGCTTGACTTTATTTCTCTGGGCTGCACACAGATCCATTGAAGCAACCAGACTTGATTGATATTGCTGTTACAACGCTGGCAGCTGATCTCAGGCATCAAGCAGCGGTTTTGGGCAGACTGGTCAAGAGACTACCTGGTCAATAGAGCCTGCAGCAGCGCCAAAAGTCGGCAGTAGGTCGGCCAAACCTGTACAACGGAATAATCGTACTCGTCCACGAGGAGAACGCGCCGCATCAGCATTAAATGCTGGGAGTCGTTCAAGAGACCATAAAAGGCGCAGATGGAAAAGTACGCGTGGCGACGTTAAGGAAGAAGGCAGGCGTATTTAAGAGGACATCGCTTGGCGCCTCTACCTGCCGAGCTGTCTTGAAGCGCATTGCTTCAACGCGGACGATGTTTGGTTATATACTTTAAGTATATATTTAAGTTTGTTGAAAAATATTTGAGTTGTAGATTTAAGTTATTTGAATTATAGATTAAAGCGTTTGTAAACAATTATTGTAAGTGTGCTCATTTCAATGTAACAGCTATAAATTGTTTTGTATTCCCTTGCTCTCGCTTTTAACTTAAGGTCCACAACATATGTATGTTATGCATATGTTAAGCGTTGAATGGCTAGCAATTTGTTTTGTTTCGATGCTCTTCCGTGCATAAGTAAGTGCATTCGTCGTATATAAGTACATAAGGTACTTATGTACTTATATGCATTAAGTACATAAGGTACTTATATACATTTTAACTTAATTGGTTGCAACGAGAGAACCCTTCACTTTTGCCTACCGGCAATATTGTATGATCTGGTTGATTTAGTAATTTGCTAATTCAGTAATATTTACATTACAAAATATTTTTGCAGATTGTTCAGAAAAACTATAAGTTTTATATTCCAATGCTATTTTTTATGAGGAAAAATGTCTTTGTTAGGGTTTCTTCAAAACTCCTCTCAAATCAAACAAGGGTTGAAACTTAAATTGAATTTATGTGGCACCCCTGTATAAAGTATATCCTTGGCACTGATATTATGATTTCAGGAGGTAACTCGTTCAGAAAGATAATGATCACGTATGTAGTACCTGGACTTCAGTTTCTACCCCATGTTGCTTGGCTAAGCTTCCCTGAGCCTAGTACAGAAGTTTCGATGCTAAAAGTTGCTAAAAGTAGTGCAATTAACGCCAAAATAACCAAATTAATTCGCGAAAAGACGCTCAGGGCACTTATGCTCGTGTGACCCATGTAAATTGATCATATATTGTGATTAGCACTAAAAAAAAACGAACTAAATTTTGTGAGAAAAATAAAGTAATGCCATCGAGTAAGAGCATAAGCTCTGTAAACAACAAAGAAAAAATGAGCCAGAATCGTGCTCGGCAGTAGCAACAACAAGACGAATGTCGACTTTCGTCACTTCGTAACAACGCGTACTTTTCGTCGCCCGTATCCAGACTACTACTGTCTTACCAATGAATTTATGATAACAACAACGAAGGGTACAATGCCCTCGCTTAGAACTGTGTCTTCGACAACTACAACAACAACAGCAGCAGTCTCTCAGCGCCCGGTATTGTAAATTCACTGCGACCTCCCCCTCTCCCAGCCGAAAAGTACGCAAAGCGCTAACGGAGCGTTAATACAGACTGGGCTCGATCGCTATGTGAAAATTAAACGAAAACTAAGCCCACAAGCGACTAAAAAAACAACGCATCCAAAATAACAAAAACAACAAAAAACACTGTGCCAGCTGAGGCGCTGATTAACAATAGATTTATGTGCGTCGGGCAAATTGTACAGAATTGGTTAAAAAACTCACTTTCAAAATTGGCGAAAACAAATTCTATGTTACGTCTATAAAATGGGGTAGCATGAATGAAACTAAAATCCAAGTCAATGATGAAAATAACTATCGATCACTGGTCAAATACCTCGACGATGAAAAGATGAACTACTACACCTACCAACTTAAAAGTAGCAAGGGATTACAAGTGGTTATCAAGGAATCGAGCCAACAGTTCAAATTAGCGAGATAAAAGATGGACTTAAAGATAAGGGTTTGAAGTCAAAATGGCCATGAACATAATAAATAGAAATAAAATTCCCCAACCAATGTTCAAGGTAGAACTGACACCTGACTGGATGCATATATATAAAAACGAAGTTCATCCAATTTACAAGCTGCAATCACCGTTGAGCAACCGCACAAACGAAATGGACCTGTCCAATGCGCAAGCTACCAGGAATATGGACACACAAAAACTTACTGTACCCTACACGCAGTGTGTGTTGCCTGCGGGGATCTACATCTCAATGAGGCCTGCCCTGTAGAGGAGGACCCCTCTGTGGGGGAAACCACACTGCCAACTATAGAGGCACCTGTATACAAAGAGTTAAAAAGTCGCCTAAGCCAACAAAAATCCGCAACTTGAAATCCACAATGGTAGCAATACAACAAACGATGCAGGAAATTATGCGCAATCAAAATCTCCTTCTGGAATTACTAATCAAACAAAAATTTAATCAACCCGAATAGAAGACAACTATAGAACGCTATAATAACACCACGAAACAAGCTTGACTTTATTTCTCTGGGCTGCACACAGATCCATTGAAGCAACCAGACTTGATTGATATTGCTGTTACAGGAAGAGTGCCACAGGCTCAGATTTGTGTGGAGCCCTTAACAAATGTATCATCGGATCACTCGCCAATCCTTCTTCACTTTTATGACCTCCCACAATACTCGGAGCGCCCACACTTTTTAACTTCTCGAAAAACTGACTGGCTCATACAGGAAGTACGTAAGTTTTCATATTGATGGCTGAAGGGAAGGCTTCGGCGGGAGTAGCAAGCGCACAGATCACCTGACTCAAAGGAGCGGTTAAAAATAACCAACCATCTACTACGCAAAGCCCTGGACTATATGGAGCAACTCTCCCCAAACAGCAAACAGCATCGAAGCGAAGAGAGATCAACTGAAACTAAAAGCTATTAATCTACATTGGCTTATAAACGTCCGTTCCCCACTAAAACTGGAGTACAAAGTACTCTTGTACAATGCAGTTCTCAAACCAACATATGGCTCTGAACTATGGGGAAACGCTACCATTAGCAATTTAGAGTTAATCGAGAGAGCTCAATCGAAGATCGTGAGAACCATCGCTGGGGCACTCAGGTACATACGGAGTGAAAATATCCTGAAAGATTTAAATTTGGGACCTGTTAAAGATGAAGTCGCCAAGGTGAAAACAAAGTACCAGCTTAAACTTCGGAGCCATCCAAATAGACTTACGCAGAATTTAACTTGGCAGGCTAGCCATACAAGACTCCGGAGAAGAGACCTGCCTACCCAGCAATAACGGTTAGGGCCGTAATTCAAATATTTCATTGTAATGAATTAAATAACTGGTGGCCTCGGTGGCGTAGTGGATAGCGCACGCGCACACCAAACAAGAGGTCGTGGGTTCAAGCCCCACCCATGGCGAGAGCATGATTCCCGAACTAACTTTCTCCTCTCGACAAACTCCCCGAAATACATGCCTTCAACTTTGTGGTAATTTTAATAACCACCAAACACATGCATCCACGCTATCTGGACAGCACCAATAGCAACCCCCAAAGACGCCTCTCTCTGGCGGTGACAGCTGGCAGCCCCAGCACTGGGATAAGTCGTATATGATCAATCATGATACAAGAGAAATAAATCAAAACGGCTCCACTTCGTTGACGACCATAGGCATTTCAAAACGGGACTCGCAACAACAATGGTGAAAGACTGACAGAACTCTGTCAGACATTCCAATTGGTCATTGGCGGCAGTTTATTCCCTCACAAAGATGTTCACAAATACACCTGGACATCTCCAAACGGGAATACACGCAACCAGATTGACCACATATGTATAAGCAGGAAATGGAGACAATCGCTACTAGATGTACGGAACAAGCGAGGAGCATCGATAGACAGCGATCACGAGCTGGTCATAGGCGAACTGTCAATTAAGTTGAACCGGAAACTATCACGGATCGCCAACACCACAAACCGACCGCTCCCCCTCAACCGTCACCTATTCGGCGACAACTACAGGGTACGCCATCTTTTATGTCGGTATGTAAACACTGAATATCTTTGAAAATAAACAACCGATTTTCAAGTATGAGATATTTTTATTTAATTTGGTTCTGTACAATTTCTTGAACTGAGGTTTTCAACACTGGTCTACTCAAGTCAATCGGTTCACTAATGACAAAGCCATTCAATATCTACACACCGACATAAAAGATGGCGCACCCTGTACATCACTGCAAGAATGGCATCTACGTTACGAGCACACCTATCAACGCAACAAAATCACCCCTGGGAACAAGCATGCAGGACGCTAAGGATGACCGCAGAAGAGATTATTGGCACGCAACAACGCAGAAGAACCAATTGGATATCCGACAGAACATGGGACCTAATTAGCAGGAGTAACAATCTGAAGGCTATGGCAGACCAAAACAGCCACAATGGTGATGAAGATCGCGAGCTGTGTAAAGCTGTAAAGAAGTCCGCCAGAAACGATAAGAGAGCACTAATGGATAGATTTGCAAACGATGCAGAACAAGCAGCCGGCGAAAACAACATGCGCTCACTACCAGTTAGTAGCACGAATCTCTGGAAGCTACCAAAGGCAGACCCAACCAGTAAGAGACACAGATGGAAACCTGCTGACCAATGATGAAGCCCAAATAGAGGGATGGCGACAACACTTCATGGAGATCAGCAACACTGCCACACCAAGCAGTAGTGATGACTTCAGAGTTATTGCACCAACAAATGGGATACTGAGAATCTCGTCCACACCACCATCAACCAGAGAAATCGGCAACGCATTAATTAAGCTGAAGCACAACAGGGCAGCTGGAGAAGACAGCATACCAGCCGAACTCCTCCAAGTTGACACCCAGCTCATGGCGGAAATATTGCATCCACTGGCATAAGGGAGAGCGAACAGATTCCAACTACCTGGAAAAGCGGAATCATTGTAAAACTAGCCAAGAAAGGAGACCTTAGCGACTGCAACAATTGGAGAGGAATCATACTGCTGAATACGAGCTATAATGTTCTAGCCACACTACTGAACGAGCGTCTTCAGGAAAAAATTTAGCCATCAATACGTGATGAACAGGCAGGATTCAGACCACACAGGAGTTGCGTAGACCAGGCAAACACACTACGCATAATTACCGAACAAGCTGTGGAGTGGCGGGCCCCGCTGTACCTCCTGTTCATAGATTTCAAGAAGGTCTTCGACTCAGTGGAAAGAGCGGCAATATGGGGCGCACTAGCAAGGAGAGGAGTACCGACCAAAATTATCGCCATAATTAAGGCGATGTATGATGATGCCAACCTGGCTGTCCTGCACAATGGAAAAACAAGTACACCTTTCCATACAAACACAGTAGTGAAGCAAGGCTGCCGTCTATCGCCTCTGCTCTTCAAGATCGTGGTAGTCGAATTCATGAGGGAAATATGCAAGTCCAAGCGTGGCATCACGTGGAACTTCAACAGACATCTTGAAGACTTGGACTATGCGGACGACATCTGTCTGATCTCTCACAGGCTCTGTGATATCCAATCCAAAGCTGATGACCTCGTGGAGTTAGCCAGTCGAGTCGGGCTGGAAATAAACACGGCAAAAACAAAAGCGATGCGCTTCAATCACGCCAGCAAAGGAAATGTCAACATACGTGGGAACCCCATCGAGTTTGTCGATAACTTCCCATACCTCGGCACCATTATCTCCAACAATGGTGGCGTGAACGAAGATGTATCGAGCCGTCTTACCAAAGCCCAATCAACATTCGGAAGACTGTATCGCATATGGAGAAGCGGACAGTTAAGCAGAAAAACCAAACTCCGAATTTTAAATGCCTGCGTGAAATCCACACTACTGAACCCCCAAGGAAGCAGACGGGTCGGCAGACCTAAGATAACCTAGCGACGGACCACCCTTCAGGAATTATCCCATAACAACATCATATGGGACATAGCTAGACAGGCGGCCAGAAATAGAGTTCGATGGAAAGCGCTTGTAGAAGCCCTAAGCTCCCAAGTGGAGTAAAAAGGAATTATAAAAAAAAATTAAATAACTAAATTAGGTTAAGATTTGACTACTTATCATAAGTCTCCGAGAGATAAGATTCGATAAGTAAATAGAATTTGAAAAAATGGTTGCTGTTTCGCGTTAGTTTTTAGAAAAAACTGGTCACTTTCAATGATAATCGAGTTGTGGGTCTCTGCCCTTATTTTCTATACAATTCTTATAAAAAGAACGTTCGCATATATTTTTTTTTATCGCAGACTCTTCAATGTTCACAATTTCAGAAATTTTTGTTTTGATTCAACTGCTGTTCTAGACCTATTTTACAAACAAATAAAAGTGCGTTTCCAAGTAACCAAATCAGAATAAAATGCTTGTAAAACACATTGCAGGTGCAGATCAAAGGCATAAAAGTAAAAAGTACTATTAATTAAAGCAAGATTGAAGTACCATTTCACACAAATATGCAATATTTTTTTTTGTTTTTTAATATATATGGTATTAAATGGTCATTTATTGCTAATGAATTAAGTCCTATATTACACTAAAAGTTTTAGACCTTCAAATCGTACCACAATTTTCGTTTAAATCATAATAGTTCTGTCTTTACAAACCTCCAAAGGCGATATGTACTGCATAAAATAAGCTGTGAGCCACTGTATGTCGTTTTTAGTTCGACGATACGTCGTTTTTAAGCGACGTAACTCCGCGCAGAGATATGTATGTCGTTTTCGGGCATCAAATCTCCAATCGGAGCTATGTCGTTTTGAAACGACATATGTATGTCCGCGCGGAAATATGTCGCTTTTAGTTCGCCGGAGATATATCGCTATGCCATACTGTTGTCAATTACGATGCATACAGGGAATTATATATATCGATATTTAATTATATCGATGTTTGGATGTTTCAACTCTAGTTAATGGGGATACTACTACTAGTTCACTTTGCAGATATAGTTCTAAATAAACGTTCTTAAATTGTTAAAATTATGGTAGGACAATAATAGTAATTAAAAAGCCGAATTGAAAAACTACATTACTATTTTAGTTTTGAGTTTTAAATGAAGTTTACAGTTTCTCGTAACAGAAGATATATTAAAATCAAGAAAAAATATTTCGCAGAATAATATCGCACAGCCGCATTTCATATTTTGGGGCGCCATCCAGCTATGTGATATTATATATTTTTTTCTTTCTATTGACATATGTATATGTATGCCAACTCATAAAAGGAACTAAATGAACCAAGGGGGCTATGCCCAAAGACTTAGTTCAACAGTTCCTTTTAGTAGAATAATAGAACTAGTTCGACCCGGACCGAACCAAGTCATCTAATAGAAATAAGGGATTAATTTGCCAGGACCTCGTTTGGTTGTTTTTAAAGGCGGAAAAATTATAATAAAATGCCGTAATGTGTTTAAATATTGTGTTGTTTATTAAACGAAAGAAGTTTGTTGCATAAAATTGCAGTCCTAAGCCAATACAGTATATATGAGCTGATGCATATACAGTGATTTACCATTATTAGTCAAAAAGCAAAAATGTTTCAGAATTTGCTTTTTTGCTTTCTTTTGATAAATGGTGGTTTTGATTTGTGCAGCTCAGCGTCAAAAGATCCTTACGCCACACTTGGTCTAAGCAACTACGCCACCACGCAGGATATAAGAAAAGCCTTTAAACAATTGGCAAAGGAATGGTAAGAACAACCGCTTGTGTATGTACATACATATGTATGTATGTATATGTATGTCTCAATGAAAAATTATGGTTTTGATTGGAACGAAGGTTTCTAAAAATGTACATTGAAAACGGTTGTTATGTTATGGAGATATGAAAATATACAGTTATTACCATACTGTTTACTATAAATAGATACATAGGTTTATACAAGGGCGGCCAATAATAAATAATAATTTATGAATATGATCAACAAAAAATTTCAACAAATCTAACTTACTTCCATTTTAAGGCGAAATAGTGCTCCATAATAATGAATGTGTGGTCGACTTCATATTTCGAAACGCCCTTGTAGACTTGAGGCTGAAAAGTACAATTTTATCTGCAGAACCGTAAATATTATGTCGGTGGCTACGTCACCACGGCTATTAAACATCTTTAAAGATGGTGTTGGCTGTTCGATTAGTAATGCCATTAGCATCAGCAATATCTATAGTTGCCAATTGACGCCTTTAAAGTATCAATTCTTTAATTTGCTTAACGTGTTATATATCAGTATATGTTCTTCATTGTCTTGGGTGTGGCTTGTCTTCAACGCTTTCTCGATCTTATATGTAAGCAATGAAGAAATTGTGCATATTGGTGCAAATTGACACATCAATAATACCCGTTCTACCAACTTAAAAATACAAAGATTTGTCCCTATTGAAACATCCGTCCGATTTCCGGGTCGTATTTACACCTATTTGTACACCACAGTAAATTATCACAATAGCGACACAAATACAAAGAGTGGTTACTTTTCTGCATACGGATAATGGTTTTTACAAGGCATTAAAATAAATCTAGTTGTATTTAATTTATTTTAAAGATCCCACCGATAAATTACAACGATTTTTTTCCCCCTTCCTTTGCTACTAGTGATTTTCCGTAACCCTCGTAAATCCTAAATACTTTTACTCAAATTTCAAAAATACACCTGGCTTTTGCCTTTGTTTTCGTATGTAAAAATTCATAGCTAAATTTTAAAGGACAGACGCATAATCACTAACTGAAGTATTTGTCAAATTTGATTTAAAAATTCCAAAAATTACGGAATTATGAAAAATCATTAATTGTGGTTGAGAGGGGGAAAGTGGAAAATCCTGAAATTCACATGTTCTGCGTTAAATATAAAGCATCTTGGACTAAAATTTTGTATCTCTAGATTTTATATTCTCCAAGATATAGATGATTATATGATCGAAGTTTTGGAAAATCCACTATAATAAGTGAGGGGCGTATAATAAACAAGATAGAACGCTACAGTCGAGCAAGCCCGACAGTAAAATAGCCTGTACTCTCCACAAAAAGGAAAAATTAAAAAAAAAAAAATTAAAAAAAATTAAATTATTAAAAAAAATGAATGAATTAATTAATTAAAATAATTAATTTAATTAAATTAGAATACATGTTTATGTTCAGTTTAAACAGCATACATTTACATCACGTACCTATGCGTGTTTATATGCGTGTATGTATGCAGCACAAAGTTGAACCAAAGCAGCAACAACAACAACAGCTGCGGGCAGCGCTGCCGACAGAGCTGCAGGCAGCGCATGAGCAGCGATTTTACTTATGGCTATAACTTTCTTCAGAATTGACCTATCATGATGAAATTTGGCACACGGACACATTAGTACTAACTGGATGTACCTACTAAAATTGATTTTTAAATTCCGAGAATTACGGAAGTTATAAGAAAAAATACAAATTGCGGGGGAGTGGGGGGGTGTATCAGAAAAAATAAACAAACTCGTTCTGCCTAGGGCTTATAGGAACTTTGATACCAATTTTGGTTATCCTAGCTCTTGTACTTACTGAGATCCTTGCGCTCATACAGACAGACGGACAGACGGTCAGACGGACATGGCTATATCGACTCGTCTTCTCATCCTGATCAAGAATATATATACTTTGTGGGGTCTGCCACGCCTCCTTCTGTGTGTTACATACATGCGCACAAAACTAGTATAGCCTTTCACCCTTTGGGTACAGGCTATAAAAATAAAAGAAACTCGTATAGCGTACACACATAAGGCATACATACATATGTGTACAACATTTGATGTCTCTAGCTCTTAAAGCCCACGTATCGATTCGTGATTATCAATACGCCCACATGCGCCACCTATAAACAGTTGTTTTTACAAGATCCACGCTGCAGCAGCCAACTTTAAGACCTCAACCTCCACTAACTTTAAGGAGTTGCTTGTCTTCCTGGTGTGCTCTGGACCGACACGGTTGTGTTCTCCGCTGATACGGATCATTTAAGCATTGTATGTGTAATTAAAATCCTTAAGTATTTGAACCATTTGCCTGTTTTGATCGCCATTGAAGTCTAATAAAGTGTTATTTCAATGCATTTTATTAGACTGAGTTAAACGGCGAGATTATTATTGGCGCTGCTGTTAATTCTCCCGAAGTGGGCCCGTCTCTGTCAAGCTTCGAAGCGCCAAAACATGCTACGTATTTTAATAGGGTGCTTCGCCAGGGATGCAGCTGCCAGCGCCAACCACGTCCACGTCGAACTTATATCGTGTGACGTACAATATGCGAGTTTATTTATCTTAAGTTCTTATACTAACAACGTAAACAGACTTAAACCACTTATATTAATGTGTGGAGATCCAACAATTACCAAGAAAAATCCTAAAAAATTTTTATGAAGAAGGTTTATAAGCGACAGTCTGATCGAATACAATGGCAATCGAAGGTTGGGATTTCAGATTAAACCAGGTAAAGTAAAAGTCGGAATTGCTTCTGAACAGACCCTATGTTCCTGCTTTCTTTATTATGAATACCAAACACAAAATCAGTATTTGAGCACAGAGCGTACTAGAAAAGGGTACATAAGGTTAGAAGTGTAAGGGCCATCAAATTTCTTGAACCAACGTTTTGTAAATCCAAGTACACCCTTGGCCTTATTTACAATACTGGATATGTGAATTGACGATATACGCTGCAATGGCACATTGCCGATCATGTACGTGACTAAATAAGGTAGAGTTCGATGAAAGATCATGAACATGGCACCAAGATTTCATGTAATTGAGATCATCCTGCAGGTAGAGTCAAGGTAGGTCATTGATAAGTAAAGTAAATATTAAAGGGCCAAGATGACTTGAGACAACAGATGATGATGCAAAAACAGGCTTAGAGATATGGGCATTTCCACAGAAAAGTCCACCATGACCGCTTTTTCTTCCGAGTTTTTCTTTACTTTTTATATCAAATTTTATTAAATTGAAGAGTTCAAAGCTCTACCTAGTTGCAATATAGACTTACAAAGTTCAAGTTAAGGTTTTAAGAGCATTTTATCTTTACCATTTACGAATCTAAGAGTTATTGTGCAACTGCGCTCTTATTGCAAAATGCTAGCTACAACAACAACAAACCTTCAAATAAATGCAGATGAGCAAACCAAAATCAATTAACAGTAAATTTTTGATTTGCTTTTACCCTTCCTACGTAACATCACGTCAGAAAAATTACATTTATTCTCATTATCTCTACGCTGATGATCACAAATGCGTGAAAATTTGAAATTAAACAAAGTTTAATAAAGTTTATTAATTGTAATAAAAATATCAGCAATTTAGCAAACAGTTATTTTTATTTTGAGTATGTAATGTCACGTCGGATTGTAAGTAATTTCATTGCATTGGTTTTTTTTATTTTAAATTTACTTTCAATTACCGTGAATGCAGATGGCAGTTTCAACTAAAAGTAAAATTTACGCAAAACGGTTTAGGGAAAAAATAAAATCACATTCGCTTAAGTTAGTGATAAGTCGTAAAAATGCCAAAGAGAGAGCATCGAGATACAAGAAAAAATTATTCGGATTAAACGACAAGAGACATAAAAAAGCAAAAGAGCATAACTGCCGAAAGCAGCAACAATTCCGTTTGAAAAAGAAGAATGAAGGTGAAATAGAGATCTTTCCGCCAGTCAGTCACCCCACCAAATGCAAGCAAACCTTAGGAAAGGCGTTAAATAAAGTAAAAACTGATTTGCCGGTAAACCCAGAGAAACGAGCACAGATCGTGGACATCCTTTATAAAAAGTATAGATTACCTTTGCAACGGACTGAATCGTCAATACAAGGGGAAAAAAACATTTAATTAAAGATTTTCACTTCGTTGTGCAATATTAATATCCAAGCTGCAGGTTGAAAGGATACATTAATCGTCGATGGAAAAATAGTTCCCAAGCTTTTTATGTTGCTGACGGTTTCTGAGCCGTATGAAGTATATAAAAGGGAGAGAATTACTGACTACGTTAGTAAGTCAATTTTTTATGAATTGCGACCAACTTTCTTGTAAAATACCACATAACATGTGCGTGTGCAAATACCATACCAAGTTCGCATTTATTTTGCAAAGCAGTGCAGAATTCATAATTAATTTTCATCCAATATTAAAACTTTTCTGAAATCTGCCTGTTGCAATATTAAACACGAAAAATGTATGACAAGTAATTGTAGAAATTGTATAAAAAATGTAAAAAATGATTTAGTGCCCCTCAAATATTTTTCTGCCAAGTTAGTTATTTTTACTTGCGTTGATTGGCGGAGTAAAATCCTATGACATCATCAGATACAAGCTCACCATAATAAGCTCAAGACCATAACAAGCTCAGACATAATAAGTACGATGTTTCCTGCTTTTTGACATCACTTGTTAAAACAATTCAAAAAGAATATGGCCAGTTTAAAAATATTTATATATTTTCAGATGGGAGCAGCTCCCAATTTAAAAACAAGTTTATTGCACGGATTTTGCCTGATTTCGTTTCTGAATTTGGTTGCAAGGTTCTAGAATGGAATTATTTTGCAACTTCTCACGGCAAAGGTGAGGTCGATGGGGTAGGAGCGATAATAAAAAGGAAAGTTTGGCATACAACAAAAACAAGATGCGTTTTCCTTTCATAAATGTGCTCAATATAACATAACTGGAATAAGATTAATGTATATTTCCTCAGAGCTGGTAGAGAAGTTTTCTACTTTGTTAACTGAAAAGTGGGAGGAGTTGCGGAACATAACTGGTATACACCAGATTCATTATAGCCTGTACCCAAAGGGTGAAAGGCTATACTAGTTTTGTGCGAATGTATATAACAGGCAGAAGGAGACGTGGCAGACCCCACAAAGTATATATATTACAGATCAGGGTGACAAGCCGAGTCGATATAGCCATGTCCGTCCGTCTGTATGAGCGCAAGGATCTCAGAAGGTACAAGAGGTAGAATTACCAAACTTGGTATCCAGGTTCTCCTTTTTTTATTCTGATGGGTGTCCACTCCTCCGCAATTCGTGTTTTTTCCATAACACCCGTAATTCTTGGAATTTCGAAATAAATTTGGTAACTCCATCCCGTTAGTGATTATGTGTCAGTATGCCAATTTCATCATAATAGGTCAATACTGAAGAAAGTTATAGCCATAAATAAAATCGCTGCCCATGCTCTGCTTGTAGCTCTGCCTGCAGCGCTGCCCGCAACTGTTGTTGATGTTGCTGCTTTGCTTCAACTTTGTGCTGCATACATACACGCATATAAACCCGCAGAGTCACGATACTGATGTAAATGTATGCTGTTGAAACTGTTCATTAACATGTCCTTAATTTAATTAAATTATCTAGTTAATATAATTTTCGACTTTAGCATTCCTTTCTCGTTATACTCTGTACATAAAATGTACAAGAGTATATTAGGTTTGCGGGAGCTGAAAATGTAACAGGCAGAAGGAGGCGTGGTCAGCATGACGAGAAGAGTCGATCTAGCCCTGTCCGTATGCCCGTATGAACACCTGGATCTCAGAGACTAGATGGGTTATGTGTGTACGCTGTGCAAGTTTGTTTTATTATTTTGATTTTCCGCCCCACATGCCTTATGTGAATACGCAGAAAATGTGTATTTTGGAATATCCCTCCTTCTCCCATGCAAATCGCGATTTTCTCTAACTCCCGTAATTCTTATAATTTCGAACTAAAATTTTGCAAATACCCCCAGTTAGTAATTATGTGTCCGTATGCCAAGATCATGATATACCGATTTAACAAGAAGTTATAGCCATAAATATATTTGCTGCTGCAGCGCTGCTCAAGCGCTGCCCGCGGCTGTTGTTGATGCTGGTGCTTTGGTTGACTGCGAACATGCTTACAAAGACACGAATATACGATCATAAACATACATACACTCACATAGACGCAAAAGGAAGCATCTCCGACCCCATAAAGTATGGATATTCTGAATCAGCATGACGAGGAAAAAATCAATCTAGACTTGTCCGTCCGTCTGTCCGTCTGGATGAACGCAAGGATCTCAATAACTATAAAAGGTGGAACAACCAAAGTTGGTATCCAGATTGTCCTAGGTCCGAGAAAGGACGAGCTTATTTTATTTTTTGGAATTTTCCCCCCCTTCCCCCACTACAGAATCAATAGCGTCCACAGTTCAAATGCTACCTAAACCAAACTTTGCAGACATAATTTATATATAATTATCTACTGTTGTTTAATTTTATCCAATTCGGTCAATCCTAAGAAAAGTTATTAGCGAAACAAGTTCTCTCCAGGCGACTAAACTAAATTTTCTTTAAAGATTCTATCAATTGTTACACCAAAACCTTTAAAAACAAACAATAATCGCAATGCTGTCTGATAAAGTTACAAACAACAACTCAGCCCTCGTCAAAGGTGGAGTGATCGACCACCAGTATTTCAACGAGAGGATCTTCGACGCCACCATGGCTCGCATCAAACAATATAGGGAGTCATTGTAAAGGTCGAAGAGATGAGTCAGCCCAAAACCTCTGTCAGAGAAATTCCAACCGCTTCAAAAGTACCTGAAGTGGAGGCTGAAATTGCACGCGCTTCAATTGTTCCTGAAGTGGACGTTGATTGCACATCTCGGAATTCAAGCCCAGTTGATCAACTGGTTGAGATGGCAGACAAACGGGCAGAGCGCCTCAGGCAATACCTTACACAGGTGCACAAATGCCTAATGGGTAATGATATCGTGGAACTTCTAGATGCCAAGGATAGGATGCAAGTTTTATGGTCAGCTGTCCAAGGCACGCTCGATAAATTGGTAAGCAGATATGAAAGTTTCGCCTTTAATATAGACGAAATCGATTTGCTGAGAGAAGAAGTTAGCCTTCTTTGCCGGAAAATTGACAGAAAAGCAAATAACATCAAGATACTGAAAGAAGAGGTTGCTCAAAATAAAGATTCCCAATTTAAACGGCAACTCAGAAGACTGGACAATATTTTACGAGCTGTTCAAGGAGGCCATACACGAAAGGAAAGATCTCAGCAACGCAAGGAAACTTAATTACTTAAAGACTCAAGGGAGAGGCGAAGATGGTAGTTGGCCACCTGCTGAACGGATCAGCCAGCAAACTATGATGCAGCATGGGAGCTAATTTGCAAGCGATATGAAAATATTCGCCGATCGTCTGCGCACGATTTATGAGCTGGAACCACTGAATCATGAGTCAGAGGAAAGCATACGCAAGTTTTTGGATACAGCAATGGAAAGTATCCATATCATTAAAGAAAAGGGTACCATTGGGCAGGATGCATATGTCATTTTTGCTCAAATATTGCTAGGCTATTGATGATACAAAATTAAGGCGATGATTGCCTATCCCGTAGCAGAGTGCACGAGTGGTTTCAACGTTTTCAAAGTGGTCGTGAGGACATAAATGACGATCAACATGTGGGCCAATCAAAATTCGTGATCACCGAAAATTCCATTGAAACTGTGCGTGAATTCATCAAAAATCAGTCAAAATCATCATTGATGGAATTGGAATTGAACATTTCCAAAACATCGATTCCTGAACCAGAAGGAGACTATTTTGAATAAAATAAATTGATTTTGCCGAAAAAACCATTTGTTCTGTTTTTTTTTTTTATTTAAAGTCCTGTTTACTTTGGTACACGCAGCGCAAAATGGCGAAATTCTCAGAAGCGGAAGTTACTCGAAACGGCTCAATCGCATCTTGTAAAACCGCTGATAAGGAGGTCATGTTGGGAAAGACCCAAGGGTCGCCGAGCGATTTGGTAAATGTGGAGCATAAGGACGGCAAACTGGAGAGAGAGGAGCAAAAGCCTCGGAGGAAAGCAATCATATTTCACCAGCAGCTCGAACCCATCAGATTGGAAAAGAGTCCAATTAAAACGAAGAGGGGTCGTGTGAAACCTGCCCTTGACCTTCTAGGACCAATTTGAAAACAAGGGCGTGCTGAAGCCAGATTAAATTATTAAAAAAAGTGAATTTAATTAAATAAGTAATTAAATTCAATTAGAAGACATGTTTATGTTCAGTTTTACATCACGTGCCTTTCACCCTTTGGGTACAGGCTATAAAAATTTAAATGAAGATATGACTTAATATAGCATTATAGTCTAAACTTAAAAGATAACAAAGCCTAAAAAAGAAAGATGGAAAGAGAGGGCTAGAGAAACAGGGGAAGAGAAAGTTGGAAAGAGAAAGAGGGAAATCTCCAATCCGGTGGGGCGAAAATTGAAATGCCACATCACAGTCGTAAGTGGTCAGAGATTTCCCCGAAGATAAATATAAAGAATAATTTTGATAGAACAGAGAGAGAGTCCTGTCGAAAGTAAATGTGAAAGATCATTATAATGGCTGTTGTGCAGTTCAGATCATCCTGCAGGCGATGAAAATGAGAAGGGTCTTTGTAAGTCAGAATAAGTTTCACATCATCAGCATACATAAGAATATGAGAGTGTGACAAGGTAGAGAGAGGAGGTCATTAATAAATAATTTAAAAAGTAAAGGGCCACGATGGCTACCTTGAGCCACACCTGATGATGCAAACACGGGCTTAGAAATGTGCGACCTAAGCAAGATCCGTTGGGTCTGTTTCTAAGATAAGATGAAATCCAACACAAAAAAGTGGAGGGAAATCCTATGCGACTTAGCTTAAAGATAAGAAGATCATGGTTCACAGAGTCTGCTTTACTGAAGTCAGTGTAAACGACATCAGTCTGCATTAGAATAAATGCTTTGTTTATGTTTATTAGTAATAATTAGACCTACGCACATTCTCAATTTTGTATATAAACCCTTGCATTTCAATCAATAAACAGACAGAACCACAAGAGCACTCGTGCAGCTCTGATCTCACATTTCCTTTCAGCTCCTCCGAATTACACTTGGTTAAAGTACCGATTGTAAAATACTCAGCTACTAGTTTATGACTAGGGGCTAACTCAACAAACAACAACATGGAAGTAAATTCCAGGAAATTGGTCGTAGTAGACCGTCTCTTTCTGAAACCATGTTGAGCCGGAGATATGACAGATTTACAGAGGTGGTGCAAACTATATTTTATATACATGAAATGTACAAGAGTATATTAGGTTTGCGCGAGCTGAAAATGTTACAGGGAGAAGGAGGCGTGGCAGACCCCACAAAGTATATATATTCTTGATCAGCGTGACAAGACGAGTCGATCTAGCCCGTATGAACACCTGGATCTCAGAGACTATACGAGCTAGAAACACGATTTAACAAGAAGTTATAGCAATAAATATATTTGCTGCCCAAGCGCTGCCTGCAGCTTTTGTTGATGCTGGTGCTTTGGTTGTCTGCAAGCATGCTAACACAGATACGAATAGACACGCATAGACATTCATACACTCACATAGACGCAATTGATTTGTAAATGTGCAATTATACACCGTTTACGTGAGTTGGAATACCGAGAGAGGTAAAATCGATCAACATTTTTTTTTAAATTTCTATAATTACTTTTCTAAGCATAAGTATGACGGCTATGTTGACATCAACCGCACTATACAAAAAGGACCAATTAGTTGCTAAAATAAGTTCAATAAGCAGACAAATTTCCTTTGCGAAAGCAAAGTGTGGGAATAAATGTGTGATTTTAAAATGATAGGGAGATTTCTAAAGTAGAGTGGTAAGTATCTTCAGACACTGACAGGGGTGAAGACCTAGAGACAACTGCGCTACTAGGGTCAGTGACATAGACGAGATCAAAAATTTGGCTTAGGTGATTAGGTATAGAAATAATTTGAAACAAAGAAAGGTCCAACAGGCAATGCAATAATTCATTCAAAAATTACTTTTCTATGTTAGGCAAATTAAAATCACCTACCACAACAAACGCGTCACTGTCACGGAGATGAGTGGAAATTCTTTTAATACAAACAAAAGTTACTTTAACAGCAGGAAGTCGAAAAATTGCAGCGCTTCTCTTCATTAAATTTTTTAGGTTGCTGAAGAATATTCTAAATTATCCATATTGCAAAACAAGTAGGGAAGCTAAAGTCGGATGTCCCGACTTTGAAATATTCTTTACATGTGTTTAGAATAATTATAGAAATTAAAAAAATTAACAAAATTTAAAAAAATTATCATCGATTTTACCTCTCTCGGTTTTCGAACTCACGTAAAGGGTGTATAATTGCACATTAATATAGCAATTGCGAGTGAGTGGATGCATGTCTATTCGTGCCTGTGTGAGCATGTTTGCAGTCAACCAAAGCACCAACTTCTATAACTTCTTGTTAAATCGGTCTATCATAGTGAAACTTGGCATTCGGGCACATAATCACTAACTGGGGGTATTTGAGGGTATTTAAGAGTTTAGTTCGCTCGACTTTAGCATTCCTTTCTTGTTATACATACAAAATACCATGCTTATGGTAAACCCTAAAATCCTGGATTTTAGGGAAACCAGTTAATTCATCCCCTCCTGGCTGAACTTGTCCAGCGGATATGGCGTTGCTTTGGACATATCCCACTCTACCACCTAGGACTCAGTACACGAAATATTAAAACAGATCGACCCTCGTTGCAACAATTAAGCTGAAATGTAGATAAATGTATTATGTACTTATAAACCACGAATGCACTGACTTATATACTAAAGAGCACAGAAACGAAATAATAACGTCCGCACAATTCGACTTCCAACTTCGACTAACAATGAAAGGCTTAACATACGCACATATGCTGTGGACCTTAAGTTAACAGCGAGCAAGACAGAGCAAAAGACTAACCTAATTACAGCTGTTATTACAAATTAATACACTTTCGAGTGCATTTATAATTATTTACAACCAACTTAAATCTAGACTTCAAATATTTTTCGACTTAATCTATTTATTTTAAATATAAAAGACATCAAATGCCCACACATATCGATGTCGCTACTAGAATGAAGTTTCTTCTCCAAGCAAGTCAGAGAATCCCCGTTCAAACGGTTATGTGACCTGTGAAATCTCTTCACTTTATCGGCACATGTCAAATTATAAACGAGAAAAATAAATATATCTAAAACATGCACTCAGATATAGGGTTCAGATACATTTAGGAGATTTTTAAATGAAGAGCGAACGCTAAAGTCGAGCAAGCCCGAGAGTAAAATACCCTGTACTCTCCGCAAAAAAAAAAAAAAATATATTGTTTTTTTAAATTAAATTAATTTATTAAATTAAATGAAAAATATTCAATACATATGTACATACAAACATGGAAAGTGAAGACATTTTTATGTACAGTTTTAACAGCATACATTTGCAGTAGTAAATGCAGTACATGAATAAGTCAAAGCAGAAACAACAACAACAGCTGCGGGCAAAGCTTCTTCATAATAAACGTAATGAAACTTGGCATACGGACACATAATCACTAACGGAATGTAATTATCAAATATGAAATCGAAATACTACTACAGACAGACGAACATGGCTATATCGACTTGTCTTGTCATACTGATCAATAATATATATACTCTTAGGAGTGTTCCTTCTGTGTGTTACATACATTCGCACAAAACTAGTTGACCCTTTGGGTACAGGGTATAAAAATATAATTGAATAAAAAACCAAAATTGCAGACTGCGGTAAATTAATTATTGATTAAGGTTTGCAGTACCACCAACATATTATCCGAACTTTACGGCCAACGATCTACCAAGTAGTAACCTATGTAGCTCATGGTAATTGTTGGTGATCGACAGACGGTTTATACCAAGTCGATATATGTAGTTTAAATATGTCATTAACTAGCAGGTATTGCCCGTCTTAACCCGGCTCAATATAATGTTTCCAATTGTATTTATTTTGTGTGTGCATAACCTACCCATATGTTTTCACCTTATAAGTTACCAGTAGGAAGGCATTTAAGGTATTTAAATGAACATTTTCTGTTCTTGACAAAAAATTGTTCAGTAGTCCGTTACATTTTTGTTCTTGCCAAACTATTTCGTTAAACGAACATGACCACTATAACTAATATTTTTTAAAGCTCGTTTTCCCCCCTTTGGATCACCAATTAGTCAGGACAAACTTTTTTATATATAGAGATAACGCAACGTTTTAAGATGTGCAAAAAAGGGGAATAATTATAAGGGTATATCCTAATTTTAAATTCACATTTGAGTCTTTTCGTGCCATATTGAGTCAATACGGTCACGCACAAACTCGGAATATGAAACACGGCACTCGTGTCAATGCCGTGCAGCGATGAGCCACGATCTAAAATCATTGACAATTCTCATCTCAATTTGCTAGAGTAAAACTTTCGATAGTTGAAGCCACCGATACCATCAAAATATCGAAGTTTGAATGCAAAAAGCAGAATATTTAAATAATAAAATCTAATTATTTATTGAGATCAATAAGAACAAATCATATATGTATGTACATACATACATCTGCCCGCAATGCGAAGCAGAATATGCGTAGCTCCGTTATTCGGTTTCTGCTTTACTATCGCTTACGCAGTCGTTGCCTAGCGACGGTAACTGTAAACTTTTGGCGTTTTGCCTTTGCAATTAACATTAAATGGTCAAAACGAAAGAAGAAGAGCGAGCCAATGGCTTGCAGTTGTTGTTGTTTTTAGAGCATTATTTTTTTTACAATCAAACAACTGTGTTCGATTGCCCAATCTATACATTAATACGAATGTACATACATGCTATATTCATACACAGGCATACATACATACATACATACATATGTATGTTTCTCTTTACTTTTTCAACCTTACGTAGAGAACCGCACACATAGACACGAACTGTTGCTTGTTGTGTGTGTGAGTGTATATAATTTTAAATTAATTAACATTTCTTGCTCTGTCAGTGCAAGACGAATGTACATACATACATATGTAGGTACATATGTACATACATAGATGTGCACATACATATGTATCTATGGACATTTACACATTAGTGTCTCACATTTTGCTTTGGCTATTTCAATCGTTTGCACGCAACTACACGAACAGCTGCTTGCATGTGTGTGTGTCTATGTATACTTAGTTGTTCCCAACTGTTTGATATTTTGTATTGTTTGTTCTGCCTGCTTTTGTAAAATGCATATTTTGAAAATCCTTGAATGCAAAGTTGTAGATTTAGTTACGTAGATTACATTACCCAAATTTTAAATCGATCGGACTAAATTTATAACACAAACTTTTCATTTGAAATAGTGAATAAATATTAAAACCCCAATAATTCAAGGTCCAACACAAATTTCGAAAATCGAAGTATGCAGTTTTGTTTGTATTCCTTAATTGATTTTAGAAACTAAGTTTTAAGTCGATCGGTTGAAAAATGCGGATTTTTCAAACAAACTTTGGAGCTACTTTTCCCCCTTTGGAGCTCGAATTTTCCAAAATCGCTTAATGCACATTTACACTATGATAGGATACTTGACCAGAAATTTCAGCTTTCTAGCTCTTACCGTGTGGGCTGTGGGCTGTTGACGCGGTTTGCTTTTGTGCCCCAACATTTTTTTACAGGAAAACTCCCATAGTTTGGGCCCCAAAAAAATATCAAAAAACCAAGTATACAGTTTTTCTTGGAATTTCTGAGAGTATACAAACTAAGTTTAAAGTTAATCAGATGAAAACTGTAGATTTTTCAACCAAATTTTGGAGCTTCTTTTCCCCCCTTTGGAGCTCGAATTTTCCAAAATCGCTTAATGCACATTTACACTATGATAGGATACTTGACCAGAAATTTCAGTTTTCTAGCTCTTACCGTTTGGGCTGTGGGCTGTTGACGCGGTTTCCTTTTGTGCCCCAACATTTTTTTACAGGAAAACTCCCATATTTTAGACCCCAAAAAATATCAAAAAACTAAGTATACAGTTGTTCTTGGAATTTCTGAGAGTATACAAACTAAGTTTAAAGTTAATCAGATGAAAACTGTATATTTTTCATACAAACTTTGGACCCTGTTTTCCTCCCTTTGGAGCTCGAGTTTTCCAAAAATCCCTTCTTAGTGGGCACCTAGACTATGAAAGGATACTTGAGTCCAAATTTCAGCTTCCTAGCCTTTACCGTTTGGGCTGTGCGTTGATCACCAACCAGTCAGTCAGTCAGTCAGGACAAACTGTTTTATATATATAGATAAAAACAAATTTGAAGTTAATCAGATCAAAATTGTAGATTTTTCATACAAACTTTGGAGCCTGTTTCCCCCCTTTTGGAGCTCGAATTTTCCAAAACCGCTTCTTATCGCCCACATTCACTAAAAAAGGATACTTGAGTCAAAATCAGCTTCCTAGCTTTTACCGTTTGGGCTGTGCGTTGGTCACCGATCAGTCAGTCAGTCAGGACAAACTGTTTTATATATATAGATTATTTTAATTGTTTTGCTTATTATCAATGTACTGTATAATGTATAAACTGTTGCTTATGTGTGTGTGTGTACACACATTTTCATTTTCAGGCTGTGCCTGTTGGATGGGCCCTTGGAATCCCCAAGGCACCCAATTCCATGGGTGTACATAATAAATATGTATACATTTATGTACATACATATGTATACATACGGACAAAATTTATAACACAAACCTTTCATTTGAAAAAAAGTGAAGAAATATTAAAACCCCAATAATTCAAGGTCCAAAACATATTTAAAAAAAACCAAGTATGCAATTTTATTTGTATTCCTTAATTGATTTTAGAAGCAAAGTTTTAAGTCGATCGGTTGAAAAATGTAGATTTTTCAAACAAACTTTGGAGCTAGTTTTCCCCCCTTTGGAGCTCGAATTTTCCAAAATCCCTTCTTAGTGAGCACCTACATTATGACAGGATACTTGAGCCCAAATTTCAGCTTTCTAACTTTTACCGTTTGGGCTATGGGCTGTTGACGCGGTTTCCTTTTGTGCCCCATGAAAGCCCCAATAATTCAGTCTCCAAGACAAATTTCAAAAAACCGAGTATACAATTTTATTTGTATTCCTTTACTGATTTTAGAAACCAAGTTTTAAGTCGATCGGTTGAAAAATGTGGATTTTTCAAACAAACTTTGGAGCTAGTTTTCCCCCCTTTGGAGCTAGAATTTTCCAAAAGCCTTTCTTAGTGTGCTCCTACACTATGATGGATACTATGAAAGGATACTTGAGTCCAAATTTCATCTTTTACTGTTTGGGCTGTGCGTTGATCACCAATTAGTCAGGACAAACTGTTTTATATATAGAGATAACGCAACGTTTTAGGATAGACTATGTGCAAAAAAGGGGAATAATTATAAGGGTATATCCTAATTTTAAATTCACATTTGAGTCTTTTCGTGCCATATTGAGTCAATACGGTCACGCACAAACTCGGAATATGAAACACGGCACTCGTGTCAATGCCGTGCAGCGATGAGCCACGATCAAAAAGCACTGACAATTCTCATCTCAATTTGCTAGAGTAAAACTTTCGATAGTTGAAGCCACCGATACCATCAAAATATCGAAGTTTGAATGCAATAAGCAGAATATTTAAATAATAAAATCTAATTATTTATTGAGATCAATAAGAACAAATCATATATCTCTATATATATAAAACAGTTTGTCCTGACTGACTGACTGACTGATTGGCAATCAACGCACAGCCCAAACGGTAAGAGCTAGGAAGCTGAAATTTGGACACAAGATCCCTCTTATAGTGAAAGTGAGCACTAAGAAGGGGTTTCGGAAAATTCGAGCTCCAAAGGGGGGAAAACGAGCTCCAACGTTTGTATGAAAAATCTAAAATTTTTATCCGATTAACTTCAAACTTAATTTGTATACTCTCAGAACAATTCCAAGAAAAACTGTATACTTGGATTTTCAATATTTTTCCTGCGGCCTGAATAATAATGATTTCCGGTGGAAAATTCGGTAAACGAAAAGCTATCTGCAATCAACGCACAGCCCAAATGGTAAGAGCTAGGAGGCTGAAAATTTGACACATGTTGTCTTCAGTGGTGTAGGTGAGCACTAAGAAGCGGTTTTGGAAAATTCTAACGCCAAAGGGGAGAAAACGGGCTCCAACGTTTGTATGAAAAATCTACAATTTTCATCCAATTAACTTCAAACTTAGTTTGTATACTCTCAAAAAGAATACAAGAAAAACTGTATACTTGGTTTTTCACCATTTTTCCTGGGGCATGAAAAAGGGGGGGTTTTCCGTGGAAAAATTTAAACACAATCAACACCCCACAGCCCAAACGGTAAAAGCTAGGAAACTGAAATTTGGGCTCAAGTATCCTATAATGGTGTAGATGCGCACTAAGAAGGGATTTTGGAAAATTCGATCTCCAAAGGGGGGAAAAGTAGCTCCAATTTTTTTTTGAAAATTCTGCATTTCTGAATCGATCAACTTTAAATTTGGTTTTAATCTATAAAAGAATACAAACAAAACTGCATACTCGGTTTTTCGAAATTTGTGTTGGAGCTTGAATTATTGGTGTTTTAATATTTATTAATTTTTTCAAATGAAAAGTTTGTGTTATAAATTTTGTCAGATCGATTTCAAATTTGGGTAATATAATCTACGTAACTAAAATTACAACTTTGCATCTAACGATTTTTAAAATATGCATTTTACAAATGCAGGCAGAACAAACAATACAAAATATCAAACAGTTGGGGACAACTAAGTATACATACACACACACACATACATACATACATGCAGCTGTTCGTGTAGTTGCGTGCAAACGGTTGAAGTAGCCAAAGCAAAATGTGAGACACTAATGTGTGAATGTTCATTTGTACACATGTATGTACATACATACATACATATGTATAAAAGTACATTCGTCTTGCACTGACAGGGCAAGAAATGTTAATTAATTATTTTAATTTTTCTTTGTTTAGTACATTTGGCATAAGGGGTTTTTAGGACAATGGACTACAAGGGCGTACGCAGGTTGGGCAGGGGGGACATTGCTCCCCTTAGAAAGAATTTCGCATTATGAATTACACCAGCACCATATGTATTACATACGTACATACGTCTGTATGTATAGTATGTATGATTTCAAATTTGGGTAATGTAATCAACATAACTATATCAACAAATTGGCATTCAACGATTAAAATATAGCAATATGTTTTTTACTTGCCATATGTATATCAAATATCAAATAGTTGGGGACATCCCATACACACACTCACACATACATACAACAAGCAACAGTTCGTGTGTATGTGTGCCCATGCATACATACATATGTACATGCATATGTATGTATGCCTGTATATGTATGTAGCATGTACATACAAAACAACAACAACAACTGCAAGTCATTGGCTCGCTCTTCTTTCGTTGTGACCATTTAATGTTAATTGCAAAGGAAAAACGCCAAAAGTTTACAGTTACCGTCGCTAGGCAACGACTGCGTAAGCGATAGTAAAGCAGAAACTGAATAACGGAGCTACGCATATTCTGCTTCGCATTGCGGGCAGATGTATATATGTATGTATATGATTTGTTCTTATTTTATTTTATTTATTTTATTATTATTTCCTAGTGCAACAAGAAATAAATTCTTATAAATTAATGCACTAGTCACTAGAAACATACAATTTTCATTAAACAAATTTAAGACGGTTTGATTAACCTGCTTAACCTATTTTATAAAATTGAAGTTAAATCTAATAGACTATATTATGTTGTAGATATTTTATGTTGTTAGTTACTTATTTTTAAGAACAAATTTAATTTTTCCCTAAATTGCGATGCACTACTAATTTTCTTTAAATATTGAGGTAGCTGATTCCACAGGCGAATAGCATGAATAAAGAACTGCCGTTCAGAACAGCCAAGATTGTATCGTATACTGTTTATATTATTGGTTCTTGAGGATGCACTAAAACGTAGTTTTTCAAATAAATAGCACGGTTCTCTGGTATATATAATTTTATGCATCATAATTAAGTTTCTAGAATCTACCCATGTTCTAAACTTCATATGGTAAATGCTGTGTGCCAAACTGGATATGTGCTCTCCCCTCTTTACATTATAAACATATCGGGCTATATTATTATATGCTACATTTAGTTTGTGCTGAGAGGCACTATCGCAGTTACTAAAAATTTCGATACCATAGCAGAGCGTGGGTATCAGATAGGTTTTAGCGATTAATAGTCTGATATCTATGGGCAAAAATTGCTGAGTCAACGAAAGTTGTCTGAGTAAGCCATAAGTTTTTCCTGCAGCCTTGGATATGTGATCACTCCAGGACAAAGAACGGTTTTCCGTACTAAGTAACTTTTTATATATTATAATGCATTTCGATTTACCAGGATTTAGTGACAAGCCATTGCACTTAGCCCATTTACTAACATTTGACAGTTCATCATTGCATAAGTTCACACACTCATTTATACTACGTAACGGACAACTAACATACATTTGGACATCATCAGCGTACATATGAACACTGCAATTGGACAACGAGGCTGGGAGATCATTAACATATAACGAGAAGAGGAGTGGACCAAGGATTGAACCTTGGGGTACTCCACGTTTTACAGGTAGAAATGTTGATATAACACTATCGGTTGTCACAGCTTGGCTTCGTCCATGTAAATAGGACGATATTAATTTTACAGCACTGCTTGTAAAATTAAAGAATTTGTGTAACTTAGTACATAAGATATTATGATCTACCGTGTCAAATGCTTTGCTAAAGTCTAGAAGCATCAAAAATGTAACATTACTATCGTCATCGTATCGGTGGCTTCAACTATCGAAAGTTTTACTCTAGCAAATTGAGATGAGAATTGTCAGTGCTTTTTGATCGTGGCTCATCGCTGCACGGCATTGACACGAGTGCCGTGTTTCATATTCCGAGTTTGTGCGTCACCGTATTGACTCAATATGGCACGAAAAGGCTCAAATGTGCATTTAAAATTAGGATATACCCTTATAATTATTCTCCCTTTTTTGCAAATCGTCTATCTTAAAACGTTGCGTTATCTCTATATATAAAACAGTTTGTCCTGATCAACCCACAGCCCAAACGGTAAAAGATGAAATTTGGACTCAAGTAGCCTTTCATAGTATCCATCATAGTGTAGGAGCACACTAAGAAAGGCTTTTGGAAAATTCTAGCTCCGAAGGGGGGAAAACGAGCTTTAAAAAATATTAGTTATAGTGGTCATGTTCGTTTAACGAAATAGTTTGGCAAGAACAAAACTGTAACTGACTACTGAACAATTTTTTGTCAAGAACAGAAAATGTTCATTTAAATACCTTAAATGCCTTCCTACTGGTAACTTATAAGGTGAAAACATATGGGTAGGTTATGCACACACAAAATAAATACAATTGGAAACATTATATTGAGCCGGGTTAAGACGGGCAATACCTGCTAGTGTATGTATATGTACATACATCTGCCCGCAATGCGAAGCAGAATATGCGTAGCTCCGTTATTCAGTTTCTGCTTTACTATCGCTTACGCAGTCGTTGCCTAGCGACGGTAACTGTAAACTTTTGGCGTTTTGCCTTTGCAATTAACATTAAATGGTCAAAACGAAAGAAGAAGAGCGAACCAATGGCTTGCAGTTGTTGTTCTTTTTAGAGCATTATTTTTTTTACAATCAAACAACTGTGTTTGATTGCCCAATGTATACATTAATACGAATGTACATACATACATGCTATATTCATACACAGGCATACATACATACATATATGTATACATATATGTATGTTTCTCTTTACTTTTTCAACCGTACGTAGAGAACCGCACATATAGACACGAACTGTTGCTTGTTGTGTGTGTGAGTTGTGTGTATGTGATGTCCCCAACTATTTGATATTGTTGCTGCATAAAGTTATTAATGAAAACCCTAATGCCAAATGCACTAAACAAAGAAAAAATTACTTTTAAAAATGTTACATAATTTTCAATTAATTAACATTCTTGCTCTGTCAGTGCAAGACGAATGTACATACATACATATGTAGATACATATGTACATACATAGATCTGCACATATGTATGGACATTTACACATTAGTGTCTCACATTTTGCTTTGGCTATTTCAATCGTTTGCACGCAACTACACGAACAGCTGCTTGCATGTGTGTGTATCTATACTTAGTTGTCCCCAACTGTTTGATATTTTGTATTGTTTGTTCTGCCTGCTTTTGTAAAATACATATTTTGAAAATCCTTGAACTAAGTTTTAAGTCGATCGGTTGAAAAATGCGGATTTTTCAAACAAACTTTGGAGCTACTTTTCCCCCCTTTGGAGCTCGAATTTTCCAAAATCGCTTAATGCACATTTACACTATGATAGGATACTTGACCAGAAATTTCAGCTTTCTAGCTCTTACCGTTTGAGCTGTGGGCTGTTGACGCGGTTTCCTTTTGTGCCCCAAGAAAACCCCAATAATTCAAGCTCCAACCAAAAATTTAAAAAAACCGAGTATGCAGTTTTTTTTATTGATTTCAGAAACCAAGTTTTATGTCGATCGGCTAAAAAATGTGGATTTTGGAGCTGAAAACTAGCTCCCCCCCAAAATCCCTTCTTAGTGAGCATCTACATTATGACAGGATACTTGAGCCTAAAGTTCAGTTTCCTTACTTTTACCGTTTGGGCTGTGGGGTGTTGATTGTGTTTCAATTTTTCCACGGAAAACCCCCCTTTTTCATGCTCCAGGAAAACCCTAGTTTGAAGTTATTTGGATGAAAATTGTAGATTTTTCACACAAACGTTGGAGCCCGTTTTCTCCCCTTTGGCGTTAGAATTTTCCAAAACCTACACCACTGAAAACAACATGTGTCAAATTTTCAGCCTCCTAGCTCTTACCGTTTGGGCTGTGCGTTGATTGCAAATAGCTTTTCGTTTACCGAATTTTCCACCGGAAAATCATTATTATTCAGGCCGCAGGAAAAATATTGAAAATCCAAGTATACAGTTTTTTTTGTATTCTTTGTGAGAGTATACAAACTAAGTTTAACGTTTTTTAAAGTGAATATGAAAATAAAGCTCCTAATACTATTAAAATATATGAAGTCATCTAAAAGTTTATTTTGTTTACTTTTTATTGTACCTTTTAAGTTTTTAAATCGTATATTAAATACTTTGAAACTATCTGTTGAAGGAACTGTTGAAGGAACTGTTGAAGGAACTGTTGAAGGAACAGTTGAAGGACCGATAGGTAATTTTTCCAAGTCTTAACTGAATAGCTTACTTAGCTTAATAGAGTGAATGATCGAGCGAGTAGATTACGATTCATTTAGTTTGTTGGAATATTTGTATATTGGGGTATTTCAGATTTACTGCACATGAAATGTACAGAAGTATATTAGGTTTGCGGGTACTGAAAAATGTAAGAGGCAGAAGAAGGCGTGGCAGACCCCACAAAGTATATATATTCTTGATCAGCATGACGAGACGAGTCGATCTAGCCCTGTCTGTTTGTCCGTCTGTCCGTATGAACACCTGGATCTCAGAGACTATAAGAGATAGATAGATAGAGACACCAAATTTTGCACAAAGATGCCTTATGTGTGTATTCTATACGAGTTTGTTTTATTTTTTTGATTTTCCTCCCCCACTTCCCCCTATGGGGGTTTTCCCGATTTTCCATTCGTATAATCGCCTATATCTCGGAGACTATAAGACCTAGGTACACAAAATTTTAGTCCCAGATGCCTTATGTGAATACGCAGAAAATGTATATTTTGGAATTTACCTCCATCCCCCCCGCAAATTGCGATTTTCTCTAACTCCCGTAATTCTTGGAATTTCGAACTAAAAATTTGCAAAATCCCCCAGTTAGTTATTATGTGTCTGTATGCCAAGTTTCACTATGATAAACCGATTTAACAAGAAGTTATAGCCATAAATATATTTGCTGCTGCAGCGCTGCTCAAGCGCTGTCCGCGACTGTTGTTGATGCTGGTGCTTTCGTTGACTGCACACATGTTTACACAGACACGAATTGATGCGCATAGGCATACATACACTCACACAGCCGCAATTGCTATGTAAATGTGCAATTATACACCATTTACGTGACTTCAAATACCGAAAATCGATCAAATTTTTTTTTTTAATTTTCTTAATTTTTTTTTGTTTTCTATAATTATTGTAAACATATGTACAGAGTATTTCAAAGTCGGGACACCCGACTTTACCATTTTTACTTGTTTTTTTTTTTCAAATCATTGACAAAACCGACATTAAGTCTTCCAAACCAAAACAATGCACATTCGTAATTTTTGTGGAAATTCGATGGCTTAGCCTTATTTTGGAGAAACTCATAAGCAAATACCCGGTGCAGAACAGGCTTTTAAAGCTCTGTCACTTACCACCGAAGAGCAGTACTTTGACTTAATACTGACCCAACCAAACTCGAACCAAAACGAACTTCAAAGTTCCCAAATTTCCGAGCATTGAATGAGAATTTGTTATTTCCTCGTTTTATTTCTGAAATTCAAGTTTTGCTTCAACAACACCAGCTGGGGGTTGACTTCACTAATGCTTAGTACAACTGTGCTAAGTAGAAGTAATAAAGATCTAAAAATAAAATATGTAATTACTGCTGTTTTATTTGATGCTCAAGCAGATCTCCAGGATTATATGAAAGCTACCATAGAAATAAATATTCCGTATAGAACTCTATCCGCCTGTGATTTCGTTCGCAACTTTCGGTCGATCTGTGGGATAAAGGTAGTGTCCTGACTTCATATACTCATTGGTACTGCAGTTGAAGAAATGGAGAGTGGGTTATTTGCAAATTCCGCATGGACGAGCTAGAGATCTCATAAGTGCAGACTCCAACTTTACGCATTCATTTGATGTATTCGAATTGACAACGAGGCTGGATATGATATTCGTTTATGGATAAGGGTTAATATTTGGGTGCCATAGCATACATGTACATATACATATGTGTAGCCGACAGCAGAAGCTCCGATGGGTGAAACACTGAAAATACCGCAATAACCACAATCTAAAAGTTTTTTCTCCTTGTATTATTTGTAGTCTTGATAGGACAATTTGTAATATATGTTAATTGTTTTTCCAGGCATCCAGATAAAAGCAATCATCCAGATGCTGAAACAAAGTTTATTGAAATAAAGCAGGCCTACGAACTCTTATCGGACAGCGACCGCCGGCGAATGTATGACCAACATAGGATAATTGATGAAGACTCCCATTTTTTTAAACAAAAACATGATTATAGTAGATATGAACGGTTTGGGTTTGATCCGGTAGAAGAATTATTTGGAAAACATTTTTTTTTTGATCACGACATAAGCATATATCATAAATTATCAGTGACGACAAAATACTTCGATCACACTATCCTACCAAAGAGTGCAAAAACGCTGTATGTTTTAATGTTCTATAATGATTGGTGCTTCCGGTGCACTCGTCAGGTTGGATCATTCAAAAAACTAATTGACACTCTTGAGCCTTTAGGTAAGATCTTAATATTTATTATAATAAACATGTAAAATAGTCGTCTTTTTTTTAGGAATTCATTTTGCTACAATTAATGCTGCTCATGAACCTGCTGTCTTAAGAAAAACAGGGGTCGCTGATGTTCCTAAGTTGCTGCTTATTATGGATGGTCATAGCTATGTTTATCGTGAAAATAATTTTTCTACACAAAAAGTTGTTGGTAAGTTCATCATCGTAATGTAGATGTCAATTCAAAGATAACAGCGTAATCTATATATATATAACAAAGTCGTGCTTGTACTAACACTTATAAAGTCGAGAACGGCTGGACCAATTTGCAAGTGTTTTGAGAGCAAAGAGATGCAGCCCATCAGACGGCTAGGTTAAAAAGAAGAAATCGCGCATTTAAATGTATACAACGAAATGTGAACTCATAACCAACCTGTTACCCGGCGGGCCACTAGTACCCCAAGGGTAAAATGCTATATTAGTTGTTTGCGAATGTAACACACAGAAGGGGGCGTGGCAGGCCCCACAAAGTATATATATTATTGATCAGGATGACAAGTCGAGTCGATATAGCCATGTCTGTCTGTCCGCGTTTCCATCAGTCTGTCTTTATGAGCACCTGGATTTCAGAGACTATAAGAGCAGGAGACACCAAATTTTGCACAAAGATGCCTTATGTGTGAACGCTACACGATTTTGTTTTATTTTTTGGATTTGCCCCACTTCCCCCTGTGGCGGATTTCCCGATTTCCCGTTCGTATAATCACCTATACCCTGGAGACTATAAGGCCTAGGGACATCAAATTTTAGTCCAAGATATTTTATGTGAATATGATGAAAATGTGAATTTTGGAATTTCCCCCCCCTCCTCCCTCTCCCACGCAATCACTGATTTTCCATAACTGCATCTCAGCAAGTACAAGAGCAAGAAAAACCAAACTTGATATCCAGATTCTCCTAAGTCCGAGAAATTACCAACTTGTGTTTTTTCTCTGATTTTGAACATTGAATATCTTTGAAAATAAACAACCGATTTTCAAGTATGAGATATTTTTATTTAATTTGGTTCTGTACAATTTCTTGAACTGAGGTTTTCAACACTGGTCTACTCAAGTCAATCGGTTCACTAATGACAAAGTTATTCAATATTTACATACCGACATAAAAGATGGCGCACCCTGTATATTTAATTAATTAATTAAATTCTTTTTAAATAATTTAATTTAAATCTGTTTTTTTTTTAATTTTCCTTTTTTGGAGAGTACAGGCTATTTTACTGTCCGGCTTGCTCGACTGTAGCTTTCCCTCTTGTTTTTCTTAATTGTATTCTAAAAAAAAAATCTTTCTTTAAATGTGTTCACGGCTACGCAAATGGATGACTAGTGTGTCCAATTTTGTGACATGAATGGAACGTGCACATTTGCAACCATCCGATTTGGGATTTCTTGTGCGTTATTGTCTGCCCACTTAGGCCTTAGATAGTTATTTTTGTAGAAGGTCCGCCCTAAACCATCCGATATGTTTGATAAATTCGAATATATAATCTCGATCTAAATTTTTGTTAAATCAGCGAAGCTGCTTAGGAAGGGTTTCCCTAGCGAGCTGCTTAGTGATGTGCTGTGACAGAGAAGGTACTTAACGTCGCCTTCCCCTCTTTATCTTTGTTGCTTCTACAGAAATCGATAAAGAGTATGCAAAGAGTCTGCCAACGAGACAATACCACTCTGTGCGAGAAACCCAATCTGGTACTGATGGTTTTCGCACATGATTTTTTTTAATGAATTTCTCATTGACAATACCATTTGTTACTTAATTTAACTCTCACATAATAATACCCCCAGTGGCTGTTTCTTGCGCTTCAAGATTTAATGGGTGCCGATGATGTATGGTCTGAGAACGGTTGCCCCTACACGAGCAGACATTATTTAAAATAAACTCAGACTTCTTAATCTCTAGTACATTACCTCTATTAGAAATTAGTAGATTAGTACTTAAAATGTAGTGGTAGAAGAGATCTGCTTATTTATTAATATCATTTCCGCTTCATTGGGTGTAGTAAGCATTATAATTTTTTTTACTAGGATTGTGCCAGCTTTGCTGTTTGAGCTGGCTTCTACTTGTTTCTAAGCAGTTGCAATGGGAGTGTGCTTGTGTGCGTGTGTTTACCACTTGAACTTAAACACGGGACGAATGAATTATCCAATCCAAATGCCAGCTGGATGCTCAATTTTTAAATGTCCCACCATCTGTCCTTTTGGCTCAACCCAGCTCCTTTGCCTTCCGTCAGCTCAACTTACAGTTGTTGACAACTAATTGGAAACAAATGCATTAGTTGTGATTTTCTTAATTTTTTTTTTATTAAATTCGTAATGCACTCTGAAATATTTACACAAAATATAAATTTTAGTCATATAAATTTACAAAAAACATTTTGAGTTAAGACCTTATATATTTTATTTCTGAATGTTTTTTGTTCAAATATCAGTTTTGGCTGAGCCAAACAATTGGAAACATCGAAAATGTAAACAACAGAAAAGACAAAATTTAAACATTATAACCAAAAAACAAAAGCTATCAATGCAAATATCTTTAATATTTTAATAAAACAGCGCTGCATCGACATTTGACTTTATAAGGTGCTGGCATTCGTGTCGACCACGCTTTCTTCGAATAATGTATCTAAATTCTATTTGCTCTGACTTTTTTAATGTCATTCGATAAATGCTCAATAGGATTTAGATCAAGACTGCACGATGGCCATCCAACCTTAACAGAACTTGTGTCTAAAGATTGTTTCGTTAGACACGACGGATGTTTTCGGCCATTATCTTGCTTACAGGTCCAAACAACTCTCAATACATCCATCAATATATCCATTTACTTCTCCCTTGTCAGAATTCTCTCGATGCTGAATATGATACCAATTCCATTCTATGAGAAGCATTCAAATATTTTTTTGCGCGGACCCTAGTTGAGACACGTTTTGGTAGATAGTAATTTTACAGCTTTTTGGCTTTGCATTTAATTTCTACCATAAAGATCAAGTCGGTTAATCATTATTTCATCAGTCCGGACTATAATTTTCCATTTGTTGAGCATTCAATCAACATGGGGCTTATCGTCGTCTTATTTACGTAATTGTCATCGTTTGTTTGACGCGTAAGTTTCGCTGATGGACCCCAGCCTCAAGCTAACGACCAGTGACAGTTCCTTCAGATATTGTTTTATCGTTTTGAAACCAAAGTTTAAGCTGGATGTCTACAGATCCCTACGGCGACCCAAATTACCCATTCATACAATCTTGCTATCGACGTTTGAGAAGTTATTTTTCGATAAAGGCTAAAAGCAAAAATACTTTCAAAAATATACAATACACCTGGATCTCACAGACAATAAGAGCTAGAGACACAGAATTTTTCACAAAGATGCCTTACGTGCGTACGCTGCGTAAGTTTTTTTTTTCCCAATTTCACTTCCCCCTATGGGCGTTTTTTCCCGATTTTAAAAGCTAGGGACATAAAATTTTAGTCATAGATGCCTTATGTGCATCCGTCCGTTCGTCCGTATGCACGCAATGATCTGAGCAAGTACAAGAGCTAGAATAACCGAACTTCATGTGCGTGTCTATGTGTGACCATGTATGCAGTACAGAGCTGAGCCAAAGCAGCAGCAACAACAAGAGCTGGGGCAGAGCTTGGTCAGAGATTACATATATGACTATAACTTCTTTTAAAATTTGTATGAGAGTGGGTACAGGGGATGTTTATTGCTATTGTTTATTTGCGATTTTAATTTAATTTTTGAAGAAACCATTACTGGCTAACAATTGTATTTTTCAATTTCAGAATTTATTCGAAAGAAGTCACCTTTTCAGCTTACTAAGCGGATCAATGATTTTAATATCGACGATTTCCTTGGTGGTTGGAACGATAATAAAGTACGAGCGTTAATTTTAGAGCCACGAAGTGTGACTAGATTGCGTTATTTGATTGCATCCTTTGCTTTCAGTGACCGCGTTGCATTTGGGTAAGCCATTTGATCTTTTTTGTTGTTGTGATAAATCGAGCATATATACCACCAATATATATATATATATATATACTAGCAGGTATTGCCCGTCTTAACCCGGCTCAATATAATGTTTCCAATTGTATTTTGTGTGTGCATAACCTACCCATATGTTTTCACCTTATAAGTTACCAGTAGGAAGGCATTTAAGGTATTTAAATGAACATTTTCTGTTCTTGACAAAAAATTGTTCAGTAGTCCGTTACATTTTTGTTCTTGCCAAACTATTTCGTTAAACGAACATGACCACTATAACTAATATTTTTTAAAGCTCGTTTTCCCCCCTTTGGAGATCGAATTTTCCAAAAGCCTTTCTTAGTGTGCTCCTACACTATGATGGATACTATGAAAGGATACTTGAGTCCAAATTTCATTTTTTACCGTTTGGGCTATGCGTTGATCACCAATTAGTCAGGACAAACTGTTTTATATATAGAGATAATGCAACGTTTTAAGATAGACTATGTGCAAAAAAGGGGAATAATTATAAGGGTATATCCTAATTTTAAATTCACATTTGAGTCTTTTCGTGCCATATTGAGTCAATACGGTCACGCACAAACTCGGAATATGAAACACGGCACTCGTGTCAATGCCGTGCAGCGATGAGCCACGATCAAAAAGCACTGACAATTCTCATCTCAATTTGCTAGAGTAAAACTTTCGATAGTTGAAGCCACCAATACCATCAAAATATCGAAGTTTGAATGCAATAAGCAGAATATTTAAATAATAAAATCTAATTATTTATTGAGATAAATAAGAACAATTCATATATGTACATACATACATCTGCCCGCAATGCGAAGCAGAATATGCGTAGCTCCGTTATTCGGTTTCTGCTTTACTATCGCTTACGCAGTCGTTGCCTAGCGACGGTAACTGTAAACTTTTGGCGTTTTGCCTTTGCAATTAACATTAAATGGTCAAATCGAAAGAAGAAGAGCGAGCCAATGGCTTGCAGTTGTTGTTGTTTTTAGAGCATTATTTTTTTTACAATCAAACAATGTATACATTAATACGAATGTACATACATGCTATATTCATACACAGGCATACATACATACATACATACATATGTATGTTTCTCTTTACTTTTTCAACCGTACGTAGAGAACCGCACACATAGACACGAACTGTTGTTTGTTGTGTGTGTGGTGTGTGTATGTGATGTCCCCAACTATTTGATATTTGTTGTTGCTGCATAAAGTTATTAATGAAAACCCTAATGCCAAATGCACTAAACAAAGAAAAAATGACTTTTAAAAATGTTATATAATTTTCAATTAATTAAAATTCTTGCTCTGTCAGTGCAAGACGGATGTACATACATACATATGTAGATACGTATGTAACATACATAGATCTGCACATATGTATGGACATTCACACATTAGTGTCTCACATTTTGCTTTGGCTATTTCAATCGTTTGCACGCAACTACACGAACAGCTGCTTGCATGTGTGTGTGTGTGTTTTTTTTTTTTTTTTTAATTCCATTTACAACATACATTTACATATAATACATTGTAGAGACTTAAGTAAAAAAGTGGGTGACCGCTCGATCATGCAGAATAAGAACGATTTTGGGCATGGTCATCAATCTGAGCGTACGGCTCGTGCACGCGCACAGTAGCATAGTCGCGCGTCAGCGACTACAGGGCACTCCCCCTCCACTTGCACTTGACGAAAGTACAATACCAGCAAATATGGGTCACAGGGCTAGCTTTCATTTTAAGAGCTTTTCTGTACGTAGAGTTAGTCAGATTTAAGAAATAAACCGCGTCGGTCATCGCCACGCCGAACTTAAATTAAAAGTCTACTCATTTGTGCGACACCGTTCATCTTATTAATTCGCTAAGCAGCGAATCTGTGTAAATTCTACATAAATAGTGCTACACAGCCCATCCTATCTATTCGCTTAACAGCGAACTTGCTTAATTGGCGCCCAACAAAACGGAAACCACGATCCGCAATTAATTAAACCATATTAAAACCAACAAAAATTGCCAAGCCGGCAAACAAAAACTAGAAATGAAGATCCAACGAAGGAAGACTACAGTGACAGATGGTCACTTTTTTATAAGAAGAAACACTGCACGACAATTAGTAAAAGACATGTAAGTAGAGTGCCTATTTAACATATTTTGAACATAAAAAACATAAAATAAATTTTATGCGGGTGTTTATAAGATAGGCCTTTGCAAACCAACAAATTTAAACCTTAGCAAATACCCTTATGAGTGATAGTGAACTAGAGGAGCTCGTATCCGGATTGGATAAGACCCCAGCAGAACTAAAAAAAAGGTGAGAATTGGTGGTCCGAGCAAAACATAACTACGAAAATGTCTTTCACCGAGTCCGATCTAAAAATGCTAGTCGAGATGGCAGTAAACACTGCACTCGCAAATCAGGCTCAAATTTTTGAGAATAAATTGAAAGAAATTGAAACTAAATTTACTAGCGTAACCGTAACCGTACCCGAGGTAGAGATATTTAGGGACGCCGATATAATACCAGGCATCCAATGTAGTAAGACATTTTATATTGTTAAATCTGTACCCGACTTTGATGGTAAACATGAGAAATACGTTTCATGGCGCAAAGCCGCCCATACGGCTTATAAAATTTTCGAAAACTACACAGGTAGTTCGAAACATTACCAGGCGCTAGGTATAATCAGAAATAAGATAAAGGGCCCTGCCGATATGGTGCTGTCTTCCTACGATAAATTAAGCTTTAAAGCAATCATAAACATACTTGACTTTACGTATGCAGATAAACGCCCTATTTACTTAATTGAGCAGGAGTTGTCGACTCTGCGTCAGGGAAACTTGACAATAACACAATACTATGAGGAGATCGAACGGAAGTTTACGCTCCTCATAAATAAGACAATAATGTCGTGCGATGGGACCTTGGCTGCCTCCCTTAACGAAAAATATAGAACAGATGCCTTTGCAAATTTGCCAATTTGCAAATAACTATGCAAAAAGCCCCGAGGAGAAAGCTCACAGAAGCGAACGACAGCTAAAAAGTCTAGTTATGGATAATAACAGCCCGCCACAGGGTAAAAGTCCATATTTTAATAAGCAAAAAGCACAAAGTAATAGCTATTTCTCAAAACAGGAGCCACCCCAACCGATGGAAATTGACAGTTCCTCCCGGTTTAGACAATCAATTCAACAAAGGAACTAAAACATTCCCCCTTACTTATCATACCAAAATCAGGCCACAAAAAGACCAAATAGTGGGACTGCTAGGTATACAGGTCCGAAGCTACAAAGGGTAAATCACCTTTCGAATTAAGAAGGTGAACCCGTTCAGGAAGAACAGGGGTACCAATCATATATAGCAGAATCGGAAGAGGCCAACATTGACGATGAAAGTATTGAATATGAACGGGTTAATTTTTTAGACATAGCTCCCTGCTACCGTTCGTAGAGCGAACGATAGCAGGTAAAACCATTAAATTACTTATTGACACGGGTGCCTCAAAGAACTATATAAAACCACTTACAGAACTAAAAAACGTAATTGCAGTAGATAAACCTTTCTTCATTAAGTCACTTCATGGCTTTAACTCTGTTCAGGAAAAGTGTTTCATGCACCTTTTCAACACCACAGCTACATTCTTTTTACTCCCCAATCTGACAACATTTGATGGAATAATAGGACTTGACCTATTAAATAGAGTAAATGCCACGTTGGATTTTAAAAATAAAATTTTGAAAACCGAATCCGGATTTGAAATAATTCAATTTCTGAAAGGCACAGACGTCTATTTTACAGAAATAGAGGGCATAGAAGTTCCTCAGTACATTCAAGAGGAATTCAAAGAAATGGTATTAAAAAGAACGGGTGTCTTTGCCGATCCTAACGAATCCCTCCCGTATAATATTAACATCGTCGGTACTATCCGAACAGTAAATGATGACCCTGTCTATTCTAAGCTATATCCTTACCCAATGGGGGTGTCCGATTTTGTAAATAGCGAAATCAACAGCTTGTTGAAAGACAAAATAATTAGGCCATCTAGATCACCCTATAATAATCCGGTGTGGGTAGTTGATAAAAAGGGGACAGACGAACAGGGAAACAGGAAAAAGCGTCTTGTTATAGATTTTAGAAAACTTAATTCAAAGACTACAGATGATAGATACCCTATACCCAATATTGTAGCAATCCTCTCAAATCTAGGGAAAGCCAGGTATTTTACAACACTTGACCTAAAATCGGGATTTCACCAAATACTAATTGCGGAAAAGGATAGGGAAAAAACTGCCTTCTCTGTAGGGAACAAGAAGTATGAATTCTGCAGACTTCCTTTTGGCTTGAAAAACGCCCCCAGTATTTTTCAGAGAGCCATTGATGATGTCCTTCGGGAACAAATTGGGAAGTCATGCTATGTTTATGTGGATGATGTTACCATTTTTTCGAAAAGCATGGAAGACCACGTAAAACATATTGCATGGGTGTTGGATAAACTCTATTATGCAAATATGAGGGTTTCGCGAGAAAAGTCATACTTTTTTAAAGAAAAAGTAGAGTATCTTGGATTCGTGGTCTCTAGAGGCGGTATCACAACGAACCCCAGTAAAGTAGAGGCAATCAGCAGATTTGAGAAGCCAACTACATTGTTCCATGTTAGATCATTTTTGTGTCTAGCAAGCTATTATAGATGCTTTATAAAAGACTGCATCTATTGCTAAGCCATTGACAGAAATACTGAAGAGTGACAACGGCAAAGTCAGCGCAGAACAATCAAAAAAAATTCCTGTAAGCCTTAACGAGAAACAATGTCTAACTTTTGAGAAATTGAAAAATATTCTCGTGTCTGAGGACGTTATGCTACTTTACCCCGACTACCAGAAGCCATTTGACTTAACGACGGATGCTTCATCCGCTGGCCTGGGGGCAGTTCTGTCTCAAGATGGGAAACCAATTACTATGATTTCCAGAACATTAAGAGATAACGAACAAAACTTCGCAACAAATGAGCGCGAGTTACTTGCTATAGTGCGGGCATAAAAACACTTAGAAATTATCTATATGGTGTTAAAAATCTGAATATTTACACCGACCATCAGCCACTCACATTCGCAGTCTCAGATAGGAACCCAAACGCGAAAATTAAAAGATGGAAAGCTTTTATTGATGAGCACAATGCTCAAATCTTTTATAAACCAGGGAAAGAAAACTTTGTTGCTGACGCCTTATCGCGGCAGAATTTTCACGCCTTAGAAGAAAATGCACCATCCGATTTGGCCACCATACATAGCGAACTATCGCTAACATATACTATTGAATCCACTGATAAACCAGTAAATTGTTTCCGAAACCAGATAATTATAGAAGAAAGCGTGGTTTCATCAACGCGCACTTTAATTATGTTCGGCCAAAAGACAAGACATATTATACACTTTTCTGACAGGGAACATTTACTTGAAAAGGTGTATGACGCGGTCAAAAAAGACGTAGTCAACGCGATTGCGTGCGACTTACCAATCCTGGCTTTTATTTAAGATAAATTGGTGGAAGCATTTCCTACAACAAAATTTTGGCATTCCAAAAGAATGGTCATCGACGTTCTTGATCAAAATGAACAAAAGGAAATAATAGTCCAAGAACATAACAGAGCCCATAGAGCAGCGCAGGAAAAAATTAAACAAACAAATACTTCGAGACTATTTTTTTCCGAAAATGACCCGTCTTATAAACGAAATAGTAGCAAACTGTAAAGTCTGTAATAGAGCCAAATACGACCGACACCCACAAAAACAGGTTATTGGTGAAACACCCATCCCTTCTCAAGTAGGTGAGATTCTTCATATTGACATTTTTTCCACGGATAAAAAATACTTCTTAACTTGTGTGGATAAATTTTCAAAATTCGCAATTGTTCAACATATAGCTTCTAGAACTATAATATTCTATTTACCGTTACTTGTCCAGTTTTTGTTTAAATTTTTCACCGTTTTTTTAAGAAAAATAATGTTGCCGTACCAATTAATAATGGTCAAAATATTTCGTGTAGTATGAAAGTTGTTTTATTTAAATTGAGTTTTTTCATTTTGTTGATATGAAACTTGTGCATGTTTTGATATGAAATTAAAGGTAATTCAATGACCTTTTTAAAAAGTATAAATATGTTTGGGCAATCATCGCCTACAAATAAATATGAGTCATTGAAAGTTGCACTGTCGAAAAAAACCTTGGCGTACCAATTAATAGTGGTTAGGGCTCGTAGACATAGAGCCATAAATGAATGAATTTTTATCCTCATACCAGAATCATATATTGCGACAAAAGAGGGCTCTTTAAATTCAGGAACTATCAAATCACTTTTAGAAAACAAATTCGATGTTCAGATCGTAAATTCCCCACCACTTCATAGTACTTCAAATGGACAGGTAGAGAGATTTCATAGTACTCTTGCAGAAATTGCTAGGTGCCTGAAATTAGAAAATCACATGAACGACACAGTTGAGTTGGTACTTCAGTCAACAATAGAATACAATAAGACAGTACACTCCACCATAAACAAGAGACCAATCGACGTAATACACTCTTCCACACCGGAATTCGAAGCAGAAATAATAGGCAAAATTAATAAAGCCCAAGAAACGCAGCTTCAAAGATACAACGAGACAAGACGAAACAGAACTTTTAAAGTAGGTGACAAAGCACTTATGAATATAAATAAAAGGCTAGGAAACAAACTAACACCCCTGTACTAGGAAGTTACAATAGAAGCTGACTTGGGAACAACGGTTCTGATAAGTGGAAGGGAGGTCCATAAGGACAATATACGATGAGCTTTCATTTCATTTATTATTCTTTTTTCATTTATTCTATTTAGGTTTCTGACTATGCTGCTTTTTGTTACAATAACAACTGCCAAGCTAACCGACTACTCGAATTCGGATTATATCCCACTACTAGACGGAAACGCAATCATCTGGAAGAATTTTAAGTATCTCAGACATTCATCCAACCTGACTATGTACTCGGAAATAGCCGAGGAAACACAACTTCTCATGAAACATTTTCCCCAGTCCCATATGAAAAAAATACTAGAATCTGACATAGGTCATATAAAAACACTTTTAGAAACTGTTAACATTCATCATAGACATACAAGAAGTATAAATATCCTGGGAACAGCTCTGAAGATAGTTGCTGGGACCTCCGATTTCGACGATTTCGAGAAAATAAAGTACAATCAACAAAGTTTAGTTGAATCGATAAACAGACAGGTAGTTATTAACACTTGAGTACAAGAAAAAATAAATAAATTAACTGAAACTGTAAATCTGATTGTCAGAGATACGAAGAAAAAACAAATCGAAACTGGCCACCTCTACGAAACATTACTCGCAAGGGATAGAATTTTAATTTGAGACATTAATGCTGTCTGTTACACTTGCTAAGATCCAAATTATAAACCCCGCTATTCTTGATTCTAAAGATTTAGAGAAAATGGTAAATGAGCACTCTACTATTATTACAATAACAGATTCAATGGAAGTAGCATATGTCAATGTTGTATTAGATAATAATTTTCTGCACTTTATAATTAAATATCCTGATCCTAGCTTAGTCTGTAAAAAGATCACCCTGTTTCCTGTACAACACAATGGTACAATACTACATTTTGCTGAAGATAATAATGTCGCAGACTGTGGCAATAAAATCCTGCCAATCGGAAATTGCACCGCTACTCTCACGGCAACATTTTGCATGGAGCTATCCTCCGCGACATGTGCGCAACAACTCCACTCCGGTGGCACCGCACACTGCAGCACTCGTCCCAATCATCTAAAAACGCTAGAGGTTGTGGACGACGGTATCATCATAATTAATGAGGGAACTGCCGAAATAAAAATTGGCAATAGTACAGAGAAACGTATCCATGGTACGTTCCTGCTGACATTCGATGAAGAAGTCTGGATTAACGGGTCTTTGTTCAGAAACATGAAGAATATCGTCCGACACCCGTCCTCAGCAGCATCGGCATTCCTGAATATCACTGGTCACCAAGAAATTTTGAGCCTGCCATATCTGCAAAGGTTAAACATTGAAAATCTGTGGTACATTGGTGACATAGAGGATAAGTTGACAACAAGACCGGCGATGTTCAGCGCATCCATTCTTTTCATCATAGCTATTGGAGTCATTCTTTTGAAGCTGTACCAGAAACGGAGAAGGGCTAGCCGCCAATCTTCCCTGCAGATTGTTATCGAGAGTCTGAGGAAAACCGAGGACGGCCTTCAACTTAGCGAGGGAGGAGTTAACACATCCGGCCGGTCATAAGTCAGTGACCGCTCGATCATGCAGAATAAGAACGATTTTGGGCATGGTCATCAATCTGAGCGTACGGCTCGTGCACGCGCACAGTAGCATAGTCGCGCGTCAGCGACTACAGGGCACTCACCCTCCACTTGCACTTGACGAAAGTGCAATACCAGCAAATATGGGTCACAGGGCTAGCTTTCATTTTAAGAGCTTTTCTGTACGTAGAGTTAGTCAGATTTAAGAAATAAACCGCGTCGGTCATCGCCACGCCGAACTTAAATTAAAAGTCTACTCATTTGTGCGACACCGTTCATCTTATTAATTCGCTAAGCAGCGAATCTGTGTAAATTCTACATAAATAGTGCTACACAGCCCATCCTATCTATTCGCTTAACAGCGAACTTGCTTAATTTGTATACTTAGCTGTGCCCAACTGTTTGATATTTTGTATTGTTTGTTCTGCCTGCTTTTGTAAAATGCATATTTTGAAAATCCTTGAATGCAAAGTTGTAGATTTAGTTACGTAGATTACATTACCCAAATTTTAAATCGATCGGACTAAATTTATAACACAAACTTTTCATTTGAAATAGTGAATAAATATTAAAACCCCAATAATTCAAGCTCCACCACAAATTTCGAAAATCGAAGTATGCAGTTTTGTTTGTATTCCTTAATTGATTTTAGAAACTAAGTTTTATGTCGATCGGCTGAAAAATACGGATTTTCAAACAAACTTTGGAGTTCGTTTTCCCCCCCTTTGGAGCTCGTATTTTCCAAAATCCCATTTACACCATGATAGGATACTTGACCAGAAATTTAAGTTTTCTAGCTTTTACCGTTTGGGCTGTGGGCTGTTGACGCGGTTTCCTTTTGTGCCCCAACATTTTTTTACAGGAAAACTCCCATATTTTAGGCCCCAAAAAATATCAAAAAACCAAGTATACAGTTTTTCTTGGAATTGTTCTGAGAGTATACAAACTAAGTTTGAAGTTAATCAGATGAAAACTGTATTTTTCATACAAACGTTGGAGCCTGTTTTCCCCCTTTGGAGCTCGAGTTTTCCAAAATCCCTTCTTAGTGGGCACCTAGACTATGAAAGGATACTTGAGTCCAAATTTCAGCTTCCTAGCCTTTACCGTTTGGGCTGTGCGTTGATCACCAATCAGTCAGTCAGGACAAACTGTTTCATATATATATATATATATATATATATATATATATATATATATATATATATATATACATATATTGGATACATTTTTTTGGGTATGTTTGGGTGGATGGTTTAGATTCAGAAATTAGCCCGGCAGGCATGGGTTTCCCTTTTAAATTTTAAATTGAACGTCTTACATCTAAAAAACCGAACTGTCTGCAGAAAGTGTGCATTGACATTCAATTTTTTTGTAGTGTGTCTTTTGATACTATAAGCATTTCAGCAGAATATTAAGGGTATTATAATCAAATATAAGTTATGTACATAAAACAGTGCCACGTCTTCATAGACGAGGAGGAAATATTGCTTCACGAACTAGGGATTCACAATTAGTCCAGAACTATCGGTTGAATAGATCAATTGACGGACAATTAAATCAGGCTGCAATCAGACGAGCTAATTAAAGTCAAGAGCAACGCAACGAAAGCCTTCGAGGTAATGCATTGAAACGAAGACTGGCACGTGAACGAGTCACCGACACATTCAGAACATGTGAACAACTGAATTTGTAAGTGTATCGGGCATTGATACGAACATCATCGCTAGAAATATAATGCAGGACAATGCAGGAAACCTGCATTATATTTTATTGTTCTTTATTTTGAAATAACATACAATTTTCTAATATATATGTAAAAAATGTAAAATTTGATATATGGGGCAGACCCCACAAAGTATATATATTATTGGTCAAGATGACAAGTCGAGTCGATATAGCCATGTCTGTCTGTCCGTCCGTCTGTCTGTCTGTATGAGCGCAAGGATCTCAGAAAGTACAAGAGCTTGAATAACCAAACTTGGTATCGAGGTTCCCCTAAGTCCTAGGCAGATGAAGTTTTTTTTTTCTGATAAGATGTTTGGGCAACCATCCATATGGGAACTTATGTCCTTCCTGTATATTGTAACGACGCCCTGGCGAGGGTCACAGGGTATCGTCACTAGAGAAAGACGACGCTACATCTATTTTAAGGAAAAGGAAAGATATCGACGTAAGATAAGAATGTTAAAAATGTAAGTTAGTCTAAGTTCAGCCGCGAAGGCATACAATCACTTAGACTTTGATTGTTCTACCCAACGTCACTGAAGGCCAGCTGCCATTAAAATGCAACGTTAAGACATAAGTTCATTCTATTTCTGGGGCCCAAACCTCTAATTTTGAAGCGACTCTGGCCGGCGAATATACCCGGGCCAGAGCTACGTTACAATATAAGCCAATCTGTTCTGCTTGAAGTTAGAAAGTGGGCGTTCCGAGAACTGTGGGTGGTCATAAAATAAAGAAGGGTTGGCGAGTGATCCGATGATAGATCTGTTAAGTGCTTTAAACGTATCTGAGCCTGTGGCACTCTGCTTGTAACAGCAATGTAGGCCATCCTGCAGAAATTAAGTTAATCTTGTGTCTGGGCGTGATTATAGCGTTATATAGTTGTCGTCCTTTTGGGTTGTTGATTCTCTCTCCAATGGGTGTGTTTGGCATTGTAGTCACAAGCTGCTAAATAACCTAATAGGTCGGAAAATTTTAAAAATTCTGATTCCGATATTGAGAAGTGCGATGGGCAGTATACTGCGGCTAGGTTTATGTAACCGCTTTGAGTTTCAATATGAAGTGTGGCCTGTAGATAAGTTGTATCAAATGGTGTCAACAGGTAATACCTGATGCGATGCTTGATTAGAATGCCAGTACCTCCATGAGCCCAACCATTGGCATGATTTGTCGCATAGAAGTTGTTGCCATTGAGATGAAAATAGTTTTTGTTCGCTAAGTGAGTCTCTGATATGAGCATGGCATCAATGTCATGATGATCGAAGAACTGCAAGAAGTCGCATTTGTGCTGTGAAATGCCAGTCGACATATTTTTAGAATTTAAGTAGATTTCTTTTTGATGTGGAATTCCAGGAGGAGATTTTGATTGCGCATAAGTTCCTGCATCTTTTGTTGTATTGCTGCTATTGTATTTAAGTATATTTCTTTTTGATGTGGAACTCCAGGAGGAGATTTTGATTGCGCATAAGTTCCTCCATCTTTTGTTGTATTGCTGCTATTGTGTTGGTTACAGTTGCCAGCATTAATTCAACTCCACTAGGCAATTGGGATGCATTTGCAGAGGTATGCTGGGCAATATTTTCTGGCCTGTACATCGGTGCATTTTTCCTGCAGTGGTTTGTTGAATTTTCGGCTTAGAGATTGAGGCGTACGACCCGTTGCCGTAACCTAACGCCTTAGCAAAAGTTACTCATGGGGTCGTGGTTGATGAAATGTACGGCACATTTTGTCGGGCGACTGGGTTTAGAGCTGCTGTTATTTTTTCGCTTATGCGACTTTTCAAATCTTTGCTTCATTTTTTGGCAGATGGGTCCGCCTTATTTATGGGACAGCGCTCAGTGGGATGTACATCCACGCAGGCAACGCAAACTGCGCGTAGAGTGCAATAGGTTTTCGTGTGTCCATGCTCCCGGCAGTTAGTGAATTTGCACTATATTCTTATCACACGGCACAGCGATAAACTGAGTAAGCCCGACAGTAAAATACCCTGTACCCACATATATTTAAAAAAAAAAAAAAAAAAAACAACTAGAGAAGCTAAAGTCGGGTGTCCCGACTTTGAAATACTCTGTACATATGTGTAGAATAATTATGCGTGTATGTGTGTGTTTGTGTGTGTCTGTGTATGTCTCGTGTGCCTTAGCAAAGCAGTAACAACTACAACAGCTGCGGGCACTGCTTGGTCATATATACTTATATGGCTATAACTTCCTGATAAATCAGTCTATCATGATGAAATGAATGCATTTAGTTATTATAAGTTCAAATGCATTCATGGTATCGCCAAGTTTGAGTTCGAAATTCCAAGAATTACGAGAGTTACGATTTGCGGGGGAGAGCGAAATTCCAAAATACACATTTTCTGCGTATTCACATAAGGCATCTGAGACTAAAATTTTGTGTCCCTAGGTCTTATAGTCTCCGAGATATAGGCGATTATACGAATGGAAAATCCATAGTGGTAAGTAAGGGGTGGGCAAGGCAGATGGCAGATTACGAAAACTAGAAGGAGATGCGACAAAAAAAAATATAGCAGAGTCATACCTGCATAATGAAACCTGATAGCCACACTTCGAAACTACGAGTGGTGTTTGATGCTTCTGCAAAAACATCGACTGGCAAAGCTCTCAACGATATAATTCAGAAGGGAATCGTGCATAGAAAGACGCAACTGATTCTTTTACATAAAGTTTTTGTTAGCCATTTGATTTTGCCATACCGGCAAGTTACCGGCTTAAAGCCGTACATTTTGGCGCCCCTGGGTAGACATTGGTGTCTACTCCTACGTTGGACTTTACGACTAGCTACGTCGTTCAAGAAATTGTACAGAACCAAATTAAATAAAAATATCTCATACTTGAAAATCGGTTGTTTATTTTCAAATTTATTCAATGTTTACATACCGACATAAAAGATGACGCACCCTGTATATTTTCGTATACGATTGCATTTATTTCTTTTTTTATGCATATGTACATACACGTACACACAAAATATATAAGCAAATAACCAAACGTTGGTTAAAAAGTTGTCGCGCCAAATCAGTGTATGTAAAAGGTCATTAGCGGCTGTTGTACATAGGTACAAGTGCAGTAGGAAAAATACTGTTATATATAAGCAACAGGCGAGACTGCGTTTGCGTGCACTGATTTTGGCAGTTTTGGTTTGCCTTATCGTTCTGCAAATTTGTTCTTCTCGATATTGTTGTTTCTCGACTGCATATCGCTGATTCTCTCCACTGCTATCGTGTAGCGTGCATTCGTCGTCGACTGCACTGTCGGCGTTAGTAGAGATCAGCTGGACAGTTCGCTGTTTTTGGTAACTTCAGCGTTTGGTACGCTTTTTGTTTTGTGCGCGCCAGCTGCAGTGTACACATAAACAACAACATAAACACAGTTAATACTATTGAATTAATTTATTAAAGCCTTCTGCATACCTTTCATTGCTAAATATACTTGGCAAACGAGGCAAGCAAAACCATATCAGGGCATTAGACGACTCTGTCTCGAACAAATAAAAGGTTCTATTCAGCCAACTTCTGGCAGAATCGAGCCTTTTGAAGTTGAGTGCTGATTGGAAATTTTGTCCCGGTACATTGATAAAGCGTTTGAACTGCAGGAAGAACTAGACCAAATAGATCCGGCCTCAGTGTCAAGGGCAGACTTGGAGATTCTCTGCGTCTCAACTAAGGCGTTTTTGATGAGCAAAGGCAGACAGTCAAAGTAGCAAACACAACAATTTTTGGGTCGTATAGCAAACAGTTGCCATCAATGAAGTTGCCAAAGTTAAGTGGCAGCTATTCAGATTACAAAAACTTCATTGGGCTGTTTGAAAATTTAGTGGACAATGACGCATCACTGTCAAGCATTGAGAAAATGGGAAAAAGAGGCATTAGGAACGGTTAAGGCTTATCAAGTTACCGAGGAAAATTATCTAAAGGCCCTGGCAGCTTTGAAGCGCGCTTACGATAACAGCTGCCAACGCGTCGTTACGATGCCAAGTAGTTTTAAGAAAGTATACAAATAAGAAGTAGAAAGCAGGAAGATATAAGTAGGGAGTTAGTTCTGTTCTAGAGGGAAACGAACGCGCATTGAAGCGCACCCTCCTATTTTGCATTTAGAAAAAAAACACAAATTGTACACACGGCGAGCATCATATTTGAATGGTAACTGCGGGCTCACTTTATTTCTGGGGAACCAAACAAAGAATTTTGCAGCGACTCTGGCCGACGAGTATACCCGGGCCAGAGCAACGTTACAAGTGGCGCCCGAGCAGGGACCCCAAAATAAAGTGAGGACCGCGACCACGCGGCGAGTTGGAAAACGTAAGGCGAGAATTGTTGACTCGTGATGGTGCGAACGAGCTGGGTGCGAGCGTTGAGGAGGGAGGAGCTGATCGAGCTGCTGTAGGAGTTTGGGATCCACGACGCGGGCACCGGTGGAACGCTGAGAACACGCTTCGCCACGTTTGTGAAAGTGGCGGGGCCGGAACACCAGTCACGCCTAGAACTGCTAGCGGCCCGCTATGAGTCACGTCCGGTGAGTCCTGTACCGCCGAAGGCACAACTGGAGGTCCCCAAGCGAGAAGAAGGTTCGCCCGGCATGCACCTGCCGCCTACGGAAGCATCGGCATCGCCAAGAACACCGACCGAGCATCCCGAGACACTATCAACGGGGCCATTAGTGGCAACAGCACCAGCTGGGGCTGCACCAGTGACCGTGACCGCCACCACCACCTATACGACAGAAGCGCCAGCGGCGCCATGCGTGACCACGAACCAGATCGTGTCCACGACGGTGGTAACGACCCTCGCCACACCGTCGATGGTCTCGACGGCCGGGCCAGCCGTGCCAACCGCATCCGCGGGTAAATCAAGATAAGTGTGAGTTTTTTCGCAGGTCCATACGCTACCTGGGACACCTGGTGACAGAAGACGGGATACAGACGGATCCAGAAAAGGTGGCAGCCATACGTGAACTGAAGCCCCCGGCCAACCTAAAACAGCTGCGGCAGTACATCAGGATGGCCTCGTGGTACCGCCGCTTTGTACCCAATTTCGCCACAACGGTAGGCCCACTCACCGAGCTGTTAAAGAAAGGCCACAAGTGGAGTTGGGGAACACCGCAGCAGGAGGCATTTGATTGTATCCAAAGACAGCTCATGGAAGCGCCGGTGTTTGCGTGCCCTGATTTCACACAACGCTTCTGCCTACAGACTGACGCCAGCGAGTATGGGCTGGGCGCGGTTTTGACACAGAACGTAGACGGCCAGGAGCACGTGATTTCCTACGCCAGTAGGAAACTGCAGAAAGCAGAGGTCAACTACAGCGCCACGGAGAAGGAGTGTATGGCCATTGTTTGGGGAATCCGAAAGCTGCGACACTATCTGGAGGGCTATCACTTTACCGTCGTGACCGACCACTTGGCGTTGCGATGGTTCAACTCAATCGAGAGTCCCACTGGTCGCATTGCACGCTGGGCCTTGGAGCAGCAACAGTATACATTCGATGTCCAGTACCGAAAAGGAGCCCTGAACGTGGTGGCCGACGCGATGTCACAGCAGCCGCGCGAGGTGGCCGGCCGCGCCCACGTGGAGCCAGAGGTAGCGCCAACTTGTAAATGGTTACAGCGGCTGACGGCAGCGGTGTTGGAGAGCCCCGGCAAATACCCAGATTACGCCATACAGAACTACAGGCTGTACCGCCGCATCGCCAACGTGCTGGGAGAAGATGAGGTGTCACCATTGAGGCTATGCGTGGCCGCGCCTTTACGACAGGAGTGTTGAGAGAATGCCACGATGACGCAACGGCGGGCCATATGGGAGTACGCCGAACCTGTGCGCGCATCGCAGACCGATACCACTGGCCTGGTCTGTATCGCGACGTCGCAAAGTATGTGCACCTGTGCCTGTTCTGCCAACGCTATAAAGCCCAGCAACAGCTGACAGCAGGCAAGATGCATTTCAAACCAGCGGAGGCAGCGTGGCAGCGCGCATATGACGTCATGCGCCGATTTCGTAGGGCCGCTGCCGCGGTCCAAAGGTCACACAACAAAGGCATGCAAGTCGACTACGTGCAGAGTATGTTCCAAACCACATCACACACTGTTACATAAATATTCTGTCGACTCAGCACAAGCTGCAACTGCCAGTCAATCATTTGGTGGTGCGAAAAGATGCCCTTTGTACATAAACTGCCTAAGGAAAGATCATACAACAAAGGCATGTAAATCCAGTACATGCAGAGTATGCATAATTTTCCTAGCATTGATAAACGCAAGTCTGCACAGCGTCACATTGTGCAGACGTCAACTGCGCCCCGTAGTAGCAATTTCCATTTGATGACTGAATTTGGTGTACTTAGCACTATCTCGTCATACCAGTCTGAAAACGTTGACGTGCCAAAAGATCTGGACCTAGCAAATCCTCAGTTTCATAGGCCGCAATGCATTGATTTGACCTATTAAGAGAAGGCCAAATAAAAGGAGCCTGTGAGTCGCAGACTTTGCAAGCTACAGCCCTAGGCTGGATTGTAGCTGGGCGTTGTCGATCTGCTGACTCATCTGCACTTTGTTCTGCTTCACTCATTAGTTTTAATCAGAATTTTCCGCTTGATAATGGACAAAGTTCTTTAGATGCATTAGTTCGCAAGTTCTGGGAGTTGGAAGAAGTTCCAAATTTGACTGACTCACATTTATATACTCCAGAACAAATGCTTTGCGAGAAGTCATTTGTGAACTCGATCACTCGCTTGCCCTCGGGCCGTCTTAGTGTATCGTTGTCGTTTAAGTCCAGTCCGCAGTCACTTGGCAGCTCCTATGAAACAGCTAAAAGGCGCTTTCTAGCCTTGGAAAGGAGATTGTCCAAGCAGCCAGACGTACATGCTATGTACATACATTTTATGACCTGAGTATATATCTTTGGGACACATGAACGCAATCGATAACGCGGTTCCGAGAGAGCCGCACTATTTTATTCCGTAACAGTGCGTGCTAAGACCGCAAAGAACCTCAACAAAGTTGCGCATTGTCTTCGACGCGTCGAGCAAGACGTCCTCACAAGTGTCGTTATATGACATACTCATGGTTGGGGCGACTATTCAGCCATGATTGTATTAAAAAAAATACAATCTATAAAATGTATCGGCAGGTCGATGCCATAGAACCACAACGCAACTCCCAATTGAAAAGATTCCACAGAACCACTTAAAATATACCGCCTAAACACGGTAACATATGGTACCGCTTCGGCACCGTTTTTGGCTATTCGATGCCTTAAAGAATTAAGTGAGCTGCACACAGATTCGTATCCATTGGCTTCTAAATCTCTAGCCAACGATATTTATGTGGATGACCTGCTATCTAGTGCTGAAACTGTGGAGGAGTTGCAGTTGCTATACATTGAACTAAACTCAGTTTTAAAGCCATTTGGATTTATGCGCACAGTTTCAAATTAAGCTTTCTGACGACCTTCTCATAGGCCATCAGGATGGTACCAAAACGGTAGGAATAGTTTGAAATCCTCGTGATGATGCGTTCAGGTACTTTGTCGATAACCTTCCTGTTGAGATATCGCCTACTAAATGTGCGATACTGTCGTTTATTTTTAAACTATACGACCCACTTGGTCTGCTGTGCCCAATAATTACGCTAGCAAAAATTTTAATGCAGGAGCTTTGGCTTCAAAAATTCTCTTGGGACGACCAAATTCCCAGTCATCTGTTAAAAAGCTTGAATTTTATTACTAGCTCTTTTGATGCACTGGAGTCCATTCGCATACACCGATACGTCGGCGTCTCCAAAAATAAACAAGTAGAGAAGCTAAAGTCGGGTATCCCGACTTTGAAATACTCTGTACATATGTGTAGAATAATTATGCGTGTATGTGTGTATTTGTGTGTGTCTGTGTATGTCTCGTGTGCCTTAGCAAAGCAACAGCTGCGGGCACTAGTTGGTCTTATGTACATATATGGCTATAACTTCCTGTTAAATCGGCCTATCATGATGAAACTTGGCTTTTAAACTTATAATAACTAAATGGAGGTATTTGCCAAGTTTGAGTTCGAAAGTCCAAGAATTACGGGAGTTACGATGTGCCGTGGAGAGGGGGGAGAGAGCGAAATTCCAAAAATTCTGCGTATTCACATAAGGCATCTTGGACTAAAATTTGGTGTAGGGACACCTAGGGAGGTCTTATAGTCTCCAAGTTATAGGCGATAATACGAATGGAAAATCGGGAAAACCCCCATAGGGGGGAAGTGGGGGGAAAATCAAAAAAATAAAACAAAATTGCACAGCGTACACACATAAGGCATCTTTGTGCAAAATTTGGGCTAGATCGACTCGTCTTGTCATGCTGATCAAGAATATATATACTTTGTGGGGTCTGCCACGCCTCCTTCTGCCTGTTACATTTTCAGCTCCCGCAAACCTAATATACTCTTGTACATTTTATGTACAGAGTATAAAAATGCCAAATCCATGGCTTTGCTGACGCCTCAACGAGAGCGTATGGGTGATGTCTCTACGTTCGAGTAGAACAGGAGCAGAACGTAGCTGTTTATTTATTGACAGTTAAGTCCAAAGTCGCGCTGTTAAAAACCAAGAGGTTCCGCGATTTGTCCACTGTGGGACCCAGTTAGGCAACTTTTTCTTATGCCAATAGATCGAGTCGTCATTTGGTCTGAATCAGAAGTAGTTTTGCACTGGCTGCAAACACACCCGGCTCATTTGAATACTTTCCTGGCAAATAGAGTTGCAAATATTCGAAGGTTTACTTCTGACAGATTTTGGCATCCTGTTCCGACAGGAAATAACCCAGCAGATCTGGGTTCACGTGGTTGCACCACGGCCGAATTGACTGATTCGCACTGGTTTAAGGGTCCACGATTCTTAAATCTAGATTGTTCCCTTTCACCTCGTAATTCTCATATCGAGCTGACCAAAGAGCAGTCAACGCTGGAGAAGTGCAAGAACGCGATGGCTGTCATGGTGGCTGATGAGTGTTCAAATCCCTTTATGGATATATTTGAAATTCTCCACATTATCTGCTATTCCGGTTCGTCAACGGGAAAACAAATACAAACTCGTCACCTGTGCCAGCAGCAGCTGAATTAGAGTTTGCATTATTGGCAGTTGTCCACAAAGTACAACACACAGCTTTTGCAGACGAGATCTCAATGCTAAACAAGTGCTCGATCCTGCAGCCTTCGTACCAAAAATTAGATCCATTTATTTGTCCATTTCGAACGGGAAATCGACAATTGAATTTGATACGAGTTGGCGGTCGCTTGCTTAAGGCACCATGGCTTGTCAATGCGCGACAAGCTTGTACCGTAGTGGTGCGACAGTGTGTGCATTGCTTCAGGTATAAACCAATCCTAGCAAGCCAAATAATGGAAAATTTGTCCGCTGACCGATTACATGGCTTGTAGGCCATTTGAGGTGACCGAGTAAGTGGACTTCTGTGGTCTAATACCTGTCTCGATGGGAATTCGTGGCAGAACCCCGGTCAAGATGTATGTCGCGGTTTTTGTATGTTTTGCCTCCAAAGCTGTGCACATTGATGTTGTGACAGACCTGACTGGACCTGTGAAGCGACTATATTCGGACAATGCCACCAATTTCGTGGGTGCTGCACGCATTTTGGAGGAGTTCCGCAACAGCTTCAGCACCAACAACAATGCTATTACCACATTTGCTGCCACAAAGGGAATAACGTTCCAGTTTATCCCGCCCCGCGCGCTGCATTGAGGCGGCCGTAAAGTCCGCCAAGACGTTGCTGCTAAAGGCCATCGGAAGCGCAACGCTGCGGCAGGACGAGCTGGTAACCGTGCTGGTGGAAGTGGAGGCGATCCTCAAATCGCGACCGATCGTGGCAGATAGCGCCAGCCCAAACGACGGAGGCCGTCACTCCAGCGCATCTACTCGTCGGAGGAACGCTGGTAGCGCTGCCTACAGGGTTAACGCAGCCCGTAACAGACGTCAAACTGACGTACTTAAAACGCTGGCAGCTGATCTCAGGCATCAAGCAGCGGTTTTGGGCCGATTGGTCCAAAGATTACCTGCTGAGCCTGCAGCAGCGCCAGAAGTGGTCAGTCCAAATCTGGAGAAAGGAGGAAAGGAGCCGTCGTAGTCGTCCACGAGGACAACGCTCCTCCTCAGCAATGGATGCTGGGAGTCGTCGAGGAGACGACAAAAGGCGCCGAAGGCAAAGTGCGCGTGGCAACCGTCAGGACGAAGACGGGGCTGTTTAATCGGGCCATACTCCGTCATGCCCCATTGCCTACAAGTAGTTTTTGAAGCACTGCGTGCCATTAACGTGGCCGATGTAAAGGCATTTCACTTAGTTTTAAATAGTCATAAGTATTTAAGAGATTTATAATTGAAATCAACGTATAGTCTTAAGAGAAAAATTGTCGTACACTGCAGCTGCCTGCGAGCAGCATAATTGGAATTGCCGCTCTTATGTTTGTGCTTACGGCGGCGGCATTTCTATGCAGCTTCGCTGCAATTAAAAGAACTTTTGTAATTTTGAAGTCAAACTGTCTATACGCGTCATTATTCTTGAGCCAATTAATCGTGCATAGAAAGCCGCAAGTCTTTTATAAAAAGTTCTTGTGAACCATTTGGTTTTGCCATACCGGCAAGTTACCGGCTTAATGCCGTACAGTGAGCTATTTTTAGTACTACTGCGATTTAGAACGCATAAATATGTGTTCAATGCAGACATAGAGAAAATGTATGGCCAGATATGGATTAATCCTTCTGATCAGTTTCATCAATTGATCGTGTGGAGAAAAAATACTTAGGATGAACTAAAATGCTACTTCTTCAACATTTGGGGATACAGAATGCCAAAGAGTACCCAATTGGATCGGCAGCACTGCGTCATGATTTCTATGTAGACGATTGTCCCACTGGCAAAAGGAATTGAACCAACTCCTGCTCCAGTCAGGATTCAAATGGAAATGGTGCAGCAACAATAACCATCTCCTTCAGGTCATACCAAGCGAAGACATTATGCCCAATGCAGAACTAGATAAGGCAAACGAAAATTATGGAGTGTTATGGTTATACGTTTACCGACCAATTGAATGGACCAATTAAGGCCCTTCTGAAAACGATAACCAAGATAACGAAAAGAAGCGTATGTTCAGAACTACCCCAACCCTCCGCCCCGCAGGGACTTTTTGCGCCAGTCGTGGTGAAGGCAAAAATCATCATGCAAAGGCTCTGGGAGCTTAAACTAAACTAGACTGGGATGAGGAAATCACAGAATACCTACAAAGATAATGACAAACGCATCGACACGACCTCCTGGCATTAAATGACGTCCGAATTCTTTGGCATATTTTCAATGGACGGGTACCAGAAATAAGATAAATCCACACATTTCTAGACGCCTCACAAGATGGCAACGTAGCAGCTATCTGCATTCGATCAACCAACAAAAAGAAACGAGTTACAGTGCAACTCCTCTGTTTAAAATTTAAGGTCGCGCCACTGGCACCATTCTCATCAGTGGCGTCTCGTAGCGACAAACCATAACCCAGCAGGCATGCTGTCACGAGGGGTGTCAGTAAAAAACTCGGCAATTTAAGATATGTGGCTGTATGGACCATTGTTTCTACATGGACTGCAGACAGGATGGCCTACAGCATTTGTGACCACCACCCAACCCCTTTCAAAACTTAAACAAGAAAGGAATGCTAAAGTCGAGCAGGCTCAACTCTCAAATACCCTGTACCACCCCACAAAAAAGAAATTAAATTAATTAAATCAATTAATTAATTAAATTAAATTAAATTAATTAACTAAATTAAATATTCCATGCATGCATACATACATTTACATTTACATCAGTTAATTAATTAAATTAATTTAGTTAATTAATTTAATTAAATTAATTAAATCAAAAAAATAAATTAATTAACTACATTAATTTAATTAATTAACTAAATTACATATTCCATGCATGCATACATATATTTACATTTACATCAGAATCGTGCCTTATGCGTGTTTGTGTACTTGTACATATGTATGTATGTGTGTATTGGGCCTGGTTATATGGCTATAACTTTCTTTCTGATCAACCTATCATAATGAAACTTGGTATACGGATATATAATTACTAACTGGATGTGTCTACCAAATTTTAAAATTCCAAGAATTACGGGAGTTATAGAAAATCGTTAATAGGGGGGGAGTGGGGGGGTGGATCAGAAAAAATGAACAAACTCGTCCTTTCTCGGGCTCAGGAGAATCTGTATACCAAGTTTGCTTATTCTAGCTCTTATACTTTCTGAGATCCTTGCGTTCATACAGACAGACAGACGGACAGACGGACATGGCTATATCGATTCGGCTTGTCATGCTGGTCAAGAATATATATACTTTGTGGGGTCTACCAAGCCTCCTTCTGTGTGTTCCATGTGCACTCGCACAAAACTAATATACCCTTGTACCCTTTGGGTACAGGGTATAAAAAGAAGCCGAAGATTCCATGCACCACTGCGTCACCGAGTTTGACAGTACCATATATAGTATAAGATATAATGGTGGGGGCAAGGAATCAAATGCAGGACCTCAAAAGAGCAATATATTCCTGCAAAGCCCAACAGTCGATTATTGAAACTTGTAACAATAAGGACATAAATTTTAAATTTAGTGACAATCACATTCGAGAAGTTGGCGTGAGGACATCCACTGGGACATATATGCAGCCTACCCATAAGTTGGCACCGCTATTTTTCGAAGAGAACACGGCACATAAACGATCAGTGGGGAGCGAAAACGCTACGCTACCGTAGAACCACCGAGCGGCAATACGAACCAAATTACCAACTTGACATGCTGCATCAATGGCTGGGCGTAGTAGTACTCAACACTTATCGATGCAGGCAACAAACCCAACAACCACATACATATGGTCAGCTAGTGGTACTAACTGCTGCGACGGCCAAGAAAATCAACAAAGTAAAAAATTCACTGCATCAGCATAAGCGAGAGTTGAACAACCGTTCAACGGCTGGGAATGTGTCGGTGTCCGCATATTAGCCAATAATACAAATTAGGTCAGATATGCGCTAAATATTTGCATGCTAGCAAATATTACAAAGTCAGCCAGATTTGGAATTAGTGACCTGACCTGACTTTTACATCGTCAACATACAATCCGTAACTGCCGTAGGTTCACTACACTCAAGCAACTGCTCCCGTCAGCCGTCTACGCTACTGCCATCTTCACTGCTACCGTGCGCAACCGCTGACATAGCAGAACTGACGAACTTCGATTAGATATAAGTAGCGTAATTATCTTTAAGCAAATCAGTGGTCGAAATATCAGCTAACCAATAAACCAACGATTATTAGTTTAATCTACGTGTACTTTCACTACAACTCATAGGGTACAAATGTCGGTTGCGAAAATAATACTGCTACCAGTTTATGTGCTAGCAACATCAAACATTCAACATTACATATCTTCCTTTTTGAAGTTAAAAAAATGTCGATTGGGACCAAGTGCACTGAGAAAAGGTAATTCCTGCTGTAGTCAAAGTCATCTCTGGTTATATACCTGGTTTATATATCAATTTGTTACGCTAGCGTGAATACACTTGACTAAGACCTTAACGCGTATAGGTTGCTCTTAATGCTAATTAATGCAATCATTTTTATTACAGATTTGTGGATCTTACTAATATCCATACCAACCAAATTTTAGATCGGTTTAAGCCTCAGTTGAACTTAGACAGTCTCATTCTATTCGATGAAGACTCTATAAGATCGATTGCAAGTATATCAATGCCGGAAATTCCCACGCAAACGCTGACAAATGTTATTACATCTAATCAATTTTTAACATTGCCAAGATTGTCATCGCAGGATATTTTGGAAGGTAAGAAAGTCATATGAATATGTATATTCATGGGATCACAATATTTTATATTCTTTACATACAATGTACAAGAATATATTAGGTTTGCGGGAGGTGAAAAATGTAAGAGGCAGAAGGATCGGTGACAGAGCAGACTAAATATATATATATATATATCTTTCTGCAAAATTGTCCCTAGCTTTTAGTTTCTGAGATCCAGGTTTTTCTAAGGATAGACGGATAGATAGATAAACTTGTCTTGTGATTCTGATAATAATACATATATATGTGATATATATATCACGATTATTATTTTCGATTATTATTATCAGAATCACAAGACAAGTTTATATATATATATATATATATATATATATATATATATATCTATATATATATATATATATATATATATATATATATATGGTGATCATATTATATATATATATATATATATAATATCTATCTATATATACTATATCTATATATACTATCTATATATATATCTATATATATATATATATATATATATTACCACTATAACTAATATTTTTTAAAGCTCGTTTTCCCCCCTTTGGAGCTCGAATTTTCCAAAAGCCTTTCTTAGTGTGCTCCTACACTATGATGGATACTATGAAAGGATACTTGAGTCCAAATTTCATCTTTTACCATTTGGGCTATGCGTTGATCACCAATTAGTCAGGACAAACTGTTTTATATATAGAGATAACGCAACGTTTTAAGATAGACTATGTGCAGAAAAGGGGAATAATTATAAGGGTATATCCTAATTTTAAATTCACATTTGAGTCTTTTCGTGCCATATTGAGTCAATACGGTCACGCACAAACTCGGAATATGAAACACGGCACTCGTGTCAATGCCGTGCAGCGATGAGCCACGATCAAAAAGCGCTGACAATTCTCATCTCAATTTGCTAGAGTAAAACTTTCGATAGTTGAAGCCACCGATACCATCAAAATATCGAAGTTTGAATGCAATAAGCAGAATATTTAAATAATAAAATCTAATTATTCATTGAGATCGATAAGAACAAATCATATACATACATACATCTGCCCGCAATGCGAAGCAGAATATGCGTAGCTCCGTTATTCGGCTTCTGCTTTACTATCGCTTACGCAGTCGTTACCTAGCGACGGTAACTGTAAACTTTTGGCGTTTTGCCTTTGCAATTAACATTAAATGGTTGTGACCAAGATGTGCGAGCCAACAACTTGAAGTTGTTGCTGTTGTTTTGTATGTACATGCTACATACATATACAGGCATACATACATATGCTTGTACATATGTATGTATGCATGGGCACACATACACACGAACTGTTGCTTGTTGTATGTATGTGTGAGTGTGTGTATGGGATGTCCCCAACTATTTGATATTTGATATACATATGGCAAGTAAAAAACATATTGCTATATTTTAATCGTTGAATGCCAATTTGTTGATATAGTTGTGTTGATAACATTACCCAAATTTGAAATCGATCGGTCAAATTTAATAACACAAACTATTCATTTGAAAAAGTGAATAAATATAAAAACCCCAATAATAAAATTAAATGCGATATATCGAAAATATCGATACTTGTGTTGATATATCGTAATACATGTCGAATACAAATACAACGAAAACAAGTAAAAAAGCTAAAGTCGGGTGTCCCGACTTTGAAATACTCTGTACATATGTTTACAATAATTATAGAAAATAAAAAAAAAAATAAATAAAAAAAAAATTGGATCGATTTTACCTCTCTCGGTATTCGAACTCACGTAAAGGGTGTATAATTGCACATTTACATAGCAATTGCGTCTGTGTGAGTGTATGTATGCCTATGCGCATCAATTCGTGTCTGTGTAAGCATTTTCGCAGTCAACCAAACAGCAACATCAACAACAGCCGCGGGCAGCGCTTGAGCAGCGCTGCAGCAGCAAATATATTTATGGCTATAACTTCTTGGTAAATCGGTCTATCATAGTGAAACTTGGCATACGGACACATAATTAACATAATTAACTAACTGGGGGTACTTGCAAAATTTTAGTTCGAAATTCCAAGAATTACGGGAGTTAGAGAAAATCGCATTTGCGTGGGAGAGGGGGGAGGGAGGGAAATTCCAAAATATACATTTTCTGCGTATTCACACAAGGCATCTTGGACTAAAATTTGGTGTGCCTAGGTCTTATAGTCTCCGAGATATAGGCGATTATACAAATGGAAAATCGGGAAAACCCCCATAGGGGGGAAGTGGGGGGGAAAATCAAAAAAATAAAACAAACTCGTATAGAATACACGCATAACGCATCTTCGTGCAAAATTTGGTGTCTCTATCTCTTATAGTCTCTGAGATCCAGGTGTTCATACGGACGGACAGACGGACAGACGGACCGACAGACAGACAGGGCTAGATCGACTCGTCTTGTCACGCTGATCAATAATATATATACTTTGTGGGGTCTGCCACGCCTCCTTCTGCCTGTTACATTTTTCAGCTCCCGCAAACCTAATATACTCTTGTACATTTCATGTACAGAGTATAAAAAACGTTTGAGAGTTATTGATTATAATACTGTATTCGATTGTTCACTGTACACATATGTACATAAATACATACAAATGTATTTGCATGTGTACGGTAACTGTAAACTTTTGGCATTTTGCGTATGCAATTAACAGCCGTAAATGATCAAAACGAAAGAAGATTTGCGAGCCAATAACTTGTTGTTGTTGTTTTAAAAATTTCGATTTGAAACCATAGAACACTATTTATTACAATTAAGCAACAGTGTTCGATGGCGCACTGCATATATACAAACCTATATATGTATATAAGAATGTATGTACATACATACTTATTGATATACATATGTACATACTATGCATACAGACGTATGTACGTATGTAATACATATGGTGCTGGTGTAATTCATAATGCGAAATTCTTTCTAAGGGGTGCAATGTCCCCCCTGCCCAACCTGCGTACGCCCTTGTAGTCCGTTGTCCTAAAAACCCCTTATGCCAAATGTACTAAACAAAGAAAAATTAAAATAATTAATTAACATTTCTTGCCCTGTCAGTGCAAGACGAATGTACTTTTATACATATGTATGTATGTATGTACATACATGTGTACAAATGAACATTCACACATTAGTGTCTCACATTTTGCTTTGGCTACTTCAACCGTTTGCACGCAACTACACGAACAGCTGCTTGTATGTGTGTGTGTGTGTGTGTATGTATACTTAGTTGTCCCCAACTGTTTGATATTTTGTATTGTTTGTTCTGCCTGCATTTGTAAAATGCATATTTTAAAAATCGTTAAATGCAAAGTTGTAATTTTAGTTACGTAGATTATATTACCCAAATTTGAAATCGATCTGACAAAATTTATAACACAAACTTTTCATTTGAAAAAATTAATAAATATTTAAACCCCAATAATTCAAGCTCCAACACAAATTTCGAAAAACCGAGTATGCAGTTTTGTTTGTATTCTTTTATAGATTAAAACCAAATTTAAAGTTGATCGATTCAGAAATGCAGAATTTTCAAACAAACTTTGGAGCTACTTTTCCCACCTTTGGAGCTCGAATTTTCCAAAACCGCTTCTTAGTGCTCACCTACGCCACTGAAGACAACATGTGCCCAATTTTCAGCCTCCTAGCTCTTACCGTTTGGGCTGTGCGTTGATTGCAAATAGCTTTTCGTTTACCGAATTTTCCACCGGAAAATCATTATTATTCAGGACGCAGGAAAAATATTGAAAATCCAAGTATACAGTTTTTTTTGTATTCTTTGTGAGAGTATACAAACTAAGTTTGAAGTTAATCGGATAAAAATTGTAGATTTTTCATACAAACGTTGGAGCTCGTTTTCCCCCCATTGGAGCTCGAATTTTCCGAAACCCCTTCTTAGTGCTCACTTTCACTATAAGAGGGATCTTGTGTCCAAATTTCAGCTTCCTCTTACCGTTTGGGCTGTGCGTTGTTTGGTTAATGTAACTTTTGAAATGTGGCCGGTATTGACGAAATTCTGTAGCGGGGGAAGGGGAGGAAAATACCAGAAAATAAAATAAACTCGTCCTTTCTCGGACCTAGGAGAATCTGGATACCAACTTTTTTTATTCTAGCTTTTATAGTTTCTGAGATCCTTGCGTTTATCCAGACAGACGGACAAGTCTAGATTGATTTCTCTCGTCATGCTGATTCAGAATATATATACTTTATGGGGTCGGAGATGCTTCCTTCCTTCCATGAATAAAGAAAATTTATTTAATACATGCATATGTAGAACACATGCTTATGTACAGTTTTAACAGCATACATTTACATCATCGTGTCTCTGCGTATGTGTATACAGCACAAAATTTAACCAAAGCAGCAACAACAACAACAACTGCGGGCAGCGCATCGGGCAGAGCCACAAGGAGAGCATGGGCAGCTGTTTTATTTATGGCTATAACTTTCTTCAGATTTGACCTATCATGATTAAACTTGGCATACGGGCACATACGCTCTAACTGGATGTAACTACAAAAATTGATTTAAAAATTCCAAGAATTACGGAAGTTTAAAAAAAAAACAAGTAAAAAAGCTAAAGTCGGGTGTCCCGACTTTGAAATACTCTGTACATATGTTTAGAATAATTATAGAAATTAAAAAAATTAAGAGAATTTAAAAACAAAATTGATCGACTTTACCTCTCTTGGTATTCGAACTCACGTAAAGGGTGTATAATTGCACGTATACATAGCAATTGCGTCTATGTGAGAACATGTTTGCAGTCAACCAAAGCATCAGCATCAAAAACAGCTGCGGGCAGCGCTGGAGCAAAATTCGAAATTATAAGAATTACGGGAGTTAGAGAAAATCGCGATTTGCATGGGAGAGGGGGGAGAGGTCTGTATGAGCGCAAGGATCTCAGAAGGTACAAGAGCTAGAGTCACCAAGTATTCAGGTGCCCATTTGCCCTAGGCAGGTCAAGCTTGTTTTTTTATTCTGATACACCCCCCACTCCCCCCTATGGGGGGTTTTCCCGATTTTCCATTCGTATAATCTCGGCGACCATAAGACCTAGGAACACCAAATTTTAGTCCAAGATGCCTTATGTGAATACGCAGAAATTGTGTATTTTGGAATCTCCCTCCCTCCCCCCTCTCCCATGCAAATCGCGATTTTCTCTAACTCCCGTAATTCTTATAATTTCGAATTTTGCTCCAGCGCTGCCCGCAGCTGTTTTTGATGCTGATGCTTTGGTTGACTGCAAACATGCTTACACAGACACCAATAGATGCGCATAGGCATACATACACTCACATAGACGCAATTGCTATGAAAATGTGCAATTATACACCATTTACGTGAGTTCGAATACCGAGAAGGTAAAATCGATCAACATTTTTTTTTTAATTTTTTTAATTTTTTTTATGTTCATTAATTATTGTAAACATATGTACAGAGTATTTCAAAGTCGGGACACCCGACTTTAGCTTTTTTACTTGTTTTTTGTGGGGTAGTACAGGGTATTTACGAGTTGAGCCTGCTCGACTTTAGCATTCCTTTCTTGTTGCATACTGTCATACAAGGTGTGTTCCAAAGTAAACAGGACTTTAAAAAAAAAAAACAGAACAAATGGTTTTTTCGGCATAATCAATTTATTTTATTCAAAATAGTCTCCTTCTGCTTCAATACAGCTTTTTAAACGCAATAACTTCACTTCCAATCGATGTTCGGTTTTTTACCACAAAACTGGGATCTGATTCCTAATTGCATAATAATATAAAATAGGATAGGACATAGATTAATAGTAACTTACCCCAAACTAGAGCTGGAAAAAAACATCGATATCAACATCGATATATCGATGTTTGGGTAATATCGAAAACATCGATGTTTTAGCTGCCTATACCAATAATCAATCGGGTACCTTTTGAAAATTTGAAAGCGAAGAAGCAGGATAAAATATTTTAGTCCCAGCTTTTATACTCTGTACATGAAATGTACAAGAGTATATTAGGTTTGCGGTAGCTGAAAAATGTAACAGGCAGAAGAAGGCGTAGCAGACCCCATAAAGTATATATATTCTTCATCAGCATGACAAGACGAGTCGATCTATGTCTGTCCGTGTTTCTGTCCGTCTGTCTGTCCGTATGAACACCTGGATCTCAGAGACTATAAGAGCTAGAGACACCAAATTTTGCACAAAGATGCCTTTTGTGTGTACGCCGTGCAAGTTTGCTTTATTTTTTTGATTTTCCCCCACTTCCCCCCTATGGGGGTTTTACCGATTTTTCATTCGTATAATCGCCTATATCTCGGAGACTATGAGACCTAGGGAAATCAGATTCGAAGTCCAATATGCCTTATGTGAATACGCAGAATATGTGTTTTTTGTGTTAGTGATTATGTGTCTGTTTGCCAAGTTTCACCATAATAGACTGATTTAACAGGCAGTTATAGCTATAAATATATTTGCTGCCCAAGCGCTGCTCGAGCTTTGGTTGACTGCAAACGTGCTCACCCAGACACGAATAGACTCGCATAGACATACATACTCGCACATAGACGCAATTGCTATGTAAATGTGCAATTATATAACCTTTACATGATATCAAAAACCGATAGAGGTAAAATCGATCAATTTTTTTTTAAATTTTTATAATTATTCTAAACATATGTGCAGAGTATTTCAAAGTCGGGACACCTGACTTTATCCTTTTTACTTGTTTATACATATGTATACAGATATGTCAAATAATTCAAAAATATTTATATGAATAGACTCCTTAATAGCTTATGAGGAATAATTGTGAATAGGTTATTAGGAATAAATCATAAGGAGACTGACGTCAGTAATGCATTTGACTGCTTTTTATGCGCAGTCGTATAGGGCTAACCGCCGCTTTTGTGTATTTGATTTCGCCTTGTTTAAAAAACAGGACGCTACGGATTTTGCTTGGTCCAAGGTGTTTAGTGAGCCTTATACTACTGAGCTTCTTTACACTTCTTTAGTACGCCCTGTGCTTGAATACTGATTTTGTGATTTGCATCTACAATAAAAAATTCATGGGGTACGTATTTGTTCTATTCAGAAGCAATTTCTACTTTTTTTTATGTGGCTTAATCTGGGATCCCAATTTTACCTTGCTTTCGTATTCAAGCAGACTATTGCTTATAAATCTTCTTAATTAGCAAGTCGTACGATTGTTTTTGGTGTAGTTCTTCTCCAAAAGCAAGATATTGGTGATATAGACTGCTCTGCTCCGTAGGTCGAATTATATTTAGATACCTTGCCTATATGCACAACTTACAGCACAATCGTTTTCGAGTAATTTGTTCTAATTACAATGAGCTTTATAATGTACTTTCGACAGATCTCTCTCTCTCTCCCTCTCTATTTTGTAGGAACTGTTCTCTTTAATTTTGTGCGGGGAAATCTCTGACTACTTGAATTAAGTTTCCCCCTTTTTCTTTGTATTCTTTTTAATTTGTTAGGTCTTAAACATCTCTTACAACATTTGGCTGTAAATCGAGGTATGCCTGTCGAAATGGCAAATTAGATGGCAAAAGTCCCCCATCGTGTTGGAGGTGTTAATAGAAGGGTTCGTAAAACGAGCTCACTGCACACAAATGCAGCGATGCCTTGAGCAGTATCGTGCAGTCCGGCAGAGGCGTTGAGCAGTTTTGAGCAGGCCGGCAGCGGCCGAGCGCTCGATCGTGTTAAGCAGCCATATGTATGTATGTGTGATGTGTGAAATTTGTATGATGTCATGCTTGTGTGTATATAAGTTAACACAAATGTTGACTTTCCCGTGCTTGGGTCAACACGCGCAGCCGAATATTGCTGACGCTAGGTCTGGATGATTTCCCGTGCACGCCCAAGTGCAGTGCCACTACCGCAGCGTAGAATTCCTCGGAAACAACAGGCAACGTAGCAGTCACCGCTGCCAACGACGCCAGCAGTGCGGCCAACACCTCTGCGACGTCACGAAACTTTGATAAAGCAAATATAGCTTAAGTTAGTTCTGTCTTGAATTTGCATTTGACTAATAAACAGTTGGCTTATTCCAAGATAACAAATTTTTTTATTACTCATAAACTTAATTGGCGCCCAACGTGGGGCATCGGCTAAAATCGCTAAAAGTAAAATGATATAAGTGCACCTAAAGAAGCTGCCCATCCTTCGCGAGTGTCGTATTGAAAATTTAGTGCAAGGTCAGCATCTAGAGAAGATGCGCAATTCCGCGCGAGTGAATAAAAAACAAGATAGAACGCTACAGTCGAGCAAGCCCGACAGTAGCCTGTACTCTCCACAAAAAAGAAAAATTAAAAAAAAAAAAAATTTTTTTAAATTAAATTTAAAAAAAAATGAATGAATGAATTAATTAAATTAAATTAGAATACATGTTTATGTTCAGTTTTAACAGCATACATTTACATCACGTACCTATGCGTGTTTATATGCGTGTATGTATGCAGCACAAAGTTGAACCAAAGCAGCAACAACAACAACAGCTGCGGGCAGCGCTGTCGACAGAGCTGCAGGCAGCGCATGAGCAGCGATTTTACTTATGGCTATAACTTTCTTCAGAATTGACCTATCATGATGAAATTTGGCACACGGACACAATCCCTAGCTGGATGTAATTACCAAAACTAGTATAGCGTTTCACCCTTTGGGTACAGGCTATAAAAACCGATGTAAGTGCGAACCAAGGAGCAGTGATTTGTAGATACGTTCGCAGACACCGTCACGTGCTGAGAAAGGGTATCTCAGTAGCAGCAGCAAACCGGATTCTATCCACCAGCTGGTCATGAGAAAATGTTCCTGATTTTATTGTAAGTAGAGTTAAGAAATTATACAAATGTTACATTGTGAAAGAGAGAAATTGTGAGAAATTATACAAATACAAGGAGTGTTCCAAAGTAAACAGGACTTTAAAAAAAAAAACAGAACAAATGTTTTTTTCTGCTAAATCAATTCATTTCATTCAAAATAGTCTCCTTCTGCTTTTTGCACGATCCAAAAGCATGTCGAACGAGTGTTTTAGCTCGTTGGCCGGTATGGCCGCCAGTTTGCCGGTGCAAGCCTTTTGAATGACCTTCACGACTGCATAACGCTTTCCTTTCATAGGCAAATGCATTTTTCCGAAAGGGTAGAAGTCGCACGGTGCCATATCAGGTGAATACGGCGAGTGGTTAATGGTTAAAATGTGATTTTTTGTCAAATAATCGGTCACAAGCGTCGATCGATTCTGAGCAATTTTTGGTCGTCAGTCAATTTGTGCGGAACAAACCGTGCACACACCTTTCGTAAGCCCAAATGTTCGGTCAAAATGCGATAAATCGATTTTTTGGAGATGTTCAATTCCATTTCCATCAATTTCAATGATGATTTCGGCTGATTTTTGATGAATTCACGCACAGTTTCGATGGAATTTTCGGTGATCACGAATTTATATTGGCCCACATGTTGATCGTCATTTATGTCCTCACGACCACTTTGAAAACGTTGAAACCACTCGTGCACTCTGCTACGGGATAGGCAATCATCGCCATAAACTTGTTCCATCAATTGAAACGTTTCGGTAAATGTTTTACCGATTTTAAAACAAAATTTAATTTTCGCACCGATAACACAAACACTTCCAATAGATGAAATGTCATGAAATTCTCACTGGACAATCGATAAAGATAGCAGATTCTTACGCACCAGTCGACATATAGATAGCGCCACCAGGGGGCGCTAGATTCAAAAAGTCCTATTTACTTTGGAACGCACCTTGTGTTACATTGTGAAACAAACAAGGAAAATGAAAACAAATTGTTTAAGCTATTGTGAAGTGAAACAAAGAAATTTCAAGCAAATGTAAAAGAAAAATTTTGATTTAATTTAAAAATTAATTTTGATAAAGAAAAAAAGAGAAAAAGATACAAAATACGAAATTGAAAACAAAATTAAAAGTGAATAGTGCAGCCAAAAGAGATATATAAAATACCGTAAATAATTTTTAATATCTTGACAAAATACAGTATAAACTGCCCAATCCTGCGAATCCTAAAAGGACCCTCCAGGGTAGACGGGTTAAGCCAGCTGCCTGGTTTTCGAAAAAAACATAAATAAATACAAACAAAATTTTTAAATGAATAAAAAAAATGCTTTAAAATTTTTAAAAATACAAAAAATCCTTTAATGGTTGACACTGTTACATTGTAGAACAAATTAAAAAAAAAACGAATTTTGTCTAATCACAAAAAAGAAAAGTAATACTATCTTTAAAATTCATAACAAAAAGCCCATAATTCTCGCAAATAAAACAAATTTATAAAAAAAAAGAAAGAAAAAGAAAAAAACTACTGTAACACAAAGTTTGAATTTCGTAACAGGATAAAGAAAACAAGTAGAGAAGCTAAAGTCGGGTATCCCGACTTTGAAATACTCTATACATATGTGTAGAATAATTATGCGTGTATGTGTGTCTTTGTGTGTGTCTGTGTATGTCTCGTGTGCCTGAGCAAAGCAGTAACAACAACAACAACTGCTGGCACTACATGGTCTTATGTACATATATAGTTATAACTTCCTGTTAAATCGACCTATCATGATGGCTTTTGAACTTATAATAACTAAATGGAGGTATTTGCCAAGTTTGAGTTCGAAAGTCCAAGAATTACGGGAGTTACGATGTGCCGTGGAGAGGGGGGAGAGAGCGAAATTCCAAAATACCCATTTTCTGCGTATTCACATAAGACATCTGGGACTAAAATTTTGTGTAGGTCTTATAGTCTCCGAGATATAGGCGATTATACGAATGGAAAATCGGGAAAACGCCCATAGGGGGGAAGTGGGGGGAAAATAAAACAAACTTGCACAGCGTACACATAAGGCATCTTTGTGCAAAATTTGGTGTTTCTAGCTCTTATAGTCTCTGAGATCCAGGTGTTCATACGGACAGACGGACAGACAGACAGGGCTAGATCGACTCGTCTTGTCCTGCTGATCAAGAATATTTATACTTTGTGGGGTCTGCCACGCCTCCTTCTGCCTGTTAAATTTTTCAGCTCCCGCAAACCTAATATACTCTTGTACATTTCATGTACAGAGTATAAATATTCTTTTACATCCATATACACATATATTTTTATAAAATTTATTATTTCATTTAAATCTTTGCATTTTTATACACATATATTTTTATAAAATTTATTATTTCATTTAACCTTTTGCATCATATTTTAAAGTTTCTTGCAGTTACACATATATTGCTATATATTTTACTATTCCATTCTGCCCCTGCTTATTTCTCTTGTGTGCATAGAACTTTAGAATTTACTCACTTCCATATCAAAATAAAAATAAAAAATAAACAATTGTTATGGCAAATCCGAATAATTTCATTAGGCCACCTGTACTTGGTGCAGGACCATTAGTAGGCAGGCATTAATTTACCACAGCAGGTTATCTTGCAAGATCTAAATACTTTGGTAGCAAGAACCGTGCTGGAAACCATACCACGACTTTTGCCAAATACAGGTACTAGTGGATTAGGTAATTAATAAAGGCGCAGCCAATTTAAACGTAGTGGATAATATTCCAGATGTTGTAAGAAGCCTTCGAGACTTTTCAGGGCAACAGGGAAAATTGAAAGAAAAGTGCAGAACGCATATTGAAGGTTTACACTTCAATACAAGGTACCCCAAAATATTATGGCATCTTGAGCGTGATCAGGAATAAGGTAATAGGAAATGCAGATGTTATACTCGAGTCGTACAACACGCCTCTAAACTGGATTGCAATATCAAAATTCCTGACTGAACATTACGCAGACAAACGCGATACACGTACTCTCAAATATCAAATGGCAGCTCTTATACAGGGTAACCAAACAGTGACAGAGTTTTATCAGAAAGTCTTTAATATTAATAAAAAAATCGAGCTGATGTCCCTATATGACCTGCTCAATAGCTCCAAAGATTCTCTATCTTTGGAGTTATTGAGCAGGTCATATAGGGACAAGGCCTTAGATACTTTCATAAGAGCTTTAAATGGCGACCTCCCTAGATTACGCGGAACTGTAGAACCAGAAGATTTTCCCCAGGCGCTTCAGCTTTGCCAAAAGCTAGAATCAGAAGTTTAGGACTAATTATGCCAACAATGCTCAAGGCATAGTTAAAAGATACATCGGAGCACCAACTCCACCACCGCTTTCACGAAAAATGATACAACGGCCAATGCAGCAAGCAAGTGGTCATTTGGATCATTTTCCACAACAAATAATGCGTCCACCGCATTATCAGAGGGCGCTTCCAAACAATAAGTTTTCCAATAATCAGCAACCACTGCAACGTCCGTTTGCAACTTTGTAGGAGATGAAGTACAGATAACACACCACGCAATAGTTAACCCTTTCGGACTTAAAGATAGTAACATTCCACATTTACCATCGCTGACCTCATTTCACGCCATAATAGGAAATGACACTCTCAGAGATTTAAAAGCAGAAATCCATATGCAGGAAAATTATATCAAAATCTGCAATGCCTTAAAAATTCGGTTAAAACAGAAACTCTCGAGAAAGGTCAATACAATAGATATACGAATCGATCACGTAACAGAAGCACAGAGAGCTAAAATGCAAAACTTGATAGCAAGCTATCCAAAACTATTCTGCGATCCGCATGAGAAATTAACTTTTACCACCAAAGTGGTCGGTGAGTTAAAGAACACAAAATGAAAACCCAATTTATTATGAAAAGTGGCTTCCATCAGTTTTCGTTTACAGAATTTGACATAGAGAAGACATTTTCATTTAATAACGGCAAATATGAATTTTAACGTTTGCTGTTTGGCCTGAAGAATACGCCTTCTATTTTCCAACGTGCTCTTGATGACATATTAAGAGAACATATTGGAAAAAGATGTTTCGTCTACATAGACGACATAATAATTTTCAGCGAAAGCAAAGAAAAACATCTACACGACTTCAAATTTTCGAAACTTTGGAAAAAGCCAATATGAAAGTCCAACTCGACAAATGTGAGTCAAAAAAGAGGTTGAATTTCTCGGATTCATAGTGACAGAACATGGAATTAAAACGAATCCAAACAAGGTAAAAGCGATACTGGAATTTCCAGTAAAAAAACGATTAAATTTCTACGTTCGTTTTTAGGCCTTTCATTACTCAGAATAGTAGTATGCCGATTATATTCAAATCTAGAACTTTAAACCAAATTGAAGAGCATTACGAACAAACGAAAATGAAATGTTAGCCATTATTTGGTCATTGAAAACTTTAAGAAACTATCTATACGGGTTAGCCAATGTAAAAATATTCACCGATCACCAACCATTAACTTACGCACTTAGCCACAAAAACCACAACAACAAAATGAAGAGATGGAAAGCGATATTAGAGGAGTATGACTATGAGTTAAATAAACCTGGCAAAGCGAACATTTTTGCAGATGCCTTAAGCAGGCCACCACATGCAAAAACTTCTGAACTTAATTCAATAACAGCCACCGTGCACAGTAGCAACAGCTCAGCCGAGAAACTTATACAAATGGCAAACGAGCACATAGAAAAAAATAAAGAAAACAAAGAACAGATTATTCAGAAATACTACTTCCCACAGATGCATGCAAAAATTAAAAAAATAGTCAAAGAATGCAAAGTTTGCAAAGAACAAAAATACGAAAGACATCCCCATAAACCGATACTTCATAGCACACCACTACCACAATACCCAGGTCATATTGTTCATATAGATTTATTTCTCACTCACAAACAAATAATTTTAACAGCTGTTGTGGCAGTTCGAGTTTTCCCAGCGAAAATAACGAACTACCTTTGGTGTTGATTTAGGCGAATATTTATTTACAAAACTCTCAAGTTCGGGCGAGTTGCCTGGGCGATACTTTTAATTCCTACGGAATTACAAAATTACAATATGCTTATGATCTAGAGCCTGTTCCTTCTATTAGTCCGCTTGCTCTCGCTGCATAATTAAAAGGAACAAGCCAACGTGGTTTCTTGGTTATGGTAGCGCTAACCGCTTCCAGTCCCTACTTTTCATTATCGGTTTTACTTATTATCCTCGTTCTCGTCATCTACTGGTATGTATGTCAGTGGCAGTGAATTTACTGTCATCTGCACTTCCATAAGTGCTGCCCGCAGTAGTTCATCGCAAGGGCGTCTACTTGACAGTATAGAACATAGCGTGCGTTTCACGGAACGCACCAATCGCTCCCATGCGCCACCCATATGTGGCGAAGCAGGCGGTATGAACTTCCATTTCATTCTTGGTCCAGTGAATTTTTCTGCTATTTTTCTGCTGAATTGCCTGCCTCAAGCGTCTCCATTGCCTGTTGGAGTTCGGTATTAGCGCCTTGAAAATTCGCAGCATTATTACTCCACAGCTCCCTTGGCTGTCCACGGACCATGGCGAAATTACGAATAGCTAGAATACAAGAATCTGTAGTTAGTGAATACGCTACTTCAAGATGCATGTGAATGGTGGTTGAAAAGTCGCCAGCCTCTGACTCGGTAAACACGCCATTTGCGGTGGCCAGGGCTTGGCACGTTGATTTTTACATTATTGGCATGAATTTCGAACTCTTCTCACCACCGCCCTGATGCGTGGTATCCAGAACTGCTGTCTCATCTCATTCACAACCGTCTCGTGATTAGCGTGATGGAATCGCGCATGTACATCGTATACAATCAGCATGGTGATACGGCTTTTTTTTGGCAATACTGCAGGATCAGTTCCTCCCTACAGCTTTACTCGTCCTTTCAACCGTAATACTCCTCTTTCATCCATATACGCACACATCTTGTATAGTGGACTGGATCTACCTATACGGTGACCCTTCTTGAGTGCTGCCTTCTCACTGCTGTAGTATTCATCTTGTGCAAAGACCCACAGTAAGCATTCTGCGGCTTCTTGGTGCGCGCAGTTCTTCACTTGTGGTTTCTCGTTTTATGGCCGGTTCCGTAGGCCATTCCTGTGGACCCTGTCTTAGGAACGCCGGCCCATTCATCCATCGACTGCTGCTCGAAAAATTGGCACTGCCACTTAGTGGCTTCATCGGCTGAAAATGTATATGATTTTATATAAATTATTAAAAACAAAGAAAATGGGATGCTTGCTTTTAACGACTTTTATGCGGAGAAATGCGAACGATTTGGCGACAATTGTGCTTATATTTAGTTCTATTTTACAACTAACTTCAAATTAGGCTTACATGCTAAACTAAGCCTAAGGCGGCGAAAAAAGGGCGCGAGGCGACGTCCGCAAACGGCCGCTCTCGCGCTCTCTTTTCGCCCTAAACTAAAATTCAAATAATTCTCTTAAACTATCTTAATCTAAAGCAGCATCTGCGCCAACACCGGCCCCCTTGGAGGGACATCGTCCTTCAACGGGCAATGGCGCCAGCCGATGAATAGCCCTCCGTAGATTGCCACTACTCGTGGCGACGTCGGCCACCCGCACCTTCCCGTCTGTCCCGGCGTGAGTTGTGGTGACCTTGCCAAGTACCCACTTTTGTGGCGACACGTTGTCTTCGGCCACCACGACGAGTTGTCCCACGACGACGTTGGGTTCCTCCTGGAACCACTTCGCTCGCACCTGGAGGCTCGAAATGTACTCCCGGGACCATCGCTGCCAAAACCTGTGCTTGAGACATGAGGCATTGCGCCATCGCCTTAAGCAGGTTTGGCTGTCGATGTCCGGGAGCGGTGGAGCTGGAGTCGCCAGAAGAGGCCGTCCGATTAGAAAGTGGCCCGGGGTTAGCGCCTCGCCGTCGCTGGGGTCCGCGCTGAGTGGTCCCAGTGGCCGAGAGTTCAGCACGGCCTCGACGCTCGCCAGGAGTGTTCCGAGCTCTTCTGCGGTCAGGAGCGCATTGCCCACCGTCCGTAGGAACAGGTGCTTTGCAGACTTGACACCTGCCTCCCATAGACCGCCGAAGTGAGGCGCTCTGGGTGGTATGTACGCAAACTCGCATCCTTTTCTTGATGCGAATTCGCGTACGCCTTCCGCCTCCTTCTCCCATCTCGCTCGGAACTCCTGCAGCTTCCTGTCGGCTCACCGTCCGTAGGAACAGGTGCTTTGCAGACTTGACACCTGCCTCCCATAGACCGCCGAAGTGAGGCGCTCTGGGTGGTATGTACGCAAACTCGCATCCTTTTCTTGATGCGAATTCGCGTACGCCTTCCGCCTCCTTCTCCCATCTCGCTCCTGCAGCTTCCTGTCGGCTCCCACGAAGTTCGTCGCGTTGTCGCAGTAAACTTTGCGAGGGACGCCTCTCCTGCCGACGAACCTTTCAAAAGCCAAGAGAAAAGCATCAGTGGTTAGATCTGACACAAGCTCTAAGTGAACCGCTTTCGAGGCAAAACAAACGAAAAGAGCCACGTACGACTTATACGGTGGCTTGCCACGGATGCGGAGCGTTGTGCTTATAGGGCCACAAAAATCAACACCACATACTTCGAACGGGTGGAACGGCTGGAGCCTGTCTGCCGGAAGATTTCCCATTACTTGGGAGGCCAACCGGGGCTTCCATTTGAAGCAGAGGATGCACGAACGTACTGTTCGGCGACACACTTCCTGAGCGTTAACCAGCCAAACTCGCTCACGAAGCAGGCTCACCAGCGATCTAGGGCCAGCATGGCAATTTGACACATGCAAATAAGATACGTACGATCTTATGAATTGCGACTTTTTAGAAAGCAACAACGGAAACTTGGCTTCATACGGGATAGGAGCATTTAATAATCTTCCCCCCACTCTCAGCAAGGAAAACAAGAAACCGTCTTCTCTAAACTCATGTAGAAATGGACTCAGACGCTGTAAGTTAGCGTTAAGTGTTCTCTTTTTTCGAACCTTGTCGATTTCGTCACCGAACTCATTGTTCTGGATGACTTGAACAATTTTGTTGAATACCAAATTGAGTTCGCTTGGCTTGGCTATAGGATCAAAGGGCTTCGAGACCTTTCTGCACCTTTGTATAAATCGAAAAACCCAAACGAACACCCTCAGCAATTTTGAATGTGACGAGTAGCTTTCGATAACTTCGAGAATATAATTGGCTTGCCGATCTGCGAGTAAAACTACAGCAGACTTACGAATTTCTAGGGCAGCTGAATTTTTAGGCGGCTCGAAGTGAGCATTCACAGGCCAATTTTCTTCCGATTCCATGAGGAAGGGTGGCCCTGTAAACCAAATGGAGCTACGCAACTCGTCTACATTACATCCTCTGGACACGATGTCTGCTGGGTTGGATTTCGTTGGGACATGTCGCCACGTTGCATTCTCGGACCACTCTTGGATTTGAGAAACCCTGTTTGAAACGAAAACTAAACCATGCCGACGGATGCGACTTGATCCAGTGGAGCGTTATTTCCGAGTCAGTCCACATAACTATCTTGTCTATTGGAGAATTAAGCAACGGGCGGACTTGACGAAAAAGATCTGCGAGAAGGTGAGCTGCACACAGCTCAAGACGAGGCAAAGTTTTCGTCTTGAGTGGAGCTACTTTGGATTTTGAGGTCAAAAGTGACACTTTCCAACCATTCGCAGTCGAAACACGAACATAAATACAGGCGCCATAAGCTCGCATTGAGGCATCGGCGAACGCATGTATTTGAATGGGTGACTGCGTATCTGTATGGACGAATCTAGGGACTTGAATACCGCTGAGGTTCAACAAATTCTGCTTAAATGAGTCCCAAACTGTATGAAGATTCTCAGGGATGGATTCGTCCCAATCTAGTTTTTGTAGCCACAAATCTTGCAGCAACATTTTTGCTTTGGTGATCAGCGGGCAAAGAAGGCCCAGAGGATCGAAAAGCCTGGCAGTCACCGATAATATGTTCCGTTTTGTCGAGCGGAGATCTAGGAAGGAATTTTCCAACTGGAACTGAAATACATCTTCCTTCGGCAACCACATAACGCCGAGCGTTTTGGTTGGGTCTGAGTCGACTGTGGCTACTGGAATAACTGTGCTATCAAATGCGGACAGTTCCGAGCAGTTCGAAAACCACTTTGCCAATTCGAAGCCTGCACTTTGAAGAACGTGCGACACTTCTGCTCGAAGCTTTTTTAGCTGTTCAACGCTTTCAGCACCAGTTAACATATCGTCGACATAAAAGTCGCTCCGAATAACTTCAGCAGCTGTTGGATGTGAGGAACGGACCATTTCACTCAGCCTTGTTAAACACCGCACCGCCAAGAACGGAGCTGGCGACGTGCCATACGTTACAGTGTTTAACCTGAAGATTTTCAAAGACTCAGACGGATCTCTTCGCCACACTATGAGCTGATAGTTTCTATCTGCTTCGTGCAACATCACCTGACGGTACTTTTTTTTAATGTCTGCCGCTAAGGCGAACTTTCGCAAACGAAAACGAAGCAGCGTAGAATAAAGCTCCTCCTGAATTGTTGGACCGACCATTAAGGTATCATTCAACGCAATCTGAGTGGACGTGCGGCAAGAGGCATCGAAAACGACACGCAACTTGGTCGACGTGCTTTGAGGCCGCAGGACACACTGATGCGGAATAAAATAGTGTGGAGTATCTGGAATTTTGTTGTCCGTTGAGGACATGTGACCGAGCGAAACATACTCGTCCATAAATTCCAGATACATACTTTTCATTTGAGGGTCTTTTGACAACCTCCTTTCAAGCGACAAAAAACGACGTTTCGCAATTTCATACGACGAGCCAAGATTTTTTGGGTCAGATTTAAAAGGTAACCGTACCTGAAATCGACCAGACGACAAGATTTTTTTATTATCAACAAAGTGTTGTTCACAAAGCTGTTGCTCAGGTGAGAGAACTTTCGAATTATTAGGCAAGTCCTCAATGGACCAAAACTTTTGTATCGTTGAGTCTATCGAAAGTAATTGTTCTTCTTGGCAACTTAAATTCACTGCTCCTTCTATACTCGTTGTAGGTTGAGTAGAGCATCTGCCTGACACTATCCAGCCGAGAAGCGTTTTTTGTAATGTGGGAGACTCAGGGCCTTGCTTTATTTGGCCTACCGACAATAAGTCGAAGAATGACTCTGCTCCAATTAACATATCAATTTTTTGCGGTTTATGGAATTGAGGATCGGCCAATTGAATATTTTTGGGGACCCTCCACCCGCTGGTGTTCACCGCTTGATCGGGATGATAACCAGAAATCGATCCCAAGATCCAAAAATCTGCGGAAAACTCGCTACAATTGACACGCGACTTCACCACTGTATGAATTCTTTTCTTGGCACGCGCATTGGTGTCTCCAATGCCGCGCAAGACCATACACGTATCCTCTCGTCTGAGCTGTAGCTTTTGAGCTAGATCCTCAGTCACAAAGTTGACTTGTGACCCAGAATCTAACAATGCTCTTGCTAAAACGAAATCGCCACTTTTCGTTTTAACGCTCACGACTGCTGTTGCAAGAACCACTCTATCCGAAGCAGTCGCATGCATGGCATGCGAAGTGGAAGAGCTATCTTGAAGATGTGGTGGCTGAGAGGGTGGTGGTAACGCAAGATTTGTGCTAGCAGTATAAATATGTAGCAGTGTGTGATGAGAACGTTGGCACACGCTACATTTCTTTGCCTTACACTTCGCTACTGTGTGGCCTCGTCGAAGACAGTTTATGCACAAAGGCGCACCTTTAGCGAAGTCAAACCTTTGCTGCACTGACAAGGCAATATATGCCTGGCAATTGCCAATCGAATGGTCAGCTGAATTGCAAAATTGACAAAGGTTATTCTGTTCGTTTTTGGCAGCAACGAACGAATGATTTATCCTGCTAGCATTTTTTACTTTTTGAGTCTGAGTGTTATTGCTCGACTGGCTGCCCTTCGCTTGAGCTTTACTAGCTTCTTCAGCAACAATATGCTGGTAGCGTCTGTTAAGAGCAGTCTCACAATCTCGCCATAGCGGGAGCGTTGTGTAGTCGAGCTGCTCTTCCCACTTCTTTTTTGTGGTAGGATCGACTTTCCCCATAACTAAATAAATTAAAATGGCATTAGCGATTTTCTTGTCGTCACCAATTGACAGAAGTGAGTCATAGGTGGCCGACACTGTGTCGATCAGGCTTCTCAAAGCTGACGCAGATGGCTGGGAAATCTTTTGCAGATTGAAAAGTGTCGATATGTTATCGAAAAATATTAGGCAGTCATTATCGTACACCCGCTTTAGACTTTCAATGGCTTTGCTATAATTGTCTTCCGTCACTTGGAAGGTGCGAACTGTGCCTAAAGCGTCACCAGCCAAACATGATATTAAGTGATTGAATTTTTCAATATCATGCAGTGTGTCATCATTGTGAACAAAAGTTTCAAAAAGACTCATGAAATTTTTAAATTCAGAATGCTTGCCGCTAAAAGTTGGAAGAGCGACCGCTGGCAATCGACACCTTGGCTTTTTTGAAGTAGGCGGTGCAATACCGTTTGCCGAACTTGAATTGTCGATGCTTTTTCTTCTTAGTTTTTCCAGCTGGCCTTTTAATAAGGATTTGGTCATAATGCAAGTTTCTTCCAACTCTTCACGGTAGTCATCTTCTGTATCTTTTGCTTCAATTTTGCTTTGCAATATATTTGCAGTTTCTATATGAGTTGTTAGAAGCTCTAACCTGCATTCTAACTCGATTGGCTCTAACGAAATCGAGCCTTCTTTTAATTGCCGTTGCATACGACATATACTCCTCATACAGCCCTCGCGCTTCCTTTTAAGTTCTTCGATCAAGTCCTTACTCATATTAATTTAAAGTTTTAAACTTGATCGAACGAAAATTGTCGAGTGACAAACGAGAAATCGAAAATAATATGCTGTTCTCAGCAAGTGTAGGGGAGCGCAACAGATGGTCGTCTAGCAGTGCGAACGAAAACGAGAAGAACTGCAGTTGACTGACCGTCGAAGGCAATACTTTTGGAAGCAGCAGCGAAAGTGGCGACAAACGAAAAGAATAATTCTAATACAAATGCCTTGTGTGCGTTAGCAGAACAGCTAATTCTTATGCATGTATTATGCGAAGCGCAGGCAAACAAAAAATGCAGCAGCTTAAGCGCGAACACGACAGCAATGTATTAGCTATGTTATGTATGCGAGTATGTCGGTATATATTTACATATGTAATAACGACAACGGCGAATTTGATGAGAACAACGAGAGCAAGCAACAAACGAAAACTGCCGACGGTTGGCTGAGATTGACGTGGGGGGGATGCCGTATGTAAAAGTGGCTATGTATATTTATGTATGTATGTATGTATAATAAAATCAAACGACAATAAATTGGCACTTTAAATAATTGCCTATAGCGGTTCACTTTTATTTAATATTAGTACGACATGCGATTTATATTTGTGTTAATTATGCTCAACTATCTACCGTATTATATTATGGTCACGTATGTGCCAAAGGTTGAAAGTTGAAGGCCGAAATAAGCAATTCGCTGGTTAAATTCCACTTTCAAACTTTAGCACAGTACCTGTGAAGTCGACTTTGGCTCAGGAACTTCCCTTTGGTCGACTTGACTCATCCTCCAATAATCCAGTTGACGTGACAGCAACACACACAATCCCCAGTGCAGCAACAACAACACGACCGACGCGGTTCCGCACAAATTAAAGTTTTTAATTAAAAAAAACAAGCAAGTCCCTGCTCGGGCGCCAATGAAAATTTATATGATTTTATATAAATTATTAAAAACAAAGAAAATGGGATGCTTGCTTTTAACGACTTTTATGCGGAGAAATGCGAACGATTTGGCGACAATTGTGCTTATATTTAGTTCTATTTTACAACTAACTTCAAATTAGGCTTACATGCTAAACTAAGCCTAAGGCGGCGAAAAAAGGGCGCGAGGCGACGTCCGCAAACGGCCGCTCTCGCGCTCTCTTTTGGCCCTAAACTAAAATTCAAATAATTCTCTTAAACTATCTTAATCTAAAGCAGCATCTGCGCTTTCATTGCTTGGGACCTAGCGAAATTCGGATATTTCGGTTAGATCTAATATCTCACCCGAAATCCAACGAACTGGCTGTACCGCCTGTGATCCGATCATAGCCAGGATAGCACCGTGCTAGAGTCTACCCAGAATACTCGTCTTGTAAACTTCGTGTTGATTGTTGATGCGATTACCTGCGCGTAACGTGCTCCGATTGTTGCGGCCCGCAGCTCAAGCCTTGACACTGACATCTGTTTTAGTGGCGCCACTTTTGTCTTGCTGCCCACCAAACAACAGAACGTGGCCTCTGCTCCTCTCTGCAACATGTAGCATACCGCAGCGTAAAATTACAATACAAATTGTATTTCCACTTCTGAATCTTTCAGTGGACAGGGCGTTGTGCAGCACCTCGGTATTTTCATCTTCTCCCCGCAATTCTACATCCAAAAGAAACAGTCAGAAAGTATGAAGAAATACTGACATTAGAGGCTGTAAAAGAGATGCATGTAAACAATACACATGACATAGAATTGCTGAACATATAATCCTACACCGCGGATGGTCTGTTCCTGTTCGCCTTAATAGCTGGCTTGAGCGTACCATTGATCAGGTACCTATTGAAAACTAAAGGAATTCTCAACGTGATCAAAGGTGACCCCACCATGGAGTCAACACTCAGTAGCCGTAACGAACGAAGACGTTCGAATTTAAGAGGGGAAGAGTTAACAACACAAACGTTGACTTTCCCATGCTTGGGTCAACATGCGCAGCCGAATATTGCTGACGCTAGGCCTGGATGATTTCCCGTGAACGCCCAAGTGCAGTGCCACTACCGCAGCAGGTACCAATATGCAAACGTACGCAAAATATGAATGAAATATATACACACAATTATGCCATCATATAAATTTCACACAAACATACATACGCCTGCCTAGCACGATCGAGCGCTCGGCCGCTGCCTTCCTGTTCAAAACTGCCGTTCAGTTCGGCTTGTGGCAATTGTCCGCTTTGGGCTACTGATGGACCGGTCCTAAGGTACCAGTGTCAACACCAGTCCAGGAAGTCAGCGCGATACCGGTAGGACATCGACACAAAACAGAACGAAAGGCAGTGTGACAGTGCTAAAAGAAACGATTTGATGCTCGTGCGCCTTGTTCGTCATCAAGTAACAATAACAAATATTAAACAAGTCTTGCTACTTTGTTCGCTAGTCTAATTACACCAGCAAATATTAAGCAAATTACGTTCTTTTTTTTAAGCTACTTTTCTATTCTTTTGAGTTTCCCCTGACTCCGATTACTTTGTCTTGGTCTGACATTTAGTTTGCCGCAAAGTGTTGCATGTGACGTGTGTGTTAATTGCGTAGTGACAAACGAATAGTGTTTTGAAAAGTACGACATATAAAAAGGTAAGTATTTTTACATACACTCGTACAATTACATAAATTTACAATTTCAGAATTGCTTATAAATCTATTGTGAAGGCTCCGCAGAAGTGAAGTTGCGCAGAGCTCTGCAGCTGTCCAAGAAGGGGGCGTACCAAGGACAGGAAAAAAAATTAAAAATACATAGTTAATATAACTATAATAAATATATGTACAGATTAATTTAATGTATTATTATGTAGCCAATAAACTGAAATATAATGAATTAATTTTTATTTGTGTATTGATTTTTCTGTTTGGCAGAGGGGTAGTCACGGTCCAAAACTAGTCCAAAACGGACCGGTCCATGGAGTAGTCCACTCGTTATAAAAGTGGATCAGTCCGATGTTGGCGAAACGGGGACAATTGTCCGCTTTGTATGACATCGTGTGTAAAAACGAATGGCATGAAGTTGTACCGGTATGCCGTACTGCTGGGTGCTCAACGCCTCTGCCGGCCTGCACGATACTGCTCAAGGCAGCGCTCCATGTGTGTGCAGCAGCGAGCAGTGTGCTCGTTTTATAAACCCTCTTTAATAGGCATTATTATACATAAAATTTGTAGGCTTTCTTATCTTTTAGGTGATAAATATTTTTTTATTTTATTTTTTTTATTTAGAATATCAACAATAATTCTGTCGATTATATAATATACAAAATGTAGATAGAGGTGGAAAATTAATTCTATTTAACAACTATTTAGAAAAAGTACGAAGTAGAAAGAGAAAGAGAAAAAGCAATCAATATAATTTATTGCATTATGTATCGACAGCCTATATTTGTTTATAAAATAAAAAGTCACAACTACACAACATACTAATTTAACATAAATACAATTTTAAAAAGGCGCAAAATAAAGTTTTCGAAATCATAAGATCGTACAAGGTGTGTTCCAAAGTAAACAGGACTTTTAAAAAAAAAAAACAGATCAAATGCTTTTTTCGGCAAAATCAATTTATTTTATTCAAAATAGTCTCCTTCTGCTTCAATACAGCTTTTTGCAGGATCCAAAAGCATGTCGAACGAGTGTTTTAGCTCGTTGGCGGTATGGCCGCCAGTATGCCGGTGCAAGCCTTTTGAATGGCCTCTACGTCTGCATAACGCTTTCCTTTCATTTTTCCGAAAAGGTAGAAGTCGCACGGTGCCATATCAGGTGAATACGGCGGGTTAATGGTTAAAATGTGATTTTTGGTCAAATAATCGGTCACAAGCGTCGATCGATTCTGAGCAATTTTTGGTCGTCAGTCAATTTGTACGGAACAAACCACACACCTTTCATAAGCCCAAATGTTCGGTCAAAATGCGATAAATCGATGTTTTGGAGATGTTCAATTCCATTTCCATCAATTTCAATGATGATTTCGGCTGATTTTTGATGAATTCACGCAAAGTTTCGATGGAATTTTCGGTGATCACGAATTTTGATTGGCCCACATGATCGTCATTTATGTCCTCACGACCACTTTGAAAACGTTAAAACCACTCGTGCACTCTGCTACGGGATAGGCAATCATCGCCATAAACTTGTTCCATCAATTGAAACGTTTCTGTAAAAGTTGTACCAATTTTAAAACAAAATTTATTGTTGGCTCTTTGTTCGAAGCTCATTTTCGCACCGATAACACAAACATACTGACACTTAAAACGCAATAACTTCACTTCCAATGGATGAAATGTCATGAAATTCTCACTGAACAATCGCTAAAGATAGCAGATTCTAACGCACCAGTCGACATATAGATAGTGTCACCAGGGGGGCGCTACAAGTAGATTCAAAAAGTCTTGTTTACCTTGTGTAAGATGTTCAAGCACTGAATGTCTTATCGAACTGACTAATAGCTAACTTAATTTAGTTCCACGAAGCCCGCACTTGCGGCGACGGTATCAGAATATTTATAATTATTTTTCTTTCGTGGTTTATTTAGGAGTCTATTTATATTAAACCTTTAACTCAAAGTTTTCTATAAATGGTTTAAATATATTTATTTCTTAAGGTGTGTGCCCTGCTGAATGGAGTCGATCAAGAAAGCGCCTTTGTATAATTCTTATTACGGAAAACACGGCAGAACATGATTTAGCAAGAGGGGCGTTAAGGCACATTGCATTACAAAGTGGATACAGTTCCGAAAGAGTTAGATTTGCGTACATTTTCAAGGTAAGTTGACTTCGTAAAAGATATACGCGTACTACATAAATTAGCTTTTAAGCCTAAAGTATGTATATACTAGCAGGTCTTGCCCGTCTTTGCTGGGCTAAGTAAAATGTGCTTATAATTATAAGTTTATTTACTATATGATATTCTTCTTTCGACGCTCTCTAAAGTTTCTTAAAGAGTTCATTTTGCAAATAGCAAATATAGTACAATAAGTACTATGTATGGTTATACGTACATACATACATACATATGTACATATCTTCGTTACGCACCGGGCGAATGCCAGTCCTGACTTAACTGTGTGCTTCCTCAGCACGTTGAGTTATCCCCGAAAACTCCGACGCGGGACATTTAATTTTGATTTATAAATCGGGACGTCCCGCCAAAATGGAGCGTTCGGCAACGTTAATATGTACATACATTTAAATTTTTCATGCAGGCTTTATCCGCCTATATACATACATACATACATACATACATACATACATACATACATACATATATGAATAATTATGTATTAAATTTTTTAATTCAACACTAATTTGTGTCTTCAATTCCAACTATGATTGTTGTGAATGTAAAAGGTGTGTTTCTGCTTTTGTAAATCGCATGAATACACTCATAAAATAGGCTTAACGATAAATGACTCTTAGATTTGTTCAGAGTATATTTGTAGCGTTGTTAGCTAACACTAAAACGGTAAGTCGCTGTAAATATGCGATCAGCTGAGATGCTAGAGATGGGCATGTGTCGGATGCTCTATGTGCTAGAGCATCAAAACTATCGATAGTTGAATCCGTCGATACAATCAATAATTCCATCGAAGTTTGAATGCAATTAACAGAAAATTTAAATAATAACATCTTATAATTTATTGGGATCAATTAGAACAAATCATATACAAACATATATATGTACATCTGCCCGCAACGCGAAGCAGAATATGCTTAGGTCCGCTTTCGGTTTCTGCTTTACTATCGCTTTCGCAGTCGTTGCGACGGTAACTGTAAACTTTTGACATTTTGCCTTTGAAATTAACAGGCGTAAGTGATCACAACGAAAGAAGAAGCGCGAGCCAATAAAATTAAATGTCCCGCGTCGGAGTTTTCGGGGATAACTCGACCGTGCGTACAACGTGCTGAGGAAGCACACAGTTAAGTCAGGACTGGCATTCCGCCTGGTGCGTAACGAAGATATGTACAACTATGTATTTACGTATAACCATACATAGTACTTATTGTACTATATTTGCTATTTGGAAAATGAACTCTTTAAAAAACTTTTGCGAGCGTCGAATGAAGAATATCATATAGTAAATAAACTTATAATTATTAGCACATTTTACTTAGCCCAGCAAAGACGGGCAAGACCTGCTAGTCTATATATATATAAAACAGTTTGTCCTGACTGACTGACTGACTGATTAGTGATCAACGCACAGCGCAAACGGTAAAGGCTAGGAAGCTGAAATGTGGACTCAAGTATCCTTTCATAGTCTAGGTGCCCACTAAGAAGGGATTTTGTAAAACTCGAGCTCCAAAGGGGGGAAACCAGGCTCCAACGTTTGTATGAAAAATCTATAGTTTTCATCTGATTAACTTCAAATAGTTTGTATACTCTCAGAACAATTCCAAGAAAAACTGTTTACTTGGTTTTTTGATATTTTTTTTTGGGCCTAAAATATGGGAGTTTTCCTGTAAAAAAATGTTGGGGCACAAAAGCAAACCGCGTCAACAGCCCACAGCCCACACGGTAAAAGCTAGGACGCTGAAATTTGGGCTAAAGTATCCTATCATTTGTGTTGGAGCTTGAATTATTGGGGTTTTAATATTTATTCACTATTTCAAATGAAAGGTTTGTGTTATAAATTTAGTCCGATTGATTTAAAATTTGGGTAATGTAATCTACGTAACTAAATCTACAATTTTGCATTCAAGGATTTTCAAAATATGCATTTTACAAAAGCAGGCAGAACAAACAATACAACATATCAAACAGTTGGGGACAACTAAGTATACATACACACACACACATGCAAGCAGCTGTTCGTGTAGTTGAGTGCAAACGATTGAAATAGCCAAAGCAAAATGTGAGACACTAATGTGTGAATATGTGAATTTTATGTGCACATCTATGTACATATGTATGTATGTACATTCGTCTTGCACTGACAGAGCAAGAAATGTTAATTAATTGAAAATTATGTAACATTTTTATACCCTGTACCCGTAGGGTAAAAAGGGTATATTAGGTTTGTGCAAAGTATGTAACATACAGAAGGAAGCATCTCCGACCCCATAAAGTATATATATTCTTGATCAGCATGACGAGAGAAATCGATCTAGACATGTCCGTCCGTCTGTCCGTCCGTCTGTCCGTCTGTCCGTCCGTCTGGATGAACGCAAGGATCTCAGAAACTATAAAAGCTGGAATAACCAAAGTTGGCATCCAGATTCTCCTAGGTCCGAGTAAGGACGAGTTTATTTTTTTTTTTTTAATTTTCCCCCCCTTCCCCCGCTACAGAATTTCGTCGATAGCGTCCACATTTCAAATGCTACCTAAACCAAACTTTGCACACATAATTTATATATAATTGTCTATTGTTGTTCAAAATTTTATTCAATTCGGTCAATTCTAAGAAAAGTTATTAGCAAAACAAATTCTCTCCAGTGCAATCCCCCCATACTGCAGCAACAAGTCCGCTCTTCTTCTTCTTCTTTTTGCTTCTGCTTTGGGCGCATATACCTCAGTGTCGGAAGTTTACCTGGGTACAGGGTATTTCACTGTCGGGCTTGCTCGACTGTAACGTTCTCTCTTGTTTTTTCTTTGTTTAGTGCATTTGGCATTAGGGTTTTCATGAATAACTTTATGCAGCAACAACAAATATCAAATAGTTGGGGACATCACATACACCCACTCACACACACAACAAGCAACAGTTCGTGTCTATGTGTGCGGTTCTCTACGTATGGTTGAAAAAGTAAAGAGAAACATACATATGTATGTATGTATGTATGCCTGTGTATGAATATAGTATGTATGTACATTCGTATTAATGTATACATTGGGCAATCGAACACAGTTGTTTGATTGTAAAAAAAATAATGCTCTAAAAACAACAACAACTGCAAGTCATTGGCTCGCTCTTCTTCTTTCGTTTTTACCATTTAATGTTAATTGCAAAGGTAAAACGCCAAAAGTTTACAGTTACAGTTTAGTAGGCAACGACTTCGTAAGCGATAGTAAAGCAGAAACCGAATAACGGAGCTATTCTGCTTCGCATTGCGGGCAGATGTATGTATGTATATGATTTGTTCTTATTGATCTCAATAAATAATTAGATTTTATTATTTAAATATTCTGCTCATTGCATTCAAACTTCGATATTTTGATGGTATTGGTGGCTTCAACTATCGAAAGTTTTACTCTAGCAAATTGAGATGAGAATTGTCAGTGCTTTTTGATTGTGGCTCATCGCTGCACGGCATTGACACGAGTGCCGTGTTTCACATCCGAGTTTGTGCGTGACCGTATTGACTCAATATGGCACGAAAAGACTCAAATGTGAATTTAAAATTAGGATATACCCTTATAATTATTCCCCTTTTTTGCACATCTTAAAACGTTGCGTTATCTCTATATATAAAACAGTTTGTCCTGACTAATTGGTGATCAACGCACAGCCCAAACGGTAAAAGATGAAATTTGGACTCAAGTATCCTTTCATAGTATCCATCATAGTGTAAGAGCACACTAAGAAAGGCTTTTGGAAAATTCTAGCTCCAAAGGGGGGAAAATGAGCCTTAAAAAATATTAGTTATAGTGGTCATGTTCGTTTAACGAAATAGTTTGGCAAGAACAAAAATGTAACGGACTACTGAACAATTTTTTGTCAAGAACAGAAAATGTTCATTTAAATACCTTAAATGCCTTCCTACTGGTAACTTATAAGGTGAAAACATATGGGTAGGTTATGCACACACAAAATAAATACAATTGGAAACATTATATTGAGCCGGGTTAAGACGGGCAATACTTGCTAGTATATGTATATATCACAATGTTTTGTCATGTCGATGTGCCACGAACAATAAAGAGCACCGACTTTGCCCATCTCTGTTTGTGTCTGTGAATGTGTCACTGTGTGTGTTTATGTAATGTCCCCACATGTGATGTTTGATATTTGCGCTCTTTGTTATTTATTGTTGCTGCATCTGGCAAGTAAAAAACATATTTCTATATTTCGAAAATCGTTGAATGCCAATTTGTAGATATAGGTTTGTTGATTACGGATACCAAATTTGAAATCGATCGGACAACATTAATAACACAAACTTTTCATTTAAAAAAAAGTGAAGAAATATAAAAACCCCAATAATTCAAGCTTCAATACCAATTTTAAGAAACCGACTATGCAGTTTTATTTAAATTCTTTTATTTATTTGAGAAACCACGTTTTAAGTCGATCGGTTGAAAAATGTGGATTTTTCGAACAATCTTTGGAGCTCGTTTCTCTCCTTTGGAGCTTGAATTTTCCAAAATCCTACACTATGATATGATAAATGAGCCCAAACTTCAGCTTCCTAGCTTTTACCGTTTGGACTGTGCTTTTTGTGCCCCAACATTTTTTTTACAGGAAAACTCCCATATTTCAGGCCCCAAGAAAAATCTCCAAATACCAAGTATGCAGTTTTTCTTGGAATTCTAAGAGTATACAAACTAAGTTTGAAGTTAATCAGATGAAAATTGTAGATTTTTCAAACAAACGTTGGAACATGTTTTCCCCCTTTTGGTGCTCGAATTTTCCAAAATCTCCATATCGCCAGCCTACGCTATGAAAGGATACTTGAGTCCGATTTTCAGCTTCCTAGCTCTTACCGTTTGAGCTGTGCGTTGATCAATCAGTCAGTCAGGACAAACTGTTTTATATATATAGATAAACGTATTTTAATATTTTGGCTATAGGACATAACTAGATCATTTGTAGTTTATTTACAATATATATTATACTACAAGTATTCTAATTTTATACTATTCTAAAGAGCTGTACGAATTGACTGTAGGTTTTATTGGTATGGGAATAAATAGGTAGTAAAGTTAGTAAATAAATAGGTAGTAAAAATATATACACAGAAACATGCATACATATGCCTGCCTAGCACGAACGAGCGTTCGGCCTCTGTCTGGTTGCACGATCGAGCGCTCGGCCTCTGCCTGCGTGCACACAACTGCACACTCTGCCGGCCTGCACGATACTGTACACGGCAGCGCTGCATGCGTGTGCACAAATGCCTTATATAGTATGTACGCATTGTCTGTCTGTCTGTCCGTATGAACACCTAGATCTCAGAGACTAAAAGAAATTGAGACACTATATCATAGTCTACGCAATTTTATTTCAAAATAATTTCGCCCTTTCCCTAATCCCCCACTAATAGAGATTTTCAATTACTCACGTAATTCTTCGAAATTTTATCCAGATAGGTTAATTCGAAAGAAAGTGTTAGCCATAAATGTAATCTTTGCCCGAGCTCTGCCCGCAGCTGTTGTTGTTGTTGCTGCTGCTTTGTCTAAACTCTGAACTTGAAAAATCCATCCCGACGAGCACTCTACAGCCAGTGCCTCATCATAGCATTAGTACCAGCCTAGTGAAGATATTTGATAAACCAAAGCTTTTCCGCAAAGTCTTCAGCCTCCTTACAACGCCACCAAACTATTACCAACGTACTCTACCGATTCCAGGACCACACAGGAGAATGACACTCACCAAGTGCAACCACAACAATTATAATAATGTGGTTACTCATAATCTACTCCCCAGTTCATCATTATATCCAAATCGGTGCACGGGGTCTACGATTTTCGAACGTGTACACTTCACATTCAGCCTGTCAGCGGATTACTCCCATGTTGGTTTGAGTGCACTTCAATGTGGAAGGTAGCTGAACCACATGGGATATTTTGCGTTCAAATTAACAGTACACAGGACTCATGAAGCTGAATCTTTTAGTTACGCCAACACATGCTTCAAAGTCGGTGACCCAAATATTAATTGGCATGCAGATTGCTTTCGATTTCTTTTCTGCGCTTGTTAGTGTAAACATGCATCCCGAATGTGATTTACATAGCCAAGACCCCATTCTATTCTGGAGCAGCATGATAAGACGAGTCGATCTTGTCTGTCCGTCCGTGGATCTCAGAGACTTTAAGCCCAATAGACACAAAATTTTGTACACAGATGCCATATATGTTTAGGTATTTAATTTTCGGTATGATTATAGTGATTATTATCGCAATTCTAATACTTTGTTTGCTCAGTAATTTCATGACTTTCCAAATTTTTATTTGAAGGAAAAACAATCGGAGTTCTTTAATGCTATATCAAAAGGTTTGCTTGCAAATGATGTACTGCAGATTGTGATTATTTGGAGACGTGACAGCACACATCTTAAGTATGAATGGGTAGATGGATCAAAACTGGAAAATATGAGTGATTCGAATGGTCTTAATGATCATATAATAAATAGGACCAAATACGAAGTTGATATAACTGTACAACGACTTTTAAGAACTAATGAAGCGTTAACTTATGAAGCAGTTGTCCAGGTAACATAAATATATTCAAGACTCTTTATGAATAGACTATATAAATATCTTCCAGAATTTATTTGATGAGCACGCGCAGGGAATTTGGAGTAAATGGATCGCACGCTTGTTTAACATAGTGGAATATTTGTCTGATAATGTTGAAGAGGAACATATTTTAGCTGCACTATCACTTTTAGGAACTATTTCGCTTATGTTTGGAATTGGATATGTTATGATGTACTTTGTACAGGAGGAAGAGGAAAGTCTAAAAGCGAAAGGACATATAAATGAAAACTTAAGTAAGTTGATCAAATATAAATTTTAAGAAACAAATAATACATCTATTTACCGTCAAACATGGCTGTCGTTGTACCAAAAACAAAGCCCGAGAGTGAATTACCCTGTACCCACTCCCACAAAAAAAAAAACAAGATAGAACACTAAAGTCGAGCAAGCCCGACAGCAAAATAGCATGTTCTCTCCACAAAAAAGGAAAATTAAAAAAAATATATATTAAAAAAATTAAATTATTTGAAAAAATTGAATTAATTAATTAAATTAATAAAAAAGAAAAAAAGAAGTAAAAAAGCTAAAGTCGGGTGTCCCGACTTTGAAATACTCTGTACATATGTTTAGAATAATTATAGAAATTAAAAAAAGTAAGAGAATTATAAAAAATTTTTGGATCGATTTTACCTCTTTTGGTACTCACGTAAAGGGTGTATAATTGCACATATACAAAGCAATTGCGTCTATGTGAGTGTATGTATGTTTATGCTCGTATATTCGTGTCTGTGTAAGCATGTTAGCAGTCAACCAAACAGCAACATCAACAACAGCCGCGGGCAGCGCTTGAGCAGCGCTGCTGCAGCAAATATATTTATGGCTATAACTTCTTGTTAAATCGGTCTATCATAGTGAAACTTCGCGTACGGACACATGCAAAATTTGAAATTCCAAGAATTACGGGAGTTAGAGAAAATCGCAATTTGCCGTGGAGAGGGGGGGAGGTAGGGAAATTCCAAAATACACATTTTTGACTTATTCACATAAGGCATCTGGGACTAAAACGTGGTGTTCATACTCCGTTTGTCATCCTGATCCAAAAATATATATACTTTGTGGGGTCTGCCTGTTACATTTTCAGCTCTCGCAAACCGTATATACTCATGTACATTTTATGTACAGAGTATAAAAAATCAATTAATTAATAAAAAAATTAAGTAAAAAATAAAACAAACAAAATAAAATAATTATTCAATACTTACATACATAGGTGGAAACGGTAACATTAACGGTAACATTAAAATTGACAGGCTCATCAGTCCAGCAGCTATGTAGTCCTTGGACCAATCAGCCCAAAACCAATGCTTGATGCCTGAGATTAGCCTCCAGCGCTTTAAGTATGTCAGTTTGGCGTTTGAGTTAACCCTGTAGACAGCGCTACCAGCGTTTCTCCGATGAGTAGATGCGCTGGAGTGATGGCCTCTCCGTCGTTTGGGCTTGCTCTGTCTGCCACGATCGCTTGCGAGTTCAGGATCGCCTCCACTTCCACCAGCACGGTTACCAACTCGTCCTGCCGCAGCGTTGCGCTTCCGATGGCCTTTAGCAGCAACGTCTTGGCGGACTTTACGGCCGCCACCCATAGCCCGCTGAAATGCGGCTCGCGGAGTGGTAAAACTGCAACGTTATTCCCTTTGTAGCAGCAAATGTGGCAACGACATCATTGTTGATGCTGAAGCTGTTGCGGAATGCGTGCAGCACCCACGAAATTGGTGGCATTGTCCTAATATATCCGCTTCACAGGTCCACTACGGCCGACAAACCTAGACAGACACATTATAAAAGAGTTAGCAGTCATGTCTGTCACAACATCAATTGGAGGCAAAACATACAAAAACCGCAACATACATCTTGACCGGGGCTCTGCCACGAATTCCCATCGAGACAGGTATTAGACCACAGAAGTCCACTTACTCGGTCACCTCAAATGGCCTACAAGCCATGTAATCGGTCAGCGGACAAATTTTCCATTATTTGGCTTGCTAGGATTGGTTTATACCTGAAGCAATGCACACACTGTCGCACCACTACGGTACAAGCTTGTCGCGCATTGACAAGCCATGGTGCCTTAAGCAAGCGACCGCCAACTCGTATCAAATTCAATTGTCGATTTCCCGTTCGAAATGGACAAATAAATGGATCTAATTTTTGGTACGAAGGCTGCAGGATCGAGCACTTGTTTAGCGTTGAGATCTCGTCTGCAAAAGCTGTGTGTTGTACTATGTGGACAACTGCCAATAATGCAAACTCTAATTCAGCTGCTGTTGGCACAGGTGACGAGTTTGTATTTGTTTTCCCGTTGACGAACAGGAATAGCAGATAATGTGGAGAATTTCAATATCCATAAAGGGATTTGAACATTCATCGGCCACGATGACAACCATCGCGTTCTTCCGCTTCTCCAGCGTTGACTGCTCTTTGGTCAGTTCGATATGAGAATTACGAGGCGAAAGGGAACAATCTAGATTTAAGAATCGTGAACCCTTAAACCAGTGCGGCCGTGGTGCAACCACGTGAACCCAGATCTGCTGGGTTATTTCCTGTCGGAACATGATGCCAAAATCTGTCAGAAGTAAGCTTTCGAATATTTGCAACTCTATTTGCCAGGAAAGTATTCAAATGAGCCGGGTGTGTTTGCAGCCAGTACAAAACTACTTCCGACTCGGACCAAATGACGACTCGATCTATTGGCATATGAAAAAGTTGCTTAACTTTGTCCCACAGTGTCGCTAGCAGCTGTGGAGCACAAATCGCGGAACCTTCTTGGGTTTTAACGGTGCGACTTTGGACTTAACTGTCAATAAATAAACAGCTACGTTCTGCTCCTGTTCTACTCGAACGTAGAGACAGCACCCATACGCTCTTGTTGAGGCGTCAGCAAAGCCATGGATTTGGAATTTTTTATTTTTGGAGACGCCGACTCCAGTGCATCAAAAGAACTAGTAATAGAATTCAAGTCTTTTAATAACGGACTGGAAATTTGGTCGCCTCAAGAAAATTTTTAAGCCAGCATTAAAATTTTTGCTCGTGTAATTATTGGGCACAGCAGACCAAGTGGGTCGTATAATTTAAAAATAAACGACAGTATCGCACATTTAGTAGGCGATATCTCAACAGAAAGGTTATCAACCTGTACCTGAACGCATCATCACGAGGACTTCAAACTATTCCTAGCGTTTTGGTGTCCTCCTGATGGCCTATGAGTTGGAAGTTGTGTTATCCTTCTATAGCATCGACCTGCCGATATATTTTATGTATTGTATTTTTTTGAATATAAGCGTGGCTGTATAGTCGGCCCAACCATGAGTATGTTATTTAAGGACACTTGGGGCGACGTCTTGCTTGACGTGTCGAAGACAACGCGCAACTTTGTTAAGGTGCTTTGCGGTCTTAGCACGCACTGTTACGGAATAAAATAGTGCGGCTCTCTCGGAACCGCGTTGTCGATTGCGTGTTCATGTGTCCCAAAGATATATACTCAGTCATAAAATGACAGTCTCTTTTTTAAGTCTAAAAAGCGCCTTTTAGCCAGATGACCGCGCACTGGACTTAAACGGCAACGATACATTAAGGCGGCCCGGGGGAAAGCGAGTGAGAAATGACTTCTCGCAAAGCATTTGTTCTGAAGTATATAGATGTGAATTAGTCAAATTTTGCACTTCCAACTTCCTAAGCTTGCGAAATAGTGCATCTAAGGAACTTTGTTCATGGTCAGCCAGAGTTCTGTAGCTTGCAAAGTCAGCGATTCGCTGGTTTCTATAATGTGGCTCTTAATAGAAGAATACATCTGAGCCAAGGAGCAGTTTGAGGATCTGCTAGTTCCAGATCTATTTGCAACGTTGACAATTACCTGTTCAGGCTGGTTTGAGAAGATAGTGCTCAGTCATCAAATCGAAATTGACGGGACACAATTGACGTCTGTACAATGTGACGCACTGCAGACTTTGCGTTAAACAATGTTAGAAAAATAATATCTTTGCGCTCTTTTTTATAGCCTGTACCCAAAGGGTAAACGGATATACTACTTGTGTGCGAATGTATGCAACAGGCGGCCATGTCCTTCCGGACGAGCGCAAGGATCTCAGAAGGTACAAGAGCTAGAATTACCAAACTTGGTATCCAGGTTCCCCTGAGCCCCAGACAGGTCAAGTTTGTTTTTTTTATTCTGATATTTCGATGAAATTGGGCTGAGTGAGTTCGAATAACGACGGAGGTATAATCGATCAACAAGTATTTTTTTGTCGTTTTTATTGCAAACTTGTTTATTGTGGTTTGGTGAATTGGATAAGACTACGAGAAAGTATTATAAGCGCAAGATTCATCTAAACCATCATGAAATGAGGAACGCACGGTTTGATATTGTGATTTTCTGGCTTAGGAATTTAAATGTTATAACATTAGGATCTCAGGATTCGAAATTTCTATTCAAAAACTGAATTCACTTGTTTGTAGTTGAAATGCTGGATCCCTTAGGGTGCTCTTCTATGAAAATTAAAAGTCAGTTCTTTGGTTTTTGATGCGTTTATTTACCGTAGTGCTTATGTATATTAGATATGTGGAGCGTACTGATTATGTGTATATACATGTGTATTCATTTTTGTAGGTTTAGGCACAGAGAAAATGGGTCTACCGATAAAGTTGGTAATAAATTTCGAACTCAGTTTTTCACGAGTACACAAATTACTACTATCCTAGCGACGCTACACCAATAACCGTGCGTGATTTCGTGTCAGACAACAGACGGAAATTACTGGCATACCAATGACTTACTTGGGAGAAAGGACACATGCATCTTCAATGCAGTGGGCTACGATATTCTGGTGTCCTGGGATCTATATGAAGTTGATATTGACGTGCTGGGCGCAGTTGCTTAGTTTTTTACAGTGTGTGTGTGGTAATCTGTATATGTTGGAATTCCAGCGAATTCTCTCCACACTAAGGCACCATAAAGTAGTTTGGGTCGTATGACGTCCAAATAGATCCAGTGCACAACACTAGGAGAGTGCGCCCATATATATTCTCTGCCCAAGCTCTGCCCGCAGCTGTTGTTGTTGCTGCTTTCACATAATTATGTAATGCACACACACATATAATGTATGCATGTATTGAATATTTTCTATTTAATTTAATTAATTAATTTAATCAATTTTTATTTTTATTTAAGAGTTGAGCCTTCTGGACTTTAGAATACCTTTCCTGTTTAATGTTTATAATTGTTCTACACTTAAGTAAGGAGTCTTTCAATGTCGCAACACTCGAGTTTATGAACACCGCTTGTTTAAGATTTTAATCTTTAACATTGTTATACGCTGTACCTGAAATGTACAAGAGTATATTAGGTGCGCGAGCTGAAAAAAATGTAACAGGCAGAAGAAGGCGGAGCAGGCCCAACAAATAATGCCTAATTCTGTTCCAGAAAAGCCGTGCAAAAAAGAAGACATTGATCATATGCGAAATTAGGTAATTGGCTCCTTATCTCTAAGATCTATTAAAATCTGTGAAACAAGGATTTATGTTTATTTTTATATTCTGTACATGAAATGTACAAGAGTATATTAGGTTATCTAATTTTCAGTTCTATATCTGGGAGACTAACGAATTTCTCTGCCACCCCCCTCCTCACCACAATCACTGATTTTCCATAACTCTCATATTTCTTGGGATTTCAAACTCAAACTAGGTAAGCTCCAATAAGTGATTATGAGTTGGTATGCCAAGTTTCAGAGTATGCAGTGTGCAGAGTATTTCAAAGTCGGGACACCCGATTTTAGCTTCTCTATTTGTTTTTAAATAGTATATACATTTTATTCTATTTTTTTTTTTGACGCTCAGTCATGTACATATAAAAACTTTTTTTTTTTAGATAGTAAACACAGACGTCATGTTCCAGAACTCAAATTGTATGAGCTGAGGGCTGAAAAGTATAATGGAATGGTTCGATTATTGAAGCCCGGCTGCCGTACCATTATTTTAATAACGGATTTACAGAGTCGAACAAAATTAATTCCTTCTTATCATAGAGCCATTTGGCCGTATAGAAAATCCAAGACATTAATATTTGGACATATGCTTGTGGAAAAGGGGCTATCTTGGTATGCCGAGTTGCTTCGTATATCACTTTGCACAACCAAAAACCTACAGATAAATCCAAGAAACTGCGTTGGCACCATTATAGCTTTAAATGGTCACAGGAAATACTTCTGCATGTATCACGCAAAACACCCCGAATCAACACGCGGAGCAAAGGTAAGTACATATCGCCTTCCTGTCCGTACTCACCCCCTCTATGTATTGTTAAATAAAAGATGACCTTGGTCGAAAGGCGGAGAGTCAAATGTTTTGCCATATAATATATCAGTCTTTATACCCAAAAATGATTTTATTTATGAAGATATTGAACTAAAGAGCATATGAAGTAATTTGATTTCTACCTCGGAAATACACACAAACTGAAAGTCACTGCTCAAAAGCGTCCCCTACTAAAATTCATGTACAAAAAAAATTCATAGGAAATGTATTCGTTAGAACTGTAACTACATTTTACAATAATTCTTAATAACTAAATTTATATTTATATATATTATTTGCAGAGAATGGTTAAAATGACAAAACAGCTATTGAAAAAAAATGAAGACCCTGAAATTGGTACATTTCTGCAGATGGGTTACTCTGATGATTCAGATATAGATGCTCCTGTTTTGATGGAAGATAATCTGCTAGATGGCCTAAGTAACTGGTTAGACAGGTTATTTGAAGGAACTACACATAGATACTATATAAACTACTGGCCTGATTTTCCTACCAAATAAATTTATTTGCAAAATGTATGAATTACTTTATTGTAATTAATCAATAAAATGTATTGTTCAGTATTTTAGAAAAGACTAGACAAAAAATGTTGCCATATACTAAAGTCGACCACACGTTCATTATTATGGCGCACTATTTCGCCTTAAAATGGAACTGATTTCGATTTGTTGAAGTTTTTTCATTGATCATACTCATAAATTATTATGTAAATGCATCGATCAGCATGAAAAGACGAGTCGATCTACGTCTGTCTGTCTGTCCGTCTGTTCGTCCGAGACTATAAGATCTAGAGACACCAAATTTTGAACAAAGATGCCTTATGTGTGTATGCCAGTGTTGCCAGCAACTCGCCCAAGTAAGGATTAAGAAACATCAAAAAAACGGAAAAAAGGGAAAGACAAATTTAAAAAGGACAGAAAAACAGGACAGCTAGTTTCTTCATATTAATTTTCCCTTTTATTGTTTGGCGTCGTTACAAAAAATTATTATTATTATTAATTCGTCAATTATAGCATCATTGACTTCTGCGTCATTGTCGTATGACGCATTTGTGGCTACAATTTTAAGATATTTTTCTGGATGTTTATACGTATTGCAGCATGCACCATACCGACGTAACCAGAATCTAATAAATTAATTAAAAACATATCAACTTATATGCAGTAATATCTAAATGTTACCTGATGGGCAAGTAATAAGAATTTTTCTATATTATCGTTGTTGATTTTAAACAACTCTAAAATTAAAAGAATAGGCTCTTTGATTGTTCGTAATACATTTTCGACGGAAAACTTAATCGTTTTTAAAATTTCAAAGTTTTCCGATAACCTTAAATTTAAGAATACATAATTATACCCTGTACCCAAAGGGTAAAAGGCTATACTAGTTTTGTGCGAATGTATGTAACAGCCAGAAGGAGGCGTGGCAGACCCCATAAAGTATATATATTCTTGATCAGGATGACAAGGCGAGTCGATATAGCCATGTCCGTCTGTCCGTCCGTCTGTATGGGCGCAAGGATCTCAGGAAGTACAAGAGCAAGAATAACCAAACTTGGTATCCACATTCTCCTAAGTCCGAGAAGACGAGTTTGTGTTTTCTTCTGATCCACCCCCCCCCCCCCCCACTCCCCCGCAATTCAAGTAATTCATAACTCCTGTATTTCTTTTTGAACTCAAATATGGCATATACATGCAGTTAGTGATGATGTGCCCGTATGTTAAGTTTCATCATGATAGGTCAATTCTGAAGCAAGTTATAGCCATAAATAAAAGTGCTGCCCATGCGCTGCCTGCAGCTCTGCCCGCAGCTGTTGTTGCTGCTTTGGTCCAACTTTGTGCTGCATACATACGCGCATATAAACACGCATAGACACGTAATGTAAATGTATGCTGTTGAAACTGTACATGAAAATGTCTCCACTATCGTATATATGTATTGAATAATTTGTATTAAATTTAATTAATATAATTTTTTAAAATTAATTTATTTATGTTTTAATTTTTTCGTTTTTGGTGTGAGGTACAGGGTATTTAAGAGTTGAAAAATGCTAAGTCAGTCCAAAAAAAGGATGGATTTCCGGATAGGGGCTGTGAAAGTTTGTTTTATTTTTTTGAATTTCCCCCCATTTCCCCCTATGGGGGTTTTTCCGTAACGCCGTTCGTAAATTCGCCTATATATCGGAGACCTAGCCCTAGACCTAGGGACATCAAATTTGAAGCCCAAGATGCCTTATGGGAATACGCGTGTTTTTTTGGAATTCCCCTCCACTGCCCCACTACCTCGCAAATCGTGATTTCCTCTACCGGTTATTCTCTGAATTTCGAACACAAATTTTTCAACTACCCCCAGTTAGTGTGTTAGTGTGTGTTAGTTAGTGTGTCCGTATGCCAAGTTTCATTATGATAGACCGATTTAACAGCCATAAATATAATTGCTGCCCGCAGCTGTTGTTGATGTTGATCCAAACATGCTGATACAGACACGAATAGACACGCATAGACATGCATGCAATAACGCCCGAAAATTTTGCTAAAATAGTGCCAGAGTTTGATGGCCAGAATATACCTGTCGATCATTGGCTTTTCAATTTCGATCAAAACGCCGATGCCTACGAACTGAATGAAAAGCAGCGATATGTACAAACTCGTTGGAAAATGACGAAAGAAGCAGCGTTGTATTTGAATTCTGTTTCTGCTAGTTCGTATGCTAAGGTGAAAAATCGACGAATTCAAGCGTAGGAATGCCAGTGCAGACATTCATAAGTTCGTGAGAGAAATAAACACGACAGGGAATCGTTGTATGAGTACGTTTTGAATATGAGAGAAATAGCTGCACTTGGTATCGATAAGTATTGCGTTGAAGAACCCGAAGCAGCGAACAAATCATCAAACATGGCTGGGAAAAGAAATGAGAGTGGTTCTAAAAAATTTTGGGTCCACTGCACATTTGAGAAAAGATTGTCGAAATGAAACAATATGCTTAAAGTGCGGTGCAAGTGGTCATATGTCGAAAAATTGCTCTCAAACAGAAAAGAGCGTAAAAGAGACCCAAGACAATAATCGCATTAAGCCAGTTCATATTAACAATGTCGAAGTGGACTGTTTGGTTGATGCCTGATGACAAAGTGGAATACAACGGCTTGGGCTAAGATTTCGTCTCAAAGTTCTGCGTTGTTTGGATAGAGAAGGTTTCCATTTTACATCGAAAGTATATACAACATAGTAGAAACCGAAACTGAAATACATACACCTTTACAGTTCGAACCGCTTATCCGACCGTTGGCTGAGGCCTACTAACCAATGTCGCTGCCTATAGTAAGTCCCGTGGAGCTGAAAATCGTGCCAAATTAAAAGTTAACGCCGTTTAAACAACGACCTTCCCGATACTCTCCAGTTGAATGCGACGCCGTTAAGAAACAGGTCGACGAATGGTTGAACACCAGAATTGTGCGAAAATCAACGTCTAATTTCGCATGCAGAGTCGTCATTGTTAAGAAAAACAAAAAGTTTTCGTGGTGATGAATTTGGAAAATAGTTTTATGCCACGTCCCTGTTGAGGAAAAGAGTCGAAAATACCGGGCTTTTATCACAAGAGAGGGGCTTTACGAATTTAATAAGGCTCCGTTCGGATTCATCAATTCTGCTGCAGCGTTCATAAGGTTAATAAACTGCGTTTTTCAAAATCTTGTCACCGAGGATGTGATTCAAATGTATATGGACGACATTTACAGCAAGACAGTAGACGAATTCGTCCGAAAGCTGAAGCGGGTCCTGGCAGTTGCTGAACAATTTGGTTTGCTCATTAAGTGGAAAAAATTCGTTTCCTTGAGAGCAAGATCAATTTTCTTGGCCACACGGTAGAGAACGGAAAAGTCTGTCCTGTCAAGGCAAAAACATATGCTGTCAAACGTTTTGCTTTTCCAACAAATGTGAAGGCTGTACAGTCTTTTTTGGGACTGACAGGTTTTTTTTCGCAAATTTATTAAAGGATATGCACATATTCGTTGTTGGCTCTGAAGTTGCAGCACGCCTAAAACACGAGCAGCGAAAAGACAGCTTCATTGATGCAATATTGACAATTTTTAAAGTTTTAAGATGAAAGGGGATATTCTTTGTAAGCACGTGAATTGCCTTGATCTTCTAGTTGTCCCCAAATCAATGGAACGTGAAAAAATAACGGAAGCACTTGCAGATGGTCATTTCGCAGTCCTGAAGACGATTCATAGTATACAGCAACAGCTCTACATCCCACACTTGGAACGTAAGGTGGCACAAATAATTTCGGCCTGTGTAAAATGCATCAGCAACAGAAAACTTTGCAAGCAGGAGGGATATCTTTATTGCATAGACAAAGGCAGTTGTCCGTTACAAATTCTACATGTCGACCTGTTAGGCCCGATGGACTCCACGGCAAAACAGTATAACATTATATTTGCCATGATTGATGGGTTCTCGAAGTTTGTGTGGCACTACACGACAAAATCCACTGGTGCTGAAGAAGTCATAAATAAGCTGGAGGAACGGTCGTGCGTTTTTGGGCTGCCTTTGCGAATAGTGAGCAATAGATGAACCGCCTTTACCTCAAACACTTTTGAACAATACGACAAGGAAAACGAAATTCAGCATGTTTGGACAACCACTGGAGTAGCCAGGGGCAACGGGCAAATCGAGAGAGTAAACAGAGTCATTTTGTCCATTATAGCAAGCTTTCTGCAGACGATACTTCGAAATGGTATAAGTTCGTCCCACAAGTTAAAAGGCAATCAACTCCCTTGTTCCTGCGTCCACACAAAAATCGCCGTTTGAAATAATGTTTGGAACTAAAGTGCACAGCAAGATCTCCGACAGGCTTGCAGCTGCGTTGAAACACGTAATGATAGATGACTTTGATAGGGAAAGGCAAGAACTCCACTTGTTTTATATTTGTTAATAGTTAATTTAAAACAAGTAATAAAGCTAAAGTCCGGTGTCCCGACTTTGAAATACTCTGTACATATGTTTAGAATAATTATAGAAATTAAAAAAAGTAAGAGAATTAAATAAAAAAAATTTTGATCGATTTTACCTCTTTTGGTATTTGAACTCACGTAAAGGGTGTATAATTGCACATATACAAAGCAATTGCGTCTATGTGAGTGTATGTATGTTTATGCTCGTATATTCGCGTCTGTATAAGCGTGTTCGCAGTCAACCAAAGCACCAGCATCAACAACAGCCGCGGGCAGCGCTTGAGCAAATATATTTATGGCTATAACTTCTTGTTAAATCGGTCTATCATAGTGAAACTTAGCATACGGACACATAATAACTAACTGGGGGTATTTTCAAATTTAAATTCGAAAGTCCAAGAATTACGGGAGCGAGAGAAAATCACGATTTGCATGGGAGAGGGGGGAGGGAGGGAAATTCCAAAATACACATTTTCTGCGTCTGAGATATAGGTGATTACACGAATGGAAAGTGGGGGGAAAATCAAAAAATAAAACAAACTTGCACAGCGTACACACATAAGGCATCTTTGTGCAAAATTTGGTGTCTCTATCTCTTATAGTCTCTGAGATCCAGGTGTTCATACGGACAGACTGACAGACAGACAGACAGACAGGGCTAGATCGACTCGTCTCGTCATGCTGATCAAGAATATATATACTTTGTGGGGTCTGCCACGCCTCCTTAATTAATGAATATATGTACAAGTATATCGAAAAAAACCACAAACTCGTACTTTCTCGGACTTGGGAGAATGTGGATACTAAGTTTGGTTATTATAGCTCTTATAATTTCTGAGATCCTTGCCTCCTTCTGCCTGTTACATACATTCGCACAAAACTAATATAGCCTTCGTGTGAAAAACTACAAGTGCACTCTATATGCTGCCCAGTGACTCCGGTAAAAGTAGGCTCCCAAGGTTATCCAAGAATATAATAAATGACTAACCGCTGATAAGTGCACCCAATTAGCTGCCACAATTGAACCGCCAGGGCCAGAATTCCAGAACTCACGTCGGTCTGTAAGCGTCTGCCACAGACAACTGTAAGGAGCTGTGTAGCGCACAGCAAAAATGAGAACTACATCCATAACCAGTCCAGGATGTATTTTTTTATATTTTAAGTAGTCCTAAGACAATGTTAAAACACGAAGTGGCAAAAAATAAACAAGGAAATATCAGATATATGCAATTCAAACGTACACACAAGTTCAAACAAAATCTTGTGAAAAACAAAAGGATAAAGAAAAAAGAGAGGACCCATTAAGATTATTCTGAATTAGAATCAATTATACACCCAAAAAGGGGAATCAGAAGTTTAAATAAAGGAATTTTTATTTCTCAACAAGAAACAGTATAGTTATACCCAATCCTGCGAATCTTTGTAAAAGAAGACCCCAAAGGGTTAAAGGACTAAACCAGCTACTGGTTTTAAAAAGGAGAAAACAGAAAAAAAAAACTATATTTAAATCCGGGTTCGTAAAATGTGCTCAACACCCTGTGCACACGTAGGCAAAAGAGCTGGAACAGAGTGAAAGGGATCGCGCACATTCCGCCTTGAAATATATACACACAAGCATACAAATATATGTCTGCGTAGCACGAACGAGCGCTCGGCGTCTGCCTGGTTGCATGAACGACACCTCGGCCTCTGCCTGCACACTGCAGCGCTGCTTGCAAACACAAACGTAAAATTTTATCTATTTCCACCATTAAAATCTTTTCACGCCATTTTAGCTCAAAAATAGCGGATAGGTACCCAATTCTCGATATCAACGAAATTCTGACAGAACTAGAAAGAAGCACATGTGTCTCGGCCCACGGTCGCGGTACCGACCCCAGCGCCACCTCTTGCGGACACACAAGCGGGGACAACACAGCGTACGCTGACGCCAGTCGAACGAGCTGGACAAGCCGTACGCTGACGCCAGTCGAACGAGCCGGACAAGCCGCTCTGAAGAATGAAGTGGCACAGTGGGGCATCCAATTCGACGGCAGCGGGGATCCAAGGACGTTCCTCCAAGACCTGGAAGATATAACAGTGATGAGCGACGTGGCACTAGATGATTAGGTGATAGTGTTACCAGTAGTCCTGGTGGGCGAGGCAAAGAAGTGGGAGCGATCGAATCGCGATTTGTCGCAACGATGGGCTAAGTTCCATGAGGACTTACTAAAGGAGTACCCAGCAAATCCCCATAGAGAAGAGTGCCGGCGGGAGGCATATGGCCGAGCCCAGGCGAGTCGGAGACGCCTGGCGAGTATGTCCAGGCAATGCGACGGCTGATGCGCGACGCGGAGATGCCGTTGGAGGAACAGCTGAGGCTCGCCCACGCCATCGGGGTGCCAGAAATACGAAATGTTGAAGAGCCTCGACAAATACCCCGACTACGCTATGCAGAATAGCCGACTGTACCGACGCAGGGCACACGTGCTGGGAGAGGAGATTGTGTCATCATGGAGACTGTGCGTGGACGCGCCACTACAACAGAAGGTGTTGGAAGAATGCCACGGCGACGGTCATATGGGAGTGCGTCGAACATGTGCGCGCGTCGCAGACCAATATCACTGGCCTGGTCTATATCGCGACGTCGCAAAGTATGTGCGCCAGTGCCGGGTGTGCAGGCGCTACAATGCCCAGCAGCAGCTGGTAGCGGGCAAGATGCACTCCAGGGCTGCGGGGAAAGCGTGGGACGTCATAGTGCGCTTGCGACCAGTAGCGGGCGGTAGAGGTAGAACGGCACATGTGTGAGATCGGAAGGCTTTAAATGCATGCGACAGCGACGAAGCGACGAGTGCGCCGATACGCCCACGGCGGCCAAACCGGCAGAGCAATAGCAGCGGTAGCAGCGGCGTCAAAAATGGCAACCGCAGCGAAGTGCCAACTGCGGCGAGGCCTCAGCAGCAGCAGCGACCTCAGCAGCAGAACAGAAGCAGCGGAAGCGGCAAAACACAAAGTATGGTGACGCGCCAGCAGCGGAAACAGCGTTGATAGAGGCAGCGGCGAAGCACCGTGTGCGATGACGCGTAAGCAACAGCGACATGATAGTAGCGGGTGCAGCAGCGTCAACGTCAGCAGCGGTGGCGACATCAACAGCAGCGGCAACCGTGCAGCAGCAGCTGCAACAACGTTGATGAAAGCAGTAGCCTGCAGCCGCATGTACAGGTGCCGACAATAGCGGAGGCAACGCCGTCCGCAGCGGCAGCCATAGCGGCGACGCCAGCACAACTAGGCGAGCGGTCAAGCGTCGGTGCAAGCAATGCCGGCGCTCCTAGCTAAAAAATAACGTCCACGTAAGCCTACAGACATAATCGAATTAATTACGTTTTAGCTACATATAGCTCAAATGATACCTCGACGGCACCGATGGGGGGCCCGTTGCACTGGCTGCGACTAGAAGATATGGTCAGTAGTTTCGGCGCGAGATGCATCTCGTTGCCCAGCAATCACCAACATATTCCGCACACCGAAATTTGAATTCAAACACGCGGCGGAAATGGCGAGCTGCCAGAGTGTAGACAACGAAGAGACAGAATGGCAGTGCGAGCAGCTGACTGTGAAAGTACAGGTGGCGTCGGCAGGTGGACAAACACGAGGGATGGCAGCTCTACCACCCAGCTGTTAGATATCGGCCTTTCAATTACTGCGTGATGTTAGCAGAATTCGAAAACCCAACCGATCGGGCCCGTTCGGCCCCTTGAGGAAAGGGGGACGTGTAACGACGCGCTAGCTGGATGCTGCGACACGCAGGACGTTGTTACGAGCGAGATGGCTGTAGGCGCATAAGGCGTGGATGTAGTTGTAAGCCTAGCCTATAAGTTTAGTATATAACTTGATATGTATTGAATTCTGTAGTAGTGTAAGTAAGAAACGTGGCTTGAGTTTAGTTTTAGATTAGTCGGAGTCTGGAGGCGTTCAGGAGTGAACGTGCAGTAAAAGGCCATGGTTATTAATTGAAGTACATATATTTTGGAAACCGCGCCCTTACCTGTTTGCACTTTGGGGTGCCCATAATTTCAATTTTTGCACACACTGGCCGACGAGTATAACCGCGGCAGAGTGGCATCGTTACATGTGTTATTTCACCGGGTGACGTCAAAACTAATCCGAACAAAGTTAAGGCAATAACTGAATTACCAGTACCCCAAACATTGAGGGACCTTCGCTCTTTTATGGGACTCTCGGGCCACTACCGACGGTTTGTCAAAGGCTATGCAAAGCTCGCCTAACCCCTGACAACCCTTTTAAGAGGGGAGGCAGGACATTTTCCCAAAAAAATATCAAATAAAACACCAATAAAATTAGATCGGGCGTTGGAAGCTTTCGAGGATATCAAACAAGCCTTAGTTTCAAAGGAAGTCATGCTTAACTACCCTAATTACAGCAAAGAGTTCCATTTGACAACAGACGCCTGAAACTACGCAATAGGCGCAGTTGTGTCGCAGGCGGACCGACCAATAGTCTTCATATCCAGAACACTAAGTAGACCATAAGAAAACTATGCAGCCATCGTTAGGGAAATGTTAACAATAGTATGGGCAATTAAGAATCTTAGAAACTACCTATATGGCACTGCAAAGGTTAAAATATTTACTGATCAACAGCCCCTTACATACACCGTCAGTAATAAAAACGATAATAAACAAGAGAGAACGCTACAGTCGAGCAAGCCCGACAGTAAAATAGCCTGTACTCTCCACAAAAAAAAAGAAAATTAAAAAAAAAAATTTTTTTTAAATTAAATTATCAAAAAAAATGAATTAATTAATTAAGTAATTAAAGTAAATTAGAAGACATTTTTTGTTCAGTTTTAACAGCATACATTTACATCACGCGCCTATTCGTGTTTATATGCGTGTATGTATGCAGCACAAAGTTGAACCAAAGCAGCAACAACAACAACAGCTGCGGGCAGCGCTGCCGACAGAACTGCAGACAGCGCATGAACAGCGATTTTATTTATGGCTATAACTTTCTTCACAATTCACCTATCATGATGAAACACGGCACACGGACACATTAGTACTAGCTGGATGTACCTACCAAAATTAATTTCTGAATTCCAAGAATTACGGAATTTATAAACAAAAACACGAATTGCGGGGGAGTGGGGGGGGGGTGTATCAGAATAAAAAAAATAATCTTGACCTGCCTAGGACTTAGGGGAACTTCGTTCCAAGTTTGGTTATTCTAGCTCTTGTATTGCCTTTCACCCTTTGGGTACAGGCTATAAAAATTAAAACGATGGAAGGCTATATTAGAAGAATATGATTACGAGTTGTGTTACAAACCAGGGAAAGAAAATGTCGTAGCAGACGCGCTGAGTAGGCCCCCGATATAAGGAGACGAAGTAAATACCCTAACGGCCACAGTTCATAGCAACGATAGCTCTTCAGAAAATTTAATAGGAATTGAAAATGAGCCAGTAAATGTTTTCAAAAAACCAATTTTTTTCGTGCACCAATAAAGCCCCAATGCAAAAAATGGGTTGAAAAAGCAGATTATTATACAAACTATTTTATATGCATACATATACTTGTATGTATGTACATACATACATACATACATACATTCGTACATATGTACATATGAATAAATATATAGATTGCGACATTGAGGGCTGTAGTTTTGTTGCGACGCGAATGAGTATGTATATGACATCTCATCAACGCGACTCAGATAGGCATTCAATAAAATAGTAATATATACATACTTGTAGAAGTACACATAAACCTATACACCCATATGGATTCAGTATACATAATATTGGCACCATAGTCTGCACGCGCACACGATTTTTATGTGTATTGGCATTGGCCAGCCAACATAAGTAATAATAATAATCATAAGACACATATTATTCTGTTACACAGCACTTATCCAGCATACGAACAACATACGATCAGATATAGGTATAGTTCCGTGCACTGCACATATAAAGTTATAGGTCAAACTGAGCTGACACCAGCATACTAAAGCTCACGATCAATGCTTGCACATCATTATTGTGAAAGCACCAGCAGATTAGCTTACGTAGCTGGGCGGTGTCAACTTACTTTCGATTAAGAAGTGATTGGGCAATGGCCAATACATAGAAACGGTAAATGTAAATAGTCATAAGCTAGTTGTAAGCATGGCTATATAAGCCATGAATTGTTAAAATAAAGTGAGTATGAAAGTTATCAACGAACGACCTGTTACTGGAACCGGTGATTGCTTTACCACGTCAACTCAAACTTCATGCTCCAAAGGATAACCATCTGGTGTCCGGGTCACTGTGAGTACGGGAGCTAAGCCAAACGTCTTGGGTCGTTTCACTTAAGCGCAACCAGGACAACCGAGGGTCCACTGAGGCAGCAGGGCCACAAGTGCTTGTTGGGACACGAGTGTCCCGCTTTTAGCAAACACCAGTAGGACCACAAGCGTCCTTCGGCTTTAATTCATCAATACCAAGGTCGTCCTGACGATTCGCACAACCACACGTGTGCGAATAAACAAGTTTCTCGAATTAAATACTGTAAAATTTATCATACGACATATGTACATACAGTCCTCAACCCGTCTGAAATTTGTCAGTAGGCTATACGCGCGGTTGAGTTATCCCCAAAACGCGGGACTGAGCCCGTCCCACGTGGGACATTTAATATTGATTTAAAAATCAGGACGTCTAACAACGCTGATATGTACAAACATTTTATTTTTTAATATAGGCATTATCTATCCTCATATGCATGTGTCGGCTTTTTTCTGCCTATCACATCACGATCACTTAATTGGCTGTAAAAATGCACGAATCCGTATGGACGGTGAATGGATACACAATTTATTCATCATATATCGAATAATTAGGAAAAAGTCTATATTTTTATTTATGATTGTATGCATGTGTGTATGGTAGTCCAATTTTAAGGATATGTAAATTATATGTAAATTAAGTTTTAACAATACTGGCCTTGTGACTCAGCAGTAAAAGAATTATTTATTTTTCACGGCGACCCCGGAGTAATATATTTTGGAGACGTGTTTCTTCCAAAGTTGAATATAAAACTGAAACTGCATACAATTCTTGTTCTTAAACCTAGCATACATTTATTTATAGCGGCCACGCCAATGTGCAGTGCTTGCCAGCTATGGACGAGCATCCGGTCAAATGCTGTGTCAGCTATTTGTCTGGTTGTCTGGTTGCGGACATTCGGTCATCGACTCTGGTCCGGTTGGCTTTAGTTAACTACTCCCCCCTCAAGATTGAGGCCGCCCTCGGCCGACCCTATTTCGGCAATCACCTCCCTTAGATGGGCCGCAGATCTTCTAGCCCTGGTGAGTCGCAGATAGGTGAGACCGACAGAAATCAGCGCGCGACATATTGCTTATGGCAAATGTGAGCCATTAATAATTGCGTTCAATAATATGCACTTAGTTTCTTTAGTACTTTTATTATATATGAAATATTACAAGAAGTATAGTAATACGTAGTTGCCACGCAAGCCAGCCAGACGAATTATCGATATTCAAGTCGCGTACATTCGTAGTAACGGCTAGCATCGTTGGTGACATCGGTCTGTAGTTCCAGCGATGCCCGACAGGTGCGCGAGTGGGTCGCCACATGCTCATGCAATTAGCGCCACCTGGTTCATCCTATTGGCGTTGATTTCTTCTCCGAACTTCTGAATGTACTCCAAGTTATGTTCACTTAAAAGGTGAGGGTATGGGAGACTCAGAATGTCTTGGCGGGTGGCGATGTTTAGTGAAGGCGAACTGGCCACCCCCGGCATCCTCTTTTGGGCGACACGTTCGTTAAAAGTGACGAGATGCGTTCCGTGTATCCAGACGCTGGCCCCGTTTTCCACTCGTACCTGCGCTGACCGGTCGTTGATAATGACCGGTCGGCGGTCAACTAGCTCCTGTTTCATTGCCTGTTTCCCCTCTTCTCAACCTACCACTAGTAATGCCTCAAAAAACTAGGCCATGTTCACATTCCGCTTACTCTACATTACCAAAATGTTGGAGGTCTTTTATCTAAGCTTAAAAACTTATTTAAAGACAGCATAGCGTTCGAATCTGACATTATTTCATTTTCGGAAACATGGTTAAATGACTCTGTTTTTATACCCTGTACCCGTAGGGTAAAAAGGGTATATTAGATTTGTGCAAAGTATGTAACATGCAGAAGGAAGCATCTCCGACCCCATAAAGTATATATATTCTGAATCAGCATGACGAGAGAAATCGATCTAGACATGTCCGTCCGCTGTCCGTCTGGATGAACGCCAGGATCTCAGAAACTATAAAAGCTAGAATAACCAAAGTTGGCATCCAGATTCTTCTACGTCCGAGAAAGGACGAGTTTCTTTTATTTTTTTTTAATTTTCCCTCCCTTCCCCCGCTACAGAATTTCGTTAATAGCGTCCACATTTCAAATGCTACCTAAACCAAACTTTGCACACATAATTTATATATAATAATATAATTGTCTACTGTTGTTCAAAATTTTATTCAATTCGGTCAATTCTAAGAAAAGTTATTAGCAAAACAAATTCTCGCCAGTACAAACCCCCCAAACTGCAGCAACAAGTTCGCTCTTCTTGTTCCTCTTTTTGCTGCTGCTATGGGCGCATATAACTCATTGACGGAAGTTTACCTGGGTACAGGGTATTACACTGTCGGGCTTGCTCGACTGTAGCGTTCTCTCTTGTTGACTATGAGATTCTGTCAAATATCTTTACCATTTATAGGCGTGATCGCCAAAATCGTCATGGTGTACTGATCGTAGTCAAATCCACCCTTCGATCAGAACTTTTTTATGTAAATATGACTGCTGAAGTAGAGTTTATTGCAGTTAAAGTAATTCTACTTTCACATGCTGTATATTCCTCCTTCTGCTGATCTTCAAGTTTATATGCACTATATAAATTGTATCAGCGAAGTCTCTTCTTCTCTACGGGATAATGATCGGTGATTTCAATCTGCCAAATATTCCCTGGGCTTTTTTCAATGGCTCTAATCACCTTATTCCCTCATCACATCATGACTTTCTTGATTCTCTCTTTGAATTGTCTTTGGTTCAAGTTAATTCAATTTTTAATAACCTAAATTGACTGCTTGACCTCATTTTTGTAAACGAGGGCACAGATGCTGTAATCTCAAGATCTTCACCTCTATTCCCGAATATCCGTATCACCCTACTATTGAAATCTCGATTTCTCTTTAAAAAAGCCTGTCCCTCTTTGACTCATAAAAGTTAACGCCGTTGTTTTCGGAAAGGTGATTTTAATAAGCTGAACAGACTAATATCAGAAACTGATTGGTCATTTCTATACGAATCCGTTGACATTGAAATCGCGTCTACTTTTTTCTATTAGACCATTTTCTCCCTTTTCGATGTCATTCCCTATAGAGTTGTAGCATCTTCTTCAATTAAGCCTCCTTGGTTTAATCGGCAACTTTCCACTTTAAAGAATAGGAAATCTAGGTATTTTAAGAATTTCAAGCAAACTGGACCTTGTTTGGACATTTCAAAATACTCTATAGCCAAATCGAACTTCCTTCTTCTGAATTCTCAGTGTTACACTGAGTATCTTGAGCGCTGTAAAGCTTAAATTGTTCAAGACCCTAAGCAGTTTTACAATTTTGTGAACGGCAAACGTAAATCGTCAGCTTTGCCTTCTTCTTTTTTTCTTCAGAATGAAAGTGCAAGCAATGATTCGGCTGTCGTTGACTTATTCGCTCCGTTTTTTCAGTCAACTTATTCATCTATTAGTTTCAATGGTGATTCATACCCTTATAGAATTCCTTATTCTAATTATATTTGTTCACCCATAATTAACAGTTCCTGCATTCTGTCAGGTATTAAGGCAGTCATATCTTCATACTCTCCTCGGCCAGACAACATTCCCAGTTGTATGCTCCAGGAGTGTTCTACCTCCCTATGCCAATCATTGCTGAAGCTTTTGAAGTCGGTTATCTCCCCTACTCAGCATGGTTTTATCAAATCTCGTTCGACAACATCCAATTTGCCGGAATTTACATCATTGGTAAATGATGCATTCCTAGATAAAATGCAAAGTATAAATAAGGTATAAATAACCTCATACTGACTTCAGTAAGGCATTTGATTCAGTGAATCGCGACCCACTTCTGTTGAAGCTTTATCCCAATACGTTTCCTTCAAATTTTATGCTTTGGATTTCGTCTTCTCTTAAAAATAGGACTTAGAGTGTACTACTCAGATCGGATATCTCTCAACCTGTTCGTGTTACTTCGGGTGTACCCTTGTAGCCATCTAGGCCCATTGTTATTCACTTTGTTTATAAACGTCCTTCCTTCTATCCTGTCACATTCTCACATACTGATGTATGCTGATGATGTGAAGCTCATTCTTTCATATAACAATCCTCCCTTTCACACTCGTTTGCAGGATGATCTGAACTGCATTCAATGATGGTGCTTGGTTAACCAATTACACCTTTAGTGCTCCAAATGTAAGTTTATGTCCTTTTATCGGACCAGACCTCATCTTGTCACCTATACGATTGACAATGAATTATTGCAACGTATTTCTACTGTCGAAGTTCTTGGAGTTCTGTTTGATTCTAAATTGAACTTAAATCTTTACATTTCTTGCATTATAAACAAGGCTAAGGGCGTTCTTGGATTCATTAAACGTTGGTCGAAAGAATTTAATGTTCACGATACCACTAAACTACTTTACAGTTAACTGGTACGGCCTATTCTAGAATACTGCTCATGCGTTTGGTGTCCGCAGTACAAAATGCATCAGGATCGAATTGAGTCAGTTCAGAAACAATTCCTTCTTTTTGCTCTTCGCGGCTTGAACTGGGATCGCAAACTTCGTTTGCCGCCTTTGTCACCACCCTGATCACACTTGTCTGTGAAACGGATCGGAGGCGTTAATTAGATATTATTGTAATTTGATAAGATTTCTCCTTCTTAGGCTTTTCTAGCTTATAAGTTGCTTTTTATAATTTGTATATATTTCCTATGTAGACAGTCAATGTTTGTTGAAATAAATAATTAAATAAATAAAAATGATTCCTTCGTCGACACAAGTAATTGGGTGCAGATCGCTTGGCTGGGTCTCACAATCCGCCACGCCACCAGCATAAACTTCTCTGGCGCATGAGCTATCTGAAGCTAGTCGGCGGATAGTGACCCCTGGTGCTGCTGAACAGTTCTTGACCGAATGAACTTCTCCGTTACATTCTGCCACCACATTATTCACCAAACGCAACATTAAATTATGATGCGCCACGCGAAAAATCGGTATTTTCTTACATGCTAACTTAACCTTGGGAAATGTTATAATAAAATATAAAATGTTATTGGATTGAAGGATTTTCACGGACTCAACGGACAAGATATTCCTTATCGGGGTATCGGTGGTCTCCTCAAGCCAAACATTTTCAAAGGTCTACAATATTTGGGCTAACTATGTTGACTTTTTCAAGCGCTACGTCTAGCATTAAGTCCTACAACTCCAGGAAATCCGAACTTCTAGCCACCCTGTGGTGTGTGCCCAACGTGTCGAACAATCTTGGAGATGAGCAGTATCTACGCTCAAAAGCCTTCTCATGTGCGACTGTGGAAACATGTCGTTCATGCCGTCTGTCTCCTCCACCACGCGCCTATACTTCGAAAGATTTGCCGAGTGTCTGACAAATACGAAATCCTCCCACACCAGGAGTCGGTGATGTGCGCCGACGCCATAGTTAAAATGAAGAAGAGGAGGACGAATTTGAACCTGTGGAATAGATTTTTAGCTATTTTTTGCTCATGACAAGGTTGCGCACCACCAACGGAAATTAACTTTACACTAAAAAATATGCTGTCGGCTACGCTTGTAACTAATAAAAGCCTTTGCCAAGTGTCCAGAAAAAAGATAAGAATTTTAAAAAAAAAACGAGGACACTGTTTTTGATTGATTTATTAATCAACTGAATTATTTTAAGTTGTCCTTGTGGACCACCCTCTTCTTAATGAGGACCGTGGTCCCCAGGTCCGCTTCCACAGCCGCTTCCGAGCCTTTTACTGAACTTTACTAGGACCCTATCGCCAACCTCAAAGACCCTGTTTTGTCGGGATGCATTTTTCCTGGCTCTTAGTGCACTCTGGGCACTCCCAATTTTTTCTCGGATTTCCACCTGTGGGTCGTTGGAGTGCGTCTGAACAACGTCAGCTAGTCCTCTATCAATGACTGAGTGAATCGAGCCGTTGTTCCTGGTATTGGCCAACAAAATCAGTTCTACGGTGTTTGTTATACCTTTGTCGATTTTCAGGCATCTAGCAATGTCCAACAGAGTGCTGTGAAAGCGTTCTACCTGTCCGTTAGAGACACTATGATTATTCAGCATGGCCGAGATCGTATGCGATCTTAATGATGGTTCATTGTCACAATAGATCACTCTCGGGAAGTAGTTCATGAGTTGAAGCAAGGCCGGTTTCAGGACCTCAATCGTTCTTCAGGGAATTCTTTCCGTTGAGAATATGTCGATATGCAATATCTCTCCTACATGGGAGGGGATCGGTTTCTCGCCGATTTCTTGTTTCTTCGGATGCCTATCGTCCTTGGCCCTCGTACACGTTACACAGTTTTGGACAATTTCATTAGCCAAGTTCGCCATCTTTGGAAAGTAATACTCGGAGACTACCTGCTTTACATTGTGGTCGGCGGTCAGGATTTCACCTCTTTCCGCTACCGCGAATATATCTGTCACTCGGTTTTTATAGTGCCAAAACTTTGTGGCTGGCAACCTTCGAACCACCTCATCCTGTATCACTGCGAGTGTGTGCAAGTCACAGTGGAAGGCGTTAACACCCTTAGGAACTATTGTATGTGCGAGCTCCTCTATTAAGGACTCCTTGCAGGAAAAACCAATTATATGGTGCCTCTTGTTCCCAAACAGGATGAAAGTTTGTTTTGATGGGAAGCGCGTCTCTTCCATAATTATCTGATTCTGGAAACAATTTAGTGGCTTATCTGTGGTATCTATTATATAGGTGAGCGAATGGTGGTCAGTAAAGATATTTATATCCCTGACCGCATACAGATAAGGTCGCAGCTTTGCCAGTGCCCACACGATGGCCAACAACTCTCTCTCATTAGTGGCGTAATTGACCTCCCTCTCCTTCAATGTTTGTTAAGGCAGATCAGTTTGGAAGCTATTAATTTTAAGTTTAATGACGTCGAAATATTGCCATAGTTTTAAGTCCACCTTCTGCACCTGTAACATGAGCATGAAATGTAAAGTTAGTTGTCTGCGCCCACAGCGAATTTAAAGTTAGGCTTAAGCTAGATTTAATTGTAATAAACACTTGTTAAATTGAAGAGCTACCGTGCAGTCGTTTCCTTCGTTCGACACATATACGCGGATAATATTTGTGGTTCCATTTGGGAACAATCCAAGTGTCCAGCAATTTATAGCAGCCAGTCTGCCAACCAACCTCCATTGGATCTCTTCGCATTTGCGCACCGGCAAGTTTCCCTTGTTCCTGTAGAACAATTGTTCTGTTTTGGAGGAACATTTTGGCGCCCCCGGGTGGACTGGAGTTTGTTCGTGCTACATTGGGATCTGGCTTGTTCTATACTATCTGGTCGTGTTGATTGGACATACATACCTAACTACTCTTGTGCATCGGCAAGTAGCATTTCGTCATGCAGTGTCACCACCTACAGGGAAGTTTCTCACAGGTAACAAGTGTGGAATGTGCATAAAAAATAATTAGCATTCGAAATATACAAGTATACTATACTATACACACATATATGCACGTACATACACTCATATATTGTTTGGGCCGCAATTTATTTGGCATTTAGATTATTTATTATACATATGTATGTCTTAACTATTTGCACACTTGCATTAGTTAATTTGTTGCGCAGCTTTGAATAAAACAATTTAACAACGTCAATAATTCGTTGAACATATTTACAAATTGTTAATAAAGTTGGTCATACTCATATATGTACATATGTAATTGCGATATTAAAAAATATATTAAATATACATATATATATACAATACATAAGCACATCTTCGGTGCATAGAAAATTTACCGCCTTTCTTATTTACTGCAAATTAATTGCGCCACTTTAGCGCATCATAAAAGGCGCGTTGACCCTTTCATTACCGGCTTTCTTTGCAATTCTCTCATCATTGCCCGCTGTTCTGGCTCGATTATTGGAGTTGTGCGTTTCTTCTAAATAACTTGCGCCAGCTGCATATTTGGTATCGGCGGTAGGTTGTTTACATACGCATTCGCTGTATTCACAGCTGATTGATAATTCGTCGGCTATCTATTTATACGCACTAACATACGCACTTCTACCTATCGCAGTGTACAAATTTATAAATACTTATAAAATAAGAAAGCATATTTATTTATTTATTTGTTTATTAATTCCTAGTACAACAAGAAGATTTCTTATAAATTAATGTACTAGTCACAAAGTATGCAATTTTCTTACATAAAATTAAAATTGATTTTTCTAACCTACTTAACCTATTTTTATAAGTTTAATATTATTAATACGTAAATTTAAGGTTTTTTCTTTCTGTTTTTTCTTTTTAATATTATTAATACATAAATTTTCTGATTTTTTCTTTTGCTCATATCGTTATCATTAAATTAGAACAAAAGTGTTGCCTAATGAATGTAAATGTATAGTATAGGCTTAGTGCTTTTTGATTTTTTCATTAGTTATACTCTTGAAAGTGTGCTTCAATTCTAGTTCTAAAATGCGTTTCACTGCTGATTATTTTTAAGTTATGCTCGTTTTAAGATAGCTCGTTCCAGAGACGAACAGCAAAGATGAAAAAGTGCTTTTCTGAACTGGATAACCTATATCTTTCGCAAACTATATTATTGGTTCTTCTTGATGAACTAAATGAGATTTTTTTATGCAAGAAAATTAGAGTCCTAAGTTTTAACCACGACACTGACCCTTCAGGCTAAAAATTTTGTTAGCGTATGTCGTTATAGATTCTCTTCGTTTAATGTCATAGACATATCGCGCAATGCTGTTGAAGGCGACTTTTAATTTATTCTGGCTTGCGGCATCGCAGTTTCCGAATAATGCAACCCCATAAATAATAAGGGTATCACGTATGACTTTGCAATAAGGAGCTTGAGTTTGCGGAAATTCTTTGAGTGGAGGAAATTATGCGTCAAAGAGAGATGCCTTAGTGCATTATAAGTTTTTCCTAATGCATTATTAACGTGATTATGCCAGGATAGATTCTCATTGAGGGTTATTAGATTTTTTCGGATTTAACAGTAGACCATTAATTCTCGCCCATTCACTGATTTTCAACAGATCGTCATTGCAGGCACTAACACATTCTTTTATTCTATTTAACGGACGACTAACATATAACTGGACATCATCTGCGTACATGTGAATCTCGCAATTTGACACAAAACATGGAAGGTCGTTAACATAAATAGAAAATAACAGAGGCCCTAACACTTTTTTTCTAAATTCCGGTTGTTTGTCAGTTAATTATGAGTTTCCTACCAAGAAGTTAGTAATTTGGTTGGCCATTAGCTGTTCAAATGCTTTTGAGAGAAATGGTAGAATGGAAATTGGCCGAAAATCATTGTCTCTCTTAGGTATAGGGATTATTATTCTGAATTTCCATTTGTACGGAAAGCATGAGGTTGTAAGAACGGAGTTAAAAATATATGTAATATGCTTTTAGATTTTGAGGAGTAAAAATTTAAAAAATTTTGGGTGAATTTCATCAAGACCAGTGGCGTTTGACTTCACTTTGACAATGAAATCTAAAACATAACATTGACGTACGCACATAAAACTAAAACTAATATCACAATTTAGCGGCGAAGTATGGTTCAGGTACGCGTTTTCGTGGACTTCAGGTAAATCTACAAATTTGCTATTAAGCGCATCTACGTTAGATGTTAAAGAAGGTTTGCATTTCCCAATCCCTAAATTCTTTAGCTCAGTCCAAACCTGATTTGATCATAGGGCTGAAGTGAATTTGGCAGAGTAAAGGGCACGTTTGGCAATTGTGATCTTCAGCCCTACTATTCGTCTAAGTTTTTTATAATGTAATAGGTAAGCCGCCGTCCTGTAGCGTTTCAACTTTTTGTAAGCATGATCTCGGCTTTTTATTGCGCAACCGATATCTCTACTGAACCATTCGTTTTCGACTGGCTTGTATCGCAGTGGTATTAAAAAGATGCTGAATATGTTTATGGAACAGTACAAGTTGCTCGTCAATAGTGGGCTTAGTAAATATTTCGTCAAGGTTTAAGTTATCACAGTATTCATACAATAGCTTATGCCCAATATTCCTAAAGTCCCTAAAAGAGATTGCATGGTTACTTTGATCTTTGTAGATGTCATACGTCGTGTTTAGAAAAGGCTGGTGCTGAAAGCTGGTCAAATAGGATAGCTTTTTTGGTGTCATTAACAAAAAATACGTCAAGGAGGGTATCACAAGTGTCCCATGCCAAGAGAGATCATATCTTCCCTGGGGTGATGTTCAGGTAACATATTGCTGTTAAAATCTCCAGATAGGACAATATTGTTGTGTCTTAAAGAAACGGAGTGAAAGGTGTTCATGAAATCGCTATAATCCGTTAGCCTGTTTGGTCTATAAGTACATCCGACAAGGATGCTCTCAGTATTGCTGCGAGTTGTTATTTTCAAGAACAGATATTTGATATTGCTGCCCAACGGCTGTTTGCTAATCATCTGACATTTAAGACTGTTTTTTACATATAAGGCCACACCCCCCGCATGCCCCTCACGATCAGAACGATAAACATTAAACCCATCACAACATATAGATTGATCACTAAGACTAGAAACAAACGTTTCAGACACACAAACTACGTCAACATTGGAATTGACAAATAAATGTCTAAACACATCCATTTTTTTAACAAGACCTTGTGCATTGAGGTGGTACATATGTAGACCCTTCTTTTGCTTGCATAGAACTCGAATAATGGTTCGACTGTTCGCTGTGGACACATGACTTATGTCATTTGGCATGGATTCAAAAAAACAATCAGACTCCCACGCATTTCACAACATACAAAAGCACTAATGAATCTGCACACTATAAATACATTTACATTTACAATTAAGAGTATATAGAAAGAGCAATTTGAAATTAAACTTAAAACTTAAAAACTAGCATTGGTTTCCAGAGCAGAATTACAGTCAGAGGGAGAGCGAAACACACGCTCATTACAGCGAGCGAACTTTAAAAGCTCGTCTCTTCCTATGATTCACGTGTACTGTGCCTCTTCGTGAGAAAACAGCAACCACATGCTTCTGCTTCTTAAGCTTTATCGCTTCTTTTAAGATATTATAGTTGTCCCTTGTTAGCTGGTCATTAATGTATATGGGGGCCGGAGAGTCGAAGCCTAACATTTGCAAGTTCAATGGCTTTTTATGTTCGCGACGGTAGGCTGCGGCTGCCTTCAGCAACGTGGATTTATCTCTCCAATTTTCGAATTTAATAATAATGTCGAGATCAACTTCAGATACCTGTGTTTTCCGAGCACGAAAGATTTCGCGTATTCTCGGCGGTGGTGTGATGTGGATAACAAAGCAGAGGGTATTGTACAACGTCCGCATATTTTCACAGTCCACGTGTGGGATTCCATGCACACGTATGTCACAGGCGGCATTGGCGTTAAGTTGCGCAGCGAGCTTCGCCTCCAACACCCCAACCCGCTCCCTTAACGTAGGCAGCTCTCCAACCTCGCGCCCTATAATGTTCATCCACTCATTTAGTCAGTCCACCTTGTCGTGAAGTTGCTTCAGTCTTTTCTTTAAGAAGCCTTTATTGATTTAAAAGCAAACAATTCTTTAGGGAGCTCAATTAAATTGTGATAACAATTGCACGTTTTTAAAAAAGTTCACCGTGAATATACAGAGTTGTATTTAATTTGTCTATTTATAAATTTTCTCGGAGCGAAAGTAAAACACGTCTGCTTGCTGCCAACTTTGATACTTTCTATTTTGACTTGTTAGCAGTAAAATGCCTGAAAAACGCAGCAAGCATAGCCAAAGCAAGTCAAATGATGATTTCGACACAGCAAAGCTCGATTCATTGTTGCAGTCGCATTTCAATGTATTAAAAGATATACAGCGCGTAAAAGTTGCACTTTATAAAGGCCCTGACAGTATCGAGCCAGTTGAAATGGAGTGTCGTCTACGACAAGAAGAATTAGATCAAATAGATCCTGGTTTAGTGTCTAGGGCAGATATAGAAACGTTGTGTATCATAACAGAGTCGCATAACAGAGTCGTAAAGCTCAAAGGGAAAGCCTGTCTAATTCCACAATGTTTGGTTCAGGCTCGTATAGTAAGCAGCTGCCCTCCATGAAACTTCCAAAGGTTACTGGAAACTATTGGGAGTATACAAATTTTATAGGTCTATTTGAAGATTTGGTTGACAAAGACCCGTCGCTTTCGAACATTGAAAAGTTCAACCATTTGTTGTCGTGTTTAGACAAGGAAGCGTTAGGCACAGTGAAAGCCTATCAAGTCATGGATGCTAACTATCCAAAGGCACTGGCGGCACTAAAGCGGGTGTGTGACAACAGTTGCCTGATAGCTTTCGACAGCATCGCAAAGCTTTTTGATTTGCCAAAAAGGCAAGGAGCCTCAGCTTCATCTTTGCGCTCCTTAATTGACAATGTTCGGGCTAGTTACGAGTCACTTTTGTCTTTGGGTGACGTAAAGCAAATTTCAAATGTCATGCTCATTCATTTGACAATGAGCAAAGTGGATCCTACCACACGGTCGAAATGGGAAGAGGGCCTTAATTATGATCAGCTTCCGTCATGGGAAGACTGCGAGGCTGCTCTCAACAAACGATACCAGCACTTGTCAGCTGAGGAGTCGTCGACTGGGCGGCCGAAGTCTGCAAAACCCAAAAAGGGATAGTAGAACGGTGTTAGCAGTTGCGCAGCCGAATTCAAAGTGTCCGTTCTGCAAATCGTATGACCACTTCATTAATGCGTGTTCCTCATTCGCTGAAGTGTCTCGTGACGAGCGCTTTAAGTTCGTTAAAAGGTGCCCATTATGCATAAACTGCTTACGCAAGGGCCATAGTACAAAGGATTTCAAGTCTGGTCGTTGCAGAGTGTGTTCACAGCCATATCACTCGCTTTTGTATAAATATGCCCCAGATTCTTCACAAGCGGTAGTGAGTAGCCAGTCCTTTGTGGCACAAGCTGCCATACCGGCTCAAACGTCCTCTGTGGACCGTGCTAGTGCAGCAGCTGATCAAGTAATGTAAGCCACTGATGTAGCTAGGATCATGGACCAGTCCGGATCCAATCAGCTAACCAGAGCTCTTTTAGATTCCGACTCTCAAGTCAATTTCACAGAGGACGCAAATATATACATTTGCTAGGCATTGGCAATGGTGTCGGCGATTCCGAGCTAACAGCAGAATTTACAGTTCTCAGTATAATCTTGTCGTACCAACCCGTAAAATTGGTCGTCGACGTTGACGTGCCTGATAGTTGTGATCTAGCTGATCCTCAGTTCCATAGGCCGCAACGCATAGATATGTTGCTTGGGGCAGATGCCCTTTTGGATCTACTAAGAGAAGGACACGTAAAGGGAACAAATGAGTCACCGGTGATGCAAGCTAAAGCTCTTGGATGGATTGTAGCAGGGTGGTGTCACTCTGTGAATTCATCTGATCTATCGTCTACAGCACTTGTAAGCCAAATCCGTGCTCATTCACCAAACCAAGATGTCAGTCCTTTCTATTCACTTATTCGCAAATTCTGGGAGTTGGAAGAGAATCCAAAATTATCAAGTCATAACTTGTACACCCCAAAGCAGTTGCTTTGATTGCTTTGATCACCAGTCTTGCCTCGGGTACGCTCAGTGTTGGATTGCCATTCAAGTCGAGCCCACGTTGTCTCGGTCGAGACAGCGTTGCAACGTTTTCTGGCCTTAGAAAGGCGAATGGCTAAGCAGCCCGACACTGAATCAATGTACATTGCTTTCATGCAAGAACACATTTCAATGGGTCACATGAGCCCAGTTGTCAACATTGTCCCAAGAGAGCCGCATTATTTTATATCTTATCAATGCGTGCCACGACCGCAAAGCACTTCAACAAAATTACGAGTCGTCTTCGACGCGTCATGTAAGACGTCGTCACAAATGTCCCTAAACGACATCTTTATGGTGGGTTCTCCGATACAACCATGACTGTATTCGACTTTGTTCGCGTTGTCGGCAGACATTGCGACAAGCCGAAATCGAAGAGACGCAGCCCAATTTTTAGTTTATTTGGAGAAAAAACAATACAAAACCACTTCAAATATTTCGTTTGAATACGGTAACATACGGTATCGCCGCAGAACCATTTTTGGGCATTCGATGCTTGAAATATTTGAGAGAGCTGATTGCCAGGTCCCACCCGCTAGCATCAAAATCATTGGCCAACGATTTTTATGTGGACGACCTTTTATCTGGTGCAGATTCTGTTGAAGAATTGAACTGAAAAATTCGAATTCAGCAAGTTTCGTATCATCAAAAAGTGATGAACTTGTGATCGGCCACAAAGAATATACAAAGACTTTGGCGCTGATCTGGAGTCCATGCGACGACGCGTTTAAATATTCGGCAAACAATATGTCTTTGGATATTGTGCCCACAAAGCGTGGAATTTTATCGTTTGTATCACGCTTCTACGACCCTCTTGGCCTATTGTGTCCAATTGTCACTAAAGCGAAAATCTTGATGCAGGAAATTTGGTTGCAAAAATCCGCTTGGGATGACCAAATACCTAAGCATTTACTTAATGACTTGGACGCGATCAAGAAGTCCTTTGATGAGTTAGAGTCGATTCGCATTCCCCGGTATGTCGGCGTCACAAAAGGCTCCAAATACCAAGTTCATGGTTTTGCTGATGCTTTGATTAGGGCGTACTGGTGTTGTCTTTACCTTCGGGTAAAAAGCGAGCAAGAGATAGTCATACATGTCCTGACAGCCAAATCTAAAGTGGCTCCGCTTAAAACTAAATCAGTTCTGCGCTTAGAATTGTGCGCTGCGCAATTGTTGCCCAAGCTTTGGGAAAAAGGTAAGGCTTTCCTGTTTTTACATGGACCTGTAGAGCAAATCGCTTTCTGGTCGGACTCTGAGGTGGTCTTGCATTGGCTGCAAACGCACTCATCTCATTTAAATACGTTCGTTGCCAACAGAGTTACGGACATTCAAGAGTTAACGCTAGATGTGGTTTAATGGCCCTATATTTTTGAAATGTGATCCCAACCTTTGGCCACTTAATTGTCACATTAAGTTGACCAAAGATCAGTCAGCTCTGGAAAAGCGAAAGAATGCCACGGTTCTCATCGCGGCCGATATCGCTGTAAACTCAATTTTTGAATTGATCGATAAGTCGTCAACGTATTTAAAAATTCTCCGTATCGTTTCGTATATGTTTCGTTTCATTAACGGACGATCAAAGTATTCATCGCTTGTGCCAACTGCGTCTGAATTGCATTACGCATTTTTGGCTCTTGTACATGCAATACAATACACAGCTTTCGCAGACGAGGTGTCAAAGCTAGACAAGTCGATGATCCTGCAACCCTCCCATCAAATACTGAAAGCAAAAGGTTTCTGCAATATTTGCATCGTACCAATTGCCACGTTGGTTCGCGCGCACTTGTAGGCATTCTGCGCCAACAAATTTGGTTGATAAACGCGCGCCAGGCTTGCAGCGCAGTAGTGCGCTAGTGTATGCATTGTTTCCGGTACAAGCCCATTTTAGACAACCAAATAATGGGAAATTCACCGGCTACATGGTTTTAAGCCGTTCGAAGTCAGCGGAGTGCACTTCTGGGGTTCAATTCCTGTCTCGTTAGAAATACGTGGCAGAGCCCCGGTCAAAATGTACGTGGCGGTGTTTATTTGTTTTGCGTCCAAAGCTGTGCATATTGACCTCGTCACTGATCTGAGTACTAATTCGTTTTTAATGTGTTTATCCAGATTTATTGGTCGCCATGGACCTGTCAATCGCATCCATTGCGATAATGGAACCAATTTTGTGGTTGCGGCTCGCAAGCTGGAGGAATGTAGAGCCAGCTTCAACTCCAACATAGTGGCATAGTGGAGTATGCGGCGACGAAAGGGATTACGTTCGTATTCATCCCTCCGAGAGCGCCGCATTTCGGCGGCCTGTGGGAGGCGGCCGTAAAGTCGGCCAAAACGTTGCTGCTCAAGGCAATAGGTTGCGCACTTCTACGGCAAGACGCGTTAACAACGGTTCTGGTGGAGGTAGAAGCAGTGCTCATTTCCTCCAATCGCGTACTTGCAACGTTGGCAGCTAATCTCCGCCATAAAGCGTCGATTCTGGGCAGATTGGTCGAAGGACTATCTACTGAGCCTGCAACAGTGTCTCAAGCGGTCCAGAGACAGGAGCAATCTGGAGGTCGTAATAGTGCACGACGACAACGCTCCGCCTCAACTGTGGATGCTGGGGATCGTCGAAGAAGGGATGCAAGTCGCCGATGGCAAAGTGCGCGTAGCAACAGTCCGCACGGCTGTTCAAACGAGCAATCCACCGGCTGGCCCCACTACCAAATACAGGATCTTGAAGACCTGCGGTCCTTAAACGCGGCCGATGTTAAGGCAGTTCAGTTTGGAAGCTATTAATTTTAAGTTTAATGAAGTCGAAATATTGCCATAGTTTTAAGTCCGCCTTCTGCACCTGTAACATGAGCATGAAATGTAAAGTTATCTGCGCAGATCTCTCTCGCTGCTGACCACAGCAAATTTAAAGTTAGTGTTGGAGCACCCTACTTAGCTTCTAAGCCTTTCTTTTGCGCTCTCTATTGCGCCCTTCACTGCGCTCTCTGTGGCGCTCTCTTTGTACGTTTTTCTTGTGCTGGTCCGCTGACTTGTAGCGGCAGCAGGCAAATCACTTGCTAAGTAATACTCGCACGTTCAACATCGTCTGTACAATTTTCCAAGCCATTAAAAGCCATATTAATAATTGAAGGAATACCGCGTCTCATTTAATAACTAGTTAAATATCGTTTGTTGCAATCGCTAAAAAGCTAGCGATTTTTCATTGGCGCCCGAGCAGGGACTTCGGTTTTCTTAAGATTATTTTCTCGTTTGTTTGCGGGCTTTGTGGCTTGGTTTTTGTGCGCGGTCGTGTGACTACTACTCGTTTGTTTGAGGCTGATGTCTATTGGATACCATCCTGCTACATTTATTTGGATTTGGAGCTTGGTGCCTTGGTGTTCTGGATACCATCAACTACAACTTTTCGTTTGGACTGTGGAGCTGCTGTATGCCCTACTTGTGGTACTATCGTTTGGCTTGGCTAATGGGTGATCGTCGCTTGGAATCCAGGGAAGTTTCGGTGGACTCTTTTGAGAGCTTATAGGTATTCTGTGCCAACAATTGAGCATAAAGCTCTAAGAAGTTTAATTGCTGCAAATTTGTGCAAGCGAAAGGTGTTTAAAACCTATTCACATACGTACATACATATGTATATATAGTACGTGTATGCATATGCGGACTCAATTTTTGGCACTTAAATTATTTGTACAACCACATTACATACACAAATACATAATCATACATACATACTCGCCACTGCATGATATATAATATTATCATACATATACATACATATACATACGCACATACACCACACCGTGCATAAATTAACAAATTATACACCCTCATAAACATACATAACTACTAACAAAACCTCGAGGCAAAACAAACCACAACAATTAAACAAGATAGAACGCTACAGTCGAGCAAGCCCGATAGTAAAATAGCCTGACCTCTCCACAAAAAAGAAAAATTAAAAAAAAAAAAAATTATAAAAAAAATTAAATTATTAAAAAAAATGAATGAATTAATTAATTAATTAAATTAAATTAGAATACATGTTTATGTTCAGTTTTAACAGCATACATTTACATCACGTACCTATGCGTGTTTATATGCGTGTATGTATGCAGCACAAAGTTGAACCAAAGCAGCAACAACAACAACAGCTGCGGGCAGCGCTGCCGACAGAGCTGCAGGCAGCGCATGAGCAGCGATTTTACTTATGGCTATAACTTTCTTCAGAATTGACCTATCATGATGAAATTTGGCACACGGACACATTAGTACCAACCTTGGATGTACCTACCAAAATTTATTTCAAAATTCCGAGAATTACGGAAGTTATAAGAAAAAACATGAATTGCGGGGGAGTGGGGGGGTGCATCGAAAAAAAACTCAAACTCGTACTTTCTCGGTCTGAGGAGAATATGGAAACCAAGTTTGGTTATTCTAGCTCTTATACTTTCTGAGATCCTTGCGTTCATACGGACAGACAGACGGACAGACGGACGGACGGACAAGGCTATATCCACTCGGCTTCTCATCCTGATCAAGAATATATATACTTTGTGGGGTCTGCCACGCCTCCTTCTGTGTGTTATATACATGCGCACAAAACTAGTATAGCCTTTCACCCTTTGGGTACAGGCTATAAAAAGGGCTACTAAATACAGCTGAGATTGCTTGCAGATTTCGTTGTTGTTTGTGCGGTCGCTTGGACTGCTACTTTGCTTGCGTGCATACTGTATTGAGTGCGTGTGTACCTAATCTGTGTGCATTTCAGTTGGTCTCTTGCTGTTTTAGCGCGTTGTTATTTGCGAGGGCTGTTAGGAAAGTTCGGTTTTCATTTTCTTTGATTTGCAACTTGTTCAGAGTTTATTTTGGTTATACGCTGATATTGCTCGTATGAGAACAGCATTTCAGTTAAAGACAATTTCGTTTGAACAAACAGAACTCGAGTGCCGTCTCGAGCTGTTGGAAGGTTACATAACGAAAGCTATGGCACTTCAGGCAGATTTGGATAGTCTCAACCCAAGTAACGATAGCAGAGGGCCACTAGAGGATTTGTGCATTTCAACTAAGGCGTTGTACGTTAAGGCAACGAAGCAAAAAGTTGAAAATCAGGCTTCTCATGACTGTTCTGTGATGGCCAGTCAACGATCACAGTTACCCAAAATGCGGCTGCCTACATTCAGTGGAAAGCATGCCGAGTTTAAGAATTTTATGTGCTTATTTGAAAGCCTAGTTCATGACGATCCTTCGTTGACCAACGTCGAGAAGTTTAATCATTTGGTGTCGTGCTTGTCAGGTGAGGCTCTAGGAGTTGTGAAACCGTTCCAGTTAACGGACTGCAACTACTCGAAAGCCATTGCTAGCCTCAAGTCTGTGTACGACAACAAATGTTTGATATTTTTATTTATTTATTAACCTTATTAACCTTATCCTAGCGTTACAAGTATCGGTTACTTTTAAATTATTACGCTAGTCATTACAATTTAATCATAGTTTTAGTTTTGACATTAAACATTTTCATTATTCTTTATAATTATATATTTTTAATTGAATAGTTTAATAGTTTTATACTTAATCTAAATTGCCTACTAAACTAAGTGTGTCGTTAATATTATAATTTTTGGTAACGTTAATTTAGTTAATGTTTTGTAAGTGTGCTAGAATCTTAACTCTAAAGTGCGTCTCGCTGCTAATTGTTTTTAGGTTATGCGGAAGATCATTCCACAGACGAACAGCAGAAATAAAGAAATGTTTTTCCGAGATTGCTAATTTAAATTTAGTGCAAACTATGTTGTTCGTTCTTCTTGATGTCGTGAAAGCAATTTTGTCGTGCAGATAATTTGGTTCCTTACGTGCAATAATTTTGTGCAAGAAGATTAGGGTTCTAAGCTTAATCCAGGAGTCAAGGGTCAGATTGAATATTTTATTGGTGTATGTCGTTATTGAATCTCTTCTTTGAATGTTGAAAATGTACCGTGCTATGCTATTAAAGGCTACTTTTAATTTGTTTTGACTTACTGCATCGCAGTATCCAAAAAGTTCAATCCCATAAAATAGCAAGGGTGTCAGGCATGTTTTGGCAATAAGGAGCTTTAGTTTTATAGGAAGAAAATTCTGCGTCAAAGACAGACGCCTTAGTGCGCTATATAGTCTACCTACTGCCTTATTGACGTGGTCACACCAAGTTAATGTTTGGTTTATATTTATTCCCAGGTTTATTGCCTGCTCTACATACGCAATGGGCTCATTGTTGAGGCGCACTTGCTCAAGATTGAGTACGTTAATTTTTTTTTATATAAATTGACATAAATTGAGAACAATAGTGGCCCTAAGACAGACCCCTGAGGGACTCCACGCTTTATGAATAAAAAAGACGAAAAATTATGCGAAGTAACTACTGCTTGGTGACGACAGGACAAATATGACTGGATAAGATTAGTAGCTGAGTCAGAGAAATTATAAAGTCTTTTTAATTTCGTACACAGTATGTTATGATTAACAGAGTCAAAAGCTTTTGAGTAGTCTAGTAGGGTTAGGAAAGTTACCTTACTGTCGTCCATTTCTTTCCTAATATCGTCGGTAATTTTAATTAATGATGTAATATAACTTCTATTACTTCTGAAGCCCGATTGTTTATCACTCAAGAGTGAGTTTTCTACCATGTAATTGCTAATTTGTTTGGTCATCAAGTGTTCAAGTGCTTTTGATAGAAATGGTAGAATTGTGATTGGCCTGAAGTCATTGCTTCCTTTCGGGATAGGAATAATTTTTCCTGATTTCCACTTGTACGGAAAGCACGATGTCGTAAGCACTGAGTTAAATATGTGCGTTATATAATTTTAGACTTTCGGAAGCAATAATTTTAAAAATTTGGGGTGTAACTCATCTAGGCCAATGGCGTTGGACTTCACTTTAAGAACTGCATCTAAGACATCACATTGACGTACACACATAAAACTAAAAGAAGTATCACAGTTTAATAACGAGGTAGAATTCAGGTACGTATTTTTAAGGACTTCAGGTACTGCTAGTTGTACAAATTTGTTGTTTAGTTCATTCACATCGACATCAATACATAAAGAAGGTCTACTTTTTCCGATCCTTAACTTATTAACTTCGGCCCAAACTAGTCTGGACGAGGTGACCGATGAAAATTTCAAGGAGAAGCGAGCACGCTTCGCATTCATAATTTTCAGCCCAACTCTACGTCTCAGTTTCTTATATTGCGATAAGTGAGCCGTTGTCTTGTACCTTTTCCACTTTTTATATGCGTCGTCCCTGCATTTTATTGCACATTCGATATCCCTATTAAACCATTCATGTTTTACAGGCCTGATTACTTTGTGCCGCTGAGGCACAAAGGTATTGAACAGTAGCTCAACATTGTCATTAAACAGTTGGAGCTGCTCGTCTACGGTGGGTTTTAGGTAAATGTCATCAAAATTCAAGTTATCACAAAAGTCAAACAGTAGTCTATGGTCAATGTTCCTAAAGTCCCTATAACTAAATGAGTGGTCAGTGTAGTCCAGGAAAATATCGTAAGTTATGAAAATCAAGTCATGTTTGGAAAAAGCTGGTACGGACAACTGGTCAAATAGGAGAATTTTTTCAGTGTCATTTACAAAAAATAAGTCAAGAAGGGTATCAGAGGTGTTAGAGAAATGTGTAGGTACTGTAGAGTTTACTAGCTTCATGCCAAGAGACACCATATCGTCCTTTAAATGTCGTTCAAGAAGCATATTGCTATTGAAATCTCCAGCCAGGACAATATTGTTATGCTTCAGGGACACAGAGGAGAGAATGCTCAAGAAATCAGTGTAGTCAGTGTTTCTGTTTGGTCTATACACACATCCGACTAATATACTTCCCATATTTCTACTGTTTGATAATTGCAAAAACAAGTACTCAATATTGCTGTCTACTGGCTGTTTGCAAATCACTTTAGCTTTGATATTATTTTTAACATATATAGCTACACCCCCCGCATGCCCCACACGGTCTGAACGGTAAACTCTAAACCCATCACAACATATATTATTATCATTAAGACAAGACACAAACCAAGTTTCAGATACACAAACTACGTCTACATTAGAATTAACAAACAAATACCTAAACTCATCCATTTTTTTTACTAAGCTCTGCGCGTTAAGGTGGCATATGTGTACACCATACCACCGTGCAGATGATCTGCATACTATTAGTACATTAACATTTACAAGAAAACAAATATTACAAAAACAATTTATCCAAAAACTAAACCTAAAACTTATATTAATATTAAAAGCTAACATATGTTTACACCGCAGAGTTAAAGGCAGTGGGAGAGCGAAATCCACTCTCATTATGGTAAGAGAGCTGTAAAAGCTCGTCCCTGCTTTGTATGGGCTGCGCACTCTCGTTCTCCCTAAACTTCACGTGCACTATGCCTCTACGTGAGAACACAGCCACAAGACGTTTCTGTTTTTTAAGCTTTATCGCCTCTTTGAAGATTATGTAGGTTTCTCTAGTCAGCTGCTCATTAATGTAGTGTAATGGCTGGAGAGTCCAAGCCCAGCATTTCTAAGCTTAGTGCTTTCTTGCTTTGTCGACGGTAGGCTGCCGCTGCCTTCAGCAACGTGGCTTTTTCATTAAAATTTTCAAATTTTATAATGATATCGGGATCAACATTTGCTACCTGCTTATTTCGAACACGAAAAATTTCCCGTATCCTAGGCGGTGGTGTAGTGTCGATGGCGAAGCAGAGCGTGTTGTACAAAGTACGCACATTTTCCCCCTCCATGTGAGGGACGCCGTGTATGCGTAAGTCGCAGGCAGCATTGGCGTTGAGCTGCGCAGCGAGCTTCGCCTCCAGCACTCCAACCCGCTCCCTCAGCGTGGACAACACTCCGACCTCGCGCTCCATATTATCCACCCGCTCATGTAGCTGCTTCATCTCTTCTGCCATGCGGTCGACACTATCTCGCAATTGTTTGACATCCCAAGTATGACCAAGCCTAATGCGTCTAGTTTGCGGTCCATCATTGACACTGTTTCTGCCATTTATGCGTCTTTAACTTCGTTGGGAAGTGAAAAGGACATTTCGAACGCAATGATCATACATATGGTTATGGCCAAAGTTGATCATGTAACCAAATCTCGTTTTGAGGAACAGCTCGATTATGACAAGTTGCCTTCTTGGGATGACTGCGCTAAGCAGTTAAATAGACGTTACCAATATTTAGCGGCTGAAGAGACAACACGGGTAAAAAATAAACCGCGAGCCGAAAGGGTCTTTCAAAGCCTTCAAAACCGATCTCGAAGTGCACATACTGTAGTTCTGCGGAACACAATATTTATACTTGCCCTTCTTTCGGATCTATTCCCGTTATGCAGCGATTTGAGTTTGCTAAGACTCAAAAAATGTGCCTCAATTGTTTGAATGTGGGTCATATAGTTTCCAGCTGCGAAGCTTCCAAGTGTCGGGTGTGTTCAAAACCACACCATTCGTTGTTGCACAGATACTTTGTAGCTGTGCCAAATTCACCCGCTCCACACGCAGTCGCACCTCCAGAAGCGTACTTAGGTCACGTTTTAAATGCCGATCAAGTAATTCTTGCCACAGCATTGGTGAATATTAGAGATAGATTCGGCCATTACCATCCTGCTCGTGTGTTACTTGATGGCGGCTCACAGTTGAACCTCATGACTGAGAAAAGACATAGCTGTGAGTATTGTAATGGCAGGTGGAACCACTACTGGTAGTAGGCACAAGGTGTGCGCTGATATTCAATCTCGTTTGAATTCTCACAACTTTGCCACTTTCTTAAATCCATATCCACTTGTCAACCTTGTAACCTTTTGCCCACAACGATCTGGAAAATACCCGCAAACCTTGAGTTGGCTGACCCAGAGTGTTACAAACCAGCCAAGGTTGACATTCTTCTAGGCGCTGAATTCTTTTACGGCTTGTTGTGTGTTGGGCAAATCGAGCTCAATTCTGGTCTTCCATTGTTGCAGAAGACCTTGCTGGGATGGGTTGTTGCTGGTAGGTACACAGGACAAATACCTCGTCAACAACTTAGTGTTAATGTTGCCGATCAAGTTAGTGATTGTTCTCTCGACACATTAGTTCAACGCTTTTGGGAACTCGATCGGAGCCCAAATGAGTCGAAGGCTGTGCGCCAGACAGCTGAACAAAAGACCTGTGAAGCTCACTTCACCAAATCAGTACAGCGCCTGTCTACAGGACGTTTTCAAGTCGAACTTCCGTTCAAATCCGATCCCACTGTACTAGGGCTTTCCTTTCAAACTGCTGAAAGACGATTTCTGAAACTTGAGCGCAAACTCGCAAGAGACAAAACTCTCCATGACATGTACCATGACTTCATGAGAGAGTACCGTGATCTTGGGCATATGTCTGCTCTTGAATCTCCTCCTCCAGGACAGCACTACTATATTCCTCATCAGTGTGTCCTGCGGCCTGAAAGCACCACAACCAAATTGCGTGTGGTGTTTGACGCTTCTAGTAAAACGTCAACGGCTCTATCATTAAATGACACTTTAATGGTTGGGCCGACTATTCAGAGGGAGCTTTATTCAACACTTGTAAATTTTCGGTTGAATAAATACGCAATTACTGCCGACATCTCCAAGATGTACAGGCAAATAAACGTGTCTGAAGAAGACAAAAATTACCAGCTCATTCTCTGGCGAGAAAGCGCCTCTCATGAGCTGCAGTCCTTTAAGTTGAACACTGTAACATACGGGACTGCATCAGCGCCATTTTTAGCTGTGCGCTCGTTGTTTGAATTGGCAAATATTTATGCTCGATGTCACTATGTTCCGTTAAATGTCATTAAAAATTGTTTTTATGTTGACGACATGCTGGCTCCTCATGATGATGTATTTCGTTATCATCTGCATGAGGATAGCTTTACTTCGTTGAAGCCGACAAAACGGAATATATTATTTCGTTTGTCTGAGCAACTTGGACCTTTGTGCCCCATCGTTACAGCGGCCAAAACTCTGTGGCAAGAGCTGTGGCGAGTTAAGATGTTAGTTGGGCTGCTAAAGCAACAGATTTGGGTGATAAATACTCGTAGGTCTTGCTCAGCAGTTTTACACAACTGCCTTCGATTCAAGCCCAAGTTAGTTGAGCAAATAATGAGAAATTTGCCAGGTGATCGCCTTCGAGAAGGTCGACCTTTCAGGGTTTGTGGACTCGAACTTTGCGGCCCAAGCGGCTTGATGAGGGACCTGCCGTCGGCTTTCGAGCGGAGAAAGGACGCCCTGACGGACTCTGCGGCAGAGCGACGAATCGATTGGTGGTTCATTCTTCCCCGACCTCCTCACAAAGGAGGATTGTTGGAGGCAGCGGCGCTGCTAGGCGACAAGTCCACAATGTTGGCGGTGCTCCCTGTGGATTTGAAAAACCGGGAGTCCTTCAAAGGGGCCGGAATGTTGGAGCACCCTACTTAACTTCTAAGCCTTTCTTTTGCGCACTCTATTGGGCCCTTCACTGCGCTCTCTGTGGCGCTCCCTTTGTACGTTTTTCTTGTGCTAGTCCGCTGACTTGTAGCGGCAGCAGGCAAATTACTTGCTAAGTAATGCTCGCACGTTCAACATCGTCTGTACAATTTTCCAAGCCATTAAAAGCCATATTAATAATTGAAGGAATACCACGTCTTATTTAATAACTAGTTAAATATCGTTTGTTGCAATCGCTAAAAAGCTAGCGATTTTTCAGTTAGGCTTAAGCTAGATTTAATTGTAATAAACACTTGTTAAATTGAAGAACTACCGTGCAGTCGTTTCCTTCGTTCGACACATGTACGCGGATAATAGTTGTGGTTCCATTTGGGAACAATCCAAGTGTCTAGCAATTTATAGCAGCCAGTCTGTCAACCAAACTCCATTGGATCTCTTCGCATTTGCGCACCGGCAAGTTTCCCTTGTTCCTGTAGAACAATTGTTGTGTTTTGGAGGAACAATGTTCTTGAAATCATTGTTATAGGATGGCCCTCCTGGGACAGTATCGCGCCAATGCCATAGGCAGAAGCATCTGTCGTTAGATCGAATGCCTTTTTGTAATCAGGAGACCTAAGCATGACATATTCAGATGCCAAGATATTGCGCAATTTCTGGAATGCTTGTTTCTGCCTTTCAGAGAACTGCACCTGAATATTTCTAGACCTACGTCTACTGACGCTTCCATTTTCCCCCTTCAAGATGTCCGAAATGGGCCTCACTATTGCCGCAAAGTCCCTGATAAAACACCTATAATAGCTGGCGAGGCCCAGAAATGACCGCACCTCAAACACGTTTTTGGGTTCAGGGAATTCCTTAATTGCCCTGACCTACTCTGGGTCAGTTGTTGCACCGTTACTGGTTACTATTAAGCCCAGAAAGTTTTAAAAAGCAGAACTTTTGCGCTGACACCCTCATATTCGCATCGTATAAGCGCTTCAGAACACAATCCACGTGCTTAATGTGAGAGTTTTCGTCCTCTCAGAAGATGATGACGTCGTCAACGTAGACATATCAGAACTTGCCGATTTGCTCTCACAAAATTGTTCTCTGAAAAATACTAGCCGCATTCTTGGGGCCGAAGGGCAGCCGCCGAAATTCATACTTCCCCCCGTACTGCGAGCATGATCTGATGGATGAACCTTGCCTTGTCCAGGTTCTCCAATATCATGGAGGTATTTGGCATGGGGTACTTATCGGGCACTGTTCTCTCGTTTAGCTTCCGAAAGTCTATCACCAATCGCATGGTTCGATTCCCTGCCTCGTCAGTGCCTTTCTTATCTACTACCCATAATGGGTTATTATAAGGGGAGATTGTATTTTGTATTATACCATTTTTAAGCAGGTCCTGAATTTCGTTGTTGAGGGCAGCCCTCATAGGATATGGGTATAATTTGGCATAAATAGGTTCTTCATTAACCGTTCTGATGATAGCCACCACCGAAGTGTTGTATGGTAATGCTTCATTCGCATCAGCGAAAGCCATTTTCCTACTTTTGAGCATTTCCAAAAATTACCAAAGGAGGCGCATCTGAGCAATCGATGTTGGTAAAATGTACATCTCGCCGGTATGAAACGAGAGCTGCTCAACCTCCATGCCCCATTTGAGGTGACCGGAAGCCAGACAAAGAGACGCCCCTGCCTGTGTTAACAGGTCGAGGTCGAGGCCATCAAATGTAGACAAGTCAGGTAAAATTGTAGTAGGATAAGTATGTACATAAGAACTCTGGCAACCCTATCAGCTGTTTTCCCGATCTCGCTGTACCCTGTATCTCGAGCAATTCGCTCGAGCTCAGTCTCTGACGAGTCACCGGATAAAGAAGACGTCTTTTGTAATTGTGCAGAGTGTTGTGTTTTCTACTACGATTTGCCTTCCTCAAACTCAGAAGTGGGATTAACGCCATGAACAGTACCAATTTCAACATTTTTTCGGTCACCCAATTAAAAAGGTGGCTAACCGTCCTTGGTTTGCCGACAAGTGGCACGAAGGCGGAACTAATGGGTCGTCTTGGCCAGATTTCTCCGGAGCTGCTCGGCGACGCTCCAACTGCAGACACAGACTACGATTCCGAGGGCTCCGGCGATGAGCAAGCCCAAGTCTTACAGGCCGAGTGCAGCGTCTACTTGGAGCAGCAACAAGAACCGAGCGTCGTCTGCCAGCCGGAGCATGAAAACCAAGATGGCGTCACCACGGCGTCGCATGACCTTCTAGAAATTATAAAGAATTTGCAAGCAGAAGTAAATGCAAACAAAATGTTGCTGTTACAATTTCGAACGGAGGCAGAATATGACGCGTCAAGCGGCGAGCCATAGCAACACCAGCAACATCCAAAGGGACGGCATAGCAAGCAACGATGACGCCAGTAACGGTAAAACTACCGGTGAAGATGGCAATAGCGACAGAGCAGCCGACGCTGACACCGATAACGGCAACGCCGAAAGCATCAGCAGCGGCAATGGCAACACACACGACGTCGACGTCAGCAATAGTTTAAACACCAACGAAATGGAGATGCAACGAGTGAGCGAATACGAAAGATGCCAGACAGTGAAAAATATATCAACTGCATTCGCTTTCGCAAAAGAAGCTTCTGTTGAATTTGATGGCAACTCTTGTGCGCGCATTTGGGTAAATCAGCTCAAGAACATCGCCCAGATTTACGAATTAGATGATTGCAGTCTTCGCATGTTGTTCATTGCCAAGGTGAAGGAAAACGCTCAACGCTGGCTACATTCAAATTCAACACGTATGCTTCAGCCCATCAATAGGCTTTGCGATCAGCTAATTATGGCTTTCGGAGAGGAAACATCAAAATCAGAAATAAGACGCAAATTTGAGCAACGCAAATGGCACCAAGACGAGAGGTTTGCCATGTACATGGAGGAAAAATTGGTGCTGGCGCAGTCCATCAACGTCGATACAGATGAGCTTATGGAGCAAATCATCGAAGGCATCCCATCAAAGAGCTTGCGCGATCAGGCTCGCATACAACGCTTCACTGGGCCCGAGGAGTTGCAGAAGGCATTCGCCAACGTGCGCCTCTCAAAACAGGTACCAGCAGGTGGCGCAAACAGGGAGCCATCGTCCATGTCTGGGGCCAGCTACGATTCGCGCTGCCGAAACTGCAACTCAAAGGGTCATTTTGCCAGAGATTGCCGCAAGCCAAAGCGGACAGCCGGATCATGTTTCGCTTGCGGTCAGATGGGTCATTTTGTGGCGCAGTGCTCGCAGAAGAAGAGTTTGAGCGATGCTAATAAATATCATTACAGAATGCCTCATAGACTCTGGTAGCGCCATTTCTTTTGTAAAAAGGTCATGCATACCAAATGAAATTTCTTTAGATTTAGTTTATAATTCATACTTTGCGCTGAATAAAAGCCAGTTAAATGTCTTTGGAAAGATTTCTTGCTTTATGTTTAAAGGATTACTGAAAATAAATTTTGATTTAATTGTTGTTGCGAACGAGTCTATGAGTCATGATGATGTATTGGGCAGGGATTTTATGAATGCGATGGATTTGAATATTATTCCAGACACCCTTGCGACTATTGAATTAAAACTTATGAAACTGACAATGCAGGCGTATCCATGATTGATAGCTTTGAGAAAGATATGTTTAATATTAACATAGTCGACAATCAAATGACAGATTACAACTTCGGTGAAAATGTAGATCTCGTAACAAAGGGTCGGTTTGTCAAAATGTTCGAAGAGACTTTAAATGCAAAAAAGCCAAATTTCCCGATGATTAGGAGTGAAATGTCAATTTGTTTGGAAAACTCAAAACCTTTTAGATGTTCACCAAGACGGCTGTCTTACTCAGAGAAAGAAAAACTCCAGGCTATGCTAGACGAGTATTTAGTAGGGGGAATAATACGGCCAAGCGAATTGGAATATGCTTCACCCATTGTGTTAGTTAAAAAGAAGACGGGCAATTTACGACTATGCATTGATTTTCGTAAATTGAATAAAGTGCTAATAAAAGACAACTATCCAATGCCATTAATAGACGATTTATTAGATAGGCTCCTAAATAAAACCATATTTTCAAAATTACACCTTAAAAATGGGTATTTCCATGTTTTTGTTAATGAAGAATCGGTGAAATATACATCCTTTGTAACTCCACTAGGCTAATATGAGTTCCTAAGAATGCCAATGGGGATAAAGAATGCGTCAGCCGTATTCCAGCGATTTGTGAACAAGATTTTTGATGATTTAATTAGAGAAAGTAAGGTTATTGTCTATATGGATGACATCATGGTGGCGAGCACAAACATGAAGGAACACTTAAATACACTGGGGGAAGTTTTCACACGATTGATTCAAAACAAACTACGGATGGATAAATGCGAGTTCATGCAATCGAGTATAAAATATTGAGGCTTTCGCATATCAAGTAAAGGCATAAGGGCAGAAGACAAAGGCTTAGATGCGATTCAAAATTTTCCAGTTCCTGATAAGGTGCAAACAGTCCAAAGCCTTCTGGGCTTGTGTTCATACTTCAGGCGTTTTATTAAAGATTTCTCAGTTTTAGCCAAGCCATATATGATCTTTTGAGAAAAGACAAACCATTTTCATTCGAGGAAAAAGAATTAGAATGTTTTTTAACTCTTAAGGACAAATTAATGCAGTCTCCTATTTTAGCCATTTACGATTATAAGGAGGAAGTCGAATTACATTGCGATGCAAGTTCATTAGGTTTTGGAGCGGTACTCATGCAGAAAAAAAGCGATGGGAAAACGCATCCAATATTTTATTTTTCTAAGCGTACAACAGAGACAGAGTCAAAATATCATAGTTTCGAGCTATGATATTGGCGATAATTTATGCCATACGGAGATTTCGAATTTACCTACACGGGAAACGATTCAAAATAGTCACAGATTGCAACTCTTTAACCCTTACATTGAACAAGGTTGATTTAAATCCTAGAATCGCTAGAAGGGCATTGGAGCTGCAAAACTACGATTATGAGCTAGTTCACAGAGCCGGGAGTAGAATGCAACATGTAGACGCGTTAAGCAGATGCACAAATATATTGGTAGTGGAGACAAATAGTTTTGAGGACAATCTTGTTATCTGTCAAGCAAGAGACCCAAAAATACAAACGATTAAAAAAATTTTAGAGAAAAATGAGCACAAAATGTACGAGATGAGAAACGGGATTGTTTATAGGAAAACAAACGATGATAGGTTACTATTTGACGTACCGGAAAATATGGAAAGCCATGTACTACACAAATATCATAATGAACTGGGCCATATTGGCAGGGACAAAATGATGGACATTATTTCGAGAAGTTATTGGTTCGCAAATCTTAAGGAAAAGTGCAGCAATCATATTGAAAATTGTCTGAAGTGTGTGGCATTTTCGACAAAGAGTGGAAAAACGGAGGGACTTTTACATAGCATACCAAAAGGAGATAAACCATTCCAGTTAATACATATTGATCATTACGGACCAATAGCTACAGGCAGAGCAAATAAACATATTTTCTTGATTCTAGATGGGTTCACGAAATTCGTTAGACTGTACACAACGAAAACAACGAATACAAAAGAGGTCATGAAAGCGTTAAGAGATTATTTTAGAGCATATAGCAGACCGAAATGCATAGTTTCTGGCAGGGGTAGTTGTTTTACGTCCAAAGAGTTTGAAGAGTTTCTGACTGATTTGAATATTAAACATATTATGATAGCGACTGGATCTCCACAGGCAAATGGACAAGTTGAACGGATAAACAGGAGTTTAGGTCCAATGATTTCGAAGTTGACTGAACCAGATAAGGGCAGACATTGGGACTCAGTAGTCGAACAAGTTGAATACTCCCTTAACAACACACTCCATCGTAGCATTAAACAGATTCCAAGTAAGGTATTGTTCGGCGTAGAGCAGAAAGGTGATATATTAGACGAGCTCAGAAAAAAATTGGAAGAAGTTAACAATACGGTTTATGAAGGCAGTTCCTTAAAAATCAGAAATGAAGTTAAAGAAACCCAAAAACGTTCACAGTCGTACAATGAATTATATTATAACAATTCGAAGAGAAAACCGCGAAGCTATAAAAAGGGAGACTACGTAATGGTAAAAAATTTCGATTGCACGGTAGGGGATGCTAGAAAGCTGATTTCCAAAAACAAAGGACCATATTAAATAGCAAAAGTGTTGCGAAACGACAGGTTTCTGTTAAAAGATGTAGAGAATTTTCAAGTTTCTCGATACCCATACAAGGGTGTTTGGAGTGTTCAAAACATACGACACTGGATAGGGAAAAGAAAATAAAATATCTATTGAATATTTACATTCGGCCTATGATCCGTCTCCTCCTGGCTTCATGGTTGGCCTCAACCTCCTGCGCCAATGTTAGCGCTAACGGCAAGTCCTTTGGCGTCGCCGAAAAAAGTATATCTGTTAGGCTGCGTTTCAAGCCCGATATAAAAAACCCTTAGCGCGTCATCACGGAATTTCTCACATAGGCCCTTTGCCATTGCTGGATCGTAAGACATGTTGACCTTGTTGGTCAATAATGTAAGCTTTTTTTCCACTTCATCGTAGTACTGTTGAAGGGTTAAGCTACCCTGTCTCAGAGTACTCAACTCCTGTTCAATAACGTGCATCGGTCGCATGTCACTATATGTGAAATCAAGGCGACTTACGTCAAAGTTCAACACTGTGTCAAACGAGGCCAACACGGCATCTGCGGCATTTGCTCCGAATAATTATGACAGCCTGATAATGGCGTGAGCTGCCATCGTGTGGCTTGAAGATACGATAAGCGACCGTGGTCGCCTGTCTCCAAGACACGTTTTCCCCCGAAAATTCGGGTAAGCACTTGACGGCATCTAACGGCTCGTCACAACGAACATCATTCCTAATTTCTATAGCTTAATATACCGGAATTTCCTGGGCCGGGTCCGCGGCCGAAGCAATGCGTACTGCGGCCACTTCGCCGGCCAACGTCTCAATTCTCTGTCTCAATTCTTGCACTCTTATCTGATTTACGGCTGCCTGCTCGGCCAAGGCATTGTCGATGGCCGCCTGTACTACCTGTCTAAGCTGCACGGGATCCATGCCTTCGCTTACTGGGGGGTCTATATGTGCGCGTGCTGGTTTCGAAGATCGAATGCGTTCGTCACCATCAGATTCTGAGTCGCTAGAATATTGGTTAGCACTCCTATACTGAAGGAAAGGAAAGTTCATGGGCAGCTGGTTTCAGCTGCACAGAAAAACGCATGCGTCAGCAATCAAGGGCCAAAACACGACGCCAAAATAAAACAAACAAAATAACCAAGACAAAGTCAGGAGACCGCAGGGCTCGTATTTCTCCGCAATGTTGAACGGGGCAACAAAAACAGCAAAAATAAATCAAATGCAAAGCAAAAGAATGCATGCGCTACTGCATAAAAATCAATGTAACACAAAAAATAACACAATATAGCAATAATGAAAATAATAGCACTATAAACATCGCGAGATGTATAGCAAGGATAATGGTAAACAACCTAAATGCCTCTTCTCATCAGGTACCAAATAAAAAACAAACTTAACTGAGATACCTCATCAATCCAATGCTGCATTTCACATCCCGTTACCTGAAGTCTCACTCACTAACATGTGAATTGTTATTTTGGAGCTCAGAAGCCAACCTCGCAGTGCACTTTTCATTCATAAGAAATTGTTGGAAACGCAAACATGAATATATTTCATACAAATCTTTCTATTTATACTCTGTACATAAAATGTACAAGAGTATATTAGGTTTGCGGGAGCTGAAAATGTAACAGGCAGAAGGAGGCGTGGCGGACCCCACAAAGTATATATATTCTTGATTAGCATGACGAGACGAGTCGATCTAGCCCTGTCTGTCTGTAGAGACTATAAGAGGTAGAGACACCAAACTTTGCACAAAGATGCGTTATGTGTGTACGCTGTGCAAGTTTGTTTTATTTTTTTGGTCGAGCAAGCCTGACAGTGAAATACCCTGTACCTTGATAAACTTCCGACACTGAGGAATATGCGCCTCTAGCAGAAGCAAAAGGAAGAACAAGAGGGAACTTAATGCTGCAGCTTGAGGGCGTAGTACCGGAGTGAAATTGTTTCGCTAATAAATTTTCTTAGAATTAACCGATTTAGATGAAATTTGAAACAAAAGTAGATAATTATATAAAAATGTGTGCAAAGTTTGCTTGAGGTAGCTTTTGAAATGTGGATGATATTGACATTGAAATTCTGTATTGGGAAGGGGGGCAAGATTCCAAAAAATAAAATAAACTCGTCCTTTCTCGGCCACAGGAGAATCTTGATGCCAACTTTATTTCCAGCTTTAATAGTTTCTGAGATCATTGCGTTCATCCAGACAGATGGACGGACGGACGACAGACATGCCTAGATCGATTCATCTAGTCTCGCTGATAAGGAATATATAAACTTTACTCACGTAAAGGGTGTATAATTGCACATTTACATAGCAATTGCGTCTATGTGAGTGTATGATTGTCTATGCGCGTCTATTCGTGTCTGTGTAAGCATGTTTGCAGTCAACCAAAGCTCCAACATCAACAACAGCTGTGGGCAGCGCTTGGGCAGCAATTATATTTATGGCTATAACTTCTTGTTAAATTGGTCTATCATAGTGAAACTTGGCATACGGACACATAATCACTTACATAATCCAAGTGTTACGAAAGTTCGAGACTACCGTGATTTGCGGGGGAGAGGGGAGAGGGAGGTAAATTCCAAGATACACATTTTCTGCGTATTCACATAAGGCATCTTGGACCTAAAATTTTGTGTTCCTAGGCCTTATAGACTCCGAGATATAGGCGATTATACGAATGGAAAATCGGGAAAACCCCCATATGGGGGAAGTCGATATCTATAGATCCCCTAGAGGATTCATTGTACGAATTTGCACAATCTTGCTTTCCGTGAATTTCGAAGTTCAACGCAATCCTTCTTTAAGTGGAACAATTGCTATGGTGCGAGTTTATTGCGAAAAATTGAAATCGAAAATCTAAATTGTTTTCAATTAGGTGGCACGCAAAATTCGAACAACTCGGCTTAAAATTTAATTTTATAAAGTGTACCGTTAATTAAGGGTTGGTAAATGTCACAAATGCAAGAGTTTACTATTAGTTTCCATTTAGTTGTCAAGAACTGTATGTACAGAGTACACACACCCGACTTTGGCTTCTTCATTTGTTAACTTTAGGTTTTCGGGAGGTTAAAATGTAACAGACAGAAGGAGACATGGCAGACCCTACAAAGTACATATATTCTTGATCAGCATGACAAGACGAGTCGATCTTTGTCTGTGTGTCTGTCTGTGCGTCTGAACACCTTCTCCGAATGTTGCAGGTCTGGAGAATAAGGAGGGTGCTTAAGCAGTTCAAAGCGAAATTCACATCTGCCACGGCAACTGCTAATGTATAGACACCCAACGTGCCGAGAGCTTCCTCTCAGTTGTTGCAGTTTTTGGCATCCCAGATATCTCTCATCTCAGTCGGCTGTTATTGTGTGAAGCTGTAAAACACATTCCTATATTATATAATCATAACACAAATCCATCATTGAATTAAAAAAATATAATAAACAATTCAAATTTGGGGGCTGAACTTGTTAAAATTAAGAGCTGATACGCAGGGGTGGGTGAATCAGAATAAAAAAATAAACTTGGCCTAGTACTCAGGGGAACCTGGATACCAAGTTTGGTCATTCTAGCTCTTATACTTTCGAGATCCTTGCGTTCACACAGACAGACAGACGAACGAACGGACATGGCTATATCGATTCCGCTTGTCACCCTGATCAAGAATATATGTACTTTGTGGGGTCTGCCAGGCCTCTTTCTGTGTGCTACATTCCACTAAACTAGTATACCCACTCACCCTTTGGATATAGGGTATAAGAAGAAATGCAGAAAACAAACCGATTGAGCAAAACGTTCAAATTTATGTACAAATTCGAAGAAAAGTTACGAAAGTAGCAGCGCGGTGCATTTGAATTCGGCTTTTGTTAGTTGGTACACTGAGTTGAAAAATATCTTGATCGGCGAATTCAACTGTATGTATCGAATGCAGACGTTCATAAGAAACTTCGTTAAAGGGTGCTTCGCATGAAACGATTTACACTTTTTTTTGGTATTGCGATGTAGATATTAGATATAGATATTTTGTGTGACGAAAATGGCGCCTGCCAGACGCACAAGAAGAGTGTCGATCGCAAACGAGCTTACAAAAACATCATATGTACATGCAGTTGTTGCCAGCGAGACGCACAAGCAGATTGATGCAAAAACAAAATACACGTAGTTCTTGTGTCGTTGCTAGATTTTCCTTAGAATTTAATTATAAATCTACCGGCGATTTTTGTTGTAGATGTTGTTGTTGTGCTTCCGATTCAAAATTTCGCTGCATTAAAATAACCACGCAATCGGCAACAGTTGATTTGTTTTGTGCTTATTTATGACTACCTGTTAGATTATGATTTCTAAGGAAATATTTTGATGCCAAGTACAACCACGTTTTCAAAGTACACCAATAGCACGGTAACAGGCGCACATAAATGAACAGCAAGTAGACTAGCTGGCGAAATTGAAATTATGAATGTAAACGAAAATCAGCTGTGGTATGAAGATGCGTGCATGAACATAACTGTACAATCGCAAATGTAATCAAACTTGGTGTTCTCATATTGGTTACAACCCTTATGTAGATAGCTGCACGATACTAATTGTAGAATCGGCAGCAGTTGATTTGCCTTTTCCTTATTTATGCCCACCTGGTAGGTTATGATTTTTAAGAGTCGCTGTTGTGTTTTTGGTGTGTTTTTCATGCCAAATTATACTACGTTTTTCAAGTGCACCAATAGCAGGATCTCATGAAAGTATAAATTTATTCTTTTCGATCGTTAAGAAATATGAGAGTATTTCAAGGGCATGTGGTAACGAAGAGAGACGAAACTCAATCTCAAAAAATGTGCACGAAAATGTGTAACGTTGTTACTCTGCCGCGGGTATACTCGCCGGCCAGAGTTTGCTGAAATAAATTAGGCACCCCAAAGTGCCAAGGTGTCCACCAAATAAAAGAGGGCGGTACGCCAAGTGAATAAATTCCACGTGTTTTAATTTCTAAATACAAAATAGGAGGGTGCGCTTCAATGCGCGTTCGATTACCTCTAGAACAGAACTAACTAAAAAAACTCTCTTTAACTTACAACTACTTACACCTACTTAAAACTACTCATCGGCATCGTTACGACGCGTTGCGTAGCTGGCAGCCGTGCGTCGTTACACGTCCCCCCTCCCTAGGCTGAACACGATTCGGTTGGGGGGGACGGCCGCCAGCGCCACCATTGGGAGCCTTCCCGCGTCCGCCATCCACCGGAAGCCGTGTGCCTCCGCCTACGTGAACATCACCCAACTAATGGGCTTTGTGGGGCCGTCGCCTTTTCCAACACCATCATCGGCTGCTCGCTGGCCGTGCCATCGGGGTCCCTGCCCCACGCCACAAACACCGGCCAGGGGACTCGCGGCTGCACCACCTGCGGCATCGTATGCCGCGCACGCAGCTCCTTTAGGCATTTGGCCTCATTCGGGCAGGTGCCCGGATTCGGCAGCTTCGCAATCGTACTCGATTTGCGCCCGGCGCCACTCCACCTGGTCCATATTACTACTTTTCTTTTCTAAAATTCCTTTTCTATTTTGCCGCTGTTGTCCGACGCGTGCCGCTTCCCGCCAAGTGAGATATGGTTTTGCCAGCTGTTTTGGTAGCGCTGCCACTTCTCAATTTCGCGGTCCGCCAGTGCTACCCATGCCTGGCGGTCTGTGGTGGGTGTTACCATTTGTCACATTGCGATAGCGGCCGGTGTTGCCATTTATCGCTGTCTTCTGCGTTCACTGCTTTTAGATCTCGCACATGTGCCGTTCTACCCCTACCGCCCGCTACTGGTCGCACACGCACTATAACTGGGGATATGAATGCTCGCACCGTGAATGGCCCATCGAAGTGAGGCGCCAGCTTGGCCGCAAACTGCTCGGATGCGTTGGACAGGTGATGTTGTCGCACGAGCACCTCGTCGCCCAGTTTGGGTCGCCACTCGCGTCTCCGCAGATTGTACTGGCGTGCCTGATCCTCGCTGGCCACCCCTTGGTTTCTTCTTGCTACTCGAGCAACAAACTGTAGCAGCGTTGCGTGTGTTTCTGGGCTACTTGGTACTGCCTCAGGGGCGTCAGGATCCCTGCCATACAGTGTGTGGATGAAGGCCGGTGAGTAGCCCGTTGCGTCTGAAACTGCTGTATTAATGGCCAATTGTGCTTCCGGCAGTTGTTCGTCCCACGTGTTGTGCTGCCCGTCCGCCAGCTGAGCAATCAATGTTTTGACCGTTCTATTGGTCCGTTCCGTGGGATTCTCCTGAGGTGTTTATGGTGCCGTCAGTTGTTGCTGTATGCCTGCCTCAGCGAGGAACTGTTTCAGCGCGTGACTTGTAAACTGGGCTCCATTGTCTGTGATGAGTTTTCGCGGCGTGCCAAACCGCGCTAGGATCCGCTCTCGTAGGGCCAGCTTCACTGCCGCCGCTGTTGCCTTGCGGATGGGGACCAGTTCCGCCCACTTGCTGAACTTATCCACAAGGACCAGTAGGTACGAGTTGCCCCGTTTGGACCGCGGCAGCGGCCCTACGAAATCGGCGCATATGACGTCCCACGCTGCCTCCGCTGGTTTGAAATGCATCTTGCCTGATGTCAGCTGTTGCTGGGCTTTATAGCGTTGGCACAACAGGCACTGGGGCACATACTTCGCTACGTCGCGATACAGACCAGGCCAGTGGTATGGGTCTGCCACGCACGCACAGGTTCGGCGTACTCCCATATGGCCCGCCGTTGAGTCGTCGTGGCAATCTCTCAACACCTCCTGTCGTAGAGGCGCGGCCACGCATAGCCTCCATGGTGACACCTCATCTTCTCCTAGCACGTGGGCGATGCGGCGGTACAGCCTGTCGTTCTGTATGGCGTAATCTGGGTATTTGCCGGGGCTCTCCAACACCGCTGCCGTCAGCCGCTGTAACCATTTACAAGTTGGCGCTACCTCTGGCTCCACGTGGGCGCGGCCGGCCACCTCGCGCGGCTGCCGTGACAGCGCGTCGGCCACCACGTTCAGGGCTCCTTTCCGGTACTGGACATCGAATGTATACTGTTGTAACTCCAAGGTCCAGCGTGCGATGCGGCCAGTGGGGCTCTCGATTGAGTTGAGCCATCGCAACGCCAAGTGATCGGTCATGACGGTGAAGCGGTAGCCTTCTAGATAGTGTCGCAGCTTTCGGATTCCCCAAACAATGGCCATACACTCCTTCTCTGTGGCGCTGTAGTTGAACTCTGCCTTCAGCAGTTTCCTACTGGCGTAGGAAATCACGTGCTCCTGGCCGTCTCCGTTTTGTGTCAAAATCGTGCCCAGCCCATACTCGCTGGCGTCAGTCTGTAGGCAGAAGCGTTGCGTAAAATCGGGGCACACTAACACCAGCGCTTCTATGAGCTGTCTTTGGATGCATTCCCCAACTCCACTTGCGGGCCTTTTTCAACAGTTCGGTGAGTGGGCCGACCGTTGTGGCGAAATTGGGTACAAAGCGTCGGTACCACGAGGCCATCCCGATGTACTGCCGCAGTTGCTTTAGATTTGATGGCGGCTTCAGCTCGTGGATGGCTGCCACCTTCTCCGGATCCGTTTGGATACCCGCCTCCGTCACTAGATGCCCCAGGTACCTAATGGATTTACGAAAGAATTCGCACTTATCCCGATTTATTCGCAGATTGGCCGCCCGCAGTCGCCGGAACACCTCGCGCAAGTTGTTCAAGTGTTCTTCGAACGTCCTGCCAACCACCACTATGTCGTCGAGGTACGCAAACGCGTGCGGTGCCATGTCCGGGCCGATGACGCCGTCCAACGCCCTCTGGAATGTCGCGGGAGCCGAGTGCAGGCCAAACGGCATCACTCGCCGCTGGAAGAGCCCGCGTCCTGGCACCGTGAACGCTGTGTATCGCTGGCTTTCGCGCTCCATTGGAATCTGCCAGTATCCATTCCGCAAATCGATGCTGCTTATGTATTTGGCCTGGCGCAGCTGCTCCAAAATGTGCTGGATCCGCGAAATTGGGTTCTGAGCGTTCGTTCAGTTGTCGATAGTCGATGCACATCCTCGAGGCGCCTGTCTTCTTGCGCACCAACAAAATGGGTGCACTGTAGGCGCTGTCGGAGCGCTCGATGCAGCCCTTTGCCAGCAATTCGTCGACTTCTTGGTTGATCACTGCTTGCATGGCCGGATTCCGGGGGTAATACCGCTGCTTGATGGGACGCTCGTCTTTCATCCGGATTGTGTGCACCGCCGCCGACGAGACTCCTGGGACGCTCTCGAAGCTCGCCAGTTCCCCCTCGAGGAACCTGGTTGCCGCCTGGGCCTGCTGCTCCGTTTGGTGGGCAGCTATAGTGGGCCCGCCTGCGCGTTGGTCACCAAAGCTGCATGCCGGGCCCTGCGGTTCCGCCTCCGCCGCCTGCGTGGCCGTTGATCGTCCGCTCGCAGCTCTACAGTTTTGCCGCCCACAGTCACCGCCCCGTTGGCCATATGGACGTAATCTAATCCCAGTGTGAGCTCGTCTATGCATCCGGGGAGTGTGAGCAGCGGCAGTACTACGCGACTGTCGCCCACCGTGATCGTAACCTTCGTCTCTTCACGGACCGTCTTCTGTGTCCCGTCAGCCATGGACACATTCACGCTCACGGACCGTAAATTTTCTCCGTCCGGCGCCTGCAGCCGTTGCGCCAGCCTCGGACTCACGAAGCTGCGTGTCGCTCCGGTGTCCACGACCGCCTCTACTAGTACACCATCACAGTCTAATGATAGCGTGGCCACTAACCTGCGTGTTGTTGTTAGTTGGAATTTGCCTGCGTGGGCTCGCCCCTCACCAACAGCCGGCGAGCCCCCCTGGCGTTCGTTCGCACGCACACCCATCTTACCACAGTCCCAACAGTAGAGCTGTTGAGTGTTCGGGCACGCGTCCATATTGTGTCCTCCCATCCCGCAACGTCTGCAGATGGGTGTCCGCTGGGCCAACAGCCACCGGTTGTGGGGTCGGCGCAGGGTGTGTGGCGTTCATCTCATCATTGCCGGCCGCCTGTGCCCGTGCCAAGACTGCTTGGTACACGCCATGTGCCGCCTGTACGTACCCATCGAGCGAGCTCACTTCTTCGCCTGCCAGGCGGAGGTTGGCACGTACTTCTGGTAGCCCGTTGGCGTGGACGAGTCTCAGCTGTTCCTCTGTAGTCATCTCCGCGCCGCGCATCAGCCGTCGCATCGCTCGGACATACTCGATAGGTGTCTCTGATGCACCCTGGACCCGGCTGTATGCTTCCCGCCGGCGCTCTTCTATATGGGGGCCGGCTGGATACTCTTTTAGTAGGTCTTGGCGGAACTCGGCCCACCGTTGTGCCAAATTGCGCCTTTACCACTCCCACTCCCTTGCCTCGCCGACCAGGACTACCGGTAATACTGTCACCAAATCATCTAGTCGCACGTTGCTCGTCTCTGCCGTATCTTCTAGGTCTCGGAGGAACGTCCTTGGGTCCCCGCTGCCGTCGAATCGGACGCCCCACTGCTGGAACCGGTGCTGTTGGGTTGTCATCGTCAGGTGCACCCTCAGTAGGAGCAGCAGGTGTGGTGGGAGCGTGGGTCTGGCTCGACAGTTTCTGGAAACCATCCTCCATGGCCTGGGCTAACCGGTGGGTGGACTGGAGCCCATCCTCCATGGTCTGGGCCAATCGGTGGGTGTACCGCGCCAACGATGCCAACAAATCGGCAATGGTCTGGGATAGGTCTGCCGTGGAGGGCCCCGGAGTCGCTGCGGGTGAGGCCGCGACCGCTGCCGATATTGACGGCACTGGCGCTGGAGTTGTTGATATATCCTGCCCTGGAGTCGACGGCGCGGCTCACCCCGGGGCCACGGTTGGTGTCGTATTTGCCTCTACGACGAGTAGACCTTCCCGCACGTCCTCTTGTTTCGGGAATCCCAGCTGTCCGCCAGGCACTGGGCTCAACTGGCCTGTTGCTGCGGTTCGCGACGACATGTTTTCATGGTACGCCGCCAGCTCTTCCAGGCGGGGTCGGTACTCTTCCTTGGCCGACTTCACGAACGTGGATAGCCGCGACCGCTACGCCTCCACGTTGCCGGTCTCTTCAATTTCGAACTCACGCAACACAGCGATGAGCTCTTCCTTCCCAGTGCACGTATCCAGCTCGTTCGTATCATCGTAAATCCACGCGCTTCTCTCTATACTTGGTCGGATATAACCTCAATCTTCTTTGGGGTCCCTGCTCGGGCACCACTTTTAACGTTGTTACTCTGCCGCGGGTATACTCGCCGGCCAGAGTTTGCTGAAATAAATTAGGCACCCCAAAGTGCCAAGGTGTCCACCAAATAAAAGAGGGCGGTACGCCAAGTGAATAAATTCCACGTGTTTTAATTTCTAAATACAAAATAGGAGGGTGCGCTTCAATGCGCGTTCGATTACCTCTAGAACAGAACTAACTAAAAAAACTCTCTTTAACTTACAACTACTTACACCTACTTAAAACTACTCATCGGCATCGTGACGACGCGTTGCGTAGCTGGCAGCCCTGCGTCGTTACACGTCCCCCCTCCCTAGGCTGAACACGATTCGGTTGGGGGGACGGCCGCCAGCGCCACCATTGGGAGCCTTCCCGCGTCCGCCATCCACCGGAAGCCGTGTGCCTCCGCCTACGTGAACATCACCCAACTAATGGGCTTTGTGGGGCCGTCGCCTTTTCCAACACCATCATCGGCTGCTCGCTGGCCGTGCCATCGGGGTCCCTGCCCCACGCCACAAACACCGGCCAGGGGACTCGCGGCTGCACCACCTGCGGCATCGTATGCCACGCACGCAGCTCCTTTAGGCATTTGGAGTACGCCAGGCTCGCCTCCACGCTCTTTATGGCCCAATCCAGCCGCCGGCGCTGCTCGGTCTGCTCACGCTCTTTCCGCCGGCGTTCGTGCTGCCGCTGCTCCTGCTGCCGCAGCCTCTCGCGTCTCTGCTGTTCCCGTTGCGCCCGTTGTTGCCGCTCTCGCACTCGACGCCCGCCGCGGCGCCCACGATGCCGACGTCGGTTGCCTGCCGGCGTCGGCGACCTCATTCGGGTAGGTGCCCGGATTCGGCAGTTTCGGGGGTCGCAATCGTACTCGATTTGCGCTCGGGCGCCACTTGTAACGTTCTTACTCTGCCGCGGGTATACTCGCCGGCCAGAGTTTGCTGAAATAAATTAGGCACCCCAAAGTGCCAAGGTGTCCACCAAATAAAAGAGGGCGGTACGCCAAGTGAATAAATTCCACGTGTTTTAATTTCTAAATACAAAGTAGGAGGGCGCGCTTCAATGCGCGTTCGATTACCTCTAGAACAGAACTAACTAAAAAAAACTCTCTTCAACTTACAATTACTTACACCTACTTAAAACTACTCATCGGCATCGTGACGACGCGTTGCGTAGTTGGCAGCCGTGCGTCGTTACAAATGATAAAAGTGCTGGCGAGCGAACACAAAGATGAAACGCCAGCTGTTAGCTTTAAACGTTTTTCTACTTTTTGTGTTATTTTCATCCATTTGGCTGTACTATATACATATATTTATTTGTCTGGGCCACGGACCTGCAAAATAGTCAATTGCATCTAAACTTATTGTTTTATATAGGGATAGCTTTTCGTTTAAATTTAGCTTAATTTGATTATCAGAGCATTGCCCTCTATGCCTTGGTGGCTGGGGACCCATTAGAATTGTACCTTTTTACTGGCATTTAAGAGTCTTAAATACCCTATACCCATTCCTGTGCATATTACATTCGCACTAAACGAGTACACCCTTTGGTTACAGGGTGTAAAAATAAACTAGATGCCCATTTTGGCATTAATTATAAGGTTTTAATTCAAAAATATGTCTTTGTTGATATGGCAACGCTCTGCTAGCAACACTCGTCGTAGGCTAGCAACATCTGCTAGCAGAGCGCTGCTGGCGTCAGCATCCTCTCTCCCACACACGTTAGTTAAGCCTATATGAATACGAAGTGCCGCCATTTTTTCGTTTTTGGGATTTTGGATTTTCATCCCCATCGCCCCACGCCAACATTGTCCTTCGAGCCGGATTTCCTCGAGTGGTTCTCCGATCTCGGGAGAGCGCTCAGGGTGCTAGTGTACATCCAACGGTTTGTGCGCCGCTGTTTGAAGCTTCCTCCGCAGTCCAAGCAGATCACCCAGCTGGAGGTAACGGAGGCCCAGCGCATACTGGTGGTCTGCACCCAGCGGACCGAGTACCACCAAGAGTACCGCGCCCTGTCCAACGGGCGAAAGGTGGCATCCAGCAGCACAATCCTCAGCCTAAATCCATTCATGGACCGGCAGGGAGTCATTCACTGCCAAGCGTGCGGGAAGCCACATCATACGCATGAATATACGTACAAGTTCACGTACCACTAAAAAGTGAAGTGTCGCCATTTTTTCTCGTTTTTGGGATTTTGGATTTTCATCCCCATCGCCCCACGGCAACATTGTCCTTCGAGCCGGATCAAGTTCTGCACCACCTGATTCATCCAGCGTTCTGTGCAGTCTACGTCCGTTCACCCCAGCTTACTCCTGGCGTTGGATTCCTCAAAGAAGAATCAGCTAAGTAAAAACTTACTTGCGGCTTGATAGTCACGTCATATTGGTTTCTTTGTCGGTCTGTCCGCCGACCTCCCAAAAACGGAATCAGCATCCCGCTTTCCGTCCCTTTATCCAAGGGCCCCTTTCGTCTACGGCCGGTACCGCGCCGGTCAGTTCAAATATAAAAAAGTAGTTCAAATATAAAAAAGAAATATACACTTGCACAATACGTTTGCAGCCACAATAAACTTTCGTCCACATATGCTTACATATATATACATATGTATATATTTTTTCCATCCACAATAAACATACGTCCACATATGCTTATATATAAACCTGAATCCACGATAACCATACGTCTGCATACGCTCATATATACTTTGCTTATATTTATAGACTAAATGTGTCTGTACTAACACATAATCCTAAAACATATACATGGTCGGTCCACGACTCCCAGCAGCTTGCCAATACTCCTGTTGGCACTCATTTTAGCCCATGCGACATCTCGCGGCAGCGGCGACGTGCATTTAAAGGCGTACAATTCCGTTTTCGCGTAAAAAATTTAATTGCACATTTCGCGTAAACAAGCGATGCGCACTTGCTTGAAACCCGGTTATCGGAAGTCATTGTCACGAGTACTGAGGAATTAATTTTTGTCAATACCAACAATTAACGTACAACCAATTATTACTGGCGGCAGTTATTTTGACGCAGCATTGATTAAATACAGTTAAATGTAAATTTATTTATTGGTTGCGTTTATTTATTTTGGCCTTCAATTTGATTAATAAAATTATCTGCTCGGATATTTGGCAGCTGCGTTTTTTTTCCAATTCCTCATAATAGAAGCCAGGAATACAAACGGTTACCGGTTCCACGCCTCCAGCCGACTTTATAAACCTACGTCGAGAGTTATTGGTGGCGACATTTATTGTTTTCGGACATCAATTTTTTCCCCGAAAGCTTTCAGCGCTTCCAGCTGAAACAAAGTTCAAACGTTAACACACAATCTAAGCAGAAGCGTCGTTCTAAACGCCACTCGCTTCATTTGTGCTCATATTCGATCCGCCTCAAATAAGTCCACATTGTCAGGTTCGTGTGAGAGCCTAGTATTCCAAGTGAAGGTGAAGAGGACACGTAGAAGCATTTGGTGATTCCATCCACTTCCCAGCAATCGGTCGCTCCGTCCATTTCCCAGCAATCGGTCGCTCCGTCCACTTCCCAGCAATCTGTCGTTCCATCGATTGCTTCACATTTGGCCTTTCCTTCTTCTGGTACACTATCTAGTTCGGTTCCGATACCGTCTATGGTGAAAACAGTCTCGCCTTCTGCGTCAAAAAAGGTTATTCCGAAACCACTGTCGTCTTTAAAGAAAACTTCTCCGTCTGCTTCCAAGAAAGGCGCTTCACAGTTGTCCTTGAAAACAGTTGCAGCTCCAAGGACGACCAGTTCTTCGCCACAGCTGTCTGTGAAGGTACCTGCCACAGTCAAGGCTACACCGACCAAAAGCATCAAAATGGCATTAAATGATTTTATTTCGGTTAGTGATAACCTCAGCAAGTTCTAGGCGCGACTTACGTTGTCATCCATCGTAAGTCAGATAGATGTCAGACACATCGCTTTCCATGCTCAAGATCCGCCTAGACCAAGTCCGTACTCTGTGGGAGAAGGTCGAGCAGGAGCGTGAGCGCAGCTTTCGCGCTCTGAATCAATTGGAATCCAGTGCCAGCGACATGCAAGCGATGCAGGCATGAGTATGAGCACTGTTGTGTCGTCTATCAGCGGTGCGCCGCACTGCTCACTGAGCAGATTGACAGGGCGTCCGTTCAGACCATTGTTCCAGCCTCCGATCTTCAATTCAGGGGCTGCAGCCTTCCGCCAGTTGACACCGAGGTGTTCACTGGCCCACGAGGTTGAAAAACTGTTTCACCTCCTCTCCAAAAACCAGCGGCGAAGCAAACGATATCGTGTCTAAATCCCCACTAACTAACGACGGTTTTGCCATCGTTTGGAAAAACCTAACTGAACGGTTCGAGAGTAAGCGATTGTTGGTCAACAGTCAGTTGAAGATCCTCGCCACCCTCCAGCCTATTTATTAGAAGTGTGGCATTGCCATAAACGAACTCCAGAGCACCATCCAAAGGTGCCTAACGGCTATCGAGAACGCCAAGATAAGCACAGAGAGCTGGGATCGCCTTTTGGTGTTTTTCTGCGCTACCAGGCTTCTTTCAGCTACCCTTTCTTTGTGGGAACAATCTGTCAATTATAAGTCGGATATTTCGTCCTGGGGTGACATGAGCCGTTTTCGCTGGAAGCGATAAACGATGCGAACCTGGGCTGCCGCGCTCGCCTGCCTAAGCCAGCTCAAAAGGAGCCGGCTGCGATAAGGGTCAACTCTTTTGATACGAAGGTCCGCGTCCATCCGCAGACCTGTAATCTTTGCTCGAAGGAAAGCCAAAAGGCAGAAGCTTTGTATGAATTGTTTCGCCCGAGGGCACCAGTTCAATGCTTGCACGAGCCAGTACAGCTGCGCTACGTGCAAGGGGCGCAACCACACTCTCCTACACCTTGGGCCCCCTCATCCATCGGCGCTTTCTCTGCTGTTCCCCCCATCCACAATCCAATACGATACAGTCCACTTCGTCGAATGTGCACGGCTGTAGTGGGCGTGCTCCATTTGGGTACCGTCTACGCCGCGAGTGCTCTCATTGACTCTAGTTCCGAGGGAACTTTCATTTCGGAACGACTGCGCACAGGTATTGGGACTGAGCTCGACCACTTCAGGGCACGCGACCAAAGTGTGCAGTGTCAAGCTGGCATCTTCCTCACAGCCGAGGCGCGAAGTTGAGACGGCGGCATATGTGCTTCCGCAACTAGCAGGCAACGTGCCATCCTTTCCAATACCCAAAGAGGCTTTGAAAGATTGTCGTGACCTGCCTTTAGCTGACCCGTACTATTTCCGAAGCTCTACAATTGATTTGCTCATCGGCGCGGACATACTGCCCGCGATTCTGCTAGGCGGAAACCATTTTTAGATGGATTCTGACTGGGCCAGTGGCGGCGGCAAGGAAGACGGCCACCTGCGCTTTCACAACGCGCATTTCTGCAGGCGTACAGCCTTCCTTGGAACAGCTGCTCACCAGATTCTGGGAAGTGGAGGATATTCCGGTGTGCTCCGAGAAAGAATCGGACACAGTGTGCGAACGGTTTTTATCCAGACCACCAACCGGCAGCAGGACGGGAGATACATGGCCTCTCTACTTTTCAAGGACCCCCAAGTTATTAAATTATGCCATTCAAGATCCATCGCGGTGGCCCAGTTCCTGAAAAATGAAGCTCGGTATCGGCCCCGATACCGGTTCCGGGTCCCAATGTGGGTTCATTTCCGCCCGCAAGGTACGTTCCAGTACCACGGCTTTTGTGACACATCGCAGCAGGCATACGGGGCGCCCATCTACTTGCGCGTCGAGATGCACAGGCACGTGCAAATCCATCTCCTGGTCGCCAAGCCCAGGGTGGCGCCAGTCAAGACGGTGTCGCTGCCGCGCCTGGAACTGTGTGGCGCAGTCCTCCTAGCGGACATGTGTGCGGCCATCCTGTCACATCTTCCACTCAGTAGCTATCCAACGGCTGACCCCACCATCGTGTTGGCCTGGCTGCGCAAGCCAGCGTGCAGTTGGACCACCTTTGTGGCGAATCGCGTATCCAGTATCGCCCAATCCACAGATGTAAAGGATTGGCTGCACGTGCGCTCCGAGCACAACCCCGCTGACCTCGCAAGCCGAGCTGTTTCGCCGCAAGACTTGTCGGATAGCAGCCTGTGGTGGCACGGACCGGCCTGGCTCCAGGCGCCACGGGAGAGTTGGCCCGTGTCTGAACAGGTGCCTCAGGACACCACCCTCGAGCAGCGCACTATACGGGTACATCTCGCGACATTGCCCAAAACACCTGATTTCTGCTAGGCGGAAACCATTTTTAGATGGATTCTGACTGGGCCAGTGGCGGCGGCAAGGAAGACGGCCACCTGCGCTTTCACAACGCGCATTTCTGCAGGCGTACAGCCTTCCTTGGATCAGCTGCTCACCAGATTCTGGGAAGTGGAGGATATTCCGGTGTGCTCCGAGAAAGAATCGGACACAGTGTGCGAACGGTTTTTATCCAGACCACCAACCGGCAGCAGGACGGGAGATACATGGCCTCTCTACTTTTCAAGGACCCCCAAGTTATTAAATTATGCCATTCAAGATCCATCGCGGTGGCCCAGTTCCTGAAAAATGAAGCTCGGTATCGGCCCCGATACCGGTTCCGGGTCCCAATGTGGGTTCATTTCCGCCCGCAAGGTACGTTCCAGTACCACGGCTTTTGTGACACATCGCAGCAGGCATACGGGGCGCCCATCTACTTGCGCGTCGAGACGCACAGGCACGTGCAAATCCATCTCCTGGTCGCCAAGCCCAGGGTGGCGCCAGTCAAGACGGTGTCGCTGCCGCGCCTGGAACTGTGTGGCGCAGTCCTCCTAGCGGACATGTGTGCGGCCATCCTGTCACATCTTCCACTCAGTAGCTATCCAACGGCTGACCCCACCATCGTGTTGGCCTGGCTGCGCAAGCCAGCGTGCAGTTGGACCACCTTTGTGGCGAATCGCGTATCCAGTATCGCCCAATCCACAGATGTAAAGGATTGGCTGCACGTGCGCTCCGAGCACAACCCCGCTGACCTCGCAAGCCGAGCTGTTTCGCCGCAAGACTTGTCGGATAGCAGCCTGTGGTGGCACGGACCGGCCTGGCTCCAGGCGCCACGGGAGAGTTGGCCCGTGTCTGAACAGGTGCCTCAGGACACCACCCTCGAGCAGCGCACTATACGGGTACATCTCGCGACATTGCCCAAAACACCTGATTTCCTCGAGCGGTTCTCCGATCTCGGGAGAGCGCTCAGGGCGCTGGTGTACATCCAATGGTTTGTGCGGCGCTGCCGGAAGCTTCCTCCGCCGCAGTCCAAGCAGATCACTCAGCTGGAGCTAATGGAGGCCCAGCGCATACTGGTGGCCTGCATCCAGCGGACCGAGTACCACCAAGAGTACCGCGCCCTGTCCAACGGGCGAAAGGTGGCATCCAGCAGCACAATCCTCAGCCTAAATCCATTCATGGACCGGCAGGGAGTCATTAGTTTCGGCGGCCGGCTTTCCACTTCGGACTCATTAATGTACGACGAGCGCCATCCCATCATCCTGCCGTACAGCTGCAAATTCTCGCGACTCCTCGTGAGCTTCACCCATCGGTTTTACTCCATGACAGGAATCAGCTGACGGTAAGCCTCGTGCGGTCCAAGTACTGGATTCCTAAGCTCCGGAGCTTAGTCAAGGCCACCATAAGCTCCTGCAAGGCCTGCGTCGTTTTTAAGAAACGGCTGCAGGACCAACTGATGGTGGCGCCTTCCGGCGTCAAGATCCACTTTTTCTCCACCTTTTACACACACCGGCAGTGACTTTGCCGGTCCGTTCGAAGTAAAGAATTATACCGGACGGGCGTGTCTCATTACCAAGGGCTACGTGTGCGTGTTCTTGTGCTTCAGCACCAGAACAATCCATCTGAAAGCCACGACAGATCTCACTACGGAGAAGTTCCTGGTCGCTTTTGCGCGTTTCGTGGCGCGGCGCCGATGCCCTCAACGGATCCACTCAGATAACGGCAAGACGTTCATGGGGCATCTAATGCTCTGGAGCGCGATTTTCTGGAGGCTACTAGAGCCCAGATCACTACCTCCTATGCGACTCAGATCCTGTCCTGGACATTCATCCCACCTGGGGCATCTTATATGGGTGGCCTATGGGAAACTGGTGTCAAGGCGCTCTTTTACAAGGCGGCATCAAACTTTAAGTACACATTCTAGGAGCTATCCACGCTGCTGTGTAAGATTGAGGCCGTCCTCAACTCGCGCCCGATATTCCCTATGTCGGAGGATCCCACGGACTTGCTGGCATTAACTCCAGGCCACTTCCTGACCGCATAGCTGGGAATATTCCATCTAGTTCGGCAGACTTGCAACTCTCGAATGAGTCCAAGCGTAATACGTTGTTTGTGTGCTTTTGATCCTAGTCCCGTCATCCATGTTGCTTCCTGTGTCATCCAAACAGCCCGGGAAGTGCGTCTCAAGTAGAGCGTCCGCTGCCTTTCTACTGCCTTCTGTCCATGAACCGTTTTTTCTTGAGCTGGCACTGTATGGTTAGCTGCTTTGTGTAGTAAATGGATGAAGCTGGTTGATTAGCTTTTACGACAGAACTGTGCCTGACATGTTTTATTTCTTTTTAAACAAAATGTGGCTTATGTACTAATTATGTATATAACGTCTTATGTACTAACAATATTTGCTTAATGTCAAATCTGTGTAAGTAGATCAGCTTAACAATTGCTGTGTAAGTGTAAGTGAGAAGTGGAGTGGCATACGACCCTTAGTTGTTCCTATTCTTTTCCCTATGCATCGATCGTCAATAAGTCTATTTCGTTGGCTACTTCAATTGGTCGTTGAGTCAGCGCTGCAAGTCAAGTGGCATGCTTAGAGTGTCGACACTTGTTACTGGGTCAGCGGACTGTAATCCTAAGCCTTTCTTTCGCGTTCGTCGCTTGTGACAGTGCGCCCTAGGTATTGATGAACTGTGGCTACTTTTGAGAGCAGTTTCCTGAGTCTCACTGTTCCTTATATCTTCTCTATATTGAAGAGAGAGATCTTCAAGAATCCCTTTTGGCCTTCTTGGCTTCTTTTTTTAAGTCTCTAAGTAGTATTCTGTATTCGTTCCAGAGCACTTCTTCATCCGCTTGCTTGGCGAGGTTTCCTATGCCTTCTTAGCTCTGGGGAACACCATGGGTCCATGCTGGGCTTTTACTCTCTGGCTCCAATTTATGTAAATGAGAAACCTATTAGGGAGAATTATAATATATTTAAAGAAGCAATAAAGCTCAAGAAACTTCTCGTTGCTGTCTTCGGACGTAGAGGAATAATACATGAGAAGCATAAGGAGGGTGCGAGTGCGCAGCTTATTCAAAGCAGAGATAAGCTTTTAAAGCTCGCTCACGATATTTTCTCTTCTACAAGTAACTCTCCCTCTCAACCCAATGCTAGCTCTTGCTAAGCAAATTTGTACTAGGTTTAAGTTTCGGTTAAGTTGGGTTCCTCATATAAATTTTAAGGTAAATGTACGTAGTTAAGTCTACATATTGTTTAATATTCTTATTATAGCCTGTACCCAAAGGGTGAAAGGCTTTACTAGTATTGTGCGATTTATGTAACACACAGAAGGAGGCGTGGCAGACCCCACAAAGTATATATATTTTTGATCAGGTTGACAAGCGGAGTCGATATAGCCATGTCCGTCTGTCCGTCCGTATGGACGAGCGCAAGGATCTCAGGAAGTACAGGAGCTAGAATAACCAAACTTGGTGTCGAGGTTCCCCTAAGTCCTAGGTAGGTCAAGTTTATTTTTTTTTTCTGATACACCCCCCCACTCCCCCGCCATTCATGTTTTTCATAGCTCCTGTAATTCTTTTTGAACTCAAATATGGCATATGTAATTTTTGTAAACAAAACGAAATAAATGCAGATATCAATTTACGTTAAATAACTTGCATACAAATGGAACTGCGGAAAAGTAGACAAAAGTAGTTGGCTGTTGCACTTGGTGAAGAAAAAAAACGTCCGCTGTGTTCGGTGGTCACAAGAGAAGAGAGACAATGTTTATTTTCGGCAACATAAAGGCGCGATTGCTTAGGTTGACAGCTGGATTAATGCCGTTTTACATTAAACCACTCATTTGTAGAGTGGCGCAAGTTATGACAACATTGATTCAATTACTTAAGCTTAAATTAACAATTTTATTTTACAATTCATATATGACAACTTAAATATAAAAATACAAATATAATAATATAAACCAACATGCCGGCCACGTTGAAGGGCCATGCATTAGACCTTCAAAATATAGGAAGCACGGCTAGCTTGTGGATGGGCCGTTTAAGTTCGCCCTTGGCCGTTTTTACGGTTGCTACCCGCACTTGGCCGTCTGCTCCTGTTGTAGCGCTGGTTATCCGTCCGATCCAACGCTGCGGTGGTGTGTTGTCCTCGTGGACGATTACCAGGGCGCCGACGTCTACGTTGGGTTGCGGACTCTGCTACTTGGTGCGAAGCTAAAGGCTGTGTACATAGTCCTTGGACCACGCTTGCCAGAACAGCTGCCTGAGCAGTGATAGCAGCTGCCACCTGCGCGTATACGTTAGCGGTCTGTCTGGCTTATCCGGCTCGGATCCTTGCGGCAGCGAACGAAGCGGCTGACCGATTAGCAGATGACCTGGCGTAAGGGCGTCGCCGTCGTTGGGACCTGCGCTTAACGGAGTCAACGTTCGCGAGTTCAAGATTGCCTCTACGTTCGCCAAGTGGCCTCTGACCTCGCTCTCCACCAATGACGCTTTTGCGATGTGGCGTATGAGAAGGTGCTTTGCCGACTTGACTGACGCTTCCCAAAGGCCTCCGAAGTGAGGCGCTCGAGGTGGAATGAAGCACCACTCCATCCCTTGCTCGGCTGCAAACAACTGCAGGCTGGATTGTTGCTTGCTGAACTCCGCCTGCAGCTCCTTGAGCAGGTTGTTGGTTCCCGTGAAGTTGGTCGCGTTGTCCGAGTATAGGCGTTAAGGAACGCCACGTCTCGCGATGAAGCTTTTTAGGGTTAAAATAAACGAATTAGTTGATAGGTCAGCTACGAGTACGATATGAACGGCTTTTGAAGCAAAGCACACAAACACTGCTATATACATTGGAGGTCGTCCTCTTATACGGAGGGATACATTAATGGGACCGCACAAGTCAACACCGCAAACAAAGAATGGTCGCATAGCCAGAAGGCGGGCAGCTGGAAAATTTCCCATAATCTGGTTCAGAAGCTTAGGCTTATAACGATAGCAGTGAATGCACTTTCGAACAATTTGCGTGCATTCTTTTCGGGCATTAATAAGCCAGATTTGTTGTCGCAATAGAGCTATCATAGTTTTAACGCCAGCGTGGTAGTTTTTTATATGTAGCTCTCGCAAGTACATTGCGACAAACGCTGAGGACTTTGGCATCAATATGGGGTGCTTTGTTTCATAGTCAAGAGGGGCGTTTAGCAGTCTACCTTCGACCCGAATAAGCAAAAAATTTCTACCAGTCTGAATACTGCTGACCCTTTTTTAATTTTGCAAACACTTCTGAAAATTCAGAGCGCTGCACCAGCTCGAATAATTTAAGCATTGCTAAGTTTAACTCCTTAACGCTTAGTTCCAAAGTACTGCGTTTCTCAGCTAAGTCATCCTGGCTGGAAGCTAAGAAGACTTGAGCAGATTTTTTCGTCTCTCTATTTTTAATTTCCTGAGATAATGAAAAATTTGCAATTTGAGGCCAAACTGACTCATCTTAATACAAAAACTTAGGCCCTTCAAGCCAAATTGAATTAACCAGTTCTCGTATATCAGAACCACGCGACGCAATTTCTGCGGGATTCGAAAGAGAAGGAACATGACGCCATAGAACATTTTCAGACATTTTTTGAATTCCAGCTACACGATTTGCCACAAACGTTGTAAGGAAGGAGACGAATTTATCCAATGTAGCGTGATTTCAGAGTCGATCCAAAAATACACACTCTCGATTCTGCATTTGGCAAGCATTTCTTTAACTTGAGACCATAGTTGGGTCAGCTGCGCACAATTTGAGCCTGGGTATGGATTTTCTTTTTAACGGTGCAACCTTTGCCTTTGCTGTAAGCAAACGGCAGGAAAAGTTGTCATTGTGGTTGGCACGAATATAGAGGCAACATCCATATGAGTGACTTGACGCATCAGCGAACTCATGCACTTATATGTTTGAGCTGCCACAGACGAAAGAATATCGAGGGATGGAGACCTCATGCAGTAGCAAAAGATTTTGCTGAAACGCTTCCCATTTGGTAGCCAATTCCATTGGGACTGCCTCATCCCAATCAAGCTTACTGCGCCAAAGCTCTTGCAGAATAATTTTCGCCTTTATGCTTATTGGACATAAAAGGAAAAGGGGATCAAACATACGTGCTGTCAATGACATAATGTTGCGTTAAGTCCTACGACTTAGATCAGCGAAACTGTCATCCAAATGGTATCGAAACTGATCTGTATTTGGCGTCCACCTCATACCCAAGATCTTAGTTGAATCGGTATCATTGAAGTTCAGCGACTTTTCAGATTCGTTAGCATCTGTAACGTTTGGATGGTTTGTGTACCATTTTGCTAACTGAAAACCGCATGATTCTAAAATTTGAGACACCTGAGTGCAAATCGTCTTTACCGTGTCTGAATCGTCGGCTCCAGTGAGCATATCGTCGACATAGAAGTCGTTGCAAACAACTTCGGCACCTATTGGGAGAATGTCTTTATGACGAACTCCTAGCTCCTGCAAGCACCGAAATGGTGCAGAAGCTGTGCCGTAGGTGACCGTGTTCAACCGAAAGACTTGAAGCTCATCAGACGGGCTTTCACGCCAAACAATAAGTTGGAACCAATGGTCTTTTTCGGATATGCTCACTTGCCTATACATTTTGGTTATAACTACCGTAATGGCAAAGCGATTTAAACGAAATCGAATGAGCGACAAAAATAATTCCCTCTGTATAGTCGGTCCCACCATAAGAATATCATTTAATGAATTGCCAGAAGTTGTTTGGACGAATCGTCAAAAACAACTCTCAGTTTGGTGGAACTACTATCAGGCCTCAGGACACACTGATGCGGTATGAAATAGTGTGGTCCCGGTGGAATTTTTATACCCTGTACCCGTAGGGTAAAAAGGGTATATTAGGTTTGTGCAAAGTATGTAACATACAGAAGGAAGCATCTCCGACCCCATAAAGTATATATATTCTTGATCAGCATGACGAGAGAAATCGATCTAGACATGTCCGTCCGTCTGTCCGTCCGTCTTGATGAACGCGAGGATCTCAGAAACTATAAAAGCTAGAATAACCAAAGTTGGCATCCAGATTCTCCTAGGTCCGAGTAAGGACGAGTTTATTTTATTTTTTGGAATTTTCCCCCCCTTCCCCCGCTACAGAATTTCGTCAATAGCGTCTACATTTCAAATACTACCTAAACCAAACTTTGCACACATAATTTATATATAATTATTCAATTCGGTCAATTCTAAGAAAAGTTATTAGCGAAACAAATTCTCGCCAGTACAACCCCCACAATGGGCGCATATAACTCAGTGACGGAAGTTTACCTGGGTACAGGGTATTACACTGTCGGGCTTGCTCGACTTAGTTTAGTTTTTATAAATAAACTGAAATTACTAAATGGCGACTTTAAACACTAGAACTTTGAACATAGCTTTCAAAACAACAAACAAACTTATAGAAATTTGTGTGTCGCCGAGTCGGCAGGTTTGTTTGTTAGCGAAAATGTGAGTGGTAACAAAACTGTCATTTAAAATGTATAATACGGAGCATCGAAACAAAATGTAAGTACATTTTTATAATTTCTGAATTCAAGTGGAAATCCTTTTTTTCAGGGGAACACATCGCCCGAACAAGACTCAATCTTCGTGCAGTTTATGGATATACGTGCGGCGATAGGGTGGCTGTTGCCGCTCTTGGGAGGCGCTTAAAGCAAATTTAAATGCAAATGGCCCTCCGTGAATAATTCAAGCTCCAACAAAAAATTTAAAAAACAGAGTATGCAGTTTTCTTTGTATTCTTTTATTGATTTCAGAAACCAAGTTTTATGTCGATCGGCTAAAAAATGCGGATTTTTCAAACAAACTTTGGAGCTCTTTTTTTCCCCCTTTGGAGCTCGAATTTTCCAAAATCCTTAGTGCGCACCTAGACTATGATAGGATACTTGAGTCCAAATTTCAGCTTCTTAGCCTTTACCGTTTGGGCTGTGCGTTGATCACCAATCAGTCAGTCAGTCATTCAGGACAAACTGTTATATATATAGATGCAGCATAAATATATCTATACGAATATCCTGGCGAATTGAAGATCTATATAATCCTCATAATGGAATTGAAATCGCGCCAACGAAGATTAAAGCTGGGTGTTGAGCTGCGACTGGGACGGCAAGTGGTCGTCGACGGGTGACGTAATATGCTACTTTAAGCTTTAATTGTCCATTTCATCCCTGGCCATTCCATTGAAATACGAAACATCGTTGACTGGGCAAATGGCATTTACTGAATGCTGTCTGGGAAGATCCGAGCGCCTCCCAGTCGAATTAGGACTGGTCGTAGAAAGCTTGTGGATATTGCGTGGTTCACAAATTATATTCCACATTTAATTAGCAATAGTAGCTTTTAGGTTGTTGTGCTTTCCGAACCGTGTCTAGCACTTTTTCAAGGAATATCACCAATTTCAAGTTATTGGATATTACCGGCAAGACCAATTTCTATAAACATGTTTCCTTTAGTGTCCAAATTTAGCAGTAATAATATACCTTGTCAGACACCAAATACACTTCACTGATTTTATTATCCCAATTCTTGTAAATTTGTTTGCGACTTGTGCTATTTTAATCAGAGCACATGTAATTTAACTCACAATAATTTATTGTTGTTTCAAAAAGTAAATAGGCACGTCCGATAAGCTCAAGCTTCTCTTTAGCAATGCCTACCTATTGCTGCATACTATAAATGGAGAGTGCCAAAATCGAACTCATGTACAGTGCCAATACATTACATACGTATGTGCATAGCTTAAAAGATAAGCGCGCTAGCTTTCGTTCAGATAACTGTATGATTGTATGACCATCTGCCAAGCAAGTGAGCTTAAGTCAAGGTTACCTAAGAGCACAGAACCAACGTTGCTCTTATCTCTCAATCTGGCAAAAATTAAGAGTTTGGATAAAATCAACCTTGTAGAAAATCAGCCACTACAACTTCCACTGAACCATGTGTTACTCAACCTAGTTTGGTTTTGGATAACATCGGTCGTATTTCATCTCCATTGATGACAGCTCATGTGGTGATCTAGTTTACGTGACGTTGTCCTGTTAGCAGCAATAGTGCTTGATTTTGTAACTTTTTAATGTCGACGAAGTTACGTGGCAAAGAATTAGACAGATTTTCGTAGTTGATTTGTTGTGAAGGAAGCTTTAAATCGTTTATTAGCCATACATAATTTAAATCGTGTATTGTGCCTCTTGTATCACTTAGCTTGATATTTGCTCGCTCTGCTGTTGACTCGAATCTATATAATCCTCCTGTCCAGCTAAAGCAATCGGGGCTCATTGATTCCTTTTGAATCAATTTCATGAGCCAGACTCATATCCATGATAGTGGATGTACTTTCTTCATATAAAAAGGAAATTATCTGTTTGGAATATTTTTGCCATTACCGTCGCCTCACTTGCCTGTTTGTGTAGCAGCTTGTTGTGAAATTTCTCGCAATTATCAATTTTGCAAGCCTCTCTTAGATTGCATTGACATTTATGAAATTTCAAACACCAATATCACGCTTTATGGCGGTTTGCGAAATACCAGCGTTTCTTTACAGTAGAGTTGAGAAAAACGTTGCATTTAATGAGGTCGTGTTAATCCTTGTAGCAAATAGAACAAGTTGCTCTAGCCTTTGGCTTTGGGTTGCCGGCCGTATCAACAATTTTGTTCGCTTTTTGTTGCTCTGCATACAATGTTACCGGGTTATTAATTGCTGACACCTTTTGGAAGAATGAAATGTCTTGAATAAGATCAGCCTGTTTCTGAGCGCCTTGGATAATCGATGTACGACTTATTCGTCAGGAAATCCACAGTTCCTGCTTGAAGTTTCAAATTGGTGTATGAAGTGCTTCCAGGCTAGCGCAGATGATCCGTCGAATTCCAAGTTTTCCGTCGAAAGCTTGTCGTAATAGCATTTTTGCCATTGTTTTTTGCATGGATTCGTCGTGTGGTGTTTCCGAATTGCGTTGCTGATGTACCAAATCGGACATTTGCCCGTTTAACATCGAGCGTGCGTGTTTTTTTATACCCTGTACCCGTAGGGTAAAAAGGGTATATTAGGTTTGTGCAAAGTATGTAACATACAGAAGGAAGCATCTCCGACCCCATAAAGTATATATATTCTTGATCAGCATGACGAGAGAAATCGATCTAGACATGTCCGTCCGTCTGTCCGTCCGTCTGTCCGTCTGTCCGTCCGTCTTGATGAACGCGAGGATCTCAGAAACTATAAAAGCTAGAATAACCAAAGTTGGCATCCAGATTCTCCTAGGTCCGAGTAAGGACGAGTTTATTTTTTTTTTTTTAATTTCCCCCCCCTTCCCCCGCTACAGAATTTCGTCAATAGCGTCCACATTTCAAATGCTACCTAAACCAAACTTTGCACACATAATTTATATATAATTGTCTACTGTTGTATAAAATTTTATCCAATTCGGTCAATTCTGAGAAAAGTTATTAGCGAAACAAATTCTCGCCAGTACAACCCCCACAAACTGCAGCAACAAGTTCGCTCTTCTTCTTCCTCTTCTTGCTGCTGCTTTGGGCGCATATAACTCAGTGACGAAAGTTTACCTGGGTACAGGGTATTACACTGTCGGGCTTGCTCGACTGTAGCGTTCTCTCTTGTTGTTCCTATGGCAGTCATATGGCCAAGCTCGTTCATAAAATCGACATACATCTTTTGGAGCGAGGGGGATTTTATAACTCTGCGTTCTAGCCATAGAAATCGTCGTTTGGCAATGTCAAATGATGAGCCTAAGACCTGAGGATCGGTCTTAAATGGCAAACTGACTTCTAAACGACCTGATGGCAACGTGTGTACATGCTTGACGAAATCTTCTTCACATGCAATTTGCTCAGAAGAGAATTTTGTGGATTTTCGAACGTTGGTAATTTCTTCTAATTCCCAGAAACGCTCCACTAGAGCCTCAAGCTTAGTGTCTTCAACAGAATATGAAACTGCACAACATGACGGACTTCGCGTATTGAAGTTCTTGCATCTCCCAGATACTACCCATCCAAACAGGGTTTTCTGCAATAATGGCGCACCGTCTGCAAGTTTCATTTGACCAGAACATAACAGGTCGAAGAATGAGTCAGCGCCAACGAACAAGTCAATTCTTTGGGGCTTGTAAAACTCGGGGTCGGCTAGTTCGATTTTGGATGGGATTTTTCACTGATTGCTTGACAAATCTCGGGCTCGGGCTGCTTTTTAGAAATTGAACTAAGCACCCAAAAATCAGCATTGAACTGGTAAGAGTTGACTCTTGAAAAAACTGTTGCGGTGACTTCGCTTTTCGCCACCAGACTGGATTTAGCAACGGATGACAGTAAGACAGTAAGACACTTCTTTTGTCTCGAAATACGCCGAGATTGGGCAAAGTCTTCTGTCATGAAATTCACCTGTGAGCCTGAGTCTAACAAAGCTCTACCGACGTGAATTTCACCAAAGCGGTCACGGATATGCACTAGTGCTGTTACAAGAATGACGTGCTCGATTTCAGATAAAGCGTGATTAACGTGTGCAGGATGCGAAGAAGCTTCAACAACGGACAAGTTATTGAGAGCCTCCGGCTGCTGCTCTCGATTAGAAGCAGCATTATGCATTTGAGCAGGGTCTGAATACCTATGAAGCAAAGTGTTATGCAGACGAGCGCAAACCCTACACTTTGACGATGTACAGGCAGACACCCTATGCCCTGGCATCAAGCAGTTAATGCATAATTGGTTGCTTTTTTGAAAAGCAAAGCTCTCTAAAACAGGAGTCGCACTGAAACCTCGACACTTAGAGATATGGTGATCGGCTTCACAAAAAGAACATTTTTGTTCGCTTTTGGAGCATGAAACCGACGATCAGCAGACAAGTGTTGGTATCACCTGTTCAGTACAGTGACACACTCCGACCACAGTGGTAAACTATCATAGTCGAGCTGCTCTTCGTATCTAGCCTTTGTATAACTGTCTACTTTCGACAAGACGATGTGTATCAACAGTGCATTGACAATTTGTTTTTCATTCCCCAAAGACAGGAGTGACTCGAAAATAGCTGATACGGTGTCTATGGTTGACCTCAAAGCCGAAGCTGAGGGCTTGCTCATAGACGGAACGTCAAACAACTGTGCTAATGTGTCAAAAAATATTATGCATTTGTTGTCATATACGCGCTCTAGACTTTCTAAGGCCTTTGAATAGTTCTCACCGGTAATTTGTAAAGCTTTAACTGTGCCTAAGGCTTCGTCGGCGCAGCAGGAGGCAATGTGTCAACTGCCGGCGGTGCATTTAATGCAGATAAATATAGCGCTTTGGCACTAATACAAGTTTCCTCCAATGAAGCTCGATTTTTATTATCTGGATCAATGGAGTCAATATCTGACTGAAGATCCATGGCCCTTGATATATACGAATTTAGGATTTATAATCGGCACTGTATTTCGATCGGATTTGGTGGAGTAGTTTTTTTCCCGAAAGCTTCTTTTAAACGAAGAATATCCTCTTCTACCTTCTCTAATTTCGAGAACAACTTGGTAAGTTGGTCACTAAGGCAGCCAGAAGTTGACAAAGTGTCGTCTACTTTGTTGGTCGACATATTTGCGAAGTAATTATTTAAAGTTTAAATAATTATGTTACGAGTTTTCTAATGACACAGCCCACTGTGCATATATAAAAGCAAATGCAGCTCGAACAAGTTTCAGCTGTCAACTGAGTTTATTATCTAGTTCGTCGAAGAGAGTTTTCAAAAGAGAGTCGGCTTACATATCCTACGCGATAAGCGATGGCCAATTTAAGCAATGCAAGCAAGGGAAGCAATTACATTACTCTTACGCAAGCCGAATTGTTGCAGAAAAAACCACTAACGAAGAGAATCACTGCACTCAGCGTTTAAGTGTGAAGATAAAACGACAAGAGGGCAAAGGGCACGAAATGAGCGGTCTAAGTGTGTACTGGCGCGCACCCTAGCATAAGCCGTTGCTGTAAGCGTAGGCTGTACGAACGAAAACTCGATACCGCGGTCAGCAAAGAATCATGAGCATAAACTGGTCGGTCAACGAACTTAGGAACGAGCAATTTTCAATTCCCGATTTTTAATCACAATTAATAATTGCTTAAAAATTGCCGCTTTACACTTGACACAAATATTTCCTGTGCCAAACCAGATGCATGCGCCACTATATGCGAAAATTTATTGTATGTGCTGAGAACTGTATGTATGTAATTAGCAGCAGCTTAATGTGCATACATATGTGTATCTTGAGCAGTTCTAACAATGCACATATATGTCCGTATGCATAGGCTATGACACGGTTACCTGGTCATCAGATGAAGATTCATCGACTTTCCTTATATCCATTCCAGATCCAGCGGCGTTCACAAGCCAATAACCAAGGCGAGCAGCCAACTAATTGTCGCGAAAATATGTTTAAATTATATCAAAACATTGTATTTAAACCGAAACCAAACTTTCCCGAAGTCCCTGCTCGGGCGCCATGTAATTTTTGTAAACAAAACGAAATAAATGCAGCTATCAATTTACGTTAAATAACTTGCATACAAATGGAACTGCGGAAAAGTAGACAAAAGTAGTTGGCTGTTGCACTTGGTGAAGAAAAAAAACGTCCGCTGTGTTCGGTGGTCACAAGAGAAGAGAGACAATGTTTATTTTCGGCAACATAAAGGCGCGATTGCTTAGGTTGACAGCTGGATTAATGCCGTTTTACATTAAACCACTCATTTGTAGAGTGGCGCAAGTTATGACAACATTGATTCAATTACTTAAGCTTAAATTAACAATTTCATTTTACAATTCATATATGACAACTTAAATATAAAAATACAAATATAATAATATAAACCAACAGCATATACATCCAGTTAGTGATTATGTGTCCGTATGTTAAGTTTTATCATGATCGGTCAATTCAGAAGCAAGTTATAGCCATAAATAAAATCGCTGCCCATGCGCTGCCCGCAGCTGTTGTTGTTACTGCTTTGGTTAAACTTTGTGCTGCATACATACACGCATATAAACACGCATAGACACGACATGTAAATGTATGCTGTTAAAACTGTAAAACATAAACATGTCTTCTATGCATTAAATAAATTTTCCTTTATTAATTTAATTAATTAATTCCATTTTTTTTAAATAGTAAATTTTTTTTTATTATATTTTATTTAATCTTTGTTTTTTGTGGAGAGGTCAGGCTTTTTCAATAAATGACATAAAGTACAATAAATACTATGTATGGTTATATGTGCATACATACATATGTACATTTATGTATATAGTATGATAGGGATAAATCAACGCAAGTAATTTCTAGTATTAAAAGCTATACAATTTATGGAACTGCACAACATTTAAATGAGAATACACATATATGTATATGCATATATCATAATTATTTCATCTACTCGTTAATGAAAATTATAAAAATACAACGCAGTTTATTCTGTACTCTTTCTCAGAGTAAATACATAAACCAATTAATTAAACACTGTAAAATTTAACAACGACATATGTACATACATTCCTCATTTATAAGTGCAACCCGTCCGAAATTCCTCAGCACGCTGCATGCGTGGTCGAGTTATTCCCGAAAAGCAGGACTGAGCCCGCGCGGGATATTTAATTTTTATTTAAAAATCGGGATGTCCCGCCAAAATCGGGACGTCTGGCAACGCTGATATGTACATACATACATATGTACATTTTATTTTTTGATGCAGGCGCTATCTATCCTCATATGCATGTACATACATATCTATATGTAATTGTATGTATTCAATTGTACAGTTCAACACTTATCCTTACTTAGGTTTTATTTATTATATTATTTGAATATGAATGTTGTGAATTAGTTAGTGTGTGTAAAAAGCGTGTTTTTGCTTTTTCAAATCGCAAGAATACATTCACGGAATAAGCTTCACGCTTAATGTCTCCCAGAATTCTTCAGAATACATTTGTAGCGTTGTAAGCTGACGGAACCTTTTAAGACAAACGGTAAATCGCTTGTAAATATGCGATCAGTAGAGCTGCTACACAAATTTTTCTTTGTAAATCGAATAATTAGGAGAATGCCGATATGTATTTAATTTATGCGTGCATACATGTGTATACGGTAGTCCAATATCCAAGGACAGATATATGTACATGATATTACTTTTTCGTAAAATATTAATTTACTTTATGAAATTTTTTTTTTTAGTTTTATTTATTTATCGAATCTTCTCTCTCGGACACTTACGATAAGTAGTCAAATCTTAATCTAATTTAGGTATTTAATTAATTACAATTAAATATTTAAATTACGGCCCTAACTGTTATTGCTGGGTGGGGAGGTCTCTTCGCCGGAGTCGTGTATGGCTAGCCTGCCAAGTTAAATTCTGCGCAAGTCTTTTTGGATGGTTCCGAAACTTAAGCTGGTACTTTGCTTTCACCTTGGCGATTTCATTTTTAACAGATCCCACATTTAAATCTTTCCGGATATTTTCACTCCGTATGTACCTGAGTGGCCCAGTGATGGTTCTCAGGATCTTCGATTGAGCTCTCTCGGTTAACTTTAAATTACTAATGGAAGCGCTTCCCTATAGTTCAGAGCCATATGTCCAAATTGGTTTGAGAGCTGCATTGTACAAGAGTACGTTGTACTCCAGTTTTAGTGGGGAACGGACGGTTATGATGGGTTTGTGTTTACTTTGGTTTTTTGTGGAACATTTTGCTCGTTTACATGTATGCGCCAGTTTGCTAGCCATTCTTCTATGGCCACGAGGTGTGATGATAAGAGTTCTGTAGCTCTTGTTGGGCACTTGGAGCGACTTAGGATCACCAGCAAATGTCGAAATGGTTGTATGAATGTTTGTCGGTATATCTGCTGTGTATATGATATACAGTGTCGGTCCAAGCACGCTCCCTTGGGGTACACCTCCTTCGATTGGATGTTATTCGGAGAGGAAATCGTTGCATCTAACTGCGAAACTTCTTTGCTGTAGGTATGACTCCAGTATTTTATGGATGTTCTGTGGAAGTAATATTTTGATTTTGTAAACTAAGTAAGTAAACTCTCGTTATTCAAATGCATTTCGTATCTCAGAGGTTATTCGGTTGACTTATTCAATAGTTCCATGTTTTTCGCGAAAACCAAATTGGTGATTTTGGTGTGTAGGTGCTGTTTGATGCGATTCATGAGCAGTTTTTCGAAAATCTTCGATAGGCACGGCAGGAGACAGATAGGTCTATATGATAATGGCTGAGACTTGTCCTTTCCGACTTTATGGATCATTGTGATGACAAATTTTCTCCACTGCTGAGGATAATAGCCCCATTTCATCATGCTGTTGAAAATGATGGTGAGAAAATATACTGCACAGCTCGGCAAATCAATGATCATTTTGGGGGAAATTATCATGGCCCGGCGCTTTCTTTTTTCTTTGAAACTTGGCCCTTAATGACACTTGTAACTTGTTCTGCTTGAAATGCGATAGGCGTGGTAGCTTCAAGAAGATTGGTTAGTGGGAGCACAAAGCTATTTCTTGCTGGATGTGGTATGAAGACGTTTTCTAAATGGGCGGCAAATAGATTTGCCTTCTCTTCGTTGCTGCGAGCCCACATTCCTCTTTGTGTACGTAATGGTGATTCACTCTCGATTCGTGGACATAAGCCTGCTTTTGCTTTCCATAATGGGAATCGTTTGCTGTTTGGGGAGAGTTGCTCCATATAGTCAATTTGAGCTCAGTGTTTCTCATCTTCTCGGGCTTTGCGCAGTAGATGGTTGGCCATTTTTAACCGCTCCTTTAAGTCAGGTGATCTGTGCACTTGCCACTCCCGCCGAAGCCTTCTCTTATTTCGTAGCAGCACTTCAATATGCATGGGAACACGACTGCTTTTATAAGGTTTATTAGCTGTGATTTCTGGAGTGGAATGTTTTCCCGCCAGTGACATTACAGACACTAATGCTTCAACTAAGGTATCTATGCCATCTTTACAGTTAATGTTTAGGCAGACTTCAATATGGGAACTTACGTACTTCCTGTATTTAAACCAGTCTGCTTTTCTAGAAGCTAAAAAGTGTAGGCGCTCCGAGTACTGTGGATGGTCATAAAGGTGAAGAAGGATAGCAAAACCAATCAAGTCTGGTTGCTTCTTTGGATCTGTGGGAAATAAAGTGAAGCTTGTTTCGTGGTGTTATTATAGCGTTATATAGTTGTTTTCCTTTTGGGTTCATGAGTCGGGATCCCCAATGTGTGTGTTTGGCATTGTAGTCACCAGCTGCTATGAAGCGGTCACCTAGTAGGTCGAAGAAATGTACAAATTCTGCCTCTGAAACGGAGAAGCGCGGTGGGCAGTATACTGAGGCTAGGCTTAAATAGCCGCTTTGTGTTTTGATTTGTAGTGGTGTGGCTTGTAGATAAGTTGTAGCAAATGATAGTAATGGATAGTGCCTGATGCGACGCTTTATCAGGATGCCTGTATCTCCATGAGCCTTACCATCGGGATGATTGGTCGCATAGAAGTTGTAGCCATTGAGATGAAAATAATTTTTGTTTGTTAGGTGAAACTCTGAAATAAGCATGGCGTCAATGTCATGATGATTGAGGAACTGCAAGAGCTCGCATTTGTGCTTTGAAATGCCATTAGCATTCCAGATACATATTTTTAGTGAATCCATTTAAGTAGATTTCTGTTTGATTAGTAATTCCAAGAGGAGATTTTGATTGCGCATAATTTCCTGCATCATTTGCTGTATTGCTACCATTGTATTTGTTAGAGTTGCCAGAATTGATTCAATTCCACTAGGCAATTGGGATGGATTTACAGCGGTATGTTGGGCAGTAGTTTATGCCCCTGTTGCTATGTCTGACGATTTATTATACCTGCAGTGGTTTGTTTAGAGACTGAGGCGTACGACTCGTTGGTGTAACTTAACGCCTTAGCAAGATATACTCCTGGAATCATAGTTGATGGTATGTACGGTTTTGTCGTTTGACTGGATTTCGAGCTGACGATTTTTGTTGACTTAGGCGACTTTTTAACTCTTTGTATACAGGGCAACCTCTATAGTTGGCAGTGTGGTTTCCCCCACAGTTGCTACATTTTTTAGCAGAGGGGTCCTCCTTATTTACAGGGCAGGCCTCATGAAGATGTACATCCCCGCAGGCAACACAGACTACGCGTAAGGTGCAATAGGTTTTTGTGTGTCCATATTCCTGGCAGTTTGTGCATTGGACAGGTCCATTTTGTTCGTGTGGTTCCTCAACGATGATTTTACGGTGCAGTAGATATTGCAGCTTGTAAATTGGGTGAACTTCGTTTTTATTTATAGGCATACAGTAAGGTGTCAGTTCTACCTTGAACATTGGTTGGGGAATTTTATTTCTGCGTATTATGTTCATTGCTATTTTGACTTCAAAGCCCTTATCTTTAAGTTCATCTTTTATCTCGCTGACTGGAACTGTTGGATTGATTCCTTTGATAACCACTTGTAATCCCTTGCTACGTTTAAGTTGGTAGGTGTAGTAGTTCATCTTTTCATCGTTAAGGTATTTGGCCAATAATCGATAGTTATTGTTATGTATGTCAATCGGAGGGCAACACTATTTGGCCTCCCACGCCCTGTTAGTCAGTCAGTTCGCATCGGTCAGCGCATTCACATCGCACTACACAGCGATCGCTGCACCAACAGTACAATACACACACACACAAGCATTGTTACATACTTCTATTACAACACCAACACTGTATACGTATTATTAAATAAATAGTTATTAAATCAGCTAGCGCATATTTAAAACTGGCGACGAGGATGGGATTCTCCCAAAAATTTAATTATTAAAGTGTGCTAGTTGAATTGCGTATACATACATTTCTGCTTTCGCAAACGCCGCTGCTAGATTCCGTTACGGCAGCACAAAAGGAAATTGCAAACAACGTGTGTATGCGGTAGGAGTTAGCAACAACAACGCATCTACACATTCCGTTATTCGTTGATATATCAATTGTTGTTTTCTCTCACTACGACTGTGAGCACATGGAGAACAAAGGTTATGTCGCCCAAGCTTCAGACACAAGCGCCGACACTGAAATAAAAAACGAAGAAGACGAACTGAGAGCAGCCACACATCCACGTGTCGCTGGTGTTTCTGCGGTAATTAAAAAGGTGGAAACTGCTACTTCCAATTCAGAAGAGAGGAATGCGAAACGCACTACAATGTCAGCTGTAGGAAATCTGGAGCCATTTGATCTGAGTCAACCCGACAAGTGGGCCACATATATGCAACGTTTCAAGTTATTCCTGCTGGCCAATGATGTCACGGAGGAGACGCGCAAAAAGGCGGCGTTCCTTACCTTAGCGGGCGCACCGTTGTACGAACTCCTGACGTCATTGGCAGCCCCAAACAGGTCAGTACCTTAACGCTAGTGGAAATTTACAAAGTACTGACAGATCATTTATCTCCCCGCAAATCGGAAATCGCTGCGTTTTTCCATTTCCATAAACGCGACCAACAACTGGACGAGTCTGTTGGCAAGTACATGGCAGCGTTGCGTACGCTTGCAGTAGACTGCAATTTTGGAGCTGCTTTAGACCGCATGCTGCGGGACCGTTTTGTTTGCGGAATGAAGGACGACAATCTTCAGAAAAGCCTGCTGGCGGAGACCGACCTCACATTGCAACGCGTGATGGAGCGTGCGGTAACCAGCGAGGCTGCAGCAATTAGCGCTATGGCCATGAAGAATCAGGGCGATTCCAGCCGCGACGATCTACCATGTAACGATGTCCATGGTATTCAAACTGGTCGACCCAAAGCTCGTCAAGGTACCTCAGGGGTCCGCCAGCCTTGCCTTGGGTGCGGCGGTAGACATTTCCGGAAACAGTGTCCCCATCGCGACACTGTCTGCCATACTTGCGGTCGAACGGGCCACATACGGCGTGTCTGCAGAAGCACACGCAGGCCTTCATCGAAGTCATCGGGAACAGTATCCCCAACTCCAAGCGACCAGTCAACACGCGCACGGACATCACGCCAAGCAAATAGCCAAAGGTCTGGCGTTCACCAAATACTTCCGTTAATCAGCCAAAAGAAATCTGCATCTGTCGTCATTAATGGTCGAACTTGTCTATTTGAGGTGGATTCAGGATCACCAGTGACCATCATTAAAGAAGCTACATACAGGTACATCTGGCCTAGAGGTTGCCCCAACTTCGTCAAATGTGATGTGGATCTCAGCGACTACCAGCGCAACTCGATATCGGTAAAAGGGGTCGTTGACACGTCGATCCATTACGATTGCAGAAAAATAGATAACTTGCCACTAATTGTTGTATCGGGTGGCGGCTCAAACCTACTGGGATGCAATTGGTTCGAGCCACTAGGCATCCGAATCGAAGGAATTCATACTATCGGTAGTGGAGTCAGCATCCAATCAATATTGCGCAAATTCGAGCATCTATTTTCATCTGACCTTGGTTGTTACACCGGACCGCCAGTCACCTTACAAGTTGATGCTAGCGTAACGCCACTACGACTGCCACCACGACGCATTCCATTTGCAATCAAGAGTTTGTACGAAGAGGAACTTGATCGCCTTTGCTCCCATGGAATCCTGGTGCCTGTGGAATATTCGGAATGGGCTACACCCACGGTACCCGTCATAAAGAAGGATGGGTCTATTCGCATTTGCGGCGACTACAAATCCACGCTTAATAGAGCCATAAAGCCCCATTGCCACCAAATTCCTGCAATTAACACGCTGTTGGCGTCGATCGAAGGTGGTTCAATGTTTGCCAAAATTGATCTGGCGCAGGCATATCAACAATTAGCCGTCGATGACCAGTCGGCTCTGCTGCAAACCATATCTACGCACAAGGGTGCATTCAAAGTAACGAGACTACAATTCGGCATATCATCAGCACCGGGAATCTTTCAAAGCTGCATATAAAACATTCTACAAAATATTCCTGGAGTATTGCCTTATTTCGATGACATTGTCGTCATGGGTAAATCGGAAGAACAATTAGCGGAAAGACTGCAGGAAGTCTTAGCACGTTTCGACAGAGCAGGCCTACGCCTTCGTAAGGACAAATGCCAATTTGGAGTACCTTCAGTCGAGTTTTTGGGATTTAAAATCGACGCTTTCGGTATAAGACCATCAGCTGAGAAAGTAAAGGCAATCCACAACGCTCCCGCACCAAAGGATAAAAAACAGTTACAGGCTTTCTTAGGCCTTCTTAATTTTTACCACGCATTTTTGCCGCATAAGGCTACCATTGCAGAGCCGTTGCATCGTTTGCTGGATAAGTCATCGCCATGGCAATGGAAACGCCTACACGAAGAAGCTTTTACTACACTCAAACAGTTGGTAACGTCTGAAGATGTGCTAATACACTATGATGGCACCCTGCCATTGTTATTGACATGTGATGCATCGCCCTATGGAATCGGAGCTGTTCTAAGTCACCGCTTGCCAGACGGAGCAGAGAAACCGATTGCATTTTATTCAAGAACACTCTCTAAGGCGGAAAGAAATTATGCACAAATTGATAAAGAAGCGGTCGCACTTGTCGCTGGAGTCAAAAAATTTCACAACTACGTCTACGGCCGTTCATTTATATTAATTACGGATCACCGTCCGCTACTAGGGATTTTCACAACTGCAAAATCAGTTCCAAACGTAATTTCGAATCAGATGCTACGCCGAGCAATTTTCTTGCACGCCTATGATTTTACCTTTATTCATCGCCCTGGAACCAGAATTAGCAACGCAGATTTTCTAAGCCGCTGTCCAATGCCTTGTCGACACGAGCCTGAGAGTACTGAAGAAATTATGATGATTGAGTGGACTACCACACCTATCGTTAGCGCTCATACACTTGCAGCACAAACTACTAAAGACCCGCAACTCTCAAAAGTTCTCAACTGGGTGTTAAGGGGATGGCCGAATACCAAATTTCCGAGCTCCGACAAATTGTACCCATTTAGCACTCGCCAAAACGAGCTTACAGCGAATAGAGGAGTCCTGGTCTGGGGAAACCGTGTGGTAGTACCGTCGTCGTGTAGGGAAGCCATCTTAAACGCCTTGCATGCCCCTCATCCAGGGATTGTTAAAATGAAGGCCTTAGCACGTAGCTACGTGTGGTGGCCTAACATCGATGCCGAAATCGAGTTGTTGGTTAAACGCTGCATACCGTGCCAGCAACACAGGAACGAGCCAACAAAAACAACTACGCATCACTGGGAATCTGCCAAGCGTCCATGGTCCCGCCTCCACATCGACTTCGCTGGGCCATTCCGAGGCAACACCTTTTTCTTGGTGGTCGATTCATACACTAAGTGGCTTGAGGTTACTGTGGTTAAGTCTACACCTACTGCTGCTGCAATTAAGTTCCTTCGCCAACTCTTCGCAACTCACGGAGTTCCAGACGAAATAGTTTCGGACAATGGCACGGCATTCACTTCCGAAGAATTTAAGTTTTTCATGGATAATAACTTAATCCGACACATTAGATCAGCACCGTTTCATCCTGCGACAAACGGTCAAGCTGAGCGCATGGTGCAGAGTACGAAGAACTACCTCAAGAAATGCGACCGTAACATGAACATTGACCTTGCGTTGGCTCAATATTTGTTTAACCAGCATACTACCCCACATTCAACAACGAATCGTTCTCCAGCGGAATTACTGTTTAATCGACAAATCAAGACATACTTCGATAAAATACAACCACAAGAAATAGCTTACGGTAAGACTTGTGGCCTCAACAATACTAAGCATTTTGTTACAGGCAGCCCAGTCTGGGCCAGAAACTACTCTTCTGGGCCCAAGTGGATTACAGGAATGGTTACCTAAATGATGCACGAGTTGTTCGCCGACATCAAGACCAGATACGCAGCCGAGAGCTATTAGGATCAGTTCATAATTCTGGAGATGATGAAATCTCAATCAATGATCGTGAAGAAGATGTTTCACCGAGTTCCCTGAGACATCAGCTCGGTGGCACTGGGCACGCCAGCCAACAAACCCCAGAGGATGAATCAAACCCAACGGATTCACCGGCATTGCCACCTACGCCGCGCCGGTCCCGACGCAACAGACAACCCCCGCAGTACTACGACGCATCTGGGTGTTAAGGGGTGTTATGTATGTCAATCGGAGGGCAACACTATTTGGCCTCCCACGCCCTGTTAGTCAGTCAGTTCGCATCGGTCAGCGCATTCACATCGCACTACACAGCGATCGCTGCACCAACAGTACAATACACACACACACACGCATTGTTACATACTTCTATTACAACACCAACACTGTATACGTATTATTTAATAAATAGTTATTAAATCAGCTAGCGCATATTTAAAAGTTATTTTCATCATTGACTTGTATTTTAGTGTTATTCATGCTACCCCTTTTTTTTAGACGTAACATAGAATTTGTTTTCGCCAATTTTGAAAGTGATTTTTTTAACCAATTCTGTACAATTTGCCTGACGCACATAAATAGGTGGTGGCTTTAGTTGCTTGGCCTTAGCTGTTTCGGCGTTATCTTCTTCAGGTAAACTGAAAATCGCGTATCTATTGTTAATCAGCGCTTCAGTTGGCACCGTGCTTTTTTGCTGTTTTTGTTATTTTGGATGCATTGTTATACCCTGTACCCGTAGGGTAAAAAGGGTATATTAGGTTTGTGCACAGTATGTAACAGGCAGAAGGAAGCATCTCCGACCTCATAAAGTATATATATTCTGAATCAGCATGACGAGAGAAATCGACCTCGACATGTCCATCCGTCCGTCCGTCTGGATGAACGCAAGGATCTCAGAAACTATAAAAGCTGAAATAACCAATGTTGGTATCCAGATTCTCCTAGGTCCGAGACTGGACGAGTTTATTTTATTTTTTTGAATTTTCCCCCCTTTCCCCGCTACAGAATTTCGTCAATACCGACAACATTTCAAAAGCTACCTAAACCAAACTTTGTATATAATTATCTACTTTTGTTCGAAATTTCATCTAAATCTGTTAATTCTAAGAAGTTATTAGCGAAACAATTTCACGCCCAAAAGCTGCAGCATCAAATTCGATCTTCTTTTTCCTTTTGCTTCTGCTAGAGGCGCATATACTTCAGTGTCGGAAGTTTACCTGGGTACAGGGTATTTCACTGTCGGGCTTGCTCGACTGTACCGTTCTGTCTTATTTTTTTCAGTCGCTTGGGGGCTTAGTTTTCCTGTTTTATTTTATTTATTTATTATTATTATTAATTCCTAGTGCTACAAGAATGATTCTTATAAATTAATGCACTAGTCACAACAATTAAATTGTCTTAGATATTATTAAAATTGAAGTGATTTGATTAGCATACTTAACCTATTTATATTAGATAAATTTTAGTTATACATAAATTTAAAGTGTTTTTGGTTTTTTTAAATTTTTATTATTATTATCATTATATTATAATCAGTACAAAAGTGTTGCCTGCTGAGTGTAAATGTATTAGTGTTAGTATTGTGCTCTTTACTTTATTTACATTTAGGTATTTTCATGAAAGTGCGCATGAATTCTATTTCTAAAATGCATTTCATTGCTGATTGTTTTTAAGCTATGCGGTAACTCGTTCCACAGACGAACAGCAAATATAAAGAAGTGTTTTTCGGAACAGGATAATCTATATCTTATGCAAACAATATTATGTGTTCTTCTTGATGAGGTAAAAGAGATTTTGTCATACAAAAAATTCGGCTCTTTTCGAATAATGGTTCTATGCATAAAAATTAGTATCCTAAGTTTAATCCAAGAGTTGAGGATCAGGTTAAAAATTTGTTTGGCCTATACCGTTATGGGTTCTCTTCTTTTAATATCAATGACATAACGTGCAATGCTGTTAAAGGGTACTTTTAATTTGGTCTGGCTTACGGCATCACAGTTTCCGAATAATTCTACTCCATAAAATAATGAGGGTATCAAGTATGTCTTAGCAATAAGGAGCTTGAGTTTGGCTGGGAGGAAATGCTGCGTCAAAGACAGAAACCCAAGTGCACTATACGTTCTTCCTACAGCATTATTAACATGATTGTGCCATGATAGTGTCACATTAATGATTATCCCTAAATTTTTTGCCTGCCTTACGTATTCAATAGGTTCGTTTTTCAGTTGTAATTTCCCTAGATTAAGTAAGTTAATTTTCTTTTTATAAATTACCAGGCATTTAGATTTTTTCGGATTGACTTCCAGACCATTTATACCAGCCCATTCACTGATTTTCAACAGATCGTCATTACAAGCACGTACACATTCTTCTAATCTATCTAACGGACGACTAACATTACAATTGAGTAGTCAAGAAGTGTCAAAAAAGTTATCATACTGTTGTCCATTTGCTCTTTAATTTTTAATATTGATGTTATACAACTTATATTTTTCCTGAAGCCCGATTGTTTGTCGCTTAATAGTGAGTTTCAAATCCTTTAGAAAGAAATAGTAGTATGGAAATTTTAAAAATTTTGGATGAATTTCATCGAGACCAACAGCATTGGACGTTACCTTGAGGATAGAATCTCATTCACGTACACACATAAAACTAAAACTAATATCACAGTTTAGTAGAAAAGTATGGTTTACGTACGCATTTTCAAGAATCTCAGGTACTGCTAAATCTACAAACTTGTTAAGCTCATCGACATTTACGTCAAGGTTTACGGGGGGTTTGGATTTTCCAACCCCTACCTTTTTTATTTCCGTCCAGACCTGACTTGATGACAGGGCTGATGTAAATTTGGCTGAGTACTGGGCACGTTTAGCATTTATGATCTTCAGCCCAACTATTTTTCTAAGTTTCTTATAGTCCAATAGTTCCATTTATTGAAAGCATGATCTCGGCGTTTTATTGCATAACCAATTTCCCTACTAAACCATTCGATTTTTACAGACTTAATTTCTTTCTGTGGCAGCGGTACAAAACTATTATAAAGGTGCTGAATATGTTCATTAAAGAGTTCAAGCTGCTCGTCTACTGTGGGTTTTGTATATATCTCGTTAAAGTTTATGGTATCACAGTAGTCAAAGAGTAGCCTAATGTCAATATTCCTAAAGTCCCTATAAGTAATTCTATGGTTATTTTGATCTATGTAGATATCATACGTCAAAAAAAATCATGTCATGTTTGAAGAAAGCTGGTGCTGAGAACTGGTCAAAAAGAATCGCTTTATTGGTGTCATTAACAAAGAATACGTCAAGGAGGGTATCACAGGTGTTGGAGAAATGTGTAGGCAGAATAGTATTTACCAGTCTCATGCCAAAACAGATCATATCATCTTTTAGGTGATACTCGATTAGCATATTGCTGTTAAAATCTCCAGCCAGGACAATATTGTTATATTTTATAGACACCGAGGAAAAGGTATTCATAAAGTCACTGTAGTTCGTGTGTCTGTTCGATCTATACGTACATCCGACAAGGATGCTTTCAATATTTTTGCGGCCTGATATATGCAAAAACAAATATTCCAGATTGCTGTCCAATGGCTGTTTGCTAATCACCTGGCATTTAAGACTATTTTTTACATATATGGCCACACCCCCCGCATGCCCCTCACGGTCAGAACGATAAACATTATACCCATCACAACATACATATTGATCATTAAGACTAGAGACAAACCACGTTTCAGACACACACACACTACATCTACATTAGAATTGACAAAGATCTAAACTCGTCCATTTTTTTTCACTAGACTTTGTGCGTTGAGGTGACAAATATGAAGACCCTTCTTTTGTTTACATAGAATCCAAATTAGAGAATTACTGTTCGCTGTGGAAGCATATCTTAAGTTATATTGCATGGAGTCCAAAAAGCAATCATACGCCCACACATTATACAGTGATCAAGAGCACTAACAGATGATCTGCACACCATTAATACATTTACAAGAAAACGAATATTGAAAAAATAATTTATTCAAAAATTAAACCTAGAACTTATATTATTGTTAAAAGCTCGCATATGTTTACAAAGCAGAATTACAAGCAGTGGGTAATCTACGCTCATTATAATGAGCGAGCTGTAAATGCTCGTCCCTGCTTAGTATGGGCTGCGCCCTCTCGTTCTCCCTAAGCTTCACGTGCACTATGCCTCTACGTGAGAACACAGCAACAAGACGTTTCTGTTTTTTAAGCTTTATCGCCTCTTTTAAGATTATATAGCTATCTCTTGTTAGCTGCTCATTGACGTATATGGGGGCTAGAGAATCAAAGCCCAGCATTTGCAAGCTTAGTGTTTTTTTGTTTTGACGACGGTAAGCTGCTGGTGCCTTCAGCAACGTGGTTTTTATACTCTGTACATGAAATGTACAGAAGTATATTAGGTTTGCGGGAGCTGAAAAATGTAACAGGAAGAAGGAGGCGTGGCAGACCCCACAAAGTATATATATTCTTGATCAGCATGACGAGACGAGTCGATCTAACCCTGTCTGTCTGTCTGTCTGTCTGTCTGTCCGTCTGTCCGTCCGTATGAACACCTGGATCTCAGAGACTATAAGAGATAGAGACACCAAATTTTCCACAAAGGTGCCTTATGTGTGTATTCTATACGAGTTTGTTTTATTTTTTTGATTTCCCCCCCCCCACTTCCCCCCTATGGGGGTTTTCCCGATTTTCCATTCGTATAATCGCCTATATCTCGGAGACTATAAAATCTAGGGACACCAAATTTTAGTCCAAGATGCCTTGTGTGAATACGCACAAAATGTATATTTTGGAATTTCCCTCCCTCCCCCCTCTCCCCCGCAAATCGCGATTTTCTCTAACTCCCGTAATTCTTGGAATTTCGAACTAAAATTTTGCAAATGCCCCCAGTTAGTTATTATGTGTCCGTATGCTAAGTTTCACTATGATAGACCGATTTAACAAGAAGTTATAGCCATAAATATATTTGCTGCTGCAGCGCTGCCCGCGGCTGTTGATGCTGGTGCTTTGGTTGACTGCACACATGTTTACACAGACACGAATAGATGCGAATAGGCATACATACACTCACACAGACGCAATTGCTATTTAAATGTGCAATTATAAACCCTTTACGTGAGTTCGAATACCGAGAGAGGTAAAATCGATCCAATTTTTTTTTTTCTTAATTTTTTTTATTTTCTATAATTATTGTAAACATATGTACAGAGTATTTCAAAGTCGGGACACCCGACTTTAGCTTTTTTACTTGTTTCATTTAGATTTTCAAATTGTATGATTATATCGCGATCAACATTTGATACCTGTTTATTTCTTAGACGAAAAATTTCCCGTATCCTAGGCGGTGGTGTAGTGTTTAGGGCGAAACGGAGGGTGTTGTACAAAGTACGCACATTTTCGCCCTCCATGTGTGGGACTCCATGTATGCGCAGGTCGCAGGCAGCATTGACGTTGAGCTGCGCAGCAAGCTTCACCTCCAACCCGCTCCCTCAAAGCAAGTGACAAGAAAACGAGCACTTTGTATTGAGTTATTTACGTTACTTATTAACTATGATGTGCTGCTGGTTTTGGCTGTTTTTGGCCGGGTGACCAAACATACTGTTGAAGAACCAGGGTCTTCAACAACATCTTGTTTCGGCAGCGGGCATAATTTGCGAACGGCTCGTCGAATAGTTCCAGTGGAAGTCCTCAATTCTGCAACTCTCGACACGCCATCTGCGCCGCTGATGAGGCTGACCACCCTTGCTAATGGCCATTTGAGGGGCGGCAAATTTTCGTCTTTGACCAGAACGACATCATCAACGGAGAGTCCAGGCTGAGACACTCGCCATTTTGAGCGCTGTTGAAGAAGCGTCAAGTATTCTTCACGCCAGCGAGCCCAAAATAACTGCTGGTAGTACGTCACGCGGTGCCATCGATCCAACCGATTGAAGTTGAGCTTCGTCAGATCAGGCTCAACGTACGTTGACAGCGGAGCAGCACCAAGAAAATGAGCCGGAGTCAAGACATCGAGATCTGCTGGATGTTCTGAAAGCGATAACAATGGGCGAGAATTAATAATTACCCCGATATGGCATATAAGTGTGCGCAGCTCATCAAATTCGAGCAGCGATAGTCCAACGGATCTGTAGAAATGATGCTTGGCAGTCTTCACCGCCGCTTCCCATAGACCACCAAAGTGAGGCGAGCGCGACGGAATGAAACGCCAATCAATGCAGTCAGCAAGGCAAAATTCTTGCACAGCCTGCAGGTGCTCGCTGGATTCAAAAAGACGCTTTAGCTCAGCCATCTCGTTCAGTGCGCCAACGAAATTTGTAGCGTTGTCAGACCAGATCCTCGTAGGTCGACAGCGCGTCAAAATAAAGCGTTTAAGGGCATTTAAGAATGATCCGGTGGTTAGATCCTTCACCAGCTCCAAATGCACAGCTTTGGTGGCGAAGCAAATGAAAATGCAAATATAGCATTTTATTGGTGCCTTATTGCGGACCTCGCTTTTGTAGAAAAACGGCCCCCAAAAATCCACACCAGTGACCATAAAGGTATGTGAACCATCAACTCGATACGCTGCACACTGTTTTCCGACCGCCAATTGGCCAATACTGCAACCGAATTGAGGCCAGCAATGCACGAGGTCCAGAATGTAGGTTACGGACATGGTAGTGCATAATGACTGAACGCGTGACTGGATGACGCCTTGGAAGTATAATTGGATGCTGGGCTCCAAAGTCGAGCGCAGAGTTACTTAGACGGCCACCAACGCGCATCAATCCAGAGCTGTCGAGAAACGGAGATAAGGAAAGACATGAGCTAGACGATTTCAAAGTGTGTCCGGCCTGCAAGGCCTTGTATTCGTCCCGAAGCGTAGACATTTGAATTGAGCGCATCAACAGCAGTGTTCCATGACGGATGCAGTCCACCGATAGCCCAGGAATTCGTACACGGTGCAGGAACTTGTATACGTATGCAAACACGCGCTGCAGCTTTCCAAATGTGTTAACATATTTGCATTGCTGTGCAATGTCTTCGCACAGTGTGGTGCTTAAAAACACTTTAGAGCGCTGCTCAGGAAGCGACGAGACGGAATTGCAAGACTCTGGCCAAGAAGATTTATCTTTCGTCAGAAATGCGGGACCATGTAGCCACAAGTTCGACTGAACTAATTCGCTGGGCAATGCTCCACGTGAAAGTATGTCCGCAGGATTCAAATCGGTTGGAATATATCGCCATTCCATCCCAGAGGTCAACTCTTGAATAGTTGCGATGCGATTGGAAACGAAAATTTGAAACCTGGATGGCTCGCTGCGAATCCAAGATAGCGCTACTGCAGAATCAGACCAACAATAAAACTTGCAGTCGAATAACTCCATGCGAGATATTTCGTTTATGAGTTGTGCCAGCAAAATGGCTCCGCACAACTCTAGTCGGGGCACGGTCAACGATTTGAGTGGCGCCACCCTAGATCTGGAACACAACAGCTCCGCACGAGATTGGCCTTGCGTGGTCGAAATGATGTAGACGCAAGCTCCATAGGCATCTATGCTGGCATCACTAAAACCATGCACTTCAATGGAAACACCAGCAGAAAGTGCAAGCCTTGGAAATTTCAGCTGCTTTGTGCGCTCAAAATCTGCAATAAGATTATGCCAAGATGTTGTCAATGATGATGAAAGGCTTTCATCCCAATCAAGCTTTTCTCTCCAAAGCGCCTGCAGGAATATTTTAGCCTTTGCGATTACTGGTCCAATAAGGCCAAGCGGATCATAAAATCTGGCAACAGTCGACAAAACAGTGCGCTTGCAAATTCGACCAGATGTCAATGCTGGCAGAAACGTGAAAATGATTAAATCCGTCGCATGATCCCACGACAGTCCTAGAGTTTTTGTTATGTCGCTGCCATCATCAAACTTAACTAGAGTTTCTTTGTGGTCTTCCGGAACTTGTTTGAGCACATCAGGATTGCTGGAGCACCACTTCCTTAGCTTGAAATTAGCCTTGGCAAGTAGCCCTGTGGTTTGTCTCATAATTTCTATGACTTCGTTTGTAGAAGCACCACCAGTGATTAAATCATCAACATAAAAATCGCGACGCAAGATATCGGAGCCAATACCGTAAGTGACGGTATCAAGACGGAAAACTTGAATATCCTTTTGAGGCGAGTCACGCCATAGAATGCAATGAAAATAGCTATCCGGATTTGATACTCGCACGCAGCGGTACATCTTGCAGATGTCTCCTGTTAAAACGATAGGAAACGTGCGAAATCGAACAAGCGTGTTTGCGAGCTTTGACTGAATGGAAGGACCAGCCATTAGGATGTCATTTAAAGAATGACCAGAGGATGTGGGTGCGGAACCGTCAAACACGACTCTTAACTTTGTCGTTGTGCTGTCCTCCTTCAGAACGCAATGGTGCGGAAGGAAATACTTGCACAAATTTAACGAAACTGGCGATACAAGCGACACATGACCCAACTCTAAATACTCCTTAATAAATGCAGAGTACTGTGCTTTGAGAAGTGGATTGCGTTCTAACTTTCGCTCCAAGTTTATAAACCGACGATAGGCTTGCGTATAGGAATCGCCAAGCAGATCTGTGCTGAGCTTTACAGGCAGTCGGACGGAATACTCGCCAGTACGCAGGCGCCTGTAATTAGCCTTGAACTGCTCCTCGCAGTCGAACTCTTCTTTTGTAAGTTTTACAGCCGGATCGACACCACTTTCGAGTTCCCAAAAAGAGCGAACCATCTGCTCGATTCGTGTATTGCAATCCTGTGTAGACGGAGACTTGGATGCAACCAAAGCAGATTTCTGACGCTGCGAGCCACCTCCAGTAACTATCCAGCCCAAACGAGTCTTTTGCAGAAGTGGCAGGCCATCAGCCAGTTTAATCTGACCTACGCACAACAACTCGTAGAATAAATTGGCTTGAAGAACGCCGGATCAGCTAAGCGGACATTGCTTGGTATATCCCAATGAGATATGTCAACCGTGAAATTTGGTTGGTTCTCAGTAATGGAAGGAGCGACCAAAGCAGTAATATTTGCGGAATAGTCAGTGACCAATGATTGCAAGCATAAGTGCACAGTGCAACCATCAGACTTGAAACTGACGTCACCAAGACCAGACACAGAGGCCGACGACTTGGTCTTTCGAAGTTGGAGCCGGTGAGCGAATCGCGAAGTTATAATGTGCAACTGTGATCCGGAATCGAGCAGTGCACGGCAGGGTACCCAAGTCCCGGCGCGATTTTGAATGCTGATGACAGCGGTGGCCAGCACAACATCTGAGCCGAGATTTTGGGCAGGCAACGAAGCAAGCGATGATGGCGAAACAGCTGCGAGAGCGCTACGTGGCAGTAACGATGAAGACGGCCGCGAGTGTAAGTCAGAAGCGGACGATTGCTCAGGCATCAAATTTACGGCAGCTGAATTATTAAAATGCAATAAACTGTGATGTTTGGCACCACAGGTTCTGCACGATCCAGAATTGCAAGTTCTCATTCTGTGTCCTTTTCTAAGACAATTTATACACAGAGAGAGGCGTTTCGCTTCCTTTAAACGAAGTACAGGAGACAAATTACCAAAAAGTGGGCAACTGTATATTTCGTGTGCATTATTGTCACAAAACAGACAACCATTTGCGGATAGTTAGTGGCGACAAACTAGCGTTTGGTGTTAGTGTTTTTTAATCTTTTCCACCTGATAATTCGACGAATATGATGCCATTGCATGCTCGATGTTTTCCAATTTTTGGCACCTGCTATCCAAGAACGTCGCAAATTGCTCCCATGACGGTATGACGTTTAATGGGGCGGCTTCCTCCCACTTTGCCTGTGTCGCAGCATCCACCTTGCCCAAAATTGTCTGAACGACGATGCTGCCAGCTACATCTTGCATATTGCCCAAGCTCAACAGTGCACGCATATTTGCGTTGACTTTGTCGGACAACTCTCGCAGCTTGCTTGTAGTTTCAGCCTTTTTAATGCCCAAAATCTCGGAGATGTGTGCCTGGAAAATAAGACGCTTATTGTTAAACCGCTTGTCGAGTAGGTCTAACGCCACTGAATAATTTGCACCACTTATCTCAAGCGCACGAATCGTGTCCAACGCAGATCCTCTTAAGCTTGACCTCAAATGCTGCAACTTTTCCACATCGGAGAGATCTGGATCCTTGGCGATCACTGATGTGACAATCGAAGCGAAATCGGCATATTCAGTATATCCACCACTGAATGTAGGCAACTTAAGCTCAGGCAAACGAGACCGATTTATTACAATGGTAGACTGATCATCTTGCCGAAGCGTCGAACACGGCGGCGCGCCAGATTGCATCCTTTGAATTTCATTTAGCAGGCGGCCCTCCAAGCAGACCACCACTCAGTTGCAGCGCAAACTGCTGCCAATCTCGTCAAAGTCCAGCTCCTCTAATTTGTCATGCACCAAATTAAAAGAGGCCTGAATACTTTGCAGCATTTCCACACGTTTTCGCAGCTCACTTTCTGAAATATTGTCAATTTCACAATCATTTTATTTTGAATAGAAAGCGCCCACGCATATAATGATTGCGCCTTGCGCTTATAAAACTCAACATTATTGTTCGTAGCCTGCACTGCATTGCCCACAGCTGTTGACGTCGAAGCTGTTGGCGCAGGCGTCGCTGCATCAGCTACGTCAGCAGCAGCTGATGCGACAGCTTGGAAGGCGCGCATTTGACCGTCGCTCTCAGGCATTATGAACGCGAGAGAGAACCGAAAACCGAAAATAGCAGAGATAAATGACGCGCGCGAATAACTGTTTTATCTGCTGATGTTCGTTGCCCTCAAAAACGTCGCTTCATACGGCTGCTTATTGGCGGTACAGTAGGCACTATGAACTTATACTTTTGCACTTATGTACTTGAATATTTTTTGTGTACAATGAACTCAATTATGTACGCTTTTGTTTTTTAAAGCGATTAAGCAAGATTTTGTGGAATTATTAATCACGTCGGGGTCACCAAAATGTATAATCATAAGCTTTTTTATGATTCCAAATATGCGAAATTATGTTGGCGAAATAATTGCAAAATAAGCGAAAACGAAAGTGTTAAATTTAAAGAGGTTCACAAATGTTTATTTTGCATAGGTAGCGATCACCGACTACGATTTTGGGTGTTTTGCGCGATTTACAAGTTTATGCTGGTAGACGGAAAGCTAAGCTTCTCCGTACCAGATGCAATAACGAAAACGAACTTAACTTGCAGAGTTAGCGACAATAACTAGTACATATGTGGCAAATTTATGGCAAGCAACAAAAGGAAACGTTAAGTGCTCAGCTTGCTATGCAAAGCAAGTGACAAGAAAACGAGAACTTTGTATTGAGTTATTTACGTTACCTGTTAACTATGATGTGCTGCTGGTTTTGGCTGTTTTTGGCCGGATGACCAAACAGTGATTTTATTTTATTAAAGATTCCTTTAATTTAATTTATCACTAGCAGTTTCTGTGAAGAACGTAATTGTACTTCTCGCAATTTTTAGCACTGTGTACGTAAAATGTTGTAAATAACTTGACAAATTAGGAGTTTTTGGCGCAGCGATAGAATGCAAGCACAGCTGATTCAAGTTTTCGTTTAATTTGCACATAGCGATCGAGACCAGTCTGAATTAACGCTCCGTTAGCGCTTTGCGTACTTTTCGGCTGGGAGAGGGGGTGGTCGCAGTGAGTTGCCAATACCGAGCGCTGAGACTGCTGTTGTTGTAGTTGTCGTTGTCGAAGACACAGTTGTAAGCGAGGGCATTGTACTGGTCGTTGTTGCAATTCATTGGTAAGACAGTAGGTGTTTGGAGACGGGCACTGGGCACTCCATGACCCACTTTGCAATGTGCTGAGTGAGCATATTAACGCAGGGGACGAAGAGCGTTCTCTTTCCGATTTAGCTTGCAGTAATGCAGTTGTTGTTGGTACCGTTACATCGGGTGCGCGTATAGAAAAGTACGCATTGTTACGAAGTGACAAAAGTCGACGAGCCTGATTCTGGCTCATTTGTATATCTTCATTTTTATAAACTGTACCCAAAGGGTGAAAGGCTATACTAGTTTTGTGCGAATGTATGTAACACACAGAAGGAGGCCTGGCAGACCCCACAAAGTATATATATTCTTGATCAGGCTGACAAGCCGAGTCGATATAGCCATGTCCGTCTGTCCGTCCGTCTGTATGAGCGCAAGGATCTCAGAAGGTACAAGAGCTAGATTGACCAAACTTGGTAACCAAGTTCCCCTGAGCATCCCCCACTCCCCCGCAATTCGTGTTTTCTTATAATTTCCGCAATTCTTGGAATTTTGAAATAAATTTTGGTAGTTACATCCAGTTAGTGATTATGTGCCCGTGTGCCAAGTTTCATCATGATGGCTCAATTCTGAAGAAAGTTATAGCCATAAATAAAATCGCTGATCATGCGCTGCCGGCAGCGCTGCCCGCAGCTATTGTTGTTATTGCTGCTTTGGTTCAACTTTGTGCTGCATTCATACACGCATATAAACACGCATAGGCACGTGATGTAAATGTATGCTGTTAAAACTGAACATAAGCATGTATTCTAATTTAATTTAATTAATTAATAAATTTATTCAATTATTTTAATTTTCCTTTTTTGTGGAGAGTACAGGCTATTTTATTGTCGTGCTTGCTCGACTGTAGCGTTCTCTCTTGTTTTGTTCACAAAGTGTAGTTCATTTTTCTTAGTTCTTATCACAATATATGCAAGATAGGATATGTATTCCAATCAGTTTTAATATTAAAAGCTAACAATTTGTGAGTATTGGTATGTATAGTATATTCAAATGTGTGACAACTATTAAACTATTAAATAATTACAACTCGACGGTACAGCTCAATATGTAGATCAATTAAACTATGTACGTGCGACTTACGACTTGGCGACTGACCTTACTCGCTGCTCTTGATCTCCTCCGCGTTACTGCCAGTTCTGCCAACCGGTGTCACTCATAGATGCTAATGCCCCTATACCATCTCACATAATGATCAATTTACATGGGTCACACGAGCATAAGTGCCCATGCATACCCTGAGCGTCTTTTCGCGTATTAATTTGGTTAATTTGGCGTTAATTGCACTATATTTTTAACACACGGCGGAGAGAAATAAAAACACGTCCGACGTCTACGACGTTCACTACGACGTACTCTGAACTGAACATGTAATGACTTGCGTAATAACTTAGAAGTAATCTTGTACTTGTAACGATAGGATAAGATAATAAAATAAAATAAAATAAATACAAAAAATCAGCAAAGAAGCAGAGGATTTGGTATACTCAAGATACGGGAAGATGATGTGAAGCGTAGCCAGCGTGTACCTACGTCTCAAAAAACACACACGTCGGCAGAGCTCATTCTAGCCGTGGAGGAAGGACTTGCCGGTATGGCCTTAGTCAGGACCCCAGGATACCTGTAATACTAATGACAATCGATGTAATAATAATAACGATGAACGATAGTTTTAAGATAACTCTTTATATTTTATCGTATGAATCAATCGACTATGTAGCGTGTATGAAGCAGGGCGCACATTTAAATAAAGAAACTTTAATCCTAAATTTAACATGTAATCCTACTTTTTACAATACCGTCGGGGAACTGTAATGTACATAATGTATGATCCTTGGTGCAACACGTTGGCCGCCATTATCACCCTAATGATAATGCGGCGGTGGTGGTAATGATAACGTGTAATTGGTGTTGTTGTTGCACGATACAATGTCGATGGGTGGTGCTCCAGGTTGGCCCTTACTATATACTGCGTACTGCCGGGTCCATGGGCTATTTCTCTCCATCATCGACACTGGGGAGGGTAGGATGAGAGGGGTCGTGCACTATACACCGCTCTGTGGTTCGCTCGTCGGATGGGGTCGGGGATCTTTCTCCCTCCTACGCCTCTTAACACCATGACACATCGGCTTTGATAAGAAGAGAGATTACGCGGCGCTACGGAAAGTTATATGGAACTAGATGGAGTTGTCCATATCCTCGTGTGCACCCACCCAACCTTGGCAATTCGGGGAGGTAAATATTGTTAAGAATTGCCCCTAAACAGAGACTAGGCCGCTATGGTTGATCCTTCTGATATAATTTAGTCATGGTTGTGGTTTATGTCTTATGCAAATTTATTCTAATAACATGATGAGTTATTCAAACTTCAAAGAATTGTACAAAAATATAAGGCTGAAATTACGTCTTGTTTTGCCATGATATATGGATATAATATAAATAAGGAAAATATTATTCACTTAAATCATTCTTGCTTCAAATGTGCCACGAAAATAGATATATATGAGTCGACTTCAAAAATTGTCAAGACTTCATAAAATTTCAACTTACTTAAAAGTGTTACTCACAAGCAAATCCATCGACGTGTGCACGTTGGGCCCAAAGAAGACGCAGTTGGTGTTGCTGAGTGCTGTAGTTACTACTATATATAAAACAAAAATCGGTTAAAAAGGGAGTAGCTTATACTATTTCCGAGGCATATTAAATTGTGAGCAAGAGCACTAGGAATTACGTTAAGCTTTCATGGATCAAAATAAATCAAATTATGCTTAAACTCTAATAACAATAGTTAATTATGTATATATGATCTTTTAAAATTGGAAAAACAAAATTGATTTAAAGACTACATCACTTGGATGTTAGCAAAAAAAATACGAACAAAGAAAAGTAGTATATGAAACGCAAGAAAGTATATGAAAATTTAAGTAAGAATTATAATCAAAAGAAGAGAAAAAAGAGTAGTGCTCAATTCATTTGCACTGTGTATGAGAAAACCGAACGTGAGCGTAGGCTAGGCTCGTGGTGTCTCGCTTGCACTCGGTTGTCCAGCTCCCTCACGTTGCTTAGGGTAAGAAGTGCATGTTATGTGTATACATCTACACGTGGACTATGTCCGAATAACTGCAACTGGTGCCTGTACGAAATTAAATTATGTAATTCAGGCGAATTTTGGTAAGGAAAATATTACCACTATCTGTCTGGGACACTGCCGATAATATTTCCGATGTAATCATATGTGAAAGAGACGAGTCGCGGAAGGCCACAAGGTTTTTATCTTGGCACTTTCCTATGCTGAGTCTCGCACAAATATTTATGTATGTATATCCACTGCTGAGACTCCTGACTATACGAGGCAACGATGCGAAATTCAACCCAACGCCAGAGGTTTTCAGTCGTCGACGGTAGAGTTTCCGCAGTATTTTATATGTAATTTATGTAATTTTCACCATTAAAATATAACTTGCACTTTGCTTGTAGTATTGTTTCGTAGGAACGTCTGCGTCACTTGCCAGTTGAAATCAGAAAGAATGAACGACTGCGAAGCGTTTTGCAACGTACCTACTCTTTGCATTGTGAGAGAGAATTCTAACGGGATCTTTCCAGAAGCTGAATATTTCTACTCTAACTTCGAAAGAGAGAGGGAGAGCATTTGGGAACTTAAACGGTTGATGAATTGTCTAGGTTGCTTAGTTGCCTAAACATTAACCCCACAAATTCCTTGTCCACTACACCACAGGTAATGCCGCCAGTGGCCACACAAGTGGTCATTATCTGAAAAGAGGACAACAAATCATTTCCCTGCTTGGATATCCTTTAAATGGTAAACTCCAATTTTCTTTCCCTTTACATCAGCCAATTCATAATAAACAGGGCTCAATTTACGAGAAACTTTAGCCTTGTTAAAAGTTAAGTCTAGTTTGTGATTAAATTGTTTAGAGGCATTACTTTGTGAGAAATTGCGAGCACATACAACGTCACCAACCTTAAATTGGATTGCGCGGCTGCGCAAGTTATATACTTGTACTCTAGCATTGATCTCGTGCGATCTCGCAACTTTTACTTTGGCTTTATCACGGGCTATCTGCAATGCGTCTCGATATGCTAACCTGGTGTCATCACTAAGCATATTAAGTTTTCGTAGAAGACTGTAATCTTTGCCATTTAATATCATATTTTGGCCAAATGCCATGAAATAAGGTGAAAATCCTGTACTTGAGTGGATGCTGGATCTAATTGCACCACTTATTTCGTGTATATGTTGATCCCAATGCGTATGGTCTTTGCCAACATATGCTCGTATAGCTGCTAGTACAGACCTATTTAGACGCTCGCTTGCATTAGCTTGCTGTGAATAAATAGCCGTACAAACATGTTGCACCGAAAATCGAGTCAGAAAGGATTCAAAATAACCTGAACGAAATTGAGATCCGTTGTCGGTCAGTATTGACTCGGGCACACCGAAAGTATAAAAGACGGCGCTTTCCAAAAATTCACAAATTCTTGGAGCTGTACAGAGTTTCAGGGGACACAAAAAGTGAAACTTTGTGCAATGGTCAACGACTATTAATAATCCAATGTTACCGAGCTTTGAGCGGGGATAAGGTCCAAGAAGGTCAATATACAGTTTTTGAAATGGTCTGTCTGAAACTAATGGCTTACCCATAGGAGGTCTCAAAATCACGTTTGGACTTTTTGTTTGCCTACACACGTCACAATTGGAGATATACTCGCGGATTTGAGTGACCATGCGAGGCCAAAACAAATATCTTTTCAATTTTTCAACAGTTTTGCTTATGCCCCAATGTGCAGAACTTGGAGAATCATGCGCTTGCGAGAGAACTTCAGGAACTAGATCTGCGGGAACCCACAAGTTCCAAGAATCGTGTTTTTGATTCTCTTCACCTGAAGCGAATTTAGTTCGTTTGTAAACAAATCCATCTTCAACCTTGAGATCAGGCAATTTATCCTTATTCTCCTCAATCTGATTGATGAGTTTAAGATATTCTAATCCTCGAAAATGCGTCGACTCTAGATCTATTATGGGACCAATATAAGAAAATTCTTCCACTGAAGATTCATTTTGCCGTGACAGCGCGTCCGCAACGACATTATGCGTTCCTCTACGATGTTCAATAGAAATTGAGAAACCTTGCAAACTTATAGCCCATCGAGCTAATCTGCCTGCTAAATCTTTTTGGCTCATCAGCCATTGCAAAGAAGCGTGATCTGTCACAACCTTGAAGTCTTGCCCTTCAATGTAAGCGCGAAATTTCTTAATGCCTTTTATTACAGCCAAACATTCCAGTTCTGTAACACAATAGTTGCGTTGTGCTTTCGTCAACTTTGTCGACATGTAAGCAATGGGCATTTCGACTTCATCATCGCTCTTTTGTGCTAAAACGCAACCAAGACCAAATGAACTATCGTCACACAACAAGATAAATTGTATTTTCTTAGGCTCAGTCTTAACTTTCCCTTCACCGATGATAAAACCTAGATATTTTATTTCTTTCAAACAGAATTTTGATTTAGCTACGTTTATGGTTATATTAGCCTTTCTCAAACACAATGCAATCTCCTGTAACAACAGTAAGTGCGAATCGAAGTTATCTGAAAAAACTAAAAGATCGTCAAGGTAAACAAATACTCTGGTGCGGAGGTGTGGTGGTATACCCTGGTCCATTAAACGACACAATGTTTGTGGGGCGTTACATAGGCCAAATGGCATAACCTTATATTGGTACAGTGGTCGATTAGGTATTGTAAAAGCGGTATATTGACGAGAATTTTCTCCCAACGGTATCTGCCACAAAGCGTGTTTCATATCCAACCCTGTTATATAACGAGCGGACGGTAGGCGACTTAGAATTCCGTCAATATGAGGGAGAGGATAAGCGTCCTTACGCGTATATCTATTTACAATGCGAGAATCTAGACATAACCGGTATTTGTTCCCTTTCTTCACTAGGACACAATTGCTGCTCCAAGGACTCTGAGATGGTTCAATAATATCTAATGCTAACATTCTATCGACCTCATCGAACAGAATTTTCTCAACTGCCGGAGATACAGACCAATGTCTTTGTTTGATCGCTTTGGCATCGCCAACATCAATAGAATGTGAAGCTAAGCTAGTTCGACCAAGACCTTCGCGTTCATACGAGGGAAACATATCGATGACATCAGCCAAACGTTTTAGTTCCTCGTTCGAGAGTGATGGCAATATCGGAGACTCCTCTTCTGAACTAACTTCCTGTTCCTTGAGTCTGAAACTGCCGGATTTATTATTCGATCCAACAAAGCGAAGTCTCTCCAAAAATCAATACCAAGATAGACGTCCTGCTGCAGCGCTGGGATCAGATAAAATTGGAAAGGTTTAGTTATGTTGTTATAAGTAATCTGACAACTAAGCTTTCCTATGAGTGGACTAGAATTTCCACCTGCGGTTTTAACATGACCCGAACACTTGCGCGTTTTGGTATTTAAGAACAATTCTTGTGCTGCTTGACTGCCAATGCACCTAATAGTTGCGGCAGAGTCGAGCAAAGCCTGGTAAGGTTTTCCTTCAATATTAATTTCTGTGAACAGTCGGCTATCCTTACTAAGAATAATCGAGCTCACCAATTTCTTGCGGGTTGTACAAATTCTTTTCCATAGTTGTCTTATTCGATGCGTGGACCGCTTCGGCGTAGTAAAATCTCTAATTGAGATAACATTGCCGAATATACGTTCTCTAGCTTTAATATAATTTGTAAGTCTGGTATGAAAAGGTATGCTAACTGCTCTTGAGTTTGTATTCTTAGCAGTAGCTACGTCAGTTAATTGGCTATTTTCTTGTTTGTCATGGGATGCGCCTTTAAGATGGAAGCATCCCTCGGCCGGTGTTCCGGAGGATTACATTTAGTACACAGAGGTTTGAATACGTCCTTAATTCCACAGCCATAGCAAAAGATACGGCGAGGCTCGAGGCAATCCTCGAATCTATGCCCTAGTTGGTCACAATTCCAACACTTCTGCTATTTCTGGTTCAAAATCTGTCTCCTCAAGAGGTGAAAGTTCCGATACTTGACGGCGGGAAACATTTTGTGGTCTCCATGAAGAATTACGGGTATCCAAATAAAATTGCTCGTGTTTACGAATCTCTTCATGTGCTAAAGTGCTAATACGCATGTGCAAGAACTCATGACGAAGGGACATTTTAGCATTGTCAATCAAAAGCTTAACTAATTCTTGTTCGGTGATACTGCGACGAAGTCTATTTGCGAGCTCTTCTAAAGCAACTTGATAGCTATCGAAAGGCTCATTCTCTCCTTGCCGACGCTTAGAGATTTTTAGCCAAATCTCTACATAAGTATCAACTACTTCATATTTGTTCCGAAAAGCCTCACAGAAGGTATTCCAAGTAAACTGTGGGTTTTTCTTGTGGAAGTGCCAGAACCAGTCTGACGCTTTGCCAGCCAAAAGTAAATACAAGTGATCGCAAACAAGTTGAAAATCACTTCCAAGATTCTGGGCGGTCAGAGCGCGTACTCGATAAATAAATTTGGTAGCCGATAGATCCTCTCTCGACCCATCAAACTTCAATGCCAGCCTTGAATAATACTGCCTACTTTCTCTGGACGAATAGAGGATGTAGACCTAGTGGTGTAATTTATGTTAACCGGAATTGGTTCTTGGGGCAAATGGTCCGATACAGGCGAAAGATTTTGGTTGTTACTGTTGACATGCGCTGAGTTTGTTCTATGTTGAGGAATACCTAATTCGTTTCTACCAATCTGAAGCGAAGCTAATTGGGATTGCAAAGTCAAATTAATCTGTGCAGTCAGCTTCTCTAGCATCGATTGTTGCTGATTCTGTATTTCAGAAGCGATTAAGTCACGAATTTCGTAGTTAGGTTCCGGTGTCTTTCTGATTTGGTGGTGTGTATTGCTGCCTTGAGCACGACTATGGGAACGTGTAGTCATACCTCTTCTAGGCGTAACTCCTCTACTTCTCGAATGCTGTCCTCTAGTTGGACCAGAAGCAAGCCTGTTTGAGACGTTGTTAAGGTCTCCACCATGTTCGCTTAACCGATCTACATTTTGCATTTCTGCGTCACGAAGTCCCGTTTCTAAAGTGGTGTTTAAATAGGACAGAGACTCAATTGTTACGCTACGATGGCAACTAGGACAAAAAGGTGAAACTCCTAAGTGGTCGATAAGACAACGCTTATGAAAGTGATGATTGCAGAGTGTTATTGCTAAAACTTGGTCTTGTGTCATCGAATCGCCACAAAGGCAACAGTTTTGGGGCTGCTCAACTAGTGCAGCTGCGATATTTTCATTACTGTGTTGTAATGGCATTGTAAAATATATAAACTTTAATTTTCAGACATAAACCGTACATGAACTAATGTATATTTCCAGGACCAACTAAATTATCCTACTTATCAATCTATTGAAATTAAATGTCTATTGTAGGGTCTCGCTTCCGTAACTTGTTAATAACTGGTCAGGATTCAAATATTATCTAAACCCTGCGTAAGTCCAAAGCTCTCAACAAGAAATTAGGCTTGATCCGATTCGAAGCTTATTATTACGTCCTCTACAGCTGGTCGATCTGAACCCCTGAATGGTTCAATATCGCAAAGTCCAAGCGTAGAGAGCGAGGTATTCTGCTTCTAAAAATTAAAATCCAAAACAGTAAACAAGTATCTAAGGTTCCCAAATGTGAATGTGTTGGGGAGCAATTCTAGTCTGGTCGGCCAATCCAAAATAAAATGAATTGCAGCCGCTAAGTCCGAGACTCGAGTTCTCACTCCAAAGCAACCACTGAGATTCCTTAACCACAAGTTATAATGCAAAACAAAATTTGAGAAAAGGATGGATAATCAGAGCTGTTCGCGAGGCAACAACAGAATCGAACTACCGACTGTCTATCACTATGTAATTCCTATCTGTTCGGGGACCCACTTTGTCGGGACTCCTACTATGTAAGGTAATCCTATCTGTTGTGGCCCCACGTTGGGCGCCATTTCTTTTGTAATATCCTATCTGTTGCGGCCCCACGTTGGTAATCCTATCTGTTGCGGCCCCACGTTGGGCGCCATTTCTTTGTAATGTACATAATGTATGATCCTTGGTGCAACACGTTGGCCGCCATTATCACCCTAATGATAATGCGGCGGTGGTGGTAATGATAACGTGTAATTGGTGTTGTTGTTGCACGATACAATGTCGATGGGTGGTGCTCCAGGTTGGCCCTTACTATATACTGCGTACTGCCAGGTCCATGGGCTATTTCTCTCCATCATCGACACTGGGGAGGGTAGGATGAGAGGGGTCCTGCACTATACACCGCTCTGTGGTTCGCTCGTCGGATGGGGTCGGGGATCTTTCTCCCTCCTACGCCTCTTAATACACTGGTGAACTAAGAAAAATAAGTGCACGGGAACTGAATCTACTCAAAACGAAACTTATCAATACAAGAAAACAATCAAAGCAAACTCAAAGTAAGCTGCGGTCTCAAGGAACCAGTCCTATTGATCGATGACCCATCGGCTTTGATAAGAAGAGAGATTACGCGGCGCTACGGAAAGTTATATGGAACTAGATGGAGTTGTCCATATCCTCGTGTGCACCCACCCAACCTTGGCAATTCGGGGAGGTAAATATTGTTAAGAATTGCCCCTAAACAGAGACTAGGCCGCTATGGTTGATCCTTCTGATATAATTTAGTCATAGTTGTGGTTTATGTCTTATGCAAATTTATTCTAATAACATGATGAGTTATTCAAACTTCAAAGAATTGTACAAAAATATAAGGCTGAAATTACGTCTTGTTTTGCCATGATATATGGATATAATATAAATAAGGAAAATATTATTCACTTAAATCATTCTTGCTTCAAATGTGCCACGAAAATAGATATATATGAGTCGACTTCAAAAATTGTCAAGACTTCATAAAATTTCAACTTACTTAAAAGTGTTACTCACAAGCAAATCCATCGACGTGCGCAGGTCTTGAATTTATGTATGTACATATATGTAAGAAGTGCAGGTTATGTGTATACATCTACACGTGGACTATGTCCGAATAACTGCAACTGGTGCCTGTACGAAATTAAATTATGTAATTCAGGCGAATTTTGGGAAGGAAAATATTACCACTATCTGTCATAATATGCCGATAATATTTCCGATGCTGAATATTTCTACTCTAACTTCGAAAGAGAGAGGGAGAGCATTTGGGAACTTAAACGGTTGTTGAATTGTCTAGGGTTGCTTAGTTGCCTAAACATTAACCCAACAAATTCCTTGTCCACTACAGAACAAGGTCTCTGGACTAAGAACTCCAAACTTCAGCATACTTCCGACAACACAAAGTAGGACAGGAACAACACCCTCGTGAGGAACGGTATATAGTCGTAGGCGATTGAGGCCGACGAGGGTAAGCCAATGCTTCTAACCTCCACCGGAAGAGCAACGTAGACTAGCTGAAAATGCAACCGTAAAAACCCAGCCCCTGATAGTCGGGACCGACGCCAACGTCCACGACACGGTATGGGGCAGCCCAGATACCAATGACTAGCTGCACAGACGACACAGGAAGCAACATGGTTGAAGATTGGGTGGGTCTTGGAGTCATACAGGAGTTACAAGTCCGCCGGACCAAAGATGAAAAGTCCAGCTATCGACCAAAGATGAAGTAACTCGATGGCATGTCTGAAGTTTGGCCATATTCTAGTAACCTGGTAGACGGGACGGGTCATATTTTTGACCAAAGCAGGCATATGCAGCCTCGTGCATCCAAAAAATTACAGGCCCATAAGCCTTACCTCATCCTCTACCACAAGACAAGATATACTTAGATGGGTAACAGGTGTAGGACGCAGCAACGCAGACAAAACAGGGCTCATTCTCTTTACGAAGACATACAATGTACCACGATGGAGCCCGACGAGAGTGAACGGAACTCCGCTTGCCCCTAAAAAGGAAGTACAGTACCTCGGCACAGTATTGGACAGCAAACTAACTTGGAGGGCTAATGTTGAAGAGTGAAGAAAGCAACAAATGCACTCTATGCATCGCAAAAGATGCTGGGTAGCACCTGGTGCCTCCTTACTAACACTGACACATTGGATCTTCATATAAGTGATCCGTCCAATACTACTATACGGGGTACTGATATGGTGGCACGCAACAGAAAGGTATATATATAGAGTCGTGTGTTTTCCAGGAGCGCTGAGATCCACCCCGACCAAAGCCTTAGAGATTCTATTCGGAGTCACTTCGCTAGAAACCCCGCGCTCATGCTTGCGAAAAAGACTGCACAAAGACTCTGCGCAACAGGTATTTTCGACCTGTAAGGCTATGGACACAGCTCGATTGGCAGGGAGCTTCACAGTATCACGGACTACATTGCTCCACAAGCAACATTCAGGCACGCGCCAACATCTATGGGACCACAGGACTGGCTCGAAGAACTGAACCAATAATTTTCCCAAATAAAAATTATCATTATATCATCCATATAGTATTTCTGAAGAAAAATATTTTGCATCCTATGTAACTATTATTAAATTAGCAAATTACTAAATTTATACATAAAACAAGCATAGAAAACCACCAAGCAATGGAGATGCCTCCTTGGCTCAAAAAGAAAATTAAATTTTTTGAACATCACATTTTGCTGAACTAAGTCTAAGTCTTATTTTGTGATTTAAACGAAAGTAAAAAATAAAATTTATAATTCACGCAATTTTTGTTTCAAATAAGTACCACATAACTGTGTATTAATTAAACAAACTTGGCGAAAATTGTATGTCACCGATTGGGCAAGTCTAGCGAAAATGTGAATGGTCATAAACTGTCATTTGAATATACAATACGGACCAGGGAAACAAAATGTAAGTTTATTTTTGTAATTTCTGAATTCAATTGCAAATGCAAATTTTTGCAAAACAGGAAGCAATTTTTGTAAAATTTATGGAAGTAAGCCCCGCAACTGCTCAAAACACCAAATGATGTTATAAAAAATGTAAAATAAAATGAATTTTTAATAAGCAACATTCTTCTTAAACATTTGTGTTCTATTTTTTCAACAATTAATTGGCATTTTCGCAAATATATTTTTTTTTATTTAACTTAGTACGTTACAGAATTTAAACACAATTAGTCAAATGTAATCGTCGACAGTCAGCTTTTGGTGACAGCTTTCGAAGTTCTGTGGCATGAAGCATTTTTGTTTGTCTACATTTTACCGTACAAAATATGTAAAAGCTCAAAGCGCGGTTTGTCGCGTACAGTAAATTTAGTTTTAGTTTGGTTAGCAGCGGGAACGAATACTATTTTTAAGCGCGCCGAAAACTCTGCGATTAAAGGAATTCTGTAACCATGTGCTTTTAGTTAGGAAAAATTACGTAATTATTTCTGGAATTAAAGATGGAGTTAATGGAAAGTTGATTGCTTGTTTCGCCTGCTCTAAAAAGTAGCTGCCGCCTGGCCCCAAACTCAACATGTATGTTGAGCTATACACACCCTTGATCAAACAAGATAGAATGCTACAGTCGAGCAAGCCCGACAGTAAAATAGCCTGTACTCTCCACAAAAAAGAAAAATTAAAAAAAATTAAATTATTAAAAAAAATGAATGAATTAATTAAATTAAATTAGAACACATGTTTATGTTCAGTTTTAACAGCATACATTTACATCACGTACCTATGCGTGTTTATATGCGTGTATGTATGCAGCACAAAGTTGAACCAAAGCAGCAACAACAACAACAGCTGCGGGCAGCGCTGCCGACAGAGCTGCAGGCAGCGCATGAGCAGCGATTTTACTAACTGGATGTACCTCCCAAAATTTATTTCAAAATTCCGAGAATTACGGAAGTTATAAGAAAAACCACGAATTGCCGGGGAGTGGGGGGGGGGGGGGGGGGGTGCATCGAAAAAAAAGTCAAACTCGTACTTTCTCGGTCTTAGGAGAATATGGAAACCAAGTTTGGTTATTCTAGCTCTTACACCTTCTGAGATCCTTGCGTTCATACGGACAGACGGACGGACGGACAAGCCTATATCCACTCGGCTTCTCATCCTGATCAAGAATATATATACTTTGTGGGGTCTGCCACGCCTCCTTCTGTGTGTTACATACATGCGCACAAAACTAGTATAGCCTTTCATCCTTTGGTTACAGGCTATAAAAACAAAAAAAAAAAGATTCTCTTATTGTTTTCCTCTGTACACAAAATGTACAAGAGTATATTATGTTTGTGGGAGCTGAAAATGTAACAGGCAGAAAGAGGCGTGGCAGACCCAGATGCGCTGTGTTTACGTTGTGCAAGTTTGTTTTATTTTTTTGATTACCCCCCCCCCCCCCCCCCCCCACTACCACCCTATGGGGATTTTCCCGATTTTCGTATAATCGCCTATATCTTGGAGACTACAAGACCTACGGACACAACATTTTAGTCCAAGATGCCTTATGTGAATACGCAGAAAATGTGTATTTTGGAATTTCCCTCCCTCCCCCCTCTCCCCCGCAAATAGTGATTTTACCTAATTTCTGGAACTTCGAACTCAAATTGCGCAAATACCGTCGGCTAGAGTTGCTTTTAAATTAATGCAACGAAAATGTTTAAGAAGTGAATCTGAACCCTTTGCAAATTCAGATACCACGTAAGTGTTCACTTTTTATTTCTGGATATTATAAACAAGGTATACTTACAGCTTTCGCTATAATTATCGAGTCGATACAGACTTTCGCGGTGATTTTTAATCATCAAGGACGCAATTCCGCCTTCCTTCATATCGCCAATTTTGCAATTGGGCATTGCACTTCGATTTCTCGGCGTTGGCTCTTTCCAAGGAGTTATCGGTTATTTGCCCAATATTTATCAATTTAGAACGGAGAACATTATGCGGGCAACAGCTCATTTTTTAATAAGTATGGGATCCCAGGAGTTATTGGGTGCATCGATGGAGCTCACGTGAAAATTATTAAGCCTCACCAAAACGATTTCCAGTTTTTAAGCCAGAAAGGCTTTTTTAGTATTAATGCAATGGTGGTAAGTGCGATTGTCGGTAATACTGCTTTGAATTTTCTTCCAGAATGCAATTATTTTTGCTAAATATTTATCACATTACATGTTGAAATTAAAAAAAAAAAAAAAGATAAAAAAACGATATACAGTGAAAACTCCATTATGGACACCTCTTTTATCCAGACATTCTTTTCGGGGGATACTTTTTCTAAAACATTCGATCGGTGTATAAAGTACTTCAGTATCCCCTTAAGCGGACACTCCCCTTGGGAGAGTTTTTGTCCCAGGACAAAAATTAGCTGACCGTGAATGTCCGGCAGAGAGTGTTCACTGTAGTTTAAGCTCGAAAAAAGTAAATTGTTTAATTCCAAGCCATAAACCATGTATAAAATTTGGGGTTATTACTAATATTTGGTAGAGCCACCATGATTTTTGAAAGATTCTATGCTTGGACGACGGATAGATTCTGCTAGTTTGGCCAAAATGTTGGGAGATGAATACCATACCATGCGGTCTGCACTTTTTGCCATAAATCGTCTGTTTTTGGAATTTAGCCCAAAAAGATTCCCCCATAGGTGTCTATGGGATTTAGGTCGGAACATTGAGAAATCCATTCCATCAAAGAACCTTTGATTTCATGGAACCTTGTTTTTGCAAGCTGCAATGTGTGACGGATCATTAGGGTCATTATCTTGAAAAAAGTCCAACATTACCAGCATTTCTTTGATAGGGCAGATTTCGTCCTTAAACCAAAAATTGGATCAACACCCAAACGATGACCCACCCCCGTAGCATTATGTTGACACCCCCATCCTTAATAGTTTTTATAGTGTACTAGCAGGTATTGCCCGTCTTAACCCGGCTCAATATGTTTCCAATTGTATTTATTTTGTGTGTGCATAACCTACCCATATGTTTTCACCTTAAAGGTTACCAGTAGGAAGGCATTTAAGGTATTTAAATGAACATTTTCTGTTCTTGACAAAAAATTGTTCAGTAGTCCGTTACATTTTTGTTCTTGACAAACTATTTCGTTAAACGAACATGCACAAATTCCGTCCGTCCGTATGAACGCAAGGATCTCAGAAAGTATAAGAGCTAGAATAACCAAACTTGGTTTCCATATTCTCCTAAGACCGAGAAAGTACGAGTTTGAGTTTTTTTTCGATGCACCCCCCCCCCCCCCCACTCCCACGCAATTCGTGTTTTTTCTTATAACTTCCGTAATTCTCGGAATTTTGAAATCAATTTTAGTAAGTACATCCAGTTAGTACTAATGTGTCCGTGTGCCAAATTTCATCATGATAATTTAATTAATTAATTCATTCATTCATTTTTATACCCTGTACCCGTAGGGTAAAAAGGGTATATTAGGTTTGTGCAAAGTATGTAACATACAGAAGGAAGCATCTCCGACCCCATAAAGTATATATATTCTTGATCAGCATGACGAGAGAAATCGATCTAGACATGTCCGTCCGTCTGTCCGTCCGTCTGTCCGTCTGTCCGTCCGTCTTGATGAACGCGAGGATCTCAGAAACTATAAAAGCTAGAATAACCAAAGTTGGCATCCGATTCTCCTAGGTCCGAGTAAGGACGAGTTTATTTTATTTTTTTTAATTTTCCCCCACTTCCCCCGCTACAGAATTTCGTCAATAGCGTCCACATTTCAAATGCTACCTAAACCAAACTTTGCACACATAATTTATATAAAATTGTCTACTGTTGTTCAAAATTTTATTCAATTCGGTCAATTCTAAATAAAGTTATTAGCAAAAAAAATTCTCGCCAGTACAACCCCCCCAAACTGCAGCAACAAGTTCGCTCTTCTTCTTCCTCTTTTTGGGCGCATATAACTCAGTGACGAAAGTTTACCTGGGTACAGGGTATTACACTGTAGGGCTTGCTCGACTGTAGCGTTCTCTCTTGTTTTAAATAATTTAATTTTTTTTAATTTTTATTGCCTGTACCCAAAGGGTGAAAGGCTATACTAGTTTTGTGCGCATGTATGTAACACACAGAAGGAGGCGTGACAGACCCCACAAAGTATATATATTCTTGATCAGGATGAGAAGACGAGTCGATATAGCCATGTCCGTCTGTCCGTCTGACCGTCTGTCCGTCTGTCTGTATGAGCGCAAGGATCTCAGTAACTACAAGAGCTAGGATAACCAAAATTGGTATCAAGGTTCCTATAAGCCCTAGGCAGAACGAGTTTGTTTATTTTTTCTGATACACCCCCCCACTCCCCCGCAATTCGTATTTTTTCTTATAACTTCCGTAATTCTCGGAATTTTAAAATCAATTTTGGTAGGTACATCCAGTTAGTACTAATGTGTCCGTGTGCCAAATTGATAGGTCAATTCTGAAGAAAGTTATAGCCATAAGTAAAATCGCTGCTCATGCGCTGCCCGCAGCTTTTGTTGTTGTTGTTGCTTTTGTTCAACTTTGTGCTGCATACATACACGCATATAAACACGCATAGGTACGTGATGTAAATGTATGCTGTTTAAACTGAACATAAACATGTATTCTAATTTAATTTAATTAATTACTTTAATTAATTCATTCATTCATTTTTTTTAATAATTTAATTTTTTTTTAATTTTTTTTTTTTAATTTTTCCTTTTTGTGGAGAGTACAGGTTATTTTACTGTCGGGCTTGCTCAACTGTAGCGTTCTTTCTTGTTTCTTTTTTGTGGAGAGTACAGGCTATTTTACTGTCGGACTTGCTCGACCGTAGCGTTCTGTCTTGTTTTTCTTAACTCTGCTGCTTGAACAGCCCCACAATCGCGATGATTTCTGCGCCTCTGTGGACGATTTGTACGCCTCCTTAGCTCCTTCGCTATGCCTTTCAACGCAGATGTTTTCTCTGAAACAAGCACTTCCAGCGGCCTCGCTGCCGCGAATGGCCGAAATCTGCCTTCGGCTTCTCGGGTGTTGTTTTGTTGACTGTGTTCAGTCCTTCCACAACTTTAAATAAATATGCGTTAATTACAGAAGTATGAATTGCTGTATGTGGATAATGTACTTACTCGTCGCCATTCTTCGACAATCTTTCACGGAGGGCCATTTGCATTTAAATTTGCTTTAAGCGCCTCCCAAGAGCGGCAACAGCCACCCTATCGCCGCACGTATATCCATAAACTGCACGAAGATTGAGTCTTGTTCGGGCGATCTGTGTTCCCCTGAAAAAAAGGATTTCCACTTGAATTCAGAAATTATAAAAATGTACTTACATTTTTTTTCGATGCTCCGTATTGTACATTCTAAATGGCAGTTTTATTACCACTCACATTTTCGCTAACAAACAAACCTGCCGACTCGGCGACACACAAATTTCTATAAGTTTGTTTGTTGTTTTGAAAGCTGTGTTCAAAGTTCTAGTGTTTAAAGTCGCCATTTAGTAATTTCAGTTTATTTATAAAAACTAAACTTTATATTGCTATGATTTTTTAAATCAAAACTCCTGGCCAAACAGACGAGATTTGAAAACATCTAAAAAAATTTCCCTGGCACCAAGATTTGGTTTTAGGGCGAAATTTGAGAGAAAGAGATTTCTGTGGCACGCCCGATGATAAATCTACAACAACTTTTACGTTCAGTTACGTGCGTTTGTAGCATTCAAAATTATCTCCATTGCCAATAAAATAACACAATTTTGTATAGGGCTATTTTTATTCACTTAATAAATTTAGAAAAAGCGTAATCGAACTGATTATAACAACGATGAAATTAATTTCCTATCTTTTCAATATCGTCAGCGTTTTCAGTATTTAGATATTGGATTTCCTTTTTAAAGTGTTTTTCAACAGTTCGACATACTGCCATAGATCGTTCGCTATCGATGAGATTAATTGCAATTCCGGACTTTCCTGAAAGTAATAAACGAGAATAAACGAGAAATCAATTTTTATGTCCTTCGCGAACATTGGAAGGGGGATGGGAGGGAAATTTCAACGTATTCACAAAAGGCATCTTAGACTAAAATTAGGTGTTCCTACGCCTTATAGTCTCCGAGGCAATTATACGAACGGTGTTACAGAAAACCCCCATTATTGGGGGAGTGGGGGGGGGGGGGAGATCGACTCGTCTTATCATGCTGATCAAGAATATATGTATATACTATGTGGGGTCTGGCTGTTACATTTTTCAGCTCGCGCAAACCTAAAGAATACTCTTCTACATTTCAGAGTATAAAAAGTCACTTAAACTGTCGTTGTTCTTGGTAAAATCAACCGACCGGAAAAGACTTTAAAGTTTCAGCTCAAAAACTATGTCTCACAAATCATAAACAAATTAATTTGAGTAAAGAGGACTTGAAGAAGCGTAAGCTTGACTGGAATATTCTACCCCTGTAAAATAAATATACATATGTGCAATGTATAAAATGACGTTTAAGCCAAAACATAATATAACATAACCATTGTGCTCCTTTACCATTTACCACACTCCATGGCATAGAATTCATCAATTTGTGCCCACTCTTCTATAATTGAATTTTGAAGCTGCTTTTGAGTGTCATACTGCTTGGAATATATAAATGCCCTACATATTCTCTATAGGATTCAGGGTTGGACTCAACACTGGCCACTGTATTAACGGTATGTTCCTGGTCCGTTGTGTTGCTAAAATATCCACCGATCGTAATGAAATTGCTCTCAAATGATATGAACTCCCTATCCAACAGTTCTATATACTTTTCGGTGTTCATTTTACTCGGGACATAGCGTATTTGGGACTTGCTTTTTGAGCTAAAGGTAGCCCATACCATTAGCGATGCTCCCCATGGTTGCGCTTGTAGCAGGTCTGCCTGGGTTTCGAATATCCCTCCAATATTTGTGGTTACCATCAGGACCATCCAAGCTTAACTTTTTTTCATCGCTAAAAATGACATCTTATATTCTTCCTTCTAAAATCGGTACTTATTGAAGAATGCCATACGTGCATCTTTGTCGGATATGTCCTGTAGTCCGCTCATCTATGGCCGCAATTAAACCACTCCGCTTGGCAACATCATAATTATCTGAATCTTTTGAAAATTTTGCTACTGTATTGCGATACCGATTTATGGCAGATGCTATTTGTCCAATTTGTATACCAGCATCGCTCATTGCCCGTATCCGGTACTTTTTTATACTATAGTTGTACTTGCATAAGGAAATTAAAATTATTTGTTTACTTTAACGCAGACAGAAGGCAAATAAGTCGTTTTGCACATATAATTATTTTTAATCGAATTCTCGACTTCTATGGTTTATCAGTATGTACAAAATACTTAAAAGAAAAAAACTATTTTATAATGAGAAACACAGAAAACCGGGGATACGGGATAGGCAATCATCGCCATAAACTTGTTCCATCAATTGAAACGTTTCGGTAAAAGTTTTACCAATTTTAAAACAAAATTTAATGTTGGCTCTTTGTTCGAAGCTCATTTTCGCACCGATAACACAAACATACTGACACTTAAAACGCAATAACTTCACTTCCAATCGATGAAATGTCATGAAATTCTCACTGGACAATCGATAAAGATAGCAGATTCTAACGCATCAGTCGATTCAAAGTCCTGTTTACTTTGGAACAAACCTTGTATATACAAAATGTCATATAGTTTGTGATAAATTTTATGTACTTTTCGATAAATAAAAATATCCACATCTATTCTTCCTATCATACTGATCATATATGTACATATAAACAATCCATTAACTTTGGGTCTACTACGGCAAAAAAACGTACTTACCGAAACGTCCTGTTCGACCAATACGGTGTAGGTAAGTCTCACAATCAGCATTTCCACGAACATCAACTGGCAAGTCAAAATTAACAACAATAGTAACCTGTTCTATATCAATACCTGAAAATAAAAAAAGAGCAATGTTATGTAAACTTTATAGTTATTTATCCATTATATCACCCCTGGATAACACGTTAGTTGTTATCAGAACTTTTTCTAATCCTGACCGAAACCTATCCAAAACAGCTAGTCTTTGCTCCACAGTTAAATCACCAGATAACACTGCAACGGAGTGTCCATCAGACGTCATTTTAGCTGCTAGCCAAGCTGCAGTTTTACGAGTCTAGAAAGAAATATCATTTGTACAGAAATGGAAATAATTTTAGTTGCATTGTTCAAATTGTTTCAGATACAAAGAAGTTAACAACCTAGAATCCCGCTTGTTCAACTGATGTATCCTACCTTTTTCAAATATAAACTTAAATTGTAACTGTGTCAATTTGCAGGGCACCACCTGAAAAACTTCATTAATTACTAAAAATGTGACGCGATAAGAAAAAAAATGGTTTCGTTTGGTTTCGCTAATCTGCAAAACGATCACCAAATTCCAAATATAGAGTGAGAATTCTGGAATTTTCCCCCCTTCCCCCGCTACAGAATTTCGTCAATAGCGTCCACATTTCAAATGCTACCTTGCACACATAATATATATATAATTGTCTACTGTTGTTCAAAATTTTATTCATTTCGGTCAATTCTAAGAAAAGTTATTAGCGAAACAAATTCTCGCCAGTACAACCTCCCCAAACTGCAGCAACAAGTTCGCTCTTCTTCTTCCTCTTTTTGCTGCTGCTATGGGCGCATATAACTCAGTGACGGAAGTTTACCTGGGTACAGCGTATTACACTGTCGGGCTTGCTCGACTGTAGCGTTCTCTCTTGTTACATTTGACGTAGTATTGTTTAATATTATCCAGCGATTCTTCCTCCCGCATCAGTCTATAAATTGTAATTGCAGAATTAGTAAAATGTGCAATAAAACAATTTCTAAATAAAACCAGAGTAGAGACAGTAAATTTTAATTCAAAATGACTTATATGAACACGCAGAACACGTGTTATTGTTGTAGATTTGGCTCAACTCTGCACACATAGACACAATTTCTATGTAAATGTGCAGTTGCACACATAATCACTAATTACCAAATTTTATTTCGAAATTCCAAAATATTATTCTATAAATATTATATAAGTATTAATGTACTGCGTGGGTTGTGAAACTTTTTATTTGTATTGAAATAAAAGAAGCGTGTTAATAAAAGGCTTTACCAACTATAAACAAGTGCAGATTTGTCAGAAGTTGTTATACTCTGTACATGAAATGTACTACTTGTTATTCTCTATGTTTGCAGGAATCGAAAAAATCATCAATAATAATGGCGGATATTCAGGGTATTAAGTGCGGTAAGATCAATTCAGTACAAAACAGCAGAAAACATTTGTATCTTATGAATTAACCAAACGCTAAGTAGTTTTTATACTCTGTACATGAAATGTACAGAAGTATATTAGGTTTGCGGGAGCTGAAAAATGTAACAGGCAGGAGGAGGCGTGGCAGACCCCACAAAGTATATATATTCTTGATCAGCATGACGAGACGAGTCGATCTAGCCCTGTCTGTCTGTCTGTCCGTCCGTATGAACACCTGGATCTCAGAGACTATAAGAGATAGAGACACCAAATTTTGCACAAAGATGCCTTATGTGTGTATTCTATACGAGTTTGTTTTATTTTTTTGATTTTCCTCCCCCACTTCCCCCCTATGAAGGTTTTCCCGATTTTCCATTCGTATAATCGCCTATATCTCGGAGACTATAAGACCCAGGGCCACCAACTTTTAGTCCAAAATGCCTTGTGTGAATACGCAGAAAATGTTTATTTTGGAATTTCCCTCCCTCCCCCCTCTCCCCAGCAAATCGCGATTTTCTCTAACTCCCGTAATTCTTGGAATTTCGAACTCAAATTTTGCAAATACACCCAGTTAGTTATTATGTGTCCATATGCCAAGTTTCATTATGATAGACCAATTTAACAAGAAGTTATAGCCATAAATATATTTGCTGCTGCAGCGCTGCCCAAGCGCTGCCCAAGCGCTGCCCGCGGCTGTTGTTGATGTTGCTGTTTGGTTGACTGCTAACATGTTTACACAGACACGAATAGATGCGCATAGGCATACATCCACTCACACAGGCACAATTGCTTTGTATATGTGCAATTATACACCTTTACGTGAGTACGAATACCGAGAAAGGTAAAATCGATCACAATTATTTTTAATTTAATTTAATTTAATTTTTTTTATTTTCTATAATATTGTAAACATATGTACAGAGTATTTCAAAGTCGGGACACCCGACTTTAGCTTTTTTACTTGTTAATAGTTGATGAAGCTAGTATTAAGAAATTTATCGTTATTGTTTAGTATTTTGAGTATGGCCCTTCTGGTAACTATGGTCAAGTTGCGCATAATTTGTTGCTTAAAAATTTAATTTCACGAGCTGGAAATTATCAAGGAACTAGGCAAAAACGCTCTATTGCGCGTCTGTGAATTTCTTGACATTGGCGCCGATGCAAGTACGACAAAAACTGTCATGGCGGCCAAAATTGTGGAAGTTATATCAGTTGGCACCATCGAAAGCGACGATGAGTCAAAAGCTGAAACTGGAGGTCTACGAACAATTCGAAAATGTAGATGCGGAAAATGTAAACTTAAAGCGCCAAAAATTCAAAAAGCTGAAACGCACTGGCAGAAGCATATAGTGACGTCACTGCAAACGACAAACAAGGTATAGCGAAAATTAAGAATGGAATCGATAGGTGCACGCGTGAGTTGGATCTTCTTCAAGCGGAAGAAGAAGCATAGGTAAGTAAGAGAAATGTTTTGAAAACCAAAGCTGTACTGACAAAATGTTCTTCTTCAAATTCTGCACGGTCCAACGAAAAACACGCACGCTCGATGTTAAACGGGCAAATGTCCGATTTGGTACATCAGCAACGCAATTCGGAAACACCACACGACGAATCCATGCAAAAAACAATGGCAAAAATGCTATTACGACAAGCTTTCGACGGCAAACTTGGAATTCGACGGATCATCTGCGCTAGCCTGGAAGCACTTCATACACCAATTTGAAACTTCAAGCAGGAACTGTGGATTTCCTGACGAATAAGTCGTACATCGATTATCCAAGGCGCTCAGAAACAGGCTGATCTTATTCAAGACATTTCATTCTTCCAAAAGGTGTCAGCAATTAATAACCCGGTAACATTGTATGCAGAGCAACAAAAAGCGAACAAAATTGTTGATACGGCCGGCAACCCAAAGCCAAAGGCTAGAGCAACTTGTTCTATTTGCTACAAGGATTAACACGACCTCATTAAATGCAACGTTTTTCTCAACTCTACTGTAAAGAAACGCTGGTATTTCGCAAACCGCCATAAAGCGTGATATTGGTGTTTGAAATTTCATAAATGTCAATGCAATCTAAGAGAGGCTTGCAAAATTGATAATTGCGAGAAATTTCACAACAAGCTGCTACACAAACAGGCAAGTGAGGCGACGGTAATGGCAAAAATATTCCAAACAGATAATTTCCTTTTTATATGAAGAAAGTACATCCACTATCATGGATATGAGTCTGGCTCATGAAATTGATTCAAAAGGAATCAATGAGCCCCGATTGCTTTAGCTGGACAGGAGGATTATATAGATTCGAGTCAACAGCAGAGCGAGCAAATATCAAGCTAAGTGATACCAGAGGCACAATACACGATTTAAATTATGTATGGCTAATAAACGATTTAAAGCTTCCTTCACAACAAATCAACTACGAAAATCTGTCTAATTCTTTGCCACGTAGCTTCGTAACTTAAAAAGTTACAAAATCAAGCACCATTGCTGCTAACAGGACAACGTCACGCAAACTAGATCACCACATGAGCTGTCATCAATGGAGATGAAATACGACCGATGTTATCCAAAACCAAACTAGGTTGAGTAACACATGGTTCAGTGGAAGTTGTAGTGGCTGATTTTCTACAAGGTTGATTTTATCCAAACTCTTAATTTTTGCCAGATTGAGAGATAAGAGCAACGTTGGTTCTGTGCTCTTAGGTAACCTTGACTTAAGCTCACTTGCTTGGCAGATGGTCATACAATCATACAGTTATCTGAACGAAAGCTAGCGCGCTTATCTTTTAAGCTATGCACATACGTATGTAATGTATTGGCACTGTACATGAGTTCGATTTTGGCACTCTCCATTTATAGTATGCAGCAATAGGTAGGCATTGCTAAAGAGAAGCTTGAGCTTATCGGACGTGCCTATTTACTTTTTGAAACAACAATAAATTATTGTGAGTTAAATTACATGTGCTCTGATTAAAATAGCACAAGTCGCAAACAAATTTACAAGAATTGGGATAATAAAATCAGTGAAGTGTATTTGGTGTCTGACAAGGTATGTTATTACTGCTAAATTTGGACACTAAAGGAAACATGTTTATAGAAATTGGTCTTGCCGGTAATATCCAATAACTTGAAATTGGTGATATTCCTTGAAAAAGTGCTAGACACGGTTCGGAAAGCACAACAACCTAAAAGCTACTATTGCTAATTAAACGTGGAATATAATTTGTGAACCACGCAATATCTACAAGCTTTCTACGACCAGTCCTAATTCGACTGGGAGGCGCTCGGATCTTCCCAGACAGCATTCAGTAAAAGCCATTTGCCCAGTCAACGATGTTTCGTATTTTAATGGAATGGCCAGGGATGAAATGGACAATTAAAGCTTAAAGTAGCATATTACGTCACCCGTCGACGACCACTTGCCGTCCCAGTCGCAGCTCAACACCCAGCTTTAATCTTCGTTGGCGCGACTTCAATTCCATTATGAGGATTATATAGATCTTCAATTCGCCAGGATATACATATAGATATATTTATGTTGCATCTATATATATAAAACAGTTTGTCCTGACTGACTGACTGGCTGACTGACTGACTGATTGGTGATCAACGCACACCCCAAACGGTAAAAGCTAGGAAGCTGAAATTTGGACTCAAGTATCCTTTCATAGTATAGGTGCCCACTAAGGGATTTTGGAAAACTCGAGCACCAAAGGGGGGAAAACAGGCTCCAACGTTTGTTTGAAAAATCCGCATTTTTTAGCCGATCGACATAAAACTTGGTTTGTAAAATCAATAAAAGAATACAAAGAAAACTGCATACTCTGTTTTTTAAATTTTTTGTTGGAGCTTGAATTATTCACGGAGGGCCATTTGCATTTAAATTTGCTTTAAGCGCCTCCCAAGAGCAGCAACAGCCACCCTATCGCCGAACGTATATCCATAAACTGCACGAAGATTGAGTCTTGTTCGGGCGATCTGTGTTCCCCTGAAGAAAAGGATTTCCACATGAATTCAGAAATTATAAAAATGTACTTACATTTTGTTTCGATGCTCCGTATTGTACATTTTAAATGACAGTTTTGTTACCACTCACATTTTCGCTAACAAACAAACCTGCCGACTCGGCGACACACAAATTTCTATAAGTTTGTTTGTTGTTTTGAAAGCTGTGTTCAAAGTTCTAGTGTTTAAAGTCGCCATTTAGTAATTTCAGTTTATTTATAAAAACTAAACTAAGTCGAGCAAGCCCGACAGTGTAATACCCTGTACCCAGGTAAACTTCCGTCACTGAGTTATATGCGCCCATTGTGGGGGTTGTACTGGCGAGATTTTGTTTCGCTAATAACTTTTCTTAGAATTGACCGAATTGAATAATTATATATAAATTATGTGTGCATAGTTTGGTTTAGGTAGTATTTGAAATGTAGACGCTATTGACGAAATTCTTTAGCGGGGGAAGGGGGGGAAAATTCCAAAAAATAAAATAAACTCGTCCTTACTCGGACCTAGGAGAATCTGGATGCCAACTTTGGTTATTCTAGCTTTTATAGTTTCTGAGATCCTCGCGTTCATCAAGACGGACGGACAGACGGACGGACAGACGGACGGACGGACAGACGGACGGACATGTCTAGATCGATTTCTCTCGTCATGCTGATCAAGAATTTTACCCTATTTTCCTCCTATGTGAGGAGGTCGGGGAAGAATGAACCACCAATCGATTCGTCGCTCTGCCGCATAGTCCGTCAGGGCGTCCTTTCTCCGCTCGAAAGCCAAAGCTTAAATCGCCACAGCTCTTGCCACAGAGTTTTGGCCGCTGTGACGATGGGGCACAAAGGCCCAAGTTGCTCAGACAAACGAGATAATATATTCCGCTTTGTCGGCTTCAACGAAGTAAAGCTATCCTCATGCAGATGATAACGAAATACATCATTATGAGGAGCCAGCATGTCGTCAACACAAAAACAATTTTTAATGACATTTAACGCGACATGGTGACATCGAGCATAGGTTAGGTTAGGTTGAAATGGCTGGGGTGATAACGTTCACCCGCCCACTTAGGCCTTAAGGCCCGTTTTGATACCATGTAATCCCTAATTGTGCTGGTCAGTCTTCAGCCACCCGGTGGTATTTAAGAATTTAACTAGATCCGCGAGCTCTACATTTTTCATTTCCGAGAGGTCGCTCAAGAATGGCTTCCCTAGGGTGTGTAGTCTGCGCCTGCTCAGCGCCGGGCAGTGGCAGAGGAGATGCTCCACACTTTCCTCTTCCTCTTCGTCTCTGCAGCTTCTGCAGAAATCGTTAAACGGGATGTTTAGTCTCGATGCATGTCTGCCAACCGGACAGTGACCCGTGAGAGTCCCCACCACCATGGAGATCTCACTCCTTTTCAGCTTCACAAGCTTTAAAGTCCTTTTTATGTTAAGGGATGTCCAGGTAAGCTTAGCTCGAAAGCACGAGCTCGTGCTCTCCCAGCGCTGCTGTGCTATTTGACGTGCATGGTTGCGCGTCGAAAGCCGAAAGGATGCTAACGGCATTCCCATACCTTCCCTGTCGGGAAGGATGTCTGCGTTGGTTCCTTCCCTTGCCAGCTCGTCTGCTATGCAATTACCTTCAATATTATGGTGTCCTGGCACCCATATAAGGCTGATACTGACTAGTTAGGCCGTCTCGTTGAGGGATCTGCTACAGTCAGTGATAACTTTGGAGTTGTCCACATTGGAGTCTAACGCTTTTAGTGCCGCTTGGCTATCTGAATATATATATATTGGTCTACCGCCTTCCATATCAGGGGATAGGTGCCTTGTGACCTCTTGTATCGCAGCCACTTCCGCCTGGTAGACGCTGCAATGATCAGGGAGACGAAATGACCGTCGTATCTCCAGGTCCGGAGAAAATATGCCACCTCCGACTCTCTGTTCCAGTTTAGAGCCATCCGTGAAAAAGTTTATGGCGTCGTTTCTTCTGTGTGGTAGGCTATCCCACTCTGCACGAATGGGAATCCTGACTGTATATTTCTTATCAAAAATAAGTTTTGGTACACAGTAATCCGTATGGGTCGGAACCCCGGGTTGAAGAAGGAGTATGCCTGCATGTCCTTTTGACGTGCTTTTCCAGGCAGAGGCCTCTCTTAGCCTTAGGGCTGAGTTTGTAGCAAGTTCCTTTCCGACTATGTCTAGTGGGAGAAGATGAAAGAATATATTAAGAGCCTCCGTTGGTGTAGAACGAAGTGCCCCGCTAATGCATAATTCTGCCGATCTCTGCACCCTACTGAGTTGGGTGAGAACAGTTGATTTGTCCATCGCAGGCCACCATACTACGATTCCGTACAGAAGAATCGGTCTAACGATGGCCGTATATATCCAGTGTACAATATTTGGTGAGAACCCCCATCTGGTGGTTATGGCTCTCTTGCAGATGTAGAGTGCATTTGTGGCTTTCTTCACCCGCTCTATTGTGTTGTCACTCCAGTGCAGTTTCCTGTCCAGGATGACTCCCAAGTACTTGGCACTGTGGCTGAATTTAAGAGGAACTCCTTTTAGTGTGGGCGGCTGGAGTTCCGGAATCTTGTACTTTCTTGTGAAAAGTACTAGCTCAGTTTTTGTAGGATTTACTCCTAGGCCGCATGTGGACGCCCATTGCGAGAGCGTCAATAGCGCCGTCCTCATGAGGTGACAGAGAGTCTGTGGGTATTTACCAATGCAGATTATTGATACGTCGTCTGCGTAGGCTATGACTGCATGGCCTTCCACCTCCATGCGTCGTAGCAGCTGGTTCACCATCAGCAGCCACAGTAGCGGAGGCAGAACTCCACCCTGTGGGGTGCCCCTGCTAACGAACTTGCGGCAGGTTTGTCCCCCTAGTTCGGCACTTACAGCCCTGCTAGTGAGCAACTGAGTGATGAAGCCTACCAGGGAGACATCTACCCCAAGGTCCGTCAACGACTGGGTGATTGCCGACGGTAATATATTGTTGAAGGCGCCCTCAATGTCCAAGAAGGCTACCAGTGGGTACTCCTTAACGTGGAGTGAGTTCTCTATTCTAGAGACCAGGGAGTGAAGGGCAGTGTCAGTTGACCTGCCCTTACTGTATACGTGTTGTGAGTTCGACAGCAGATCCGGGTTGATAGACTGTCTAAGGTATGTTTCTATTAGCCTTTCCAAGGTTTTAAGTAGAAACGAGGATAGGCTGATAGGCCTGAAGTCTTTCGGCGTAACGTGAGACGGTTTCCCGGCCTTGGGGATAAACACGACCATTACCTCTCTCCAGCTTGCCGGAATGTGGTTGACTCTTAAACAAATTCTAAAAAATTGTCCGAATCCAGGGCATAACGTGTCGCAGAGAATGTTGGAGTTGGGCCGGGACGATGCCGTCCGGTCCAGGAGATTTGTAGGGCTGAAAAGTCTTAACAGCCCAGCAGATGCGTTCTTCGGTAATGATATCTTCTCTCAAATGGCTGGGTACCCCCGTTACGTGGGGGATAAGGGGTGTACTACTACTGTCGGTACAGCCCGGGAAATGTGTATTAGTGAGCAGATCTAGAGAGTCTCTGCAGGAGTCCATCCAGCCGTCTTCCCCTTGCAGAAGAGTTGGTGGAGAGGATGATTTGGCCAGCACTTTTCTGAGCCTCGATGCTGCAGACGTTGACTCAATGCTTGAGCAGAAGTTGGCCCAAGAGGTGCGCTTGGCTCTTCTGATGGCCGACTTGAAGGTGGCAAGTTTGCGCTTATACAGTACCCAACTGGGCTCTGTGCTACTTCTTCGTGCCTCGTTGAATTGTCTTCTACATTCGACCCGAAGACCATCCAATTCAGTAGACCACCAGGGCGGTTTGCATTTTTCTTTATAAACTGTACTTGGGCAGGCTTTCTTTATCGCACCCGAGCAGGTTTTTGTGAAGGTATCCACCAACTTGTCCAATTTCTCTCCCGTATTGGGTTCAGAGCTTTGAAGGGGGGGTAGTTTTCTGATAAGCAATCTCAAATAATACCCCCAGTTGGTTTTTTTCAGATTGAAGTTCTTAATGGCGGCAGGGGTGTGGTACCCCAGCCTGAAGTGTATGAGCCTGTGGTCTGAGAATGAGTGATCATTAAGGACCCTCCAGGCAAGGACTCTGCGTGCGAGAAAATCAGACGCCAGTGTGACGTCTAACACCTCGCTGCGGTTTTTTGTTACAAATGTGGGGTCGCTCCCTATGTTACAGACTAGAAGGTTGCTACTCATTATATAGTCGTATACTGACTCACCTCTATCATTGATGTCACTGCTGCCCCATTGAGTATGGTGAGCATTGGCGTCTCCACCTAGGATCGTGCCTATTTTGTTATCGCCGCTATTGCCGACTAGGGCTCTCAACAGCTGCGAGGGGGGGGGGGCACCATCTTGATCATGGGCCATGTAGAAAGAAGCCATTCTAATGGTGGTGTTGTGATAGCACTAGTCCTCGGTAAGCGGGACGGCCCCAATTGTCCGTCCCGTGCCAAAGTTGGCATTGATAATCCCGAGGCGTTGATGTGTTCAATTCTTTATTCAAACTTTAACTGTTCGTTTACATTTTTACTTAAAGTAAACTAAGCTAAGGCCGCGTAGCTGCACTGCCCGATACGCCGGCAGCGGAGCGGCTGCATTATATACTAGCTTATGTACTCAGCGCTGTTGGCAGCGAGAGCGCGAGAGAGTATGTTATGTGCACTTGAGGTGGCTGACACTAATTGCACTGACGCTGCGCTTATGTCGCCCAATGCATACGCGATCATATTACGTCGCGTATGGATTATGCTTAGCTCTTGAGTTTGTATAAACATTGCAACAAAGTGTTACAGTGTGTATTCCTTATGTGTGCACACTACATCTCCCTCCTTTTGAAAAATAACGTAATATTATGAAGTTATTTTCTAAATTGTTTATCTATTAATTTCATGTATATCTAGTTATATATATAATTTTTTTTTTTTTTACTATTATTATTATTTTTTTTTTTTATGTAATCATAGAAAATTGATGAACATTTTTTTTTTTTTTTTATTTATTGATATTTATATATATTTATGCTTGTGTATGGCCATACTTCAAGTTACGAATTAAAAATCTTTAACCTATCCTTATGTACTGTTTGTTTTTTTTTTTTTGTGTTTTGCGTTTTGAGTTTGCGTTTTGCGTTTTGCGACCATATACCTGTAACAATTAATCTAGCCTAGAGCGATAAGGTACTGCTCTAACCATTTTTTTTTTTTTTTTTCGCACAAATTAATAATTAGAGAATCCTATTTTCTGTTTCCAAGTCCATAATGAACGTCTTCACAGGACCGTACTTCAGAGTAGAACATTCAAAAATATATTTGTGTAAAAGCTAACCACTGACGATTGGCGATTGCTGACCCAGCATTTTGAGAATGCCAATGAACAGGGTCATGAACGTATCGTCCGTAGAGACTCCTTTTAGTTAACTCGTCCTTTAATCGTAAGTACTTTGCAAAGGTACAACTGAAAATGCCATTCAAAAATGCACTAATTCATATACAGACAATCTATGCAGACAAAATAGCTTCTTCTTTTATTTTTACTTGGGTCACCGGGTCGAGTAGCGCTACTCTTATTAAATTTATTCTTTATTGCCCATATTTTTAAAGTATCTATTGAACTAATTCAAAGATCTTTTTCCACGGTACCTCTTTGAGTGTGGTCGATTCTGTATATACCGGCTTGCCTTTCAAGCCTTTGGAAAAACTGACCTAAGTCGAGAATTCCATTGGTACATATATAAATCGCCAACATCATATTACTTGACGTATACGTTGTCGTATACGTTGGGCTTTGAAACTTTTATTTTATGGATTGCTTAGGCAATTTCCATTTTTCTTTTCCTGCGCAGGATTTTTGTCTACCTTGCCATCTTGCATACTTTTCCCTTTTTGCAATTTTATTTTTTTTTTTTATTTTTATTCTTTTATGGTTATTCTTGATAACTCATCAGTTATTTAGTTCTTATATTTTTTTTTATAATATGTGACATAACTTCACTTAGCAAATTTGTCAAAATAAATTCAATTATAATACGTTATATTCTGCTCTTTGAAATAAAAATCCGATAAAGGCAAGTACTGTCTTTAACTTCAGCCAAATATTTATAGCCTGATACAACATTCATATGTGGCCAATGTAGCCAATAGGCCTGCCATGATTATATCTTTTCATGCAGAAAACAACGCGAGGCAAAGTTGTGGAACATCTGCGCCACCAAAATTATTCGATCAAAATTCAAAAATTTGGTATATATTTGGTATACCACAGGCATATAATCGCAACTTTTTGTACGCCTTTTTTTTTGCGTATATGATTTACAATAATTATATTTGTGTATTAATTAATTTTTTTCATTAAATTTTCCTCTGGTGTCCCTTTTTGGATTGTCGTCTTGTGGCGTCCGCATCAGCTGGACGTCGCCGACTCCTGGCACGCTGATGCTCCATCGATGGCGCGAGTGGCGGTGTGCCCCTCGCGCTTGTTGATTTTGTGGCTTGTATTCCAACGTTGGTGCGAAAGGCGGTCCTATGCCCTTCGCACTTGTTGATCTTTTCAAATTAGATTGGTCCTTGATCCTCCAGGATCACTGTCATGGTCGCCATGTTGCGATAGCACTAGTCCTCGGTAAGCGGGACGACCCCAATTGTCCGTCCCGTGCCAAAGTTGGCATTGATAATCCCGAGGCGTTGATGTGTTCAATTCTTTATTCAAACTTTAACTATTCGTTTACATTTTTACTTAAAGTAAACTAAGCTAAGGCCGCGTAGCTGCACTGCCCGATACGCCGGCAGCGGAGCGGCTGCATTATATACTAGCTTATGTACTCAGCGCTGTTGGCAGCGAGAGCGCGAGAGAGTATGTTATGTGCACTTGAGGTGGCTGACACTATTTGCACTGACGCTGCGCTTATGTCGCCCAATGCATACGCGATCATATTACGTCGCGTATGGATTATGCTTAGCTCTTGAGTTTGTATAAACATTGCAACAAAGTGTTACAGTGTGTATTCCTTATGTGTGCACACTACAGTGGTATTTACCTCTCCATTTCTGACCCCCAGTCGTAGACTGATGGTGGTTAGGTCATCATCGCTGAATTGGGGGAGTAGAATGGCGTTTAATTGTTTCTTAGCTAGAATACATGTTCTCAATTTACGCTTACCGCTTCCATAGAACAGGGTAAAATTTGGTGAGCCAAGACCCCGGATTGCGTTGTTGTTTATCCAGGGCTCTTGGATCAGGACTAGGTCCGCCTCGCCTGCTGCCAGACGAACCATTAAAGCAGCTGTTGCCACTTTACTGTGATGCAGGTTTATCTGGAGGACCTGCATCATCAGACTTGTCCGCCCTCTCCTCCGTGAGTGTCGCGTCGGCTTCTCCACTATTGTCTTCTAGAAGCTCACGCTCGGTATAGAACCGGCCCAACACATCTCCGTAGTCGGAGTCGGTCGAGATCTCGTCCTGTAGATCCCCGGAGGGTTCATCTACATCGACTTCCATCTCGTCCTCGCTGGGCGGCTCTATCGTGTTTGCGTTTTCGGCGAGATTACATAGTGATCCCATATCCGCCTTGTATATGTTAAGCTTTATTTTGTCAAAGCCGTAGTTTAGTCGGCCTTCTGCCGCATTCAGCTGCTCTACGCATTCGTTGTTTAGCATGAGGACGACCTGCATAGATGCTCTTTTTGTCGCCTCTGTTTTTAATACCTTTCAGCCTTGAGTGTTAATCTTGGTATTGAAGAGCTGAATGAGTTCCAGAATCTTTTCCGGTTCTGCGGGCTTGGCCGGGATCCAGGCTCTGGCCCTCGGGCGAGATGGTATGTCCTTTGCGTCGACCACAGCAAGCTGTGCTCCCGGATAAACCTCTCCCACCCTACTGATGGCTTGCTTATAAAGCTCAGCCGACCTTTCATCGTCGCATGCTATGAGCTTAACGCCTCCTTGATACCACCCGGCGTCAGTACACTGTGGTGGTTCGCCAGGGTTGTCTTTCAACACCTCCACTGCGACCGTGGCTATTGCAACCTGAATCCACCGCCATTGATGTCTAGGGATCCTTCCCTCGTCACTGTTGCGGTCGATGACCCCTACGACCTTGAGGTCCTTGGCCACTTCCGCAAGGACTTGGACCAGGATTTGCCTTGCAACTTCGGCCTTTTTGACACCTTCTGTTGGTCTTCGTCTATTGAGCGCTGTCTCTTGGAGTTGCTGACCTCTAACTTGTACACGAAGTTGGGTAACACCAGCTTCGCCCATCGAATATCCGCTTGGATTCTTTCGAAGTCCTCCTTCGTTGCATGCTCCGGCGCGATTGGCGTGTCGGCATGACGTCGGAGGATGCGAGCCGCAGCGCGTCTCTCACTGTATCCAGCTTTCTCTGGATCTGTCCTTGGCACGTTTGTCGCTCTCTTTACGACCAACGCTTTCCCCTCGGGCGCGACCCTTGCAAGCGCACCAGCAGCCGGGGGCTCACTGATGGATGATATGCTCTGGCCGGCCTTTGGGTAGGCGGTGGAGGTTTGAGCTTTGAGACTAGGCTTGCCATTTTGGTTCTGCTTCGTCATGTTAACAGTGGGGCGTGTATGCGTCACGGCTCCTCTTGTTGCGGAACTTCCAGTTCCTTCCGGCCTTTGTGGAGGGACGGTCTCCAGTTTATTTTTATTTATCGTTTTTGGCGTTGAAGTATTCATTTCGTTTTATTTTTCTTGGGTTCCCACGAGTGGCGGAGAAGGGGCTTGACCACCCGGGCAAAGATCCGCGTACCCGGGCTAGGCTAAATAATCCGAGGGGTCGCCAGGTACCCCGGATGCTCCGTGAGCGACTGGGCTATTTAAGAGGGCCCCCAGCCAGGCTGATCTTCGGCACGGGTCGCTTGACACCTTGATCCAGCCCTCACCTCGAAGCCATGATCAGGGATCATAGCCAGACAACGTGACTATTGAGGAGTTAGGTTGTGTGACTCTGGTCTCTGATCTTAGCTGGACACCGTCAACCGACAACGTACGGGACAATTTGTAGCGCCATTACCAGTCGGCACCCTCTTGGAGGGTTCAGCACGAGGAATTTTTGCCAACCGACATCGAGCATAAATATTTGCCAATTCAAACAACGAGCGCACAGCTAAAAATGGCGCTGATGCAGTCCCGTATGTGACAGTGTTCAACTTAAAGGACTGCAGCTCATGAGAGGCGCTTTCTCGCCAAAGAATGAGCTGGTAATTTTTGTCTTTTTCAGACACGTTTATTTGCCTGTACATCTTGGAGATGTCGGCAGTAATTGCGTATTTATTCAACCGAAAATTTACAAGTGTTGAATAAAGCTCCCTCTGAATAGTCGGCCCAACCATTAAAGTGTCATTTAATGATAGGGCCGTTGACGTTTTACTAGAAGCGTCGAACACCACCCGCAATTTGGTTGTGGTGCTTTCAGGTCTCAGGACACACTGATGAGGAATATAGTAGTGCTGTCCTGGAGGAGGAGATTCAAGAGCAGACATATGCCCAAGATCACGATACTCTCTCATGAAGTCATGGTACATGTCATGGAGAGTTTTGTCTCTTGCGAGTTTGCGCTCAAGTTGCAGAAATCGTCTTTCAGCAGTTTGAAAGGAAAGCCCTAGTACAGTGGGATCGGATTTGAACGGAAGTTCGACTTGAAAACGTCCTGTAGACAGGTGCTGTACTGATTTGGTGAAGTGAGCTTCACAGGCCTTTTGTTCAGCTGTCTGGCGCACAGCCTTCGACTCATTTGGGCTCCGATCGAGTTCCCAAAAGCGTTGAACTAAGGTGTCGAGAGAATAATCATTAACTTGAGCGACAACGTTAACGCTGAATTGTTGAGGAGGTATTTGCCCTGTATATCTTCCAGCAACAACCCATCCCAGCAATGTCTTCTGCAACAATGGAAGACAGGAATTAAGCTCGATTTGCCCAACGCATAATAACTTGTAAAAAAGTTCAGCGCCTAGGAGAATATCAACCTTAGCTGGCTTATAGAATTCTGGGTCAGCCAACTCAAGGTTTGCGGGTATTTTCCAATTCGATGTGGGCACAAAGTTACCAGGCTGACAAGTAGATATAGATTTAAGAACCCAAAAATCAGTGCCAAAGCTGTGAGAATTCAAACGAGATTGAATATCAGCGCACACCTTGTGCCTACTACCAGTAATGGTTCCACCTGCCATTACAATACTCACAGATGTGTCTTTACGCTTTAATCGAAGGCGCTGCGCAAGGTTCTCAGTCATGAGGTTCAATTGTGAGCCGCCATCAAGTAACACACGAGCAGGATGGTAATGGCCGAATCTATCTTTAATTTTTACGACTGCTGTGGCAAGAATTACTTGATCGGCACTTAAAACGTGACCTAAGTACGCTTCTGGAGGTGCGACTGCGTGTGGAGCGGGTGAATTTGGCACAGCTACAGAGTATCTGTGCAACAACGAATGGTGTGGTTTTGAACACACCCGACACTTGGAAGCCTTGCAACTGGAGACTACATGACCCACATTCAAGCAATTGAGGCACATTTTTTGAGTCTTGGCGAACTCAAATCGCTGCATAACAGATATAGAACCGAAGGAAGGACAAGAATAAATATTGTGATCCACAGAACCACAATATGTGCACTTCGAAATCGGTTTTGAAGGCTTTGAAGGAGCCTTTGTGCAAGAAAACGAAGCTTCACTATTTCTTGCAGGTTCTACTCGCGGTTTATTTGGAACCCGAGTTGTCTCTTCAGTCGCTAAATATTGGTAACGCCAGTTTAACTGCTCAGCGCAGTCATCCCAAGAAGGCAACTTGTCATAATCGAGCTGTTCCTCAAAACGAGATTTGGTTGCATGATCAACTTTGGCCATAACCATATGTATGATCATTGCATTCGAAATGTCCTTTTCACTTCCCAACGAAGTTAAAGACGCATAAATGGCAGAAACAGTGTCAATGATGGACCGCAAAGTAGACGCATTAGGTTTGGTCATACTTGGGATGTCAAACAATTGCGAGATAGTGTCGAAAAATATCAAACATTTGTTGTCGTATACAGACTTGAGGCTTTTGGGTAACTGGGATCGTTGACTGGCCATCATAGAACAGTCATGAGAAGTCTGACTTTCAACTTTTTGTTTCGTTGCCTTCACATACAACGCCTTAGTTGAAATGCACAAATCCTCAAGTGGCCCTCTACTATCGTTACTTGGATTGAGACTATCCAAATCTGCCTGAAGCGCCATAGCTTTCTTTATGTAATCTTCTAACAGCTCGAGACGACACTCGAGTTCTGTTTGTTCAAACGAAATTTCTGCAAGCATTGTACTAGTTTAGAACTAGATTTAGCTACTGCTTGTTGCTTCTCAGATTCCAACATGGTAGAGTATAACCAAAATAAACTCTAAACAAGTTGCAAATCAACGAAAATGAAAACCGAACTTTCCTAACAGCCCTCGCAAATAACAACGCGCTAAAACAGCAAGAGACCAACTGAAATGCACACAGATTACGTACACACGCACTCAATACAGTATGCACGCAAGCAAAGTAGCAGTCCAAGCGACCGCACAAACAACAACGAAATCTGCAAGCAGTCTCAGCTGTACTCAGAAAATAGGCGTCGATTACCGCAAGCACGCTTGTAGGCAACGCTAATCCAAACGGGTAGCGGGGGGGAGTTCGTTGGCCCAGCGACAAGTGTAGCCGAAAAAGGGCGCGCACAAAGGAGAGAGCGACAAAATTCTTTTGCTACGCTAGCGGCGCAAGCAACAACAAAAGCTATGTTTCTATGTATGCAGCTGATGCAACAAATCTTTACCAAAAAACAAACACAATAGAACCAATATAAATTCAAAATATTTGTTTTTTATGTTAAAAATCAGCTTAACAGCCCTTTTTTAATTATTGTTGTTTGTTTTGCCTCGAGGTTTTGTTAATAATTATGTTTATGAGGGTGTATAATGTGTTAAATTGTGCAAGGTATGTATGTATATAATATGTGGTTATTGGCGAGTATGTATGTACATGCATATGTATGTATGATTATGTATTTGTGCATGTAAAGTGGTTGCGCAAAGTAATTTATGTGCCAAAAAATTAGTCCGCATAAGCATACACGTACTATATATACATATGTATGTACGTATGTGAATAGGTTTTAGACAACTTTCGCTTGCACAAATTTGCAGCAATTAAACTTCTTAGAGCTTTATGCTCAATTGTTGGCACAGAATACCTGTAAGCTCTCAAAGGAGTCCACCGAAACTTCCCTGGATTCCGAGCGACGACCAGGATGGTATCCAATCGACACAAACGAGTAGTTTTCACACGACCGCGCACAAAAACCAAGCCACAAAGACCGCAAACAAACGAGGAAATAATCTTATGAAAACCGATGTCCCTGCTCGGGCGCCAATGAAAAATCGCTAGCTTTTTAGCGATTGCAACAAACGATATTTGACTAGTTATTAAATGAGACGCGGTATTCCTTCAATTATTAATATTGCTTTAATGACTTGGATAATTGTACAACGAGGTTCAACGTGCGAGAATTACTTCGCAAGTGATTTGCCTGCTGCCGCTACAAGTCAGCGGGCCGGCATAAGCAAAGGAATGCCCAAAGAGAGCGCCACAAACAGCTTGACATACTGATATCGACTCGTCTTATCATGCTGATCAAGAATATATATACTATGTGGGGTCTGGCTGTTACATTTTTCAGCTCGCGCAAACCTAATACAAGTATACTCTTCTACATTTCAGAGTATAAAAAGTCACTTAAACTGTCGTTGTTCTTGTTAAAATCAACCGACCGGAAAAGACTTTAAAGTTTCAGCTCAAAAACTATGTCTCACAAATCATAAGCAAATTAATTTGAGTAAAGAGGAATTGAAGAAGCGTAAGCTTGACTGGAATATTCTACCCCTGTAAAATAAATATACATATGTGCAATGTATAAAATGACGTTTAAGCCAAAACATAACATAACATAACCATTGTGCTCCTTTACCATTTACCACACTCCATGGCATAGAATTCATCAATTTGTGCCCACTCTTCTATAATTGAATTTTGAAGCTGCTTTTGAGTGTCATACTGCTTGGAATATATAAATATTTCAGCAGAAAGTATGCCCTACATATTATCTATAGGATTCAGGGCTGGACTCAACACTGGCCACTGTATCAACGGTATGTTCCTGGTCTGTTGTGTTGCTAGAATATCCACCGATCGCCATGAAATTGCTCTCAAATGATATGAACTCCCTATCCAACAGTTCTATATACTTTTCGGCGTTCATTTTACTCGGGCTAAAGGCAGCCCATACCATTAGCGATGCTCCCCCATGGTTGCGCTTGTAGCAGGTCTGCCTGGGTTTCGAATATCCCTCCAATATTTGTGGTTACCATCAGGACCGTCCAAGTTTAACTTTTTTTCATCGCTAAAAATGACATCTTAAATTCTTCCTTCTAAAATCGGTACTTATTGAAGAATGCCATACGTGCATCTTTGTCGGATATGTCCTGTAGTCCGCTCATCTATGGCCGCAATTAAACCACTCCGCTTGGCAACATCATAATTATCTGAATCTTTTGAAAATTTTGCTACTGTATTGCGATACCGATTTATGGCAGATACTATTTGTCCAATTTGTATACCAGCATCGCTCATTGCCCGTATCCTACCGCGCTCTTCATCCAACAATTCCGTTCCACGTGGCATTTCTTACTATTAAATTAACTAATATTAATAATCTCTCGATTTTCCTTAGTTTTACGTGATCCCCTACTCACTTTTTTACTATAGTTGTACTTGCATAAGGAAATTAAAATTATTTGTTTACTTTAACGCAGACAGAAGGCAAATAAGTCGTTTTGCACATATAATTATTTTTAATCAAATTCTCGACTTCTATGGTTTATCAGTAATACCGGAACCACAAATGAGGTGGATGGAGGAATATTTCAATTAAAATATGTACAAAATACTTAAAAGAAAAAAACTGCATAACAAAAAACAAAGTACCGTTATTTTACAATGAGAAACACAGAAAACAGTTTTTGCACATATAATTATACAGGGGTATATTAGTCCCTCTCCCACAATCCATTAAAAAAAATAAATTTTATTGTACCTGCCAACTAAATGATGTGATAAAGCTTCTGAATGTGGTAAGGCCTGATTTACAAAATAATAAAACATTTTGTCAATTTGATAAAGATAACGTAGGAAATTTTCTTAAAAAAATTGTACCAATAACTTTAATTAGATCTACAAGGTGTTTTCCAAGTAAACAGGACTTTAAAAAAAAAAAAACAAACAGAACAAATGGTTTTTTCGGCAAAATCAATTTATTTTATTCAAAATAGTCTCCTTCTGCATCAATGCAGCTTTTTGCACGATCCAAAAGCATGCCGAACGAGTGTTTTAGCTCGTTGGCCGGTATGGCCGCCAGTATGCCGGTGCAAGCCTTTTAAATGGCCTCTACGTCTGCATAACGCTTTCCTTTCATGGGCAAATGCATTTTTCCGAAAAGGTAGAAGTCGCACGGTGCCATATCAGGTGAATACGGCGAGTGGTTAATGGTTAAAATGTGATTTTTGGTCAAATAATCGGTCACAAGCGTCGATCGATTCTGAGCAATTTTTGGTCGTCAGTCAATTTGTGCGGAACAAACCGTGCACACACCTTTCGTAAGCCCAAATGTTCGGTCAAAATGCGATAAATCGATGTTTTGGAGATGTTCAATTCCATTTCTATCAATTTCAATGATGATTTCGGCTGATTTTTGATGAATTCACGCACAGTTTCGACGGAATTTTCGGTGATCACGAATTTTGATTGGCCCACAATGTGATCGTCATTTATGTCCTCACGACCACTTTGAAAACGTTGAAACCACTCGTGCACTCTGCTACGGGATAGGCAATCATCGCCATTAGCTTGTTCCATCAATTGAAACGTTTCGGTAAAAGTTGTACCAATTTTAAAACAAAATTTAATGTTGGCTCTTTGTTCGAAGCTCATTTTCGCACCGATAACACAAAACATACTGACACTTAAAACGCAATAACTTCACTTCCAATCGATGAAATGTCATGAAATTATCACTGGACAATCGATAAAGATAGCAGATTCTAACGCATCAGTCGATTCAAAAAGTCCTGTTTACTTTGGAACAAACCTTGTATATACAAAATGTCATATAGTTTGTGATAAATTTTATGTACTTTTCGATAAATAAAAATATCCACATCTATTCTTCCTATCATACTGATCATATATGTACATATAAACAATCCATTAACTTTGGGTCTACTACGGCAAAAAAACGTACTTACCGAAACGTCCTGTTCGACCAATGCGGTGTAGGTAAGTCTCACAATCAGCATTTCCACGAACATCAACTGGCAAGTCAAAATTAACAACAATAGTAACCTGTTCTATATCAATACCTGATAATAAAAAAAGAGCAATGTATTGTAAACTTTATAGTTATTTATCCATTATATCACCCCTGGATAACACGTTAGTTGTTATCAGAACTTTTTCTAATCCTGACCGAAACCTATCCAAAACAGCTAGTCTTTGCTCCACAGTTAAATCACCAGATAACACTGCAACGAGCCAAGCTGCAGTTTTACGAGTCTAGAAAGAAATATCAATTGTACAGAAATGGAAATAATTTTAGTTGCATTGTTCAAATTGTTTCAGATACAAAGAAGTTAACAGCCTGGAATCCCGCTTGTTCAACTGATGTATCCTACCTTTTTCAAATATAAACTTAAATTGTAACTGTGTCAATTTGCACGGCACCACCTGAGAAACTTCATAAATTACTAAAAATGTGACGCGATAAGAAAAAAAATGGTTTCGTTTGGTTTCGCTAATCTGCAAAACGATCACCAAATTCCAAATATAGAGTAAGACTTCTATTTAATTGTAGGCGTCTCAAATCGTTTTCTCGAACACACATTATCGGTTTGAAATAATACTCATCAATAAAGAACTTACATGGCAAAATATGATTGTTTGACCAATACTTATGCATCCATAAATATTCTGTATAGCCGTATACTTTCCATCTTCGTTTTTACATTTGACGTAGTATTGTTTAATATTACCCAGCGATTCTTCCTCCCGCATCAGTCTATAAATTATAATTGCAGAATTAGTAAAATGTGCAATAAAACAATTTCTAAATAAAACCAGAGTAGAGACAGTAAATTTTAATTCAAAATGACTTATATGAACGCAGAACACGTGTTATTGTTGTAGATTTGGCTCAACTCTGCACACATAGACACAATTTCTATGTAAATGTGCAGTTGCACACATAATCACTAATTACCAAATTTTATTTCGAAATTCCAAAATATTATTCTATAAATATTATACAAGTATTAATGTACTGCGTGGGTTGTGAAACTTTTTATTTGTATTGAAATAAAATAAGCGTGTTAATAAAAGGCTTTACCAACTATAAACAAGTGCAGATTTGTCAGAAGTTGTTATACTCTGTACATGAAATGTACTACTTGTTATTCTCTATGTTTGCAGGAATCGAAAAAATCATCAATAATAATGGCCGATATTCAGGGTATTAAGTGCGGTAAGATCAATTCAGTACAAAACAGCAGAAAACATTTGTATCTTATGAATTAACCAAACGCTAAGTAGTTTTTATACTCTGTACATGAAGTATATTAGGTTTGCGGGAGCTGAAAAATGTAACAGGCAGGAAGAGGCGTGGCAGACCCCACAAAGTATATATATTCTTGATCAGCATGACGAGACGAGTCGATCTACCCCTGTCTGTCTGTCTGTCCGTCCGTATGAACACCTGGATCTCAGAGACTATAAGAGATAGAGACACCAAATTTTGCACAAAGATGCCTTATGTGTGTATTCTATACGAGTTTGTTTTATTTTTTTGATTTTCCTCCCCCACTTCCCCCCTATGAAGGTTTTCCCGATTTTCCATTCGTATAATCGCCTATATCTCGGAGACTATAAGACCCAGGGCCACCAACTTTTAGTCCAAGATGCCTTGTGTGAATACGCAGAAAATGTTTATTTTGGAATTTCCCTCCCTCCCCCCTCTCCCCAGCAAATCGCGATTTTCTCTAACTCCCGTAATTCTTGGAATTTCGAACTCAAATTTTGCAAATACCCCCAGTTAGTTATTATGATAGACCGATTTAACAAGAAGTTATAGCCATAAATATATTTGCTGCTGCAGCGCTGCCCGCGGCTATTGTTGATGTTGCTGTTTGGTTGACTGCTAACATGTTTACACAGACACGAATAGATGCGCATAGGCATACATCCACTCACACAGGCACAATTGCTTTGTATATGTGCAATTATACACCTTTACGTGAGTACGAATACCGAGAAAGGTAAAATCGATCAAAAAATTTTTTTTTTTAATTTTCTTAATTTTATTTATTTTCTATAATTATTGTAAACATATGTACAGAGTATTTCAAAGTCGGGACACCCGACTTTAGATTTTTTAATTGTTAATAGTTGATGAAGCTAGTATTAAGAAATTTATCGTTATTGTTTAGTATTTTGAGTATGGCCCTTCTGGTAACTATGGTCAAGTTGCGCATAAGTTGTTGCTTAAAAATTTAATTTAACGAGCTGGAAATTATCAAGGAACTAGGCAAAAACGCTCTATTGCGCGTCTGTGAATTTCTTGACATTGGCGCCGAAGCAAGTACGACAACAACTGTTGGCAGCATCGAAAGCGACGATGAGTCAAAAGCTGAAACTGGAGGTCTACGAACAATTCGAAAATGTAGATGCGGAAAATGTAAACTTAAAGCGCCAAAAATTCAAAAAGCAGAAGGAACTCACTCAACTGCAAAACGCACTGGCAGAAGCACATAGTGACGTCACTGCAAACGACAAACAAGGTATAGCGAAAATTAAAAATGGAATCGATAGGTGCACGCGTGAGTTGGATCTTCTTCAAGCGGAAGAAGAAGCATAGGTAAGTAAGAGAAATGTTTTGAAAACCAAAGCTGTACTGACAAAATGTTCTTCTTCAAATTCTGCACGGTCCAACGAAAAACACGCACGCTCGATGTTAAACGGGCAAATGTCCGATTTGGTACATCAGCAACGCAATTCGGAAACACCACACGACGAATCCATGCAAAAAACAATGGCAAATATGCTATCACGACAAGCTTACGACGGCAAACTTGGAATTCGACGGATCATCTGCGCTAGCCTGGAAGCACTTCATACACCAATTTGAAACTTCAAGCAGGAACTGTGGATTTCCTGACGAATAAGTCGTACATCGATTATCCAAGGCGCTCAGAAACAGGCTGATCTTATTCAAGACATTTCATTCTTCCAAAAGGTGTCAGCAATTAATAACCCTGTAACATTGTATGCAGAGCAACAAAAAGCGAACAAAATTGTTGATACGGCCGGCAACCCAATGCCAAAGGCTAGAGCAACTTGTTCTATTTGCTACAAGGATTAACACGACCTCATTAAATGCAACGTTTTTCTCAACTCTACTGTAAAGAAACGCTGGGATTTCGCAAACCGCCAAAAAGCGTGCTATTGGTGTTTAAAATTTCATAAATGTCAATGCAATCTAAGAGAGGCTTGCAAAATTGATAATTGCGAGAAATTTCACAACAAGCTGCTACACAAACAGGCAAGCGAGGCGACGGTAATGGCAAAAATATTCCAAACAGATAATTTCCTTTTTATATGAAGAAACTATCCACTATCATGGATATGAGTCTGGCTCATGAAATTGATTTAAAAGGAATCAATGAGCCCCGATTGCTTTAGCTGGACAGGAGGATTATATAGATACGAGTCAACAGCAGAGCGAGCAAATATCAAGCTAAGTGATACCAGAGGCACAATACACGAGTTAAATTATGTATGGCTAATAAACGATTTAAAGCTTCCTTCACAACAAATCAACTACGAAAATCTGTCTAATTCTTTGCCACGTAACTTCGTCGACATTAAAAAGTTACAAAATCAAGCACCATTGCTGCTAACAGGACAACGTCACGCCAACTAGATCACCACATGAGCTGTCATCAATGGAGATGAAATACGACCGATGTTATCCAAAACCAAACTAGGTTGAGTAACACATGGTTCAGTGGAAGTTGTAGTGGCTGATTTTCTACAAGGTTGATTTTATCCAAACTCTTAATTTTTGCCAGATTGAGAGATAAGAGCAACGTTGGTTCTGTGCTCTTAGGTAACCTTGACTTAAGCTCACTTGCTTGGCAGATGGTCATACGATCATACAGTTATCTGAACGAAAGCTAGCGCGCTTATCTTTTAAGCTATGCACATACGTATGTAATGTATTGGCACTGTACATGAGTTCGATTTTGGCACTCTCCATTTATAGTATGCAGCAATAGGTAGGCATTGCTAAAGAGAAGCTTGAGCTTATCGGACGTGCCTATTTACTTTTTGAAACAACAATAAATTATTGTGAGTTAAATTACATGTGCTCTGATTAAAATAGCACAAGCCGCAATCAAATTTACAAGAATTGGGATAATAAAATCAGTGAAGTGTATTTGGTGTCTGACAAGGTATGTTATCACTGCTAAATTTGGACACTAAAGGAAACATGTTTATAAAAATTGGTCTTGCCGGTAATATCCAATAACTTGAAATTGGTGATATTCCTTGAAAAAGTGCTAGACACGGTTCGGAAAGCACAACAACCTAAAAGCTACTATTGCTAATTAAATGTGGAATATAATTTGTGAACCACGCAATATCCAAAAGCTTTCTACGACCAGTCCTAATTCGACTGGGAGGCACTCGGATCTTCCCAGACAGCATTCAGTAAATGCCATTTGCCCAGTCAACGATGTTTCGTATTTTAATGGAATGGCCAGGGATGAAATGGACAATTAAAGCTTAAAGTAGCATATTACGTCACCCGTCGACGACCACTTGCCGTCCCAGTCGCAGCTCAACACCCAGCTTTAATCTTCGTTGGCGCGACTTCAATTCCATTATGAGGATTATATAGATCTTCAATTCGCCAGGATATACATCTATATATATATAAAACAGTTTGTCCTGACTGACTGACTGACTGATTGGTGATCAACGCACAGCCCAAACGGTAAAGGCTAGGAAGCTGAAATTTGGACTCAAGTATCTTTTCATAGTCTAGGTCCCCACTAAGAAGGGATTTTGGAAAACTCGAGCTCCAAAGGGGGAAAACAGGCTCCATCGTTTGTATGAAAAATCTACAGTTTTCATCTGATTAACTTTAAACTTAGTTTGTATACTCTCAGAACAATTCCAAGAAAAACTGTATACTTGGTTTCTTGATATTTTTTTTTAAGGCCTAAAATATGGGAGTTTTCCTGTAAAAAAAATGTTGGGGCAAAAAGGAAACAGCCCACAGCCCAAACAATAAGAGCTAGAAAGCTAAAATTTGGGCTCAAGTATCCTATCAGGGTGTAGATGCGGACTAAGAAGGGATTTTGGAAAATTCGAGCTCCAAAGGGGAAAAAAGAGCTCCAAAGTTTTTTGGAAAAATCCGCATTTTTTAGCCGATCGACATAAAACTTGGTTTCTGAAATCAATAAAAGAATACAAAGAAAACTGCATACTCTGTTTTTTAAATTTTTTGTTGGAGCTTGAATTATTCACGGAGGGCCATTTGCATTTAAATTTGCTTTAAGCGCCTCCCAAGAGCGGCAACAGCCACCCTATCGCCGCACGTATATCCATAAACTGCACGAAGATTGAGTCTTGTTCGGGCGATCTGTGTTCCCCTGAAAAAAGGGATTTCCACTTGAATTCAGAAATTATAAAAATGTACTTACATTTTGTTTCGATGCTCCGTATTGTACATTTTAAATGACAGTTTTATTACCACTCACATTTTCGCTAACAAACAAACCTGCCGACTCGGCGACACACAAATTTCTATAAGTTTGTTTGTTGTTTTGAAAGCTGTGTTCAAAGAGATCGACTCGTCTTATCATGCTGATCAAGAATATTAGTATATATAGTGGGGTCTGCCTGTTACATTTTTCAGCTCGCGCAAACCTAATACAAGTATACTCTTCTACATTTCAGAGTATAAAAAGTCACTTAAACTGTCGTTGTTCTTGTTAAAATCAACCGACCGGAAAAGACTTTAAAGTTTCAGCTCAAAAACTATGTCTCACAAATCATAAGCAAATTAATTTGAGTAAAGAGGAGTTGAAGAAGCGTAAGCTTGACTGGAATATTCTACCCCTGTAAAATAAATATACATATGTGCAATGTATAAAATGACGTTTAAGCCAAAACATAACATAACATAACCATTGTGCTCCTTTACCATTTACCACACTCCATGGCATAGAATTCATCAATTTGTGCCCACTCTTCTATAATTGAATTTTGAAGCTGCTTTTGAGTGTCATACTGCTTGGAATATATAAATATTTCAGCAGAAAGTATGCCCTACATATTCTCTATAGGATTCAGGGCTGGACTCAACACTGGCCACTGTATCAACGGTATGTTCCTGGTCTGTTGTGTTGCTAGAATATCCACCGATCGCCATGAAATTGCTCTCAAATGATATGAACTCCCTATCCAACAGTTCTATATACTTTTCGGCGTTCATTTTACTCGGGACATAGCGTATTTGGGACTTGCTTTTTGAGCTAAAGGCAGCCCATACCATTAGCGATGCTCCCCCATGGTTGCGCTTGTAGCAGGTCTGCCTGGGTTTCGAATATCCCTCCAATATTTGTGGTTACCATCAGGACCGTCCAAGTTTAACTTTTTTTCATCGCTAAAAATGACATCTTAAATTCTTCCTTCTAAAATCGGTACTTATTGAAGAATGCCATACGTGCATCTTTGTCGGATATGTCCTGTAGTCCGCTCATCTATGGCCGCAATTAAACCACTCCGCTTGGCAACATCATAATTATCTGAATCTTTTGAAAATTTTGCTACTGTATTGCGATACCGATTTATGGCAGATACTATTTGTCCAATTTGTATACCAGCATCGCTCATTGCCCGTATCCTACCGCGCTCTTCATCCGACTATTCCGTTCCACGTGGCATTTCTTACTATTAAATTAACTAATATTAATAATCTCTCGATTTTCCTTAGTTTTACGTGATCCCCTACTCACTTTTTTACTATAGTTGTACTTGCATAAGGAAATTAAAATTATTTGTTTACTTTAACGCAGACAGAAGGCAAATAAGTCGTTTTGCACATATAATTATTTTTAATCAAATTCTCGACTTCTATGGTTTATCAGTAATACCGGAACCACAAATGAGGTGGATGGAGGAATATTTCAATTAAAATATGTACAAAATACTTAAAAGAAAAAAACTGCATAACAAAAAACAAAGTACCGTTATTTTACAATCAGAAACACAGAAAACAGTTTTTGCACAAATAATTATACAGGGGTTAATTAGTCCCTCTCCCACAATCCTTTAAAAAAAATAAATTTTATTGTACCTGCCAACTAAATGATGTGATAAAGCCTCCGAATGTGGTAAGGCCTGATTTACAAAATAATAAAACATTTTGTCAATTTGATAAAGATAACGTAGGAAATTTTCTTAAAAAAATTGTACCAATAACTTTAATTAGATCTACAAGGTGTTTTCCAAGTAAACAGGACTTTAAAAAAAAAAAAACAAACAGAACAAATGGTTTTTTCGGCAAAATCAATTTATTTTATTCAAAATAGTCTCCTTCTGCATCAATGCAGCTTTTTGCACGATCCAAAAGCATGCCGAACGAGTGTTTTAGCTCGTTGGCCGGTATGGCCGCCAGTATGCCGGTGCAAGCCTTTTAAATGGCCTCTACGTCTGCATAACGCTTTCCTTTCATGGGCAAATGCATTTTTCCGAAAAGGTAGAAGTCGCACGGTGCCATATCAGGTGAATACGGCGAGTGGTTAATGGTTAAAATGTGATTTTTGGTCAAATAATCGGTCACAAGCGTCGATCGATTCTGAGCAATTTTTGGTCGTCAGTCAATTTGTGCGGAACAAACCGTGCACACACCTTTCGTAAGCCCAAATGTTCGGTCAAAATGCGATAAATCGATGTTTTGGAGATGTTCAATTCCATTTCTATCAATTTCAATGATGATTTCGGCTGATTTTTGATGAATTCACGCACAGTTTCGACGGAATTTTCGGTGATCACGAATTTTGATTGGCCCACAATGTGATCGTCATTTATGTCCTCACGACCACTTTGAAAACGTTGAAACCACTCGTGCACTCTGCTACGGGATAGGCAATCATCGCCATTAGCTTGTTCCATCAATTGAAACGTTTCGGTAAAAGTTGTACCAATTTTAAAACAAAATTTAATGTTGGCTCTTTGTTCGAAGCTCATTTTCGCACCGATAACACAAAACATACTGACACTTAAAACGCAATAACTTCACTTCCAATCGATGAAATGTCATGAAATTATCACTGGACAATCGATAAAGATAGCAGATTCTAACGCATCAGTCGATTCAAAAAGTCCTGTTTACTTTGGAACAAACCTTGTATATACAAAATGTCATATAGTTTGTGATAAATTTTATGTACTTTTCGATAAATAAAAATATCCACATCTATTCTTCCTATCATACTGATCATATATGTACATATAAACAATCCATTAACTTTGGGTCTACTACGGCAAAAAAACGTACTTACCGAAACGTCCTGTTCGACCAATGCGGTGTAGGTAAGTCTCACAATCAGCATTTCCACGAACATCAACTGGCAAGTCAAAATTAACAACAATAGTAACCTGTTCTATATCAATACCTGATAATAAAAAAAGAGCAATGTATTGTAAACTTTATAGTTATTTATCCATTATATCACCCCTGGATAACACGTTAGTTGTTATCAGAACTTTTTCTAATCCTGACCGAAACCTATCCAAAACAGCTAGTCTTTGCTCCACAGTTAAATCACCAGATAACACTGCAACGGAGTGTCCATCAGACGCCATTTTAGCTGCTAGCCAAGCTGCAGTTTTACGAGTCTAGAAAGAAATATCAATTGTACAGAAATGGAAATAATTTTAGTTGCATTGTTCAAATTGTTTCAGATACAAAGAAGTTAACAACCTGGAATCCCGCTTGTTCAACTGATGTATCCTACCTTTTTCAAATATAAACTTAAATTGTAACTGTGTCAATTTGCACGGCACCACCTGAGAAACTTCATAAATTACTAAAAATGTGACGCGATAAGAAAAAAAATGGTTTCGTTTGGTTTCGCTAATCTGCAAAACGATCACCAAATTCCAAATATAGAGTAAGACTTCTATTTAATTGTAGGCGTCTCAAATCGTTTTCTCGAACACACATTATCGGTTTGAAATAATACTCATCAATAAAGAACTTACATGGCAAAATATGATTGTTTGACCAATACTTATGCATCCATAAATATTCTGTATAGCCGTATACTTTCCATCTTCGTTTTTACATTTGACGTAGTATTGTTTAATATTATCCAGCGATTCTTCCTCCCGCATCAGTCTATAAATTATAATTGCAGAATTAGTAAAATATGCAATAAAACAATTTCTAAATAAAACCAGAGTAGAGACAGTAAATTTTAATTCAAAATGACTTATATGAACACGCAGAACACGTGTTATTGTTGTAGATTTGGCTCAACTCTGCACACATAGACACAATTTCTATGTAAATGTGCAGTTGCACACATAATCACTAATTACCAAATTTTATTTCGAAATTCCAAAATATTATTCTATAAATATTATACAAGTATTAATGTACTGCGTGGGTTGTGAAACTTTTTATTTGTATTGAAATAAAATAAGCGTGTTAATAAAAGGCTTTACCAACTATAAACAAGTGCAGATTTGTCAGAAGTTGTTATACTCTGTACATGAAATGTACTACTTGTTATTCTCTATGTTTGCAGGAATCGAAAAAATCATCAATAATAATGGCCGATATTCAGGGTATTAAGTGCGGTAAGATCAATTCAGTACAAAACAGCAGAAAACATTTGTATCTTATGAATTAACCAAACGCTAAGTAGTTTTTATACTCTGTACATGAAGTATATTAGGTTTGCGGGAGCTGAAAAATGTAACAGGCAGGAAGAGGCGTGGCAGACCCCACAAAGTATATATATTCTTGATCAGCATGACGAGACGAGTCGATCTACCCCTGTCTGTCTGTCTGTCCGTCCGTATGAACACCTGGATCTCAGAGACTATAAGAGATAGAGACACCAAATTTTGCACAAAGATGCCTTATGTGTGTATTCTATACGAGTTTGTTTTATTTTTTTGATTTTCCTCCCCCACTTCCCCCCTATGAAGGTTTTCCCGATTTTCCATTCGTATAATCGCCTATATCTCGGAGACTATAAGACCCAGGGCCACCAACTTTTAGTCCAAGATGCCTTGTGTGAATACGCAGAAAATGTTTATTTTGGAATTTCCCTCCCTCCCCCCTCTCCCCAGCAAATCGCGATTTTCTCTAACTCCCGTAATTCTTGGAATTTCGAACTCAAATTTTGCAAATACCCCCAGTTAGTTATTATGATAGACCGATTTAACAAGAAGTTATAGCCATAAATATATTTGCTGCTGCAGCGCTGCCCGCGGCTATTGTTGATGTTGCTGTTTGGTTGACTGCTAACATGTTTACACAGACACGAATAGATGCGCATAGGCATACATCCACTCACACAGGCACAATTGCTTTGTATATGTGCAATTATACACCTTTACGTGAGTACGAATACCGAGAAAGGTAAAATCGATCAAAAAATTTTTTTTTTTAATTTTCTTAATTTTATTTATTTTCTATAATTATTGTAAACATATGTACAGAGTATTTCAAAGTCGGGACACCCGACTTTAGATTTTTTAATTGTTAATAGTTGATGAAGCTAGTATTAAGAAATTTATCGTTATTGTTTAGTATTTTGAGTATGGCCCTTCTGGTAACTATGGTCAAGTTGCGCATAAGTTGTTGCTTAAAAATTTAATTTAACGAGCTGGAAATTATCAAGGAACTAGGCAAAAACGCTCTATTGCGCGTCTGTGAATTTCTTGACATTGGCGCCGAAGCAAGTACGACAACAACTGTTGGCAGCATCGAAAGCGACGATGAGTCAAAAGCTGAAACTGGAGGTCTACGAACAATTCGAAAATGTAGATGCGGAAAATGTAAACTTAAAGCGCCAAAAATTCAAAAAGCAGAAGGAACTCACTCAACTGCAAAACGCACTGGCAGAAGCACATAGTGACGTCACTGCAAACGACAAACAAGGTATAGCGAAAATTAAAAATGGAATCGATAGGTGCACGCGTGAGTTGGATCTTCTTCAAGCGGAAGAAGAAGCATAGGTAAGTAAGAGAAATGTTTTGAAAACCAAAGCTGTACTGACAAAATGTTCTTCTTCAAATTCTGCACGGTCCAACGAAAAACACGCACGCTCGATGTTAAACGGGCAAATGTCCGATTTGGTACATCAGCAACGCAATTCGGAAACACCACACGACGAATCCATGCAAAAAACAATGGCAAATATGCTATCACGACAAGCTTACGACGGCAAACTTGGAATTCGACGGATCATCTGCGCTAGCCTGGAAGCACTTCATACACCAATTTGAAACTTCAAGCAGGAACTGTGGATTTCCTGACGAATAAGTCGTACATCGATTATCCAAGGCGCTCAGAAACAGGCTGATCTTATTCAAGACATTTCATTCTTCCAAAAGGTGTCAGCAATTAATAACCCTGTAACATTGTATGCAGAGCAACAAAAAGCGAACAAAATTGTTGATACGGCCGGCAACCCAATGCCAAAGGCTAGAGCAACTTGTTCTATTTGCTACAAGGATTAACACGACCTCATTAAATGCAACGTTTTTCTCAACTCTACTGTAAAGAAACGCTGGGATTTCGCAAACCGCCAAAAAGCGTGCTATTGGTGTTTAAAATTTCATAAATGTCAATGCAATCTAAGAGAGGCTTGCAAAATTGATAATTGCGAGAAATTTCACAACAAGCTGCTACACAAACAGGCAAGCGAGGCGACGGTAATGGCAAAAATATTCCAAACAGATAATTTCCTTTTTATATGAAGAAACTATCCACTATCATGGATATGAGTCTGGCTCATGAAATTGATTTAAAAGGAATCAATGAGCCCCGATTGCTTTAGCTGGACAGGAGGATTATATAGATACGAGTCAACAGCAGAGCGAGCAAATATCAAGCTAAGTGATACCAGAGGCACAATACACGAGTTAAATTATGTATGGCTAATAAACGATTTAAAGCTTCCTTCACAACAAATCAACTACGAAAATCTGTCTAATTCTTTGCCACGTAACTTCGTCGACATTAAAAAGTTACAAAATCAAGCACCATTGCTGCTAACAGGACAACGTCACGCCAACTAGATCACCACATGAGCTGTCATCAATGGAGATGAAATACGACCGATGTTATCCAAAACCAAACTAGGTTGAGTAACACATGGTTCAGTGGAAGTTGTAGTGGCTGATTTTCTACAAGGTTGATTTTATCCAAACTCTTAATTTTTGCCAGATTGAGAGATAAGAGCAACGTTGGTTCTGTGCTCTTAGGTAACCTTGACTTAAGCTCACTTGCTTGGCAGATGGTCATACGATCATACAGTTATCTGAACGAAAGCTAGCGCGCTTATCTTTTAAGCTATGCACATACGTATGTAATGTATTGGCACTGTACATGAGTTCGATTTTGGCACTCTCCATTTATAGTATGCAGCAATAGGTAGGCATTGCTAAAGAGAAGCTTGAGCTTATCGGACGTGCCTATTTACTTTTTGAAACAACAATAAATTATTGTGAGTTAAATTACATGTGCTCTGATTAAAATAGCACAAGCCGCAATCAAATTTACAAGAATTGGGATAATAAAATCAGTGAAGTGTATTTGGTGTCTGACAAGGTATGTTATCACTGCTAAATTTGGACACTAAAGGAAACATGTTTATAAAAATTGGTCTTGCCGGTAATATCCAATAACTTGAAATTGGTGATATTCCTTGAAAAAGTGCTAGACACGGTTCGGAAAGCACAACAACCTAAAAGCTACTATTGCTAATTAAATGTGGAATATAATTTGTGAACCACGCAATATCCAAAAGCTTTCTACGACCAGTCCTAATTCGACTGGGAGGCACTCGGATCTTCCCAGACAGCATTCAGTAAATGCCATTTGCCCAGTCAACGATGTTTCGTATTTTAATGGAATGGCCAGGGATGAAATGGACAATTAAAGCTTAAAGTAGCATATTACGTCACCCGTCGACGACCACTTGCCGTCCCAGTCGCAGCTCAACACCCAGCTTTAATCTTCGTTGGCGCGACTTCAATTCCATTATGAGGATTATATAGATCTTCAATTCGCCAGGATATACATCTATATATATATAAAACAGTTTGTCCTGACTGACTGACTGACTGATTGGTGATCAACGCACAGCCCAAACGGTAAAGGCTAGGAAGCTGAAATTTGGACTCAAGTATCTTTTCATAGTCTAGGTCCCCACTAAGAAGGGATTTTGGAAAACTCGAGCTCCAAAGGGGGAAAACAGGCTCCATCGTTTGTATGAAAAATCTACAGTTTTCATCTGATTAACTTTAAACTTAGTTTGTATACTCTCAGAACAATTCCAAGAAAAACTGTATACTTGGTTTCTTGATATTTTTTTTTAAGGCCTAAAATATGGGAGTTTTCCTGTAAAAAAAATGTTGGGGCAAAAAGGAAACAGCCCACAGCCCAAACAATAAGAGCTAGAAAGCTAAAATTTGGGCTCAAGTATCCTATCAGGGTGTAGATGCGGACTAAGAAGGGATTTTGGAAAATTCGAGCTCCAAAGGGGAAAAAAGAGCTCCAAAGTTTTTTGGAAAAATCCGCATTTTTTAGCCGATCGACATAAAACTTGGTTTCTGAAATCAATAAAAGAATACAAAGAAAACTGCATACTCTGTTTTTTAAATTTTTTGTTGGAGCTTGAATTATTCACGGAGGGCCATTTGCATTTAAATTTGCTTTAAGCGCCTCCCAAGAGCGGCAACAGCCACCCTATCGCCGCACGTATATCCATAAACTGCACGAAGATTGAGTCTTGTTCGGGCGATCTGTGTTCCCCTGAAAAAAGGGATTTCCACTTGAATTCAGAAATTATAAAAATGTACTTACATTTTGTTTCGATGCTCCGTATTGTACATTTTAAATGACAGTTTTATTACCACTCACATTTTCGCTAACAAACAAACCTGCCGACTCGGCGACACACAAATTTCTATAAGTTTGTTTGTTGTTTTGAAAGCTGTGTTCAAAGAGATCGACTCGTCTTATCATGCTGATCAAGAATATTAGTATATATAGTGGGGTCTGCCTGTTACATTTTTCAGCTCGCGCAAACCTAATACAAGTATACTCTTCTACATTTCAGAGTATAAAAAGTCACTTAAACTGTCGTTGTTCTTGTTAAAATCAACCGACCGGAAAAGACTTTAAAGTTTCAGCTCAAAAACTATGTCTCACAAATCATAAGCAAATTAATTTGAGTAAAGAGGAGTTGAAGAAGCGTAAGCTTGACTGGAATATTCTACCCCTGTAAAATAAATATACATATGTGCAATGTATAAAATGACGTTTAAGCCAAAACATAACATAACATAACCATTGTGCTCCTTTACCATTTACCACACTCCATGGCATAGAATTCATCAATTTGTGCCCACTCTTCTATAATTGAATTTTGAAGCTGCTTTTGAGTGTCATACTGCTTGGAATATATAAATATTTCAGCAGAAAGTATGCCCTACATATTCTCTATAGGATTCAGGGCTGGACTCAACACTGGCCACTGTATCAACGGTATGTTCCTGGTCTGTTGTGTTGCTAGAATATCCACCGATCGCCATGAAATTGCTCTCAAATGATATGAACTCCCTATCCAACAGTTCTATATACTTTTCGGCGTTCATTTTACTCGGGACATAGCGTATTTGGGACTTGCTTTTTGAGCTAAAGGCAGCCCATACCATTAGCGATGCTCCCCCATGGTTGCGCTTGTAGCAGGTCTGCCTGGGTTTCGAATATCCCTCCAATATTTGTGGTTACCATCAGGACCGTCCAAGTTTAACTTTTTTTCATCGCTAAAAATGACATCTTAAATTCTTCCTTCTAAAATCGGTACTTATTGAAGAATGCCATACGTGCATCTTTGTCGGATATGTCCTGTAGTCCGCTCATCTATGGCCGCAATTAAACCACTCCGCTTGGCAACATCATAATTATCTGAATCTTTTGAAAATTTTGCTACTGTATTGCGATACCGATTTATGGCAGATACTATTTGTCCAATTTGTATACCAGCATCGCTCATTGCCCGTATCCTACCGCGCTCTTCATCCGACTATTCCGTTCCACGTGGCATTTCTTACTATTAAATTAACTAATATTAATAATCTCTCGATTTTCCTTAGTTTTACGTGATCCCCTACTCACTTTTTTACTATAGTTGTACTTGCATAAGGAAATTAAAATTATTTGTTTACTTTAACGCAGACAGAAGGCAAATAAGTCGTTTTGCACATATAATTATTTTTAATCAAATTCTCGACTTCTATGGTTTATCAGTAATACCGGAACCACAAATGAGGTGGATGGAGGAATATTTCAATTAAAATATGTACAAAATACTTAAAAGAAAAAAACTGCATAACAAAAAACAAAGTACCGTTATTTTACAATCAGAAACACAGAAAACAGTTTTTGCACAAATAATTATACAGGGGTTAATTAGTCCCTCTCCCACAATCCTTTAAAAAAAATAAATTTTATTGTACCTGCCAACTAAATGATGTGATAAAGCCTCCGAATGTGGTAAGGCCTGATTTACAAAATAATAAAACATTTTGTCAATTTGATAAAGATAACGTAGGAAATTTTCTTAAAAAAATTGTACCAATAACTTTAATTAGATCTACAAGGTGTTTTCCAAGTAAACAGGACTTTAAAAAAAAAAAACAAACAGAACAAATGGTTTTTTCGGCAAAATCAATTTATTTTATTCAAAATAGTCTCCTTCTGCATCAATGCAGCTTTTTGCACGATCCAAAAGCATGCCGAACGAGTGTTTTAGCTCGTTGGCCGGTATGGCCGCCAGTATGCCGGTGCAAGCCTTTTAAATGGCCTCTACGTCTGCATAACGCTTTCCTTTCATGGGCAAATGCATTTTTCCGAAAAGGTAGAAGTCGCACGGTGCCATATCAGGTGAATACGGCGAGTGGTTAATGGTTAAAATGTGATTTTTGGTCAAATAATCGGTCACAAGCGTCGATCGATTCTGAGCAATTTTTGGTCGTCAGTCAATTTGTGCGGAACAAACCGTGCACACACCTTTCGTAAGCCCAAATGTTCGGTCAAAATGCGATAAATCGATGTTTTGGAGATGTTCAATTCCATTTCTATCAATTTCAATGATGATTTCGGCTGATTTTTGATGAATTCACGCACAGTTTCGACGGAATTTTCGGTGATCACGAATTCTGATTGGCCCACAATGTGATCGTCATTTATGTCCTCACGACCACTTTGAAAACGTTGAAACCACTCGTGCACTCTGCTACGGGATAGGCAATCATCGCCATTAGCTTGTTCCATCAATTGAAACGTTTCGGTAAAAGTTGTACCAATTTTAAAACAAAATTTAATGTTGGCTCTTTGTTCGAAGCTCATTTTCGCACCGATAACACAAAACATACTGACACTTAAAACGCAATAACTTCACTTCCAATCGATGAAATGTCATGAAATTATCACTGGACAATCGATAAAGATAGCAGATTCTAACGCATCAGTCGATTCAAAAAGTCCTGTTTACTTTGGAACAAACCTTGTATATACAAAATGTCATATAGTTTGTGATAAATTTTATGTACTTTTCGATAAATAAAAATATCCACATCTATTCTTCCTATCATACTGATCATATATGTACATATAAACAATCCATTAACTTTGGGTCTACTACGGCAAAAAAACGTACTTACCGAAACGTCCTGTTCGACCAATGCGGTGTAGGTAAGTCTCACAATCAGCATTTCCACGAACATCAACTGGCAAGTCAAAATTAACAACAATAGTAACCTGTTCTATATCAATACCTGATAATAAAAAAAGAGCAATGTATTGTAAACTTTATAGTTATTTATCCATTATATCACCCCTGGATAACACGTTAGTTGTTATCAGAACTTTTTCTAATCCTGACCGAAACCTATCCAAAACAGCTAGTCTTTGCTCCACAGTTAAATCACCAGATAACACTGCAACGGAGTGTCCATCAGACGCCATTTTAGCTGCTAGCCAAGCTGCAGTTTTACGAGTCTAGAAAGAAATATCAATTGTACAGAAATGGAAATAATTTTAGTTGCATTGTTCAAATTGTTTCAGATACAAAGAAGTTAACAACCTGGAATCCCGCTTGTTCAACTGATGTATCCTACCTTTTTCAAATATAAACTTAAATTGTAACTGTGTCAATTTGCACGGCACCACCTGAGAAACTTCATAAATTACTAAAAATGTGACGCGATAAGAAAAAAAATGGTTTCGTTTGGTTTCGCTAATCTGCAAAACGATCACCAAATTCCAAATATAGAGTAAGACTTCTATTTAATTGTAGGCGTCTCAAATCGTTTTCTCGAACACACATTATCGGTTTGAAATAATACTCATCAATAAAGAACTTACATGGCAAAATATGATTGTTTGACCAATACTTATGCATCCATAAATATTCTGTATAGCCGTATACTTTCCATCTTCGTTTTTACATTTGACGTAGTATTGTTTAATATTATCCAGCGATTCTTCCTCCCGCATCAGTCTATAAATTATAATTGCAGAATTAGTAAAATATGCAATAAAACAATTTCTAAATAAAACCAGAGTAGAGACAGTAAATTTTAATTCAAAATGACTTATATGAACACGCAGAACACGTGTTATTGTTGTAGATTTGGCTCAACTCTGCACACATAGACACAATTTCTATGTAAATGTGCAGTTGCACACATAATCACTAATTACCAAATTTTATTTCGAAATTCCAAAATATTATTCTATAAATATTATACAAGTATTAATGTACTGCGTGGGTTGTGAAACTTTTTATTTGTATTGAAATAAAATAAGCGTGTTAATAAAAGGCTTTACCAACTATAAACAAGTGCAGATTTGTCAGAAGTTGTACATGAAATGTACTACTTGTTATTCTCTATGTTTGCAGGAATCGAAAAAATCATCAATAATAATGGCCGATATTCAGGGTATTAAATGCGGCAAGATCAATTCAGTACAAAACAGCAGAAAACATTTGTATCTTATGAATTAACCAAACGCTAAGTAGTTTTTATACTCTGTACATGAAGTATATTAGGTTTGCGGGAGCTGAAAAATGTAACAGGCAGGAAGAGGCGTGGCAGACCCCACAAAGTATATATATTCTTGATCAGCATGACGAGACGAGTCGATCTAGCCCTGTCTGTCTGTCTGTCCGTCCGTATGAACACCTGGATCTCAGAGACTATAAGAGATAGAGACACCAAATTTTGCACAAAGATGCCTTATGTGTGTATTCTATACGAGTTTGTTTTATTTTTTTGATTTTCCTCCCCCACTTCCCCCCTATGAAGGTTTTCCCGATTTTCCATTCGTATAATCGCCTATATCTCGGAGACTATAAGACCCAGGGCCACCAACTTTTAGTCCAAGATGCCTTGTGTGAATACGCAGAAAATGTTTATTTTGGAATTTCCCTCCCTCCCCCCTCTCCCCAGCAAATCGCGATTTTCTCTAACTCCCGTAATTCTTGGAATTTCGAACTCAAATTTTGCAAATACCCCCAGTTAGTTATTATGATAGACCGATTTAACAAGAAGTTATAGCCATAAATATACTTGCTGCTGCAGCGCTGCCCGCGGCTATTGTTGATGTTGCTGTTTGGTTGACTGCTAACATGTTTACACAGACACGAATAGATGCGCATAGGCATACATCCACTCACACAGGCACAATTGCTTTGTATATGTGCAATTATACACCATTACGTGAGTACAAATACCGAGAAAGGTAAAATCGATCAAAAAATTTTTTTTTTAAATTTTCTTAATTTTATTTATTTTCTATAATTATTGTAAACATATGTACAGAGTATTTCAAAGTCGGGACACCCGACTTTAGCTTTTTTAATTGTTAATAGTTGATGAAGCTAGTATTAAGAAATTTATCGTTATTGTTTAGTATTTTGAGTATGGCCCTTCTGGTAACTATGGTCAAGTTGCGCATAAGTTGTTGCTTAAAAATTTAATTGCACGAGCTGGAAATTATCAAGGAACTAGGCAAAAACGCTCTATTGCGCGTCTGTGAATTTCTTGACATTGGCGTCGATGCAAGTACGACAAAAACGGTCATGGCCGCCAAAATTGTGGAAGTTATATCAGTTGGCAGCATCGAAAGCGACGATGAGTCAAAAGCTGAAACTGGAGGTCTACGAACAATTCGAAAATGTAGATGCGGAAAATGTAAACTTAAAACGCCAAAAATTCAAAAAGCAGAAACGCACTGGCAGAAGCACATAGTGACGTCACTGCAAACGACAAACAAGGTATAGCGAAAATTAAGAATGGAATCGATAGGTGCACGCGTGAGTTGGATCTTCTTCAAGCGGAAGAAGAAGCATAGGTAAGTAAGAGAAATGTTTTGAAAACCAAAGCTGTACTGACAAAATGTTCTTCTTCAAATTCTGCACGGTCCAACGAAAAACACGCACGCTCGATGTTAAACGGGCAAATGTCCGATTTGGTACATCAGCAACGCAATTCGGAAACACCACACGACGAATCCATGCAAAAAACAATGGCAAAAATGCTATCACGACAAGCTTTCGACGGAAAACTTGGAATTCGACGGATCATCTGCGCTAGCCTGGAAGCACTTCATACACCAATTTGAAACTTCAAGCAGGAACTGTGGATTTCCTGACGAATAAGTCGTACATCGATTATCCAAGGCGCTCAGAAACAGGCTGATCTTATTCAAGACATTTCATTCTTCCAAAAGGTGTCAGCAATTAATAACCCGGTAACATTGTATGCAGAGCAACAAAAAGCGAACAAAATTGTTGATACGGCCGGCAACCCAATGCCAAATGCTAGAGCAACTTGTTCTATTTGCTACAAGGATTAACACGACCTCATTAAATGCAACGTTTTTCTCAACTCTACTGTAAAGAAACGCTGGGATTTCGCAAACCGCCATAAAGCGTGCTATTGGTGTTTGAAATTTCATAAATGTCAATGCAATCTAAGAGAGGCTTGCAAAATTGATAATTGCGAGAAATTTCACAACAAGCTGCTACACAAACAGGCAAGCGAGGCGACGGTAATGGCAAAAATATTCCAAACAGATAATTTCCTTTTTATATGAAGAAACTATCCACTATCATGGATATGAGTCTGGTTCATGAAATTGATTTAAAAGGAATCAATGAGCCCCGATTGCTTTAGCTGGACAGGAGGATTATATAGATACGAGTCAACAGCAGAGCGAGCAAATATCAAGCTAAGTGATACCAGAGGCACAATACACGAGTTAAATTATGTATGGCTAATAAACGATTTAAAGCTTCCTTCACAACACATCAACTACGAAAATCTGTCTAATTCTTTGCCACGTAACTTCGTCGACATTAAAAAGTTACAAAATCAAGCACCATTGCTGCTAACAGGACAACGTCACGCCAACTAGATCACCACATGAGCTGTCATCAATGGAGATGAAATACGACCGATGTTATCCAAAACCAAACTAGGTTGAGTAACACATGGTTCAGTGGAAGTTGTAGTGGCTGATTTTCTACAAGGTTGATTTTATCCAAACTCTTAATTTTTGCCAGATTGAGAGATAAGAGCAACGTTGGTTCTGTGCTCTTAGGTAACCTTGACTTAAGCTCACTTGCTTGGCAGATGGTCATACGATCATACAGTTATCTGAACGAAAGCTAGCGCGCTTATCTTTTAAGCTATGCACATACGTATGTAATGTATTGGCACTGTACATGAGTTCGATTTTGGCACTCTCCATTTATAGTATGCAGCAATAGGTAGGCATTGCTAAAGAGAAGCTTGAGCTTATCGGACGTGCCTATTTACTTTTTGAAACAACAATAAATTATTGTGAGTTAAATTACATGTGCTCTGATTAAAATAGCACAAGTCGCAAACAAATTTACAAGAATTGGGATAATAAAATCAGTGAAGTGTATTTGGTGTCTGACAAGGTATGTTATTACTGCTAAATTTGGACACTAAAGGAAACATGTTTATAGAAATTGGTCTTGCCGGTAATATCCAATAACTTGTGATGTTGATGTTTCGTATTTCAATGGAATGGCCAGGGATGAAATGGACAATTAAAGCTTAAAGTAGCATATTACGTCACCCGTCGACGACCACTTGCCGTCCCAGTCGCAGCTCAACACCCAGCTTTAATCTTCGTTGGCGCGACTTCAATTCCATAATGAGGATTATATAGATCTTCAATTCGCCAGGATATACATCTATATATATATAAAACAGTTTGTCCTGACTGACTGACTGGCTGACTGACTGATTGGTGATCAACGCACACCCCAAACGGTAAAGGCTAGGAAGCTGAAATTTTGGACTCAAGTATCCTTTCATAGTCTAGGTGCCCACTAAGGGATTTTGGAAAACTCGAGCTCCAAAGGGGGAAAACAGGCTCCAACGTTTGTATGAAAAATCTACAGTTTTCATCTGATTAACTTCAAACTTAGTTTGTATACTCACAGAATAATTCCAAGAAAAACTGTATACTTGGTTTTTTGATATTGTTTTTTTATTTTTTTTTTGGGCCTAAAATATGGGAGTTTTCCTGTAAAAAAATGTTGGGGCACAAAAGCAAAAAGCGTCAACAGCCCACAGCCCACACGGTAAAAGCTAGGATGCTGAAATTTGGGCTCAAGTATCCTATCATGGTGTAGATGTGCACTAAGAAGGGATTTTGGAAAATTCGAGCTCCAAAGGGGGGAAAAAAGAGCTCCAAAGTTTTTTTTGAAAAATCCGCATTTTTTAGCCGATCGGCATAAAACTTGGTTTCTGAAATCAATAAAAGAATACAAAGAAAACTGCATACTCTGTTTTTTAAATTTTTTGTTGGAGCTTGAATTATTCACGGAGGGCCATTTGCATTTAAATTTGCTTTAAGCGCCTCCCAAGAGCGGCAACAGCCACCCTATCGCCGCACGTATATCCATAAACTGCACGAAGATTGAGTCTTGTTCGGGCGATGTGTTCCCCTGAAAAAAAGGATTTCCACTTGAATTCAGAAATTATAAAAATGTACTTACATTTTGTTTCGATGCTCCGTATTGTACATTTTAAATGACAGTTTTATTACCACTCACATTGAAAATTTATATGAGTTTATATAAATTATTTAAACAAAGATGGGACGCTTGCTTTTAATTCTGACTTTAATATCGAAAATGACGAAACGATTGTGCGATTGTGCTTCTATTTAGTTCGGTTTTTCAACTGACTTCACATTAGGCTTACATGCTAAACTAAGCCTAAGGCGGCGAAAAAAGGGCGCGAGGCGACGTCCGCAAACGGCCGCTCTCGCGCTCTCTTTTCGCCCTAAACTAAAATTCAAATAATTCTCTTAAACTATCTTAATCTAAAGCAGCATCTGCGCCAACACACATTTTCGCTAACAAACAAACCTGCCGACTCGGCGACACACAAATTTCTATAAGTTTGTTTGTTGTTTTGAAAGCTGTGTTCAAAGTTCTAGTGTTTAAAGTCGCCATTTAGTAATTTCAGTTTATTTATAAAAACTAAACTTTATATTGCTATGATTTTTAAAATCAAAACTCCTGGCCAAACAGACGAGATTTGAAAACATCTAAAAAAATTTCCCTGGCACCAAGATTTGGTTTTAGGGCGAAATTTGGGAGAAAGAGATTTCCGTGGCACGCCCGATTATAAATCTACAACAACTTTTACTTTCAGTTATGTGCGTTTGTAGCATTCAAAATTATCTCCATTGCCAATAAAATAACATATTACAATTTTGTATAGGGCTATTTTTATTCACTTAATAAATTTAGAAAAAGCGTAATCGAACTGATTATAACAACGATGAAATTAATTTCCTATCTTTTCAATATCGTCAGCGTTATCAGTATTTAGATATTGGATTTCCTTTTTAAAGTGTTTTTCAACAGTTCGACATACTGCCATAGATCGTTCGCTATCGATGAGATTAATTGCAATTCCGGACTTTCCTGAAATAATAAACGAGAAATCAATTTTTATGTCCTTCGCGAACATTGGAAGGGGGGTGGGAGGGAAATTTCGAAATACACATTTTCTACGTATTCACAAAAGGCATCTTAGACTAAAATTAGGTGTTCCTAGGTCTTATAGTCTCCGAGGCAATTATACGAACGGTGTTACGGAAAACCCCCATTATTGGGGGAGTGGGGGGGGGGGGGAGATCGACTCGTCTTATCATGCTGATCAAGAATATATATACTATGTGGGGTCTGCCTGTTACATTTTTCAGCTCGCGCAAACCTAATACAAGTATACTCTTCTACATTTCAGAGTATAAAAAGTCACTTAAACTGTCGTTGTTCTTGTTAAAATCAACCGACCGGAAAAGACTTTAAAGTTTCAGCTCAAAAACTATGTCTCACAAATCATAAGCAAATTAATTTGAGTAAAGAGGAGTTGAAGAAGCGTAAGCTTGACTGGAATATTATACCCCTGTAAAATAAATATACATATGTGCAATGTATAAAATGACGTTTAAGCCAAAACATAACATAACATAACCATTGTGCTCCTTTACCATTTACCACACTCCATGGCATAGAATTCATCAATTTGTGCCCACTCTTCTATAATTGAATTTTGAAGCTGCTTTTGAGTGTCATACTGCTTGGAATATATAAATATTTCAGCAGAAAGTATGCCCTACATATTCTCTATAGGATTCAGGGCTGGACTCAACACTGGCCACTGTATCAACGGTATGTTCCTGGTCTGTTGTGTTGCTAGAATATCCACCGATCGTAATGAAATTGCTCTCAAATGATATGAACTCCCTATCCAACAGTTCTATATACTTTTCGGCGTTCATTTTACTCGGGACATAGCGTATTTGGGACTTGCTTTTTGAGCTAAAGGCAGCCCATACCATTAGCGATGCTCCCCCATGGTTGCGCTTGTAGCAGGTCTGCCTGGGTTTCGAATATCCCTCCAATATTTGTGGTTACCATCAGGACCGTCCAAGTTTAACTTTTTTTCATCGCTAAAAATGACATCTTAAATTCTTCCTTCTAAAATCGGTACTTATTGAAGAATGCCATACGTGCATCTTTGTCGGATATGTCCTGTAGTCCGCTCATCTATGGCCGCAATTAAACCACTCCGCTTGGCAACATCATAATTATCTGAATCTTTTGAAAATTTTGCTACTGTATTGCGATACCGATTTAAGGCAGATACTATTTGTCCAATTTGTATACCAGCATCGCTCATTGCCCGTATCCTACCGCGCTCTTCATCCGACAATTCCGTTCCACGTGGCATTTCTTACTATTAAATTAACTAATATTAATAATCTCTCGATTTTCCTTAGTTTTACGTGATCCCCTACTCACTTTTTTACTATAGTTGTACTTGCATAAGGAAATTAAAATTATTTGTTTACTTTAACGCAAACAGAAGGCAAATAAGTCGTTTTGCACACATAATTATTTTTAATCAAATTCTCGACTTCTATGGTTTATCAGTAATACCGGAACCACAAATGAGGTGGATGGAGGAATATTTCAATTAAAATATGTACAAAATACTTAAAAGAAAAAAACTGCATAACAAAAAACAAAGTACCGTTATTTTACAATCAGAAACACAGAAAACAGTTTTTGCACAAATAATTATACAGGGGTTAATTAGTCCCTCTCCCACAATCCTTTAAAAAAAATAAATTTTATTGTACCTGCCAACTAAATGATGTGATAAAGCCTCCGAATGTGGTAAGGCCTGATTTACAAAATAATAAAACATTTTGTCAATTTGATAAAGATAACGTAGGAAATTTTCTTAAAAACATTGTACCAATAACTTTAATGAGATCTACAAGGTGTTTTCCAAGTAAACAGGACTTTAAAAAAAAAAAAACAAACAGAACAAATGGTTTTTTCGCCAAAATCAATTTATTTTATTCAAAATAGTCTCCTTCTGCATCAATGCAGCTTTTTGCACGATCCAAAAGCATGCCGAACGAGTGTTTTAGCTCGTTGGCCGGTATGGCCGCCAGTATGCCGGTGCAAGCCTTTTAAATGGCCTCTACGTCTGCATAACGCTTTCCTTTCATGGGCAAATGCATTTTTCCGAAAAGGTAGAAGTCGCACGGTGCCATATCAGGTGAATACGGCGAGTGGTTAATGGTTAAAATGTGATTTTTGGTCAAAAAATCGGTCACAAGCGTCGATCGATTCTGAGCAATTTTTGGTCGTCAGTCAATTTGTGCGGAACAAACCGTGCACACACCTCGTAAGCCCAAATGTTCGGTCAAAATGCGATAAATCGATGTTTTGGAGATGTTCAATTCCATTTCTATCAATTTCAATGATGATTTCGGCTGATTTTTGATGAATTCACGCACAGTTTCGACGGAATTTTCGGTGATCACGAATTTTGATTGGCCCACATGTTGATCGTCATTTATGTCCTCACGACCACTTTGAAAACGTTGAAACCACTCGTGCACTCTGCTACGGGATAGGCAATCATCGCCATAAACTTGTTCCATCAATTGAAACGTTTCGGTAAAAGTTTTACCAATTTTAAAACAAAATTTAATGTTGGCTCTTTGTTCGAAGCTCATTTTCGCACCGATAACACAAACATACTGACACTTAAAACGCAATAACTTCACTTCCAATCGATGAAATGTCATGAAATTATCACTGGACAATCGATAAAGATAGCAGATTCTAACGCATCAGTCGATTCAAAAAGTCCTGTTTACTTTGGAACAAACCTTGTATATACAAAATGTCATATAGTTTGTGATAAATTTTATGTACTTTTCGATAAATAAAAATATCCACATCTATTCTTCCTATCATACTGATCATATATGTACATATAAACAATCCATTAACTTTGGGTCTACTACGGCAAAAAAAACGTACTTACCGAAACGTCCTGTTCGACCAATGCGGTGTAGGTAAGTCTCACAATCAGCATTTCCACGAACATCAACTGGCAAGTCAAAATTAACAACAATAGTAACCTGTTCTATATCAATACCTGATAATAAAAAAGAGCAATGTAATGTAAACTTTATAGTTATTTATCCATTATATCACCCCTGGATAACACGTTAGTTGTTATCAGAACTTTTTGTAATCCTGACCGAAACCTATCCAAAACAGCTAGTCTTTGCTCCACAGTTAAATCACCAGATAACACTGCAACGGAGTGTCCATCAGACGCCATTTTAGCTGCTAGCCAAGCTGCAGTTTTACGAGTCTAGAAAGAAATATCAATTGTACAGAAATGGAAATAATTTTAGTTGCATTGTTCAAATTGTTTCAGATACAAAGAAGTTAACAACCTAGAATCCCGCTTGTTCAACTGATGTATCCTACCTTTTTCAAATATAAACTTAAATTGTAACTGTGTTAATTTGCACGGCACCACCTGAGAAACTTCATTAATTACTAAAAATGTGACGCGATAAGAAAAAAAATGGTTACGTTTGGTTTCGCTAATCTGCAAAACGATCACCAAATTCCAAATATAGAGTGAGACTTCTATTTAATTGTAGGCATCTCAAATCGTTTTCTCGAACACACATTATCGGTTTGAAATAATACTCATCAATAAATAACTTACATGGCAAAATATGATTGCTTGACCAATACTTATGCATCCATAAATATTCTGTATAGCCGTATACTTTCCATCTTCGTTTTTACATTTGACGTAGTATTGTTTAATATTATCCAGCGATTCTTCCTCCCGCATCAGTCTATAAATTAAAATTGCAGAATTAGTAAAATATGCAATAAAACAATTTCTAAATAAAACCATCTGTATCTCGGAGACTATAGATAGTAGAGACAGTAAATTTTAATTCAAAATGACTTATATGAACACGCAGAACACGTGTTATTGTTGTAGATTTGGCTCAACTCTGCACACATAGACACAATTTCTATGTAAATGTGCAGTTGCACACATAATCACTAATTACCAAATTTTATTTCGAAATTCCAAAATATTATTCTATAAATATTATACAAGTATTAATGTACTGCGTGGGTTGTGAAACTTTTTATTTGTATTGAAATAAAATAAGCGTGTTAATAAAAGGCTTTACCAACTATAAACAAGTGCAGATTTGTCAGAAGTTGTTATACTCTGTACATGAAATGTACTACTTGTTATTCTCTATGTTTGCAGGAATCGAAAAAATCATCAATAATAATGGCCGATATTCAGGGTATTAAGTGCGGTAAGATCAATTCAGTACAAAACAGCAGAAAACATTTGTATCTTATGAATTAACCAAACGCTAAGTAGTTTTTATACTCTGTACATGAAGTATATTAGGTTTGCGGGAGCTGAAAAATGTAACAGGCAGGAGGAGGCGTGGCAGACCCCACAAAGTATATATATTCTTGATCAGCATGACGAGACGAGTCGATCTAGCCCTGTCTGTCTGTCTGTCCGTCCGTATGAACACCTGGATCTCAGAGACTATAAGAGATAGAGACACCAAATTTTGCACAAAGATGCCTTATGTGTGTATTCTATACGAGTTTGTTTTATTTTTTTGATTTTCCTCCCCCACTTCCCCCCTATGAAGGTTTCCCGATTTTCCATTCGTATAATCGCCTATATCTCGGAGACTATAAGACCTAGGCACACCAAATTTTAGTCCAAGATGCCTTGTGTGAATACGCAGAAAATGTATATTTTGGAATTTCCCTCCCTCCCCCCTCTCCCCAGCAAATCGCGATTTTCTCTAACTCCCGTAATTCTTGGAATTTCGAACTCAAATTTTGCAAATACCGCCAGTTAGTTATTATGATAGACCGATTTAACAAGAAGTTATAGCCATAAATATATTTGCTGCTGCAGCGCTGCCCGCGGCTATTGTTGATGTTGCTGTTTGGTTGACTGCTAACATGTTTACACAGACACGAATAGATGCGCATAGGCATACATCCACTCACACAGGCACAATTGCTTTGTATATGTGCAATTATACACCTTTACGTGAGTACGAATACCGAGAAAGGTAAAATCGATCAAAAAATTTTTTTTTTTAATTTTCTTAATTTTATTTATTTTCTATAATTATTGTAAACATATGTACAGAGTATTTCAAAGTCGGGACACCCGACTTTAGCTTTTTTACTTGTTAATAGTTGATGAAGCTAGTATTAAGAAATTTATCGTTATTGTTTAGTATTTTGAGTATGGCCCTTCTGGTAACTATGGTCAAGTTGCGCATAAGTTGTTGCTTAAAAATTTAATTTAACGAGCTGGAAATTATCAAGGAACTAGGCAAAAACGCTCTATTGCGCGTCTGTGAATTTCTTGACATTGGCGCCGAAGCAAGTACGACAAAAACTGTTGGCAGCATCGAAAGCGACGATGAGTCAAAAGCTGAAACTGGAGGTCTACGAACAATTCGAAAATGTAGATGCGGAAAATGTAAACTTAAAGCGCCAAAAATTCAAAAAGCAGAAGGAACTCACTCAACTGCAAAACGCACAGGCAGAAGCACATAGTGACGTCACTGCAAACGACAAACAGGTATAGCGAAAATTAAGAATGGAATCGATAGGTGCACGCGTGAGTTGGATCTTCTTCAAGCGGAAGAAGAAGCATAGGTAAGTAAGAGAAATGTTTTGAAAACCAAAGCTGTACTGACAAAATGTTCTTCTTCAAATTCTGCACGGTCCAACGAAAAACACGCACGCTCGATGTTAAACGGGCAAATGTCCGATTTGGTACATCAGCAACGCAATTCGGAAACACCACACGACGAATCCATGCAAAAAACAATGGCAAAAATGCTATCACGACAAGCTTTCGACGGAAAACTTGGAATTCGACGGATCATCTGCGCTAGCCTGGAAGCACTTCATACACCAATTTGAAACTTCAAGCAGGAACTGTGGATTTCCTGACGAATAAGTCGTACATCGATTATCCAAGGCGCTCAGAAACAGGCTGATCTTATTCAAGACATTTCATTCTTCCAAAAGGTGTCAGCAATTAATAACCCGGTAACATTGTATGCAGAGCAACAAAAAGCGAACAAAATTGTTGATACGGCCGGCAACCCAATGCCAAATGCTAGAGCAACTTGTTCTATTTGCTACAAGGATTAACACGACCTTATTAAATGCAACGTTTTTCTCAACTCTACTGTAAAGAAACGCTGGGATTTCGCAAACCGCCATAAAGCGTGCTATTGGTGTTTGAAATTTCATAAATGTCAATGCAATCTAAGAGAGGCTTGCAAAATTGATAATTGCGAGAAATTTCACAACAAGCTGCTACACAAACAGGCAAGCGAGGCGACGGTAATGGCAAAAATATTCCAAACAGATAATTTCATTTTTATATGAAGAAAGTACATCCACTATCATGGATGTGAGTCTGGCTCATGAAATTGATTCAAAAGGAATCAATGAGCCCCGATTGCTTTAGCTGGACAGGAGGATTATATAGATACGAGTCAACAGCAGAGCGAGCAAATATCAAGCTAAGTGATACCAGAGGCACAATACACGAGTTAAATTATGTATGGCTAATAAACGATTTAAAGCTTCCTTCACAACAAATCAACTACGAAAATCTGTCTAATTCTTTGCCACGTAACTTCGTCGACATTAAAAAGTTACAAAATCAAGCACCATTGCTGCTAACAGGACAACGTCACGGCAACTAGATCACCACATGAGCTGTCATCAATGGAGATGAAATACGACCGATGTTATCCAAAACCAAACTAGGTTGATTAATACATGGTTCAGTGGAAGTTGTAGTGGCTGATTTTCTACAAGGTTGATTTTATCCAAACTCTTAATTTTTGCCAGATTGAGAGATAAGAGCAACGTTGGTTCTGTGCTCTTTGGTAACCTTGACTTAAGCTCACTTGCTTGGCAGATGGTCATACAATCATACAGTTATCTGAACGAAAGCTAGCGCGCTTATCTTTTAAGCTATGCACATACGTATGTAATGTATTGGCACTGTACATGAGTTCGATTTTGGCACTCTCCATTTATAGTATGCAGCAATAGGTAGGCATTGCTAAAGAGAAGCTTGAGCTTATCGGACGTGCCTATTTACTTTTTGAAACAACAATAAATTATTGTGAGTTAAATTACATGTGCTCTGATTAAAATAGCACAAGTCGCAAACAAATTTACAAGAATTGGGATAATAAAATCAGTGAAGTGTATTTGGTGTCTGACAAGGTATGTTATTACTGCTAAATTCGGACACTAAAGGAAACATGTTTATAGAAATTGGTCTTGCCGGTAATATCCAATAACTTGAAATTGGTGATATTCCTTGAAAAAGTGCTAGACACGGTTCGGAAAGCACAACAACCTAAAAGCTACTATTGCTAATTAAACGTGGAATATAATTTGTGAACCACGCAATATCTACAAGCTTTCTACGACCAGTCCTAATTCGACTGGGAGGCGCTCGGATCTTCCCAGACAGCATTCAGTAAAAGCCATTTGCCCAGTCAACGATGTTTCGTATTTCAATGGAATGGCCAGGGATGAAATGGACAATTAAAGCTTAAAGTAGCATATTACGTCACCCGTCGACGACCACTTGCCGTCCCAGTCGCAGCTCAACACCCAGCTTTAATCTTCGTTGGCGCGACTTCAATTCCATTATGAGGATTATATAGATCTTCAATTCGCCAGGATATACATCTATATATATATAAAACAGTTTGTCCTGATTGACTGACTGACTGATTGGTGATCAACGCACAGCCCAAACGGTAAAGGCTAGGAAGCTGAAATTTGGACTCAAGTATCTTTTCATAGTCTAGGTCCCCACTAAGAAGGGATTTTGGAAAACTCGAGCTCCAAAGGGGGAAAACAGGCTCCATCGTTTGTATGAAAAATCTACAGTTTTCATCTGATTAACTTTAAACTTAGTTTGTATACTCTCAGAACAATTCCAAGAAAAACTGTATACTTGGTTTCTTGATATTTTTTTTTAAGGCCTAAAATATGGGAGTTTTCCTGTAAAAAAAATGTTGGGGCAAAAAGGAAACAGCCCACAGCCCAAACAATAAGAGCTAGAAAGCTAAAATTTGGGATCCTATCAGGGTGTAGATGCGGACTAAGAAGGGATTTTGGAAAATTCGAGCTCCAAAGGGGGGAAAAGTAGCTCCAAAGTTTGTTTGAAAAAATCGCATTTTTCAACCGATCGACTTAAAACTTAGTTTCTAAAATCAATTAAAGAATACAAACAAAACTGCATACTCGAAATTTGTGTTGGAGCTTGAATTATTGGGGTTTTAATATTTATTCACTATTTCAAATGAAAAGTTTGTGTTATAAATTTAGTCCGATCGATTTAAAATTTGGATAATGTAATCTACGTAACTAAATCTACAACTTTGCATTCAAGGATTTTCAAAATATGCATTTTACAAAAGCAGGCAGAACAAACAATACAAAATATCAAACAGTTGGGGACAACTAAGTATACATACACACACACACATGCAAGCAGCTGTTCGTGTAGTTGCGTGCAAACGATTGAAATAGCCAAAGCAAAATGTGAGACACTAATATGTGAATGTCCATAGATACATATGTATGTGCACATCTATGTACATATGTATCTACATATGTATGTATGTACATTCGTGTTGCACTGACAGAGCAAGAAATGTTAATTAATTGAAAATTATATAACATTTTTAAAAGTAATTTTTTCTTTGTTTACTGCATTTGGCATTAGTGTTTTCATTAATAACTTTATGCAGCAACAACAAATATCAAATAGTTGGGGACATCACATACACACACTCACACACAACAAGCAACAGTTCGTGTCTATGTGTGCGGTTCTCTATGTACGGTTGAAAAAGTAAAGAGAAACATATGTACATATGTATGTATGCCTGTGTATGAATATAGCATGTATGTACATTCGTATTAATGTATACATTGGGCCATCGAACACTGTTGTTTGATTGTAAAAAAAAATAGTGCTCTAAAAACAACAACAACTGCAAGTCATTAGCTCGCTCTGCTTCTTTCGTTTTGACCATTTAATGTTAATTGCAAAGGCAAAACGCCAAAAGTTTACAGTTACCGTCGCTAGGCAACGACTGCGTAAGCGATAGTAAAGCAGAAACCGAAAAACGGAGCTACGCATATTCTGCTTCGCATTGCGGGCAGATGTATGTATGTATATGATTTGTTCTTATTGATCTCAATAAATAATTAGATTTTATTATTTAAAAATTCTGCTTATTGCATTCAAACTTCGATATTTTGATGGTATCGGTGGCTTCAACTATCGAAAGTATTACTCTAGCAAATTGAGATGAGAATTGTCAGTGCTTTTTGATCGTGGCTCATCGCTGCACGGCATTGACACGAGTGCCGTGTTTCATATTCCGAGTTCGTGCGTGACCGTATTGGGTCAATATGGCACGTAAAGACTCAAATGTGAATTTAAAATTAGGATATACCCTTATAATTATTCCCCTTTTTTGCACATAGTCTATCTTAAAACGTTGCGTTATCTCTATATATAAAACAGTTTGTCCTGACTAATTGGTGATCAACGCACAGCCCAAACGGTAAAAGATGAAATTTGGACTCAAGTATCCTTTCATAGTATCCATCATAGTGTAGGAGCACACTAAGAAAGGCTTTTGGAAAATTCTAGCTCCAAAGGGGGGAAAACGAGCATTAAAAAATATTAGTTATAGTGGTCATCTTCGTTTAACGAAATAGTTTGGCAAGAACAAAAATGTAACGGACTACTGAACAATTTTTTGTCAAGAACAGAAAATGTTCATTTAAATACCTTAAATGCCTTCCTACTGGTAACTTATAAGGTGAAAACATATGGGTAGGTTATGCACACAAAAAATAAATACAATTGGAAACATTATATTCAGACGGGTTAAGACGGGCAATACCTGCTAGTATCTTTATAGACGTATAACTAGTGCATTTTGGTTTTGTTTTTTTTTCTGACAAGTCAACGTTAAAATTATAGATTTATTCCATCGATCTGGTCACAATAATGAATCAATAGAGATAATCTCCTTTTCCTTTAAAAACGAACATTAGTTATTACCTTAATCTGTATACCAACTTCGGTACTTGCACTTTTGTATGGCTATACAAGGTGTGTTCCAAAGTAAACAGGACTTTAACAAAAAACAAACAGAACAAAAGGTTTTTTCGGCAAAATCAATTTATTTTATTCAAAATAGTCTCCTTCTGCTTCAATGCAGCTTTTTACACGATCCAAAAGCATGCCGAACGAGTGTTTTAGCTCATTGGCCGGTATGGCCGCCAGTATGCCGGTGCAAGCCTTTTGAATGGCCTCTACGTCTGCATAACGCTTTCCTTCCATGGGCAAATGCATTTTTCCGAAAAGGTAGAAGTGCGCGATGCCATATCAGGTGAATACGGCGAGTGGTTAATGGTTAAAATGTGATTTTTGGTCAAATAATCGGTCACAAGCGTCGATCGATGAGACGGCGCATTATCGTGCAACAAACGCCAACTTTCATCTTCGCGATATTCGGGCCGAACACGTCGAATACGGCGCACAAAACGCTTCAAAACTCCAAGGTAGAATACCGCATTAACGTTTTGGCCGGGTGGAACAAATTCTTTGTGGACAATACCCTTGGAATCATAAAAACAAATCAGCATTGTCTTCACTTTAGACTTCTAAATGCGCGATTTTATGGGTTTCGGCTCGTCCGGTGCCTTCCATTCAGCACTCTGGCGTTTCGTTTCGGGATCATATTAGAAACACCACATTTCGTCACCAGTCACAATATTGTAAAGGAAGTTTTTGTCCTTTTTGACCTCTTTAATGATGTCCTTCGAATGTTGGATTCTGAGCAATTTTTGTTCGTCAGTCAATTTGTGCGGGACAAACCGTGCACACACCTTTCATAAGCCCAAATGTTCGGTCAAAATGCGATAAATTGAATCGTATTTTGGAGATGTTCAATTCCATTTCCATCAATTTCAATGATGATTTCGGCTGATTTTTGATGAATTCACGAACAGTTTCGATGGAATTTTCGGTGATCACGAATTTTGATTGGCCCACAATGTGATCGTCATTTATGTCCTCGCGACCACTTTGAAAACGTTGAATCCACTCGTGCACTCTGCTACGGGATAGGCAATCATCGCCATAAACTTGTTCCATCAATTGAAACGTTTCGGTAAAAGCTTTACCAATTTTAAAACAAAATTTAATGTTGGCTCTTTGTTCGAAGCTCATTTTCGCACCGATAACACAAACATACTGACACTTAAAACGCAATAACTTCACTTCCAATCGATGAAATGTCATGAAATTCTCACTGGACAATCGATAAAGATAGCAGATTCTAGACACATAGATAGCGCCACCAGGGGGCGCTAGATTCAAAAAGTCCTGTTTACTTTGGAAAAAACCTTGTATTCAATCTGTTCTACAGGTTCAGCAAAGAACTTTTATTGAGGACTTAAGTACTTTTATTAAAAGCAGCATTCAAGAGACCTTACAAGCACAGCTTTCGGCTCTTGAAATAGAGCGTAATAGCCCCATATCAACACAGAATAGATGAATTTCTCCAGCACATGTCAGTAGGGCCAACTTAAACCAAGACAATAACCCAAATATCTTACCGCCTACACGTTCTTTTAGTAGCGGTGGATAAAATATAAATGTAAATCCTGATAAGGCTGCTCAGATAATTCAGAGCTGGCGGCTAAAATATGACGCTTCGAAAGATTCTATGCAAATAGAGGAATTTTTATACCGCCTTCGTTCATTGACAGCTTAGAAACTGATTGGTGATTACCACCTCCTTTGTGATAATCTGCACTTAATTTTTACTGGTAAAGCTAACGACTGGTTCTGGAACTTTCATCGTAAAAATTCAAACTATTCTTGGCAGACCTTTTGTTCTGAGTTTCGTCGTTTTGATGACGAGAGGGATGAGTTATGGGAATTGATTCGGAAGCGACGCCAAAAAGAGAACAAATCGTTTGATGATTTTCAATCAGCTATTGAAATCCCAGTTGTCCCATTCCGTAAGTGAAGCCAAATTGGTTGATATTTTGAAGCGCAACGCAAAATCAGAGCTGAGATATGAACTTTTGCATATAATGATATTGGACAGATCAGAATTAAGGGCAGAGCTCGACCAAAATTTTGGAACTGCGCATATTTTGTTATGGCTGTGGAACCAAAAATGTATTCAAGCCGAATTGTATCAACTGCAATCCTACGGGAAACCCGCTCCGGGATGCGCAGAACAACACCTCCTTGGCGCATCCCTAAATAATTCCAATGGTCATAGGCCATTATCAACAATTAAAAACTCAGAAGCAACCATTATATTAAAGCGGACATTACCTTCCCACTCAGCTGTAAAGACTGATACCCAAAGCGAGAATATCGAAACACCAGAACTAGAAGTCATATACCAACCAAAGCGTTCCACTATTAGGTCTACTAGATTCAGGAGCTACCATCAGTTGCGTAGGTGGTGCGGCAGCAAAGGCGCTAATAAAACACCACAAGGTTCAGAAATGTTCCGGTAACATTAGAACAGCAAACGATGCAACATGCCAAGTTGTAGGAAAACTGGTGATTGACGTTCATTTTCGTGATCAAGTTCACAATGTCGAATTTTTCATAATACCCGATTTGAAACAAGATGTATACTTGGGTATAGATTTTTTGAAGGACTTTTGCATTCTGTCAGACTTGCTACGCCCAGACCAGCACGTGAACGAATTAGATACTGGAAAGGACCTAAACATCTGGGGCCGACGTGAAAATACACACCCTTAATTTAGAAGGAGGAAGCGATTAAAGTCGGTCATTTCGAATTTTGCTTCGTATGAACGTGAAGGGCACTAATCTAATAAAACACCGTATTGAAATTGGTGATGTAACACCAGTGAAACAAAGGCATTGGCCAATTTCTCCAGCTATCGAAATATTAATGTTTAGTGAGGTCGAGCATAAGCTAGCGTTAGATATTATTGAAGAATCTACCAGCCCTTGGAGCAGTAACTGCGTCCTCGTAAGGAAGGGAGATAAGTGCAGGCTTTGCTTAGATTCTCGTGAAATAAATAAATATACGCGAAACGATGCGTATCCCTTACCACATATTGATGGCATACTGAGTCGATTGCCACCGGCCAGATATATTACTGGACTTGATATGAAGCACGCGTTCTGGCAAATTCCACTCGAGAAAAATTCGCGCCAGTATACGGCTTTTACCGGTCCAAATCGGCCATTATTTCATAATGCCATTTGGCATTTGCAATGCGCCTCAGACACTCTGCAGACTCATGGACCAAGTGATCCCAGCACATTTGCGCACCCGTGTATTCGTTTACCTAGACGACTTGTTAGTGTTGTCAGAAGACTTTGAGTCGCAAATGCTACTCTTACTGGAGGTCGCGTTGCACTTGCGTAAAGCTAATTTAACAATTAACATAGCGAAACCTAAATTTTGTATGCGTGAAATCAAATATCTTGGATTTGTAATTGGATATGGTCAACTTAAAACAGATCCCGGAAAAGTACAAGCTATTTCCGGTACCTAAAACCGTAAAGTAACTAAGACGCTTCCTTGGCTTATCAGGATGGTATCGGAGGTTTGTCCATAACTATGCTACGTTTAGCGTTCCGCTGACAGACTTGCTTAGGAAAAATAATTCTTTTAAATGGTCTAGTGAAGTTGAATCGGCTTTCATTGACTTAAAATCCCGCTTGACTTCGGCACCCATTTTAACAACACCTGACTTTTCCAGGCCTTTTATCCTCATATGTGATGCTAGTACTAGTGGAGTAGGCTGTGTTTTAGCTCAGTTGAATGACCATGGGGACGAATTACCCATTGCTTATATGTCACAGAAACTTTCAAAGGCACAACGGAAGTGCAGCGTTACTGACCTTGAGTGCTTGGCTGTATTATAAGGTTTTAAAAAGTTTAGAGCATATGTTGAAGGTCAGGACTTCCAAGTCATTACCGGCCATGCCTTTGCAGTGGCTGATGAAACAAAAAGATCTCAGAGGACGACAAGGAAGATGGGTAGTGAAATTACAAGGATTCTATTTTAAAATAGCACACCGAAGCGGCTCTCAAAATGTAGTGGCAGATGCACTTTCGCACCAAAATGAACTGGCCATAGAAGAATTTGAAAATCAGGGACCTATCTGTCTTCGGCAGAATTTAAACAGTCAGAATACTGCAATTTGTTAGATACTGTTCGTGCCAATCAATCAAGACTTCCCGATTTAAAGATAGTGGATGATTTAATTTACAAGAGAATAGAACAAGCCTCGGAAGATGACATGCAAGAAAAATTGTCATGGAAGCTTTGGATTCCCTCAACTCTTGTTCATGATGTTATTGTTAAGGCTCATGATCCTCCTAATGCTGCACATTGCGGAATGGGCAAAATGATAGAAAAGCTGAAAAGATATCTTTTCTGGCCGCGAATGTTTACACAAATCCGAGACTATGTTTCAAAGGGTACGGTTTGTCGAAAGACGAAAGGTGCCAATAAGATTCTCAGGCCACCAATGGGTAAACCAATGACGTCTGAACGTCCATTTCATAAATTGTATATGGATCTTTTGGGACCATACCCGCGCTCAAAGAAAGGTAAAGAAAGTATTGGTCTTCTAATTGTTGTCGATCATAATACCAAACTTCATTTCTTTTGTCCTCTTAAAAAGTTCACTTCAAGCAAAATTAGTGAGTATTTGGAATTTGAAATAGTTAATTTTGTACTTTTGGTGTCCCCGAAACAATTCTTACAGACAATTTATCTGTGGAGCCTTTAAAGCTTTTCTTACTCGCTTTGGAGTTAATCACATATGCACAGCTATTTATTCGCCGCAGGCTAATGCCAGTGAAAGAGTGAATAGGTAAGTGTTGGCGGCCATTCGAGCTTATATTGGCAATGCCCATTCCAATTGGGACAGTAAATTACCCGTGATAAGCACAGCGTTAGAAGGTAATGTTCATCCGAGTACAGGTTATTCTCCATATTTTCTGGCTTTTGGCTAAAATATGATGCTTAACGGCAAAGACTACGAACTACTTAGACGGTTGCAATTGCTGTCTGATGACACAGTCATAGAAAGACCTACGGTAATGCAAGTGATTCGTCAACAAGCTAAAGAAATAGTTGCGCAGGCAAACGAGCGAAACGCTAAGACCTACAACTTACGCAGTCGTAGAGTCCTTTTGAAGAAAGGTGACAAGATATTCGCAAGAAATTTTTGTCAGAGCAATGCACTTAAGAAATTTAATGCTAAGTTAGCACCCGTTTTCATTCCCGCAGAGGTCTCCGACAAAATTAATCAAGTTTATTATCGATTAAGAAATGAACAAGGAAAAAGTTTAGGCGTTTTCCATCTTACAGATATACAAATTTAAAATATCCGAAGACTATATTTTTTTTATTATTTTTTTTCTTCAGTGTATGTTTTGATTAGCTCAACATAAACTGTGGCGTAGTGGCTGATTTTCTACATGGTTGATTTTATCCAAACTCTTAATTTTTGCCAGATTGAGAGATAAGAGCAACGTTGGTTCTGTGCTCTTAGGTAACCTTGACTTAAGCTCACTTGCTTGGCAGATGGTCATACGATCATACAGTTATCTGAACGAAAGCTAGCGCGCTTATCTTTTAAGCTATGCACAAACGTATGTAATGTACTTGTATTGGCACTGTACATGAGTTCGATTTTGGCACTCTCCATTTATAGTAAGCAGCAATAGGTAGGCATTGCTAAAGAGAAGCTTGAGCTTATCGGACGTGCCTATTGGTCTTGCCGGTATTATCCAATAACTTCAAATTGGTGATATTCCTTGAAAAAGTGCTAGACACGGTTCGGAAAGCACAACAACCTGAAAGCTACTATTGCTAATTAAACGTGGAATATAATTTGTGAACCGCGCAATATCCACAAGCTTTCTACGATCAGTCCTAATTCGATTGGGAGGCGCTCGGATCTTCCCAGACAGCATTCAGTATTTCAATGGAATGGCCAGGGATGAAATGGACAATTAAAGCTTAAAGTAGCATATTACGTCACCCGTCGACCACCACTTGCCGTCCCAATCGCAGCTCAACACCCAGCTTTAATCTTCGTTGGCGCGACTGCAATTCCATTATGAGGATTATATAGATCTTCAATTCGCCAGGATATACATATTGGTATATTTATGCGGCATATCTATATAGACGTATAACTAGTGCATTTTGCTTTTGTTTTTTTTTTTCTGACCAGTCAACGTTAAAATTATAGATTTATTCCATCGATCTGGTCACTTTAAAAACGAATATTAGTTATTCCCTTAATCTGTATACCAACTTCGGTACTTGCACTTTTGTATGGCTATATATATATATATTTAATACTTATGTTCAGCATATATAATCAACGGTCAATGGGTCTTCATTGAGCTCAACGAACACAACGCCGCAGTGTGTATGTAATGAAAACTAATACTGAAGTGCATTGATATTTTCTATAATTTTTATATTGAAATTAATTATTTTATTTTGGGTTGTTTCTATGAATACAACAATGAACAAAAGATTATTATATATTATATTCTTTCTTTCTTTTTGCCAATCAGAAACGATTATAAGATCTGTTTATTTCTATTCTAATTAATCTCCATTCTGTATACGTAATTTTATTATTTTCTTTGCCTCCTTTTTGAATATTCGATTTAATTTTCTTTTATTGGCTAGGCCAAATACTATGAACATGTTTAATACATGAAGTTAAATAAGAAATGATGGCTTAAACCCTTTTAAGTGTCATTACTGAAGCATGATGAAGTTCTACTAGACTAGAAAGTTTTAGTTATATTAGGGTCAATTCACAATCGCTTCATACATGGTTGAATTGCATTGGTTGAGTGGGTAAAGAAAGGGAACAGACAACACCTTATTCCCAAACAATAAGTTATTGATCTGATTAGGCGATCTATTCTGTCGGGTAGTACAGTAGATTTTAGTTGGTTTAATTGATATTGCTTTTTACCGTTTAGTGCACCTAAAATATTGTGCAAGAGTGTATGTGTCTAAAGTGTAGGAAGAACCCCGATAATCCGGCGAGCTAGTTAGAGCATAGCTAGAGGTGCACGCCCCAAACCTTTATACAATATACAAGGTGCGTTCCATAATAAACAGGAATTTTTGAATCTAGCGCCCCCTGGTGGCGCTATCTATATGTCGACTGGTGCGTTAGAATCTGCTATCTTTATGGATTGTCCAGTGTCATTGTCATTACATTTCATCGATTGGAAGTGAAGTTATTGCGTTTTAAGTGTCAGCATGTTTGTGTTATCGGTCGGAAAATGAGCTTCGAAAAAAAGAGCCAACATTAAATTTGGTTTTAAAATTGGTAAAACTTTTACCGAAATTGATGAAACAAGTTTATGGCGATGACTGCCTATCCCGTAGCAGAGTGCAATTCACTGTGCGTGAATTCATCAATAATCAGCCGCAAACATCATTGAAATTGATGGAAATGGAATTGAACATCTCCAAAACATCGATTTATCGCATTTTGACGGAACATTTGGGCTTACGAAAGGTGTGTGCACGATTTGTTCCGCACAAATTGACTGACGACCAAAAATTGCTGAGAATCCGACCGATTATTTGACCAAAAATCACATTTTAACCATTAACTACTCGCCGTATTCACCTGATATGGCACCGTGCGACTTCTACCTTTTCGGAAAACTACATTTGGCCATGAAAGGAAACCACTATGCTGACGTTGATGCCATCCAACAGGCGGCGACCGCCATCCTCAACGCTATACCGACAAATGACCTAAAAAAGTCGTTCGATCACCTTCTTAAACGTGCAAAACGTTGTATTCAGGCGGAAGGAGACTATTTTGAAGGCGACCAATAAATTTTTCAAAAAAAATAAATAGTTTTCGTTTTTTTTAATAAAAGTCCTGGAACTTTTGAATTGGACCTTGTATGTAGTTTGTTTGGTTGAACAACAGCTGCATAGCCACATAGGCTGAACACCACCACAAAGTGGGCTCAAGAGAGAACAATTTCGTCTGCTGTCAGTCAGGAAGATCGAAATTTACAACAATTGATCAAGCGCCAATTTAGTCTGGAAAACTTCGATGTGTGCGTAGCAAATATTGATAAATCGCAGTCCGCGGTAAATCAACTGGCAGTAAAAATGACTGAATCATCAATAAGGCAATGGCCATACCGCATCTAAGGTGCCTGGAACGCAAACTACAGCGAGACAAGAAAACAGCGGAGGCATATAAAAAAGAAATCCTGAAATTATTGCAAAAAGGATACGCAAGTAAGCTGCAAGACAAGGATGTTCTAAAGTCCTCAAAGCTATGGTATCTACCACACTTTCGCACCAGACCCAAATACTTGGCTGTATCGCTGCTAGGGATGGTTGAGCCGTCCAGTTGAACCGGGAGCAGTCTTCACCTCTTAGGGCAAAAGTGGTTTGAGTGGACTTCTCGGGGTTGACCATCAAATTCCATCTCCTTAGCCAGACGTTAGTGGAGTCAAGCTGCATTTGGAGGATGGCAGAGGCAGTCTGTGACGAAACATCGTTTGGCAAGAAGGCCGTGTCGTCAGCATAGGTGGCAGTCAGTAGTCTTCTATTCGATATGATAGGCATGTCAGCGGTATATAAAGTAAAGAGGACTGGGCCCAGTACGCTTCCCTGAGGAACTCCGGCTCTAATGTCTCTAATGTCGGAGCCTTCATGTCCGCACTTCACGAAGAACCCTCGACGTAAGATTTTAGAAATAAGTAGTATGGTGCAGGTAGGGCAATCTTCAGCTTGTAGAGCAGTCCAGTGTGCCATACTCTGTCAAAGGCTTGCTTGACGTCCAGGAAGACTGCCGAGCAATATTTCTTTTCCTCGAATCCAGAATGTTTGCAACAATCCTATGGTGTGCCATGACATTCTCTGAAGCCAAACTGGTGATCCGGGATCAAATGTGCCTCCTCAAGGATTGCTCGGACTCTGCGCAAAAATAATCTCTCAACTACTTTGGAGAGAATCGCCAATAAGCTAATCGGGCGATATGGAGTAAGATTAGTTGCAGGTTTCCCAGGTTTTTGAATTACGATTATTTCAGCGCATTTCCACTGGATGGGGAAGTGTCCTAGTTGAAAACATTTGTTTGTGATTTTGAGAAGGAGCTGGATTCCATTCGGTGGCAGTGCTTTAATGGCTGGTACATCGATACCATCGTATCCTGGAGATTTTGACGCCTTGAGCTTTCCGATTTCGCAGATTAATTCATCTGGCTCGACAGCGGGGATAGGGAGCGCCATTTGGCAGGGCACGTCCAGGAATTCAGCCTGTTTTCTTGTTTTGTTTCACAGTTTTGTCTCTGGGGTTGCGAGAATTATGCCACAGTCGGCGTAGACGCCTTTTCTCAGCAACCAAGGCTGCAACTTCGGGAGACCAAAGGTGGACTTCTCTATGAGCGACGCTATAGAAGGGTCTGCTTGGGGGTGTGGCATGCGACACAGCGTTGTGGATTTGAACGTTGACATGTTCTACAACTTCATCCAAGTCGTCTCCAGTTGCAATCTCAACCATTGGGTCCAAATTGCTCTGCAGCCAGTGCTGATAGCGATCGATATTGGTGTTACGCCTAAACAATCTGCTCCTTGCCGAATTGGTGCTGGCTGGTATGTTTACCAGGAGCTTGACAGCGCAGTGGTCAGAACACAGCTCTAACACGTTGCTGGTGACGAACTTATGCCTTGCGATCCCTTTAGACACCGCAATATCCAGCACGTCGGGAATCTTGCCGCTGTCAGTGGGCCAGTAAGTAGGGTCACCGGTAGAATGGCAGTCGAGTCTGGAATCAGTTATATACTTATAGAGGGCTCTGCCTTTGGGGTTGATAGTGCGTGAACCCCACCATATGTGTTTGGCGTTGTGGTGGGGTTTGCACCACAAGTAAAACACGTCCGCTCTGTTTGCCAATCTGTTTAATACTGTCCTTTGGTATTCACAATCACTCGATATCATATAACATTCGATCATTCGATATCACACATGCTTACATGCCTATACTCATACTTATACTACTACAACTCGGCCATCCTGACCGGTAAAGATCTCCTGATCTTTTGACTTTTTTTTTTTTTTATAAATATATACATATATATATATATATATATATATATATATATACGATTACGTTTAAATTTACATTATTTTACAATTAATTTAAATTTTATTTTACAATTTTGATTTATTAACTTACAATTAGTTTATTTATTAATTACTTCATTCAAATTTGTCTTTTATCGAGCCACGGTTTTATATTCCCTACTGCCCAAACACCGTTATAAGGCACTCGTGATTGTTGAAACCCTTCCACATCCTTCAAAACGTACCTATCATTTTCTAAAATTTTCGTAATCTGGTAGGGCCCTTTAAATTTTGGAATAAGCTTTCTTGAAACACCTGAAGTTGAATCAAAATTTTTCACAACAACATAATCCCCGACTTTATATTTTGTTGCTATTCTACGCTTGTTATCAGTATAATTTTTGTTGTATATCTGAGACTTTTCTTGACTCTTTTGCGCTGCCTTTCTTATTTTTTCTATGTTACACTCTTCTGTACTTTCATTAAGTTCCAAAAAATTTTCTTTTAACTTTACCTTTTTGAGAAACTCCGAAAAGCATTTTACTAGGATATTGTTGAACACTTCGTTGTAAAGTATTGTTCAGGGCATATTCTACCGTTTCAATGACTACGTCCCAATGTAGTCCTCTATTAGGGTCTACTAGTTTGGCTATCATTGGACCTAAGTTTCGGTTCACTCTTTCGACTTGTCCGTTGGCTTGTGGAGACCCTGTTGCTATCTTTATGTGTTTAATATCGTGTTCTTCCATGAACTTTCCGAAATCACCTGAAGTAAAGCAGCTGCCACGATCAGATATAACACTCTTTGGTCGACTATAGGCCCTAAAGTAGTCTTTCAGAGCAATTATAACTTCTTTTGTACTCGTAGTCTTTGTAGCATAAAGTCGGACAAATTTGGTAAACGCGTCGATTACTACAAGAATGTGTTTTTTAGATCTACCAGCATCTACGGGGCCATAGTAGTCAATATGTATAACCTCGAAAGGTAAACAGCCCTTGGGAACATTATGAAGAAGCCCTTCTTCCTTTCCATGTTTGTGGGAATACGCTATACATTTTAAACAATTTTTTACATGAACATTCGCTTTAGACCTAATGTTGGGAAACCAGTAACTTTTGGAAATTACATCTGTCATTTTGTCTATTCCTATATGCCCCATCTCATCGTGGTACTTATATAGTACATGATCTTCCATATCCTTAGGCACACAAAATACTACGGATTTGTCACTTCTCTTTCTATAAATCACACCATTGCGCATTTCATAGTGTTTATGCTCCCTCGCTTGTAGGTCTTCTATCAATTTTTTTAGTGTTTCGTCTTTTCCTTGGCATATTATTATTAAATTCTCCTCGAACGTATTTGTATCAATTGTTAGTATATTTGTACATCTGCTCAACGCGTCTGCATGCTTCATGCGGTTGCCTGGTCTATGTTCCAAAACATAGTCGTAATTTTGCAAAATTAATGCCCACCTCGCAATATTATCATTTATGGTTTTCTTACTTAGCGTCAAAGTAAGTGCGTGACAGTCTGTCACTATCTTAAACTTTAGGCCGAACAAATATATACGAAACCTTTCTAATGCATATATAATCGCTAGCGTTTCCAGTTAATAACTATGGTATCTTGACTCGGCGTCGGTCGTTCGTTTGTAAAATAGTAAAATACCGGGTGCAATCTACCATCTTTTTTCTTTTGCATTAAAATAGCACCGAAGCCCAAAGAGCTGGCATCGCAATGCAACTGCGTCAGATCCGTGTGACTATACAAAGCTAGCACTGGGTCTGCCAACAATTTGCTTTTGAGGATATTAAAAATTTCCAACTGTTTTTCTGCAAACTCGAACTTTTTGTCTTTTTTAGTTAGGTCATGTAAAGGCTTCGCTAAAGTAGAAAAATCTTTCACAAATCTTCGAAAGTAGGAGCACAGTCCTAGGAAACTTTCAACTTCATGTACCTTCTTAGGTACTGGAAAATCGCGTACACCTTGTAAGCCTTTTTCATCTGGTCTGATGCCATCTCCACTTATAACATAACCTAAATAATTTACGACCGATTTTAAAAACTCACACTTGTCTAGTCTTAGTTCCAATCTAATATCCACCAACCTTTTGAATACTTTTGTTAAGATTCGAAAATGATCTTCTATACTGTCGGTCGCTATCATTATATCGTCTAAATATATTATTACCTCATCATTTTTAATCATGTCTTGAAAAACTTTGTGGACATATCTTTGAAAAACTGACGGGGCGTTTTTTAAACCAAACGGCATTCGTAAAAATTCAAACTGCCCTAATGGCGTTATAAACGATGTATATTTTACAGATTCATCGTGCATGAAAACATGAAAAAACCCATTTTTCAAATCCAATTTGGTAAATATATGTTTATCTTCCAACCTATCTATCAAGTCGTCGATCAGTGGAATAGGATAGTTATCCTTTAGTGTAACCTTGTTTAATGTTCTATAGTCTACACACATTCTTATATCCCCGGTCTCTTTTTTTAACTAAAACTATTGGAGAAACAAATTCGGATTCACTTGGCCTAATATACTTTTTGCTTATATACTCATCGATCAGTTCTTGGAGTTTATTCTTTTCTGTAAATGCTAATCGTCTTGGAGGGCAATGGAACGGTTTAATTTCGCTAAAATTTAATTTCATTTCGCACTTTATAACAGGTGTTTCAGGTCTGTTGGGCTTTATATAACAATTTGTAATTAGGCTTTCAAATCGCTTAATGTTTTCTATACCGACTCTGTCATCAACATTGTATTCTGGCTCTTGGCAGTCATTAGTTAAATCAATTTTAAAAATATCATTTTCAATTTCGATATCTATCAATTTACCACCTAAACAATTATTTTTGCATCTTAGTTCAATATTGCTTGCACTTAGAAAATCTCGGCCTAACACAACATTGTAATTCATGGTACCATCAGCCACGATAAGTAGTTTGAATTGCACGTGTTCACCATTTAAAATGACGAAACAATCAACTTTCCCAAGGACGTTTAATTTGCTTTTATTTATTCCAATATAGTTTTCATTACTATTATTTTCGACTTCAAATGTAATTTCAGAGGGCAGAAAAGAGCGCTTCAAAAAACTTATCGGGCTGCCAGTATCCATTGCATGCTGAAGAAAATGATATTTTAGGACGGTTTAATATGTAAATTTTAAAGTATCTTACGTCTTCATTTAGACTCTTATTACTTTTGGACCGTTCCTTCCTGTTGGGGCACTCAACGACCTTGTGTAGCACACTGCCACAACCATAGCATGCACCGTAGTCACGTTTGGGTTTTCGGCATTCTGCGGCCATGTGGCCACGAGAGTTGCAATTGTAGCAGCGCACTTGGTTGTTTTCTTCTCGATCAGTGGCGCGCTCTGTTGGGTAGCCAAAAATGCTTCCAGAAGTTGGCGCAAGAGGGCGCTGTACGGTACGCACTGCCTGACGTATTGGTGATCTGCTTGTTTGGCGAACTGCTTGCTTTGACGTTGTGGGTCGAAAAGTAGTGTGCTGTGGTTGGCGTTCTTCAATGCGTTCACTCACCCACTGAGTTGGACGCGCTGCATCTTGAGTTGCCGATCGTTTGGGTAGGCTTGCACCACTAAAAGTACGCATCAGTTGGGTCGTGGTCGTGATTCCTTGGAGATCTGCTTGCATCCGCAGTTGTTCACTTGGTATACCAGCAATGACGTGCTCGACCATTTCATCTTCATCGATATGGAAGCCTTTGGAAAGTGAGACTTTGCTGCTAAAGTAGCTGTTAAAACTCTCGGCAGGTAGCCACTCCCGTTGCTCGAACTTGCGGCGCAAAGCACTTTTGCTTTCTTTAACTCCAAACGTGTCTCTTATATTTTGAAGAAGTTGGTCCACCGAAACACTAGTGTTGTCACCAGCATGTAACCATTCGTATGCTCTTCCCTTTAACTTGCAGAGTATGACTGCACGTAGCAGTCCATCGTTGAGCCTAAAAATGTTTGCGACATTTCTGACCTGCTTAATCCAAGCATCTGGTGCGTCGTTCCCATCATACTCTTTCACTGCATCGGCAAGTACGTTGAACATAAGACAATTTGATATTGAGTCATCGGTTTTTTCACGTTGTTGCTTTTTCAATGCTTCGTTTTCCTTTTCTAGAAGGTCAATTTTTTTGTACAGCGCTGCAACGGTTGTTATGTTGTCAGCTTGGCCGTTAGCGTCTGTCGTGGAATGTTCGCGATCATTATTGTTGTTTCTTTCGAACTGTACGTTCTGTGGCACACACACACCAACGTCGGTGGCATCATCGCTATCTCGTTCGCACTCGTTTGGGTTTTCGCGCGAATCGTTTACTGTTGGCGCCGATTCGGCGGCATTCCTTCGTAGCTGGCGCAGCGGCGTTCGACTCGTGTTTTCGCTATCGCACTGCATCTGGATCAACTTGGACACTTGAATGTAGGTCTGGGCACGATCCCCGCAGTTGCGACGAAACTTCATTTATGCGAAGTGCTAACTCCGCCTTTGTGCCGCTAGTTTTAAGTTTAAGAGCGCGAGCCCAATTACGCGATTGTTCATCACTGTAGTCGCTTATTGAAATATCATTCATAATGATTTAGACTTTCCTCAATTTGCTTTAAATAAATTTGCACACTTTGGACAGAAATTTTATAGGTTTTAATGAGTTGTATCCCACTTCTGAAATTGTGGTGGGGTTTGCACCACAAGTAAAACACGTCCGCTCTGTTTGCCAATCTGTTTAATACTGTCCTTTGGTATTCACAATCACTCGATATCATATAACATTCGATATCACACATGCTTACATGCCTATACTCATACTTATACTACTACAGCGTTAAAGTCACCTCCAGCAATAAACCATCATGGCTTCCAGACGGTCCATTCTGCAGTTTATTGCATTCGGGGCAGAGGGAGTGGTATCAGACTGATGCGGGGGTTGTTGGGATCCACGTAGCGTACTGACGAAACTAATGCCAGGAACAACTGTGGAAGTCACGCGGCTTGAGGTCGGTAACAAGGGCCTTGGTTTCGGTGAATGGAGCTGCTTGGCCTTCTGAAACACCTTACAGCCTTTATAGGAGGCTGCATGATTGCCCTTACAGTGGGCGCAACAGGCGGGAATCTCTTTGGATTTGGTGCACTCGATAGAGCTGTGGTCTTCGCCGCACTTAACGCATTTAGGTGGAAGCCGGCAGTATTTTTGAGAGTGCCCGAAGCCTTGGCATCGATAGCACTGCATGATATCCTTGGATTTCAGTGGTGGTTCAATCGTGACAACACACCTACATAGCCGTTTTATACCAAAGGCGTCCTTGTTGTTGCTGGCGGGTTCCAAGTTCACGAAGAACATAGACATAGATGCTACGGCTGACAGCGTTTTTGATCTCACGGCCTCGAACCGTGTGTCCATGTTCTGCTAAGGCTTCCTTAATGTCATCTATGTCAGTGGAGTGATGCAGCCCTTTGACAACTATCCTATAGGCACGCTCATCCTTAGCCTGGAAAGTCTGGTAACTGATGTCGTTCGTATTGAGGTAGCTTTTAAGCTTTGAGAAGCTCTCCTTATCAACAAGATTGACCCTGACGCGACCGTCTCTGCCAGCCTTATAGTCAAAGTTCACTTTTCCAATGGCCAGATCAACGTCCGTTATGAATTCCTTGATGTCGCCGACATCAGGAATGAAAATCGGTGGTGGCTTGATTATCCTCTCTGGGGCAGTAGGGGCGTCCTGAAACTTATCGGATTCGTCGTCTTTTTCTCCTTCTCCATTGCTTCCATCGGAGAGCGCAGCGAATCTGTTAGCATTATTGAATTTGCTATTAGTGGCTTTGCGTTTTATCTCCCTTGGCTCCATGCCGGACGAGCTTGCTCTACCATCGCTCGAGCTATCTAGCTGTGCCTTAGGAGACACATTTGACACCTTTGCCTGCTTCGCTGATGGGACTCCACTAGGATTGAGGTTTCCTTTTGGTAGAAGCTTCGGTGGCGTTAGCTGCCACTTTGGTTTATGTGGGGCTGGTGGGACCGCTATGGCGACAACAACAACGAACTATTGCAGTTATGAGCGAGTGAAAACTTGAACTAGGTATCTGGATTTTTTGAAGACGCACTAGACGCGTTTATATTAAGAAATGAAATATAAAATATTTTTACGGAGCGCACAATAAAAACACGACTTCTCACTTTGACGTTTATCTCAGTGATGAAAAAAAAGATCGGTGCGAAAATGAGGTTCGAACAAAGAGCCAACATTAAATTTTGTTTTAAAATTGGTAAAACTTTTTCGAAACGTTTCAATTGATGGAACAAGTTTATGGCGATGATTGCCTATCCCGTAGCAGAGTGCACGAGTGGTTTCAACGTTTTCAAAGTGGTCGTGAGGACATAAATGACGATCAACATGTGGGCCAATATAAATTCGTGATCACCGAAAATTCCATCGAAACTGTTCGTGAATTCATCAAAAATCAGCCGAAATCATCATTGAAATTGATGGAAATGGAATTGAACATCTCCAAAACATCGATTTATCGCATTTTGACCGAACATTTGGGCTTACGAAAGGTATGTGCACGGTTTGTTCCGCACAAATTGACTGACGACCAAAAATTGCTCAGACGATCGACGCTTGTGACCGATTATTTTTACCAAAAATCACATTTTAACCATTAACCACTCGCCGTATTCAAAAAATCGGCCCATCAGAATGAAACCTATTATGTGGAGTCATCATCACTAATTGGAATTATTTGCCAATTTGTTCGTGAAAAATTCTATGAATTACGGGAGTTTTAGAAAATTTGTAATTGCGTTGCAAAGGGGGAAGGGAGGGAAATTCCAAAATACACTCTTTCTGCGTATTCATAAAAGGCATCTTGGACTGAAAATTTTGTGTCTTCAGCACTTATAGTCTCCGAGATATAGGTGATTATACGAACAGCGTTTCCGAAAATTCTCCAAAGGGGGGAAGTGGGGTTAAAATCAAAAACGATGAAGCTCTAAAGCAAAGCAATACACCTAAACAAAGACTTGATCATGCATTATAGATTATAGTGTTATAACTATATCGCCAAAATAATTTCTTACCTAATTATCGTAGGCTCTGAAACTATTAAACGGGCGAAGTCCATCACTTCCTTATCGTAAGTGGCAGAGAAGAATAGCATTTGACATTGTTGATTCAACATTCTGTAAAAATAGAAGTAGAAATCAATATAGTATGTACATACTCTAGTAGTCCAATACTCAGAAAAAACAATTATTCATTGAATGACTCTTTAAGATAACAAAGGACTTAATATGTCTACAACAAAATCAATAGTCCTCTATGGTCTTGGCAGTACTATCTAATTTTCTTTCAAAATCATTATTTACTTATTTTTCTTTTAGCTATCAGTAGATACCATTCAAATCATATACACTTCGCTCCACTTAATTAGGTACCTGAAAATTCACTCTTTTGGTGGCCCAAAGCATTATTCGACGTAATATGAATTTATACCCTGTACCCAAAGGGTAAAAGCGTATACACCTAATTCAGTTATTAGGTATTTTTACGCGGTTTTGATTTAATACGGTTTGAAAATTAAACTTTTATACACCTAATTTTGTTTTTACAAGGTAGATTGGTTCCTTAAAAAGGCATGTAAAAATAAAACCGTGTAAAATAGACATTGATCATATGCAAAACGAATCGTGCTAAATGGAATAAAGTCGTGAAACCATATATACCTAATTTTTTTTTACACGGTATTTTTTACACGACTTTGATATAACACGGTTTGAAACAAGTAAAAAAGCTAAAGTCGGGTGTCCCGACTTTGAAATACTCTTTACATATGTTTACAATAATAATAGAATAAAAAAATATTAAGAAAATTAAAAAAAAAAATTTGATCTCTCGGTATTCGAACTTACGTAAAGGGTGTATAATTGCACATATACCAAGCAATTGCGTCTATGTGAGTGTATGAATGCCTATGCGCAGTCAACCAAACAGCAACATCAACAACAGCTGCGGGCAGCGCTTGAGCATCGAATATATTTATGACTATAACTTCTTGTTAAATCGGTCTACCAAAGTGAAACTTGGCATACGGACACATAATAACTAACTGGGGGTATTTGCAAAATGAGTTCGAAATTCCAAGAATTACGGGAGTTGAGACTTGCGGTCGAATGGGGGGAGGGAGGGAAATTCCAAAATACACATTTTCTGCGTATTCACATAAGGCATCTTGGAATAAAATTTGGGGTTCCTAGGTCTTATAGTCTTCGAGATATAGGCGACTATAAGAATGAAAAATCGGGAAAACCCCCATAGGGGGAAGTGGGGGGAAAATCAAAAATATAAAACAAACTCGTATAGAATACACACATAAGGCATCTTTGTGCAAAATTTGGTGTCTTTATCTCTTATAGTCTCTGAGATCCAGTGGTTCATACGGACGGACGGACATACAGACAGACAGGGCTAGATCGACTCGTCTCGTCATGCTGATCAAGAATATATATACTTTGTGGGGTCTGCCACGCCTCCTTCTACGTGTTACATTTTTCAGCTCCCGCAAACCTAATATACTCCTGTACATTTCATGTACAGAGTATAAAAAGAGTGTGTTCACAAGGAGAACGATGGTCTAGAAATGAAATGGTTGGAAAGTGAAAGTTTACAAAACTGAGAGCTGAATGGCATGAGAATGGAGGGCAGGTTTATAAATTTAGGTGAAATTAATGATAATTTAGAAAAACAGAATATAAACAAGATAGAACGCTACAGTCGAGCAAGCCCGACAGTAAAATAGCCTGTACTCTCCACCAAAAAAACCAAAATAAAAAAATTTTTTTTAAATTTAATTATTAAAAAAAATTGAATTAATTTAAATTAATTAAGAAAATGTATTTAATATATACATAGAAGACGTATCAGAAAAAAAACACAAACTCGATCTGCCTAGGGCTTAGGGGAACCTGAATGTCAGGTTTGGTTATCCTAGCTATTATAGTTGCTGAGATCGTTGCGCTCATACAGACAGACGGACGGACGAACAGACGGACATGGCTATATCGACTAGTCTTGTCATCCTGATCAAGAATATATATACATGGGGTCTGGCACGCCTTCTTCTGTGTGTTACATACATTCGCACAAAACTAGTCTTTCACCCTTTGGGTACAGGCTATAAAAAAAGGGGTAGAAATGGAAAGCTTTGACAAGGATTGTACGGAAAATGAAGACACACACAGTATGTACAAAACAAACGGGAAAGCGACAAATTGTAATGTAAATAGAGTACCTTGGAAGATACAGGAAAGCGATCAGTGCAGTAATGAAAATAGCAACAAAGTTGCAGGAAAAACAAAAGAGGATAACTTTAATTTATTACTAGGGCAATACCCGTGTTTAGATGAAGACGATAATTTGATAGAGAGGACGCAATGCTGTCATAAACTTAAGGGAAAACTGGAAGTCATGTTTAAGAAATTATATAAAAATGCAGAAAGGCCAATGTTACCAAATGTGAAATGAAACTTAACTTTGAAAGAGAGAAACCATTCCATTTTCCCCCAGGCGGTTGTCGTGGTTGCGAATGCCGTTTCAAAGGTTTGTAAAAAAAGTGTTTGCAGATTTAATCAGGACAGATAAAGTCATAGTTTACATGGATGATATAATGATAGCGACAAGTGGTAGCGATAGCCATATGGAGGTACTAGAGGAGGTATTTAGAAGGCTGGTAGCAAACAAATTAAGTCTCCGATTAGACAAATGTGAATTTTTGCTGACGGAAGTAGAATACTTAGGATATACGATATCAGAAGAGGGAATAAAGCCAGACGACAAAGGGGTAAAGGCGGTAAAAGATTTTCCTGTACCAATGATGTGCAGAGCTTTTTAGGATTATGTTCGTTTTTCAGGAAATCTGTAAAAGATTTTTCCACAAAAGCTGGCAGAGGCACCAATATTAGCCCTGTACAGACCAGGTGATCAAAACAGAGTTACATTGCGATGCAAGTGCCTTAGGTTTCGGGTCAATACTAATGCAGAAGAAAAGTGACGGACGAATGCACCCGGTGTTTTATTTTTCGAAGCGGACAACAAAAGCGGAAGCGAAGTATCATAGTTTCGAGCTAGAAACACTGGCAATAATATATGCACTTCAACGTTTTAGAATTTACTTGCAGGGTATATATTTCAAAATAGTAATTGATTATAATGCTTTAACCAATGACTTTAAACAAGAAGGACCTGAATCCAAGAATAGCTAGGTGGGCACTTGAATTAGAAAATTATGAGTACAAGTTAGAGCACAGGGCGGGAAAAAGGATTCAGCACGTTGACGCATTGAGTAGAAACGCAAATATTTTAACAATTGACGCAAGCACATTTGAAAAGAATTTGATTTGTCAAAATAGGGACGAGAAGTTGAAAAAACCATATTATTTTATGTTCCGGAAGAAATGGAAAATCATGTTTTTTATAAATATCACAATGAGCTTGGCCATGTAGGGATTGATAAAATGACAGATGCGATCACAAAGTTACTGGTTTCCGAACATGAGAACAAAAGCAAATGTTCACGTACAAAATTGCCATAAGTGCATCGCGTTTTCGGGCATGAAAAAAGGATTCCTACATAATATTCCGAAACAGTCAGTGCCTTTTGAAGTAATGCATATTGACCACTTTGGACCAGTCTATAAAGGGAGAGCAAATAAGTACATTCTAGTAATAAAAGACGCTTTCACGAAGTTCGTTAGACTTTATGCCACAAAAACGACGAGTACTAAAGAAGTTGTTCAATCACTGCAGGATTATTTCAGAATGCCAAGCTGTATAGTCTCCGATCGGGGTAGCGCCTTTACGTCAAATGATTTTGAAAACTTCTTTGAGCAGAACGGCGTTAAACACGTGAAGGTAGCTACAGGTTCACCACAGGCAAATGGACAAGTTGAGAGAGTTAACAGAGGGTTGGGACCGATGATTGCCAAGTTGGTGAATCCTGATAAAAACGTACATTGGGACACAGTCGTACAAACAGTTCAGTTTACACTCAACAACACTATTCAAAGACGATTAATCAACACCCGAGCAGAATGCTGTTTGGCGTTTTAAAGAAGGGGGACGTATCAGACGTGTTGAAGGATAAGTTAGAGGAGTTGACCAAAAAGAGAATTAGAGAAAACTCGAGAAGAGGAGAGAAGAGAATAATGCTATTAATATTATACAAAAATAAATAATTAAATTAAAATACAAATTTGAAAACGTTTAAGTTAAATAATGGGTGCAGGAGCATCCTGGTCAGAATGGCCGAGTTGTAGTATTAAGTATATAAATAGTATAAGTGACATTGATGTTTTAGTATTAAGTTTTAGCGAAATGTCTAGCATATTTAATGTCAAAGCGCTGGTATGATCGATATATGATTGTAAGGTCACACTGAAAGAAAGAGCGGGAGAATAAAATAAGATTGCAAACGAAAAACAACGCGCCTTTAATAATTGTCTCGGCCACATACGGGAGTTAGAGTAGGGCGGCCAACTTTTTCAAAAGCCAATGCGGGACAATTTAAGGTGGTGTTATTTTCGATGAGTCATATGTACAGTTACATATGTATGTAAATATTAAACTCTTAAAATAATTATTCAATTTGTTTATGTTTCTTTATTTTTAAAATCATATTTTTCACACGAGTGATACTTTTTCACCAGTACTGGATTTTTTTACTGTAAGGTAAAAACTATATATTAGGTTTGCGCAAAGGAAGCATCTCCGACCCCATATGGTGTATATATTCTTAATCAGCACGACGAGAGAAATCGATCAAAGTATGTCCGTCCGTCTGGAAACGGTTGAGCGTACATTAACCAAATCTCTATATATATAAAACAGTTTGTCCTGACTGACTGACTGACTGATTGACTGACTGATTGGCAATCAACGCACAGCCCAAACGATAAGAGCTAGGAAGCTGAAATTTGGACAAAAGATCCCTCTTATAGTGAAAGTGAGCACTAAGAAGGGGTTTCGGAAAATTCGAGCTCCAAAGGGGGGAAAACGAGCTCCATCGTTTGTATGAAAAATCTACAATTTTTATCCGATTAACTTCAAACTTAGTTTGTATACTCTCAAAAAGAATACAAGAAAACCTGCATACTTGGTTTTTCAACATTTTTCCTGGGGCATGAAAAAGGGGGGGTTTTCCGTGGAAAAAATGAAACACAATCAACACCCCACAGCCCAAACGGTAAAAGCTAGGAAACTGAAATTTGGGCTCAAGTATCCTATCATGGTGTAGATGCGACTTAGAAGGGTTTTTGGAAATTCGAGCTCCAAAGTTTGTTTAAAAATTCTGCATTTCTGAATCGATCAACTTTAAATTTGGTTTTTATAATCTATAAAAGAATACAAACAAAACTGCATACTCAGTTTTTCGAAATTTGTGTTGGAGCTTGAATTATTGGGGTTTTAATATTTATGCATTTTTTCAAATGAAAAGTTTGTGTTATAAATTTTGTCCGATCGATTTCAAATTTGGGTAATATAATCTACGTAGCTAAAATTACAACTTTGCATTTAACGATTTTTAACACATGCATTTTACAAATGGGCAGGCAGAACAAACAATACAAAATATCAAACAGTTGGGGACAACTAAGTATACATACACACATACATACACAAACATACATACAAGCAGCTGTTCGTGCAAACGGTTGAAGTAGCCAAAGCAAAATGTGAGACGCTGTGTGAATGTTCATTTGTACACATGTATGTACATACATACATACATATGTATAAAAGTACATTCGTCTTGCACTGACAGGGCAAGAAATGTTAATTAATTAAAAATTATTAACATTATAACATAAACATTTTTATGGTATTTTTTCTTTGTTTAGTACATTTGGCATAAGGGGTTTTTAGGACAACGGACTACAAGGGCGTACGCAGGTTGGGCAGGGGGGACATTGCTCCCCTTAGAAAGAATTTCGCATTATGAATTACACCAGCACCATATGTATTACATACGTACATACATATGTACATACGTCTGTATGTATAGTATGTACATATGTACATCAATACAATCACTTTTTCAAATGAATAGTTTGTGTTATAAATTTTGTCCGATCGATTTCAAATTTGGGTAATGTTATCAACATAACTATATCAACAAATTGGCATTCAACGATTAAAATATAGCAATATGTTTTTTACTTGCCATATGTACATATATCAAATATCAAATAGTTGGGGACATCCCATACACACACTCACACATACATACAACAAGCAACAGTCGTGTCTATGTGTGCCCATGCATACATACATATGTACAAGCATATGTATGTATGCCTGTATATGTATGTAGCATGTACATACAAAACAACAACCACAACTTCAAGTTGTTGGCTCGCACATCTTCTTTCGTTTTGACCATTTAATGTTAATTGCAAAGGCAAAACGCCAAAAGTTTACAGTTACCGTCGCTAGGCAACGACTGCGTAAGCGATAGTAAAGCAGAAACCGAATAACGGAGCTACGCATATTCTGTTTCGCATTGCGGGCAGATGTATGTATGTATATGATTTGTTCTTATCGATCTCAATAAATAATTAGATTTTATTATTTAAATATTCTGCTTATTGCATTCAAACTTCGATATTTTGATGGTATCGGTGGCTTCAAATATCGAAAGTTTTACTCTAGCAAATTGAGATGAGAATTGTCAGTGCTTTTTGATCGTGGCTCATCGCTGCACGGCATTGACACGAGTGCCGTGTTTCATATTCCGAGTTTGTGCGTGACCGTATTGACTCAATATGGAACGAAAAGACTCAAATGTGAATTTAAAATTAGGATATACCCTTATAATTATTCCCCATTTTTGCACATAGTCTATCTTAAAACGTTGGTGATCAACGCACAGCCCAAACGGTAGAAGATGAAATTTGGACTCAAGTATCCTTTCATAGTATCCATCATAGTGTAGGAGCACACTAAGAAAGGCTTTTGGAAAATTATAGCTCCAAAGGGGGGAAAACGAGCTTTAAAAAATATTAGTTATAGTGGTCATGTTCGTTTAACGAAATAGTTTGGCAAGAACAAAAATGTAACGGACTACTGAACAATTTTTTGTCAAGAACAGAAAATGTTCATTTAAATACCTTAAATGCCTTCCTACTGGTAACTTACTTATAAGGTGAAAACATATGGGTAGGTTATGCACACACAAAATAAATACAATTGGAATCATTATATTGAGCCGGATTAAGACGGGCAATACCTGCTAGTAAGAACATAAACCATATTTGCAAAGATAATTTATATATACATAAATATATATTTTTTTCAAATTTTATGAAAATCTGTCAATTTGAAACAATTTTACTCCAGTACTACATCTGCAAACTGCAGCATCAAGTGTTCTTCTGCTAGGGACGCATAAGCTCATTGCCGGAAGTTAGTCCGGGTACAGGGTATTTCACTGTCGAGCTTGCTTAGCGTTCTCTCTTGTTATTTATAATGTCATTAAATTGTCCGCAACTGCCAATATTATATTTTAAAAGACATGTGTCCACTTTTAGTGACGTTTGTCCACAAAGCAATTATCAATGAAAATAAAAACAGAGAAGGTACTGGATGATAGATAGGCAATTTTGCATTGGTATCCCTTTTTCTCTTAGATTATTAAGCACCTCAATTCACCGCTGTTTTGTCAAACAGGAGAGCAGGAGGAGATGCAGTAGATAAGAACAATGGTTTTCTATCTCGTACTCTATTTTAAATTATGTATTTTAAATGTCATGTTGGTAATGCCGGACATGCGGGACGTGTTTCAGGTTTTTTGGGACTATTTTATTCGATTTTTCAATGCGGGACAACACCTGTCAATGCGCGACAATATTTCTAAGGATACTCACTTGTGAATTCGAATACACTGGTCGTGGTGGCCTTGGGTAGCAATCATTACATCAGCTTCATCCAATACAAAAACTGTTATTTTTTTCATATCAAATAATCTAAATTTTAAGCCCCAATCCAACATTTTACCAGGAGTTCCAATCAGAATATGGTCCGGTATCTGTGAGTTGCGATCAACTGTGTAATTTAAAATGATTAATATAATTAGTATTTTTATAAGTATACACGTAAATATAAACCCTACGACTGACCGTCGAAGCTTGTATGACATTATTTATAGAACTGCAGAAGTTGGTCTAACTTTCAGTGTCACCGAGAATAGTAGATTGTGTAATTGCAATCCGAGTCCTTGCGATTGACAGCAAATGAAAAATTATTGTAAGCTATTTTTGAAATAATAATAAAAAGTAAAAGTAATTTGGATAGTTGTTTGTTATAGTATAACAGCAGAAAAAGAACACAGTATTTTTGCTATTAGGAAGAGATTTTGGATAGGAGTATTCTACGGTAAATTTGTCCGTTTTACTGAGCCATGTTGAGTGACGACAGAAAATTTTAGTTATTGAGTGCCTAAGTCCCTTAAGAAATACAATATAATAATACAATATAATACTTGTATTATAGGTCTGCTTGAAATAGTTTTAGTTTAAGACACTATTAAAATTGATAATAGCACAGACCCAGTATTGATTTGAAAAACTACTATGGGAAGAAAAATAAGAAGCTTTGTGGCTAATTTTGTGTCTCTATCTCTTATAGTCTCTGAGATCCAGATGTTCATACGGACAGACATACAGACAGGGCTAGATCGACTCGTTTTGTCATGCTGATCAAGAATATATATAGTTTGTGGAATCTGCCACGCATCCTTCTGCCTGTTACATTTTTCAGCTCGCGCAAACCGAATATACTTGTACTCTTGTACATATCATGTACAGAGTATAAAAATCAAGAACAACACGAGAGAACGCTACAGTCGAGAAAGCCCGATAGTAAAATACCCTGTACTCTCCACAAAAAAGGAAATTAAACAAAAGAAATATTAAAAAAAAATCAAATTAATTAATTAAAATTAAATAAAAAATATTCAATACATAAATACATACATGCAAAAGTGAAGATATGCTTATGTAAGGTGCGTTGCAAAACTATAGAACCACTTAAAAAATTACGATTGCTTAAGAACGACTGACTGTAGGGTACAACAATGTTCTGTGAAAATGTGTTAAAGACAAAATAACATTGTAAGAAATAGGGGAAAAACGGTTTTTTGTTGTTGCATTAATATAGAACCACTTACGTTATATGCAATTTTTACTGGTTTTAGTCAGTGATACTCAGTTGTTGATTCAAGTAGAGTTGGACATGGAGAGAATAATAAATATGCCGCGTGGGAAAATATTACAAAATTTTGAAAAATTGCAAATATTGGCATATAAAGAGCAAAATTGGGGCATTTGTGAAATTGCCAGAATACTCGCTCGAAGCCACCATGTAATACCGGAATTTTTGAAACATCCGGAAGGCTATGGGTCTAGAAATTCTGGGGGAAGGAAAAAAAAATTAACCAAGACGAAGAACGTAGAATTTTAAGGGCTGTGAGTAACTCAACCACGTGTTTGGCGGACCTTCAAAAGCATGTTGACGTTCCCGTTCACCGATCGACTATTTCCAGGGTTTTAAAACGGAGCGAAATTATTACATACGCTAAAATGAAAGCCGCCCCGAGACTATTGAAACGTCATAATCAGGCTAGGCTGGAATTTGCAAAGAATATAGGGCCAAAAACTGGGAATCTGTAAGAAAAAACATATCTTTATTATTTGAAGTTTTTAAAAACATTAACGGCTTAAGGTGATTTTTTCTGATGAAAAAAGTGGAACCTTGATGGTCCAAGCGGTTTTCGAGGATACTGGCGCGATTTAAGGAAGGAGCCGTTGGTGTTTTCCAAGCGAAACTTTGGAGGAGGAAGTGTAATGACTTGGGCAGCATTTTCTACTTTAGGTTGCTTGGAATACCAATTCGTATCATCGAAAATGAAGTGCGGGGACTGCATTAATGTCCTAAAAATGAGCCTATTGCCTTTTATTAGGCAAAACCGGAAAAAACATACGACATTTCAACAGGATAATGCCAGAATCCATGTAAGCCGAGAAACCATGTCTTGGTTTTCTGAAAAATCTATAGACGTTATGGATTGGCCGACTTGTTCCCCAGACCTTAATCCGATCGAGAATATTTGGGGAATACTTGTCCGAAGGATCTATAAGGATCAAAGACAATTCGACAATGTTCATGAATTGAAAAGGGCAATAATAAGAGAATGGGAGCAATTGGAACCAAATTTGCTCAAAACGCTTCTTAAAAGTATGAAGAGTCTCATTTTTGAGACAATAATAATAAATTTAAGCCATTTAAATACATTACAAATTATTATTCGTTTCAATATTGAAAATTTAGGCAAGTGGTTCTATAGCCATGAAACAGCAAAAAACCGTTTTTCCCCTATTTCTTAAAATTTTACACTAAAAATTTAAACCAAATACCGTTATTTCTTCAATATTTTGTCTTTAACACAGAACATTGTTGTACCCTACAGTCAGTCGTTTTTAAGCAATCGAAATTTTTTAAGTGGTTCTAAAGTTTTGCAAAGCAAAATTTCAACAGCATACATTTAAATCATCGTGTCTATGCGTGTTTATATATCAGAGAACTACAACGAGTACTACATTTTCGGTCATACTCGAGTATTTACCAATACTCGGAATGATTATTTTATTTGGATATAGTGACAAGCAATGACTGGTTGCGAACGAGCCCTCAACGAACACTCAGTTCGAATCAAAACTGCAAAAACTCAGAAGTGAGCGGTTGTGACCGAAACTTCTTGCATGAATGCAAGCAATGACCGGTTGTGAACGAACGCTAACCAACCAATCAGTTCAACTCACAACTGCAAATACTCAGAATGAGCGTCAATGAGCGAAACTTTTTGCCTGCGTGCAAGAAATGATCGAACGTCGTATTTACAATCATGCTCGCATGACCGAAATAACCACTGATATCGGCGGCTGCACGTTTTTTCGGCTATTAGTTCAATAGTAACTTCGTATACAAGTATGTAAATGCATATAAATTAAAGAAGCCAACAAAACTATTAGCGAAAAGATATTTTTTTTTTACTGTTTAATCAAAGCATTGATGCTGTGCATTCAGATTAGCACCTTAACAATAGCGAAAAGATATACCTTCCTTTTTATTTAAACTAAAAAAAGTTATGCTACTTTAAATAATATTAATTTGTTTTTATTTTAAATTTCAGTTCCTTTTTTAAGAAATAAAATCATGCTAAATATCATAATATAAAAATAAATATATGTATACATACTATATGTTTAGTTTTCATTCTGCACCTCTTTATTTAAAATACGTACATACATACAAGGTGCGTTCCAAAGTAAACAGGACTTTTTGAATCTAGCGCCCCCTGGTAGCGCTATCTATACGTCAACTGGTGCGTTAGAATCTGCTATCTTTATCGATTGTCCAGTGAAAATTTCATGACATTTCATCGATTGGAAGTGAAGTTATTGCGTTTTAAGTGTCAGTATGTTTGTGTTATTTGTGTATTTTGTTTTAAAATTGGTAAAACTTTTACCGAAACGTTTCAATTGATGGAACAAGTTTATGGCGATGATTGCCTATCCCGTAGCAGAGTGCACGAGTGGTTTCAACGTTTTCAAAGTGGTCGTGAGGATTGTGGGCCAATCAAAATTCGTGATCACCGAAAATTCCGTCGAAACTGTGCGTGAATTCATCAAAAATCAGCCGAAATCATTGAAATTGATAGAAATGGAATTGAACATCTCCAAAACATCGATTTATCGCATTTTGACCGAACATTTGGGCTTACGAAAGGTGTGTGCACGGTTTGTTCCGCACAAATTGACTGACGACCAAAAATTGCTCAGAATCGATCGACGCTTGTGACCGATTATTTGACCAAAAATCACATTTTAACCATTAACCACTCGCCGTATTCACCTGATATGGCACCGTGCGATTTCTACCTTTTCGGAAAAATGCATTTGCCCATGAAAGGAAAGCGTTATGCAGACGTAGAGGCCATTCAAAAGGCTTGCACCGGCATACTGGCGGCCATACTGGCCAACGAGTTAAAACACTCGTTCGAGATGCTTTTGATCGTGCAAAAAGCTGTATTGAAGCAATAGGAGACTATTTTGAATAAAATAAATTGATTTTGCCGAAAAAAACATTTGGTTTTTTTATACCCTGTACCCGTAGGGTAAAAAGGGTATATTAGGTTTGTGCAAAGTATGTAACATACAGAAGGAAGCATCTCCGACCCCATAAAGTATATATATTCTTGATCAGCATGACGAGAGAAATCGATCTAGACATGTCCGTCCGTCTGTCCGTCCGTCTGTCCGTCCGTCTGTCCGTCTGTCCGTCCGTCTGGATGAATGCAAGGATCTCAGAAACTATAAAAGCTGGAATAACCAAAGTTGGCATCCAGATTCTCCTAGGTCCGAGTAAGGACGAGTTTATTTTATTTTTTTTAATTTTCCCCCCCTTCCCCCGCTACAGAATTTCGTCAATAGCGTCCACATTTCAAATGCTACCTAAACCAAACTTTGCACACATAATTTATATATAATTGTCTATTGTTGTTCAAAATTTTATTCAATTCGGTCAATTTTAAGAAAAGTTATTAGCAAAACAAATTCTCGCCAGTACAACCCCCCAAACTGCAGCAACAAGTTCGCTCCTCTTCTTCCTCTTTTTGCTGCTGCTATGGGCGCATATAACTCAGTGACGCAAGTTTACCTGGGTACATGGTATTACACTGTCGGGCTTGCTCGACTGTAGCGTTCTCTCTTGTTTTTTTTTAAAACGTCCTGTTTACTTTGGAACATACCTTGTATACATATGTTTGCGCATAATTGCAAACAACACATGCACGCACAAATACATAAATATGTACATACATGCATTTTTTATACGGTCATACTCGGGTAAAACCCGCGCAATACTCGAGACATACTCGGGTAAAACCAGCGCAATACTCCAGTAATACCCAAGTATAGCTCGCGCAATACCCAAACAATACTCGAGCAATAACGGCACTATACTCGTTCGATCAAACGCTTTTTCTGCAAAGTCTGGTTTGTTTCGATCAGGACCCAGTCATCTTAAACGAAGTGACCGAGTCTGAACTGTTTAAAAGCAAACCAATCAAGGCCGGTACTCGTGCGAGCCGACCGCTATAAGCAAAGTGACCGAGACTGGTGTGCTCGGAAGCAAACCAATCAAGTCCGGTGCTTGTTCGTAAAAATAGAAAGATTGCTCATGCAAATTCGATCATAAGAAAAATGCTGAGAGTACTCAACTCGTTCGAGCTCGTTTGCAGCCAAACAATGATCTGATTTGATTGAACTTTCAGCAAGGGTGGTCGAACATACTCGTTGCAGTTCTCTGGTATGTATGCTGTACAGGAATAAGTCGAGGCAGTAACAACAAAAACAGCTGCAGACAGAGCTTTGGCGGAGAGTATATTTATGGCTATAACATTCTCCACAATAAACCTATGGTAATGAAACTTGGCATACAGAATCATAATATTCTACTCCTATACTTTCTAAGATCCTTGCGTTCATACGGACGGACATGGCTATATCCACTCGTCCTGTCCTAGTGATCAATAATACATATACTTTATTGGGTGCGTGGCAGACCCTCCTTCTGTGTCTTATATACATTTGCAAAAAACTAGTATACCCTTTTACCGTTTGGGTACAGGGTATAAAAAGAAAACAAATTTTCGATAGTTGGTGTTATTGTGTCCAAATATTCTTTAATTTATTTAATAGGTACGAACATTACGGTCCCATCCGTTCCAATAACCATGACTCATAGATTTGATCCTCTGTATAAATGAAAAACGTAAAAGGTTCCAATACATGCCACTTAGACTTAAGCAGCTCAAAGATATTCATGTGGCGGATTTTCTAATAACTTATTTATTTGCGCTTGTTTTATTTTTTCAAGTACCTTCCTCTCCTCGAACAGCAAATCTTAATTTGATGTCAGGACAAAACTGGCCCATGCGGGCTGCAACCTCTCCGGTTTGGATTGCCAGTTCATAAGTTGGCGAGAGACACAAAACCTAAAAAAAAAAATAATAATAATTATATATTGTATATAGAAGCAATCAATAAAGTAAACCAATAATTACTCTTGATGAACCCAGTTGGCATTTCGAGTTTACCTTAACGTTAAGTATTGCCGTCTGTCAAATAACGCCATACTAAATATCAGACTTATTTACAGGCTAAGCCTAGTACTCAGCTTGAAATTACAATGCCTTAAATGAATAAATTTAAATTCAATCTAATAAACTACAGTTGGAGCCAGTATTTTTAATCACATAACGCTTCAGTATTTTTAAATGTTGATCCTGCAACTGATTCAGCGTGTTGAAAGAATTTCTCGTATTGCTTCTTCTTTTAACAAAACGGGATTGCATGATATCGCACTTTTTAACGGACAACGTGTTAAATAATTTGTTTTCACTGTTTTTTCTTTTTTTTTTTGGGGGAAATTTTAGTCGAAATCCGTAGGCATTATAATTATAATCGAAATGATTAGGATTAGGTTTTTCTACTTTTTGACTTCCCTTTTTGTATTTTTTTACCATCAATAAAAAGTCGGTCAATCATTAGTCCATCAGTTCCAATTATTGAGCATTCTAACATGGTTTTTAGCATCGTCGGCTTCGTCGATAGACCCCAGTCTCCACCAAATAAACAACGTCAGTTCCTCCAGATATTGTTGCATCGTTTTAATACCACAATTCAGGCTGGATGTCTACAGATCCTCTAGAGGATTCATTTTATGAATTTGCACAATCTTGCTTTCCGTGGGTTTCGAAGTTTGACGCGATCTTTCTTTAAGTGGAACATTTGCTATGGTGCGAGTTTTTCGGTAATGGTTGAAAGCATTAAAAACAATTTTCCAACATAGCTGAGTTTCAATAGCCTAATATGTCATACCATTCTTTTGAATTTAATTGAAATGTATTCTAACACAAAAAACAACAAAAACTTACTTAAGTTTTGGAAAAATACTGCATAAAATTTTAAATTACAGCGAAAATCTAAATTGTTTTCAATTAGGTGGTACGCAAAATTCGAACAACTCGGCTAAAAAATTAATTTTATAAAGTGTCGAAATCGCAACAAAGTCGAATACAGTCATGGCTGTATCGGAGGACCCACCATAAAGATGTCGTTTAGGGACATTTGTGACGACGTCTTACATGACGCGTCGAAGACGACTCGTAATTTTGCTGAAGTGTTTTGCGGTCGTGGCACGCATTGATAAGATATAAAATAATGCGGCTCTCTTGGGACAATGTTGACAACTGGGCTCATGTGACCCATTGAAATGTGTTTCAGGAAAGGAATGTACATTGATTCAGTGCCGGGCTGCTTAGCCATTCGCCTTTCTAAGGCCAGAAAACGTTGCAACGCTGTCTCATACGAACCACCGAGACAACGTGGGCTCGACTTGAATGGCAATCCAACACTGAGCCTACCCGAGGCAAGACTGGTGATCAAAGCAATCAAAGCAAATGCTTTGGGGTGTACAAGTTATGACTTGATAATTTTGGATTCTCTTCCAACTCCCAGAATTTGCGAATAAGTGAATAGAAAGGACTGACATCTTGGTTTGGTGAATGAGCACGGATTTGGCTTACAAGTGCTGTAGACGATAGATCAGATGAATTCACAGAGTGACACCACCCTGCTACAATCCATCCAAGAGCTTTAGCTTGCATCACCGGTGACTCATTTGTTCCCTTTACCTGTCCTTCTCTTAGTAGATCCAAAAGGGCATCTGCCCCAAGCAGCAGATCTATGCATAGCGGCCTATGGAACTGAGGATCAGCTAGATCACAACTATCAGGCACGTCAACGTCGACGACCAATTTTTCGGGTTGGTACGACAAGATTATACTAAGAACTGCTAATTCTGCTGTTAGCTCGGAATCGCCGGGTCAGTTGTTGCACCGTTACTGGTGACTATTAAACACAGAAAGTTTTAAAAAGCAGGACTTTTGCGCTGACACCCTCATATTCGCATTCGCTCTTCAGAACACAATCCACGTGCTTAATGTGAGAGTTTTCATCCTCTCAGAAGATGATGACGTCGTCAACGTAGACATATCAGAATTTGCCGATTTGCTCTCACAAAATTGTTCTCTGAAAAATACTAGCCGCATTCTTTGGGCCGAAGGGCAGCCGCCGAAATTCATACTTCCCCCCGTACTGCGAGCATGATCTGATGGTAGCCAGACTTGAGGTCTAGCGTTGAAAAAAACCTTGCCTTGTCCAGGTTCCCCAATATCATGGAGGTATTTAGCATGGGGTACTTATCGGGCACTGTTCTCTCGTTTAGCTTCCGAAAATCTATCACCAATCGCATGGTTCGATTCCCTGCCTCGTCAGTGCCTTTCTTATCTACTACCCATAATGGGTTATTATAAGGGGAGATTGAATTTTGTATTATACCATTTTTAAGCAGGTCCTGAATTTCGTTGTTGAGGGCAACCCCCATAGGATATGGATATAATTTGGCATAAATAGGTTCTTCATTAACCGTTCTGATGATAGCCACCACCGAAGTGTTGTATGGTAATGCTTCATTCGGATCAGCGAAAGCCATTTTCCTACTTTTGAGCATTTCCAAAAATTACCAAAGGAGGCGCATCTGAGCAATCGATGTTGGTAAAATTTACACGACGTCAAAATAAAACAAACAAAATAACCAAGACAAAGTCAGGAGACCGCAGGGCTCGTATTTCTCCGCAATGTTGAACGGGGCAACAAAAACAGCAAAAATAAATCAAATGCAAAGCAAAAGAATGCATGCGCTACTGCATAAAAATCAATGTAACACAAAAAATAACACAATATAGCAATAATGAAAATAATAGCACTATAAACATCGCGAGATGTATAGCAAGGATAATGGTAAACAACCTAAATGCCTCTTCTCATCAGGTACCAAATAAAAGACAAACTTAACTGAGATACCTCATCAATCCAATGCTGCATTTCACATCCCGTTACCTGAAGTCTCACTCACTAACATGTGAATTGTTATTTTGGAACTCAGAAGGCAACCTCGCAGTGCACTTTTCATTCATAAGAAATTGTTGGAAACGCAAACATGAATATATTTCATACAAATCTTTCTATTTATACTCTGTACATAAAATGTACAAGAGTATATTAGGTTTGCGGGAGCTGAAAATGTAACAGGCAGAAGGAGGTGTGGCGGACCCCACAAAGTATATATATTCTTGATCAGCATGACGAGACGAGTCGATCTAGCCCTGTCTGTCTGTATGTCCGTCTGTCCGTATGAACACCTGGATCTCAGAGACTATAAGAGGTAGAGACACCAAAGATGCGTTATGTGTATGGTCGAGCAAGCCCGACAGTGAAATACCCTGTACCTAGGTAAACTTCCGACACTGAGGAATATGCGCCTCTAGCAGAAGCAAAAGGAAGAACAAGAGGGAACTTGATGCTGCAGCTTGAGGGCGTAGTACCGGAGTGAAATTGTTTCGCTAATAAATTTTCTTAGAATTAACCGATTTAGATGAAATTTGAAACAAAAGTAGATAATTATATAAAAATGTGTGCAAAGTTTGCTTGAGGTAGCTTTTGAAATGTGGACGATATTGACATTGAAATTCTGTATTGGGAAGGGGGGCAAGATTCCAAAAAATAAAATAAACTCGTCCTTTCTCGGCCACAGGAGAATCTTGATGCCAACTTTATTTCCAGCTTTAATAGTTTCTGAGATCATTGCGTTCATCCAGACAGATGGACGGACGGGCGACGGACATGCCTAGATCGATTCGTCTAGTCTCGCTGATAAGGAATATATATACTTTATGGGGTCGGAGATGCTTCCCTCTCTCGGTATTCGAACTCACGTAAAGGGTTTATAATTGCACATTTACATAGCAATTGCGTCTATGTGAGTGTATGAATGTCTATGCGCGTCTATTCGTGTCTGTGTAAGCATGTTTGCAGTCAACCAAAGCTCCAACATCAACAACAGCTGTGGGCAGCGCTTGGGCAGCAATTATATTTATGGCTATAACTTCTTGTTAAATCGGTCTATCATAGTGAAACTTGGCATACGGACACATAATCACTTACATAATCCAAGTGTTACGAGAGTTCGAGACTACCGCGATTTGCGGGGGAGAGGGGAGAGGGAGGTAAATTCCAAGATACACATTTTCTGCGTATTCACATAAGGCATCTTGGACCTAAAATTTTGTGTTCCTAGGCCTTATAGACTCCGAGATATAGGCGATTATACGAATGGAAAATCGGGAAAACCCCCATATGGGGGAAGTCGATATCTATAGATCCCCTAGAGGATTCATTGTACGAATTTACACAATCTTGCTTTCCGTGAATTTCGAAGTTCAACGCAATCCTTCTTTAAGTGGAACAATTGCTATGGTGCGAGTTTATTGCGAAAAATAGAAATCGAAAATCTAAATTGTTTTCAATTAGGTGGCACGCAAAATTCGAACAACTCGGCTTAAAATTTAATTTTATAAAGTGTACCGTTAAGTAAGGGTTGGTAAATGTCACAAATGCAAGAGTTTACTATTAGTTTCCATTTAGTTGTCAAGAACTGTATGTACAGAGTACACACACCCGACTTTGGCTTCTTCATTTGTTAACTTTAGGTTTTCGGGAGGTTAAAATGTAACAGACAGAAGGAGACATGGCAGACCCTACAAAGTACATATATTCTTGATCAGCATGACAAGACGAGTCGATCTTTGTCTGTGTGTCTGTCTGTGCGTCTGAACACCTTCTCCGAATGTTGCAGGTCTGGAGAATAAGGAGGGTGCTTAAGCAGTTCAAAGCGAAATTCACATCTGCCACGGCAACTGCTAATGTATAGACACCCAACGTGCCGAGAGCTTCCTCTCAGTTGTTGCAGTTTTTGGCATCCCAGATATCTCTCATCTCAGTCGGCTGTTATTGTGTGAAGCCGTAAAGCACATTCCTATATTATATAATCATAACACAAATCCATCATTGAATTAAAAAAATATAATAAACAATTCAAATTTGGGGGCTGAACTTGTTAAAATTAAGAGCTGATACGCAGGGGTGGGTGAATCAGAATAAAAAAATAAACTTGACCTGCCTAGTACTCAGGGGAACCTGGATACCAAGTTTGGTCATTCTAGCTCTTATACTTTCGAGATCCTTGCGTTCACACAGACAGACAGACGAACGAACGGACATGGCTATATCGATTCCGCTTGTGTGCTACATTCCACTAAACTAGTATACCCACTCACCCTTTGGATATAGGGTATAAGAAGAAATGCAGAAAACAAACCGATTGAGCAAAACGTTCAAATTTATGTACAAATTCGAAGAAAAGTTACGAAAGTAGCAGCGCGGTGCATTTGAATTCGGCTTTTGTTAGTTGGTACACTGAGTTGAAAAATATCTTGATCGGCGAATTCAACCGTATGTATCGAATGCAGACATTCATAAGAAACTTCGTTAAAGGGTGCTTCGCATGAAACGATTTACACTTTTTTTGTTATACCCTGTACCCAAATGGTGAAAGGGTATACTAGTTTTGTGCGAATGTATGTAACAGGCAGAAAGAGAAGTGGCAGACCCCACAAAGTATAAATATTTTTGATCAGGATGACAAGACGAGTCGATATAGCCATGTCCGTCTGTCTGTCCGTCTGTCTGTATGAGCGCAAGGATCTCAGTAAGTACAAGAGCTAGGATAACCAAAATTGGTATCAAGGTTCCTAAAAGCCCTAGGCAGATCGAGTTTGTTTATTTTTTCTGATACAACCCCCCACTCCCCCCCCTATTAACGATTTTCTATAACTCCCGTAATTCTTGGAATTTTTAACTAAAATTTAGTAGTCATATTAGGTTAGTGATTATATAGCCGTATACCAAGTTTCATTATAATAGAATGATCGGAAAGAAAGTTATAGCCACATAACCAGTCCCAATGCACACATACATACATATGTACAAGTACACAAACACGCATAAGGCACGATTCTGATGTAAATGTATGTATGCATGTATGGAATATTTTATATTTAATTTAGTTAATTAATTAAATTAATTTAGTTAATTAATTAAATTTAATTAATTAAATTAAATTAATTAATTAATTTAATTTAATTAATTTAATTTCCTTTTTTGTGGGGTGGTACAGGGTATATAAGAGTTGAACTTGCTCGACTTTAGCATTCCTTTCTTGTTTTGGTATTGTGATGTAGATATTAACTCAGTTAAATCTATAGAAGACATGTTCAAAAAAAAAGGTGAATTTGGAATTTTGGAGTGAAACTTCTTACATCACGGTTTTACCTGCTGAATTGGCAAGATTTTGTGTGACGAAAATGGCGCCTGCCAGACGCACAAGCAGAGTGTCGATCGCAACCGAGCTTACAAAAACAACATATGTACATGCAGTTGTTGCCAGCGAGACGCACAAGCAGATTGATGCAAAAACAAAATACACGTAGTGCTTGTGTCGTTGCTAGATTTTCCTTAGAATTTACTTATAAATCTACCGATTTTTGTTGTAGATGTTGTTGTTGTGCTTCCGATTCAAAATTTCGCTGCATTAAAATAATCACGCAATCGCCAACAGTTGTGATTTGCTTTGTGCTTTTTTATGACTACCTGTTAGATTATGATTTCTAAGGAAATATTTTGATGCCAAGTACAACTACGTTTTTCAAGTACACCAATAGCACGGTAACAGGCGTACACAAATGAACAGCAAGTAGACCAGCGGGCGAAATTAAAATTACGAATGTAAGCAAAAATCAGCTGTGGAATGAAGATGCGTGCATGAACATAACTGTACAATCGCAAATGTAAACAAACTTGGTGTTCTCATATTGGTTACAACCCTTATGTAGATAGCTGCACGATACTAATTGAGGAATCGGCAGCAGTTGATTTGCCTTTTGCTTATTTATGATTTTTAAGAGTCGCTGTTCTGTTTTTGGTGTGTGTGCCAAATTATACTACGTTTTTCAAGTGCACCAATAGCATGATCACATGCAGCATAAATTTATTCTTTTCGATCGTTAAGAAATATGAGAGTATTTCAAAGGCATGTGGTAACGAAGAGAGACGAAGCTCAATCTAAAAAAAATTTTCGATTAATCGTAAAGCTGAAATCGAGCTTTTATACTCTGTACATAAAATGTACAAGAGTATATTAGGTTTGCATGAGCTGAAAAAGTTATGCGCACGGAACAAATTTAGAAGTAGTTTTCGAAGCCACCAGTTTAAGCCCAAATTTTTAGCGAAACCTGAGGCAATATATCAACATGACTAGTCTTAGAAGGTTGTGCATTGAGGTCTCGGGAAAATGGTTTTGATTTTTCCAAAAATTATTTATTTTTATTATTTTTCGCAATTAAATTTTAATTGGATTCGCACGATACGTTTTTCCATTATGATAATTAACTCTGTACATGAAACATACAAGAGCATATTAGGTTTGCGAGAGCTGAAAGTATAAAATAAAGTATATATATTCTTGATCAGCATGACAAGACGAGTCGATCTAGCCCTGTCTGTCTGTCAATCCGTCCGTCTGTCCGTATGAACACCTGGATCTCAGAGACTATAAGAGCTAGAGACACCAAATTTTGCACAAAGATGCCTTATGTGTGTACGCCGTGCAAGTTTGTTTTATTTTTATGATTTTCCCCCCCACACTTGACAAGCAATGACTGACTTGCGAACGAGCCCTCAACGAATACTCAGTTCGAATCAAAACTGCAAAAACTCAGAAGTGAGCGGTTGTGACCGAAACTTCTTGCATGAATGCAAGCAATGACCGGTTGAGAAGGAACGCTAAACAACCAATCAGTTCAACTCACAACTGCAAATACTCAGAATGAGCGTCAATGACCGAAACTTTTTGCCTGCGTGCAAGAAATGATCGAACGTCGTATTTACAATCATGCTCGCATGACCGAAATAGCCACTGATATCGGCGGGTGCACGTTTTTGCGGCTATTAGAGTTCAATAGTAACTTCGTATACAAGTATGTAAATGCATATAAATTAAAGAAGCCAACAAAACTATTAGCGAAAAGATATACCTTCCTTTTTATTTAAACTAAAAAAAGTTATGCTACTTTAAATTATATTAATTTGTTTTTATTTTAAATTTGAGTTCCTTTTTATACCCTGTACCCGTAGGGTAAAAAGGGTATATTAGGTTTGTGCAAAGTATGTAACATGCAGAAGGAAGCATCTCCGACCCCATAAAGTATATATATTCTGAATCAGCATGACGAGAGAAATCGATGTAGACATGTCCGTCCGTCTGTACGTCCGTCCGTCTGGATGAACGCAAGGATCTCAGAAACTATAAAAGCTGGAATAACCAAAGTTGGCTTCCAGATTCTCCTAGGTCCGAGAAAGGACGTTTTTTTTTTTTTTTTTTAATTTTCCCCCCCTTCCCCCGCTACAGAATTTCGTCAATAGCGTCCACATTTCAAATGCTACCTAAACCAAACCAAGCACACATAATTTATATGTAATTATCTACTGGTGTTTATCCAATTCGGTCAATTCTAAGAAAAGTTATTAGCGAAACAAATTCTCTACAGTACAACCCCCACAAACCGCAGCAACAAGTTCGCTCTTCTTCTTCCTCTTTTCGGGCGCATGTAACTCAGTGACGGAAGTTTACCTGGGTACAGGGTATTCCACTGTCGGGCTTGCTCGACTGTAGCGTTCTCTCTTGTTTAAGAAATAAAATCATGCTAAATACCATAATATAAAAGTAATATATGTATACATATGTTTTGTTTTCATTCTGTACCTTATTTAATTATTTAATATACGTACATACATATACACATGTTTCCGAATAATTGCAAACAACACATGCACGCACAAATACATAAATATGTACATACATGCATTTTTTATACGGTCATACTCGGGTAAAACCCGCGCAATACTCGAGACATACTCGGGTAAAACCAGCGCAATACTCGAGTAATACCCGAGTATAGCTCGCGCAATACCCAAACAATACTCGAGCAATAACGGCACTATACTCGTTCGATCAAACGCTCATTCTGCAGTCTGGTTTGTTTCGATCAGGACGAAGTGACCGAGTCTGAACTGTTTGAAAGCAAACCAATCAAGGCTGGTACCCGTTCGCAACGAACAGAATACTCGAAGTGATTGAGCCTGAACTGTTTGAAAGCAAACCAATCAAGACCGGTGCTTGTTCGTAAAAATAGAAATATTGCTCATGCAAGTTCGATCATAAGAAAAATGCTGAGAGTACTCAACTCGTTCGAGCTCGTTTGCAGCAAGGGTGGTCGAACATACTCATTGCAGTTCTCTGTTGTGAACCTTTCTTTGTTCATATTTAATATAGCATAAAAAAGTAACGAGATTTTACAAACTGTAGTTCAGAATATTGCTTTCGTCTTACATATTCTAAAAACGCTGCATATTTTTGGCTCTTCAGAATAGGTTCAACTACTTCAGTTTTACTTTGTGATCGACCGCGTTAGCTTAGTTTTGTGCTAATGTATGTAACAGGCAGAAGGAGGTGTGGTAGACCCCACAAAATATATATATTCTTGATCAAGATGACAAGGCGAGTCGATATAGCCATGTCCGTCCGTCCGGCTGTCTGTATGAACGCAAGGATCTCAGGAAGTACAATAGCAAGAATAACCAAACTCGGTATCCAGATTCTCCTAAGTCCGAGAAAGGACGAGCTTATGTTTTTTTCTGATGCACCCCCCACTCTCCCGCAATTCGTGTTTTTCCATATCTTCCGTAATTTTGTACTCAGATTTGACAAATACCTCCAGTTAGTAATTCAGAGTCCATATGCCAAGTTTCATTACGATAGGTCAATTCGAAAGAAAATTATAGTCATAAATATAATCTGTACCCAAGCTCTGCCCACAGCTGTTGTTGCTGCTGCTTTGATTTATTTCTGCATACATACACGCATTTAAATACGCATAGACACGTTGATGTAAATGTATGCTGTTAAAACTGAACAAAAACATGTCTTTTAATTAACTCCCGTATTTCTTGGAAGTTTGTACTCAAATTGATGGAAATACATCCATATAGTAATTATGTGTCTGTGTGCCAAGTTTCATTATGATACGTTAATTATGAAGAAAGTTAAACATAATCTCCGCCCAAGCTCTGTCGGCAGGGGTTGCTGCTTTGACTTACTTTTTACTGCATACAAGCAGGCAAAGACACGATTCTGATGTAAATCTATACTGTTGAAATTGTGCATAAACACTTATGTCTGTACTAGCAGGTATTGCCCGTCTTAACCCGGCTCAATATAATGTTTCCAATTGTTTTTATTTTGTGTGTGCATACCCTCCGCATATGTTTTCACCTTATAAGTTACCAGTAGGAAGGCATTTAAGGTATTTAAATGAACATTTTCTGTTCTTGACAAAAAATTGTTCAGTAGTCCGTTACATTTTTGTTCTTGCCAAACTATTTCGTTAAACGAAGATGACCACTATAACTAATATTTTTTAATGCTCGTTTTCCCCCCTTTGGAGCTAGAATTTTCCAAAAGCCTTTCTTAGTGTGCTCCTACACTATGATGGATACTATGAAAGGATACTTGAGTCCAAATTTCATCTTTTACCGTTTGGGCTGTGCGTTGATCACCAATTAGTCAGGACAAACTGTTTTATATATAGAGATAACGCAACGTTTTAAGATAGACTATGTGCAAAAAAGGGGAATAATTATAAGGGTATATCCTAATTCTAAATTCACATTTGAGTCTTTTCGTGCCATATTGAGTCAATACGGTCACGCACAAACTCGGAATATGAAACAAAAAGCACTGACAATTCTCATCTCAATTTGCTAGAGTAAAACTTTCGATAGTTGAAGCCACCGATACCATCAAAATATCGAAGTTTGAATGCAATAAGCAGAATATTTAAATAATAAAATCTAATTATTTATTGAGATCAATAAGAACAAATCATATACATACATACATCTGCCCGCAATGCGAAGCAGAATATGCGTAGCTCCGTTATTCGGTTTCTGCTTTACTATCGCTTACGCAGTCGTTGCCTAGCGACGGTAACTGTAAACTTTTGGCGTTTTGCCTTTGCAATTAACATTAAATGGTCAAAACGAAAGAAGAAGAGCGAGCCAATGACTTGCAGTTGTTGTTGTTTTTAGAGCATTCTTTTTTTTACAATCAAACAACTGTGTTCGATTGCCCAATGTATACATTAATACGAATGTACATCCATGCTATATTCATACACAGGCGTACATACATACATACATATGTATGTTTCTCTTTACTTTTTCAACCGTACGTAGAGAACCGCACACATAGACACGAACTGTTGCTTGTTGTGTGTGTGAGTGTGTGTATGTGATGTCCCCAACTATTTGATATTTGTTGTTGCTGCATAAAGTTATTAATGAAAACCCTAATGCCAAATGCACTAAACAAAGAAAAAATTACTTTTAAAAATGTTATATAATTTTCAATTAATTAACATTCTTGCTCTGTCAGTGCAACACGAATGTACATACATACATATGTATGTACATACATAGATGTGCATATATGTACATATGTATGGACATTCACACATTAGTGTCTCACATTTTGCTTTGGATATTTCAATCGTTTGCACTCAACTACACGAACAGCTGCTTGCATGTGTGTGTGTGTGTGTGTATGCATACTTAGTTGTCCCCAACTGTTTGATATTTTGTATTGTTTGTTCTGCCTGCTTTTGTAAAATGCATATTTTGAAAATCCTTGGAGCTCGAATTTTCCAAAATCCCTTCCTAGTGCGCATCTACACCATGATATGATACTTGAGCCCAAATTTCAGCTTCCTAGCCTTTACCGTTTGGGCTGTGCGTTGATCACCAATTAGTCAGTCAGTCAGTCAGGACAAACTGTTTTATATATATAGATAAATATAATGTGTACGGTAGCACGTCATTCGTCGAGCTACAAGAAAAAGGTTCTATATTAATACGCGAAACAGTGAACAAAGCTTTAAGCAAAAGTCATGACAGTGGCACGAAATAATCGCATTGTTTTAACTGTCATCATTGAATATTTGAAAAACGACTGCCCAGCTGAAACCAAATGTTTTATGAGCAATGCACCGGTTCCATACCGAGGAATTGCAATCAAGCCGAAAAATCCGCGAAATAATCGCTTTGACCCACATAATATCAATCAATATCAAGATAACTCTGACAGTCGGTAGAAGAAGGAGCAGCTGAGTGTTATCGAATTGTGCGCCTACAATTAACCGCTGCAATCGGACCATAAAGCAAATCTGCGGCAGGAAAGGCTCGACATGCAACAGCTAAAGCAAAAAGTCATCTGGTGGAGCAGCGCCAATTGCATGAAGACAAGTTGGCACGGGTTGGATTGCTTTGTCAATTTAAGAGAAGCAGAAGCCACTTCTCGACCTACGGCGGCAGCATGTTGACTGCATGCTAGGTTTAGTTTAAAGTCATTAAGAATTGGAAAAGGAACTGAAGAAAACATAACTAAACAATGCGCTTAAGAAGGAGTTACAAGATATTTACAAAGCCAACTATGATTAAAATTAAAAACGCAAATGCGTTTATAATAAGAAGACTTAGTTGCTGTTAAACAAACGCAGTTCATCGCAGGCTGAAAGCTGGCAATCACATTTGACATTCGCATGGGGCGGGTACTATGAAATAAAAAAGCTATCCAAGACGAAGTTCAAATAGCGCAGGCAATATGAAACTTTGGAAATACGTCGAAGGGAATCAACATATTTTGTCGTCTGGGACAAACTACAATTAGCAGGATGAACGAATAGAAGCAGGAGACATACAAAGGAGTTGGAAATAATGGCTCACTATTAATGCGTCAGTCGTTGCGGTCCGAGATCAGCAGTCAGCTGTTAAGCCGAATCATTCTGAACCTAAATAGTAGTCTAGTAAATAAAGAAGTAAATTAATTTATTCCAAGGACCGATAGGACAAATGAACCAACTGAATGCTTTCCGAAGGTTCTGGATGGGCAATGGACACTTTATTTGACTTAGATGCAACGGGCCATAGCTGAAGTCACTCGCGCGCGTAGGCGATGCAGTGTCGAGCAAAGGCCAATGATATCGCGTCCCCCTAGGGGTGATTCCCAGAAAATAAACACCACAGGAGGTCACTTAAGGAAATGCAGGGACTGGGATGTCAGCATAAACGTCGCACTTCAGACCAAAACAGTCTGCGAAAATAAAAAATTTCATGAACGCTTGGGGATTATATTTAAACTTATCTTATAGTTTTCATATATTACGAAAATCTTACTCTCAACGAAATCGGAATTATAATTTAGGAGATATATGCACCCAAAATTTATCCTTTTTTTTAGTTCGCAACGATTTACTCAATTTTATGCAAATACTGCATCTTTCTGGTATTATATTTGCTAAATTATGTGAAGAATCAGTGATGTTTTAATTTGTATTGCTAAGTGTATTAATTTGAAGCATAATTTCATTAAAAATATATATTCTGTATTTGTAGTTCTCCAGAAAACGTTGTTTCCCAAACTAGCTATTTTTAGCGTATTTTTCAACTTTGGTGGACAAAAAATATCCAAGTATCTCCTCTCCCATGTTCTTAAAATATGTTCCTTATATATTCCTTTACCTAACCCTAAAAACTTTCATTCGCCCGGATCTGCCGGTGTGTACCAGAGCAAAGAGTGTCGCAACTTGGCCAATATATCAGCGAAAAAGCTGCCGCGGGTATAAGAAGAATGCATAGCAGATAGATTCGCTGTTTTGGCTATTCAAAATATTGTATTTTGCATTATGGTTACCATTAACTAAGGGATCCTACTTGGCATAAATTAAATATTGTGCAAACCAAATTATCCTTTTCTGAATTAAATTTATAAAAAAAAAAGGGAATTTAAATAAGCAAAAGTGGTTTTAGTTGGTACTAGCGTTTTCGGCTTGCGTCCCTGCGCCTCTGAATCGTAGTGCTTTTTAAGGTTTCCGACGTCACATCTTTTCAAATTCACCTATCTTCGTCTGAGCAATGGATATCCATCGCCTCCTGTTTGTGTTTCTTGGATCAGATGTGGATGCCCTTTCTTGTTCCGTTTTTATACCTCTAGATGTGCATTTGCCGAATCCGCGATGCCTGTTTTTGTTCCGCCTCTATTTCCATGGCTTTAGATGTGGATGCCGTTTCGCGCATTTTCCGAAGCCGCGATCCGATCCTGTTCCGTTTCTATGGCTCTAAATGTAGATGTCCTTTTGCGAAAATCTTGCAAACATGATTCGCATTCATCGGCATTTTCAGCTGCTCTTTTTTCGCTCATCTTTTTTGATTTTGTAGTTTTTTTTTACCAAAAGATGCTTTTTTGGGCGGTTTTGGAGTCTCTAGGGAATGTACATATACAAACAAGTAAAAAAGCTAAAGTCGGGTGTCCCGACTTTGAAATACTCTGTACATATGTTTACAATAATTATAGAAAATAAAAAAAATTAAGAAAATAAAAAAAAAAATTTGATCGATTTTACCTCTCTCGGTATTCGAACTCACGTAAAGGGTGTATAAATGCACATTTACATAGCAATTGCGTCTGTGTGAGTGTATGTATGCCTATGCGCATCAATTCGTGTCTGTGTAAGCATTTTCGCAGTCAACCAAACAGCAACATCAACAACAGCCGCGGGCAGCGCTTGAGCAGCGCTGCAGCAGCGCTGCATCAGCAAATATATTTATGGCTATAACTTCTTGTTAAATCGGTCTATCATAATGAAATTTGGCATACGGACACATAATAACTAACTGGGGGTATTTCCAAAATTTTAGTTCGAAATTCCAAGAATTACGGGAGTTACGATTTGCGGGGTAGAGGGGGGAGGGAGGGGAATTCCAAAATATACATTTTCTGCGTATTCACATAAGGCATCTGGGACTAAAATTTGGTGTTCCTAGGTCTTATAGTCTCCGAGATATAGGCGATTATACGAATGGAAAATCGGGAAAACCCCCATAGGGGGGAAGTGGGGGGGAAAATCAAAAAAAAAAACAAACTCGTATAGAATACACACATAACGCATCTTCGTGCAAAATTTGGTGTCTCTATCTCTTATAGTCTCTGAGATCTAGGTGTTCATACGGACGGACAGACGGACAGACAGGGCTAGATCGACTCGTCTCGTCATGCTGATCAAGAATATATATACTTTGTGGGGTCTGCCACGCCTCCTTCTGCCTGTTACATTTTTCAGCTCCCGCAAACCTAATATACTCTTGTACATTTCATGTACAGAGTATAAAAATTGAAAATTTGCTTCGTTTGTTCAAATTTTCTTCCATACAATTTTTTCTTCAGAATGTAATTATTTTTCCTTAATACTTATCAGATTACAGGCCGTCGCTGTCAGTGCAGGTGGAGACAATCCGACATGCCTATCGGTTGTTTCAGAATCTGGGGATAATCAGATCCTGGTGACTGGCAAATCTGCAGAGCCAGGCACTTCGGCGATGATGCCACCAAAGCCCAGGACAAAGTTTCAAGATAAGAAACGCGCAGCAGCCATACTGCAGAAGCACCACACCATTCCGGAGACGTCACCAGACGGTCCAATGATGGTAGAGTGGGCCAAAGAAATTTGACCGGAATTCAAGCCAGCAATTCCGATAAAACGCTATAGGAATGTCCCGAAAAGGCAGAGGTCGGCAGAAGAAACGCCGCCACAACCAGCGAAGCGAACGCAACCACAGCTCCTACACCGAACTTTCGCATAAGTGGCGAAGGATAAGATCCTCATTGGTGTCCTAAACATGGGAGGCAAGGAGGGTCTTATCCCAAGGCACAGATGGCCAGGGGTCGAAAATGAGCTGCAAGGCCACTTTCTGATGGATCTGGCCACGAATTGAGGACCACCACCGATCTGCGATGATGCAGCTTGGCACCAGGGCAGAATAAAGGCTATCGCTTGCCATGACAAGCGGTCGGCGGAATCCTACAAAAAGTCCATAGCGGCACTAGGAGAGATGTATCCTGGCGCTAAATTAGTTGCGGTAGACTGGTGCGATGTACCCGACAGACCTCGAGCCAGGGTCAGGGTGTCGGCCAAGCCGGAAGAGATCCTGAAGATACTTCAGATCTGTAACCCGCAACTCAAAACGGACGACTGGAGTGTGGTCAAGGTAGAGGAGGCAGAAGGTACCACACGCCAGATCGTCCTCACTATAAGCAAAGAGTCGACGAGTGGCAAGACCACCAATCAAGACGCTGCCGAATTTATGGACCGGAACCAGTCGTTCCAGACCCGAAAGTGGCGTCCGAAGAAGAGGAGAATATCCTATAGGGGTATTCTTCCGAGACGTCCGAGCTCGATACGCTCGGCCAAGAGGATGACGATTCCATCCCGGATGATGAGGACGCCGACAAGACAGTTGTGGGGATGGATGTAGATGCCTCTGAGGTTTCTGCAGATTAATCTCCACCACTGCAAAGCAGCATCTGTTGCTCTACAACTTCGTCTAAGCCAAGACGAAGTAGTCCTCATCCATGAACCTTGGATCTGCAGAGGCAAAGTTTCTAAGTTGAGGACGAAAGAGTACAAGCTAACTGTACCAGTAAACACATGCAAGACCCGCACCTGCATTCTAACAAAGAAAAACATAAATATTTTTCTGCTACCGAATTTTAGCGATGGCGACAACACAGCGGCATGCATAGAGGCAAAGCCCCTGAGAGTATGCTCGACCTACATGGCGTATGAGGAAGCGAATCTTCCACCTCCTCTGAAAATACAAATCATAGATGACAGCAGGCAGAATAAAATTGATCTGCTCATAGGATGCGATGCCAACGCACTGACATAAACGAACGGGGTGAGTTACTTTTTAACTACATCCTATCAACCAACATATTGCTATGTAACATGGGTTCAGATCCCACTTTCGTGATTAAGAATCGAAGCCAGGTTCTCGACCTCACACTAGCGCTCTATAATCGTATTTCAAAATGGAGAGTTCTATTGGAACACTCATTTTCTGACCACAGATACATTCAATTCGAAGTATCTTTTAAGAACGAACGATCAGTAGTGACAAGAAATCCTAGACACAAACTGGTCCTCGTATTCAAATCAAATAGGCAAGCTATTATCAGATTACCAAACTTCGGGCCCAAACACAGTCGAGTTTACCTCGACTCTAATTACCAAATTCACTATTGTATGCGGAATAGCGCTGCAGGATTCATGCCCTATTGGGAAACCAAGGGGCAAACTCAAGCCTTCCTGGTGAGCTCCACAAGTAAATGAGTCAAGGAAAAAGGCCAGGAAACTTTTCAATGCAGTCAGATCCCAGGAAGGGGAGCTATACTAGTGTGCGTACAAACAAAGTCTGTCAGAGTACAAGAAAATACTCAGACAGGTAAAACGCTCGTCTTGGCAGGACTTCTGCTCTGACATTGAGAACACCACTGACGCCGCAAGGCTTCGAAAGGTTCTCTCGAAAACACCCTCAACGCTTGGTTACCTCCAGAAGCCAGATAAGTCAGGGACAACTTCAAGTGAAGAGTCACTTGGTCTCCTTCTAGGAACCCATTTTCCCAGCTCCACTAGCGTTAAACATTCCAGCAGCGCGCCAAGCACTGCTCGATCTCACATGCTCTCTGACGTATTACCTGAGAATAATATACGCTGCGCAATTAAAAGCTTCAAGCCATATAAATCAGCGGGGCCGGATAACATCATTCTGGCACAGCTCTTGCACGCAGCAGATACAGCCATCAGATGGCTGACAGACATATTTTTTAAAATAATCCTAACAGGAAGCATATCAGAAACGTGATCAAAGGTGGTCTTCATACCCAAAGCGGGTAAAGCCACGCATACTACCCCGAAAGACTTCAGACCTATTAGTCTACTAGGCCTCTACTGAAGAAGCAAGATCCCGCTTTCTGACCTCTCATGCTCACAACACGCCTACTGCAAAGGCAAATCAACAGAAACGGCACTCCATGCCGTTATCTCGAATATTGAGAGATCTCTCAATACAAAACACTTCACCCTCACTGCTTTCCTAGACATAGAAGGCGCTTTAATAACGTGTCCCCAAACGCTATCATGAACTCGCTTACGGTACAACCCCATCGCAGAATTGATAAGACAGCTGCTCACCAAGCGGCCTATCACGGCTACACTGGGGTCGTCCAATATATCCAGTACGTAATATATACGTAAGTTGCGGAACACCTCTAGGTCTAATACTGGATAGGAAGCTAGACTGAAATCTTAATATTGAAGACCGAGTGAGGCAGGCCACAGTCGCAAATTTCCATTGGACTGAAATGGGGTATGGTCCCATATGTAGTCCAAGGGCTTTATACCGCAATAATTAGAACCATACTGTTGTATGGGGTCTCAATTTGGTGGCCATTCACTGTAAAAAAATTAGGGACATTGAGGAAATTGTATAGCAGATGAGCTGGCAAGACATGGTACCACTGTCACTCTCCTTCCGGACAAGAAGAGTATCGGTATACCAATGACCAGCTGTAGACTATCAGTTAGGAACCCCTTTGAATCTATTGCAGATCAAATATGGACCAACGGTTCAGACTGCAGCAAAATTGCGGGTCTAACGTGGCCAATTCTCAACAAAAAACGCTCCTCAGACCTCTGCAATTTGAGCAGAATCCAATACCCAACCACAATAAGAGCCATCACTGGGCACTGGCTGGTCGGCACCCACGACGCCAGACTGGGGCTCTATCACAACGACTTCTGCAGAAGTTGTAAAGACGTAGAAGAGGAGGAAACTGTTACACACTTCTTCTGCAACTGTCCAGCCCTATTAAGGATGAGACAGCGTTTTCTAGGGGCTAGCACTTTCCCGGACTTATCGGAACTATCTGAAAAGAAACCGAGGGACATTTTCAAATTCATCAAGGCATCTGGATGGATGTAATATAAGCGAAGACAAGCAGCTAACCACGGAAAACTGGGAAGTGGATCAGTCCACACGGAATCACAATGGGCCAATCTTCAGGGCCTAAGTGTGTCAGGGTGCTTCACCCTGGCGACCGCACCTAATCTAACCTAACCTATCAGATTACATGTTTAAATCTTAAACAAGAAAGGAATGCTAAAGGCGAGCAGGCTCAACTCTCAAATACCCTGTACCTCACAAAAAAAAAGAAAAATTTAAAAAACAAATGTTAATTAATTTTTAAAAATTATATTGACTAAATTATTTCATTAAATTAAGTACAAATTATTCAATACATATATACAAAAGTGGAGACATGTTCATGTACAGTTACAACAGCATACATTTACATCAGAATCGTGTCACTGCGCGTTTAAATGCGCCTATGTTTGCATCACAAAGTTGAACCAAAGCAGCAACAACAACAACAGCTGCGAACAGCGCTGCGGGCAGAGCTGCAGGCAGCGCATGGGCAGCGATTTTATTTATGGCTATAACTTTCTTCAGAATATACGGATACATAATCACAAACTGCAGGTATTTGCCAAATTTGAATCAAAAATTCTAAAAATTACGGGAGTTATGGGAAAAAACACGAATTGTGGGTGAATCAGAACAAAAAAAAAAAAAAAACTTGACCTGCCTAGGGCTTAGGGGAACCTCATTCTAGCCCTTGGACCTTCAGAGATCCTTGCGCTTATCCAGACGGACGGACAGACGGTCAGGGCTATATCGACTCCTGATCAAAAATATATATACTTTGTGGGGTCTGCCACGCCTCCTTCTGCCTGTTACATACATTCACACAAAACTAGTACAGCCTTTCACCCACCGTCCTTAATAGTTTTTATAGAGTATTATGGATTATTAACTTGAATTTTGGGGCGTCTTACCATCAGATTCCAACAAACTTAGATTAGTCTCGTCTGATCAAAGCATGGTTTTGTAATTTGCTCGCACTACATGCCTTTTGGAAAAGAATGTCGATATCGGAATTTTTTCCTTTATAAGTCATGGTACTCTTCTTCTTCTATTAACCTATTTATTGTTGTACGACTAGAAACAGGTTTATTTAACTGCATTCATAGATGTTCTGATGAAAAAATCCGGGTTTTTGTTTTTGGGATGCCGTAAAAGAAGTTCGTGAAATTTTTATACCCTGTACCCAAAGGGTACAAGGGTATATTAGTTTTGTGCGTGTGTAAATGGAACACACAGAAGGAGGCGTGGTAAACCCCATAAAGTATATATATTCTTGATCAGCATGACAAGCCGAGTCGATGTAGCCATCTCCGTCTGTCTGTCTGTATGAACGCAAGGATCTCAGAAAGTATAAGAGCTAGAACAACCAAACTTGGAATACAGATTCTCATGAGCCCGAGAAAGGATGTAAATGTAAATGTATGCATGTATGGAATATTTTATATTTAATTTAATTAAATTAATTTAATTGCTTTTTTGTGGGGTGGTACAGGGTATTTAAGAGTTGAGCCTGCTCGACTTTAGCATTCCTTTCTTGTTTAGACTTAGCTTGCTTTTTACCTCGTTTTCACCGTTTTGATTCAAAATGTTCTACAAAAAACACCTTTTTATACCCTGTACCCATAGGGTAAATAGGTTTGTGCAAAGTATGTAACATGTAGAAGGAAGCATCTCCGACCACATAAAGTATATATATTCTGAATCAGCATGACGAAAGAAATCGATCTAGACATGTCCGTCCGTCTGGATGAACATAAGGATCTCAGAAACTATATAACCAAAGTTGAGAGATAGGACATAAAGTACAATATCTACTATGTATGGTTATATATGCATACATAAAAAGCTGTTCAATTTGGCAAAGTTATTTGGTGAACTTATGCAACTGCACAACATTTAAATGAGCATACACACAAATGCATATGCATGTATCATAATAATTTATTCTGCTCTTTAATGAAAAGTTACAAAAATAGAACGCAGTTTATCTTGTATTCTTTCAGAGTAAATACATAAACCAAGTTTAAAGCTAATCGGATTTCTAATTTTCTAAAAGCACTTCTTTCTATCTCTATATATATAAAACAGTTTGTCCTGACTGACTTACTGACTGATTGGCAATCAACGCACAGCCCAAACGGTAAGAGCTAGGAAGCTGAAATTTGGACACAAGATCCCTCTTATAGTAAAAGTGAGCACTAAGAAGGGGTTTCGGAAAATTCGAGCTCCAAAGGGGGGAAAACGAGCTCCAACGTTTGTATGAAAAATCTAAAATTTTTATCCGATTAACTTCAAACTTAATTTGTATACTCTCAGAACAATTCCAAGAAAAACTGTATACTTGGATTTTCAATATTTTTCCTGCGGCCTGAATAATAATGATTTCCGGTGGAAAATTCGGTAAACGAAAAGCTATCTGCAATCAACGCACAGTCCAAACGGTAAGAGCTAGGAGGCTGAAAATTTGACACATGTTGTCTTCAGTGGTGTAGGTGAGCACTAAGAAGCGGTTTTGGAAAATTCTAACGCCAAAGGGGAGAAAACGGGCTCCAACGTTTGTATGAAAAATCTACAATTTTCATCCAATTAACTTCAAACTTAGTTTGTAAACTCTCAAAAAGAATACAAGAAAAACTGTATACTTGGTTTTTCACCATTTTTCCTGGGGCATGAAAAAGGGGGGGTTTTCCGTGGAAAAATTTAAACACAATCAACACCCCACAGCCCAAACGGTAAAAGCTAGGAAACTGAAATTTGGGCTCAAGTATCCTATAATGGTGTAGATGCGCACTAAGAAGGGATTTTGGAAAATTCGATCTCCAAAGGGGGGAAAAGTAGCTCCAATTTTTTTTTGAAAATTCTGCATTTCTGAATCGATCAACTTTAAATTTGGTTTTAATCTATAAAAGAATACAAACAAAACTGCATACTCGGTTTTTCGAAATTTGTGTTGGAGCTTGAATTATTGGGGTTTTAATATTTATTAATTTTTTCAAATGAAAAGTTTGTGTTATAAATTTTGTCAGATCGATTTCAAATTTGGGTAATATAATCTACGTAACTAAAATTACAACTTTGCATCTAACGATTTTTAAAATATGCATTTTACAAATGCAGGCAGAACAAACAATACAAAATATCAAACAGTTGGGGACAACTAAGTATACATACACACACACACACACACATACATACATACATGCAGCTGTTCGTGTAGTTGCGTGCAAACGGTTGAAGTAGCCAAAGCAAAATGTGAGACACTAATGTGTGAATGTTCATTTGTACACATGTATGTACATACATACATACATATGTATAAAAGTACATTCGTCTTGCACTGACAGGGCAAGAAATGTTAATTAATTATTTTAATTTTTCTTTGTCTAGTACATTTGGCATAAGGGGTTTTTAGGACAACGGACTACAAGGGCGTACGCAGGTTGGGCAGGGGGGACATTGCTCCCCTTAGAAAGAATTTCGCATTATGAATTACACCAGCACCATATGTATTACATACGTACATACGTCTGTATGTATAGTATGTATGATTTCAAATTTGGGTAATGTAATCAACATAACTATATCAACAAATTGGCATTCAACGATTAAAATATAGCAATATGTTTTTTACTTGCCATATGTATATCAAATATCAAATAGTTGGGGACATCCCATACACACACTCACACATACATACAACAAGCAACAGTTCGTGTGTATGTGTGCCCATGCATACATACATATGTACATGCATATGTATGTATGCCTGTATATGTATGTAGCATGTACATACAAAACAACAACAACAACTGCAAGTCATTGGCTCGCTCTTCTTTCGTTGTGACCATTTAATGTTAATTGCAAAGGCAAAACGCCAAAAGTTTACAGTTACCGTCGCTAGGCAACGACTGCGTAAGCGATAGTAAAGCAGAAACTGAATAACGGAGCTACGCATATTCTGCTTCGCATTGCGGGCAGATGTATATATGTATGTATATGATTTGTTCTTATTTTATTTTATTTATTTTATTATTATTTCCTAGTGCAACAAGAAATAAATTCTTATAAATTAATGCACTAGTCACTAGAAACATACAATTTTCATTAAACAAATTTAAGACGGTTTGATTAACCTGCTTAACCTATTTTATAAAATTGAAGTTAAATCTAATAGACTATATTATGTTGTAGATATTTTATGTTGTTAGTTACTTATTTTTAAGAACAAATTTAATTTTTCCCTAAATTGCGATGCACTACTAATTTTCTTTAAATATTGAGGTAGCTGATTCCACAGGCGAATAGCATGAATAAAGAACTGCCGTTCAGAACAGCCAAGATTGTATCGTATACTGTTTATATTATTGGTTCTTGAGGATGCACTAAAACGTAGTTTTTCAAATAAATAGCACGGTTCTCTGGTATATATAATTTTATGCATCATAATTAAGTTTCTAGAATCTACCCATGTTCTAAACTTCATATGGTAAATGCTGTGTGCCAAACTGGATATGTGCTCTCCCCTCTTTACATTATAAACATATCGGGCTATATTATTATATGCTACATTTAGTTTGTGCTGAGAGGCACTATCGCAGTTACTAAAAATTTCGATACCATAGCAGAGCGTGGGTATCAGATAGGTTTTAGCGATTAATAGTCTGATATCTATGGGCAAGAATTGCTGAGTCAACGAAAGTTGTCTGAGTAAGCCATAAGTTTTTCCTGCAGCCTTGGATATGTGATCACTCCAGGACAAAGAACGGTTTTCCGTACTAAGTAACTTTTTATATATTATAATGCATTTCGATTTACCAGGATTTAGTGACAAGCCATTGCACTTAGCCCATTTACTAACATTTGACAGTTCATCATTGCATAAGTTCACACACTCATTTATACTACGTAACGGACAACTAACATACATTTGGACATCATCAGCGTACATATGAACACTGCAATTGGACAACGAGGCTGGGAGATCATTAACATATAACGAGAAGAGGAGTGGACCAAGGATTGAACCTTGGGGTACTCCACGTTTTACAGGTAGAAATGTTGATATAACACTATCGGTTGTCACAGCTTGGCTTCGTCCATGTAAATAGGACGATATTAATTTTACAGCACTGCTTGTATGTATATATATATATATATATATATATATATATATATATATACATAAACATGCATCTATATAAAATACATACATATGTACATATGCATAAATATAAAGATTGTGACATTGAGGGCTAGTAGTTTCTAGAATTAAACACTGTACAATTTAACAACGACATACATACAGTCCCCATTTATAAGTGCAAGCTCTCCGAAATTCCTCAGCACGCTGCACGCGTGGTCGAGTTATTCCCGAAAAGCGGGACTGTCCCGCGCTGGACATTTAATTTTGATTTAAAAATCTGGACGTCCCGCCAAAATCGGCAACGCTGAATTGTACATATGTATGTACATTTTATTTTTTGGTGCAGGCGCTATCTTTCCTCACATGCATGTACATACATAAACATACATATAAGTGTATGTATTTAATTGTACAGTTGAACACTTTTCCATATGTGTTTTTTGAATATGAATGTTGTGAGCGTAAAAGGCGTGTTTCTGCTTTTGTTAATCGCAAGAATACATTCACGGAATAAGCTTAACGCCTAATGTCTCCCAGAATTCTTCAGAAAACATTTGTAGCCTTGTTAGCTGACGCAGTGCGATCACGTAATTGGCTGTAAAAATACACGAATCCGTATGCACGGTGAATGGATACACAAATTTTTCTTTGTAAATTGAAAAATTAGAATTATACATGTGTATATGGTAGTAGTCCAATTTTAAGGACCGATATACATATGTACATAATATTACGTTTTCGTAAAATATTAATTTATTTTATGCAAATGTGGCTAACATTAAAATTGTTATTTTTTGGATATGCGCTCCAAATTCCTTGTTTTTTCAATAATGTAACACATAAACCAATGTTTTAGAAAGACTTTGTGCAAAAAATTGGAATAAATATTAGAGTATTTCCTAACTTTAAATTATATTTTGGTCGTCTTGTTTTTGTTTCTAACACACTTTCACGTTTGTTACTTTTCGTGCTTTATTGAGTCAACACGAACATGCACTAAATTGGAATATGAAATACGACACTCGTGTCCACGCAGTGCAGCGATGTGCTACGAACAATAAAAAATACCGACTTTACCCATCTCTGTTTGTGTCTGCGAGTGTGTGACGGTGTAGGTGTGTTTATGTGATGTTCCCAACTGTTTGATATTTTGCGTTCTTTGTTATTTATTGTTGCTGCATATGGCAAGTAAAAAATATATTTCTTTATTTCGAAAATCGTTGAATGCCAATTTATAGATATAGTTATGTTGATATAGATACCAAATTTGAAATCGATCGGAAAACATTAATAACACAAGCTTTCCATTTGAAAAATAATGAAGAGATAGTAAACCGAAGCTCCAAGATCAATTTCAAACAAGTAAAAAAGCTAAAGTCAGGAGTCCCGACTTCGAAACACTCTGTACATATGTTTTAAATAATTATAAAAATTTAAAAAAAAACAAGTAAAAAAGCTAAAGTCGGGTGTCCCGACTTTGAAATACTCTGTACATATGTTTACAATAATTATAGAAAAAAAATAAGAAAATTTAAAAAAATTTGATCGATTTTACCTTTCTCGGTATTCGAACTCACGTAAAGGGTATATAATTTCACATATACAAAGCAATTGCGTCTATGTGAGTGTATGTATGTTTATGTGCGTCTATTTGTGTCTGTGTAAGCATTTTCGCAGTCAACTAAACAGCAACATCAACAACAGCCGTGAGCAGCGCTGCAGCAGCAAATATATGTATGGCTATAACTTCTTGTTAAATCGGTCTATCATAGTGAAACTTGACACACGGACACATAATAACCAACTGGTGGTATTTCCAAAATTTTAGTTCCAAATTCCAAGAATTACGGGAGTTAGAGAAAATCGCGATTTGCGGGGGAGAGGGGGGAGGGAGGGAAATTCCAAAATAAACATTTTCTGCGTATTCACACAAGGCATCTTGGACTAAAATTTGGTGTGCCTAGGTCTTATAGTCTCCGAGATATAGTCGATTATACGAATGGAAAATCGGGAAAACCCCCATAGGAGGGAAGTGGGGGGGGGGGGGGAAAATCAAAAAAATAAAACAAACTCGTATAGCGTACACACATAAGGCATCTTTGTGCAAAATTTGGTGTCTCTAGCTCTTATAGTCTCTGAGATCTAGGTGATCATACGGACGGACGGACAGACAGACAGACAGGGCTAAATCGATTCGTCTTGTCATGCTGATCAAGAATATATATCCTTTGTGGGGTCTACCACGCCTCCTTCTGCCTGTTACATTTTTCAGCTCGCGCAAACCTAATATACTCTTGTACATTTCATGTACAGAAATGCTGATTGATTTTACCTCTCTCGGTATTTGAACTCACGTAAAGGCTGTTTAATTGCACATATACAAAGCAATTGCGTCCATATGAGTGTATGAATGTCTATGTGCGTCTGTGTAAACATGTTTGCAGTCAACCAAAGCATCATCACGAACAACAGCTGCGGGCAGCGCTTGGGCAGCAAATTTATTTATGGCTTTAACTTATTGTTAAATCGGTCTATCATAGTGAAACTTGGCATACGGACACATAATTACTAAGTGGGGGTATTTTTTTTAAAATTTTTTCTTGGAGACTGAATTGGGGTTTTTTTGGGGCACAAAAGGAAACCGCGTCAACAGCCCACAGGCTAAACGGTAAGAGCTAGAAAGCTGAAATTTGGGGTCAAAAATCCTATAATAGTGTAGCTGCGCACTAAGAAGGGAAAAATCATCAGTTTTTACCCGATGAACTTCAAATTTAGTTTTGTGATCTATAAAAGAGTACAAAAAAACTGCTTACTCAGTTTTTATAATCTGTACATGAAATGTACAAGAGTTTACTAGGTTTGCGGGAGCTGAAAAATGTAAAAGGCAGCAGGAGGCGTGGCAGACTCCACATATATATATTCTTATATACACAACTATTCTTCAGCATGACAAGACGAGTCGATCTAGCCCTGTCTGCCTGTCCGTCCGTATGAACACCTGGATCTCAGAGACTACAAGAGCTAGGTACACAAAATTTTGCACAAAGATGCCTTATGTTTTATTATTTTTTTGATTCCCATATATTGATAGGCCGATTAAACAGGAAGTTATAGCCATATATGTATATATGACTAAGCAGTGACCGCAGCTATTGTTGTTGTTACTGCTTTGCACAGGCACATACTAACACACACATACACACATAGACACGAATAATTATTTTACACATATGTACAGAGTATTTCAGAGTCGGGACACCAGACTTTAGCTTCTCTACGTTTCATACAAACGTTGGAGCCTGTTTTAACCCAACATTTTTTTTAGAGGTAAACTCCCATATTTTAGGCCCCAAGACAAATTTTAAATAACCAAGTATGCCGTTTTTGCAGAGACTATACAAACCAGATTAAAATTTTTGATTTTTCACACAAACGTTGAAACCTGCTTTCCCCCAACATTTTTTTTTACAGGAAAACTCCCATATTTCAGGCCCCAAGAAAATATTTAAAAACAAACACCCGAATGATGAAACACACCCTCATCCTTAATAGTTTTTATAGAGTATTCCGGATCATGAACTTGAATTTTGGAGCGTCTTACCATCAGATCCCAACAAACATAGTCTCGTCTGATCAAAGCATGGTTTTGTAATTTGCTCGCAGTACATGCCTTTTGGAAAAGTAATGCGATCTCGGAATAGTTTTCATAATAAGTCATGGTACTCTTCTTGCAGAATGTACTTTCAAATCATCATCTATTAACCTATTTATTATTGTACGACTAGGAACAGGTCTTATTTAACTGCTTTCATAGATCTTCTGATGAAAAAATCGATTTTTTGTTGGAATGCTGTAATAGAAGTTTGTACAATTTTTTAGACGCGGCTAGCTTTCTACCTTGTTTATTCCGTTTTAATTTAAAATGAACCGCAAAACACTTTCTTTTTTCTCAATGCAATAATATTGTATTTACAGCCATTGGTTTGCCTTTATCAAAAAACCAAGTATGCAGTTTTCTTGGAATTTTTCTGAGAGTATACAACATAAGTTTGAAGTAAATCAGATGAAAATTTTAGATTTTTCATACAAGCGTTGAAGCCTGTTTCCCCCCTTTGGAGCTCGAATTTTGATCAGCAATCAGTCAGTCAGGACAAACTGTTTTATACATATGTATATATACATAGATATACGAGTACAAATAAAAAATTTTTAGAATTTCTGATTTGTCTATAAATCTATTGTGAAGGTTCCGCAGAACATGAGCTGCGCAAAGCGCAGCTGTCTAAAATGAGGATACATAAACCGCTATATTAACAAGAGAGAACGCTACAGTCGAGCAAGCCCGACAGTGGAATACCCTGTAGCCAGGTAAACTTCCGTCAATGAGTTATATGCGCCCATAGCAGCAGCAAAAAGAGGAAGAAGAAGCGCGAACTTGTTGCTGCAGTTTGGGGGGTTGTACTGGCGAGAATTTGTTTTGCTAATAACTTTTCTTAGAATTGACCGAATTGAATAAAATTTTAAACAACAGCAGACAATTACAAGTATATATAAATTATGTATTATAAATTATTGACGAAATTCTGTAGCGGGGGAAGGTGGGGGGGGGGGGGGGGGGGGGGGGGGGGGTTAATAAAAATAAAAATAAACTCATCCTTTCTCGGACGTAGGAGAATCTGGGTGCCAACTTTGGTTATTTCGATTTCTCTCTCGATTTCATCGATTTCTCTCGTCATGCTGATTCAGAATATATATACTTTATGGGGTCGGAGATGCTTCCTTCTGCATGTTACATACTTTGCACAAACCTAGTATACCCTTTTTACCCTACGGGTACAGGGTATACAAAATTAAAAAAAAAAATTTATTTATAAAAATATTGCTATAAGTATTATGAATGTATTCATGTACATTACATATGTAATAAAAAAATGTATAATGAATTAAATTTTATTTGTCTTAATTACGAGGGAGAGGTAATTGTCCCCTGGCTATACCCAAATGGAGAAGTGCATTGGGTAGTGCACTCGTTCAAAAAAAGACTAGTGCTTTCGTTAATGCGAAGTTGGCGAGACGGACAGAATTGTCCCCTTTGGATGACATTGTGTATAAAAACGAAGTAAGGACTAGTGGTGGTGCGCTGGTATTTTCGAAAGTCAAAGGTACGCCGCCGGCGTGGGAAATCAGGGGGCTCACAGTGCAGGCACAAACCATACAACATATAGATGCGTCATTTCATACAACGAAAACGTCCCAGCAAAATTGTGAGTGTCTCTGTTCGGCTATGAGCTGAATGGGAGCTGTAGGATTCGTGCTCTCTGTGAGCTAATTTCACTTTCATCGTCGATCGTCGAACTCGATTTTTTCCGATGTTTTGTTGAGCGCTGTAAATCGACATTTATCAATGTTTTGGCAAAAACATCAAAACCTTAAAAACTTTAATAATAATAACCCATTGGAAATTAGGAAATCAATAAAGGGTCTATTCAAGATTTTACGGAGGAGTCCGATAATACGATTTTGCGATACGATAATGCGATTTTGTAGAATACAATCGATGGCACTTGACGGTAGATCGATTATGTAACACATTGATGCATTGTACATTATTTGCAACCCTAGTGGGCTAAGAAGCAGCCCTTTATATATATATATTGTTTTACTTTAGTTTTTTTCTTTTTTCGTGCAATGTTCGTTTTTTTTCGGGTTTTCTCATGCGTGTTTTGTCGTGCCATTTTGGCTTAACAAAAGGCACGAAACTGGATTTTGCTACATGAACACGCGTGACTACGGACGGACGCCAACGTAGACCACACAGTGCGTAAACATATGTTCTTCAAAAGCACAACAACCTTCATCGTAATGCAAATATATTTATTTCATTTCCACAGCAGGGAGGTAGGCAAAGAGATGGCGGATCGCAAAGAAAGGAAGGAAGCCAGGGAGGACATGAATCACATTCCCACATCACTGAGAGTAAATCCTGCACGAAAGCTGGTGAGCAAGGAAATGAGAAAAGTCACCCAATTTCTCCTCGAGAAAAAGGATTCATAACAGCACCCTGTTTAGTGGCTGCCCATGACAAGTAGACACGCATCACAACGGATAACAGATCAGGAAACGTCTTTGGATTAGGCGGGATTGGACAGGGTGGTCCACCAGTAAAACTTAACGTAACTTCAGTAATAAGAAATATGTATGTAATTCCAAATGGATTTTGGCTTTGAAAAATATTAGTTTATTGTGTTTACATGTACATGTTTATGTTCAGTTTCAACAGCATACATTTACTATACATCATCGTGTATATGCGTGTTTATATACGTGTATGTGTGCAGCAGAAAATTGAGACAACGCAGCCGCAACAAATACAACTGCGGGCAGAGCTTCGGAAGAGAGTATATTTATGGCTATAACTTTCGTCATAGTTAACCTATCTTATCTAATTAACCTATCTTGGCATACGGACTCGTTATCACTAAATGGATGTATTTGCCAAATCTGAATACGATATTCCAATTACAGGAGTTGTGGGGAAAACCCGAATAGCGGGGGAGTGGGGGTGTGCATCAGGAAAAAACACAAACTCGTCCATTCTCAGACTTAGGAGAATCTAGATACCAAGTTTGGTTATTCTTGCTCTTGTACCTTCTGAGATCCTTGCGTTCATACAGATGGACGGACAGGCGGAAATGGCTATATCGATTCGACTTGTCATCCTGATCAATAATATATATACTTTGTGGGGTCCGCCACGCCTCCTTCTCTGTGTTACATGCATTCGCACAAAACTAGTACAGCCTTTTACCCTCTGGGTACAAGCTATAATAAAATAAACTCGTACCCCATACTAGAGTTGGGCACGGGCCGTGTTTTTGGTCGTGCCACTTAGTGTCACGCGTTGGCACGCAAATTCCGATTTCGTGCGTTGTGTTGAGCCACAAAGGCACGACAAAACACGCACGAGCAAACTCGAAAAAACACGAAAAAAAAATTAAATAAAGTAAAAAAAAAGGGATGTTGGGTAAATAATCGCTTAATATCGGAAATTGGATTGCTTTTAGCGTTTTACCAACACGACTTTTTATTTTTAATTTATGGACACTAATAATTCAAATTAATTTTTCGGTGCAGGTCAAGAAAAGATATTGAAATATTGACTATATAATATAAGTAGGCTGTTGATCCAGGAGTTTGCGTGTTAACGTACTGGATAAACTAAACAAAATTTTGAGTTGCTCAGGCAAACATCAAGACATATACTCAATATCCTTGTAAACTCTTCAAACAAGTGAACAAGTTTTTTAAACTTCTGGACAAATTAAACATAAACATAAATTAAACATAAACAATGTAAGCATCTGGTATCGAATAGTGCGATACAAACAACCAGTAGGAAATACAGTCCACATTCAAATAAATGAAGGAATTATATAACAAATGTAAATAAAAGCGAAGGCAGAAAGGGAGGGTAGATGTAGAAGATAAAAAATAAGTGTAGATCTTAAGTAACAATTGTGTATATAATAAGCAACATTTGTATACTCTGTTCATAAAATGTATAAAAGCATATTAGCGCGAAAAATGTAACAGGCAGAATGAGGCGTGGTAGACCCCACAAAGTATATATATTCTTCATCAGCATGACAAGATGAGTCGATCTATGTCTGTCCGTCCATTTGTTCGTATGAACACATAGATCTCAAAGACTATAAGAGCTAGAGGCACTAAATTTTGCACAAAGATGTCTTATTTGTGTACGCTGTGCAAATTTGTTTGGTTTTTTGTTGATTTCCCCTGGATAATTTGAATTTTCCGTAACGCCGCTCGTATAATAACCTATGTTTCAGACAGTATACTTGTAAGACCTAGAAACACCAAATTTCCGTATCCGTATACCAAGTTTCATCATGATAGGCCGATTTACCAGGTAGTTATAGCCATAAATTTAATATTTGCCTAGTCGCTCCGCGCAGCTGTTAATTGTTCAACATTGTACTGCATACATGCTCACACAGACACGAATAGACATGCATACACTTACATAGACACAATTCCTTTGATAATGAGCAATTACAAACCCTTCACGTGAGTTCGAAACGTAAAAACGGTACACAAATTTTTATACTTCTTAATTTTTTTGAATTTCTGTAATTATTTAAAACATATGTACAGAGTATTTCAAAGTCGGGACACCCGACTTTAGCTTCTCTACTTTTTAATAATAAACAAGAGAGAACGCTACAGTCGAGCAAGCCCGACAGTAAAATAGCTTGTACTCTCCACAAAAAAGAAAAAATAAAACAAACAAAATTTTTTTTAAAATTAAATTATTAAAAAAAATTGAATTAATTAAATTAATAAAGAAAACTTATTTAATACATACATAGAGTTTATGTACAGTTTTAACAGCATACATTTACATCATCGTGTCTAAATATATTTATATGCGTGTATGTATGCAGCACAAAGTTGAACCAAAGCAGCAACAACAACAACAACTGCGGACAGAGGTGCAGGCAGCGCATGGGCATCGATTTTATTTATGGCTACAACTTTCTTCAGAATTGACCAATCATGATCAAACTTGGCACACGTGCACATAATCACTAACTGAATGTAACTACCAAAATGTATTTCAAAATTCCAAAAATTTAAAAAAAAAACAGGAATTGCGGGGGAGTGGAGGGTGTATCAAAATAAAAAAAATAAACTTGACCTGCCTAGGACTTAGGGGAACCTCGATACCAAGTTTAGTTATTCTAGCTCTTGTAATTCCTGAGATCCTTGCGCTCACACAGACAGCCGGACATGGCTATATCGACTTGTCTTGTCATCCTGATCAATGATATATATATACTTTGTGGGGTTGCCACGCCTCCTTCTGTGTGTTACATACATGCGCACAAAACTAGTATAGCCTTTCACCCTTTGGGTACAGGCTATAGACCAAGATTTATAGAAGAGAGCGAAAAATACTCTCAGAACCTGTGACACAAAAGGTCATAGAAGTCCGCAAAATACTAAGAAAGCAAAAAGACAAACTAGTAGATGCGCTACACACCACGGTACGAAAAAGTTCTCGTAAGGCATTATGTTTCTCGTCCACTACGATGCAAAAATTGCCTTCATTTAGGTCACCTAAAAGAGGTCAGCAAAAGCACCGAAACGTGACTTAATTGCTCTGAAGAAAAGCACACTAAAGATAATGAGCCATGAACCAAAAGCATAAACTGCAAATTTACCCCTATTCCGAAAATATTCACAGTCCACTTAGTAAACAAGTAAAAAAGCTAAAGTCGGGTGTCCCGACTTTGAAATACTCTGTACATATGTTTACAATAATTATAGAAAATAAAAAAAATTAAGAAAATAAAAAAAAATTCAATGATCGATTTTACCTTTCTCGGTATTCGAACTCACGTAAAGGGTGTATAATTGTACATTTACATAGCAATTGCGTCTGTGTGAGTGTATGTATGCCTATGCGCATCTATTCGTGTCTGTGTAAGCATTTTCACAGTCAACCAAACAGCAACATCAGCAACAGCCGCGGGCAGCGCTTGAGCAGCGCTGCAGCAGCAAATATATTTATGGCTGTAACTTCTTGGTAAATCGGTCTATCATAGTGAAACTTGGTAATATAATAACCAACTGGGGGTATTTCCAAAATTTTAGTTCGAAATTCCAAGAATTACGGGAGTTACGATTTGCGGGGTAGAGGGGGGAGGGAGGGAAATTCCAAAATATACATTTTCTGCGTATTCACACAAGGCATCTTGGACTAAAATTTGGTGTGCCTAGGTCTTATAGTCTCCGAGATATAGGCGATAATACGAATGGAAAATCGGGAAAACCACCATAGGGGGGAAGTGGGGGGGAAAATCAAAAAAATAAAACAAACTCGTATAGAATACACACATAACGCATCTTTCTGCAAAATTTGGTGTCTCTATCTCTTATGGTCTCTGAGATCCAGGTGTTCATACGGACGGACAGACTGACAGACGGACAGACAGACAGCCAGGGCTAGATCAACTCGTCTCGTCATGCTGATCAAGAATATATATACTTTGTGGGGTCTGCCACGCCTCCTTCTGCCTGTTACATTTTTCAGCTCCCGCAAACCTAATATACTTCTGTACATTTCATGTACAGAGTATAAAAATGTCCACAGTCCAAAAAAACAACTGGAAATATCCGCTATAAAAACCAATACTAAAGGTAACTACAAAACAGAAAAAGCCATTTACAACCAAAGGCATAATCCAAAACTATATACATCATTGGCAAACATCCCACAACAAGAACTATGCAAAAACCAAACAAACGCACAAAATCAGCCAATTATCAACAGCCAAGTAAAAAACACAGTACCCAATAACCAAACAACAACTTCGTCCAAAGCTCACCAATCCGCCAACGACGCAAAACAGCCCAATATAACCCCAACAAAGGGATCGGAAGAATTAGATATATGCAGGGCACTTCGCACTACACCTATGGAGGCCCTTAATGTATTCTTCCATCTAATCCCACTAAACTCAGCCCTAAGGCTAATAGAAACCTATGCCTGGAAAAGCACGGCAAGAGGATATGCAAACATACTCCATCTTCACCCCGGGTTTCCGACCCACATGGACTACTGCATACCAAAGCTTATTTTTGAGAAGAAATTTGTAGTCAGGGTACGAGTGGGATAGCCCCCCACACATAAGAAACAATGCCATCATTTTTTTACGGATGGCTCGAAACTAGAACAGAGATTCGGAGGTGGCATCTTTTCTCCGGACTTGGAGAAACAACTGACTACCAGTCAAAAGTGGCTCCGATACAAGAAGTCACAAAACACCTATCCCCCGATATAGCAGACCGTCAGTACCACCTTTATATGGGTGCCAGGACACTGAAGTGTTGAAGGAAACTGCACTGCAGAAAAGCTGGCGAGGGAGGGAACCAACGCAAACATCCTTCCCGATCGGGCAGGATTGGGAATACCATCCTTTCCTTGACGCGCAACCTTGCACGTTTAATGGTACAGGAGTGCTGGGACACGTGTGTTCGAGCAAGGATTACCTGGCCCGGCGCTGAGCAGCCGCAGACTACGCACCATAGGGAAACCTTTCTTAAACGACCCATCGAAAAAATGTAGAGCTCGTGGATTCAGCAAAATTGTTAAATACCATCGGGTCACAGTGTCCCAAATGAGATATCTGTCGGGATTTATAGTAAGTCGAATATATTTTTTTAAATTCATAATTTTGTTTTATTATAATTGACAACACTCCTAAAAGCTTGAAAAAGATTTTTCAATGCATTCCTGATCAACTGCGAGCTGTCAAAGTGAACATATGATCACCACGTGGCCTGAAATATTTTGGTCATTTTATGACCTTCATAGTTTGGTCCAAAACACAAGCAAATTAAAACTTACCGTGGCAATTTGTTTTCTTTCCCCTTTAAGAAAAGGTATGTATGTACTATTTAAAAATTATATGTTTGTGACCCGTCTTCTCATGTGTAGCAAAAACAAGTAAAAAAGCTAAAGTCGAGTGTCCCGACTTTGAAATACTCTGTACATTGTTTACAATAATTATAGAAATTAAAACAAGAGAGAACGTTATAGTCGAGCAAGCCCGACAGTAAAATAGCCTGTACTCTCCACATAAAAGGAAAATTAAAAAAAAAAAAAAAATGAAATTATAAAAAAAAATTAAATTAATAAAGAAAATTTATTTAATACAAACATAGAAGACATGTTTATGTTCAATTTTAACATCACACATTTACAGGTAGTTATGGCTATAACTTTCTTCAGAATTGACCTATCATGATGAAACTTCGCACCCGGATATTTCATTTCAAAATTGCAAGAATTACGGAATTTATAAAATTGCGGGGGAGTTGTGCGTTACATACATTCGCACAAAATGGATCGTTTTACCTCACTCGGCAGTCGAACTCACGTAAAGGGTGTATAATTGCACATATACAAAGCAATTGCGTCTATGTGAGTGTATGAATGTCTATGCGCGCCTATTCGTGTCTATGTAAACATGTTTGCAGTCAACCAAAGCATCAGCATCAACAACAGCTGCGGGCAGCGCTTGGGCAGCCAATATATTTATGGCTATAACTTCTTGTTAAATCGGGCTATCTTAGTGAAACTTGGCATACATAATCACTAACTGGGGGTATTTGCAAAATTTGGCAGACAGAGTATAAAAATGCGGTAGAAGAAAGTGGTTTTACCAAGCATTTTTTTTGAATACTGGCTTCTTTACACTATAACTTACATTATTCAATGTTATTTAAACTAATTTGAGCATTTATGTAAAGTGTGACTTCTTGAACCAACTACGTCCAGCTCTTAAGTCTGTTGCACTTTTTAGGTGAAATGTCAGTCCCTAAGCGTTTACTTTATTCCATGTGGCTTAACGAAAATGTCGCAGCAAAAAAGGTTTTAGTGCTTAAAGAATTTGTATTTGGTACAATTTTTGAGACCAGAAACTTACATAAAAAGGAATTGACCGAAATAAATAAAAAATTGATTAAATCCATAAGCAGTATTGCAGAGAAATGAAAGAGCATGCCATTACTACAGAATTTTTTTTGATAAAGGAATTGAAGTTTACAGACTACTCCGCCGAAGCAATACTGCAGAGCTTAGTAGATTATACTGTAAGCCGAATTATACAAGCAACCTCGCAAGTTTTTGAAAATTAATAATTCAGTGAATAACAACAGTATAAGTTTAACTGCAATACATAAAGGAGGCTGCGATGGAAGCAGTGGATACGGAACCTATTTCCAACAGTTTCAAGATAGGGAAACTAGTATGGTCGATCAGCACCTATTTGCAGTTTGTCTTGTTCCTTTATAAATTCAGCTTGGATCGACAATTGTGTGGAAAAAGAGGCTGATAGTATTAAAAGCCAAATATTTTCAATGAAACCAACAATTTTTAACTCTATTACAATTGTTCATGAGTTTCAGTGCACCATGCTGGATGGCAAAACATTTAGCGTCCTTGCAGAAGCCTCTACCAGCCAGACATGTGGAATTTGTGGACCAAAATATATGAATAATTTCAATTTGGTAAAAAGTTATCATGTTGGTGTAAATCTTTAAAAATATGGCTTATCAACTCTGCATGCATGGATACGATTTTTTGAATGCATCTTACATATATCGTACAGACTTTCAATTAAAAAATGGCAAGTTCGCTGAAAAGATAAGACGGATGTAAGCTAGGAAATCTGAAAGTCAACTGCAAAAAGAAACATGGGCATATTGATGGATATACCTATGGCTAATAGTGGCAATACTAACAATGGTAATTCTGCCAGAAGATTTTTTTTAGCCAACCGAAATCGGTTGCCCGCATTACAAGAGCTAGTGAAATACTAATATACAAGTTCGGTGTGTTTTACGTGTGTTGGCTAGCGGATATGAAGTCAATACAGATGCATTTCGCTTATATTCCATAAAAACAACAGAAATATTTATTGACACATTTCCGTAATCACTATATGGATGTATTTGCCAAATTTTCCAAGAAATACGGGAGTTACGGGAATTAAGGGAAAAACACGAATTGCGGGGGAGTGGACGGATTCATCTGATTCTGATTAAATAGCTAATTGTAACCATATGTCATTTTTTATTTTCTGCTTCATATACTAAAAGAAAAAAACCTAGAAACTTCAAATGCTAAGAATTCAAGAATGTGTATTATACAGTTCTATGGAAGCTTTAAGATATACATGTAGTTGACGTACGAATCATTAGGCTAAGTCTTTATGAAGAAGATAAAGCTAAAAACCTCTTCAAGCCAAAGAAAAAAGAGAAATCAATCAAAAAGTCAACAAAACTAGTAATTCAAAATTCCAAGAATAGCGGAAGTTATATAAAATCACAAATAGCGGGGAAGGGGGTGTATCAGAATAAAAAAAACAAACTTGACCTACCTAGGTCTTAGGGGAACCTGTATACCAGGTTTAATAATTCTAGTTCTTGTATCTCCTGAGATCCTTGCATACATACAGGCAGACAGACGGACGAACGGACACGGCTATACAGACTCGTCATCCTGATCAAAAATATATATACTTCGTGGGGTCTGCCACGTCTCCTTCTGTGTGTTACATACATTCGCACAAATCTAGTATAGCCCTTTACCCTTTGGGTACAGGGTATAAAAATATTAACAACTACCAAACCGTTCTGCCAATTCAAACAAGAATCTGTCAATATCAACCTACACCTTCATTCAAAAAATTCCACTAACCCGGCAATATTCTAACAAAAATGACATGTACATGAAATTGACAACATGCCCATCTCTTGCATCTCGGCTGATCGCATATTTACAAGCGATTCACCGTTTGTGTTAAACGGTTGCGTCAGCTAACAACGCTACAAATTTTTTCTGAAGAATTCTGGGAGACATTAAGCGTTAAGCTTATTCCGTGAATGTATTCTTGCTATTTATAAAAGCAGAAACACGCCATTTACACTCACAATATTCATATTCAAAAAACACATATGGATAAGTGTTCAACTGTACAATTATGTATGTTTATGTATGTACATGCATGTGCAGCGTGCTGAGGAATTTCGGACGGGTTGCACTTATAAATGAGGACTGTATGTACAGGGTGCGCCATCTTTTATGTCGGTATGCAAACATTGAATATCCTTGAAAATAAACAACCGATTTTCAAGTATGAGATATTTTTATTTAATTTGGTTCTGTACAATTTCTTGAACTGAGGTTTTCAAAACTGGTCTACTCAAGTCAATCGGTTCACTAATGACAAAGTTATTCAATATCTACATACCGACATAAAAGATGGCGCACCCTGTACATACAAGGTGTGTTCCAAAGTAAACAGGACTTTAAAAAAAAAAAACAAACAGAACAAATGGTTTTTTCGGCAAAATCTATTTATTTTATTCAAAATAGTCTCCTTCTGCTTCAATGCAGCTTTTTGCACGATCCAAAAGCATTCCGAACGAGTGTTTTAGCTCGTTGGCCGGTATGGCCGCCAGTATGCCGGTGCAAGCCTTTTGAATGGCCTCTACGTGTGCATAACGCTTTCCTTTCATGGGCAAATGCATTTTTCCGAAAAGGTAGAAGTCGCACGGTGCCATATCAGGTGAATACGACAAGTGGTTAATGGTTAAAATGTGATTTTTGGTCAAATAAGCGTCAATCGATTCTGAGCAATTTTTGGTCGTCAGTCAATTTGTGCGGAACAAACCGTGCACACACCTTTCGTAAGCCCAAATGTTCGGTCAAAATGCGATAAATCGATGTTTTGGAGATGTTAAATTCCATTTCCATCAATTTCAATGATGATTTCGGCTGATTTTTGATGAATTTTTATTGGCCCACATGTTTATCGTCATTTAAGTCCTCACGACCACTTTGAAAACGTTGAAACCACTCTTGCACTCTGCTACGGGATAGGCAATCGTCGCCATAAGCTTGTTCCATCAATTGAAAAGTTTCGGTAAAAGTTTTACCAATTTTAAAACAAAATTTAATGTTGGCTCTTTGTTCGAAGCTCATTTTCGCACCGATAACACAAACATACTGAAGCTTAAAACGCAATAACTTCACTTCCAATCGATGTAATGTCATGAAATTCTCACTGGACAATCAATAAAGATAGCAGATTCTAACGCATCAGTCGACATATAGATAGCGCCACCAGGGGGCGCTATATTCTTAAATTCCAGTTTACTTTGGAACGCACCTTGTATGTCGTTGTTAAATTTTACAGTGTTTCAGTTCAGTTTCAGTGTTTATTCTAGAAACTACTAGCCCTCAATGTCACAATCTATTTATGCATATAAATTATTAATAATAATAATAAAGAGGTATATTGCTTACTTTTAAAGTAGTTATAAAGTATTTTGACTTTGTGTCGAATTTAAGGTAAACGTCTGAGCTCCCTCACACTCAGTGTCTCGAGCGCTGAAAGGCACGCATGCGATTGCAGCAGCACAGACTCGGAGAAAGGTTCGGCGACCGAGAGGCAAACACATAAAAAGAAAAGTAAAATCTCACAAGTCTTGAAATATTTTAAAAGGTCTGATGACAAACAAGTAAAAAAGCTAAAGTCGGGTGTCCCGACTTTGAAATACTCTGTACATATGCTTACAATAATTATAGAAATTTAAAAAAATTAAGTAAATTAAAAACAATTTTTTTTTTTTATCGATTTTACCTCTCTTGGTATTCGAACTCATGTAAAGGGTGTATAATTGCACATTTACATAGAAATTGTGTATATGTGAGTGTATGAATGTCTATGCGCGCCTATTCGTGTTTGTAAACATGTTTGCAGTCAACCAAAGCACCAGCATCAACAACAGCTGCGGGCAGCGCTTGGGCAGCAAATATATTTATGGCTATAACTTCCTGCTAAATCGGTCTATCATGATGAAACATTTTTTACTGTATTGGACCTGGAAAACGGCTTCAGTTGAGGAGGAAAGTAGAAAATGTATGGCCTTTATCACAAAGCAAGGGCTATTCCAATTTAACAGATCACCATTCGGATTCCGCAATTCACCAGCGACTTTTATCCGATTCGTGAACTAAGTGTGACACTTTCTGCAGACGAAGATTCATTTCCTTGGCCACACAGTGGAAAATGGACAAATAACACCTGGAATTGAGAAGATGAAAGTCATTTCCAAGTATAACGTTAAGGCTGCACAGTCATTCCTTGGCTTAACGGGGTATTTCCGTAAATTCATAAAGGGATACTCCATAATTGCAAAGCCGTTGACCAATCTTCTACGTAAGGATTTTCCGTTCAAGATGCACCACCCAGAACTGCAAGCGTTTCAGCAACTTAAGGATGCATTGGTCAATGCAATTATATTGCATACAGACGCATTTAAGGATGGATTTGCTGCAGCACTTCTACAGTGGAACGACGCCAGCCTATATCCGGTTTTCTTTTGGAGCAAAAAGACCACTGAGGCAGAGGTGCGTCAGCACAGCTATATTCTGGAGGCAAAAGCGATTTTCTTGGAAGTTCCGGCAGTATATATTCACGTTTATAACCGATTTCGCGGCATTCAAGCAAACGCTGTCCAAGAAAGACATACCACGTGAAGTTGCACAATGGGTCCTATACTTGGAGGACTTCGAGTATAAAGTGGAGCACAGGAGTGGAGATCGTCTAAGGCATGTCTTTTGTCTGAGTTGCTGTTGTGTATAACAAGTAATAGTGATCACGTCAGAAGTCTCAGCGCGTATTAAAGCAGCTCAACAAAAGGATTGTATGATTAAAGCTATTTTTGATTGATTGATTTTGATTTGATCCTAAGCAGGCCCTATGACATTTTTAAAGTCAAAGGAGGATTGCTGCTGAATCAGTAGAAGGTACTGATCTGCTGGTTATACCGAAGTCAATGGAGCGAGAAATAATTGTCGACGCTCACAATGTTGGGCACTGTTCAGAAGACAATGCACTTGATTAAGCAAAGTTTCTGGATACCACATTTAGAAGGAAAAGTTGCTCATATTATCACCAATTGTATTAACAGTTGGGTAAAAAGGAAGGCTTTCTTCATCCCGTCGAGAAGGGAGGAGAGCCATTGCACACATTGCATGTAGACCATCTCGGACCTATGGACGCCACAGCGAAGCAATACAAATACATTTTTGCTATAGTCGACGCATTTACGTAGTTTGTATGGATGTATCCGACAAAGACAACAAGCTGCGAAAGTTCTGAAAAAGATGGACAGTTGGTCGGAAATCTTCGGTAATCCCAGTCGCATCATCAGTGACCGAGGGTCTGCGTTTACATCTTCAGCTTTCGAGGAGTACACGAGCAAAAATAATATCGAGCACGTTTGGAGCACCATCGGAGTGCCAAGAGGAAATGGCCAAGTAAAACGCGTTAACCGGTCGATACTCCAAATCATATCCAAGCTGTTATCAGAGAGTCCTGAAAATGGTTTAAGCTTGTGGCTGGGAAGGCAGGATAGTGAGAATGAGATATCACCTAGAAGCAGCATCGCCATAAGTACTTGGTACTCATTTCGGTTTAAAGAAGTTAGTAGAAAATGTGAGTAGTAGTCAGTTGTCAACCGCACGTTGAACACAGTCGTCAGCCGAACATTGAGAAGCAGAAGGCAGCAGTCTAAGCAGAGAAGCCGTTAGAAATGTCAGCAGTCAGCCGTCGAAGCAGAGAACATAAGATGCATACGCCGATATTAGCGTCCATATATTTCTATTTAAAACTATATTATATATCTTGGTACCGCTATTATATATCATATAATGTTTATATATGATATTTTGGTGCACGAAAAATGGTAAGCGTTAAAAAGCTGCAAAAAGTGTGGGTGAGCACCAAGAAGTGGTTTTAGAAAATTAGAGATCCGATTAATTTTAAGCTTGGTTAATGTATTTACTCTGAGAAAGAATACAAGATAAACTGCGTTCTATTTTTGTAACTTTTCATTAAAGAGTAGTAGAAATAAATTTGATATACATATATAGTGATGGAAAAAATAATAGAAACGACATTCCACTAAAATCTCCAGTCCTCAATTTCTGGGAAAATTCTATGGGTTTCTTCTACTATGCACGATAATTGATTGAATATACTTCATCGCAGAAATATTTGCTGTGTTGGTGACTACGTTTTTGGGTTGAAAAAAAAAATATAAACGCATATACTTTTTGAAATAATATTGCATTGTAAAGCGCCCATTAAACTTATTTTAACATTATAAGTAAAGGGTAAGCTCAAAATAACAATTGTTTTAAAATTTACCTCTTAATATTGGTATAAAGATAAGAATAGGTCGGGGATATCATTTCGCAGCTACGAAAAAGGAAAACATAATTAAGCTCAAAAATAAAGTAAATGGCTGTAATTGCACTGAACTAAAAACAAGAGAGAACGCTACAGTCGAGCAAGCCCGACAGTAAAATAGCCTGTACTCTCCACGAAAAAGGATTAAAAAATCAGATTAAAAAATAAACTTGACCTGCCTAGGGCTTAAGGGAATGTGGATACCAAGTTCGGTTATTCTAGCTCTTGTACTTCCTGAGATCCTTGCGCTCATACTACTCATGGCTATATCGACTCGGCTTGTCACCCTGATCAAGAATAAATATACTTTGTGGGGTCTACCACGCCTCCTTCTGTGTATTACATACATTCGCACAAAACTAGTGTAGCCTTTTAGCCTTTGGGTACAGGCTATAAAAAGGTATTTTTGCTGTACATTTTGAATAAAAACGAGGTAAAAAGCAAGCTAAGTCTAAAAAATTTCACGAACTTCTTTTACGGCAGTCCTAAAAAAACCAGGATTTTTTTATCAGAACATCTATGAAAGCAGTTAAATAGACCTGTTTATAGTCGTACAATAATAAATAGGCTAATAGACTTATAAAGAAAAAAATTCCGAGATCGCATTATTTTTCCAAAAGGCATGTACTCCGAGAAAATTGCAAAACCATGATCCATGGTGGTGTCAACATGTGTCTATGAGGATGTTTGCATTGTTTTGGCTGTTGGTCAAATATTATGGTTTAAGGGCGAAATCTGTTCTATGGATTACGTTATATACTTAACAGCATATTGCTTCCATATTCTGAGGAAGTGTGTGAGTTTTTTCAATATAATGAACCTAAACACACTTGGCAGCTTGCAAATAAGGTTCCATGAAATCAAACGTTCTTTGATGGAACTAATTTCACAATCATCCGACCTGAATCACATAGAGCACCTATGGAGGATATTAATAAAGAATATTTTTGGGCATAAGTCCAAAAACAGAGACGACTATGCAAAAAAAATGCAGAACGTATGATACGCCATTGATCCCCCACAACTTGTTCCAAACTGGCGCAATCTATGGGTCATCCGGGCACAGAAGCTTTCAAAAATTATGGTGGCACTACCAAATATTAGCCCTAGGCAGAACGAGTTTGTTTATTTTTTCTGATACACCCCCCACTCCCCCGCAATTCGTATTTTTTCTTATAACTTCCGTAATTCTCGGAATTTTAAAATTTGGTAGGTACATCCAGTTAGTACTAATGTGTCCGTGTGCCAAATTTCATCATGATAGGTCAATTCTGAAGAAAGTTATAGCCATAAGTAAAATCGCTGCTCATGCGCTGCCTCTGTCGGCAGCGCTGCCCGCAGCTGTTGTTGTTGTTGCTGCTTTGGTTTAACTTTGTGCTGCATACATACACGCATATAAACACGCATAGGTACGTGATGTAAATGTATGCTGTTTAAACTGAACATAAACATGTATTCTAATTTAATTTAATTAATTATTTTAATTAATTAATTCATTCATTTTTTTTAATAATTTAATTTTTTTATTTTTCCTTTTTGTGGAGAGTACAGGCTATTTTACTGTCGGGCTTGCTCGACTGTAGCGTTCTCTCTTGTAATTAATTAATTCATTCATTTTTTTTAATAATTTATTTTTTTTTTTAAATTTGTTTTTTTTTTAATTTTTCCTTTTTGTGGAGAGTACAGGCTATTTTACTGTCGGGCTTGCTCGACTGTAGCGTTCTATCTTGTTTTATAATCTGTACATGAAATGTCAAATAGTAGTATATTAGGTTTGCGCGAACTGAAAAATGGAACAGGCAGAAGGAGGCGTGGCAGACCCCACAAAGTATATATATTTTGCACAAAGATGCGTTATGTGTGTACGCTGTGCAAGTTTGTTTTATTTTTTTGATTTTCCTCCCCACGGCAGCGCTGCCCGCAGCTGTTGTTGATGTTGCTGCTTTGGTTCAACTTTGTGTTGCATACATACACGCATAGGTACGTGATGTAAATGTATGCTGTTAAAACTGAACATAAACATGTATTCTAATTTAATTTCATTAATTAATTCATTTTTTTTAATAATTTAATTTGTTTTTTTACTTTTTTTTTTTTTAATTTTTCTTTTTTGTGGAGAGTACAGGCTATTTTACTGTCGGGCTTGCTCGACTGTAGCGTTCTATCTTGTTTTTCTCCGTCTGTATGAGCGCAAGGATCTCAGAAGGTACAAGAGCTAGAATTACCAAACTTGGTATCCAGGTACCCCTAAGCCCTAGGCAGGTCAAGTTTATTTTATTATTCTGATACTCCCGCCCCCCCCCCACTCCCCCGCAATTCGTTTTTTTTATAACTCCCGTAATTCTTGGAATTTTGAAAATTAGTAGGTACGTCCAGTTAGTGCTTATGTGTCCGTATGCCAAGCTTCATCATGTAAGGTCAATTATGAAGAAAGTTATAGCCATAAATAAAATCGCTGCCCATGCTCTGCTTGCACCGCTACCCGCAGCTGTTATTGTTGTTGCTTATATATACACGTATATAAACACATATACACGTATATAAGACAAGTGATATTTGAACATGTAATCTGATGAATATTTAGAAAAAAAGAAAATTATATTCTAAAAGAAAACATTTGTATGGAAGAAAATTCGAATAAACGAAGAAAATTTTGTCTTTTCTATTATTTTTTCCATCACTGTATATATACATATGTGTGTATGCTCATTTAAATGTTTTGCAGTTGCATAGGTTGACCAAATAACTTTGCCAAATCGTAGCTTTTAATTCTAGAAATTACTTGCCTTAATTTACATAAATATACATATGTATGCACACATAACATAGTAGTTATTGTACTTTATATATAGCTCGCGAATTGTATTAAAATAATTTGTTTTTTGGGAAATGAACTCTTTAGAAAGTGTCGGAAGAGAAATATCATATAGTAGCCAGGCTATAAGCCCGTGTTAGCTTATAGTTTTTACTTTAAGCTAGTTCCATAAAGAAATAAAAATACCACATTACTGGTATCACCTAAATCATGTCCAAAAAAATAATGTTCCTTCTATAAGAGAAACGACATAATAACTTACCTGGGGGTAATTCAGGTTAACATTCACGCGGCTTAACATTGCTAACACAAAAGCAGCTGTTTTACCGGTACCAGACTGACTTTGAGCAATCATGTTTTGGGGTGGATCAGCAAGAAGAGTTGGCAGTGCTGTTTCTTGAATTTTCGAAGGTGTATTAAAGCCCATTGCATAAATGCCTTTTAAAAGTTCCGGCTTCCTATTTAAACAGAAGTAAACAAGTATTGTTAATTTTAGTTTTTGATAATTTATACTGTACTTACAGGTGCAACGCTTCAAATGTTTTTACTGAATGTAATGGCGAACTTGGATTCTTCTGTTGAATATCCAGCGCCAATTTCGTATTTACTAAGCCTTTTCCCAATATCTTTATCAAAAGACTCGTTTCAGCTGGGCTTAAATATATAAAATCAACAAATTAGCATTCCTCCTGGGGTTCCTAATCAAACAAGTATTGACGCCATGCTCATATCAGAAACTCACCTAAATAACAAAAATTATGTTCACTTCAACGACTACAATTTCTATGCGACAAATCAGGCACAGGCTTAGATTCATCAATCGCCAATCCTACTTCACCTTTAGACCACTCACAATTCTCGGGACCCCACAACTTTTAATAAAAATGATAGGCTTAAATACTGGAGAAGGGTTCGGCGAGTGCTGCAAGCCTATGCATCACATCTCACTCACTCCTTCAAGGAGCGATTAAAAGTAGCCAGAAATCTACTACGCGAAGCCCAATCTGCCCCTCTATGATGGGCTAAGAATTTTTTCTTACAATTCTAAGTTTATTTACAATATGCTATTTCTTTTCTGATACTATCTAAAGTTTCTAAAAGAACTACCAATAGCAAATTACTTTCGTACGTTCCGACAGATAGGGCATATAGTGCAAAACAGGAGGGTGCATGAGAAAAAAACAACACATACTTGAGTTTGGTCATTCTAGCTTCTAGACAGACAAACATGGTTATATCAACTTGTCTTAGCATACTGACCAAGTAGAAGACTTTCACAACTGCTTCTGTGTGCTACATACATATGTACATTCACATCAAAATAGTAAGCATTTCCACCCTTTGGGGTAAGGTATTAAAATACATACATACATAGAAGTTCCGGAAGAATTCGTAGCAAAATGGTTCAATTTGTTTGCTCGAATACAAAGGGTATATTCCATTCTTGTTATTGGCAATTTAAATACTCAGTATCATTAAAAAGAGTATTTTAACCGCACCGAATCTAAAGCACCTATATACATACATACATATCTATGTACATATTCATTATTCTTCCACTAAGAAAAAAAAAGAATTCTTATTCAAATGAAATTTCCAATGCAGTTGTGAAATAATCATTTGCCGCACATATCTACCCATGTACATAAGAATATATGCATGTATGTATGGACATATGTATTTCACTTACTCAGCTACATCAGGCTCGTTGTCCCTCTCAGAGGCATTTTGAGCCTTTAAATCATTGGCCGGCGTATTTCCAGACGCGATTTGAAGTTTATCGACCTTTAAGGTAGTTGTTTTATTAATAGAAAACAAAAACATTGCGCTATTCTCAAACATTTACCAATTTTGAAACTTCTTGGTCTTCCGCAATTTTTACCCAATCCGTCATATTTTCGTAAGAATAAACTCGCACAAAAGATATTTGCTAAGCTTTCGCTTCCTTTTACTAGAGTGACCAAAGTTAAAAATTAAAAAAAAACTAAAGTTTAAGTGCCCTTCAATAAATCTCCTAAATTATTGACTTCAACATAGTAATATTCAAAACATTTTATATTAGTTGGATTTAGACTTGTTATCGGCTAAACCATTTTAATATCATCACAAAATTCAGTACAAGCTATAAGGGGTGCCACAGAAACACGAGTCCCCTACAGTTATTTTCTAAATTTCCAAAAAATTCGTCGCCAAAGAAACCACTAAAGGTTTCAATTTTTCGAACTTCCCCTCCAAGCCAGATGTGAAACACAGCTGTCTCTTGACTCTTACATTTGACTGACTAATTCTATACAAGTACTGAAGCGCACACAGCTGTCAGCAACAGCTGACTGTTGACAATTACATTTGACTGACTAATTGTATTTAAATCCTGTAACGTACTAAGTTAAATAAAAAAAAACCATGTATTAATATTAGCCCACTTTGGGGAAATAAAGAATTTCACTTATGTTGCTTATTAAAAATTAAATTTATTTGTAACATACAAACGAGATTTGAAACCTCCTAGAAGATTTCTGTGGAACAGAGTATTGGTTTTGAGGCAAAACTAGGGTTGTTTTTGAAATCTTAAAAAAAATCCCTCCATGCCACAGAACTTCGAGAGTTTTGATTTTGTCGAACTTACCCTTTAAGCCAGTTGTCAGCAACAACTGCCTGACTATAAAGTAGGCTAACAGACACGATATGTACAAAACTAAGCCAGGCAGTTCCGTATTTTAACCGATTTCAAAAAAGAGGAGGTTATCAATTCGTCTGTATTTTTTTTTTATATATTTTTTTTTTTATGTTTGTTACCTCGGTACACTCGACTGGGTGAACTGTTTTTAATGGTTCTTATACCATTTGAAAGCTGGTGGTTCCAGAATGGTCCCATATAAATTTAGTCCAGTTCTGACAATGGCATCCATGAGAAAACAGCATAAGTCTTAAATTTGTATTAAGTATGTGCAAGGCAAATGAACGAATAACTTTATATCACGCTAACCGATTTCAATGATTCTTGTTTTATTGGAAAGGATTTACTTCAAGGGTACTTTGATGAGAGTTTGGTTAGGTTCTGCAAACGAGGACGTTCTCAATTCGACTGTATTTTTCATTGTTACCTCAGAACTTTCGACTGTGTAAACCGATTTTGATGATTTCTTTTGTATTTGAAAGCTGATGTGGTCCCATTTCAATTTGGTGCAATTCTGACAATGGCATCCATGAGAAATCCATATAATTATTAAAACATACAAAATGTTCATGGGTTTAAGATATCATGCCAAGGCACCCGGTAGATGAGTGTCAAATTTAAATGAGATATCATGTGAAATAGAATTTCAATTTCAGTATAATGCCGTCGAAAAAATCTAACCGTAACAATGCGTGTAGCAAAAATACACCACCCCAGCGTTCTTAAAGCTCAAAAGTCAGAAGAACAAACTGCAACAAGAGCCGCAACTCAACAAATCAGAACAGTAGATATTCGCAGACGAGAGACAGACAGTGTGATGAACGTTTTCGACAAAATATATTGAGAACAAGAGTGGCGCTGTCTCATATGAGAAACACGTTTATTAGGTCTACCCATATTCATACACATTAGTTAGTGTACTTCACATTCACTAAAAATCCAAAAATAAACAATTTAAACAAAAAAAGAAACCGATTTCAAACTATTAACAGGCACTAAAAAGTAAAAAATAATTGCGTATTCTTCTACAACTTAATATTCAATATATAATGTAGATACAATTATTGTTATTTTTGGAGTCGGTGTTAGCCAAGGAAACACTACAATATATCAATCAATCAATCAATCTACCAGTAATAATATGAGAATACTTTAAGAAATACTTTTTTTTACAAATTAACTTTTATACGAACGACAATATACTGTGACAGATTACCAATACCTAATTAAACCCAATTTCAAATTAACTTTTATACGACAATACACGTATAACTACTGTGACAATATCTGCTACCTTGAAACAACAAATAAACCGGTACCTAGTTAAACGAATCAAACGAATTTTAATACGACACTATGCTGAGACATACGGGTAATCAAGGAAATGCTGATACGAAAATATAGTCAACATTAAACAAGGAATTACCGTAAGAATGACGAAGTAGATATAGAAAGAGAAAAGAATCTGAAATGGTTCGTAATGAAGGGCCTCTTTCGAGGTTGACACCGACTCCAGAAATAACAATAATTGTATCTACATTATATATTGAATACTAGCAGGTATTGCCCGTCTTAACCCGGCTCAATATAATGTTTCCAATTGTATTTATTTTGTTCGTGCATAACCTACCCATATGTTTTCACCTTATAAGTTACCAGTAGGAAGGCATTTAAGGTATTTAAATGAACATTTTCTGTTCTTGACAAAAAATTGTTCAGTAGTCCGTTACATTTTTGTTCTTGCCAAACTATTTCGTTAAACGAACATGACCACTATAACTAATATTTTTTAAAGCTCGATTTCCCCCTTTGGAGCTAGAATTTTCCAAAAAGCCTTTCTTAGTGTGTTCCTACACTATGATGGATACTATGAAAGGATACTTAAGTCCAAATTTCATCTTTTACCGTTTGGGCTGTGCGTTGATCACCAATTAGTCAGGACAAGCTGTTTTATATATAGAGATAACGCAACGTTTTAAGATAGACGATTTGCAAAAAAGGGAGAATAATTATAAGGGTATATCCTAATTTTAAATTCACATTTGAGACTTTTCGTGCCATATTGAGTCAATACGGTCACGCACAAACTCGGAATATGAAACACGGCACTCGTGTCAATGCCGTGCAGCGATGAGCCACGATCAAAAAGCACTGACAATTCTCATCTCAATTTGCTAGAGTAAAACTTTCGATAGTTGAAGCCACCGATACCATCAAAATATCGAAGTTTGAATGCAATAAGCAGAATATTTAAATAACAAAATCTAATTATTTATTGACATCAATAAGAACAAATCATATACATACATACATCTGCCCGCAATGCGAAGCAGAATATGCGTAGCTCCGTTATTCAGTTTCTGCTTTACTATCGCTTACGCAGTCGTTGCCTAGCGACGGTAACTGTAAACTTTTGGCGTTTTGCCTTTGCAATTAACATTAAATGGTCAAAACGAAAGAAGAAGAGCGAGCCAATGACTTGCAGTTGTTGTTGTTGTTTTGTATGTACATGCTACATACATATACAGGCATACATACATATGCTTGTATAGTACATATGTATGTATGCATGGGCACACATAGACACGAACTGTTGCTTGTTGTATGTATGTGTGAGTATGTGTATGTGTATGTGATGTCCCCAACTATTTGATATTTGATAAGTATATGGCAAGTAAAAAACATATTGCTATATTTTAATCGTTGAATGCCAATTTGTTGATATAGTTATGTTGATTACATTACCCAAATTTGAAATCGATCGGACAAAATTTATAACACAAACTATTCATTTGAAAAAGTGAATAAATATAAAAACCCCAATAATAAAATTAAATGCGATATATCGAAAATATCGATACTTGTGTTGATATATCGTAATACATGTCGAATACAAATACATCGAAAAACATCGTTGGAGAGTTATTGATTATAATGCTGTATTCGATTGTTCACTGTACACATACATACATACATACAAATGTATTTGTATGTGTACGGTAACTGTAAACTTTTGGCATTTTGCGTATGCAATTAACAGCCGTAAATGATCAAAACGAAAGAAGATTTGCGAGCCAATAACTTGTTGTTGTTGTTGTTTTAAAAATTTTGATTTGAAAACATAGAACACTATTTATTACAATTAAACAACAGTGTTCGTTGGCCCACTGCATACACACAAACCTATATATGTATATAAGAATGTATGTACGTACATACATACTTATTGATGTACATATGTACATACTATACATACAGACGTATGTATATATGTATGTACGTATGTAATACATATGGTGCTGGTGTAATTCATAATGCGAAATTCTTTCTAAGGGGAGCAATGTCCCCCCTGCCCAACCTGCGTACGCCCTTGTAGTCCGTTGTCCTAAAATCCCTTATGCCAAATGTACTAAACAAAGAAAAAATAACATAAAAATGTTTATGTTATAATGTTAATAATTTTTAATTAATTAACATTTCTTGCCCTGTCAGTGCAAGACGAATGTACTTTTATACATATGTATGTATGTATGTACATACATGTGTACAAATTAACATTCACACATTAGTGTCTCACATTTTGCTTTGGCTACTTCAACCGTTTGCACGCAACTACACGAACAGCTGCATGTATGTATGTATGTATGTTTGTGTGTGTGTATGTATACTTAGTTGTCCCCAACTGTTTGATATTTTGTATTGTTTGTTCTGCCTGCATTTGTAAAATGCATATTTTAAAGATCGTTAGATGCAAAGTTGTAATTTTAGTTACGTAGATTATATTACCCAAATTTGAAATCGATCTGACAAAATTTATAACACAAACTTTTCATTTGAAAAAATTAATAAATATTAAAACCCCAATAATTCAAGCTCCAACACAAATTTCGAAAAACCGAGTATGCAGTTTTGTTTGTATTCTTTTATAGATTAAAACCAAATTTAAAGTTGATCGATTCAGAAATGCAGAATTTTCAAAAAAAAATTGGAGCTACTTTTCCCCCCTTTGGAGATCGAATTTTCCAAAATCCCTTCTTAGTGCGCATCTACACCATTATAGGATACTTGAGCCCAAATTTCAGTTTCCTAGCTTTTACCGTTTGGGCTGTGGGGTGTTGATTGTGTTTCAATTTTTCCACGGAAAACCCCCCCTTTTTCATGCCCCAGGAAAAATGGTGAAAAACCAAGTATACAGTTTTTCTTTTTGAGAGTATACAAACTAAGTTTGAAGTTAATTGGATGAAAATTGTAGATTTTTCATACAAACGTTGGAGCCCGTTTTCCCCCCTTTGGCGTTCGAATTTTCGAAAACCGCTTCTTAGTGCTCACTTTCACTATAAGAGGGATCTTGTGTCCAAATTTCAGCTTCCTAGCTCTTACCGTTTGGGCTGTGCGTTGATTGCAGATAGCTTTTCGTTTACCGAATTTTCCACCGGAAAATCATTATTATTCAGGCCACAGGAAAAATATTGAAAATCCAAGTATACAGTTTTTTTTTGTATTCTTTGTGAGAGTATACAAACTAAGTTGAAGTTAATCGGATAAAAATTGTAGATTTTTCATACAAACGTTGGAGCTCGTTTTCCCCCCTTTGGAGCTCGAATTTTCCGAAACCCCTTCTTAGTGCTCACTTTCACTATAAGAGGGATCTTGTGTCCAAATTTCAGCTTCCTAGCTCTTACCGTTTGGGCTGTGCGTTGATTGCCAATCAGTCAGTCAATCAGTCAGTCAGTCAGTCAGGACAAACTGTTTTATATATATAGAGATTAAGTTGTAGAAGAATACGCAATTATTTTTTATTTTTTAGTGCCTGTTAATAGTTTGAAATCGGTTTCTTTTTTTGTTTAAATTGTTGTTTATTATATTTATTTTTATATTCTTAATTGAAATTTTATTAAATAAGCTACATAGCTCAAATATTTCCTAAAATAATTTTTAATAATAATTGCAATTCACATGGCAGCCCTGTTATGCTCGGTATAGACCTGCCAATTCGGCGACATACAATTCGCCAAGTTTGTTTAATTATTACACAGTTATTTGGTACTTATTTGAAACAAGAATTGCGTCAAATATGTATATACTTTATTTTTAACTTTCGTTTGACTCACAAAATTAGACTAAATTCAGCAAACTGAACCGCCGACTTGGCAGGTCTGTTTGTTAGAAAATATGAATGGTCATAAACTGCCATTTAAATTTACAATATGGACCAGCGAAACAAAATGTAAGTACATTTTTGTACTTTCTGAATTCAATTTAAATGATGTTAAGAAAAATGTTACAAATAAATTTAATTTTTAATAAGCAATATAAGTGGAATTCTTAAATGGGATCAGATGCGCTTCTCAAGAGCAGAACAGTAAACGCTAGCAATTAAGTACCACTGTACTACTATTGAATTAATTTATTAAAGCATTCTGCATACCTTTCATTGCTAAATATACCTAGCAAACGAGGCAAGCAAAACCATATAAGGGCATTTGACGATGGCGGACGGTGAAAACTCCATAGGGACATCGTAGCAAACTCAACAATGTTTGGATCGCATAACAAACAGTTGCCCTCAACGAAGTTTCTAAGGATGAGTGGAAGCAATTCAGATTACAAAAACTTCATTGGGCTGTTTGAAAATTTAGTGGACAATGACTCATCCCTGTCAATCATAGAGAAATGTAACCATCTGCTATCATGTTTGGAAAAAGAGGCATTAGGAACGGTCAAGGCTTATCAAGTTACCGAGGAAAATTATCTAAAGGCACTGACAGCTTTGAAGCGCGTTTACGATGACAGCTCTCTTATCTCGTATTTGATCGCGTTGCCAAACTATTTGATCTTCCGAAAATGAAAAGCTCGCTTGCTTGTTCTTTGCTTTCGTTGATTGATAACGTTCGCCCTAGCTACGAATCACTGCTATCCTTAGGCAATGACAAACAAATTTCTAAAGTCATGCTCATACACTAAATAAATTTGTGTACTCAATTCGTAGCAATTACCCGTGACGAACGTGCATAAACTGCCTAAGGAGAGGTCACACAACAAAGGCATGCAAGTCGACTACGTGCAGAGTATGTTCCAAACCACATCACACACTGTTACATAAATATGCTGTCGACTCAGCGCAAGCTGCAACTGCCAGTCAATCATTTGTGGTGTGAAAATATGCCCTTTGTACATAAACTGCCTAAGGAAAGGTCACACAACAAAGGCATGTAAATCCAGTACATGCAGAGTATGTATAATTTTCCTAGCATTGGTAAACACAAGTCTGTATTGCGTCACATTGTGCAGACGTCAACTGCGTCCCGTAGTAGCAATTTCGATTTGATGACTGAATTTGGTGTACTTAGCACTATCTCGTCATACCAGTCTGAAAAGGTGGTTGTCAACGTTGACGTACCAAAAGATCAGTCAGTTTCATAGGCCGCAATGCATTGATTTGACCTTTTAAGAGAAGGAAAAATTAAAGGAGCCTGTGAGTCGCAGAGTTTGCAAGCTACAGATACCCTAGTTCACAAGTTCTGGGAGTTGGAACAGCTAAAAGGCGCCTTCTAGCCTTAGAAAGGAGACTGTCCAAGCAGCCAGACGTACATGCTATGTACATACATTTTATGACTGAGTATATATCTTTGGGACACATGAACGCAATCGAGAGAGCCACACTATTTTATTCCGTATCAGTGCGTCCTAACACCGCAAAGCACCTCAACAAAGTTGCGCGTTGTCGTCCCAAGTGTTGTTAAATGACATACTGATGGTTGGTCCGACTATACAGCCATGCTTGTATTGATTATTTGGAGAAAAGATTCCACAGAACCACTTGAAATATACCGTTAAAGCACGATAAAATTTGTCACCGCTTCGGCACCGTTTCTGGCTATTCAATGCGTTTATTTATTTATTATTATTAACTTATCCTTAAATAATTACGTGAGCTGCACGCATATTCGCATCCATTGGCTTCTAAATCTCTGGCCAACGATATTTATGTGGATGACCTGCTATCTGGTGCTGAAACTGTAGAGGAATTGCAGTTGCTATACGTCAAACTTAAATCACTTTTAAAGCAATTTGATTTATGCTCACCAAATTGTCATCAAATTGCGCACAGTTTCAAATGTGTAAACTTTCTGACGACCTTCTCATAAGCCATCAGGATGGTACCAAAACGGTAGGAATAGCTTGGAGTCCTCGTGATGATGCGTTCAGGTACTGTGTCGATAACCTTTCTGTTGAGATATCGCCTACTAAATGTGCGATACTGTCGTTTATTTCTAAATTATACGACCCACTTGGTCTGCTGTGGCCAATAATTACACGACCTTCAAAAATTTTCTTGGGGCGACCAAATTCTTAGTCAGCTACTAAAAGACTTGAATTCTATTACTAGTTATTTTGATGCACTGAAATCGATTCGCATACACCGATACGTCGCCGTCTCCAAAAATAAAAAATGCCAAATCCATGGCTTTGCTGACGCCTCAACGAGAGCGTATGGGTGATGTCTCTACGTTCGAGTAGAACAGAAGCAGAACGTAGCTGTTTATTTGTTGACAGTTAAATCGAAAGTCGCGCCGTTAAAAACCAAGAAGGTTCCGCGATTTGTGCTCCACAGATGGTAGCAAAGCTTTGGGACAAAGATAGGCAACTTCTGCATATGCTATTAGAGCGAGTCCTTTTTTGGTCCGATTCGGAAGTAGTTTTGCCCTGCTGCAAACACACCCGGCTCATTTGAATACTTTCGTGGCAAATAGTGTTGCAAATATTTAAAAGCTTACTTCTGACAGATTTTGGCGTCATAACCCAGCAGGTCTGGGTTCACGTGGTTGCACCACGGCTGAATTGAATGATTCGCACTTAAGGGTCCACGATTCTTAAATCTAGATTGTTCCCTTTCGCCTCGTAATTCTCATATCGAGCTGACCAAAGAGCGGTCAACGCTGGAGAAGCGGAAGAACGCGATGGTTGTCATCGTGGCCGATGAATGTTCAAATCCCTTCATCGATATAATTGAAATTCTCCGCGTTATATGCTCCGTATTCCGGTTCGTCAACGGGAAAACAAATACAAACTCGTCACTTGTGCCAACAGCAGCTGAATTAGAGTATGCATTATTGGCAGTTGTCCACATAGTACAACACACAGCTTTTGCAGACGAGATCTCAAAGCTAAACAAGTGCTCGATCCTGCACCATTCGTACTAAAAATTAAACCCATTTATTTGTCCATTTCGAACGGGAAATCGACAATTGAATTTGGTACAAGTTGCTTATGCCAAAGGGATGCCGATTCGTGATGCTGTACTTGCAGTATTTACATCGCAATAATTGCCACGGTGGTCCACGTTTGCTAGTAAGCATTCTTCGCCAACAAGTTTGGCTTGTCAATGCGAGACAAGCTTGTAGCGCAGTGGTGCGACAGCATTGCTTTAGGTATAAACCAATCCTAGCAAGCCAAATAATGGGAACCGATTACATGGCTGTAGGCCATTCGAGGTGACCGAGTGAGTGGACTTTTGTAGTCCAATACCTGTCTCGATGGGAATTCGTGGCAGAGCCCCGGTCAAGATGTACAAGTATGTTGCGGTTTTCGTATGTTTTGCCTCCAAAGCTGTACACACATTTGGAGGAGCACGGCAACAGCTTCAGCATCAACAATGGATGCCATTGCCACATTTGCTGTCACAAAGGGAATAACGTTCCAGTTATCACACCCTGCGCGCCTTATTTTGGCGGCCTATGGGAGGCGGCCGTAAAGTTCGCCAATACGTTGCTGCGAGCAGCATAGTTGCAATGCCGCTCTGTTTTTTGTGCTTACGTCGGCGGCCTTTGTATGTAGCTTCACTACAATTAAACACTTGTAATATTGAAGTCAAAGTATGCAAACGTGTTATTTTGTGAATTTGTCGTTTTTGCAATACCGGCAATTTACCGGCTTAAAGTACAGTATACTTACACACTATCATTCACACACAGCACCCAAAATAACCGCACAATAGAGATGCCCCATTGGCCCAAAGAGAAAATTACATTTTTCGAACACCATCAAGTCTTATTTTGTGAGTCAACCGAAAGTCAAAGATAAACTATATATTTGACGCAATTCTTGTTTTAAATAAGTACCAAATGACTGTGTATTAATTAAACAAACTTGTCGAAAATTGTGTGTCGTCAAGCGGCAGGTCTGTATGCTAGCGAAAACATGAATGGCAATAAACCATTTAAAAATACAATCAAGATGAAACAAGATGCAACTACATTTTTTTAATTTCTAAATTTAATTTCAAATGCTAGTTTTTGCAAAAAACATAGATCGCCACAACAGGACGCAATTTTCGTCCAATTTATGGAAGCACACCCCGATAGTGCGCAAAAATTTCAAATGTGTTTCAAATTGCTACAAATAATTTTAATTTCTAATAAGCAACATAAGTGGAATGCTTTAGTGGAATCAGATGCGCTTCTTAAGCATTTATGTTGTATTTTTTCAACATTTAATTGGCGCTTTCGCAAATGTTCGCGAGCCAATATTAATGCAAATTGCATATTTTTTAAAATTTAACTTAGTACGTTACAGAAGACACGGTACTACCGCCTCCCTCCTTCCAGACAAGGAGAGCGTCGGTACACCGATGGCCAGCTGTAAACTGTCAGTCCGAAACCACTTTGACTTGGTCGCCAATCAAATGTGGACCACCGACACAGACTCCTGTAAAATCACACGCCAAACATGGCCAACCCTCAACAAGAGACGATCTTCTGAACTCTGCAAACTGAGCAGAAGCCAATGCTCAGTCGTAATCAGAGCCATCACAGGGCACTGGCTGGTGGGCACCCATGCCGCCAGACTAGGACTCCACCATAACGATTTCTGCAGAAGCTGCAGAGACGTGGAAGAGGAGGAAACGGTAACACACCTCTTCTGCGACTGCCCGGCCTTGTCAAGAACAAGACAACGATTCCTAGGAGACAGTCTCCTACCAAATCTATCGGCACTTGCAAACAAGAAGCCGATAGACATCTTCAAGTTCATCCAGGCAGCTGGATGGACGTAATACTCGCGCAGACACGCAGCCAAACACGGGTATTTTGGGAAGTGGACTTGTCCATGCGGTATCACAACGGGCCAATCTCCAAGGCCTAAGTGAGTCGGGGTGCATACCCTGGCTGCCGCTCCGACCTACCTACCTACGTTACAGACGTTACGTTATGTCATCAGTAAAAACTGGACCAGGATAGAAAGCTTCACTAAAATCCCAAAGAGAATGTTTATGGACATCGTACATTTCTGCATCCGTGAAACAAGGTATTTTAAGTATACGGACAGAATGTATATACAACTTAAGGGACTACCGATGGGATCCCCGGCGTCCCCTGTAATAGCGGACATAGTCATGGAGGAGCTTCTGGAAAACACAACATCGAAATTGATCCATAGACCAAGACTCCTGACCAAATATGTTGACGACTTGTTCGCAATTATTGACAAGGAACAGGTGCAAAAGACATTAGACGCCCTCAACATATACCACAAAGACATCCAATTTACATTAGAGACAGAAAATGACGAGAAACTTAATTATTTGGATTTGACTATAAATAGATGTGGGAATACGCTAAAAACAAAATGGTACCAGAAACCGACGGCATCGGGTAGGCTGATTAACTATCACTCGAAACATCCGAAAAATATGATAATAAATACAGCCAAGAACTGTATAAGACGGATGTTCGAGACAAGTGACAAATTTTACCATAAACAAATAGAGGAAGAAATTAAACGGATACTGACACAAAACGACTTCCCTATCAAATTGACGTATTCCCTAATCAAGAACCATAAGAACCCAAAGAAAAAAGAACCAAGAGCACCAAAAATCTACAAATCTCTGACATACGTATCTGGGTTCTCAGAACGCTTCACCCAGTCAGACTGCTATCAAAAAGAGGATATACAAATTGCGCACAGACCGGAGAATACACTTAGGAACATTTTTAATAGGACTAAGGCAAAAATTGCAGAAATGGACCTGAATAACGTAGTCTATAAAATTCCATGTGACGGAGACAGCGACAACCCATGTAGGAGATTTTACATTGGAACCACTAAGTCGAAACTAAAAACACGGATATCACAACACAAGTCAGACTACAAACTAAGGCATCAAACATTGACACAAAAAACTGCTCTAACAACCCACTGCATAGAGACTGGACACACCCCCAACTTTGAAGAAACGAAAGTACTTCAACAAGAACGACACTACAGTAAGCGATTCACTCTCGAAACGCTACACATTATCAACACACCTAACAAATACAGAATTAACTACAAAGCAGACAACGAAAATTGCGCGCATATTTACAGACACCTGTTAGTTAGTAACTCCAAGTCAAACAGAGCAGACTTGCTTAAATAAGTAATTATATAAAAATTTTTGTGTTATAGTTTCAATATGTTAATTATGTTATATGTTTTGTAGTTGCCCTGAAGACGGTTACCGTGGCGTAACCGAAATATATCGGAAAAAGAAAAGAAAATTAAATAAATTGGTTTTTCTTACTCTGACCTCGAGCCGGCCAAACAATAAAAATAAAAAAAAAATACGTTACAGAATTTTAACACAATTAGTCACTCAAATGACTGATATATAGACATATATAATGAAGAAGAATAACTAGCGGACGTGTTTCAGTTATTTAAGGTGTTGAATATATAATCAAAAAGATGGATCCCGCTTATAGATCCACATACAGAACACAACTAACCAAGCTGTGTAATAATATCGACAAGCACCTCAAGGTGTCCGAGGATGTCACTGAGGTGAGCTTGAGCGTGTACGTGCAACCACTAAAAAACGCACATATCGGCTCATCAGGCCATTTCCACTCAAAACCCTATAACAGGCCACAACAGTTACAAGAGCTTCACTAAATTAAAGCCAATCAAGCCAAAGAAATTCAACGGATCCTTTGAAAGTTGGATACCCTTTTGGGGGCAGTTCATGAAAATATCTCATTGGATGCAGTACCAAAATTTAATTATTTACTTGAAGGAATTTTTCCGTTCAAAGCATGCTACAAAGATGCCGTCGAGCTGGTACTCGAAGAGTATGGAAGCACAGTAAAAATAATTGAGAGGTATGTGCAGAAAGGCAGAAGGCCATCCAGCGCCAACTATATAGCCAATAGGCAACAATATGAACATTGAAGGCACTTGGAGTTTCCACATCTCAATATGAGATTATGGTTAGTTCACTTATTCTAAAATCAATTCCAGTCGGCATGCGAATAAAATATCACATAGTACGCAAACGATAGGAACTCTCGTACAAAGCGCTCTGTTCGACAGTGATTGGGTCAAACGATAAACTAAGTGTGCAACTGTCCGAAGTTGGAAGTAGAAATAAGAGAAAACGAGACGGCAAGGAAACAAAAATCACTCGAGCAGCAGGCAATGCAACAGCAGTAGGGGTATATGCTGTCGGACAGACGAAACAGAAACAATGCATATTTTGCAAACGTAGGAATCACGACACAAAGGAGTGTAAAGATAAAACAGTAGGCAGTGAGCTGCGTAAAAAGATATTGCGAAGTACGGCAAACTATTTCAGGTGCGTTTAACCAAATCATACGGCAAGATTTTGTAAAAATATGCATTTAATATGTTCAATTTGTAGTGGGCGGCACATCACAGCTATGTGTGATGGCAAGGCAAATCAAAAATAAGGCGGCGAACAAGAACAACACACAGATACAGTGATACTCAGTACAGTGGTGCACCGCGCAAACAATGAAATTTATTTGCAAACAGCCAAGACGGTTCTAATGAGTGGTGAAATAAAGGTGTTGTCCCGTATTATAATGGATAATGGGAGCCAATGCACGGAACGGACAAACAATTGGCAAACAATCACAAGCCACGCAATTCAAACGCGCAATTTTAATTGTAAAGAGTTAGTACTCGGAATAAACCATGGAGATTTATGCACTTGTAGTGCCAAACATATGCGAGGATGTATTGCCTGTGCCGCGTTTAATAAAACAAACAAACAAACAAAAATATGACTGAAAGCATCGTAGCCCAGGAAAAGCCAATTCCAGGCATTAATTTGCTGATTGGCCAAGACAACTACTGGAGATTTAATAACAATAATCGTGAACTATTAGCAGAAAATTTAATCGCAGTAGAAACTTTCTTTGGATGGACAATACAAGGTCATTATGGTGAAGATCAGGGCGAATCAAGGTGCATTTTAAATATTCTGGAGCACCGAGAACCATTTGACATTGACCAATTTTGGAACTTGGAGAGTATCAGTATAGCGTCGTACTCCGAACTACAAGCTGCTGTACAGGTAGCCGACATACACCAAATAGACGACCATGGAATCTTCCAAAATGACAATAAAGAAAATGCAAAGAATCGGCTAAGCAGTTTGGGCAATAAATTGCTCAAAAATTCTAATAAGAGATCTGGCGTTGCTGAAGCGGCGCCTGCTTTTGATGAAACCCAAAAGGGTTACTGGACATCCAGTTTATCGGCTCGACAAGGCGATAACTAAGGTGCGCATTGTGTTCAGCCAGCGAACAAGGAGCCTCTTCATGAAATGATCATCTTAGCACAGGTATAACTTTATTAACAGATTAACCTGCTGTTTTAACAAGATTTCGTTGCCATAGAATTCGTTGTGGATATTGAAAAGGCATTTCTGCAGATACATATATATATAGAAGAGTTCGCTCGTGATTACCACCGGCTCTTCTGGTATGAATCAGTAGCATCTATTGGCACGCCATATCCGAAAATAGTGGAGTATCGAATGACACGTGTTGAATTTGGAGTAACATGGCCCCCATCGAACGAATCGATTAAACACAAGCAAGGCATTCGAAACAACAGGACTGGATTAATTTTTGGTCCGTTTTATATTACAACAGACGATAGATCAAGCAATCGTAAAGTCTACATTATGCTATTTACGCGCGCTGCTATACGTGGTGTACACTTGGAGCTGGTAGCGGAAATGACTGTCGAAAGCTGCATAGACGCGCTTGGCAAATTTGTAGCATGGCGAGGACCAGTCAAAACTATAATATCCGGCAATGCAAAGACGTTCAAAGCAGTTAGGTTGGAACTGCAGAAACTGGAGAAGCTGATTGAAAACAGCAAGATTCGGCAGTTTCCGGAAAATGGAGGTATTGGCAGTTCATCGCGGAGCGTGCAGCCTTGTGGGGCGGATTCTGGCAAAGACTTATGGGCACCATAAAAGGTTGCCTAAGAGCTGCCATTGGAAAAGCAAACCTTAACAAAACAAACCTGAAGATACTCCTCACAGAAGTGAAATGCGTACTCAACCAAAGACCTCTTACGTACATCACCACTGACTCTAACGATTTAGAGCCTCTTACACCATCCCACTTTATGGGAAGGCCAAACTACTAGGTGGCGAAGGCTTCACAACAGATGGAAGCAATTGGGCGCAAATGTGGCGCCACAGAAGCAATATGATGCAGCGCTACATAAAGCGTTGGCGCGATTAATATCTCAACGAGTAGAGAAGCTAAAGTCGGGAATCCCGACTTTGAAATACTCTGTATTTGTACATATGTTTAGAATAATAAGAAAATTAAACCAAAATTTTTGATCGATTTTATCTCTCTCTGTGTTTGAACTTACGTAAAGGGTGTATAATTGCACATTTACATAGCAATTACATCTATGTGAGTGTATTCAATGTCTATGCGTGTCTATTCGTGCCTATGTGAGCATGTTAGCAGTCAACCAAAGCACCAACATCAACAACAGCTTCGGGCAGCGTTTGGGTAGCAATTATATTTATGGCTATAACTTCCTGTTAAGTCGGTCTATCATAATGAAACTTGGCATACGAACACATAATCTAACTGGGGGTATTTGCCAAATTTAAGTTCAAAATTGTAAGAATTACGGGAGTTATGGAAGATCACTAATTGCGTGGAAGAGGGGGGAGGGAGGAAAGTTTCAAAATACACGTTTTCTGCGTATTCACATAAGGCATCTGGGACTGAAATTAGGTGTCCCTAGATCGCATAGTCTCCGAGGTATAGGTAATTATACGGTGTTTCCGAAAATCCCCCATAGGGGGAAAGTGGGAGGAAAATCGAAAAAATAAAACAATCCTGCATAGCGTACACACATAAAAATTTGGTGTCTGTATCTCTTATAGTCTCTGAGATCAAGGTGTTCATGCGGACAGACAGACATAGATCGACTCGTCTTGTCATGCTGTTCAAGAATATATATACTTTGAAGGGTCTGCCACGCCTCCTTCAGTCTGATACATTTTTCACCTCCCGCAAACCTAATATACTCTTGTACATTTAATGTACAGCGTATAATTACGAACTCTTTATTTTAGCAGGTCAAAACCGAGTCGATGTTTAACTGAAGGTGACGTCGTACTGGTGCACGACGAAACTCAGGCGCGGCTACTATGGAAACTCAAAACTCCTGCGCTGACCGGTGCAACTTTTCTACCCTTTAGAAATTCAATCAGACTTTCTAGGGCGAGGATGTGAAAATTTACTTACAAAATACCATTAGATATGCTACTTAAGCAATAATCGCTTCATCTCAGACGTTCTACTTTGTCAACTTAACTCTTATACTTATACACACGAATAATAACTTATCCAAATATCCATTGTACGCATTAAACTAGTAATAAAGGAACACACGAAGCATACAGTCGCTCTTATTTGAGTTCCGGGCCAAAAACACTAAAATATTTTTTACAGTTCCCAAAGGGTAAAATGCTATATTAGTTTTGTGCGAATGTATATAACACGCAGAAGGAGGCTTGTCAAACCCCACAAAGTATCTATATTATTGGATGACAAGACGAGTCGATATAGCCATGTCCGCCTGTCCGTCTGTCTGTATGAACGTATGTATGAAATAAAGGCTCAGAATAACCAAACTAGATTCCAGATTCTCCTAAATCCGAGCAAGGACGAGTTTGTGTCTTTTTCTGATACACCTCCCCACTCCCCCACAATTCGTGTTTTTTCCATAACTCCCGTCATTTTTGGAATTTTGTATTCAGATTTGGCAAATACCCAAATAGGTTAATTACATACATTCGCGCATAGACACGATAATGTAAATCAGCGGTGTGCACGACATTTCAAATCGAGAGCCCTACAAAAACATCTACAATAAAAATCACCGGAACAGTTCTGAGTAAATGCTACTGAAAATCGAGCTACGACACTCGAACTACGACAACTACATGTATTTTGTTTTTGTAAGTTCGCTCGCAATCGATCTTTTGCTTGTGCGTCTGGCTGGCGCCACTCACCAAAACATAACGGAAAGAGCCCTGGGAGCCCAAAAAGCCACACTGATGTAAATGTAAGCTGTTGAAACTGTACATAAACATGCCTTCACATTTGTATGTATGTAATAATGAAGCAATTTTTAAAAGGACAGATTTATCCGGAAAAAGGCTGAAATGGCAACATTGGTATGTTTAATTTTTTTTTTAAATAATTTAATTTTTCTCACAATTTCTTTTTAACAGACTTCAAAAAAGAGGGAGGTTATCAATTCGTCTGTATATTTGTATGTTTGGTACCTCGGTACACTCGACTAGTTGAACCGCTTTTGATGATTCTTGTACCATTTGAAAGCTGGTGCTTCCCGAATGGTCCTATTTAAATTTAGTCCAGTTCTGACAATGGCATTCATGAGAAAACTGCATAAGTCTTCAATTTGTATTAATTATGTACAAGACAAATGAACGAATAACTTAATATCACGCTAACCGATTTCTATGATTCTTTTTATTATTGGAAAGGATGTACTTCAAGGGTACTTTGATGAGAGTTTAGTTAGGTTCTGCAAAGGAGCACGTTCTTAAATCGACTGTATTTTTGATTGTTACCTCAGAACTTTCGACTGTGTAAGCCGATTTTGATGATTCTTCATCGTCCTCTTGACGGACAAACATCCCATATGGGGACTTTACGGTGGGATAAAATGCCATTTGACGCCTTCTTTCTCTATTGTAGGTGCCACTCTGTTTTTTTTTTTATAGTCTTCCTTCCATTTCGCTGCATATATCGCCATCTGTCCAGATTTCCGAACCTCCTTTCTTCGTCGATGAATTCAGGTGGAGTAATCAGTGGCCTTCTGATTAGAAAATGTACTGAGGTAAGCACATCATCTACTTCCAGATCACGGGCCGTCGCTATTAGTGGCTGCGAGTTTATGATTTGGCATAGGAGTGTGGTAAACTCTTCATACGTAAAGCTGTTATCAACGATGACACGCCTTAAGTGGTATTTAACCGATTTCTTTCCGGCTTCCCACAAACCTCCCATATGGGGACTTCACGGTGGGATAAAATGCCATTTGACGCCTTCTTTCTCTATTGTAGGTGACACTCTGTTATTGTTTGGAATGGCAGCTGCTAGCTCCTTGTCCAAATTCTTCGCAGCTGCAACAAGTACAAATGTTCACTTTTGCCTCGTTTTGAAAAAAATCGGGCAAGTGCTTCAATGAATTTGTCTGCTGTCATGTCGCTCACTGATTCCAAGTGAATCGCTTTGGTTGCCATGCAGACAAATACACAAATGTAGCCTTTATGCGACTCCTGATATCAGCCTTTTGAGCAACGTATTTGGAATGGTCCCGCGTAGTCAATGCCAGTGTCATGGAACGGTTTTTTTTTTGGTAATTCGAGATTTGGGAAGGTTTTCCATTAGCTGGTTTTGTATGTATCTTATGCAGGTTGTGAAGTTTCTCAAATACTTCTTTAGGCGAGTTCGCAATCCAAAAATTCAATATTGGCGCTCAATCACATTTCGCATTTATTTTATTCCGCCATGAAGAGTGATTCTTTGGGCATTATTAATTAAGAGCCACGCCACGTGGTATTTTTCAATAATGATCGGATGCTTGACTCCAAATGCCAAATTTGAATTTTGCAAACGGCCTCCCACTCGTAGAACTACTTCCTGATTCAAAAATGGAAGTAGTTTGTTTTTTGTCTCCAGTGGTCTCTACTTTTTAAATATCGAGATTTCATGCGTGCAATCTGACTGCTGTTGTAGGCGAACGATTGTTGCCCGTGCTTGTGGAGACAGTTGCCACTTCCATTTTCTTCTGACGCGGCCACTCATTGCTAGGCGAAGCTAGCCATTTTGGTCCATGCCACCAAACCATGCACGATTCAAGCTGATTCGGTGCAATACCTCTTAAAGCTACATCAACAGGGTTTTCTTCAGATTTTATGTAGTTCCATTGTATCAGCGGCCGGTTTGGCATATAGTCCACTCGTAGCCATGTCCGTCCGTATAAATCTCCGTGGAAATCTCTGACCACATACTGCTGTGAGTCGGGGCATAGCTGGCCGGACTGGCTTAAAACTTTCCCCCACCGGGTTGGAGATTTCCCTCTTTCTCCTTTTGTCTTTCTTGTTCCATCTTTCTCTTTCCCTGTTTCTCTCTTCCCCTTTCTCTTCCTCTTCCTTTCTCTCCCTCTTTACCACTGTCTCTTTCTACTCCTTACTTTTTCTAATTAGCTCGTAAGTAGAATTAATTTTCCTCTTCTACATACTATTTGTTTAGATTGTCAGGTCTATAATGTCTCTGACCACATATGGCTGTGAATCGGGGCATAGCTGGCCAACTGGCAAATAAAATTCCCCCAATGTGTCGGGGGCATTTATAGACGTTATTGTACAGCTTTTTTGTAGGCTTTCTTATCTTGTAAGTTGAGACTTTGTTATATTAATCATATTTGTATTTTTAATTTTAAATCTTAATATATATATAATATGTTAATACATATATATTGTTTTTGAATAAATCGACAGAACTACTTGTTGATTTAAATAAATAAATAAGCGCAAGGATCTCAGGAAGTACAAGAGGTAGAATAACCAAACTTGATATCGAGGTTTCCATAATAATAATAATTCTAATAAACCCTCCCCCTACTCCCACGCAATTCGTGTTTTTTTCCATAGCTCCCGTAATTTTTGGAATTTTGAACTAAAATTAGGCAGTTCAGGTTTATTTTTTTTTATTCTGATACACCCCCCCACTCCCCCGCAATTCATGTTTTTATAGCCTGTACCCAAAGGGTATAAGGCTATACTAGTTTTGTGAGAATGTATGTAACATACAGAAGAATGCGGGGCAGACCCCACAAAGTATATATACAAGGTGTGTTTCAAAGTAAACAGGACTTTAAAAAAAAAAAAGAACAAATGAGTTTTTCGGCAAAATCTATTTATTTTATTCAAAATAGTCTCCTTCTGCTTCAATACAGTTTTTTGCACGATCCAAAAGCATGTCGAACGAGTGTTTTAGCTCGTTGGCCGGTATGGCTGCCAGTATGCCGGTGCAAGCCTTTTGAATGGCCTCTACGTGTGCATAACGCTTTCCTTTCATGGGCAAATGCATTTTTCCGAAAAGGTAGAAGTCGCACGGTGCCATATCAGGTGAATACGGCGAGTGGTTAATGGTTAAAATGTGATTTTTGGTCAAATAATCGGTCACAAGCGTCGATCGATTCTGAGCAAGTTTTGGTCGTCAGTCAATTTGTGCGGAACAAACCTTTCGTAAGCCCAAAAGTTCGGTCAAAATGCGATAAATCGATGTTTTGGAGATGTTCAATTCCATTTCTATCAATTTCAATGATGATTTCGGCTGAATTTTGATGAATTCACGCACAGTTTCGATGGAATTTTCGGTGATCACGAATTTTTATTGGCCCACATGTTGATCGTCATTTATGTCCTCACGACCACTTTGAAAACGTTGAAACCACTCGTGCACTCTGCTACGGGATAGGCAATCATCGCCATTAGCTTGTTCCATCAATTGAAACGTTTCGGTAAAAGTTGTACCAATTTTAAAACAAAATTTAATGTTGGCTCTTTGTTGGAAGCTCATTTTCGCACCGATAACACAAACATACTGAAGATTAAAACGCAATAACTTCACTTCCAATCAATGTAATGTCATGAAATTCTCACTGGACAATCAATAAAGATAGCAGATTCTAACGCACTGGTCGACGTTAGGCGCTAGATTCAAAAAGTCCTGTTTACTTTGGAACGCATCTTGTATTCATGAGCAGCACATATATTCACAACTATATTATCTTTAAAGAGGCGTTAAAGCCTTAAAAAAGAGGAAGCGTCTGGTTGCTGTATTCTCACGCTTATTGTGATAAGCGTGGGTTTCGCTTTCCCCCTACTTGTAACTCTGCTTGTAAATCTTCTATGTTCGTTTTTAAATGCGTGGGTGTATACTTGTTTTTTGGAATCCATGCTAGATGATTTAAGTCATGTTTCCACAGCAAACAGTCACACTATTATTCGAGTTCTATGTAAGCAAAAGAAGGGTCTACATATTTGTCACCTCCAATGTAGATATAGTTTGCGTGCCTGAAACGTAGTTTGTTTCTATTTTTTTTTTTTCGTAGTAATGTTTTTTTAAAGTTATAAGTATACAATGTTGTTGATTCATCCTCTGGGGGTTGTTGGCGGGGTACCCAGTGCCACCGAGATGATGTCCTAGAGGACTCCGTAACAAAATGCTTACTATTGTTTAGACCGTAAGTCGTACCATAAGATATTTCATATGGTTGTATTTAATCGAATAATGTCTTGATTTGTCGATTAAACAGAAGTTCCGCTGGAGATCAATTCGTTGTTGAATGTGGGGTATTATGTTGGCCAAGCAAATTTTGGGCAAACGCAAGATCAATATTTGTGTCAGGGTCGCATTTTATGAGGTAGTTATTCGAACTCTGAACCATGCGCTCAGCTTGACCGATTGTTATCCATGAAGACCTTAAAGGCGGAGGCAGATTCACAATTATGCGTAGCTGTTTGTGTTGGCTCGTTCCTGTTTTGCTGGGTAGATATGTCGATATGATAGATATGTTTAACCAACCACTCTATTTCAGCTTCTATTAACACCCAGTTGAGAACTTTTGAGAGTTGAGTCTTTAGCAGTTTGTTGTGAGCGCTAACGATAGGTGTGGTAGCCCACTCAATTATCATGATTTCTTCAGAGACTCAGGCTCGTCTCGACAAGGCATTGGACAGCGGCTAAGAAAATCTGCATTGCCTATTCTGGTGCCAGGGCGATGTATAAAAAATCATAGCCGTGAATGAAAATTGCTCGACGCAGCATCTGATTCGAAATTACGTTTGGAACTAATTTCGCAGTTGCGGCGATCCCTAGTAGCAAGTGGTGATCCGTAATTAATGTAAATGGGCGGCCGTAGACGTAGTTATGAACTTTGTTGACTCCCACGATAAGTACGTCCGCTTTTCTATCAATTTGTTTCCTCTCAGCCTTTGAGAGTGTTCTTGAATAAAATGCAATCGGTTTCTCTGTTCCGTCTGGCAAGCGGTGGCTTAGAACAGCTCCGTTTCCATAGGGGGATGCACCTTATGTCAATAATAATGGCAGGGCGCCGTCGTAGTGTATTAATACATCATCAGACGCTACCAACTGTTCAAGTGTAGTAAAACCTTCTTCGTGTTTTCGTTTCCATTGCCATGGCGAAGTCTTATCCAGCAACTACCGATTCACCCATGACCACGATGTCATCAAAATAAAGAATATTTTTTTGAATGTTTTCTATGCAGTTTTGAGATATTCCCGGTGCTGAATTGAAGTCTCGTAAATTTGAACGCACCCTTGTGTGTAGATATGGTTTGTAGCACCGTCGACTGGTCATCGACACCCAATTGCTGAATCACCTTCGATCGAAGCCAACAGCGTATTAATTGCATGATTTTGATGGGAATGGGGGTTTATGACTTGATTAAGCATGGATTTGTAGTCGCTGGGTACGACGGGTACCGTGGGTGTAGCCATTTCCGAATATTCCACAGGCACCAGGATCCCTTAGGAGCGAAGGCGATCAAGTTCCTCTTCACACAAACTCTTGAGTGCAAAAGTAATGTGTCGCAGTGGCAGACGTGTGACTGGAGGTCCCGTTTAACGGCCGAGGAATATCGATTGCATCCCAGTAGGCTTGAGCCACTACCGGATACAACAATTAGTGGAAAATTATCTAGTTTTCTGCAATTGTCGACGTCAACGTCCCCCTTTACCCCTGGATAGGGGTAATGTACCAGATATACCTTCTTTAATGATGGTCACTGGTGATCCTGAATTAACCTCAAATATAAAAGCTCGACCATTAATGACGACAGATGCAGATTTCTTTTGGCTGCCCAAATGTAGTATTTGATTTACGCCAGACTTTTTGCAATATGCTCGACGTGATGTCCGTGCGCGTGTTGAATGGGAGCTTGGAGTTGGGAAAACTGTTCCCGATGACTTCGACGATGTCCTGCGTGTACTTCAGCAGACACGTAGTATATGGCCCGTTCGACCGCAAACATGGCAGACAGTGTCGCGATAGGGACACTGTTTCCGAAAATGTTGACCGCCGCAACCAAAGCAAGGCTGGCGGGCCCCTGAGGTACCTTGACGAGCTTTTGATCGACCAGTTTGGATACCATGGACAATGTTGCATGGTTGATCGACGCGGGTAGAATCGCTCTGATTCTTGCCTACAGATTCGTGCTGTTGTTGGTTGCGTTTCTAGAAATGGAAGAACGCAGCGATTTCCGATTTGCTGGGAGATAAATTATCTGTCACCAATTTCTTAATTTCCACTAGCGTTAAATCACTGACCTGTTTGGGGGCTGCCAATGTGGTCAGAAGTTCGTACAACGTTGTGCCCGCTAAGGTAAGGAAGGCCGCCTTTCTGCGCGCCTTCTCCGTAACATCATTGGTAAGCAGGAATAAATCAAAACGTTGTATGTGACCCACTTGTCGGGCTGACTCATATCACAGGATTTCAGATTCCCTACAGCTGACATTGTAGTGCGTTTCGCGTTCCTCTCTTTTCAATTGTAAGCGACACGTGGATGTGTGGCTGTTTTCAGTTGGTCTTCTTCGTTTCTTATTGCAGTGTCGGCGTTTGTGTTTGAAGCATGGGTGACATAACTTTTGTTTTCCATGTGCATGAAGTAGAGAAACAGAAATTGATAATAAACGAATAACGGAATGTGTAGATGCGTTGTTGGTCATACCGCATACACACGGCAATTCCTTTTGTGCTGCCGTAACGGAATCTTTGCAGCGGCATTTGCGAAAGCAAAAGAATATGTATACGAAATCAACTAGCACACATTAATATTTAATTTTATGGGAATATCCCACCCTCGTCGCCAGTTTTAAATATGCGATATCTGATTTAATAACTATTTATTTAATAATAAGTATACAATGTTGGTGTTTTTTTTTTTTTTTTTTTTAGTTCCATTTACAACATTACAACATTTACAACTTATAGTATAATACAATAATATACATATAATACATTGTAGAGAACTTAAGTAAAAAGTGGGTATTGGACACAATTCTCGTGCGGGACGGCCGCTAAGCATTGCTTCGCACGAGTTATGGCCTTCTTTTACGTCCCTACTGCTCTGGCTCTCTCCAGCCGCCTAAGCTCACACATGACTTTGGCGGCAAAGTGGCTGACGGCATCCCATCCATTCTGGCTGTCCAGCATCTGCTCCACAATGTTATCCGCCGATATAGGGGTGACCAGGGCGTTTTCTAGCACCTCCCTGTTACGACTGAATCTAGGGCAGCTTAGTACGACGTGTTCCGCGTCTTCTGCCACGCCGTTACCGCACCAAGTGCACTCCGCCGAGGAGTCATGTCCGAATTTATGTAAATAACTACGAAAGCATCCGTGCCCGCTAAGCAGCTGTGTGATGTGGAAATTGAGCTCACCGTGCTTTCTGGTAATCCAAGTCTGGATGTTGGGAATTAGACGATAGGTCCAACGTCCTTTAGTCGAGGAATCCCAACGCCGTTGCCATCTATCCAGACTTTGACGCCTTACCTCCTGGCGCAATATGGCTGTTGGCCGAGTGTCTGACTCTGAGGCACGTGCACCTTCGAACCTAGCCTTCGCCTCCAAAGCCAGCTCCTCGAGGGGTATCATGCCTGCTAGCACAAGTGCTGCTTCATCAGAGATTGTTCTGAAGCCGCTACAGATCCTGATCGCGCTTAAGCGGTATGTCGCATCGGGGCCTCGTCTGTAGGACCTCTTCTCCATGGCGTGGGCCCAGACAGGAGCAGCGTAAAGCATGACCGACCTCGTAACACTAGTTAGCAGTGCTCTGCGGTTTTGTTTCGGTCCTCTGCAGTTCAACATAATTCGTGAGAGCGCTCTTCCAGACTCTGCTGCCTTTCGGTTTGCATACTGTAGGTGCTCACGAAAGCATAGTCTTGTGTCTAGCATTACGCCTAGGTATTTAATGGCCCTTTTGGACACCACGGTTGTTCCACCAACCATAATGCGAGCAGTCTCCACCTTCTTCCGGCTGCTAATTAGAACAGCCTCGGTTTTGTGGGACGCAAGCTCCAGACCGGCCGAAGTGAGCCAAGCCGCAACTTGTTCAATGGCTGCACAGCTGACCATTTCAACCTCGCGTAGCTCCTTTGCCACTGCGATTATGGCAACATCATCTGCGAAGCCGACTATGTGCACGTCTCTTGGCAGCTGTAGTGGTAGTATTCCGTCGTACATTACATTCCATAGAAGTGGTCCCAGAACGGAGCCCTGGGGCACTCCAAGCGAGATGTGATGTGTGCGCATGCCCTCATCTGAGCTGTACTGAAGTGTTCTGCCGTCAAAATAATTTCGCACGGCCGCAAGGAGGTAATCCGGTACTGAAAATCTCCTCAGCGCCAAGAGGATGCGGTTCCAATATGCTGTATTGAATGCATTGCGGATGTCTAGCGTAGTAACCAGGCAGTATCTTTTTGTGCCACCCTTCCAGCGTGCTCCCGCAGTGGCTTCCGTAGCAATGTTCACCACTTTGCCGATGGCATCCACCGTTGACCTCGCCTTGCGGAAACCAAATTGGTTCGGAGATAGCCCGCCTGCACTCTCCAGTGCATTGCACAGCCTGCAGCTGATGAGCTTTTCCAGCACCTTGCCAAGCGAGTCCAGTAGGCAGATGGGCCTGTACGATGAGGCTTCTTCGGGTGGTTTTCCAGGCTTTGGTAGAAGAAGAAGTTTCTGCCGTTTCCACCTATCCGGGAACACTCCTTCCCTAAGGCACTGATTGTAGAGGTCTACGAATGCCTCAGGGTGGAGTAGGATGGTTAGTTTTAAGGCTCTGTTAGGGATTGAGTCTGGTCCTGGTGCTTTGGATGGTTTAAGACTGCGGGCGATTGCGAGTACTTCATCAGTCGTCACCGATTCAATAGAGAAGGGAGGGCCACCAGATCCATGCGGGACCGCACTAGTCGCAATGTTTGGCCTACGGGGGAAGAGCACTTCCACTATACTTACACTATACGTGATACGGCCGGAGCATCCGACGGTGCCGTTGGCGCGTATTGGTGGTGGCCGAGCCTTTTCACCACCAGTTGGTATGCTTTACCCCAGAGATCGTGCTCGGCCGAGTCACACAGCTCAAGAAAGCAGCTCCTCTTGCTGTCCTTTATAAGCTGTTTGAAAGCTCTTCTTTTACGGCGGTAGTCCTCCTGTAATTCGCTGAAGATGACTGAGCATCTTGATCGCTGGCAAAGCCGTCTGGCTCTCAAGCAGGCGCTACGCGCTTCGGCAATGTGAATGTTCCACCAATATATGGGGCCATGGTGGCGCCGGTATGACTGGCGAACGCTCATGCTAGCACGGCATGCTTCTACTCGCCTCGATGACCGACACGCAACCCAAGGGATTGGAGAAGGTGGCTCCCACCGACCAGCCACCGGGAAGGCAGATTTCGGCGGTACAATCAGCGACTATCCAGCCAAAAGTGGGCTTGGAGGCGCCCCCTTCGCTGACGCAAGGGCCGTTGCCATTTATGGGCGACGATACCTGGCTGTAAACTAACGAGGCAGTAATGGGCGAAAACCCTTTCGCGCGGCGATCGCTAGTAGCTAGATCTCCACCGAAATCTGCACCATCTACAGTGCCTATCCAGAGTTTTCCTATGCTTTGCTCACATATTGCATCGTTATGCGCAGCTAACGCTGCCGAACCGACGACCACGCCCTTTTCCACACCGATTGCGGCGCCTTTGCCAAACACTGTGGTGGCGCTGATTAAACCGACTAAGTCAGCAGGCCAACCAGCGACTGCCCAAGTGGAGATGCAGCAGCTGGGTACCCACCTACAGGCGGTCTGTCGCCTTTTCGAAGGACAGCAAAAGCGCCACGTAAACCAGCAGGACAAAGAACTTTTTGTCGAGATGCTAAGGCTGCACAATTCAATCTGCAGCAAACTGGACTGGACACTTATTGGAGTGAAACCAACGAGCACCGACGTCGGCGTGTGGGGAAGCCGGCCATAAGGTTGCTGAATGCAGGGGGAGCGCGATGTGCTTCCGGTGCAGCAATAAAGGCCTCGCCGACGTAGGCCATACAACTGGCAGCCAAAAATGCCCACTGGAGACTGAGAGGGAATTACCAAATCACCGAGGATAATGCAGCTAAACCTTAATCACTGCGCAGCGGCGCAATACCTTTTGGCGCAAACCATTACAGAGCGTGGAGCTGACCTGGCGATCCTCAGCGAGCCGTATAGAGTAGGAAGTACTCCCGACTGGGTGGTCAATCTTAGTAAACAGGCAGCAATATGGCTATGCGGAAGCCAACATAAGTATATGCATTCCACATACTCGGAGTTGGGCTTTGTGCGAGCGAAAGTCGGCAGCTTCTGGGTCTACAGTTGCTACCTGGCCCAAGCTTGTCTCTTAGCGAGTTCTCATTGATAATGGACTCAATTGTGCAGGATGCTAGGAGCCGTAACCGCGTCATCATTGCGGGAGACTTTAATGCATGGTCAACTGAGTGGGGCAGTGTCTCGACGAATGCTAGAGGTAGAACGGTGATGGAGGCCTTCGCGACGCTGGATATCGCACTGCTGAATACTGGGTCACGAAATACCTTCAGCAGAGCCAGCACCGGATCAATTGTAGACCTAACATTTGTTAGTAGTGCCCTGTTCCCTTCCTCCACCTGGAACCTTGGTCTGGATTACACAGCAAGCGACCATGAGGCCATACTCTGTGTAGTTGAAAGTGAGACCAGACAGCAGCAAACCAACCAGCTATCATCTAATAGGGTATTTCGGAGCGAGCTGTTTAACACGCGTGCCTTCTCAGCATCATTAGAAGGTCTTGGAGCCTCAGGCAGTGCCCAAAACATGGCAGAGCGGCTATCAGCTCGTGTGGAAGAGGCATGCCGTGCTAGCATGAGCGTTCGCCAGTCATACCGGCGCCACCATGGCCCCATATATTGGTGGAACATTCACATTGCCGAAGCGCGTAGCGCCTGCTTGAGAGCCAGACGGCTTTGCCAGCGATCAAGATGCTCAGTCATCTTCAGCGAATTACAGGAGGACTACCGCCGTAAAAGAAGAGCTTTCAAACAGCTTATAAAGGACAGCAAGAGGAGCTGCTTTCTTGAGCTGTGTGACTCGGCCGAGCACGATCTCTGGGGTAAAGCATACCAACTGGTGGTGAAAAGGCTCGGCCACCACCAATACGCGCCAACGGCACCGTCGGATGCTCCGGCCGTATCACGTATAGTGTAAGTATAGTGGAAGTGCTCTTCCCCCGTAGGCCAAACATTGCGACTAGTGCGGTCCCGCATGGATCTGGTGGCCCTCCCTTCTCTATTGAATCGGTGACGACTGATGAAGTACTCGCAATCGCCCGCAGTCTTAAACCATCCAAAGCACCAGGACCAGACTCAATCCCTAACAGAGCCTTAAAACTAACCATCCTACTCCACCCTGAGGCATTCGTAGACCTCTACAATCAGTGCCTTAGGGAAGGAGTGTTCCCGGATAGGTGGAAACGGCAGAAACTTCTTCTTCTACCAAAGCCTGGAAAACCACCCGAAGAAGCCTCATCGTACAGGCCCATCTGCCTACTGGACTCGCTTGGCAAGGTGCTGGAAAAGCTCATCAGCTGCAGGCTGTGCAATGCACTGGAGAGTGCAGGCGGGCTATCTCCGAACCAATTTGGTTTCCGCAAGGCGAGGTCAACGGTGGATGCCATCGGCAAAGTGGTGAACATTGCTACGGAAGCCACTGCGGGAGCACGCTGGAAGGGTGGCACAAAAAGATACTGCCTGGTTACTACGCTAGACATCCGCAATGCATTCAATACAGCATATTGGAACCGCATCCTCTTGGCGCTGAGGAGATTTTCAGTACCGGATTACCTCCTTGCGGCCGTGCGAAATTATTTTGACGGCAGAACACTTCAGTACAGCTCAGATGAGGGCATGCGCACACATCACATCTCGCTTGGAGTGCCCCAGGGCTCCGTTCTGGGACCACTTCTATGGAATGTAATGTACGACGGAATACTACCACTACAGCTGCCAAGAGACGTGCACATAGTCGGCTTCGCAGATGATGTTGCCATAATCGCAGTGGCAAAGGAGCTACGCGAGGTTGAAATGGTCAGCTGTGCAGCCATTGAACAAGTTGCGGCTTGGCTCACTTCGGCCGGTCTGGAGCTTGCGTCCCACAAAACCGAGGCTGTTCTAATTAGCAGCCGGAAGAAGGTGGAGACTGCTCGCATTATGGTTGGTGGAACAACCGTGGTGTCCAAAAGGGCCATTAAATACCTAGGCGTAATGCTAGACACAAGACTATGCTTTCGTGAGCACCTACAGTATGCAAACCGAAAGGCAGCAGAGTCTGGAAGAGCGCTCTCACGAATTATGTTGAACTGCAGAGGACCGAAACAAAACCGCAGAGCACTGCTAACTAGTGTTACGAGGTCGGTCATGCTTTACGCTGCTCCTGTCTGGGCCCACGCCATGGAGAAGAGGTCCTACAGACGAGGCCCCGATGCGACATACCGCTTAAGCGCGATCAGGATCTGTAGCGGCTTCAGAACAATCTCTGATGAAGCAGCACTTGTGCTAGCAGGCATGATACCCCTCGAGGAGCTGGCTTTGGAGGCGAAGGCTAGGTTCGAAGGTGCACGTGCCTCAGAGTCAGACACTCGGCCAACAGCCATATTGCGCCAGGAGGTAAGGCGTCAAAGTCTGGATAGATGGCAACGGCGTTGGGATTCCTCGACTAAAGGACGTTGGACCTATCGTCTAATTCCCAACATCCAGACTTGGATTACCAGAAAGCACGGTGAGCTCAATTTCCACATCACACAGCTGCTTAGCGGGCACGGATGCTTTCGTAGTTATTTACATAAATTCGGACATGACTCCTCGGCGGAGTGCACTTGGTGCGGTAACGGCGTGGCAGAAGACGCGGAACACGTCGTACTAAGCTGCCCTAGATTCAGTCGTAACAGGGAGGTGCTAGAAAACGCCCTGGTCACCCCTATATCGGCGGATAACATTGTGGAGCAGATGCTGGACAGCCAGAATGGATGGGATGCCGTCAGCCACTTTGCCGCCAAAGTCATGTGTGAGCTTAGGCGGCTGGAGAGAGCCAGAGCAGTAGGGACGTAAAAGAAGGCCATAACTCGTGCGAAGCAATGCTTAGCGGCCGTCCCGCACGAGAATTGTGTCCAATACCCACTTTTTACTTAAGTTCTCTACAATGTATTATATGTATATTATTGTATTATACTATAAGTTGTAAATGTTGTAATGTTGTAAATGGAACTAAAAAAAAAAAAAAAAAAAAACACCAACATTGTATACTTATTATTAAATAAATAGTTATTAAATCAGATATCGCATATTTAAAACTGGCGACGAGGGTGGGATATTCCCATAAAATTAAATATTAATGTGTGCTAGTTGATTTCGTATACATATTCTTTTGCTTTCGCAAATGCCGCTGCAAAGATTCCGTTACGGCAGCACAAAAGGAATTGCCGTGTGTATGCGGTATGACCAACAACGCATCTACACATTCCGTTATTCGTTTATTATCAATTTCTGTTTCTCTACTTCATGCACATGGAAAACAAAAGTTATGTCACCCATGCTTCAAACACAAACGCCGACACTGCAATAAGAAACGAAGAAGACCAACTGAAAACAGCCACACATCCACGTGTCGCTTACAATTGAAAAGAGAGGAACGCGAAACGCACTACAATGTCAGCTGTAGGGAATCTGAAATCCTGTGATATGAGTCAGCCCGACAAGTGGGTCACATACAACGTTTTGATTTATTCCTGCTTACCAATGATGTTACGGAGAAGGCGCGCAGAAAGGCGGCCTTCCTTACCTTAGCGGGCACAACGTTGTACGAACTTCTGACCACATTGGCAGCCCCCAAACAGGTCAGTGATTTAACGCTAGTGGAAATTAAGAAATTGGTGACAGATAATTTATCTCCCAGCAAATCGGAAATCGCTGCGTTCTTCCATTTCTAGAAACGCAACCAACAACAGCACGAATCTGTAGGCAAGAATCAGAGCGATTCTACCCGCGTCGATCAACCATGCAACATTGTCCATGGTATCCAAACTGGTCGATCAAAAGCTCGTCAAGGTACCTCAGGGGCCCGCCAGCCTTGCTTTGGTTGCGGCGGTCAACATTTTCGGAAACAGTGTCCCTATCGCGACACTGTCTGCCATGTTTGCGGTCGAACGGGCCATATACTACGTGTCTGCTGAAGTACACGCAGGACATCGTCGAAGTCATCGGGAACAGTTTTCCCAACTCCAAGCTCCCATTCAACACGCGCACGGACATCACGTCGAGCATATTGCAAAAAGTCTGGCGTAAATCAAATACTACATTTGGGCAGCCAAAAGAAATCTGCATCTGTCGTCATTAATGGTCGAGCTTTTATATTTGAGGTTAATTCAGGATCACCAGTGACCATCATTAAAGAAGGTATATCTGGTACATTACCCCTATCCAGGGGTAAAGGGGGACGTTGACGTCGACAATTGCAGAAAACTAGATAATTTTCCACTAATTGTTGTATCCGGTAGTGGCTCAAGCCTACTGGGATGCAATCGATATTCCTCGGCCGTTAAACGGGACCTCCAGTCACACGTCTGCCACTGCGACACATTACTTTTGCACTCAAGAGTTTGTGTGAAGAGGAACTTGATCGCCTTCGCTCCTAAGGGATCCTGGTGCCTGTGGAATATTCGGAAATGGCTACACCCACGGTACCCGTCGTACCCAGCGACTACAAATCCATGCTTAATCAAGTCATAAACCCCCATTCCCATCAAAATCATGCAATTAATACGCTGTTGGCTTCGATCGAAGGTGATTCAGCAATTGGGTGTCGATGACCAGTCGACGGTGCTACAAACCATATCTACACACAAGCGTGCGTTCAAATTTACGAGACTACAATTCAGCACCGGGAATATCTCAAAACTGCATAGAAAACATTCAAAAAAATATTCTTTATTTTGATGACATCGTGGTCATGGGTGAATCGGTAGTTGCTGGATAAGACTTCGCCATGGCAATGGAAACGAAAACACGAAGAAGGTTTTACTACACTTGAACAGTTGGTAGCGTCTGATGATGTATTAATACACTACGACGGCGCCCTGCCATTATTATTGACATAAGGTGCATCCCCCTATGGAAACGGAGCTGTTCTAAGCCACCGCTTGCCAGACGGAACAGAGAAACCGATTGCATTTTATTCAAGAACACTCTCAAAGGCTGAGAGGAAACAAATTGATAGAAAAGCGGACGTACTTATCGTGGGAGTCAACAAAGTTCATAACTACGTCTACGGCCGCCCATTTACATTAATTACGGATCACCACTTGCTACTAGGGATCGCCGCAACTGCGAAATTAGTTCCAAACGTAATTTCGAATCAGATGCTGCGTCGAGCAATTTTCATTCACGGCTATGATTTTTTATACATCGCCCTGGCACCAGAATAGGCAATGCAGATTTTCTTAGCCGCTGTCCAATGCCTTGTCGAGACGAGCCTGAGTCTCTGAAGAAATCATGATAATTGAGTGGGCTACCACACCTATCGTTAGCGCTCACAACAAACTGCTAAAGACTCAACTCTCAAAAGTTCTCAACTGGGTGTTAATAGAAGCTGAAATAGAGTGGTTGGTTAAACATATCTATCATATCGACATATCTACCCAGCAAAACAGGAACGAGCCAACACAAACAGCTACGCATAATTGTGAATCTGCCTCCGCCTTTAAGGTCTTCATGGATAACAATCGGTCAAGCTGAGCGCATGGTTCAGAGTTCGAATAACTACCTCATAAAATGCGACCCTGACACAAATATTGATCTTGCGTTTGCCCAAAATTTGCTTGGCCAACATAATACCCCACATTCAACAACGAATTGATCTCCAGCGGAACTTCTGTTTAATCGACAAATCAAGACATTATTCGATTAAATACAACCATATGAAATATCTTATGGTACGACTTACGGTCTAAACAATAGTAAGCATTTTGTTACGGAGTCCTCTAGGACATCATCTCGGTGGCACTGGGTACCCCGCCAACAACCCCCAGAGGATGAATCAACAACATTGTATACTTATAACTTTAAAAAAACATTACTACGAAAAAAAAAAAATAGAAACAAACTACGTTTCAGGCACGCAAACTATATCTACATTGGAGGTGACAAATATGTAGACCCTTCTTTTGCTTACATAGAACTCGAATAATAGTGTGACTGTTTGCTGTGGAAACATGACTTAAATCATCTAGCATGGATTCCAAAAAACAAGTATACACCCACGCATTTAAAAACGAACATAGAAGATTTACAAGCAGAGTTACAAGTAGGGGGAAAGCGAAACCCACGCTTATCACAATAAGCGTGAGAATACAGCAACCAGACGCTTCCTCTTTTTTAAGGCTTTAACGCCTCTTTAAAGATAATATAGTTGTGAATATATGTGCTGCTCATGAATACAAGATGCGTTCCAAAGTAAACAGGACTTTTTGAATCTAGCGCCTAACGTCGACCAGTGCGTTAGAATCTGCTATCTTTATTGATTGTCCAGTGAGAATTTCATGACATTACATTGATTGGAAGTGAAGTTATTGCGTTTTAATCTTCAGTATGTTTGTGTTATCGGTGCGAAAATGAGCTTCCAACAAAGAGCCAACATTAAATTTTGTTTTAAAATTGGTACAACTTTTACCGAAACGTTTCAATTGATGGAACAAGCTAATGGCGATGATTGCCTATCCCGTAGCAGAGTGCACGAGTGGTTTCAACGTTTTCAAAGTGGTCGTGAGGACATAAATGACGATCAACATGTGGGCCAATAAAAATTCGTGATCACCGAAAATTCCATCGAAACTGTGCGTGAATTCATCAAAATTCAGCCGAAATCATCATTGAAATTGATAGAAATGGAATTGAACATCTCCAAAACATCGATTTATCGCATTTTGACCGAACTTTTGGGCTTACGAAAGGTTTGTTCCGCACAAATTGACTGACGACCAAAACTTGCTCAGAATCGATCGACGCTTGTGACCGATTATTTGACCAAAAATCACATTTTAACCATTAACCACTCGCCGTATTCACCTGATATGGCACCGTGCGACTTCTACCTTTTCGGAAAAATGCATTTGCCCATGAAAGGAAAGCGTTATGCACACGTAGAGGCCATTCAAAAGGCTTGCACCGGCATACTGGCAGCCATACCGGCCAACGAGCTAAAACACTCGTTCGACATGCTTTTGGATCGTGCAAAAAACTGTATTGAAGCAGAAGGAGACTATTTTGAATAAAATAAATAGATTTTGCCGAAAAACTCATTTGTTCTTTTTTTTTTTTAAAGTCCTGTTTACTTTGAAACACACCTTGTATATATACTTTGTGGGGTCTGCCCCGCATTCTTCTGTATGTTACATACATTCTCACAAAACTAGTATAGCCTTATACCCTTTGGGTACAGGCTATAAAAACATGAATTGCGGGGGAGTGGGGGGGTGTATCAGAATAAAAAAAAATAAACCTGAACTGCCTAATTTTAGTTCAAAATTCCAAAAATTACGGGAGCTATGGAAAAAAACACGAATTGCGTGGGAGTAGGGGGAGGGTTTATTAGAATTATTATTATTATGGAAACCTCGATATCAAGTTTGGTTATTCTACCTCTTGTACTTCCTGAGATCCTTGCGCTTATTTATTTATTTAAATCAACAAGTAGTTCTGTCGATTTATTCAAAAACAATATATATGTATTAACATATTATATATATATTAAGATTTAAAATTAAAAATACAAATATGATTAATATAACAAAGTCTCAACTTACAAGATAAGAAAGCCTACAAAAAAGCTGTACAATAACGTCTATAAATGCCCCCGACACATTGGGGGAATTTTATTTGCCAGTTGGCCAGCTATGCCCCGATTCACAGCCATATGTGGTCAGAGACATTATAGACCTGACAATCTAAACAAATAGTATGTAGAAGAGGAAAATTAATTCTACTTACGAGCTAATTAGAAAAAGTAAGGAGTAGAAAGAGACAGTGGTAAAGAGGGAGAGAAAGGAAGAGGAAGAGAAAGGGGAAGAGAGAAACAGGGAAAGAGAAAGATGGAACAAGAAAGACAAAAGGAGAAAGAGGGAAATCTCCAACCCGGTGGGGGAAAGTTTTAAGCCAGTCCGGCCAGCTATGCCCCGACTCACAGCAGTATGTGGTCAGAGATTTCCACGGAGATTTATACGGACGGACATGGCTACGAGTGGACTATATGCCAAACCGGCCGCTGATACAATGGAACTACATAAAATCTGAAGAAAACCCTGTTGATGTAGCTTTAAGAGGTATTGCACCGAATCAGCTTGAATCGTGCATGGTTTGGTGGCATGGACCAAAATGGCTAGCTTCGCCTAGCAATGAGTGGCCGCGTCAGAAGAAAATGGAAGTGGCAACTGTCTCCACAAGCACGGGCAACAATCGTTCGCCTACAACAGCAGTCAGATTGCACGCATGAAATCTCGATATTTAAAAAGTAGAGACCACTGGAGACAAAAAACAAACTACTTCCATTTTTGAATCAGGAAGTAGTTCTACGAGTGGGAGGCCGTTTGCAAAATTCAAATTTGGCATTTGGAGTCAAGCATCCGATCATTATTGAAAAATACCACGTGGCGTGGCTCTTAATTAATAATGCCCAAAGAATCACTCTTCATGGCGGAATAAAATAAATGCGAAATGTGATTGAGCGCCAATATTGAATTTTTGGATTGCGAACTCGCCTAAAGAAGTATTTGAGAAACTTCACAACCTGCATAAGATACATACAAAACCAGCTAATGGAAAACCTTCCCAAATCTCGAATTACCAAAAAAAAAACCGTTCCATGACACTGGCATTGACTACGCGGGACCATTCCAAATACGTTGCTCAAAAGGCTGATATCAGGAGTCGCATAAAGGCTACATTTGTGTATTTGTCTGCATGGCAACCAAAGCGATTCACTTGGAATCAGTGAGCGACATGACAGCAGACAAATTCATTGAAGCACTTGCCCGATTTTTTTCAAAACGAGGCAAAAGTGAACATTTGTACTTGTTGCAGCTGCGAAGAATTTGGACAAGGAGCTAGCAGCTGCCATTCCAAACAATAACAGAGTGTCACCTACAATAGAGAAAGAAGGCGTCAAATGGCATTTTATCCCACCGTGAAGTCCCCATATGGGAGGTTTGTGGGAAGCCGGAAAGAAATCGGTTAAATACCACTTAAGGCGTGTCATCGTTGATAACAGCTTTACGTATGAAGAGTTTACCACACTCCTATGCCAAATCATAAACTCGCAGCCACTAATAGCGACGGCCCGTGATCTGGAAGTAGATGATGTGCTTACCTCAGTACATTTTCTAATCAGAAGGCCACTGATTACTCCACCTGAATTCATCGACGAAGAAAGGAGGTTCGGAAATCTGGACAGATGGCGATATATGCAGCGAAATGGAAGGAAGACTATAAAAAAAAAAAACAGAGTGGCACCTACAATAGAGAAAGAAGGCGTCAAATGGCATTTTATCCCACCGTAAAGTCCCCATATGGGATGTTTGTCCGTCAAGAGGACGATGAAGAATCATCAAAATCGGCTTACACAGTCGAAAGTTCTGAGGTAACAATCAAAAATACAGTCGATTTAAGAACGTGCTCCTTTGCAGAACCTAACTAAACTCTCATCAAAGTACCCTTGAAGTACATCCTTTCCAATAATAAAAAGAATCATAGAAATCGGTTAGCGTGATATTAAGTTATTCGTTCATTTGTCTTGTACATAATTAATACAAATTGAAGACTTATGCAGTTTTCTCATGAATGCCATTGTCAGAACTGGACTAAATTTAAATAGGACCATTCGGGAAGCACCAGCTTTCAAATGGTACAAGAATCATCAAAAGCGGTTCAACTAGTCGAGTGTACCGAGGTACCAAACATACAAATATACAGACGAATTGATAACCTCCCTCTTTTTTGAAGTCTGTTAAAAAGAAATTGTGAGAAAAATTAAATTATTTAAAAAAAAAATTAAACATACCAATGTTGCCATTTCAGCCTTTTTCCGGATAAATCTGTCCTTTTAAAAATTGCTTCATTATTACATACATACAAAAGTGAAGGCATGTTTATGTACAGTTTCAACAGCTTACATTTACATCAGTGTGGCTTTTTGGGCTCCCAGGGCTCTTTCCGTTATGTTTTGGTGAGTGGCGCCAGCCAGACGCACAAGCAAAAGATCGATTGCGAGCGAACTTACAAAAACAAAATACATGTAGTTGTCGTAGTTCGAGTGTCGTAGCTCGATTTTCAGTAGCATTTACTCAGAACTGTTCCGGTGATTTTTATTGTAGATGTTTTTGTAGGGCTCTCGATTTGAAATGTCGTGCACACCGCTGATTTACATTATCGTGTCTATGCGCGAATGTATGTAATTAACCTATTTGGGTATTTGCCAAATCTGAATACAAAATTCCAAAAATGACGGGAGTTATGGAAAAAACACGAATTGTGGGGGAGTGGGGAGGTGTATCAGAAAAAGACACAAACTCGTCCTTGCTCGGATTTAGGAGAATCTGGAATCTAGTTTGGTTATTCTGAGCCTTTATTTCATACATACGTTCATACAGACAGACGGACAGGCGGACATGGCTATATCGACTCGTCTTGTCATCCAATAATATAGATACTTTGTGGGGTTTGACAAGCCTCCTTCTGCGTGTTATATACATTCGCACAAAACTAATATAGCATTTTACCCTTTGGGAACTGTAAAAAATATTTTAGTGTTTTTGGCCCGGAACTCAAATAAGAGCGACTGTATGCTTCGTGTGTTCCTTTATTACTAGTTTAATGCGTACAATGGATATTTGGATAAGTTATTATTCGTGTGTATAAGTATAAGAGTTAAGTTGACAAAGTAGAACGTCTGAGATGAAGCGATTATTGCTTAAGTAGCATATCTAATGGTATTTTGTAAGTAAATTTTCACATCCTCGCCCTAGAAAGTCTGATTGAATTTCTAAAGGGTAGAAAAGTTGCACCGGTCAGCGCAGGAGTTTTGAGTTTCCATAGTAGCCGCGCCTGAGTTTCGTCGTGCACCAGTACGACGTCACCTTCAGTTAAACATCGACTCGGTTTTGACCTGCTAAAATAAAGAGTTCGTAATTATACGCTGTACATTAAATGTACAAGAGTATATTAGGTTTGCGGGAGGTGAAAAATGTATCAGACTGAAGGAGGCGTGGCAGACCCTTCAAAGTATATATATTCTTGAACAGCATGACAAGACGAGTCGATCTATGTCTGTCTGTCCGCATGAACACCTTGATCTCAGAGACTATAAGAGATACAGACACCAAATTTTTATGTGTGTACGCTATGCAGGATTGTTTTATTTTTTCGATTTTCCTCCCACTTTCCCCCTATGGGGGATTTTCGGAAACACCGTATAATTACCTATATCTCGGAGACTATGCGATCTAGGGACACCTAATTTCAGTCCCAGATGCCTTATGTGAATACGCAGAAAACGTGTATTTTGAAACTTTCCTCCCTCCCCCCTCTTCCACGCAATTAGTGATCTTCCATAACTCCCGTAATTCTTACAATTTTGAACTTAAATTTGGCAAATACCCCCAGTTAGATTATGTGTTCGTATGCCAAGTTTCATTATGATAGACCGACTTAACAGGAAGTTATAGCCATAAATATAATTGCTACCCAAACGCTGCCCGAAGCTGTTGTTGATGTTGGTGCTTTGGTTGACTGCTAACATGCTCACATAGGCACGAATAGACACGCATAGACATTGAATACACTCACATAGATGTAATTGCTATGTAAATGTGCAATTATACACCCTTTACGTAAGTTCAAACACAGAGAGAGATAAAATCGATCAAAAATTTTGGTTTAATTTTCTTATTATTCTAAACATATGTACAAATACAGAGTATTTCAAAGTCGGGATTCCCGACTTTAGCTTCTCTACTCGTTGAGATATTAATCGCGCCAACGCTTTATGTAGCGCTGCATCATATTGCTTCTGTGGCGCCACATTTGCGCCCAATTGCTTCCATCTGTTGTGAAGCCTTCGCCACCTAGTAGTTTGGCCTTCCCATAAAGTGGGATGGTGTAAGAGGCTCTAAATCGTTAGAGTCAGTGGTGATGTACGTAAGAGGTCTTTGGTTGAGTACGCATTTCACTTCTGTGAGGAGTATCTTCAGGTTTGTTTTGTTAAGGTTTGCTTTTCCAATGGCAGCTCTTAGGCAACCTTTTATGGTGCCCATAAGTCTTTGCCAGAATCCGCCCCACAAGGCTGCACGCTCCGCGATGAACTGCCAATACCTCCATTTTCCGGAAACTGCCGAATCTTGCTGTTTTCAATCAGCTTCTCCAGTTTCTGCAGTTCCAACCTAACTGCTTTGAACGTCTTTGCATTGCCGGATATTATAGTTTTGACTGGTCCTCGCCATGCTACAAATTTGCCAAGCGCGTCTATGCAGCTTTCGACAGTCATTTCCGCTACCAGCTCCAAGTGTACACCACGTATAGCAGCGCGCGTAAATAGCATAATGTAGACTTTACGATTGCTTGATCTATCGTCTGTTGTAATATAAAACGGACCAAAAATTAATCCAGTCCTGTTGTTTCGAATGCCTTGCTTGTGTTTAATCGATTCGTTCGATGGGGGCCATGTTACTCCAAATTCAACACGTGTCATTCGATACTCCACTATTTTCGGATATGGCGTGCCAATAGATGCTACTGATTCATACCAGAAGAGCCGGTGGTAATCACGAGCGAACTCTTCTATATATATATGTATCTGCAGAAATGCCTTTTCAATATCCACAACGAATTCTATGGCAACGAAATCTTGTTAAAACAGCAGGTTAATCTGTTAATAAAGTTATACCTGTGCTAAGATGATCATTTCATGAAGAGGCTCCTTGTTCGCTGGCTGAACACAATGCGCACCTTAGTTATCGCCTTGTCGAGCCGATAAACTGGATGTCCAGTAACCCTTTTGGGTTTCATCAAAAGCAGGCGCCGCTTCAGCAACGCCAGATCTCTTATTAGAATTTTTGAGCAATTTATTGCCCAAACTGCTTAGCCGATTCTTTGCATTTTCTTTATTGTCATTTTGGAAGATTCCATGGTCGTCTATTTGGTGTATGTCGGCTACCTGTACAGCAGCTTGTAGTTCGGAGTACGACGCTATACTGATACTCTCCAAGTTCCAAAATTGGTCAATGTCAAATGGTTCTCGGTGCTCCAGAATATTTAAAATGCACCTTGATTCGCCCTGATCTTCACCATAATGACCTTGTATTGTCCATCCAAAGAAAGTTTCTACTGCGATTAAATTTTCTGCTAATAGTTCACGATTATTGTTATTAAATCTCCAGTAGTTGTCTTGGCCAATCAGCAAATTAATGCCTGGAATTGGCTTTTCCTGGGCTACGATGCTTTCAGTCATATTTTTGTTTGTTTGTTTGTTTTATTAAACGCGGCACAGGCAATACATCCTCGCATATGTTTGGCACTACAAGTGCATAAATCTCCATGGTTTATTCCGAGTACTAACTCTTTACAATTAAAATTGCGCGTTTGAATTGCGTGGCTTGTGATTGTTTGCCAATTGTTTGTCCGTTCCGTGCATTGGCTCCCATTATCCATTATAATACGGGACAACACCTTTATTTCACCACTCATTAGAACCGTCTTGGCTGTTTGCAAATAAATTTCATTGTTTGCGCGGTGCACCACTGTACTGAGTATCACTGTATCTGTGTGTTGTTCTTGTTCGCCGCCTTATTTTTGATTTGCCTTGCCATCACACATAGCTGTGATGTGCCGCCCACTACAAATTGAACATATTAAATGCATATTTTTACAAAATCTTGCCGTATGATTTGGTTAAACGCACCTGAAATAGTTTGCCGTACTTCGCAATATCTTTTTACGCAGCTCACTGCCTACTGTTTTATCTTTACACTCCTTTGTGTCGTGATTCCTACGTTTGCAAAATATGCATTGTTTCTGTTTCGTCTGTCCGACAGCATATACCCCTACTGCTGTTGCATTGCCTGCTGCTCGAGTGATTTTTGTTTCCTTGCCGTCTCGTTTTCTCTTATTTCTACTTCCAACTTCGGACAGTTGCACACTTAGTTTATCGTTTGACCCAATCACTGTCGAACAGAGCGCTTTGTACGAGAGTTCCTATCGTTTGCGTACTATGTGATATTTTATTCGCATGCCGACTGGAATTGATTTTAGAATAAGTGAACTAACCATAATCTCATATTGAGATGTGGAAACTCCAAGTGCCTTCAATGTTCATATTGTTGCATATTGGCTATATAGTTGGCGCTGGATGGCCTTCTGCCTTTCTGCACATACCTCTCAATTATTTTTACTGTGCTTCCATACTCTTCGAGTACCAGCTCGACGGCATCTTTGTAGCATGCTTTGAACGGAAAAATTCCTTCAAGTAAATAATTAAATTTTGGTACTGCATCCAATGAGATATTTTCATGAACTGCCCCCAAAAGGGTATCCAACTTTCAAAGGATCCGTTGAATTTCTTTGGCTTGATTGGCTTTAATTTAGTGAAGCTCTTGTAACTGTTGTGGCCTGTTATAGGGTTTTGAGTGGAAATGGCCTGATGAGCCGATATGTGCGTTTTTTAGTGGTTGCACGTACACGCTCAAGCTCACCTCAGTGACATCCTCGGACACCTTGAGGTGCTTGTCGATATTATTACACAGCTTGGTTAGTTGTGTTCTGTATGTGGATCTATAAGCGGGATCCATCTTTTTGATTATATATTCAACACCTTAAATAACTGAAACACGTCCGCTAGTTATTCTTCTTCATTATATATGTCTATATATCAGTCATTTGAGTGACTAATTGTGTTAAAATTCTGTAACGTATTTTTTTTTTATTTTTATTGTTTGGCCGGCTCGAGGTCAGAGTAAGAAAAACCAATTTATTTAATTTTCTTTTCTTTTTCCGATATATTTCGGTTACGCCACGGTAACCGTCTTCAGGGCAACTACAAAACATATAACATAATTAACATATTGAAACTATAACACAAAAATTTTTATATAATTACTTATTTAAGCAAGTCTGCTCTGTTTGACTTGGAGTTACTAACTAACAGGTGTCTGTAAATATGCGCGCAATTTTCGTTGTCTGCTTTGTAGTTAATTCTGTATTTGTTAGGTGTGTTGATAATGTGTAGCGTTTCGAGAGTGAATCGCTTACTGTAGTGTCGTTCTTGTTGAAGTACTTTCGTTTCTTCAAAGTTGGGGGTGTGTCCAGTCTCTATGCAGTGGGTTGTTAGAGCAGTTTTTTGTGTCAATGTTTGATGCCTTAGTTTGTAGTCTGACTTGTGTTGTGATATCCGTGTTTTTAGTTTCGACTTAGTGGTTCCAATGTAAAATCTCCTACATGGGTTGTCGCTGTCTCCGTCACATGGAATTTTATAGACTACGTTATTCAGGTCCATTTCTGCAATTTTTGCCTTAGTCCTATTAAAAATGTTCCTAAGTGTATTCTCCGGTCTGTGCGCAATTTGTATATCCTCTTTTTGATAGCAGTCTGACTGGGTGAAGCGTTCTGAGAACCCAGATACGTATGTCAGAGATTTGTAGATTTTTGGTGCTCTTGGTTCTTTTTTCTTTGGGTTCTTATGGTTCTTGATTAGGGAATACGTCAATTTGATAGGGAAGTCGTTTTGTGTCAGTATCCGTTTAATTTCTTCCTCTATTTGTTTATGGTAAAATTTGTCACTTGTCTCGAACATCCGTCTTATACAGTTCTTGGCTGTATTTATTATCATATTTTTCGGATGTTTCGAGTGATAGTTAATCAGCCTACCCGATGCCGTCGGTTTCTGGTACCATTTTGTTTTTAGCGTATTCCCACATCTATTTATAGTCAAATCCAAATAATTAAGTTTCTCGTCATTTTCTGTCTCTAATGTAAATTGGATGTCTTTGTGGTATATGTTGAGGGCGTCTAATGTCTTTTGCACCTGTTCCTTGTCAATAATTGCGAACAAGTCGTCAACATATTTGGTCAGGAGTCTTGGTCTATGGATCAATTTCGATGTTGTGTTTTCCAGAAGCTCCTCCATGACTATGTCCGCTATTACAGGGGACGCCGGGGATCCCATCGGTAGTCCCTTAAGTTGTATATACATTCTGTCCGTATACTTAAAATACCTTGTTTCACGGATGCAGAAATGTACGATGTCCATAAACATTCTCTTTGGGATTTTAGTGAAGCTTTCTATCCTGGTCCAGTTTTTACTGATGACATAACGTAACGTCTGTAACGTAGGTAGGTAGGTCGGAGCGGCAGCCAGGGTATGCACCCCGACTCACTTAGGCCTTGGAGATTGGCCCGTTGTGATACCGCATGGACAAGTCCACTTCCCAAAATACCCGTGTTTGGCTGCGTGTCTGCGCGAGTATTACGTCCATCCAGCTGCCTGGATGAACTTGAAGATGTCTATCGGCTTCTTGTTTGCAAGTGCCGATAGATTTGGTAGGAGACTGTCTCCTAGGAATCGTTGTCTTGTTCTTGACAAGGCCGGGCAGTCGCAGAAGAGGTGTGTTACCGTTTCCTCCTCTTCCACGTCTCTGCAGCTTCTGCAGAAATCGTTATGGTGGAGTCCTAGTCTGGCGGCATGGGTGCCCACCAGCCAGTGCCCTGTGATGGCTCTGATTACGACTGAGCATTGGCTTCTGCTCAGTTTGCAGAGTTCAGAAGATCGTCTCTTGTTGAGGGTTGGCCATGTTTGGCGTGTGATTTTACAGGAGTCTGTGTCGGTGGTCCACATTTGATTGGCGACCAAGTCAAAGTGGTTTCGGACTGACAGTTTACAGCTGGCCATCGGTGTACCGACGCTCTCCTTGTCTGGAAGGAGGGAGGCGGTAGTACCGTGTCTTCTGTAACGTACTAAGTTAAATTTTAAAAAATATGCAATTTGCATTAATATTGGCTCGCGAACATTTGCGAAAGCGCCAATTAAATGTTGAAAAAATACAACATAAATGCTTAAGAAGCGCATCTGATTCCACTAAAGCATTCCACTTATGTTGCTTATTAGAAATTAAAATTATTTGTAGCAATTTGAAACACATTTGAAATTTTTGCGCACTATCGGGGTGTGCTTCCATAAATTGGACGAAAATTGCGTCCTGTTGTGGCGATCTATGTTTTTTGCAAAAACTAGCATTTGAAATTAAATTTAGAAATTAAAAAAATGTAGTTGCATCTTGTTTCATCTTGATTGTATTTTTAAATGGTTTATTGCCATTCATGTTTTCGCTAGCATACAGACCTGCCGCTTGACGACACACAATTTTCGACAAGTTTGTTTAATTAATACACAGTCATTTGGTACTTATTTAAAACAAGAATTGCGTCAAATATATAGTTTATCTTTGACTTTCGGTTGACTCACAAAATAAGACTTGATGGTGTTCGAAAAATGTAATTTTCTCTTTGGGCCAATGGGGCATCTCTATTGTGCGGTTATTTTGGGTGCTGTGTGTGAATGATAGTGTGTAAGTATACTGTACTTTAAGCCGGTAAATTGCCGGTATTGCAAAAACGACAAATTCACAAAATAACACGTTTGCATACTTTGACTTCAATATTACAAGTGTTTAATTGTAGTGAAGCTACATACAAAGGCCGCCGACGTAAGCACAAAAAACAGAGCGGCATTGCAACTATGCTGCTCGCAGCAACGTATTGGCGAACTTTACGGCCGCCTCCCATAGGCCGCCAAAATAAGGCGCGCAGGGTGTGATAACTGGAACGTTATTCCCTTTGTGACAGCAAATGTGGCAATGGCATCCATTGTTGATGCTGAAGCTGTTGCCGTGCTCCTCCAAATGTGTGTACAGCTTTGGAGGCAAAACATACGAAAACCGCAACATACTTGTACATCTTGACCGGGGCTCTGCCACGAATTCCCATCGAGACAGGTATTGGACTACAAAAGTCCACTCACTCGGTCACCTCGAATGGCCTACAGCCATGTAATCGGTTCCCATTATTTGGCTTGCTAGGATTGGTTTATACCTAAAGCAATGCTGTCGCACCACGGCGAACGGCGCGTGGGATCTCTGTCTGGTTGTTGCTGCTCAAACGCAAACAACAGGCACGGCGCGTGGCCAAGGAACGGACTCACCGGCTTTTCTATCCTCCGCTGCTGATGGCGCAGACTGACGTGGCTGCTGTTGCTGCTGCTACGATGCAGCTATTGATGGCGCTGCTGTTGCGCTGTGGATGGCGGTGTCGCTGCCGTTGTGGAATTGGCTGCTACTGGTGCGCCAAAATTACGCTGCTGCCGTCGCGATGCAGCATATGCTGCTCCTTGTGATGGCCGCTGATGGTGGTGCCGCTGCAGCTAATGATGGCGGTGCCGCTGAAGTCGCGCTGGCACTGCTGCTCTTTTGGAGTGGTCGCCTTTGCTACGGCTGCCACTGTTGTTGCTGCTTATGATGACCGCTGCAGCTGTTGTGCACGGTTCTACCGCTGTCCAAAACTTGGCGATATGCCGGAAAATCTATGCGCCGAGGAACAAAAGGCATTTAAGCATGGGTCGGCACATTCAAGTGGATATATATATATATGGGTACGTATACGCTTTTCTTTTGTAATTCCAGGTCTCCGCTCACTCCAAAGAAAACAGGTCGCTGCCTCGTGGGTCCAAACGGTCGCCCCAAAAACAGGAATGGCGTGTTGCGGCTTGCCTTTTATAGGCCGGATGTCGTTTCGCTGCGGATTTCTATGTCCTTGCGCATCCGTTCATCACGGCATTGACGTTTCCCAACTTTGGGGTGCCATCGGGACGCAACCCTGCGCCTGTGCGACTGCAGTTGCCTTGTTTGACGTTTAACTTTTGCGTTTGGCGTTAAAGCCTTAAAAAAGAGGAAGCGTCTGGTTGCTGTATTCTCACGCTTATTGTGATAAGCGTGGGTTTCGCTTTCCCCCTACTTGTAACTCTGCTTGTAAATCTTCTATGTTCGTTTTTAAATGCGTGGGTGTATACTTGTTTTTTGGAATCCATGCTAGATGATTTAAGTCATGTTTCCACAGCAAACAGTCACACTATTATTCGAGTTCTATGTAAGCAAAAGAAGGGTCTACATATTTGTCACCTCCAATGTAGATATAGTTTGCGTGCCTGAAACGTAGTTTGTTTCTATTTTTTTTTTTTCGTAGTAATGTTTTTTTAAAGTTATAAGTATACAATGTTGTTGATTCATCCTCTGGGGGTTGTTGGCGGGGTACCCAGTGCCACCGAGATGATGTCCTAGAGGACTCCGTAACAAAATGCTTACTATTGTTTAGACCGTAAGTCGTACCATAAGATATTTCATATGGTTGTATTTAATCGAATAATGTCTTGATTTGTCGATTAAACAGAAGTTCCGCTGGAGATCAATTCGTTGTTGAATGTGGGGTATTATGTTGGCCAAGCAAATTTTGGGCAAACGCAAGATCAATATTTGTGTCAGGGTCGCATTTTATGAGGTAGTTATTCGAACTCTGAACCATGCGCTCAGCTTGACCGATTGTTATCCATGAAGACCTTAAAGGCGGAGGCAGATTCACAATTATGCGTAGCTGTTTGTGTTGGCTCGTTCCTGTTTTGCTGGGTAGATATGTCGATATGATAGATATGTTTAACCAACCACTCTATTTCAGCTTCTATTAACACCCAGTTGAGAACTTTTGAGAGTTGAGTCTTTAGCAGTTTGTTGTGAGCGCTAACGATAGGTGTGGTAGCCCACTCAATTATCATGATTTCTTCAGAGACTCAGGCTCGTCTCGACAAGGCATTGGACAGCGGCTAAGAAAATCTGCATTGCCTATTCTGGTGCCAGGGCGATGTATAAAAAATCATAGCCGTGAATGAAAATTGCTCGACGCAGCATCTGTTTCGAAATTACGTTTGGAACTAATTTCGCAGTTGCGGCGATCCCTAGTAGCAAGTGGTGATCCGTAATTAATGTAAATGGGCGGCCGTAGACGTAGTTATGAACTTTGTTGACTCCCACGATAAGTACGTCCGCTTTTCTATCAATTTGTTTCCTCTCAGCCTTTGAGAGTGTTCTTGAATAAAATGCAATCGGTTTCTCTGTTCCGTCTGGCAAGCGGTGGCTTAGAACAGCTCCGTTTCCATAGGGGGATGCACCTTATGTCAATAATAATGGCAGGGCGCCGTCGTAGTGTATTAATACATCATCAGACGCTACCAACTGTTCAAGTGTAGTAAAACCTTCTTCGTGTTTTCGTTTCCATTGCCATGGCGAAGTCTTATCCAGCAACTACCGATTCACCCATGACCACGATGTCATCAAAATAAAGAATATTTTTTTGAATGTTTTCTATGCAGTTTTGAGATATTCCCGGTGCTGAATTGTAGTCTCGTAAATTTGAACGCACCCTTGTGTGTAGATATGGTTTGTAGCACCGTCGACTGGTCATCGACACCCAATTGCTGAATCACCTTCGATCGAAGCCAACAGCGTATTAATTGCATGATTTTGATGGGAATGGGGGTTTATGACTTGATTAAGCATGGATTTGTAGTCGCTGGGTACGACGGGTACCGTGGGTGTAGCCATTTCCGAATATTCCACAGGCACCAGGATCCCTTAGGAGCGAAGGCGATCAAGTTCCTCTTCACACAAACTCTTGAGTGCAAAAGTAATGTGTCGCAGTGGCAGACGTGTGACTAGAGGTCCCGTTTAACGGCCGAGGAATATCGATTGCATCCCAGTAGGCTTGAGCCACTACCGGATACAACAATTAGTGGAAAATTATCTAGTTTTCTGCAATTGTCGACGTCAACGTCCCCCTTTACCCCTGGATAGGGGTAATGTACCAGATATACCTTCTTTAATGATGGTCACTGGTGATCCTGAATTAACCTCAAATATAAAAGCTCGACCATTAATGACGACAGATGCAGATTTCTTTTGGCTGCCCAAATGTAGTATTTGATTTACGCCAGACTTTTTGCAATATGCTCGACGTGATGTCCGTGCGCGTGTTGAATGGGAGCTTGGAGTTGGGAAAACTGTTCCCGATGACTTCGACGATGTCCTGCGTGTACTTCAGCAGACACGTAGTATATGGCCCGTTCGACCGCAAACATGGCAGACAGTGTCGCGATAGGGACACTGTTTCCGAAAATGTTGACCGCCGCAACCAAAGCAAGGCTGGCGGGCCCCTGAGGTACCTTGACGAGCTTTTGATCGACCAGTTTGGATACCATGGACAATGTTGCATGGTTGATCGACGCGGGTAGAATCGCTCTGATTCTTGCCTACAGATTCGTGCTGTTGTTGGTTGCGTTTCTAGAAATGGAAGAACGCAGCGATTTCCGATTTGCTGGGAGATAAATTATCTGTCACCAATTTCTTAATTTCCACTAGCGTTAAATCACTGACCTGTTTGGGGGCTGCCAATGTGGTCAGAAGTTCGTACAACGTTGTGCCCGCTAAGGTAAGGAAGGCCGCCTTTCTGCGCGCCTTCTCCGTAACATCATTGGTAAGCAGGAATAAATCAAAACGTTGTATGTGACCCACTTGTCGGGCTGACTCATATCACAGGATTTCAGATTCCCTACAGCTGACATTGTAGTGCGTTTCGCGTTCCTCTCTTTTCAATTGTAAGCGACACGTGGATGTGTGGCTGTTTTCAGTTGGTCTTCTTCGTTTCTTATTGCAGTGTCGGCGTTTGTGTTTGAAGCATGGGTGACATAACTTTTGTTTTCCATGTGCATGAAGTAGAGAAACAGCAATTGATAATAAACGAATAACGGAATGTGTAGATGCGTTGTTGGTCATACCGCATACACACGGCAATTCCTTTTGTGCTGCCGTAACGGAATCTTTGCAGCGGCATTTGCGAAAGCAAAAGAATATGTATACGAAATCAACTAGCACACATTAATATTTAATTTTATGGGAATATCCCACCCTCGTCGCCAGTTTTAAATATGCGATATCTGATTTAATAACTATTTATTTAATAATAAGTATACAATGTTGGTGTTTTTTTTTTTTTTTTTTTAGTTCCATTTACAACATTACAACATTTACAACTTATAGTATAATACAATAATATACATATAATACATTGTAGAGAACTTAAGTAAAAAGTGGGTATTGGACACAATTCTCGTGCGGGACGGCCGCTAAGCATTGCTTCGCACGAGTTATGGCCTTCTTTTACGTCCCTACTGCTCTGGCTCTCTCCAGCCGCCTAAGCTCACACATGACTTTGGCGGCAAAGTGGCTGACGGCATCCCATCCATTCTGGCTGTCCAGCATCTGCTCCACAATGTTATCCGCCGATATAGGGGTGACCAGGGCGTTTTCTAGCACCTCCCTGTTACGACTGAATCTAGGGCAGCTTAGTACGACGTGTTCCGCGTCTTCTGCCACGCCGTTACCGCACCAAGTGCACTCCGCCGAGGAGTCATGTCCGAATTTATGTAAATAACTACGAAAGCATCCGTGCCCGCTAAGCAGCTGTGTGATGTGGAAATTGAGCTCACCGTGCTTTCTGGTAATCCAAGTCTGGATGTTGGGAATTAGACGATAGGTCCAACGTCCTTTAGTCGAGGAATCCCAACGCCGTTGCCATCTATCCAGACTTTGACGCCTTACCTCCTGGCGCAATATGGCTGTTGGCCGAGTGTCTGACTCTGAGGCACGTGCACCTTCGAACCTAGCCTTCGCCTCCAAAGCCAGCTCCTCGAGGGGTATCATGCCTGCTAGCACAAGTGCTGCTTCATCAGAGATTGTTCTGAAGCCGCTACAGATCCTGATCGCGCTTAAGCGGTATGTCGCATCGGGGCCTCGTCTGTAGGACCTCTTCTCCATGGCGTGGGCCCAGACAGGAGCAGCGTAAAGCATGACCGACCTCGTAACACTAGTTAGCAGTGCTCTGCGGTTTTGTTTCGGTCCTCTGCAGTTCAACATAATTCGTGAGAGCGCTCTTCCAGACTCTGCTGCCTTTCGGTTTGCATACTGTAGGTGCTCACGAAAGCATAGTCTTGTGTCTAGCATTACGCCTAGGTATTTAATGGCCCTTTTGGACACCACGGTTGTTCCACCAACCATAATGCGAGCAGTCTCCACATTCTTCCGGCTGCTAATTAGAACAGCCTCGGTTTTGTGGGACGCAAGCTCCAGACCGGCCGAAGTGAGCCAAGCCGCAACTTGTTCAATGGCTGCACAGCTGACCATTTCAACCTCGCGTAGCTCCTTTGCCACTGCGATTATGGCAACATCATCTGCGAAGCAGACTATGTGCACGTCTCTTGGCAGCTGTAGTGGTAGTATTCCGTCGTACATTACATTCCATAGAAGTGGTCCCAGAACGGAGCCCTGGGGCACTCCAAGCGAGATGTGATGTGTGCGCATGCCCTCATCTGAGCTGTACTGAAGTGTTCTGCCGTCAAAATAATTTCGCACGGCCGCAAGGAGGTAATCCGGTACTGAAAATCTCCTCAGCGCCAAGAGGATGCGGTTCCAATATGCTGTATTGAATGCATTGCGGATGTCTAGCGTAGTAACCAGGCAGTATCTTTTTGTGCCACCCTTCCAGCGTGCTCCCGCAGTGGCTTCCGTAGCAATGTTCACCACTTTGCCGATGGCATCCACCGTTGACCTCGCCTTGCGGAAACCAAATTGGTTCGGAGATAGCCCGCCTGCACTCTCCAGTGCATTGCACAGCCTGCAGCTGATGAGCTTTTCCAGCACCTTGCCAAGCGAGTCCAGTAGGCAGATGGGCCTGTACGATGAGGCTTCTTCGGGTGGTTTTCCAGGCTTTGGTAGAAGAAGAAGTTTCTGCCGTTTCCACCTATCCGGGAACACTCCTTCCCTAAGGCACTGATTGTAGAGGTCTACGAATGCCTCAGGGTGGAGTAGGATGGTTAGTTTTAAGGCTCTGTTAGGGATTGAGTCTGGTCCTGGTGCTTTGGATGGTTTAAGACTGCGGGCGATTGCGAGTACTTCATCAGTCGTCACCGATTCAATAGAGAAGGGAGGGCCACCAGATCCATGCGGGACCGCACTAGTCGCAATGTTTGGCCTACGGGGGAAGAGCACTTCCACTATACTTACACTATACGTGATACGGCCGGAGCATCCGACGGTGCCGTTGGCGCGTATTGGTGGTGGCCGAGCCTTTTCACCACCAGTTGGTATGCTTTACCCCAGAGATCGTGCTCGGCCGAGTCACACAGCTCAAGAAAGCAGCTCCTCTTGCTGTCCTTTATAAGCTGTTTGAAAGCTCTTCTTTTACGGCGGTAGTCCTCCTGTAATTCGCTGAAGATGACTGAGCATCTTGATCGCTGGCAAAGCCGTCTGGCTCTCAAGCAGGCGCTACGCGCTTCAGCAATGTGAATGTTCCACCAATATATGGGGCCATGGTGGCGCCGGTATGACTGGCGAACGCTCATGCTAGCACGGCATGCCTCTTCCACACGAGCTGATAGCCGCTCTGCCATGTTTTGGGCACTGCCTGAGGCTCCAAGACCTTCTAATGATGCTGAGAAGGCACGCGTGTTAAACAGCTCGCTCCGAAATACCCTATTAGATGATAGCTGGTTGGTTTGCTGCTGTCTGGTCTCACTTTCAACTACACAGAGTATGGCCTCATGGTCGCTTGCTGTGTAATCCAGACCAAGGTTCCAGGTGGAGGAAGGGAACAGGGCACTACTAACAAATGTTAGGTCTACAATTGATCCGGTGCTGGCTCTGCTGAAGGTATTTCGTGACCCAGTATTCAGCAGTGCGATATCCAGCGTCGCGAAGGCCTCCATCACCGTTCTACCTCTAGCATTCGTCGAGACACTGCCCCACTCAGTTGACCATGCATTAAAGTCTCCCGCAATGATGACGCGGTTACGGCTCCTAGCATCCTGCACAATTGAGTCCATTATCAATGAGAACTCGCTAAGAGACAAGCTTGGGCCAGGTAGCAACTGTAGACCCAGAAGCTGCCGACTTTCGCTCGCACAAAGCCCAACTCCGAGTATGTGGAATGCATATACTTATGTTGGCTTCCGCATAGCCATATTGCTGCCTGTTTACTAAGATTGACCACCCAGTCGGGAGTACTTCCTACTCTATACGGCTCGCTGAGGATCGCCAGGTCAGCTCCACGCTCTGTAAAGGTATTGCGCCGCTGCGCAGTGATTAAGGTTTAGCTGCATTATCCTCGGTGATTTGGTAATTCCCTCTCAGTCTACAGTGGGCATTTTTGGCTGCCAGTTGTATGGCCTACGTCGGCGAGGCCTTTATTGCTGCACCGGAAGCACATCGCGCTCCCCCTGCATTCAGCAACCTTATGGCCGGCTTCCCCACACGCCGACGTCGGTGCTCGTTGGTTTCACTCCAATAAGTGTCCAGTCCAGTTTGCTGCAGATTGAATTGTGCAGCCTTAGCATCTCGACAAAAAGTTCTTTGTCCTGCTGGTTTACGTGGCGCTTTTGCTGTCCTTCGAAAAGGCGACAGACCGCCTGTAGGTGGGTACCCAGCTGCTGCATCTCCACTTGGGCAGTCGCTGGTTGGCCTGCTGACTTAGTCGGTTTAATCAGCGCCACCACAGTGTTTGGCAAAAGGGTGTGGAAAAGGGCGTGGTCGTCGGTTCGGCAGCGTTAGCTGCGCATAACGATGCAATATGTGAGCAAAGCATAGGAAAACTCTGGATAGGCACTGTAGATGGTGCAGATTTCGGTGGAGATCTAGCTACTAGCGATCGCCGCGCGAAAGGGTTTTCGCCCATTACTGCCTCGTTAGTTTACAGCCAGGTATCGTCGCCCATAAATGGCAACGGCCCTTGCGTCAGCGAAGGGGGCGCCTCCAAGCCCACTTTTGGCTGGATAGTCGCTGATTGTACCGCCGAAATCTGCCTTCCCGGTGGCTGGTCGGTGGGAGCCACCTTCTCCAATCCCTTGGGTTGCGTGTCGGTCATCGAGGCGAGTAGAAGCGAGCTCCCTCGATGGCCAAGCATTTATCTTGACGGGATGGGGGTTATCCCGCCCCTTCTCGGTGACCAGAGCCCCACTGAAGTGCGGCGCCGCCGCAGTAGAGGTTGGTATATGGCCCGTCCGACTTTTGTACAAACTCGCTCCTAAATACTCCTCGCTCCTAAAACTATGCACTGTATTTAGGAGTACCAACTCTAAGATGCACGCAGCTCCTAGAAATATGCAGCACCTATGGCACTGATTAAGGCGCCCTCTTGCGACTACTCTTAATTATGTTAAGTGCCCCCTAGCGGAGGGGATCAATGAACAAAAGGCTGGGTGCAGCCCTGCGACAGCTGGACAGAAGACAGCTGTCGTCAATGCGACAGTGCAGTGCAGCCGCCAGAAGACGCGTGGGCGAAAGAAGAGACAAAAATTGAAAAATTTTTTACTCACGGCAACCTGACCAGCGGCAACACTGCCCAGCAGAGGGCAAAGTTCAAGGGTCGCTCCAAGGTCTTATATAGGACCAGGACTATCTCCCACTTGACCTTTCAGCCGCGACGATGGTGAGTGCCTCCAACGACTCAGTTACCAGCATGTGCTAGTGTACAAATAACTTCTTCCAGGCAATTTGCAAGTACAATTGAAGAAAAAACTGACGTCCGCACGCTTACTTGTGCGTGTTGTGTCTCTACAATGTTGGTGTAGTAATAGTTGTGTGTAACATGCATGTGTGGGTGTGTATTGTATTGTATTGTGCAACGATCGCTGTGAAGTGAGATGTGTATGCGCTGACCGATGCGAACTGACTGAATAAAAGGACCAACAGTATTGTCCTCCGATTAATATACATTACAATTAGCAAGCATCAATTGGGCAGCAATATTGTATATTTGTTCTTACAAATATCAACCCTCAGCAATACTGAAATTATCCTTGCCAGATGTGCTTATAGACCTAACAGATACAGCGTTTTCATAAATCCTTGTTATGACTAAGCTTTTCCCTTGGGCAACGCCGGCTGGCTCATCGGAATTCTCCTTGGGTGTGTGGTTCCAACCCTATGCCCGCGTGAGTCGCACAATAACCGATAACACGGTTCCTCCATCGATTTTAACCAAAATGCCATCACACACAATTAATTCCACGCGCAATAACAAACAAAATTCAAAATGTAAACAAACCAAAAATAACTAACATGACACAAAAGAAACACTTATGCAAAAAAAAGAAACGGATCTACACGGATACGGACTCAAAAAAACAAAAGGAACTACATCTGTATGTGCGGACGGACAGGAATTGGTGGCACCAGACAACTGTATGGGATGCAGCTGGAAATATCCCAGGCGTACCCACCCTGCCTGTATCCAAAGGCAACATTTTTATTGGATACCCTAACATTGGGCCGTGCTTGGGCTATTCCATGGCACAGGTGAGTCTCCCGCCCCTACTGATGCTGCTTTAATGCATCATCATGAACGGTGCGACCATTAAAATTAACAATTAATTTTCAGTTTATGTGACGACAAACATACATATATTTGAGTGTGATTGAGTGTGAGGTGCAAACAATGTAAACAGTGAACAAGAATATAAAAAAAAAAAATATAGAAATATGTATAGCAAAACCCTAACGAGAGCTCTCGACGGTCATGGGCGCAATAGAAATATTAGACTACGTGTAAAACACTGCGCGCTACTGCAATTGGCAATCTTCCTTTACATGAAGTCGCTTATTTTAAATCTCTATGAGTGCTTCCTAAGTGTACATATGTATTTCTTTTTTCTTTTTTTTATTTATTACGGAGCGCCAAGCTCCGTTTTGGCACTGCTTTCTGCCTCTTTTGTACTTGTTTCAATTAAATGTATATATTAAGGTTATCTTCTCTTCTTCGTTAGACAACGATTTGGTGCGGCGCGTGGGACCCTTCAGATGCAGCTCATATACAAATTACAGGACGAACGGCGCGTGGGATCTCTGTCTGGTTGTTGCTGCTCAAACGCAAACAACAGGCACGGCGCGTGGCCAAGGAACGGACTCACCGGCTTTTCTATCCTCCGCTGCTGATGGCGCAGACTGACGTGGCTGCTGTTGCTGCTGCTACGATGCAGCTATTGATGGCGCTGCTGTTGCGCTGTGGATGGCGGTGTCGCTGCCGTTGTGGAATTGGCTGCTACTGGTGCGCCAAAATTACGCTGCTGCCGTCGCGATGCAGCATATGCTGCTCCTTGTGATGGCCGCTGATGGTGGTGCCGCTGCAGCTAATGATGGCGGTGCCGCTGAAGTCGCGCTGGCACTGCTGCTCTTTTGGAGTGGTCGCCTTTGCTACGGCTGCCACTGTTGTTGCTGCTTATGATGACCGCTGCAGCTGTTGTGCACGGTTCTACCGCTGTCCAAAACTTGGCGATATGCCGGAAAATCTATGCGCCGAGGAACAAAAGGCATTTAAGCATGGGTCGGCACATTCAAGTGGATATATATATATATGGGTACGTATACGCTTTTCTTTTGTAATTCCAGGTCTCCGCTCACTCCAAAGAAAACTTTAACTTTCTAAATTTTCGGCGTCTTCCGTAGCGCTGCCACCTTTCTGTTTTGTTCCCAGCCCGATGCAACACCACCGCAAATATTCAAGTGGGCGGACGCTCGCGCCATGAAGTGATGTTTGCGCGCATCAAACGGCTGGTATTGTTGGTGTCTTCCGCTTCGATTCCGGCGTTGCCTCGGATGACTACTTCGCCCAACGTCGGGCCACACCCACTCTTGATTTTCTGGTGAGTAGCTCTGGCTGCATTCTCCTCCTTCTACTCATCCATACTACTTTATGACAGGCGTCACACTCGGATGTCCTTTGCGTGGAATGCACCCTCCTCACGCGAGCCTTTAGAAACTTTCGGGCGAATTTCGCATTAAACGCGCGACTGAAGTCACTCAGCACGAAGTTCCGCCGGTATACCTCTTGACCGGGCGCTAGTCTTAGCCGCCGCGCACGCCTGTTATAGCGAAAGCTACTGCGCTCATACGCCGCATGTAATTGTGCCTGGACTTTCTGTTGCACCAGGGATTGCCTGTCTGCTGTACTCAACGCTGCGAATTCGTGCTCGTCTAAGGACCTTAATTTCCTCGCCAATCGATGCTGCGCACCGTGCAACATCATATGTCGGCCGAATAGTGCAAAAAAAGGCGTTACTCCAGTCGCAGAATGCACGCTGTTTCTGATGGCCACCTCAATTTCCGGAAGGTGGAGGTCCCACTCGCGGTGATCCTGCTCCAGATACGCACGTATCGCGGCCAGTATCGTCCGGTTCACCCTCTCGGACGCGTTGCTTTGCGGCGAATACACCGGTGTCCGCAGATGCTTGACACCGTAGCCCTCCATCATGTCTGCGAACTGCTTGGATGTGAATTGCCTACCATTGTCGGAGTGTATGACTTCCGGAACGCCGAACGTATGGAAGACTTCGTTCACCAAGAAGTCGACGACGCTCCGTGCAGTGGCCTCCCGCATCGCTTTCAGGAACGTGAATTTGGGGAAGTGATCTACCACTATGAATAAGAAGGCGTGCCCCTTCCTTGATCGCGGATACTTGCCCAAGAAGTCTATGTATAACTTCTGGAACGGCCTCTCCGTGACGACTTCTGCACCAATTCCCACCTGCATCCCGTGATTGGTGGCTTTCGTCTCCTTGCAGACTACGCATTTTTGGACCATCTCAGCAACGTCTTTGGCCATTCCGGGCCAATAAAACTGCCGCCGTAGCCAGGACAACGTCTTCAATACTCCTCCATGCGTTGACGCTTCGGTATGGGCCTTTACTATAAGCATGCCGGTCACGCACTGCCTTCGAGCTGATCTTCTAGCCGATTGAAGGATGTCTTTTTGTAGATCACTCTGTTCTCAATTTTCAAGTCAGGTAATTTGTTTTTTTGCTTTTGAATTTCGCTAATCAGCTCTCGATACTCCCCTGACTCAAATTCTGCCGTTTCTATACCCAACAGGTCTCCTGGAAGGAAATCCAACTCCTCTAAAGCTTCGGCTTTGGTGCTCCTGGACAGCATATCCGCCACGATGTTGTCGGAGCCCTTCCGATGCGTGATTTCAAAGTCGAAACCTTGCAGCAGCAACGACCAACGTGCCAATCGCCCGGACAAATCCTTCATGGACATCAGCCATTTCAAACTGGCGTGATCGGTTATAACCGTGCACGGCATCATTTCGATGTATGGCCGGAATTTTTGTATCGCCAATACCGCCGCCAAGCACTCCTTCTCGGTCACCGAGTATTTTACCTGGCGCTTATTCATCTTCATATTCAGCGGCGTTACACAATCCAAATGGCATCATGCGGAATTGGTACAACGGTCGCCCTGGTACCGTAAACGCAGTGCACCTTCTACTGGACTCCTCCAACTCCACTTGCCAAAACGCCAATTTCAGGTCTACACTGGAAATATAATATGTCTGATCGATTCCAGATAGGATTCCCTCCACGCATGGTAGCGGATAGGCATCTTTGACTGTCAGTTTGTTCAACTTGCGGGCATCGAGGCAAAAGCGGTTCTTGCCCGGCCGTCGCACTATGGTGGTGCGGTTACTCCACGGACTATCGCTTACCTCGATGACGCCAAGCGCCAGCATGCTGTCCACCTCATCCCACACAATCTTTTGCCTAGCGGGTGATAGAGGATAGTGCCTGTCTTTCACTGGCTCTGCTCCGCTGACCAATTCAATAAGGTGAGTCTCCAAAGTAGTCTTGCCTAATCCCGCTTCTTCGAAAGTTAAAAATTCTTTTTTTACTTGTTCCAATTTCAGCTTTTGTTGTTCATTTAATTCCCACATATCTGGTTCCGGCTTTACTTCATCCTGGTCCACATAATGCGCCACTCTATCAGCTAGCAATTCATCGAGGACAAGTCTTTTAACGGCAGGCTTTTCCGGAGGAATTAATTGTGGAGCCAAATTAAACAGCCGCCAAAAGTCGCTGCCGAAATACGCGTTCTGCCCGAGCGATGGGCATACATAAAACTCCACCTCTTTGGTATCCCGCCCAATTACGGCTCGATCTTCACCGCCTGCTGTTTTCATTATTGAAATGTATTTTCTGGGCACCACGCCAATCTCTTTCAGTAGTTCAAGACTGCCCTTGCCTAGCACGCTTACCGAGGCCCCGGTATCCAGCAAACCGCGTAGCACATGGCCTCGTACCAGTACTTCGGCAAAAATCCTCGGATCTGCTGCTCCTTCGCGTCGCACTGCCTCGGCTACCAGCTTCTTCGTCTGCCTTCTTACTCGGAATCGTGCTCGGGCCTTTTTAACTTTGGCGGTCACCATCCTCATGCCATCCAGCTGATGTTGTTCTATTGCGCGCCTCCAGATTTGTCCGCATCTTTTCCTCGTACGGTAAAAATTTCAACTTATTACTATATTGGGTATTTTTCTTATCAAATTCTTCTTTCAGGACCGCTCCGCTGTCATCCTGATGGGCACCTGTGTTGAGCGCGATTCGCCCACTTGCTCCGCACTCCGACGGCCGTTTCCCGTGCAATCGGGACAGGTTGGACTATAGGTGTCGGGCCTGCCACACCTATAACAGAAGACGCGCCTTTCCGGTGACATGCAGTCGCGGAAACTATGGCCGGCTTGTCTGCAGTTCCAGCAAACTAACGCCTGTTGCGGACGCCTTGCCAAACGCGCCTCTTCAACTACGCCGAAATCCGCCGACTCCTCGCCGTTAGTGTCGTCGACCAACTCCTCCACTGCCGGTGGACGGTTTCCGCCACTAAAACGTGTGCCGCTGCGTGTTGGGAACACGCCTTCTCGCCGCTGGACCATAGCTTCCACCTCTACGCATTCGTCACGTAAGTGGTCTACCGTGTACACGCGCATCGCATACACATAACGAGGTAGTTCTATTTTTAATCCTTTTTTTATATATTTCATCATCTCGTTTTCAGATGGTGCTGTGTGGAGACGCGACGCCAGTTTCCTCATGGCATGGAAGTACTCCTCAACGCTTTCGCTTGCCTTCTGCCGTCTTTCGCGCAATTGACGCATGCGCTCGAATTCATCGGCGGCGCCTTTAAAACGGGACAGCATGCTTCGTTTTAGTTCTGGCCAGCTGTCTGCCCGGTGGTCCCTGACGTACTGCCAGTACCACTCGCGAGCGTGCCCAGTTACTAACAGATGGAAACTGTTTAATACTTCGGACCATGCGCAGCGACACTGCCTCTGAAGGAACTCGACCTGGAAAACGAAGTCTTCAACAGCCATTTTTTCCTTATCGCCGCTGAAAACGATGTCCCACTTTTCGACGCGGCACCATCCGGATCTGCCATTCGCCGCTACATACGGAGGAGGCGGGTCCAGCTGACCACTCCCATCGTTACGCCTGTTGCCTCTTCGACGGGCCGACGGTGCTGCGGGATTTTGCCAATTTCGAGCTGTGCTGCTGCTATTGCCAGCTCCACTGGAGGAATTAGCTGCCGCTGGCCTTGCTACTGGACGCGAAGTTCCTCTTGCTGGTGTTAGAGGTTCAGCCTGGTATTGATGCGGCCGTTTTGGCACCGCACCCCGATTCTGGCTGACTGGCGGTTGCCATGCTCCATTTGCAGCTGAATCGCCGCTATTCGCTCGCGGTTGCAAAACTTCTTTCAACGCGCCCATCAAGTCTTGAAACCCCATTCGGATTTCCTCCTGCAACACTTTGTTGATGCCCTCTTTTTGCGATTGGCGGTATGTTTCGTTCGCCTGGGCCACTGCTGCTTCTACCACCGACGCGACTACTGGCTCGGCGTCCCAGTGTACTGCTGGTGCTATGGACGGCCTCGGAGGAGTGTGCATGAGGCCACCGGTGGAAAAACCTACGGCTCCTTCTAGGTGTTCCTCCAGCACTGGATCATCATTTCTGGCCGTTCTCGACCTGGTGTTATACGCACGCGCAGAATCCTTTTCCATCTCAATCCAAAAAAAATACGCTCTGTTTTTTTATAATATTTATTTATATTTTGGATTGTGAATTTGTTCAGCTTTCAAGCAGGCCCCGAAGAAAAAATCGTATTAATTGGATAATTGTATATATGTATTCCAAACAATGAAAATGTTTGCAAACGCCCAAAACAACAAAAACAAATGGGCAAGAAAATATATGTACGCTGAATATGTATGATGGATAAATAAATAAATAGGTACAACAATAAATAGATAAATATGTGAATTGGAATAAATAAATATGAATATAGTAGTAAAAATAAAAAAACAAATCTTTAAATAAATTCACGTCCAACTTTGCACGGAAACCAAAAAAAAATATATACGCTCAACCACAAGACAAATGTAACATATGTATATGCACCAAACGTAACCAAAAAGACCTAATAAAATGTAAGCAATAAACAAACAAATTTTCTTTTAAACTTCTGTATATAGGGGCTGAGACTCACACTCAGCCGGAACCCAAACACGGCTCCTATAATATCTACGCCTGTACAGCTGCCCTACGCCACAATCCTGCAATATCTGTTCGCTGCTACATTTATCGCCTTGACGGCGATGAACGACAGCCAACAAATTAAATGGTTGCTTCTTGACACCCAATTCTGTTTTGTGCACCATCTGCTCTGGCTCACCGTGCGTAGCGGTGCATCGCAGGCGACTTTCCTAGTCATCCTGGGCCACCGGTACTCTACGTCCACCAGGCAAACACGATGACACCACAGCGACAGTGCACCAACGAATTGACGCAAGAAATACAACAAAAACACTGAAACGAAATAACAAAAAAAACGCGCATTGGAATCCCCCCATAGTACCCCTTGCCTAGCGTCGTTCCAAATGGCAGTCGCAAACGAAGGGCTCATACTCGCTCCTTCGTGACTTACTGTCCATGTCACACACGCTTGCAGTTGGTGCTATAAGGGATTCCGTCCCTACCATACCGATCGTCGGCCCCTAGCCATCGGCTTAATTTTTTTTTTTCCTATCTAAATTCTCCGCCTGCGTACGGCGGCTGCCTAGACTCCTCCCCAAAAGTGGTACAGGGCCCTAAACAACTCCACCTACTCCTTGGCATTAAAAATTCAAACATCCAAAATTGGGCGCCATATTGTTACGACTACGCTTTTCCTCTTGGGCAACGCCGGCTGGCTCATCGGAATTCTCCTTGGGTGTGTGGTTCCAACCCTATGCCCGCGTGAGTCGTACAATAACCGATAACACGGTTCCTCCATCGATAAACAAAATGCCATCACTACAATAAATTCGACGCGCAATATACAAAACCGAATTCAAAACGTAAACAAACCAAAAAAAACTAACATAAACTAAAAGAACCGTAATGCGACAAAAAAACAAATAAACGGATAACTCCCTCAAGCCATCCGTACGAATACGGGTGACTGTAAAAGGAGATTATATACGTGCGGACGGACAGAAATTGTGGCATCGGACAACTGTGTGGGATTTTGCTGTTGTTATCCCAGGCGTACCCACCCTGCCTGTATCCAAAGGCAAAATGTTTCTTGGATACCCTTTATTTGGGCCGTGCTTGGGCTATTCCATGGCAAAGGTGAGTCTCCCGCCCCTACTGATGCTGCTTTAATGCATCATCACCAACGGTGCGACCATTAAAATTAACAATTAATTTTCAGTTTATGTGGCTACAAACATACATATATTTCAGTGTGATTGAGTGTGAGTGCAAACAATGTAAACATGGAACAAGAATTTTTATATAAAAACAAAATAAAGAAGGCTTGCCAACGGCCAATGCGGTTCTTTATGTGCGCAAACATGCAAGTATGTTTATGGCAAATAAATATAGATATATGTGTATGTGTATAAAAAAATATGCGCGGTACTAAAAAATTATAGAAAAATGTCTAACCAAATCCTAACGAGAGCTCTCGACGGTCATGGGCGCAATAGAAATATAAGACTAATATAAAACACTGCGCGCTACTGCAATTGGCAATCTTCGTACAATATAAGTGTATAAGAGTGTGAATTTTTTATTAATTAAATAGAGCGCCAAGCTCTGTCTAGGTGCCACTTTCTGCCTCGTTTTGGTTTTAATGATCTATGTATATATATTTTGTTTTATCTTCTTTTTTTTTTCTCTTTTGCAGAAACTTCAATGGGGCGGCGTGTGGGACCCTGCAGGCGCAGCCCATACAAAACGACACGACGTAAGGCGCGCGGGATCTCTGCCTGATGTTGCTGCTCAACCGCGAACAATAGGCACGGCGCGTGGCCAAGGAACGGACTCACCGGCTTTCTATCCTCCGCTGCTGATGGCGCAGACGGACGTGTCTGCTGTTGCGTTGTGGTGGCGCCGCTATTGCTGCTGCTACTTCTCGGGTGGGCGCCTTTGCTCCGGCTGCCACTGTCGTTGCTGCTGCTGCCGTTGAAGACGCTGGTGCTGGATCTGCTGCTGTCGTTGTTGCTCCTGCTACGATGCAGCTCGTGCTGCTACTTATGACGGCCGCTGCAGCTGCTGTGTATGGTTCCACCGCTGTCCGAAAACTTGGCGATATGCCGGAAAATCTATATGCCAAGGAACAAAAGGCATTTAAGCACTGGTCGGCACATTTAAGTGGATATACAGGTATGTATACATCGGCATTAGTTCTGCCTTGCATCTATATCCTTATGCTCACCTTCGAACGGCTTCTGGTTCTTCCTTTCCTTTTTCAGGTTTCAGCACGGCCTCCAGTTCACCAAAAGAAAACACTGCCTCGTGGGTCTGCACCGTCGCCCCAAAAACAGGAATGGCGTGTTGCGGCTTGCCTTTTATAGGCCGGATGTCGTATGCCTGCGGATTTTTACGTCCTTGCGCATCCGTTCATCACGGCCTTGACGTTTCCCCACTTTGAGGTGCCATCGGGACACAACCCTGCGCCTGCGTGGCTGCAGTTGCCACCATGGTGCCTCGCTCGGTACCGCTAGATGGCGCTGCAGTACCTTTATAAATTCTTGCCGCCTTCCGTAGCGCTGCCACCTTTTATTCTTCGTGACCAGCCCGATGCAACATCACCGCAAATATCCAAGTGGGCGGACGCTCGTGCCCCGAAGTGATGTTTGCGCGCATCAAACGGCTGGTGTTGTTGGAGTCCTCTGCTTCGAGTCCGGCGTTGCCTCGGATGACTACTACCGCGGCGCCCAACGTAGGCCACACCCACTCTTGATCTTCAGGTGAGTAGCTCTGGCTGCATCCTCCTCCCTATATTCATCCATTCTGCCTTAGGACAGGCGTCACACTCGGATATCCTTTGCGTGGAATACCCCCAGCAAGTTCCCTTGCAAATCTTCCAGCTCGTATGCGTTGGTGCCGATGGATTTCCTTACGCGAGCTTTTAGAAATTTCCGCGCGAATTTCGCATTGAACGCGCGGCTGAAATCACTCAATGCAAAGTTTCGCCGGTATACCTCCTGACCGGGCGCTAGTCTTAGCCGCCGCGCACGCCGGTTATAGCGAACGCTACTGCGCTCATACGCCGCATGCAATTGTGCCTGGATTTTCTGTTGCAACAGGGATTGCCTGTCTGCTGTACACAACGCTGCGAATTCGTGCTCGTCTAAGGACCTTAATTTCCTCGCCAATCGGTACTGCGAACCGTGCAACATCATATGTCGGCCGAATAGTGCGAAAAAAGGCGTTACTCCAGTCGCAGAATGCACGCTGTTTCTGATGGCCACTTCAATTTCCGGAAGGTGTAGGTCCCACTCGCGGTGATCCTGCCCCAGATACGCCCGTATCGCGGACAGTATAGTCCGGTTCACCCTTTCGGACGCGTTGCTTTGCGGCGAATACACCGGTGTCCGCAGATGCTTAACACCGTAGCCCTCCATCATGTCTGCAAACTGCTTGGACGTGAATTGCTTACCATTATCGGAGTGTATGACTTCTGGAACGCCGAACGTATGGAACACTTCGTTCACCAAGAAGTCGACGACGCTCCGAGTGGTGGCCTCTCGCATCGCCTTCAGGAACGTGAATTTGGTGAAGTGATCTACCACTATGAATATGAAGGCGTGCCCCTTCCTTGATCGCGGATACTTGCCCAAGAAGTCTATGTATAACTTCTGGAACGGCCTCTCCGTGACGACTTCTGCACCCATTCCCACCTGCATCCCGTAATTGGTGGCTTTCGTCTCTTTGCAGACCACGCATTTTCGGACCACTTCAGCAACGTCTTTGGCCATTCCCGGCCAATAAAACTGCCGCCGCAGCCAGGCAAACGTCTTCAACACTCTTCCATGAGTTGACGCTTCGGTATGGGCCTTCGATATAAGCATGCCGGTTAGCGCACGCGGAACCCACAGTTTCCACACACTGCCTTCGAGCTGATCTTCTAGCCGATTGAAGGATGTCTTTTTGTAGATCACCCCGTTTTCAATTTTTAAATCAGGTAATTTATCTTTTTGACTTTGAATTTCGCTAATCAGCTCCCGATGCTCCTCTGATTCGAATTCTGCGGTTTCGATACCCAACAGGTCTTCTGGGAAGAAATCCAACTCCTCTAAAGTTTCGGCTTCGGTGCTTCTGGACAGCATATCCGCCACGATGTTGTCGGAGCCCTTCCGGTGCGTGATTTCAAAGTCGAAGCCCTGGAGCAGCAACGACCAACGAGCCAATCGCCCGGACAAATCCTTCATGGACATCAGCCATTTCGAACTGGCGTGATCGGTTATGATTGTGAATGGCATCATTTCGATGTATGGCCGGAATTTTTGTATCGCCAATACCGCCGCCAAGCACTCCTTCTCGGTCACCGAGTAGTTCACCTGGTGCTTGTTCATCTTGGCAGAAAAGAACGCAATGGGCCTCTCGTTTCCCTGCAAATCCACCTGGAATAATACGGCTCCGACGCCAATATGGGATGCGTCACATTGTACAAAAAATGGGCGTGAAAAATCCGCGTGTACCAGCACTGGCGCAGATGTGAGCGCCTTCTTCAACGCCTCAAATGCTGCAATAGCTTCGCCACCGAGTGAGAACCGACCTCCCGATCGCTTTTTCAAAGCCTCAGTGAGCGGAGCCGCTAAGGTGGCAAAATCTTTAATAAATCGCCTGTACCACCCGGCGGTTCCTAAGAAAGCTCGAACCTCCTTTACGGACCTTGGCACCTGTATGCGCTGTATCGCCTGCACCCGTTCTGGATCTGTTCGAAGCACGCCGCCGCCCACGATAAATCCCAGGTATTTCAACGTTTTAAAGCAAAACTTCGACTTTTGTAACCCTATCGTCAGGTTTGCCTTCTTGAGGCATTCAGCTACTCTCTTCAGGTACTCCAAGTGCGTATCAAAATCAGCCGCGAAGTCTACCAAATCGTCCAGATATACTTTAACGTTGGACCTCAGTTCATTCGGTATAACCTTGTCCATCAGCCGGCACAACCTTTGAGCGGCGTTACACAACCCGAAAGGCATCATGCGGAATTGGTACAACGGTCGCCCTGGTACCGTAAACGCAGTGCACCTTCTACTGGACTCCTCCAACTCCACCTGCCAAAACGCAAATTTCAGGTCCACACTGGAAATATAATATGTCTGATCGATTCCAGATAGGATTCCCTCCACGCAAGGTAGCGGATAGGCATCTTTGACTGTCAGTTTGTTCAACTTGCGGGCATCGAGGCAAAAGCGGTTCTTGCCCGGCCGTCGCACTATGGTGGTGCGGTTACTCCACGGACTATCGCTTACCTCGATGACGCCAAGCGCCAGCATGCTGTCCACCTCATCCCACACAATCTTCTGCATAGCGGGTGATAGAGGGTAGTGCCTGTCTTTCACTGGCTCTGCTCCGCTGACCAATTCAATTCGGTGAGTCTCCAAAGTAGTCTTGCCTAATCCCGCTTCTTCGAAGGTTAAAAATTCTTTTTTTACTTGTTCCAATTGCAGCTTTTGTTGTTCATTCAATTTCCACATATCTGGGTCAGGCCTTACTTCATCCTGGTCCGCATAATGCGCCACTCTATCAGCTAGCAATTCATCGAGGACAAGTCTTTTAACGTCTGGCTTTTCCGGAGGAATTGATAGTGGTGCCAAATTAAACAGCCGCCAAAAGTCGATGCCGAAATACGCGTTCTGTTCGAGTGATGGGCATACGTAAAATTCCACTTCTTTGGCCTCTTCTCGATACACCACTGGTAAACGCACTCGCCCAATTACGGCTCTGTCTTCACCGCCTGCTGTTTTAATTATCGAAATGTAATTTCTGGGCACCATGCCAATCTCTTTCAGCAGTTCCAGACTGCCCTTGCCTAGCACGCTTACCGAGGCCCCGGTATCCAGCAAACCGCGTAGCACATGGCCTCGTACCAGTACTTCGGCAAAAATCCTCGGATCTGCTGCTCCTTCGCGTCGCACTGCCTCGGCTACCAGCTTCTTCGTCTGCCTTCTCACTCGGAATCGTGCTCGGGCCTTTTTAACTTTGGCTGTCACCATCCTCATCCCATCTAACTGATGTTGGGCAAAAATTCTATTACGCGCCTCCAGATATGCCCGCATCTTTTCCTCGTACGGTAAAAATTTCAACTTATTACTATATGGGGTATTTTTCTTATGAAATTCTTCTTTCAGGACCGCTCCGCTGTCATCCTGGTGGGCACCTGTGTCGAGCGCGATTCGCCCACTTGCTCCGCACTCCGACGGCCGTTTCCCGTGCAATCGGGACAGGTTGGACTATAGGTGTCGGGCCTGCCACACCTATAACAGAAGACGCGCCTTTCCGGTGACATGCAGTCGCGGAAACTATGGCCGGCTTGTCTGCAGTTCCAGCAAACTAACGCCTGTTGCGGACGCCTTGCCAAACGCGCCTCTTCAACTACGCCGAAATCCGCCGACTCCTCGCCGTTAGTGTCGTCGACCAACTCCTCCACTGCCGGTGGACGGTTTCCGCCACTAAAACGTGTGCCGCTGCGTGTTGGGAACACGCCTTCTCGCCGCTGGACCATAGCTTCCACCTCTACGCATTCGTCACGTAAGTGGTCTACCGTGTACACGCGCATCGCATACACATAACGAGGTAGTTCTATTTTTAATCCTTTTTTTATATATTTCATCATCTCGTTTTCAGATGGTGCTGTGTGGAGACGCGACGCCAGTTTCCTCATGGCATGGAAGTACTCCTCAACGCTTTCGCTTGCCTTCTGCCGTCTTTCGCGCAATTGACGCATGCGCTCGAATTCATCGGCGGCGCCTTTAAAACGGGACAGCATGCTTCGTTTTAGTTCTGGCCAGCTGTCTGCCCGGTGGTCCCTGACGTACTGCCAGTACCACTCGCGAGCGTGCCCAGTTACTAACAGATGGAAACTGTTTAATACTTCGGACGACGCGCAACGACACTGCCTCTGAAGGAACTCTACCTGGAAAACGAAGTCTTCTACAGCCATTTTCTCCTTGTCGCCGCTGAAAACGATGTCCCACTTCTCAACGCGGCACCATCCTGATCTGCCATTCGCCGCTGCATACGGAGGAGGTGGGTCCAGCTGACCACTCCAATCGTTACGCCTGTTGCCTCTTCGACGGGCCGACTGTGCCGCGGGATTTTGCCAATTTCGAGCTGTGTTGCTGCTATTGTCAGCTCCACTGGAGGAATTAGCTGCCGCTGGCCTTGCTACCGGACGCGAACCTCCTCTTGCTGGTGTTAGAGGTTCAGCCTGGCTTTGATGGAACCGCACCACGATTCTGGCTGACTGGCGGTTTCCATGCTCCATTTGCAGCTGAATCGCCGCTATTCGCTCGCGGTTGCAGTACTTCTTTCAGCGCGCCCATCACGTCTTGAAACCCCATTCGGATTTCTTCCTGCAAAACCTTGTTGATGCCCACTTTTTGCGATTGGCGGTATGTTTCGTTCGCCTGGGCCACTGCTGCTTCTACCGCCGACGCGACTACTGGCTCGGCGTCCCAGTGTACTGCTGGTGCTATGGACGGCCTCGGAGGAGTGTGCATGAGGCCACCGGTGGAAAATCCCACGGCTCCTTCAAGGTGTTCTTCCAGATCCTCATTTCTGGCTGTTCTCGACCTGGTGTTATACGCACGCGCAGAATCCTTCTCCATGTTAAATTTAAAATCGCTCTGTTTCCTTTTATAATATTTATTTGTAATTTAGATTATAAATTTGTTCAGGTTTCAAGCAGGCCCCGAAGCAAAATTCGTATTAATTTGATAATTGTATATATGTATGTCGTAACCAAAAAAACTTCATAAAATGTAAGCAATAAATAAAAAAAATTTTCTTTTGAACTTCTGTATATAGGGGCTGAGACTCACACTCAGCCGGAACCCAAACACGGCTCCTATAATATCTACGCCTGTTACAGCTGCCCTACGCCACTGTCCTGCAATATTTGTTCGCTGCTACATGTATCGCCTTGACGGCGTTAAACGACAACCAACAAATTAAATGGTTGCTTCTTGACACCCACTTCTGTTATGTGCACCATCTGCTCTGGCTCACTGTGCGTAGCGGTGCATCGCAGGCGTCTTTCCTTGTCATCCTGGGCCACCGGTACTCTACGTCCACCAGGCAAACACGATGACACCACAGCGACAGTACACCAACGAATTGACGTAAGAAATACAACAAAGAACACAGAAACGAAAAGCGCATTGGAATCCCCTTATAGCACACATTGCCTAGCATCGTTCCATATGGCAGTCGCAAACGGGGCTTACATCCGCACCTTCGTGACATACTGTCCACGTCACACATGCTTGCAATTGGTGCTATACGGGATTCCGTCCCTACCAAACCGATCGAGCGCACCCAGCCATCGACTTCATTTGTTTTTTTTTTTTCTATCAAAATTTTCAGCCTGCGTACGGCGGCTGCCTAGACTCCTCCCCAAAAGTGGTACAGGGCCCTAAACAACTCCACCTACTCCTTGGCATTCAAAATTCAACCATAAGTATGGGCGCCATATTGTTATGACTACGCTTTTCCCTTGGGCAACGCCGGCTGGCTCATCAGAATTCTCGTTGGGTGTGTGGTTCCAACCCTATGCCCGCGTGAGTCGCACAATAACCGATAACACGGTTCCTCCATCGATTTTAACCAAAATGCCATCACTTACAATTAATTCCACGCGCAATAACAAACAAAATTCAAAATGTAAACAAACCAAAAATAACTAACATGACACAAAAGAAACACTAATGCAACAAAAAGAAACGGATCTACACGGATACGGACTCAAAAAAACAAAAGGAACTACATCTGTATGTGCGGACGGACAGGAATTGGTGGCACCAGACAACTGTATGGGATGCAGCTGGAAATATCTCAGGCGTACCCACCCTGCCTGTATCCAAAGGCAACATTTTTATTGGATACCCTAACATTGGGCCGTGCTTGGGCTATTCCATGGCACAGGTGAGTCTCCCGCCCCTACTGATGCTGCTTTAATGCATCATCATGAACGGTGCGACCATTAAAATTAACAATTAATTTTCAGTTTATGTGGCGACAAACATACATATATTTGAGTGTGATTGAGTGTGAGGTGCAAACAATGTAAACAGTGAACAAGAATATAAAAAAAAATTATATAAATATGTATAGCAAAACCCTAACGAGAGCTCTCGACGGTCATGGGCGCAATAGAAATAATAGACTACATGTAAAACATTGCGCGCTACTGCAATTGGCAATCTTCCTTTACAGGAAGTCGTTTATTTTAAATCTCTATGAGTGCTTCCTAAGTGTATATATGTATTTCTGTTTTCTTTTTTTATTTATTACGGAGCGCCAAGCTCCGTTTTGGCGCTGCTTTCTGCCTCTTTTGTATTTGTTTCAATTAAATGTATATATTAAGGTTATCTTCTCTTCTTCGTTAGACAACGATTTGGTGCGGCGCGTGGGACCCTTCAGATGCAGCTCATATAAAGGTCGCCCCAAAAACAGGAATGGCGTGTTGCGGCTTGCCTTTTATAGGCCGGATGTCGTTTCGCTGCGGATTTCTATGTCCTTGCGCATCCGTTCATCACGGCATTGGCGTTTCCCTACTTTGGGGTGCCATCGGGACGCAACCCTGCGCCTGTGCGACTGCAGTTGCCACCCCGGTGCCTTGTTTGGTACCGCTAGATGGCGCTGCAGTAACTTTCTAAATTTTCGGCGCCTTCCGTAGCGCTGCCACCTTTCTGTTTTGTGCCCAGTCCGATGCAACATCCTTTTATTCCGTGTTTTTAAAACACAACAATATTGTCCTGGCTGAAGACTTTAACAGCAATATCTTGACGAGCAGCTTGAACTGTTCAACGAGCGCGTTCAGCACCTATTTAATTATTTTGTACACCTGCGACACAAGCTATTCAAGCCAGTCGTAAACGCATTACAAATAAGTAGAGAAGCTAAAGTCGGATGTCCCGACTTTGAAATACTCTGTACATTTGTTTACAAGTAGAATAATTATAGAAATTAAAAAAATTATAAAATTAAAAAAAAAAAGGTGATCGATTTTACCTCTCTCGGTATTCGAACTCACGTAAAGGGTGTATAATTGCACATATACAAAGCAATTGAGTCTATATGAGTGTATGAATGTCTATGCGCGTCTATTCGTGTCTGTGTGAACATGTTTGCAGTCAACCAAAGCACCAGCATCAACAACTTGGCGTACGGACACATAATCATTAACTGGGAGTATTTGCAAAATTTGATTTCGAAATTCCAAGAATTACGGGAGGAAGAGAAAATCACGATTTGCTGTGGAGAGGGGGGAGAAAGAGAAATTCCAAAAATTTTGGGCGTATTTACATAAGGCATCTTGTCTAAAATTTGATGCTCCTAGGTCTTATAGTCTCCGAGATATAGACGATTATAATGGAATGGAAAATCGGGAAAACCCCCACAGGTGTTCATACGGACGGACAGACAGACAGGGCTAGATCGACTCGTCTTGTTACGCTGATCAAGAATATATATACTTTGTGGGGTCTGCCACGCCTCCTTCTGCCTGTTACATTTTTCAGCTCCCGCAAACCTAATATACATTTCATGTACAGAGTATAATAAGTACCACATAACTGTGTATTATTTTAACAAACTTGGCGAAAATTGTGTGTCGCCGATTGGGCAAGTCTGTGTGTTTGCGAAAATATTAATGGTCCTAAACTGCCATTTGAATACACAATACGGACCAGGGAAAAAAAATGTAAGTACATTTTTGTAATTTCTGAATTCAATTTCAAATGCTAATTTTTGCAAAACAACCGGAAGCAATTTTTGTCCAATTTATGGAAGTAAGCCCCGTAACTGCTCAAAACAAATGATTTTACAAAAAATGTTACAAATGAATTTAATTCTTAATCCGCAACATTCTTTTGTGGGATCAGATGCGTTTCTTAAATATATGTATGTGTTGTATTTTTGCAACAATTAATTGGCGTTATCGCAAATGCTCGCGGGCTAATATTAATGCAAATGGCATATTTGTTTTTTATTTAACTTAGTACGTTAAAGAATTTAAACACAATTAGTCAGTCAAATGTAATCGTCGACAGACAGCTGTTGCTGAGTGCGTTACCGGATTTTTACAGAATTAGCCAGTGAAATGTGAGCGTCGATAGTCAACTGTTGCTGACAGCTGGCTTGGAAGGGAAGTGTGAAAAAATTAAATCATTCGAATTTCTGTGGTAACGACGTATTTTTCGGGAGTTTTAAAAAACAACTGTACCCGAAACCACCAGAGTTTCTACCCACAGATATAATAACCGATTAACAAAACATTAAAAATGTTCGATGTTTGGATCGCAAGCAAAAAAACATCTATGCATCGGTTTCTTACATCCCTATGATCAGTGCTGCCATTTTTTTAACTGAAAAAAAACTGTTTCTAAGTGGAATGGCAAAATTGCCGAAAATTGACAGAAAAATACCTAAAAAAGCGGTTATGGCTTTAAAACATTTTTTGTTGTAAGGTGATATTTACATTAACTCATTCGGTTCAGCGAGGTTCGCATTCGTGCGTCATGGTCGTAATAATCATGCGTAAATAATTATTAGGCAATTGGTAGTCAAAGCGGTATAGTTTTGTCAGGCAAACTGACTGTCTTTTTTTTGTTTTGAATAAACAGCTTATTCCACGTGTGTGCTTCTTTGTTGTTGCATGAGCGCGCAGATCACTAAGCTTGGATGTGATAGTATTCTTGCAATAGCTGCAGTATACCCTATGCTCGTCAAAGTCATTTTATTTATTCAATTTGTGCTTTTTTTTAATCTTGCTAAATGGAATAAAGTCGTGTAACAATATCGTATATACTATTTTTAATTTTCACAGTGTTAAAATTTTACATTTAACTATTGGCGCGCATTATTGGTATTGAGATGATAATTTGCCTTAAACTAGTGGAGGTATTGGCAAATATCGATAAAGATAATGATGAACTGCAGATCTTTATAGTGTTTATATGACTGGTGACAACATTAAAAAAAAGAATTCCTGCTTCCCTCAATTTCCAATATTTTGCCGCAACAGGCCTTAAAAACAGCCGGATTTGACGGGAAAAAGCTAAAGTGGCAGCCCTGGGAATGGTACACCTTATAGAACAGGTCTGAATAAATCGAATCTATTGATAAGGATTCGATAAATTAAATTCTTCGTTATTTCATCCGATCTCAAAATAAGAAGCAACTATGCTGCGATAAATTTACTTCGCAGCTAACTTCTCTTATTTCCGTCTTTTGGAACTTAACCAGGTTTGAAGGTGGGTAGAAAATGTTTAATCCGAGTTGCAACTTGCATCAGAGTAGGAAATAATCAGAACTGCTTAATAATTTACGCCGACATTAAATGTATTAATATATAATTATATTATTTTAGGTAAGTGATTATACGCAAGAACTATCGTACAACTTGCGTGCGCAGTTTGTAAATACTTATGATGATAGCATCCATGCACCACTCTTAAGGCATTACCGGTCAAGTGCAGATTATGGATTTTCTGAACTATTCACAACCAAAACGTTCTTTTTGCATAATGTTAACAAAAAATACTTTTAGACAACAATATGTTAAAGCCAAACGCGTGTAAAAAATATATATTTTTGACAGACCGATGATGTGACAGTTATTCAAAGTAGAAACTAATTTGTTACTAGGTCTATCAAACCTCCGAAATGGGTGCGTACCGGTATATGCAGGAACTCTATAGGAAGAAGCAGAGTGATGTTATGCGCTATCTGCTTCGAATCCGTGTTTGGCAATATCGCCAATTAACGAAGCTGCATAGGTCGCCTAGACCAACCCGCCCGGATAAAGCTCGTCGATTGGGATATCGCGCCAAGCAAGGCTTCGTAATTTATAGAATTCGTGTCCGTCGTGGAGGCCGTAAACGCCCTGTGCCTAAGGGTTGTACGTATGGCAAGCCAAAAAGTCATGGTGTCAATCAACTAAAGCCATACCGTGGATTGCAGTCTATTGCAGAAGTAAGTAGTTTTAACTGCACTGTGTATGCAGTCGTCTTAACATTGGCAACTGACTTTATACACCTTGTGAAAAAATTTTAAAAATACATGATGATTAAAATATTTATCATAACAGTTTTGTTGACAACGATTTTCCTTCCTTAGATGTCTGAAAAACTAAATTCCTTTATAATATTCAATATAAGAATATGCAATAATTGTTTTTAATTTCCGATTTAGGAGCGTGTCGGTCGTCGCCTTGGTGGTCTGCGTGTTCTTAACTCATATTGGGTTGCTCAAGATGCTTCATATAAATACTTTGAAGTTATCTTAGTTGATACTCACCATAACGCTATCCGACGCGATGCCAAAATTAACTGGATATGTAAGCATGTACACAAACATCGCGAGCTTCGTGGTCTTACCTCTGCCGGCAAGAGCTCCCGTGGCATTGGCAAAGGATACAGATACTCGCAGACAATTGGTGGCTCTAGACGTGCCGCCTGGAAACGCAAGAATCGTGAACATATGCATAGAAAGCGTTAAATGTATACTCTTGTAACATTTTGACAATTGCTTATGTATACATAAATATGAAATAAAACATATTATATGTAAATTGTATTTATGTATTTCACAGCGAGCGTTTCTTTTTTTTATACGCTGTACATAAAATATGCAAGTATTATATTAGGCTTGTATATTCTTGATTAGCATGACAAGTCGGACTACGCCTGTCTGCTTGTTCGTATGAACATCTGCACTAAAGTCCCTTTACGCTTTGCAAGTTTTTTTTTTACCGATAATGGAGGTTTTTTTGTAATTAAAGACTAAGACCTAGGGACACCAAATTTTAGCCTAAGATCCCTTATGTACATCTATATATATAAAACAGTGCGTCCTGACTGATTGGTGATCAGCGCACAGTCCAAAGGGTAGAAGCTGAAATGTAGACTCAAGTATCCTTTCATAGTGTAGGTGCCCACTAAGGGATTTTGGAAAATTCTGACTAAATAAAAATTTACAATTTTCATCTAATCAACTTCAAACAGTTTGTATACTCAGAACAATTCCAAGAAAAACTGAATACTTGGTTTTTTGAAATTTTTCTTGGGGCCTGAAATATGGGAGTTTTCCTGTAAAAAAAAAGGTTGGGACACAAAAGGAAACCGCGTCAACAGTCCAAACGGTAAAAGCTAGGAAGCTGAAATTTGGACTCAAGTATCCTTTCATAGTATCCATCACAGTGTAAGTGCGTACTAAGAAAGGCTTTTGGAAAACTCTAAAACTAAAAAATATTAGTTACTAGCAGGTATTGCCCGTCTTAACCCGGCTCAATATAATGTTTCCAATTATATTTATTTTGTGTGTGTATAACCTACCCATATGTTTTCACCTTATAAGTTACCAGTAGGAAGGCATTTAAGGTATTTAAATTAACATTTTCTGTTCTTGACAAAAAATTGTTCAGTAGTCCGTTACATTTTTGTTCTTGCCAAACTATTTCGTTACACGAACATGACCACTATAACTAATATTTTTTAAAGCTCGTTTTCCCCCCTTTGGAGCTAGAATTTTTCAAAAGACTTAGTGTGCTGCTTCACTATGATAGATACTATGAAAGGATACTTGAGTCCAAATTTCATCTTCTACCGTTTGGGCTGTGCGTTGATCACCAATTAGTCAGGACAAACTGTTTTATATATAGAGATAACGCAACGTTTTAAGATAGACGATTTGCAAAAAAGGGAGAATAATTATAAGGGTATATCCTAATTTTAAATTCACATTTGAGCCTTTTCGTGCCATATTGAGTCAATACGGTCACGCACAACCTCGGAATATGAAACACGGCACTCGTGTCAATGCCGAGCAGCGATGAGCCACGATCAAAAAGCACTGACAATTCTTATCTCAATTTGCTAGAGTAAAACTTTCGATAGTTGAAGCCACCGATACCATCAAAATATCGAAGTTTGAATGCAATAAGCAGAATATTTAAATAACAAAATCTAATTATTTATTGACATCAATAAGAACAAATCACATACATACAAACATCTGCCCGCAATGCGAAGCAGAATATGCGTAGCTCCGTTATTCGGTTTCTGCTTTACTATCGCTTACGCAGTCGTTGCCTAGCGACGGTAACTGTAAACTTTTGGCGTTTTGCCTTTGCAATTAACATTAAAGGCTCAAAACGAAAGAAGAGCGAGCCAATGACTTGCAGTTGTTGTTGTTTTTAGAGCATTATTTTTTTTACAATCAAACAACTGTGTTCGAATGCCCAATGTATACATTAATACGAATGTACATACATGCTATATTCATACACAGGCATACATACATACATACATACATATGTATGTTTCTCTTTACATTTTCAACCGTACGTAGAGAACCGAACAAATAGACACGAGCTGTTGCTTGCTGTGTGTGTGTATGTGTATGTGATGTCCCCAACTATTTGATATTTGTTGTTGCTGCATAAAGTTATTAATGAAAACCCTAATGCCAAATGCACTAAACAAAGAAAAAATTACTTTTAAAAATGTTATATAATTTTCAATTAATAAACATTTCTTGCTCTGTCAGTGCAAGACGAATGTACATACATACATATGTAGATACATATGTATGTACATACATAGATGTGCACATATGTATGTATGGACATTCACACATTAGTGTTTCACATTTTGCTTTGGCTATTTCAATCGTTTGCACGCAACTGCTTGCATGTGTGTGTGTGTGTGTGTGTGTGTATGTATACTTAGTTGTCCCCAACTGTTTGATATTTTGTATTGTTTGTTCTACCTGCTTTTGTAAAATGCATATTTTGAAAATCCTTGAATGCAAAGTTGTAGATTTAGTTACGTAGATTACATTACTCAAATTTTAAATCGATCGGACTAAATTTATAACACAAACTTTTCATTTGAAATAGTGAATAAATATTAAAACCCCAATAATTCAAGCTCCAACAAATTTCGAAACTAAGTTTTAAGTCGATCGGTTGAAAAATGCGGATTTTTCAAACAAACTTTGGAGCTACTTTTCCCCCTTTGGAGCTCGAATTTTCCAAAATCCGTTCTTAGTGCGCATCTACACCATGATAGGATACTTGAGACCAAATTTCAGCATCCTAGCATTTACCGTGTGGGCTGTGGGCTGTTGACGCGGTTTCCTTTTGTGCCCCAAGAAAACCCCAATAATTCAAGCTCCAACAAAAAATTAAAAAAACCAAGTATACAGTTTTTCTTGGAATTGTTCTGAGAGTATACAAACTAAGTTTGAAGTTAATCAGATGAAAACTGTAAAAACTTTTTCATACAAACGTTGGAGCCTGTTTTCCCCCCTTTGGAGCTCGCGCACACCTAATATAATCTTGTGCATTTTATGTGCAGAGTATAAAAAGCAGTTGTTTGCAATTCGAATCAGTCATATTTACTGATTTAAACGATTATACACGCATATCCATTTATCCAAGGGCGTTGTTTGATTGTTTAACGCCGACTCAATTGTGCCGCTTTTGTGCTTCATTTTGAAATGAGCGTTATATTGGTTGACAGAAACTGAATACATTTGGGGAAGAATTGCCATGTTTTGGCTTGCTTTGGATTATTCTGTAATAAACCTAGAAAAAAATCTATAAATATTTAAGTATGTATGTACACAAAAGCTAACCAAACAAGCTCCATAAATTAATTAAAAAGCGGGAAGGAAACATAATGTACAGATGAGAAGATATATCGTATTAAAAATAGCAATATATCGATAATGCCATATATCCGCTCATCCCTAGCTGAGTTGTAAAAAAAATGCAGCCGTCTAAGAACGTTTTAAATTAAATGAGGGTAGGGAAATTATTCCTTATTTGTTTATGTCAGCAATCAGCTTATTAAATGATATTAAAAGATTTAGAACACAGAGCTGATTGTCTAGCCTTGACTTTGGAGCAAGGAATTTTTTGGAACGCTGTTTATCCACAAACAAACATTCGTATATTGTTATTATGAACAATAAGTAAATTTGGATTACAGTAGAATTAATAATATTATTGAATCAGTTGTATGCAGCATTTCTTTGTGTATTTACACAACAGGGTTACATGAAAATTTGAAATGCGAATTTTAAAAAACTGCTTAAAATCCTTGTCAAACGACAGTTATCTCGTGAGTTTTCGTGAATTTCAATTTATATTTTTTCGCTGTAACTGTTAAAAGCAAAGAAGAAGACAACCACATGTTGATCAATCGACATTAGGTAGCCGGCAAATATACATTCATTAACCATAATGAACTTTATTAAAAATAATTGGTTTAGTGAAATTCAGGATGAATTATGGCCGGGGCAAATGTTTTCTTTAAAAATAAAAGAGGTTCTTCATAAAGAAAAATCTAAATTTCAAGATATTCAGATAGTGGAAACGTAAGTAAAATGCATATCTTTTAGCCAAAAGATATACATACATATGTATGTATATATGTATCTTCATTTACATGTGTAAATTAGTACATTCGCATGTATTTTGTGTACACGTACATCGTATGCATATACATATATATTTTCATACACACAAATGTAATTACATAAGCAAATATGAGATGACGTGGGACACCAATAATGAATATCACCATGGACGGAAGTCCATATACATACATACATATGTATGTAATTACGAAACCTCCAGCATCTTATGAGATTCTAATACTACAGCTAATTTGAACGTTTTTTTTTTTTTGCTTTCAATTACGTTGTAGAAGCATTTTAATTAATAACTAGGTCGGTTTCACTTTTTTCTTTTGTTTTGGTCCTGGCGATATCAAAATCATACCTTTAAAGCTTGAAATCTACAAGAGTATATTAGATTTACGGGAGGAGAAAAATGTAACAGGCAGGAGGACGCGTGGTAGAGGCGTGTACATATACATACATATGTACATTTATATATTTTTATAATCACCTATGTACTATATGTATATCTCGGTGACTATAAGATCTAGAGACACAAAATTTGAATGAATGAGTAAGTGTTCAATATTTATATGGCTATTTGTTTGGCATAGGGGACAGAATTTGGAGATGTTTTTAGTTAAGTATTGTTCGTTTGTGTGCTTTGTGTGACCCAGTCTTAGTTTGATAATTATAGCCTGTACCCAAAGGTTAAAAGGCTATACTAGTTTTGTGCGAATGTATGTAACACACAGAAGGAGGCGTGGCAGACCCCACAAAGTATATATATTATTGATCAGGATGACAAGACAAGTCGACAGCGTCCGTCTGTTCGTCTGTCTGTATGAGCGCAAGGATCTCAGAAGGTACAAGAGCTAAAATGACCAAACTTGGTATTAGAGATGGGCATGGGCCGGCTATTTTCGCCCCGAAATGACACGGCCACGAAATTAACTTTTGGAAACACACACGCGCACGCACGACGAAAATATTTTTAAACACGGCCCAACACAAACCTGTTATAACCATTAAATGTAAAAACAAACAAGTAAAAAAGCTAAAGTCGTGTGTCCCGACTTTGAAATACTCTGTACATATGTTTAGAATAAATATAGAAATTAAAAAAAGTAAGAGAATTAAACAAATAAATTTCGATCGATTTTACCTCTTTCGATATTCGAACTCACGTAATGAATATAATTGCACATATACAAAGTTATTGCGTCTATGTAAGTGTATGTATGTTTATGCGCGTCTATTCGTGTCTGTGTAAGCAAGTTCGCAGTCAACCAAAGCACCAGCATCAACAACAGCCGCGGGCAGCGCTTGAGTAGCGCTACAGCAGCAAATATATTTATTGGTATAACTTCTTATTAAATGATCATGATGAAACTTGGCATACGGATACATAATTACTAACTGGGGGTATCTGAAAAATTTTAGTTCCAGATTCCAAGAATTACGGGAGTTACGATTTGCGGGGTAGAGGGGGGAGGGAGGGAAATTCCAAAATATACATTTTCTGCGTATTCACATAAGGCATCTGGGACTAAAATTTGGTGTTCCTAGGTCTTATAGTCTCCGAGATATAGGCGATTATACGAATGGAAAATAGGGAAAACCCCCATAGGGGAGAAGTGGGGGGAAAATCAAAACAAAAAAAAACTTGCACAGCGTACACACAAGGCATTTTTGTGCAAAGTTTGGTGTCTCTTGTACATTTTATGTACAGAGTATAAAAATATATCCATATTAAGCACTTCGAATTTCTTTTAAAGAATATGTACTCATCTATATTTGAGCTAAGAGAAGCAGAGCTCGTCGCTTATTTAAAATTAATCCAGAAGTGGAGTAAAGTCGTTCACTTGTTGGATATTAACAATATGTCTTGATATTTGCCTTAGCAATTCCAATTTTATTTTTATTTTTTCCAGTACTTTAACACAAATTCCTGGATTAACAGCACTACATATATAGTTATATATTTTAAAATCTATTCTTGACCTGCCCAGAAAATTTTTTTGGCATTAGTTTCCAAAAATTAAGAAAAGTCGCGTTGACTATTTTTTATTACTATATATTCGTATTTTTGTCGTGCCTTTTTACCTCAACAGGAACACGCACGGCCACGCACAAAATCGGAATTTGCAACATGAAGTGCCACGACTGAAAACACGGCCCGTGCCCAACTCTACTTGGTATCTAGGTGCCTATAATTTTAATTTTCCTTTTTTGTGGAGAGTTCAGGGTATTTTACTGTCGGGCTTGCTCGACTGTAGCGTTCTCTCCTGTTTTGGCTTGGTCTAGCCTTGAAAGTTCATTGTGTTGCAAATTCTTCAAGATATTTTGGATGTTAGTCTTTTTTGGGTTTACTTTCTTGTTTGTTGATGTCGTTTGTATTGTATTTAATTGTGGTGATGAGAGGAAATTTGTAGGCCGACTTGGCGTTTGATTCGGCGAGTTCATTACCTTTAATGTTGATATGGCTTGGTATCCACAAAGATATTATTTTGTTGGGTAAACGCATAATTAGATTTCTAATTATTTCCACATCGGGATGTCCCACCGAAATCGGGACGCCTGGCAACGCTGATATGTACATATGTACATGCATATGTACATTTTATTTTTTGATGCAGGCGCTATCTATCCTCATATGCATGTATATACATACATATCTATACGTAATTGTATGTATTCAATGGTACAGGTCAACACTTATCCATATGTGTTTTTTGAATATGAATGTTGTGAGTGTAAAAATCGTGTTTTTGCTTTTGTAAATCGCAAGAATACATTCACGGAATAAGCTTCACGCTTAATGTCTCCCAGAATTCTTCAGAATACATTTGTAGCGTTGTAAGCTGACGCAACCTTTTAAGACAAACGGTGAATCGCTTGTAAATATGCGATCAGCAGAGGTGCTAGAGATGGGCATGTATCGATGGGCATCACGAATCCGTATGCACGGTGAATGGATACACAAATTTTTCTTTGTAAATCGAATAATTAGGAGAATGCCGATATGTATTTAATTTATGCTTGCATATATGTGTATGTTTTATTTATTAGTCGAATCTTCTCTCTCGGACACTTACGATAAGTAGTCAAATCTTAATCTAATTTAGGTATTTAATTAATTACAATTAAATATTTAAATTACGGCCCTAACTGTTATTGCTGGGTGGGGAGGTCTCTTCGCCGGAGTCGTGTATTGCTAGCCTGCCAAGTTAAATTCTGCGCAAGTCTATTTGGATGGTTCCGAAGCTTAAGCTGGTACTTTGCTTTCACCTTGGCGATATCATCTTTAACGGATCCCACATTTAAATCTTTCCGGATATTTTCACTCCGTATGTACCTGGGTGCCCCAGTGATGGTTCTCAGGATCTTCGATTGAGCTCTATCGGTTAACTCTAAATTACTAATGGAAGCGTTTCCCCATACTTCAGAGCCGTATGTCCAAATTGGTTTGAGAGCTGCATTGTACAAGAGTACTTTGTACTCCAGTTTTAGTGGGGAACGGACGGTTATGATGTGTTTGCGCCAAGTAAACTGTCTATCCAAATGGACACCAAGGTATGTTACTTTGGTTTTTTGTGGAATATTTTGCTCGTTTACATGTATGCGCCAGTTTGCTAGCCATTCTTCTATGGCCACGAGGTGTGATGATAAGAGTTCTGTAGCTCTTGTTGGGCACTTGGAACGACATAGGATGGCAGTATCATCAGCAAATGTCGAAATGGTTGTGTGAATGTTTGTCGGTAAATCTGCTGTGTATATGATATACAGTGTCGGTCCAAGCAAGCTCCGTTGGGGTACACCTGCTTGGATGGTATTCCGAGAGGAAATCTTTGCATATAACTGCGAAACTTCTTTGCTGTATGACTCCAGTATTTTATGGATGTTCTGGATGTTCACCAAATTGGTGATTTGGGATTGCACTGTTGTGTAGGTGCTTTTTGATGCGATTCAGGAGCAGTTTTTCGAATATCTTCGATAGGCACGGCAGGAGACAGATAGGTCTATATGATGATGGCTGAGACTTGTACTTTCCGGCTTTGTGGATCATTGTGATCCATAACTTGTTCTGCTTGAAATGCGAAGGTTAGTGGGAGCACAAAGCTATTTGTTTCTGGATGTGGTTTGAAGACGTTTTCTAAATGGGCGGCAAATAGATTTGCCTTCTCTTCGTTGCTGCGAGTAATGGTGTACGTAATGGTGATTCACTCTCGATTGGTGGACATACACCTGATTTAGCTTTTCATAATGGGAATCGTTTGCTGTTTGGGAAGAGTTGCTCCATATAGTCCATTTGAGCTCGGTGTTTCTCATCTTCTCGGGCTTTGCGTAGTAGATGGTTGGCCATTTTTAACCGCTCCTTTGAGTCAGGTGATCTGTGAACTTGCCACTCCCGCGGAAGCCTTCTCTTATTTCGTAGCAGTTCTTCAATATGCCTGGGAACACGACTGCTTTTGTAAGGTTTATAAGCTGTGATTTATGGAGTGGAATGTTTTGCCGCCAGTAACATTACAGACACTAATGCTTTAACTGAGGTATCTCTGTCATCTTTACAATTAATGTTTAGGCAGCCTTCAATATGGGAACATAAAGGTGAAGAAGGATTGGCGAGTGATCCGATGATAGGTCTGTTAAGTACTCCACACAAATCTGAGCCTGTGGTACTCTTCTTGTAATAGCAAAATCAATCAAGTCTGGTTGCTTCTTTGGAGAAATAAAGTGAAGCTTGTTTCGTGGGGTTATTATAGTGTTATATAGTTGTCTTCCTTTTGGATTGATGAGTCGGGATCCCCAATGTGTGTGTTTGGCATTGTACTCACCAGCTGCTATGAAGCGGTCCCCTAGTAGGTCGAAGAAATGTACAAATTCTGCCTCTGAAAAGGAGAAGCGCGGTGGGCAGTATACTAGGCTTTAATAGCCGCTTTGTGTTTCGATATGAATTGTTGTGGCCTGTAGATAAGTTGTAGTAAATGATGGTAACGGATGGTGCCTGATGCGACGCTTTTTCAGGATGCCAGTACCTCCTTAGTCTGCGCCTTACCATCGGGATGATTGGTCGCATAGAAGTTGTAGCCATTGAGATGAAAATAATTTTTGTTTGTTAGATGAGACTGATATAAGCATGGCGTCAATGTGCATTCAGATTAGCACCTTAACAATACATTTTTATAAATATAAAATAGCCTAACCTCGAGGGGCAGTTGGTAATTTGCCGCAATGCACGGTTTTGCAGGACCTGGATGCGCTTATAATTAGATTTTACGGCGATCCCCCAAATTTGAATACCGTAAAGCCATATCGGAGCTATGCAGTGTGCATAGACAGCTCTTTTTGCTCTAAGTGGCATAGTGCTCCTTCTATTTAGTAGCCATCGCAATTGTTGCATTCTTTGGCCAGATTTTTTTACCGTAGCTTTCAGATGTGGCCGAAAAGTGAGACGCTTGTCCAGGCTAATGCCAAGGTATTTAGTTTGCGCTGCCTGTTCATTGTATTTGTTAGAGTTGCCGGAATTGATTCAATTCCACTAGGTAATTGGGATGGATTTACAGCGGTATGTTGGGCAGTAGTTTCTGGCCCCTGTTGCGTTGTCTGACGATTCATTATTCCAGCAGCGGTTTGTTTAGAGACTGATGCGTACGACTCGTCGGTGTAACTTAACGCCTTAGCAAAAGATACTCTTGGAATTGTAGTCTATAGTTGGCAGTGTGGTTTCCCCCACAGTTGCTAAATTTTTTAGCGGAGGGGTCCTCCTTATTTACAGGGCAGGCCTCATTGAGATGTACATCCCCACAGGCAACACAGACTGCGCGTAGGGTACAATAGGTTTTTGTGTGTCCATATTCCTGGCAGTTTGTGCATTGGACAGGTCCATTTTCTTTGTGCGGTTCCTCAACGGTGATTGCAGCTTGTAAATTGGATGAACTTCGTTTTTGTATATATGCATACAGTCAGGTGTCAGTTCTACCTTGAACATTGGTTGGGGAATTTTATTTCTATTTATTATGTTTTATTTGGCCACTGATCGATAGTTATTTTCGTCATTGAAGTGTATTTTAGTTTCATTCATGCTACCCCTTTTTTTAGACGTAACATAGAATTTGTTTTCGCCAATTTTGGTAGTAAGTTTTTTAACTAATTCTGTACAATTTACCTTACGCACATAAATAGGTGGCGGATTTGGTTGCTTGGCCTTAGCTGTTTCGGCGTTATCTTCTTCAGGTAAACTGAGAATCGCGAATCTATTGTTTTTCAGCGCCTCAGTGCTTTATTGTCTCAACACGAAGACGCACGAAATTGGAATATGAAACACGGCACTCGTGTCCACGCAGTTGATAATGGATACCAAATTTGAAATCGATCGGACAACATTAATAACACAAGATTTTCATTTGAAAAAAGTGGAGAAAAATAAAAACCCCAATAATTCAAGCTCCAAGACCAATTTCAAGAAACCAAGTATGCAGTTTTATTTGTATTATTTGATTGATTTTAGAAACCACGTTTTAAGTCGATCGGTTGAAAAATGTGAATTTTTCAAACAAACTTTGGACCTCGTTTTCCCCCCTTTGGAGTTCGAATTTTTCAAAATCCCTTCTTAGTACGCAGCTACACTTTCTACGCTTTCTAGCTCTTACCGTTTGGGCTGTGGGCCCCAACATTTTTTTTACAGGAAAACTCCCATATTTCAGGCCCCAAGAAAAATCTCAAAAAATTGCAGCTTCCTAGCTTTTACCGTTTGGGCTGTGCGTTGATCACCGATCAGTCAGCCAGTCAGGACAAACTGTTATATATATAGATTGGTAAAATTTTTTGTATGGTGGTGAAAGGTGATGTTGACAGTTTCTTGGTTGAATTGCCAGAATGGTTTGGTGGATGATTGAATTTAAGGGGCTTTTATGATGTGGAGTGGAGTGAGCAAATGTTAATCGTTTTGGAGATAGTTGAATTAATTGTTACTATTTTGTTTATATTGGATTTTTTTTTATTAATTTTTTCTAGAAGGGAGTTTTTTGATAAGATTAAATTTTTGCCTAAGGCGTCTTTTCTGCTTGTTATGTACGGGATGTTGGACTCGATGATTAGGTGGTTAATAGGTGTTGTTCTAAATGCTCCTTATAGCACTATTTAGGATTGATTGTATTTTTTTGATTTGTGATATTGGGGCGTAACCATAAAAGGTTAAGCCACAGTCTTGGTCCTATTAGTGCTTTTAAAATATTTAGTATATATTAAAAAGTTGAATCTCTTGTGTAATGATGGAGTTAAATCTTCTATGTGTGAGTTCCATTTGTATTTGTATAGCCTGTACCCAAAGGGTAAAAGGCTATACTAGTTTTGTGCAGAGAAGGAGGCGTGGCAGACCCTACAAAGTATGTATATTTTTGATCAGGATGACAAGGTGAGTCGATATAGCCATGTCCGTCTGCCCGTCCGTCTGTATGTACGCAAGGATTTCGGAAAGTATAAGAGCTAGAACAACCAGATATTCAGATTCTCCTAAGGCCGAGAAAGTACGAGTTTAAGTTTTTTTTTCGATGCACCCCCCACTCCCCCGCAATTCGTGTTTTTTTTTTAAAACTTCCGCAATTCTTGCAATTTTGAAATATGGTAGTTACATCCAGTTAGTGCTTATGTGTTCGTGTGCCAAGTTTCATCATGATGGGTCAATTCTGAAGAAAGTTATAACCATAAGTAAAATCGCTGCCCATGCGCTGCCTGCAGCTCTACTCGCAGCTGTTGTTGTTGTTGTATGTATTAAATAAATTTTCTTTATTAATTTCATTAATTAATTCAATTTTTTTAAATAATTTTATTTAAATATTTTTTTTTTATTAATTTCCCTTTTTTGTGGAGAGTACAAGCTATTTTACTGCCGGGCTTGCTCGACTGTAGAGTTCTCTCTAGTCTTTATTTATTGTCAGGTTATCTATTACAATTTGGCTACTGCAGTGATGTTTTCTACATATATGAATATATTTGCATTCGTTTGGGGAGAGGTTGGCGCCGGATTGGAGGCACCATTCTTGGATATTGCTAAAAAGTACGTTTAAGTTTACTGTTGGGTTTTTTCCTCTATTGTGGTGGATTAATAACTGGAAATCGTCGACAAAGGCACAAAAGCTTATGTTTTTTGTAGTTGGATGATGTTAGCTAATCTGTTATAGGCTATGAGAAATAGAATGACTGAAATTGTGAAGAGGATATGTATTTGACACGTGACTATTGACTTTTGTTATTATTTTCCTGTTTGTCATGTAGTTTGCTATGAAATTTAATATTTTCGGTCCTATTTCCCATTTCCTTAATTGATTTAGAATTGAATGGCTGCCTACTCTATCGAAAGTCTTAGAAAAGTCTAAAGATATGATAGAGCTGTGGGCCCGAGCTGCAAGGGATTTTGTTATCTGATGGTCTATATATAATAGGTTGTCAGTATCGCTTTTCCCTTGCCTGAAACCTAGTTGATTTGGGCGAATTAATTTCTTTCATCTGGCTATAATTTTGTCAAGAACCTTACTTAAACATGGATTAAGGGAAATTGGAAATAGAAGTTTTGTCTGAATTTGACTTTAGAATTGGGGCAGTTAAACTGGTTTTGTAGGTTTAGGGGATGTAGTTGTCAAATATGTAGTTAAAGTGGTCTAGGATCCATTGTTTTAGTGTTATAGACGAATTTTTGACCATGGGGTATGAAATTCTGTCTAATCCAGGTGTTTTTTTTTGGGCTATTTTTGATGTGGTAAATTTTGTGATCGATGTACGTTTTGATTTTTTAATTTCTAGTTAATTTTAGGTTAATTTCTTTTCGGAATGCTATTATGTTGTCTGTGTTTATGCTTCTTTTACGATTTTTTCAGGCGTTGTCTTTGGATTGTTTTAATTTGACTATTTGGTTGTTCCACCGGGGGACATTCCGGGTTAGTTTTCTTATTGGCGTTTGGGGTATGCTTAAGTGAGCAGATTGAAGGTTATTTTTATTGATATTTGCTGTTTCTTTGTTTATGTTTGAAGATATGTCTATTTTTGAGCTGAATGTTGAGGTAAAAGTGTGAAATTTGGGCCAGTCAGCTTTGTCTAATTTAAAGATTGACTTATGGTGTGGTGTGTTATTGCGATTTTGAAATAAAAATATGAGTATTGGGAAGTGGTCGCTTCCATTTAGATTGCCTGAGATGGATCAGTTTGCTTCTGCTATGATAACCGGTGTACAGAGGGTGAGGTCTATACATATGTGTGAATGTGTTGTGTGTTGTAAAGTCAGTAGGTGTGTTCAGGCACTAGCATGAACATGGGAACCTGTCGTCACGGACCTGCAGCAGATAGACGCCGAGGCTATCTGGTGACATGTGCGATTGCCACATGCGGCGATCCTCTGTTTGTTTAGGCGATCCTTTGTGCAGCATTAGAATTTAATGACGGCTGCACACCGGTCACGTAGGCGACGGAAAAAGGGTCTTAGAAACGCGATAGTACTTATAAATAGAATTAAGACAACGCTGAGTCCTACAAACTCAGCGATAGCATAAGTACATTTAAGATAACGCTGGCCTTACAAACGCAGCATAGCATTAAGGGATGAAAAATAATTAAATAAAAGTATGCAGCTATTGCTAGCTGCGAGTCAGAACAGTGTAAACATTTTTTGGTCCTTCGAGCCTTAACAAAAAAAATCTGCAAAGTTACCAAAGCGAGCGTTTCTGTGGCTTTTAAACAACAGAAGGCAAAGTGATTTGTGAAAAAAAACAAGTAAAAAAGCTAAAGTCGGGTGTCCCGACTTTGAAATACTCTGTACATATGTTTACAATAATTATAGAAAATAAAAAAAATTAAGAAAATAAAAAAAAAACTTTATCGATTTTACCTCTCTCGGTATTCGAACTCACGTAAAGGGTTTATAATTGCACATTTACATAGCAATTGCGTCTGTGTGAGTGTATGTATGCCTATGCGCATCTATTAGTGTCTGTGTAAGCATTTTCGCAGTCAACCAAACAGCAACATCAACAACAGCCGCGGGCAGCGCTTGAGCATCGCTGCAGCAGCAAATATATTTATGGCTATAACTTCTAGTTAAATCGGTATATCATAGTGAAACTTGGCATACGGACACATAATAACCAACTGGGGGTATTTCCAAAATTTTAGTTCGCAATTCCAGAATTACGGGAGTTACGATTTGCGGGGGAGAGGGGGGAGGGAGGGAAATTCCAAAATATACATTTTCTGCGTATTCACATAAGGCATCTGGGACTAAAATTTGGTGTTCCTAGGTCTTATAGTCTCCGAGATATATGCGATTATACGAATGGAAAATCGGGAAAACCCCCATAGGGGGGAAGTGGGGGGAAATCAAAAAATAAAAGAAACACGTATAGAATAGACAGACAGACAGGGCTAGATCGACTCGTCTCATCAAAGTCCACTTATTATCTGAAAAGATTGACAGAAAAATAAGGGACTTGCAAAACAAAATAGACGAAACGCCCGAGCTACCTAAAGCGGAACTTCCTCATTTTAATGGAGATCCCAAAGAGTGGCCCACGTTTTTTGAAAATTTCTCCGAGGTCATACACTCGAGAAAAGATATCAGCGATATTAAAAAGCTGAACTATTTGAGTACTTGCCTTAAAGGCGAAGCCAAAATGGTCGTCGGACACCTACTGAATGGATCGGCGGCAAACTACAAGGCGGCATGGGAACTGATATGCAAGCGTTATGAAAATCAGCGCAAAATCTTTTCCGACCGCTTCAACCAGCTAATGGACTTGGAATTGCTGAAGAACAATGATGAAGGCAATATCCGAAAGTTCTTGGACACAGCAAGAGAGAACATATACATCATAAAAGAAAAAATTGGCCAAGATTCTGATGTATTGTTCGCTCAGATTTTGCTGCGACGTTTTTCTACTGGAGTCCTACAACTTTACGAGCAACATGTTAAAAAGGCCAGAGAAATTCAGTCCTTGCAAGATGTGCTGGGGTTTATTGAGCAGCTACATACCTCAATAGACTCTGTTCAAAATAATGCCATCTACAAAGAAGCACAGAAAACGACCAATAGAAGATGTCGTTTTTGCCAGAACAGACATGATATAGCCAGATGTCAAAAACTTAAGGCCGAGCCAATCGGAAAGCGCAGAGAGTTTGTGAATAAAAACTCCCTGTGCTACAAATGCTTAGGTGCTCATAGCGTGAAAGATTGCAAAAAGAATTGGACATGCAATCGATGCTCTAAGACCCATAACAACTTGCTTCATGATGATGGAGCCAGAAATCAGGTCGTAACAAGTACTTGCTTAAACCACAAAGAGCAAGATACGCTACTGGCCACGGCTCTGATTCGGGTAAAAAACAAAACTGGAAATTATGAGCAGTTGAGAGCGCTAATTGATGGAGGCTCACAAAAAACCCTTATATCAGAAGAAGCGGCACAACTTTTGAAACTTCGGAGGACTAAAAGCAATGTGGAAGTCCAGGGGATATCAGAAGGTGTCGATTTCATCAAAAATAGTGTCTGTTTGGAAATAAAACCAAGGTTTGCAAGCAGTTTTGAAACCACAACGCAAGCCTTGGTTCACCCCAAACTGCAAAGAGCTCTACCTAATAAAAAAATAGAAAGGGTTGCGAACTAGCAGACCCATACTTCAATGAACCCAGCAGGATCGATGTTATTATTGGAGTTGACCTACTCCCATCAATCATGCTGGAGAAAATTAAAAAGCCAACGAGACCTTGGGACAAAAAACCAAGCTGGGATGGATTATCTCTGGCAGCATATCCAGAGCTTCTACAAATAAAGTCATCAGCGCAGCTACAACAATATGCTTAGACGATCTCGAGCGCTTTTGGGAGTTGGAAAGGGATACCAACGAAACAGAAGAAACTGCTGAGTGTGAAAAAGTTTTCCAAAAAACAACTACGTGGGATAGTGACGGCCGGCTCCATACCATTCCGCAAAGAATTTGAGCTCGGAGACTCCAGAAAGCAAGCCATGGCAAGACTCCTCCAAATGGAAAATTTTCACCGAATATAGTGATTTCATGCAAGAATACTTAAGACTGGGACACATGGAACCAGTCCACACAATTGGCCAAGGAAAATACTACTTGCCACATCAAGTGGTCATCCGACCTAACAGTCTAACTACCAAGCTTAGAGTAGTGTTTGACGCGTCCGCAAAAACCTCCAATGGGCTAAGCCTCAATGACGTAATGTTGGTCGGTCCTAAAATTCAAAAGGATATTTTCGATATCTTGATAAAATGGCGACAATGGCAATACGTGATGACAGCTGACATCGAGAAAATGTATCGCCAAATTAAAATAGCCAAAGACGACCAAGAATACCAATATATCCTCTGGAGAGATAGTCCAAAAATGGCAGTGAAAGAGTTCAAGTTGACTACAGTAACGTATGGAACTTCAGCAGCACCATTTTTAGCCGCCCGTTGTCTTCAAGAGTTGGCAAACTACTACAGCAAGGAAAACCATCGATTGCTGACAACAATAAAAGAGGACTTCTACATGGATGATCTTATCACGGTTGTCTTCACATTTTTCGTCGATTGTCCAAAATTAAATCGCATTACAAAGCGTTTAATTCTATCACAATTGGCAAGAATCTTCGATCCACTGGGATGGCTTACACCGGTAACACTACAAGGAAAATGCTTTATTCAGGAGCTATGGAAACTGCCGCTTACATGGGATATACAGTTAGACCCCAATCTGGCAAAACTCTGGCAAGAATATGCAAGCGAATTACCAAGTTTGGTGAATATCAGCATACCCCGCTGGTCTGGGTCTGGAAACTCATCTACGGACGACATCGAACTACATGGGCGTTGCGATGCCTCTGAAAAAGCATATGCACCCGTGGTGTATACCAAAATCGGAGCTAAGATCACCTTGCTGGCAGCAAAAAGTAAGGTGAATCCGATAAAAAAACAAAAAGACAATTCCCAAATTGAAACTATGCGCAGCTCATTTGTTGAGTAAACTTCTATATAAAATACAAGCTATAATAGGAGATCAAAGCAAATTGCAGGCATGGATTGACTCTCAAATTACTCTGGCTTGGATTCAGAATAAGCTCAGCAAAGACAAATTCGTCAAAACACGAGTTGACGATATAAACAAAAAACTACCCAACGTAAAATGGAACTACATACCATCAGAAGACAACCCAGCAGACGTGGCATCAAGGGGAATATCTCCAAAACAATTGGCAGCTTGTGACATTTGGTGGAAAGGACCACACTGGCTGGCAAAACCTTCAAGTCAATGGGTCCAACCTGACGAACCGGAATCCATTATAGTTTCAACTATAACAGAAGAAGAAAACAGCCTAATTCCATTACTAAGAAAGTATTCCTCAATCGACAAGCTAAAGAGTGTAATAGCTTATGTATTACGCTTCATAGCTATAAACTACGAGGAAGAGCCCGACAATCGACACACCTGAGTGTAAACGAATTTAAAAATGCCAAAACAGTTGTTGTCAAATTACAACAACAGCTAGATTTTGGTAGAGAAATTATTTTACTCCAAAAGAAAAGACCGCTAGAAGCAAAGAGTAAACTACTGGCGCTCAACCCCTTTTTGGATGGAGATGGCGTGTTACGAGTGGGAGGCCGGCTTCAAAACGCTTTACTGCCATATGATGTAAAACATCCAATAATTATTGGAAAGTCACATTTGGCTTGGCTTCTTATAAATAAAGCACATAAGGAAACCTTGCATGGCGGACTGAAGCTAATGAGAAACTACATTCAAGGAGAGTACTGGATCTTTGGACTACGAAACTCCTTGAAAAAGTATCTACAAAAATGTATTACCTGCATAAGGTATAAAAACGAAATGGTCAGCCAACTAATGGGGAATTTGCCAGTGTATCGAGTAACAGGTGATCATCTATTCCAAAATACTGGCATCGACTACGCTGGACCCTTTCAAATCCGATGTTCAAAAGGTAGAGGACAAGAAGCGTTCAAAGGATACATATGCCTTTTTGTTTGTATGGCAACAAAAGCTATACATTTGGACGCCGTTAGCGACCTGTCAGCTGAACGTTTTTTGGAAGCATTACGGCGATTTTTCGCTAGACGCGGGAAAAGTGAGCACCTATACTCAGACAATGGCACCAACTTCGTGGGAGCAGCCAGAATATAGGACAAGGAGCTTGTTGCCGCAGTAAAAAGCAACAACAACCTGGCGCCGGTTCTCGAAAAAGAAGGCATCCATTGGCACTTTATCCCGCCGGCAAGCCCCCATATGGGAGGATTATGGGAAGCTGGAGTTAAGTCGGTGAAACACCATCTCAGGCGAGTCATCGGCGAAAGCAGTTTCACGTTCGAAGAGTTTACAACAGCGATGGGCACGTAGTGGCTCTTTGGGCTCCCAGGGCTCTTTCCGTTATGTTTTGGTAACTGGCGACAGCCAGACGCACAAGCAAAGTACCGATCTCAAGCAAACTTACAAAAACAAAATACATGCAGTGTTGTCGCCAGCCAGACGCACAAATAGATCGATGCAATAACAAAATACACACAGTGTGTGTACTGATGATCGATTTGCAATACCCGCGACGGTCACTTATGCACTGACATTCAAAGTGTTTTGTTAAATTATAAATTATAGTGTTTCAGTAAAACTTTTATGATTTTCGTCAAGTTATTTACTTATAATCTTACTTATATTTGATTTAAAACTGAACAATGGCTAATGAAATTAATATTTCCGAGATTGAGACGCGGTATTTTTTTCACTATTAAATGTGGGATCATCAGTATGTTAAAAAAAAATTATAATATTCGGCGGCACTATTTTAATCACCATGAAAATGCATATGGCATGTTGAATGATAGAGAAAGGTTGGAACTTGTCGCTAAGCTAAAGCCAACGCTTTCTAAGGGTGTATTAAAAGAAGAACCTCATAAAATGTTTATAGGAATAAATTAAGTGACATAAATTTATCAGATTTATTACGAATTGCTTTAAGTGAAGAGGAAATAGACTTCGAAAAATTATTAAATGAATGTTCATAAATGTGATCAAAATTTTTTTCGGTGTACTTTTTTTTCCTAATTTTTTGCTCGCAGTTTATGATGTTCTCATAACCCAAACGGTAGTTTTTGTTGTAGATGTTGTTGTAAGACTCCCAAACTAAAATTTCGTGCCCACCGCTGGTCTACAACATTGCTTTGTCAAATTGAGGCAGTGTTAAACTCACTCCCCCTGTTTAATCGGAACAATGATGACCATGGGGAAGAAATTATGACGCAGGACACTTTCTTGTGGGAAGACCACTAATTGGAGCTCCAGAACATTTTGATGATAATCGAAGAATTGGATCTCTGGATAGATGGAGACATTTACAACGCATAAGAGGGGAATTCTGGAGAAAATGGAAAGAGGACTATCTGGTGTCACTTCAACAACGAACAAAATGGCGTCATGAAAAGTCGAATCTTAAATAGGGACAGCTTGTTCTTATTAAACAAGAGAACACGCCCCCAGCCAGATGGCCTATGGGACGAATAACTAAAACTACTAAAGGACAAGATAGTAAAGTCCGAGTAGTCACAGTTAAAATCAATAATGGATAAGTCCAAAGGTCGTTAAATAAAATTTGTCTGCTGCCAACTCAAGACAGCGACGAACAAGGTAACGAACAAAACAACGAGCCAGCCGATGGAAAAAGGCAGCGATGCAGTAGGGCAGCAAAAATTACGCCAACAAAAGCAATTATTAGCCTTATGATCCTGCAAGTTGCAGGTACCGCAACAATACCTACAACTAATACAAGTAGGTTAAGCATTCAACATATGGAAGATCGAACCGCAATAATTATTATAATAAATTTTAGTTGGCTACTGCTATTTTTCTACAATATGCAAGTTTACTTCGAATTTCTAAATCAAGCCGATGATTTCCTGGATGAAACAGCCTCCATTTGTGAAAAACTGGGAGAATATTGTACATCAGTTAGTAGTGCAATGAAAGCAAAAGTAGACAACATACAGGAAAGAAACAAAATTATAACACAAAGGAAAGGAAAAGAAGGTTTGTCATGTTCTTCGACATAGGTACTACAGAAAGAATAAAGGAAAACATGGAAACTATCATCAAAAACGAGAAGCGCCTCAACCAGTACATGAACAACCAGACCCATGGTTACATTATTGGCGTTTTAGTAAGGATTCCATTATTTTTTGCAAATATAATATAGCCCATGTTAACCGTCGAGTCGAAACTACACTATCCCAACAGTGAAAGAATCCATTAAATCGGTCCAGTAGATTCGGAGCCTTTTCAATTCAAACAAACAATCAAATCTTTCCTCTTTATAATATTAGTATAGATATGTACATAAGATAGTACATATACTGACAAAATAGTTAACAACTAAATGTATTTGCCAAATTTGATTGAAAAATGCTAAGAATTACGGGAGATACGGAAAATCCCCAATATCGGAAAGAGTGAGGGTGCATAAAAAAATAAAGCAAACTCGTACTCAGTAAACATATCAGATGCCTTATATGTACAACATTTTGTGTTTCTATCTCTCTGAGATCCAGATGTTCATGATCAACGATTATATATTTTGCGGGGTCTACCACGCCTCCTTCTGCTTGTTACATTTTCCACTTCTCGCAAACCTTATATACTCTTGTATCTTTTAGATACAGGGTATAGAAACACACACACACACTTACTGGTCCTTCTTAAGAGTTTGATGATTCTGGCTGTGATCAGAAAAAATATATATACATACTTCGTGGAGTCTTCGCTACCAAGCTACCTTCTCAAAATTACATACTATTACATTCGCACTAATACACTTTGTCTTTGGGTACAGGGTATATAATTCAATCCTATTGCTAGACCGATTGGTGGTTTTCAGCAAGTTTCGAATTTGTATCTATGTTAATGTTGATCTTGCGACCTTTTTTTTCCCGCTCACTCACTTTTGCTTTAAGTCGCCCCCGCTGACAAATCACTGCTGCTGCTGACCTTTCTGGGACTACCGGAGCCAGCTGAGGATGAAGCTGTGCCGCAGTTGCTGCCTACACTTGTTGCACCTGTTTTTGCAGCTAGAATGGACGCTATAACATTAATGTGTTAATTTAGAAATACATCCATTAGGATTTTACTTACGCTCCACATCGCTGGCACGGACTCGTTCGGCTTCTAATTGACGCAATGTGTCCGATAGTTTAAGTTGCAGATGGTCGCGCTCCTCCATCAATTGCACCAGTTCGAGTATCATCTCCTCAACCCGCATGTCGCGCTGGTGCACCATCATTAGCGCATTGTCGAGGTCGGCTTTCAAAACGTACTCGGGCAGTGAGTCCCGCGTTCCGGTTGTGCCTGTGACGGCTCCTCCGTTACCGCCGCTTTCGCTTAGAGTGTTATGCAAGCGGAAAGGGTCATATTGGGCGGCCAGACGCGCATATTCCGCTGATCGTATGGCCAGCTGTTCTTTTAACGTAACGATCTCCATTTCTTGCGTCTCCAGTGCCTTTTGCATATTTAGAAGAATATCATTTGTTTCCGTAGCAACCGCTTCGCTTGATTCGGGCCTGGGCGTCACATAGGAAATTCCCTGGGTACTGTCCGTTGTCTTTGCAGCTGCCTTCAGAAACTCAATCTGGGAGAGGAGCTGACTCTCTATTACTTGGAAGTCAGCCTCGCGTTGCGCGATATGTTGCTCCCATCCCTTAGCCACCTCGCTACATTTTCGCTCCACAACGGCTTCCCATTGCTGATTAATCAAGATATTGTCCATACTTGGTGGCAGCGATTGAGGCTGACACATTGAAGAAGAATTTTCTCATCTTTAAAAAAGCTATAAGGTTCTTCATGCTGATAAATCAAGTGCGAAACTGGATTGACGAAGCGGAAAATCTGCAATCCGCAGCCCTCGCGCTTGTAACGGATATTAATCAAGGAAAGGTACACCCCTCCCTGATTGAGCCGAAGAAAATGTTGGCAGAGCTGGACAAAATTCAACATAAACTACAGAGGAACCAGCTTCTCCCAGGTGGAACGACTCCTGACAGATTGCAGTTAATATACAAGCTAATGAAGGCCCAGGCAATATTCAAGGACAATGTGCTTATAATAGATGCAAGGCTGCCCATATATGTAAACCAGCATGCCAGTCTCTTCAAGATCGTTCCAGTGCCGCTTCAAGGCAAAGTAGGGAGGTGGATGCCGCAAATCCAAACGGAGTTTCTGATCTATAGTACCGAGCTAAACGCATACCACCACATGACAGACACAGAGGTGAATCGCTGTCAGCATGAAAACAAGGATACTTGGCTATGCGAAGGAAGCTGGGCATGGAAAGATGCAAATGACCAGAGTTGCGAGTTATCGCCAATTAAACCGAGCAACAAACAATTATGCAAAATGGTCGAATACACAGGAGATGTATATTACAAAAAGCTATATGGAAAAAACCGCTGGCTTGTAAAAATATTTACAAACACGTCAGCTCACATAGCATGCGGAGACTACCATGAAGTGGTAGCATTACCGAGCCTTGGAATTTTGGACATACCTTCTGGATGCACGACTAGAATAGCTGATATCACCATAATCACCCCAAAAATAACAATATCGACTGACACAGCAACGTTTGCTCCACATATCCTAAAAGTACTAAATGAAAAGGAAACTTGGATTCCATCAACACTTCAGCATGTCGTGGTCAACAACTCAGTCGAATTGCAACGAGTACAATAAAACCTTAACCTTAACCTTACAAACGCAGCATAGCATTAAGGGATGAAAAATAATTAAATAAAAGTATGCAGCTAGCAATAGCTGCGAGTCAGAATATTCTACATCGTAAAAGTGTACGCACGCGTTTTAGTGTAAACAAGGTGACTTATCGTTCATTAGTATTAGATTCGAATTTTGGATGAATTTGGCTATTGTGTTGCCCATTTTATTATTTCTTTGCGACCCCCATAGTTGGTGCCAACTATTGAAGTCTCCTTATGTTGGAAGTTAAGGACATTTTGGGCGTTAAGAATGTTGAAATTTTGCCTAGGAGGTATGTATGCCGAAATAATTTGGGTGGAATTTATTAATTAGTATTTGTAATTCTATACAGTTGTTGAGGTAACCTCTAATATTCCATTGTATATATTTAAGTGTCATAAATATTATTATTTTTATAACCTGTACCCAAAGGGTGAAAGGCTATACTAGTTTTGTGCGCATGTATGTAACACACAGAAGGAGGCGTGGCAGACCCCACAAAGTATATATATTCTTGATCAGGATGAGAAGACGAGTCGATATAGCCATGTCCGTCTGTCCGTCTGTCTGTATGAGCGCAAGGATCTCAGTAAGTACAAGAGCTAGGATAACCAAAATTGGTATCAAGGTTCCTATAAGCCCTAGGCAGAACGAGTTTGTTTATTTTTTCTGATACACCCGCCCACTCACCCGCAATTCGTATTTTTTCGTATAACTTCCGTAATTCTCGGAATTTTAAAATCAATTTTTTTAGTACTAATGTGCCCGTGTGCCAAATCAATTCTCTCAAGTTATAGCCATAAGTAAAATCGCTGCTCATGCGCTGCCTGTAGCTCTGTCGGCAACGCTGTGCCTGTGACGGCTCCTCCGTTACCGCCGCTTTCGCTTAGAGTGTTATGCAAGCGGAAAGGGTCATATTGGGCGGCCAGACGCGCATATTCCGCTGATCGTATGGCCAGCTGTTCTTTTAACGTAACGATCTCCATTTCTTGCGTCTCCAGTGCCTTTTGCATATTTAGAAGAATATCATTTGTTTCCGTAGCAACCGCTTCGCTTGATTCGGGCCTGGGCGTCACATAGGAAATTCCCTGGGTACTGTCCGTTGTCTTTGCAGCTGCCTTCAGAAACTCAATCTGGGAGAGGAGCTGACTCTCTATTACTTGGAAGTCAGCCTCGCGTTGCGCGATATGTTGCTCCCATCCCTTAGCCACCTCGCTACATTTTCGCTCCACAACGGCTTCCCATTGCTGATTAATCAAGATATTGTCCATACTTGGTGGCAGCGATTGAGGCTGACACATTGAAGAAGAATTTTCTCATCTTTAAAAAAGCTATAAGGTTCTTCATGCTGATAAATCAAGTGCGAAACTGGATTGACGAAGCGGAAAATCTGCAATCCGCAGCCCTCGCGCTTGTAACGGATATTAATCAAGGAAAGGTACACCCCTCCCTGATTGAGCCGAAGAAAATGTTGGCAGAGCTGGACAAAATTCAACATAAACTACAGAGGAACCAGCTTCTCCCAGGTGGAACGACTCCTGACAGATTGCAGTTAATATACAAGCTAATGAAGGCCCAGGCAATATTCAAGGACAATGTGCTTATAATAGATGCAAGGCTGCCCATATATGTAAACCAGCATGCCAGTCTCTTCAAGATCGTTCCAGTGCCGCTTCAAGGCAAAGTAGGGAGGTGGATGCCGCAAATCCAAACGGAGTTTCTGATCTATAGTACCGAGCTAAACGCATACCACCACATGACAGACACAGAGGTGAATCGCTGTCAGCATGAAAACAAGGATACTTGGCTATGCGAAGGAAGCTGGGCATGGAAAGATGCAAATGACCAGAGTTGCGAGTTATCGCCAATTAAACCGAGCAACAAACAATTATGCAAAATGGTCGAATACACAGGAGATGTATATTACAAAAAGCTATATGGAAAAAACCGCTGGCTTGTAAAAATATTTACAAACACGTCAGCTCACATAGCATGCGGAGACTACCATGAAGTGGTAGCATTACCGAGCCTTGGAATTTTGGACATACCTTCTGGATGCACGACTAGAATAGCTGATATCACCATAATCACCCCAAAAATAACAATATCGACTGACACAGCAACGTTTGCTCCACATATCCTAAAAGTACTAAATGAAAAGGAAACTTGGATTCCATCAACACTTCAGCATGTCGTGGTCAACAACTCAGTCGAATTGCAACGAGTACAATAAAACCTTAACCTTAACCTTACAAACGCAGCATAGCATTAAGGGATGAAAAATAATTAAATAAAAGTATGCAGCTAGCAATAGCTGCGAGTCAGAATATTCTACATCGTAAAAGTGTACGCACGCGTTTTAGTGTAAACAAGGTGACTTATCGTTCATTAGTATTAGATTCGAATTTTGGATGAATTTGGCTATTGTGTTGCCCATTTTATTATTTCTTTGCGACCCCCATAGTTGGTGCCAACTATTGAAGTCTCCTTATGTTGGAAGTTAAGGACATTTTGGGCGTTAAGAATGTTGAAATTTTGCCTAGGAGGTATGTATGCCGAAATAATTTGGGTGGAATTTATTAATTAGTATTTGTAATTCTATACAGTTGTTGAGGTAACCTCTAATATTCCATTGTATATATTTAAGTGTCATAAATATTATTATTTTTATAACCTGTACCCAAAGGGTGAAAGGCTATACTAGTTTTGTGCGCATGTATGTAACACACAGAAGGAGGCGTGGCAGACACCACAAAGTATATATATTCTTGATCAGGATGAGAAGACGAGTCGATATAGCCATGTCCGTCTGTCCGTCTGTCTGTATGAGCGCAAGGATCTCAGTAAGTACAAGAGCTAGGATAACCAAAATTGGTATCAAGGTTCCTATAAGCCCTAGGCAGAACGAGTTTGTTTATTTTTTCTGATACACCCGCCCACTCACCCGCAATTCGTATTTTTTCGTATAACTTCCGTAATTCTCGGAATTTTAAAATCAATTTTTTTAGTACTAATGTGCCCGTGTGCCAAATCAATTCTCTCAAGTTATAGCCATAAGTAAAATCGCTGCTCATGCGCTGCCTGTAGCTCTGTTGGCAACGCTGTGCCTGTGACGGCTCCTCCGTTACCGCCGCTTTCGCTTAGAGTGTTATGCAAGCGGAAAGGGTCATATTGGGCGGCCAGACGCGCATATTCCGCTGATCGTATGGCCAGCTGTTCTTTTAACGTAACGATCTCCATTTCTTGCGTCTCCAGTGCCTTTTGCATATTTAGAAGAATATCATTTGTTTCCGTAGCAACCGCTTCGCTTGATTCGGGCCTGGGCGTCACATAGGAAATTCCCTGGGTACTGTCCGTTGTCTTTGCAGCTGCCTTCAGAAACTCAATCTGGGAGAGGAGCTGACTCTCTATTACTTGGAAGTCAGCCTCGCGTTGCGCGATATGTTGCTCCCATCCCTTAGCCACCTCGCTACATTTTCGCTCCACAACGGCTTCCCATTGCTGATTAATCAAGATATTGTCCATACTTGGTGGCAGCGATTGAGGCTGACACATTGAAGAAGAATTTTCTCATCTTTAAAAAAGCTATAAGGTTCTTCATGCTGATAAATCAAGTGCGAAACTGGATTGACGAAGCGGAAAATCTGCAATCCGCAGCCCTCGCGCTTGTAACGGATATTAATCAAGGAAAGGTACACCCCTCCCTGATTGAGCCGAAGAAAATGTTGGCAGAGCTGGACAAAATTCAACATAAACTACAGAGGAACCAGCTTCTCCCAGGTGGAACGACTCCTGACAGATTGCAGTTAATATACAAGCTAATGAAGGCCCAGGCAATATTCAAGGACAATGTGCTTATAATAGATGCAAGGCTGCCCATATATGTAAACCAGCATGCCAGTCTCTTCAAGATCGTTCCAGTGCCGCTTCAAGGCAAAGTAGGGAGGTGGATGCCGCAAATCCAAACGGAGTTTCTGATCTATAGTACCGAGCTAAACGCATACCACCACATGACAGACACAGAGGTGAATCGCTGTCAGCATGAAAACAAGGATACTTGGCTATGCGAAGGAAGCTGGGCATGGAAAGATGCAAATGACCAGAGTTGCGAGTTATCGCCAATTAAACCGAGCAACAAACAATTATGCAAAATGGTCGAATACACAGGAGATGTATATTACAAAAAGCTATATGGAAAAAACCGCTGGCTTGTAAAAATATTTACAAACACGTCAGCTCACATAGCATGCGGAGACTACCATGAAGTGGTAGCATTACCGAGCCTTGGAATTTTGGACATACCTTCTGGATGCACGACTAGAATAGCTGATATCACCATAATCACCCCAAAAATAACAATATCGACTGACACAGCAACGTTTGCTCCACATATCCTAAAAGTACTAAATGAAAAGGAAACTTGGATTCCATCAACACTTCAGCATGTCGTGGTCAACAACTCAGTCGAATTGCAACGAGTACAATAAAACCTTAACCTTAACCTTACAAACGCAGCATAGCATTAAGGGATGAAAAATAATTAAATAAAAGTATGCAGCTAGCAATAGCTGCGAGTCAGAATATTCTACATCGTAAAAGTGTACGCACGCGTTTTAGTGTAAACAAGGTGACTTATCGTTCATTAGTATTAGATTCGAATTTTGGATGAATTTGGCTATTGTGTTGCCCATTTTATTATTTCTTTGCGACCCCCATAGTTGGTGCCAACTATTGAAGTCTCCTTATGTTGGAAGTTAAGGACATTTTGGGCGTTAAGAATGTTGAAATTTTGCCTAGGAGGTATGTATGCCGAAATAATTTGGGTGGAATTTATTAATTAGTATTTGTAATTCTATACAGTTGTTGAGGTAACCTCTAATATTCCATTGTATATATTTAAGTGTCATAAATATTATTATTTTTATAACCTGTACCCAAAGGGTGAAAGGCTATACTAGTTTTGTGCGCATGTATGTAACACACAGAAGGAGGCGTGGCAGACCCCACAAAGTATATATATTCTTGATCAGGATGAGAAGACGAGTCGATATAGCCATGTCCGTCTGTCCGTCTGTCTGTATGAGCGCAAGGATCTCAGTAAGTACAAGAGCTAGGATAACCAAAATTGGTATCAAGGTTCCTATAAGCCCTAGGCAGAACGAGTTTGTTTATTTTTTCTGATACACCCGCCCACTCACCCGCAATTCGTATTTTTTCGTATAACTTCCGTAATTCTCGGAATTTTAAAATCAATTTTTTTAGTACTAATGTGCCCGTGTGCCAAATCAATTCTCTCAAGTTATAGCCATAAGTAAAATCGCTGCTCATGCGCTGCCTGTAGCTCTGTCGGCAACGCTGTGCCTGTGACGGCTCCTCCGTTACCGCCGCTTTCGCTTAGAGTGTTATGCAAGCGGAAAGGGTCATATTGGGCGGCCAGACGCGCATATTCCGCTGATCGTATGGCCAGCTGTTCTTTTAACGTAACGATCTCCATTTCTTGCGTCTCCAGTGCCTTTTGCATATTTAGAAGAATATCATTTGTTTCCGTAGCAACCGCTTCGCTTGATTCGGGCCTGGGCGTCACATAGGAAATTCCCTGGGTACTGTCCGTTGTCTTTGCAGCTGCCTTCAGAAACTCAATCTGGGAGAGGAGCTGACTCTCTATTACTTGGAAGTCAGCCTCGCGTTGCGCGATATGTTGCTCCCATCCCTTAGCCACCTCGCTACATTTTCGCTCCACAACGGCTTCCCATTGCTGATTAATCAAGATATTGTCCATACTTGGTGGCAGCGATTGAGGCTGACACATTGAAGAAGAATTTTCTCATCTTTAAAAAAGCTATAAGGTTCTTCATGCTGATAAATCAAGTGCGAAACTGGATTGACGAAGCGGAAAATCTGCAATCCGCAGCCCTCGCGCTTGTAACGGATATTAATCAAGGAAAGGTACACCCCTCCCTGATTGAGCCGAAGAAAATGTTGGCAGAGCTGGACAAAATTCAACATAAACTACAGAGGAACCAGCTTCTCCCAGGTGGAACGACTCCTGACAGATTGCAGTTAATATACAAGCTAATGAAGGCCCAGGCAATATTCAAGGACAATGTGCTTATAATAGATGCAAGGCTGCCCATATATGTAAACCAGCATGCCAGTCTCTTCAAGATCGTTCCAGTGCCGCTTCAAGGCAAAGTAGGGAGGTGGATGCCGCAAATCCAAACGGAGTTTCTGATCTATAGTACCGAGCTAAACGCATACCACCACATGACAGACACAGAGGTGAATCGCTGTCAGCATGAAAACAAGGATACTTGGCTATGCGAAGGAAGCTGGGCATGGAAAGATGCAAATGACCAGAGTTGCGAGTTATCGCCAATTAAACCGAGCAACAAACAATTATGCAAAATGGTCGAATACACAGGAGATGTATATTACAAAAAGCTATATGGAAAAAACCGCTGGCTTGTAAAAATATTTACAAACACGTCAGCTCACATAGCATGCGGAGACTACCATGAAGTGGTAGCATTACCGAGCCTTGGAATTTTGGACATACCTTCTGGATGCACGACTAGAATAGCTGATATCACCATAATCACCCCAAAAATAACAATATCGACTGACACAGCAACGTTTGCTCCACATATCCTAAAAGTACTAAATGAAAAGGAAACTTGGATTCCATCAACACTTCAGCATGTCGTGGTCAACAACTCAGTCGAATTGCAACGAGTACAATAAAACCTTAACCTTAACCTTACAAACGCAGCATAGCATTAAGGGATGAAAAATAATTAAATAAAAGTATGCAGCTAGCAATAGCTGCGAGTCAGAATATTCTACATCGTAAAAGTGTACGCACGCGTTTTAGTGTAAACAAGGTGACTTATCGTTCATTAGTATTAGATTCGAATTTTGGATGAATTTGGCTATTGTGTTGCCCATTTTATTATTTCTTTGCGACCCCCATAGTTGGTGCCAACTATTGAAGTCTCCTTATGTTGGAAGTTAAGGACATTTTGGGCGTTAAGAATGTTGAAATTTTGCCTAGGAGGTATGTATGCCGAAATAATTTGGGTGGAATTTATTAATTAGTATTTGTAATTCTATACAGTTGTTGAGGTAACCTCTAATATTCCATTGTATATATTTAAGTGTCATAAATATTATTATTTTTATAACCTGTACCCAAAGGGTGAAAGGCTATACTAGTTTTGTGCGCATGTATGTAACACACAGAAGGAGGCGTGGCAGACACCACAAAGTATATATATTCTTGATCAGGATGAGAAGACGAGTCGATATAGCCATGTCCGTCTGTCCGTCTGTCTGTATGAGCGCAAGGATCTCAGTAAGTACAAGAGCTAGGATAACCAAAATTGGTATCAAGGTTCCTATAAGCCCTAGGCAGAACGAGTTTGTTTATTTTTTCTGATACACCCGCCCACTCACCCGCAATTCGTATTTTTTCGTATAACTTCCGTAATTCTCGGAATTTTAAAATCAATTTTTTTAGTACTAATGTGCCCGTGTGCCAAATCAATTCTCTCAAGTTATAGCCATAAGTAAAATCGCTGCTCATGCGCTGCCTGCAGCTCTGTCGGCAGCGCTGCCCGCAGCTGTTGTTGCTGTTGCTGCTTTTGTTCAACTTTGTGCTGCATACATACACGCATATGAACACGCATAGGTACGTGATGTAAATGTATGCTGTTTAAACTGTACATAAACACGTATTCTAATTTAATTTAATTAATTATTTTAATTAATTAATTCATTCATTTTTTTTAATAATTTAATTTTTTTTAATTTTTTTTTTTTTAATTTTTCCTTTTTGTGGAGAGTACAGGCTATTTTACTGTCGGGCTTGCTCGACTGTAGCGTTCTATCTTGTTTTTATATAGACTTAGCTTAAGATCTGAGGTAATTTGTGATGCGTAGAGTGATGAATCGTATTCTGATGAAATGTTCATTAGGTCATCTTGTAGGCTGCCATATTGTACGATTTTCCTGTTTGGTTGTTTTGATGTGCTGGTGGCTGTGGTAACTGCGTTACGTGCTGGGTTTGGTTGTTGGTGTTATACTGGCCTGCTTTGTTTAGTTGGTGGTTTGCGAGGTTTTTCTGTTAATTTCTTGACTTTGTGCATTTGTTGGGGTTATATTGGCTTGGTTGTTGATAATTGGCTGATTTTGTCAATTTTTTATACCCTGTACCCAAAGACTAAAAGGCTATACTAGTTTTGTGCGAATGTATGTAACACACAGAAGGAGGCGTGGCAAACCCCACAAAGTATATATATTCTTGACAAAGTATATATATAGGGTGACAAGACGAGTCGATATAGCCATGTCCGGCTGTCCGTCCATCCGTCGGTCCATCCGTCTGTCCGTCTGTCTGTATGAGCGCAAGGATCTCAGAAGGTAGAAGAGCTAGAAGAACCAAACTCGGTATCCAGATTCCCATAAGCCCTAGGCAGGTCAAGTTTATTTTTTTATTCTGACGCACCCTCCACTCCCCCGCAATTCGTGTTTTTTCCATAACTATCGTAGTTATTGGAATTTCGAACTAAAACTGGTAACTACAACCCCTTAGTGATTATGTGACTGTCTGCCAAGTTTCATCATGATAGGTCAATTCTGAAGAAAGTTATAGCCATAAATAAAATTGCTGCCCATTGTAATAATATGTGGAGCCCCATTAAATACTAGAATTGAGGGGGCCCCATTATAAACACTTGGAGTTATTTTATTAAAGCTTTATTACAGCTCAGAACTCAAACTTAAACTTAAAACTGAATTCTTACATTTTTACTTAAAGTGAACTTAGCAAAGGCCTCGTAGCTGCGCTGCCAGCAACGCCGGCAGCGGAGCGACCGCATTACATATTAGCTTATATACTCAGCGCTGTTAGCAGCGAGAGCGCGAGAGAGTATGTTATGTGCACTTGAGGTGGCTGACACTAGTTGCACTGACGCTGCACTTATGTCGCCCAATGCATGCGCGATCATATTACATCGCGTCCGAATTATGCTTGGCTTTTTGAATTAATTTATTCACTGCAATAAAGAGTTACAGTGTGTGTTCTTAAGAGTGCATCACGTACAGTGTGTACTCCTTATGTGTGCACACTACATCTCCCTCCTTTTGAAAAATAACGTAATATTATGAAGTTATTTTCTAAATTATTTATATATTAATTTCATGTATATCTAGTTATGAAATATGTTTATATGTTTATGATTCGTTTCTTATTAATCTATTTTTTTGTTGTTTTTGTTCAAAAATGTTTTCAAAGAGAAAATTGATATATAGTATGTATGTATATACTTATTTGTATTTATACATTTTTATTTTTATCTTATTTTTATTTTATTGATTTATATTTACTTTTTTTTGCTTGTGTAGGGTCCTACTACAAATTACGAATTAAAAATCTTTAACCTATCCTTATGTACTGTTTGTTTTTTGCTTTTATTTAATTTTTTTTTGTTTTGCGACCATATAGCTATATATATATATATATATATATATATATATATATATATATATATATATATATATATATATATAGCTATATGGTCTATATATATATATATATATATATATATATATATATATATATATATATATATATATATATATATATATATATATATATATATATATATATTAGTCAGGACAAACTGTTTTATACATAGAGATAACGCAACGTTTTAAGAAAAAGGGGGAATAATTATAAGGGTATATCCTAATTTTAAATTCACATTTGATCCTTTTCGTGCCATATTGAGTCAATACGGTCACGCACAACCTCGGAATATGAAACACGGCACTCGTGTCAAGGCCGTGCAGCGATGAGCCACGATCAAAAAGCACTGAAAATTCTCATCTCAATTTGCTAGAGTAAAACTTTCGATAGTTGAAGCCACCGATACCATCAAAATATCGATGTTTGAATGCAATAAGCAGAATATTTAAATAACAAAATCTAATTATTTATTGACATCAATAAGAACAAATCATATACATACATACATCTGCCCGCAATGCGAAGCAGAATATGCGTAGCTCCGTTATTCGGTTTTTGCTTTACTATCGCTTACGCAGTCGTTGCCTAGCGACGGTAACTGTAAACTTTTGGCGTTTTGCCTTTGCAATTAACATTAAATGGTCAAAACGAAAGATGTGCGAGCCAACAACTTGAAGTTGTGGTTGTTGTTTTGTATGTACATGCTACATACATATACAGGCATACATACATATGCTTGTACATATGTATGTATGCATGGGCACACATAGACACGAACTGTTGCTTGTTGTATGCATGTGTGAGTGTGTGTATGTGATGTCCCCAACTATTTGATATTTGATATACATATGGCAAGTAAAAAACATATTGCTATATTTTAATCGTTGAATGCCAATTTGTTGATATAGTTATGTTGATTACATTACCCAAATTTGAAATCGATCGGACAAAATTTATAACACAAACTATTCATTTGAAAAAGTGAATAAATAATAAAATTAAATGCGATATATCGAAAATATCGATACTTGTGTTGATATATCGTAATACATGTCGAATACAAATACATCGAAAAACATCGTTTGAGAGTTATTGATTATAATACTGTATTCGATTGTTCACTGTACACATACATACATGCATACATACAAATGTATTTGTATGTGTACGGTAACTGTAAACTTTTGGCATTTTGCGTATGCAATGAACAGACGTAAATGATCAAAACGAAAGAAGATTTGCGAGCCAATAACTTGAAGTTGTTGTTGTTGTTTTAAAAATTTCGATTTGAAACCATAGAACACTATTTATTACAATTAAACAACAGTGTTCGATGGCCCACTGCATACATACAAACCTATATATGTACATATGTACATATATAGGAATGTATGAACGTACATACATACTTATTGATGTACATACATATGTAGATACTATACATACAGACGTATGTACATATGTATGTACGTATGTAATACATATGGTGCTGGTGTAATTCATAATGCGAAATTCTTTCTAGGGGGAGCAATGCCCCCCCTGCCCAACCTGCGTACGCCCTTGTAGTCCGTTGTCCTAAAAACCCCTTATGCCAAATGTACTAAACAAAGAAAAAATAACATCAAAATGTTTATGTTATAATGTTAATAATTTTTAATTAATTAACATTTCTTGCCCTGTCAGTGCAAGACGAATGTACTTTTGTACATATGTATGTATGTACATATATACTGTTGTTCAAAATTTTATTCAATTCGGTCAATTCTAAGAAAAGTTATTAGCGAAACAAATTCTCGCCAGTACAACCCCTCCAAACTGCAGCAACAAGTTCGCTCTTCTTCTTCCTCTGTTTGCTGCTGCTATGGGCGCATATAACTCAGTGACGGAAGTTTACCTGGGTACAGGGTATTACACTGTTGGGCTTGCTCGACTGCAGCGTTCTCTCTTGTTGTTTTTAAAATTTTTATAATTGTAGTCGAAGATCCGAGATTTGTCACGGTCGCCATGTAATAATATGTGGAGCCCCATCAAATACTAGAATTGACGGGGCCCCATTATAAACACTTGGAGTTATTTTATTAAAGCTTTATTACAGCTCAGAACTCAAACTTAAACTTAAAACTGAATTCTTACATTTTTACTTAAAGTGAACTTAGCTAAGGCCTCGTAGCTGCGCTGCCAGCAACGCCGGCAGCGGAGCGACCGCATTACATATCAGCTTATATACTCAGCGCTGTTAGCAGCGAGAGCGCGAGAGAGTATGTTATGTGCACTTGAGGTGGCTGACACTAGTTGCACTGACGCTGCACTTATGTCGCCCAATGCATGCGCGATCATATTACATCGCGTCCGAATTATGCTTGGCTTTTTGAATTAATTTATTCACTGCAATAAAGAGTTACAGTGTGTGTTCTTAAGAGTGCACTACGTGCTCTGCTTGTAGCGCTGACCGCTACTGTTGTTGTTGTTGCTTTGTGCTGCATACATACACGCATATAAACACGCCGAGACACGATTCTGATGTAAATGTATGCTGTTGAAACTGTACATGAACATGTATTTAATTTAATTAAACAATTTAATTAATATAATTTTTTTAATTATTTAAAAAAAAATTTTTCATTTTGTTGGCGGAGTCGCGCCAATGTAATCAGATATAAAGACATAAGTGAGTATATTAAAGTGAATAATGTTTTATTACTGTTTTTTCCTTTTTGGTGGGAGGTACAGGGTATTTAAGAGTTGAGCTTGCTCGACTTTAGCATTCTTTTCTTGTTTGGGTTTTGGATGGTTGTTATTGTAAGATGTTTGCGAATGATGTTTGGAGCTCTGGGTTGTGCCTTTGGTTGTAAATATTTTTTGCTGTTTTGTAGTAAATGTTATTATTGGTTTTAATAGCAGATATTTCCATTTTTTTTTTTGTACTCTGGGCATTTTTTAGTAAGTGGGCTGTGATCGTTTTTGGAATCAGGGTTGAATTTGCAGTTGCTTTTGGTGCATGGTTCATTACATTTCGTGTGTTTCTCTTGAGAGCAGTTATAGTAAGTTTCGGTGCAGTGTTTGCATCGTAGTGGAGGAGGGACGTAAAGCCTTGCGTGAACTTTTTCATACCCGATTGAAAGCATTTCTGGGAGTTGGTGTGTGGCGAACGTAACGAGTATAAGGCCCGTTTCTACAAGTTTGTTTTCTTGCTTTCTTAATGTTTCGCGGACTTCTGTTCCTTTTTTTTGGATTTAGCTCTGATAATAATAATAATAATATTAATAATACGAACCAAATACACTTTAAATTTATGTATAATTAAAATGTATCTAATATAAATAGGTTAAGTACTTGAATTTTAATAATATCTAAGGAAATTTAATTAATGTGACTAGTGCATTAATTTATAAGAATCATTCTTGTAGCACTAGGAATAAATAAATAAATAAATAAATAAATAAATAAATAGAGTATTTCGCTCTCTTCTATAAATCCTAGTTTATTTGAGCAAATGACACCTTTTGTTGAGTTTAGTGTTTTATGTTCGGTTGCTGTAACTCTGAGATCTGTTATTGCTTTAATTTTAAGTAGTTTGCTGGTTTGGAGAATGTTTATACTGTGTACATGAAATGTACAGACGTATATTAGGTTTGCGGGAGCTGAAAAATGTAACAGGCAGAAGGAGGCGTGGCAGACCCCACAAAGTATATATATTCTTGATCAGCATGACGAGACGAGTCGATCTAGCCCTGTCTGTCTGTCTGTCCGTCCGTATGAACACCTGGATCTCAGAGACTATAAGAGATAGAGACACCAAATTTTGCACAAAAATGCCTTATGTGTGTATTCTATACGAGTTTGTTTTATTTTTTTGATTTTCCCCCCACTTCCCCCCTATGGGGGTCTTCCCGATTTTCCATTCGTATAATCGCCTATATCTCGGAGACTATAAGACCTAGGAACAGTCCCAGATGCCTTGTGTGAATACGCAGAAAATGTATATTTTGGAATTTCCCTCCCTCCCCCTCTCCCCCACAAATTTTCTCTAACTCCCGTAATTCTTGGAATTTGGAACTAAAATTTTGGAAATACCCCCAGTTAGTTATTATGTGTCCGTATGCCAAGTTTCACTATGATAGACCGATTTAACAAGAAGTTATAGCCATATATATATTTGCTGCTTCAGCGATGCTCAAGCGCTGCCCGCGGCTGTTGTTGATGTTGCTGTTTGGTTGACTGCTAACATGTTTACACAGACATGAATATATGCGCATAGGCATACATACACTCACACAGACGCAATTGCTATGTAAATGTGCAATTATACACCATTTACGTGAGTTCGAATACCGAGAAAGGTAAAATCGATCACATTTTTTTTTTTAATTTTCTTAATTTTTTTTCTTTTCTATAATTATTGTAAACATATGTACAGAGTATTTCAAAGGGACACCCGACTTTAGCTTTTTTACTTGTTTTTGTTTTGATGAGGAGTGTACCTGCACCGGGTTTTCATTAATAACTTTATGCAGCAACAACAAATATCAAATAGTTGGGGACATCACATACACACACCCACACACACAACAAGCAACAGTTCGTGTCTATGTGTGCGGTTCTCTACGTACGGTTGAAAAAGTAAAGAGAAACATACATATGTATGTATGTATGTATGTATGCCTGTGTATGAATATAGCATGTATGTACATTCGTATTAATGTATACATTGGGCAATCGAACACAGTTGTTTGATTGTAAAAAATATAATGCTCTAAAAACAACAACAACTGCAAGTCATTGGCTCGCTCTTCTTCTTTCGTTGTGACCATTTAATGTTAATTGCAAAGGCAGAACGCCAAAAGTTTAAAGTTACCGTCGCTAGGCAACGACTGCGTAAGCGATAGTAAAGCAGAAACCGAATAACGGACCTACGCATATTCTGCTTCGCATTGCGGGCAGATGTATGTATGTATATGATTTGTTCTTATCGATGTCAATAAATAATTGGATTTTATTATTTAAATATTCTGCTTATTGCATTCAAGCTTCGATATTTTGATGGTATCGGTGGCTTCAACTATCGAAAGTTTTACTCTAGCAAATTGAGATGAGAATTTTCAGTGCTTTTTGATCGTGGCTCATCGCTGCACGGCCTTGACACGAGTGCCGTGTTTCATATTCCGAGGTTGTGCGTGACCGTATTGACTCAATATGGCACGAAAAGACTCAAATGTGAATTTCCAAATTTTAGTTCGAAATTCCAAGAATTACGGGAGTAACGATTTGCGGTGTAGAGGGGGGAGGGAGGGAAATTCCAAAATATACATTTTCTGCGTATTCACATAAGGCATCTGGGACTAAAATTTGGTGACCATAGGTGTTATAGTCTCCGAGATATAGGCGATAATACGAATGGAAAATCGGGAAAACCCCCATAGGGGGGAAGTGGGGGGGAAAATCAAAAAAATAAAACAAACTCGTATAGAATACACACATAACGCATCTTTGTGCAAAATTTGGTGTCTCTATCTCTTATGGTCTCTGAGATCCAGGTGTTCATACGGACGGACAGACGGACAGACTGACAGACGGACAGACAGACAGACAGGGCTAGATAAACTCGTCTCGTCATGCTGATCAAGAATATATATACTTTGTGGGGTCTGCCACGCCTCCTTCTGCCTGTTACATTTTTCAGCTCCCGCAAACCTAATATACTTCTGTACATTTCATGTACAGAGTATAATTATTTTTAAATTATTATTTTACAAAAATTATTTTATACCTATGGAAAAAAAACGAATTGATGGGGAGTGGGGCGTGCATCAGAAAAAAACACAAACTCATCCTTTCTCGGACTTGGGAGAATCTAGATAGCAAATTTGGCTGCACTAGCTCGTATAATTTCTGAGATCCTTGCGTTCATACAGACGGACGGGCGGACAGACGGACATAGCTATATCGACTCATCTTGTCATCCAGATCGAGAATATATATACTTTGTGGAGTCTGCCACGCGTCTTTCTATGTGTTACATACATTGTCACAAAACTAGTATACCCTTTTACCCTTTGGGTATAGGCTATAAAAAATATACGTTGTGTAAAAACTTTTGACCACCACTGTAAATGTAGTTACCGTTCAGTACGGCGTACTCTGAACTAGTGAAAATATCATCACTAATTCTAACTTCATGTTTTGCATCATTTCGTTTTTACACACGATGTCATAGGAATTGGTCAATTTCCGCCACCTCACATGCTACGTACCAGTTATACATAATATACTAGCAGGTATTGCCCGTCTTAACCCGGCTCAATATGTTTCCAATTGTATTTATTTTGTGTGTGCATAACCTACCCATATGTTTTCACCTTAAAGGTTACCAGTAGGAAGGCATTTAAGGTATTTAAATGAACATTTTCTGTTCTTGACAAAAAATTGTTCAGTAGTCCGTTACATTTTTGTTCTTGACAAACTATTTCGTTAAACGAACATGACCACTATAACTAATATTTTTTAAAGCTGGTTTCCCCCCCATTGGAGCTAGAATTTTCCAAAAGCCTTTCTTAGTGTGCTTCTACACTATGATGGATACTATGAAACGATACTTGAGTCCAAATTTAAATTCACATTTGAGTCTTTTCGTGCCATATTGAGTCAATACGGCCACGCACAAACTCGGAATATGAAACACGGCACTCGTCAATGCCGTGCAGCGATGAGCCACGATCAAAAAGCACTGGCACCGATACCATCAAACTATCGAAGTTTGAATGCAATAAGCAGAATATTTAAATAATGAAATCGAATTATTTATTGAGATCAATAAGAACAAATCATATACATACATACATACATCTGCCCGCAATGCGAAGCAGAATATGCGTAGGTCCGTTATTCGGTTTCTGCTTTACTATCGCCACTAACCATACAACATATGTTGTATGGTTAGTGCTATCGCTTACGCAGTCGTTGCCTAGCGACGGTAACTGTAAGATTTTGGCGTTTTGCCTTTGCAATTAACATTAAATGGTCAAAACGAAAGAAGAAGAGCGAGCTAATGACTTGCAGTTGTTGTTGTTTTTAGAGCATTATTTTTTTTACAATCAAACAACTGTGTTCGTTTGCCCAATGTATACATTAATACGAATGTACATACATGCTATATTCATACACAGGCATACATACATATGTACATATGTTTCTCTTTACTTTTTCAACCGTACGTAGAGAACCGCACACATAGACACGAACTGTTGCTTGTTGTGTGTGAGTGTGTGTATGTGATGTCCCCAACTATTTGATATTTGTTGTTGCTGCATAAAGTTATTAATGAAAACACTAATGCCAAATGCACTAAACAAAGAAAAAATTACTTTTAAAAATGTTATATAATTTTCAATTAATTAACATTTCTTGCTCTGTCAGTGCAAGACGAATGTACATACATACATACATACATATGTAGATACATTTGTACATACATAGATGTGCACATACATATGTATCTATGGACATTCACACATTAGTGTCTCACATTTTTCTTTGGCTATTTCAATCGTTTGCACGCAACTACACGAACAGCTGTTTGTATGTGTGTGTGTGTGTGTGTGTATGTATACTTAGTTGTCCCCAACTGTTTGATATTTTGTATTGTTTGTTCTGCCTGCTTTTGTAAAATGCATATTTTGAAAATCCTTGAATGCAAAGTTGTAGATTTAGTTACGTAGATTACATTATCCAAATTTTAAATCGATCGGACTAAATTTATAACACAAACTTTTCATTTGAAATAGTGAATAAATATTAAAACCCCAATAATTCAAGCTCCAACAAAAAATTTAAAAAACCGAGTATGCAGTTTTGTTTGTATTCTTTAATTGATTTTAGAAACTAAGTTTTAAGTCGATCGGTTGAAAAGTGCGGATTTTTCAAACAAACTTTGGAGCTATTTTTCCCCCCTTTGGAGCTCGAATTTTCCAAAATCCCTTCTTAGTGGGGACCTAGACTATGAAAGGATACTTGAGTCCAAATTTCAGCTTCCTAGCCTTTACCGTTTGGGCTATGCGTTGATCACCAATCAGTCAGTCAGTCAGGACAAACTGTTTTATATATATAGATATATGTATATATGTAATTGATCAGTTTGAGCGCAAGTTTCTCGACAAAGTATAAAAGTTAGAAAAACCAAACTTTGAATCCAGATTCTCCTAAGCCCGAGAAACGACCATTGATCTTTCATAACTTCCGTAATCCTTTGAATTCTAAATACTGCCCTTGCTATATTTTGAACACCGAATTGGAGACAAGAAAGTACTCGCAAAGTTGGGTGTCGCGTTTGCTCACTTTTGATAAAAGCGTGTTTGAATGAACTGTTGCAAGTCTCCTCCAAAAAAAGCCCAATGGTTTTTAAAACTGTTATGTCTTTGTCAGACTTGAAACATTTCGCACTGTCCTCGTATACGTTTTATCGTTATAAAAACCACATCCATCAAGCTGACCATTTATGTACCTTTAACACATCGTACGTCTGGTTGACTGTGTAGTCAAATTAGAAAATGTCCGTATTTAGTGTAGCCAGAGTCTTCAGTTGTGAAAATTTGGCAGGCTAGTGAATCTTCTACGAGCCCTAACCACTATTTATTGGTACTGTGACGTTTTTTCGATAGTGCAACTTTTAATGACTTATATTTCTTGCCCAAACATAAGTATTTATACTTTTTAAAAATGTTTTGAATTACCTGTAATTTCATATCAAACATGCACACATTTCACATAACAATAATGCAAAAAATCAATTTAAATAAGGCAATTTCATAATACACACATAATACATTCATAATACAGCGTGACAAGACGAGTCGATCTAGCCCTGTCTGTCTGTCCGTCCGCCCATCCGTCCATATGAACACCTGCATCTCAGAGACTATAAGAGATAGAGACACCAAATTTTGCACAAAAATGCCTTATGTGTGTACGCTGTGCAAGTTTGTTTTATTTGTTCGATTTACCTCCAGTTAGTGATTATAAGTCTGCATGCTAAGTTTCATTATGAGAGGTTTCATTACGTGAGTTCGAATACCGAAGGAGGTAAAATCGATCCTTTTGCATGAAAGATTTCATTATATTGTATAAGTTTTTATTTGTTGCGCACTGTTAGAATATATTTAATAACATTATTTTATATTTGGTCAAATTTGTCTTTTTCTAACAGTGAAACTTATGGAACGTGCCTTATACTAGATGGAATAATTCAATGTACATCCAGAGATGAATTTTCCTACCAAGAAATGATTGGATTTCTTCCGTTGTGTTGCCATCCTAACCCGCAAAAAGTTTTAATTGTTGGAGGAGGTGATGGTGGAGTAGCTCGTGAAGTCGTTAAACATCCATTGGTCAAAGAAGTTCATCAAGTTGAAATTGATGAACGGGTTGTGGAACTATCGAAAAAATATTTACCATCCATGGCATGCGGCTTTGAAAATTCGAAATTAAAACTTACTATTGGTGACGGTTTCGAATATATGAAAATACACAAGGAGGAGTTTGATGTGATCATCACAGATAGCTCAGACCCGATCGGGCCTGCAGTTTCATTGTTTCAGGAAAACTACTATAAATTAATGAAAAATGCTTTAAAGCCGGGTGGTATTGTTTGCTCTCAAGGTGGAAGCTTCTGGCTTGATTTTGATTACGTAAAAAAAACTATGGATGGGTGCGGGAAACATTTTGCAAAAGTAGCCTATGCAGTAACTTCAGTTCCTTCTTACCCATGTGGACACATAGGTTTCGTAATTGGGTCTCTAGATCCTAATCAAAATTTCTCAGAGCCAGTAACAAGGTTCACTAAATCTCAAATTGATTCTTTAAACTTAAAATATTATACAAGTGAGGTTCATCCAGCAGCATTTGCTTTACCACGCTGGGTAGAAAAACACTTTTACAAATAAAGTATGTAATATGTACTTTATGCAAATTTAACCATATGTATACACTTCATGAGATATACATTTTTTTAAAGTCAGTTATATTTTTGTACATAACTATTAGAGTTTTAAAAAATATATAAATAAATGATCCATCTTCAACGTGTCAAATTATTGTTTAATAAATATCATGGAAATAATATCAATGCTGCGCCCTGTGCGTTGCTACAAGCGTCGCTTCATCGATTTTATAAAGGCGCAATTTTTTTGCATAAGGTGGAATAGTTCGGAATATAATCATCAAACTCATAGATACATAATTACATATTCAAACGCAAAATATAAGTAAGCAAAACAACCAGCTAATTTAAGAGGATGTAGTTGTAATTTACATTTAAACGTAGCCATCATTAATGATTAGAATGTTATTTAAATAGAATTCGGTTATTATTTGCTTGATATAGTGAGGTGCCACTTCGTTAACATTGGAAACGGTATACCGGTGTTGTTAGCACACAATGTGCCTGACAGGGCGGTGCCTCGCCAAACCCAGGTACAACCCTTATCGATTCTAGAAAGTGTGCGCTTAACGTTTCGATGTCCCAACGAAACTCATAGCATTGTTGGAGTGGATCTGCTGGGGGCATTGTCGTCGTAGGAACTTTTCGGTGTTCAGATCGGATGTGGCTTACAGGAGGATCACCTTCGAGCAGAAGCAAACAAAGACACACACATAGCCTTTAGTTATGAGACAGGCTGTGACAGAATGGCGCTCGTCGGTTGCGGCCGCATACTAGAATGATCCTTTGGTCGTCCTTGAACGGGTTCATGTTGAGGACTTTACTTTCATTCCGGTTGGTCAAGGCGTTGTGTTTCTGTGCGTAAAGTCGGGTTTTAAATTCCTCTGTACATATGTTTAGAATAATTATAAAAATTAAAAAAATTAAGAAAATTAAAAAAAAAAAAATCGATTTGCCTGTCTCGGTATTCGAACTCACGTAAAGGGTGTATAATTGTACATTTACAAAGCAATTGCGTCTATGTAAATTTATGTATGTCTATGCGCGTCTATTCGTTGTGTCTCTAGCTCTCATAGTCTCTGATATCTACTTAGGTATTCATACGGATAGACTGACAGACAGGGCTAGATCATGCTGATCAAGAATATGTATACTTTGTGGGATATATTATATATATAATGTAATATATAGAATATATTATATTCGCACTAAACTAGTATACCCTTTTACTCTTTGGGTACAGGGTATAAAAAAATAAAAATAATACAAGCGAATTGATAACCTCCTCCATTTTTGAAGTCGGTTAAAAACATAACGAATGCCAAACTTGTAAATTGTGGCCCACTTTTGCAAATAAGCAACGAGCGCATACTTTACATATCTGTGTACATATGTAACGACAGATTTTGCGACTATTTACTAATGTCGATATAGCCATGTCCGTCCGTCCGTTCGTCTGGACGAGTGCAAGGATCTCAGGAAGTACAAGAGCTAGAATAACCAAACTTGGTATCGAGGTTCCCCTAAGTTCTAGGCAGGTCAAGTTTATTTTTTTTATTCTGATTCACCCCCATTCCCCCGCAATTCATTTTCCTTAACTCCCGTAATTCTTGGATCTTTCGAACTAAAATTTGGTAACTACATACCGTTAGTGATTATGTGTCTGTATGCCAAGTCTCATTATGATAGGTCAATTCTGAAGAAAGTTATAGTCATAAATAAAAAGGCTGCCCATGCTCTGCTTGTAGCTCTGGCCGCAGCGCTGCCCGCAGCTGTTGTTGTTGTTGCTGCTTTGGTTAAGCTTTGTGCTGCATACAGACACGCATATAAACACGCTGAGACACGATTCTGATATAAATGTATGCGGCTGAAACTGTACATGAACATGTCTCCACTGAACATGTCTCCATGCATTGAATAATTTGTATTTAATTTAATTAAATAATTTAGTTAATATATAATTTTAAAATAATTTTTTTGGTGGGAGGTACAGAGTTGAGCTCGCTCGACTTTAGCATTCCTTTCTTGTTTTAGGTATCGCCAAGTATCTGTTTTGAATTGCGTCGGTTGGTTGGCAGGACAAACGAAGTCGCGTGCTGTCTTAAGCAAGTTAATGCATAACAAACACGACATGTTTATTTTTTTGATAAATCTAATAATAATTGAAATTAAAAAATCTTGATGTTTTTAAAAGGAAAGTCAAAATCTAGGAGATAACGAAATACATTTAATACTTGTCAATTTATTGTAAAAAAGAAACAAAAACAAGATAGAACGTTACAGTCGAACAAAGCCCGACAGTAAAATGTTCGTATGTCGATTTCACATCGCATAGGAACATTTAATAAATAAATAAATAAATAAAATACCCTGTACCCTCCACAAAAAAGGAAATATTAAAAAAAAATTAATTAAATTTAAAAAAAACCTTCAATGCATACATACATACAGAAGTGAAGACATGTTTATATACAATTTCAACAGCATGCATTTACATCATCGTGTCTATGCGTATATGTATGCGTACTGGAATAAGTCACAGCAGCAACAACAACAACAGCTGCGGGCAGAGCTTCGGCAGAGAGTATATTTATGGCTATAACTTTCTTCGTTAATTATCGTAATGTAACTTGGTATACGGACTCATAATCATTAAGTGGAGGTATTTGCCAAATCTGACAAAATTCCAAAATTACAGGAGTTATGGAAAAAACACGAATTGCGGGGGAGTGGGGGGCGTGTATCAGAAAAAATAAACAAATTTGATCTGCTTAGGGCTCAGGAGAACCTGAATACCAAGTTTGGTTAATCTAACTCCATGTACTTGCTGAGATCCGTGCGTTCATATAGACGGACATGACTATATCTACTCGTCTTATTATCCTGAAATTATATACATCCTGAAAATATATATACTTTGTGGGGTCTGCCACGACTCCTTCTGTGTGTTACACACATTCTCATAGAAGTATACACTTTCACCCTTTGGGTACAGGGTATAAAGATCGTTTTCAAAATGTCGTCAAAACGTAGCAAGCAAATGCATAGCACATCGGAGGAATTTGATTCCAGCAAATCCGATGCATTATTGCAAGCACGCACAAATGTGCCATTTTTTCATTTTCGTTCATCAGCTGTGCTTGCATACGGACGTGTTTTTCAATCGCTGCGCCAAAAATTGTTTAAGTTGTGTACGTACACAGTGCAAATAATTGCGAGAAGTAAAATAACGTTCTTCATAGAAAATTCTGGTGTTCAAATAAATTAAAGGAATCTTTAATAAAATCACAAATTAAATAAAAGTACATTCAAGCGCGAAAAACCAATCTATACAAACACATAGATCGACACCAACACCGAGACACTGAGCTATAACCTTAATTGTATTAACGCTCAATAATCACTAAAAAAAAATCTCTCATCTGTGCTCAACAAACCACTCAATAAAACACAAACGAAAACTTACACTGAACAACATGGCACCTCAGCCCAACAAACGCGCACGAGAAAACACCGTCACTGACCTTAAGGAGGGCCGCCAGTCAGAGGGAATCTCGGCAAAGATAATGGCTACAATAAACCTGCGTTTTGAGGAGCAGGCCAGCCTCATCACTGCCAATATGGGAGATGCTGAGCAGCGCATCCTAAACGTGCTGCTGGAGCGTTTCGACCGCATGGCAGAAGAGATGAAGCAGCTACATGTCAGGGTGGATCAGCTTCATGTGCGGGTGGATAATATGGAGCGCGAGGTCGGAGTGTTGTCCACGCTGAGGGAGCGGGTTGGAGTGCTGAAGGCGAAGCTCGCTGCGCAGCTCAATGCCAATGCTGCCTGCGACTTGCGCATACACGGCGTCCCTCACATGGAGGGGGAAAATGTGCGTACTTTGTACAACACGCTGTGCTTCGCCATCGACACTACACCACCGCCTAGGATACGGGAAATTTTTCGTGTTCGAAATAAGCAGGTAGCAAATGTTGATCCCGATATCATTATAAAATTTGAAAATTTTAATGAAAAAGCCACGTTGCTGAAGGCAAAGCAAGAAAGCACTAAGCTTAGAAATGCTGGGCTTTGACTCTCCAGCCCCCATTTACATTAATGAGCAGCTGACTAGAGACAACTACATAATCTTCAAAGAGGCGATAAAGCTTAAAAAACAGAAACGTCTTGTGGCTGTGTTCTCACGTAGAGGCATAGTGCACGTGACGCTTAGGGAGAACGAGAGTGCGCAGCCCATACAAAGCAGGGACGAGCTTTTACAGCTGTCTCACCATAATGAGAGTGGATTTCGCTCTCCCACTGCCTTTAACTCTGCGGTGTAAACATATGTTAGCTTTTAATATTAATATAAGTTTTAGGTTTAGTTTTTGGATAAATTGTTTTTGTAATATTTGTTTTCTTGTAAATGTTAATGTATTAATAGTGTGCAGATCATCTGTTAGTGCTCTTGATCGCTGTATAATGCGTGAGCGTATGATTGTTTTATGGACTCAATGCAAGATAACTTAAGATGTGCTTCCACAGCGAACAGTAATTCTATTATTCGGGTTCTATGTAAACAAAAGAATGGTTTACACATATGCCACCTTAACGCGCAGAGCTTAGTCAAAAAAATGGATGAGTTTAGGTATTTGTTTGTTAATTCTAATGTAGACGTAGTTTGTGTATCTGAAACTTGGTTTGTGTCTTGTCTTAATGATAATAATATATGTTGTGATGGGTTTAGAGTTTACCGTTCAGACCGTGTGGGGCATGCGGGGGGTGTAGCTATATATGTTAAAAATAATATCAAAGCTAAAGTGATTTGCAAACAGCCAGTAGACAGCAATATTGAGTACTTGTTTTTGCAATTATCAAACAGTAGAACTATGGAAAGCATATTAGTCGGATGTGTGTATAGACCAAACAGAAACACTGACTACACTGATTTCTTGAGCATTCTCTCCTCTGTATCCCTGAAGCATAACAATATTGTCCTGGCTGGAGATTTCAATAGCAATATGCTTCTTGAACGACATTTAAAGGACGATATGGTGTCTCTTGGCATGAAGCTAGTAAACTCTACAGTACCTACACATTTCTCTAACACCTCTGATACCCTTCTTGACTTATTTTTTGTAAATGACACTGAAAAAATTCTCCTATTTGACCAGTTGTCCGTACCAGCTTTTTCTAAACATGACTTGATTTTCATAACTTACGATATTTTCCTTGACCACACTGACCACTCATTTAGTTATAGGGACTTTAGGAACATTGACCATAGACTACTGTTTGACTTTTGTGATAACTTGAATTTTGATGACATTTACCTAAAACCCACCGTAGACGAGCAGCTCCAACTGTTTAATGACAATGTTGAGCTACTGTTCAATACCTTTGTGCCGCTGCGGAACAAAGTAATCAGGCCTGTAAAACATGAATGGTTTAATAGGGATATCGAATGTGCAATAAAATGCAGGGACGACGCATATAAAAAGTGGAAAAGGTACAAGACAACGGCTCACTTATCGCAATATAAGAAACTGAGACGTAGAGTTGGGCTGAAAATTATGAATGCGAAGCGTGCTCACTTCTCGAAATTTTCATCGGTCACCTCGTTCAGACAAGTTTGGGCCGAAGTTAATAAGTTAGGGATCGGAAAAAGTAGACATTCTTTATGTATTGATGTCGACGTAAATGAACTAAACAACAAATTTGTACAACTAGCAGTACCTGAAGTCCATGAAAATACGTACCTGAATTCTACCTCGTTATTAAACTGTGATACTTCTTTTAGTTTTATGTGTGTACGTCAATGTGATGTCTTAGATGCAGTTCTTAAAGTGAAGTCCAACGCCATTGGCCTAGATGAGTTACACCCCAAATTTTTAAAATTATTGCTTCCGAAAGTCTTAAATTATATAACGCACATATTTAACTCAGTGCTTACGACATCGTGCTTTCCGTACAAGTGGAAATCAGGAAAAATTATTCCTATCCCGAAAGGAAGCAATGACTTCAGGCCAATCACAATTCTACCATTTCTATCAAAAGCACTTGAACACTTGATGACCAAACAAATTAGCAATTACATGGTAGAAAACTCACTCTTGAGTGATAAACAATCGGGCTTCAGAAGTAATAGAAGTTGTATTACATCATTAATTAAAATTACAGACGATATTAGGAAAGAAATGGACGACAGTAAGGTAACTTTCCTAACCCTACTAGACTACTCAAAAGCTTTTGACTCTGTTAATCATAACATACTGTGTACGAAATTAAAAAGACTTTATAATTTCTCTGACTCAGCTACTAATCTTGTCCAGTCATATTTGTCCTGTCGTCACCAAGCAGTAGTTACTTCGCATAATTTTTCGTCTTTTTTTATTCATAAAGCGTGGAGTCCCTCAGGGGTCTGTCTTAGGGCCACTATTGTTCTCAATTTATGTCAATGATCTTCCATGTTGTGTGTCTAATTCCGAGTTACACATGTATGCTGATGATGTCCAGATGTATGTTAGTCGTCCGTTATGTAGAATAGATGAATGTATACGTGTCTGCAATGATGATCTCTTCAAAATCAGCAAATGGGCAAATATTAACGGATTGGAGGTCAACCCTAAAAAGTCAAAATGCTTAGTAATATATAAAAAAAAAAATCAACACACTCAATCTAGAGCAAGTGCGCCTCAACAATGAGCCCATTGCGTATGTAGAGCAGGCAATAAACCTGGGAATAAATATAAACCAAACATTAACTTGGTGTGACCATGTCAATAAGGCAGTAGATAGACTATATAACGCACTAAGGCGCCTGTCTTTGACGCAGAATTTTCTTCCTGTAAAACTAAAGCTCCTTATTGCCAAAACATGCCTGACACCCTTGCTATTTTATGGGATTGAACTTTTTGGATACTGCGATGCAGTAAGTCAAAACAAATTAAAAGTAGCCTTTAATAGCATAGCACGGTACATTTTCAACATTCAAAGAAGACATTCAATAACGACATACACCAATAAAATATTCAATCTGACCCTTGACTCCTGGATTAAGCTTAGAATCCTAATCTTCTTGCACAAAATTATTGCACGTAAGGAACCAAATTATCTGCACAACAAAATTGCTTTCACGATCACGAAATTTAAATTAGCAATCTCGGAAAAACATTTCTTTATTTCTTTAAAAACAATTAGCAGCGAGACGCACTTTAGAGTTAAGATTCTAGTACACTTACAAAACATTAACTAAATTAACGTTACCAAAAATTATAATATTAACGACACACTTAGTTTAGTAGGCAATTTAGATTAAGTATAAACTATCCATTAAACTATCCAATTAAAAATATATAATTATAAAAATAATGAAAATGTTTAATGTGAAAACTAAAACTATGATTAAATTGTAATGACTAGCGTAATAATTTAAAAGTAACCGATACTTGTAACGCTAGGATAAGGTTAATAAATAAATAAAAAAAAAAATAATGCGTGCAAACTGGCCCTAACCCCATGGAGTCTGAGTAGTCTGGCCCCTTAATATATGGTCTCCCCCAATTCAATAAATGGTCTCTACATGGTGGCCATCATTGAACAAAGTTCATCTCTTCTGGACAAAATTTAACGGCAGGCTGAACTCATATCGAATGCACTATGCACCACCAAATGTATTTGTGTTGTCGAACAAGTTCAGGCAACATGCTCGCGTGTGGAAGGCTTGCTTAATACATAAAAAAGAATATACAACAAAAACAATGCAATTGATAAGCAATGGCCCTATTGACGGACCATACATAATAAAAAGAACAATGTTCGAACAATGTTTAATAGTTTGGCATACATACACATAAAATATACTATAATAAGGCATGATCAACACAGCACAATTATACTGACATCAGCATTTATCTATCATACGATCATTGAATTTATATGGATCAAAATTATGTGTCAGCCCGATTGAGCTGACACCAGCATGTGTAAGCATACGATCGATGCTTTCACATGCAGTAATAATAGTTTGGCAATCTAGAAAGCCTACTTTCTGGATCTTCCGGTAATTTGGATGTAGTACTCCAATACACTCCAAATTTCGGCGTACATCAAATGTTGCAGGAAGTGGCTCCAATCAAACAGCCACCAGGTGTGTAGCAAATACATGGAACGTTTCGTATTATGAAGGACATGGGGGAAGAAGTTTGGATAAAAACCAACGAAACGGTATCTGGCGTGAGCCCCTTCGCGCGAAGGTCTCTGGTGACCAGATCCCCACCAAAGTCTGCTTCACCTTCAGCACCCTTTCAGAGCTTTCCGCTTCTGTGTTCACCTGCTGCATCTCTTAGTTCATTTCATTTGAGCCAATTCATTTGAGCCAACGAATACCCCATTTTCAACACTCTTGGCAATGCCTTTGCCGATAACTATTGTCCAGGCAGAGATGCAGTCGGTGCTCCGGATTTTCGAATTTCAATATAAGCACTACATCAACCAATAGAACAAGGAGAATTTTTCTGAGATGTGGTGCACATTTCGATATGCAACAAGAGTGGACATGCATTGGAGAGAAGCCACCATGAAATGGGCTTTCAAACTGCAGAGCCCTGGTTAAAGCGTCGAGCCACCCCCAAATAGGCACCCCTAAAAGACACCCACAAAGCGCGTGACGTAGCCACAGGACTTTGCGTAGGCAGTGAAGGGAAATGGGAACCCTCCTGCCACTATTCCCGTTTCCAAGGCCGATACATGGACGAAGGACCAGCCCGACACGACCGAAACCCTGCAGACCATATGCCATCATAGTCAAATATGTTGTAAAAGCTCAGTATGCTGATATTTTAAAGGCAGTCAAAACGGCACCCGATTTTTATACCCTGTGCCCAAAGGGTACAAGGGTATATTAGTTTTGTGCGAGTGCACATGGAACACACAGAAGGAGGCTTGGTAGACCCCACAAAGTATATATATTCTTGATCAGCATGACAAGCCGAGTCGATATAGCCATGTCCGTCTGTCCGTCTGTCTGTCCGTCTGTCTGTCCGTCTGTCTGTCCGTCTGTCTGTCTGTATGAACGCAAGGATCTCCGAAAGTATAAGAGCTAGCATAACCAAACTTGGTATACAGATTCTCCTGAGACCGAGAAAGGACGAGTTTGTTCATTTTTTCTGATCCAACCCCCCACTCCCCCCCTATTCAAGATTTTCTATAACTCCCGTTATTCTTGGAATTTTAAACTAAAATTTGGTAGACACATCCAGTTAGTAATTATATATCCGTATACCAAGTTGCATTATGATAGGTTGATCAGAAAGAAAGTTATAGCCATATAACCATGCCCAATGCACACATACATACATATGTACAAGTACACAAACACGCATAGACACGATTCTGATGTAAATGTAAATGTATGTATGCATGCATGGAATATTTTATTTTTAATCTAGTTAATTGATTAAATTAATTTAGTTAATTAATTAAATTAAATTGATTAATTAATTTAATTACTTTTTTGTGGGGTGGTACAGGGTATTTAAGAGTTGAGCCTGCTCGACTTTAGCATTCCTTTCTTGTTAATCTTTAAAAGTTTTGAGCCAAAATTAATTTTCGTTCCCACACATCGTTAATCTTCTTTTTATTTAAAGTTATTGCTGAGCTCAACAGCCATTGAACCACCCTACTAGGATCAAAACCTTAGTAGCCTTTCAGCACGCTGCCTCGACACCCCTACTGTGGAACAAAGTAGTATATATCAAGGGCTTCATCACGTTACAACCAGGTGACAATAATACATACAGCTCATTGAACAGCCCACACGAAGATTCATAGTCATCTTCAGAACTACATTTACCCAAAGCCCCCAAAGGATCTAAGTGGGCGAATATACACCAATTCTCCATCAGGCAGCTATTATCCATGTAAATAAAAAACAATATCCCACTAATTATTTAGGAAAGTAATTTACAGAATCACCTCAATTGAATCTTAAAAAAAATTCGTATTATTTGCTCAATATGTTTTGGATTAGTACGTCAAAAGTAAGACTAAACAAGTAGAGAAGCTAAGGTCGGGTATCCCGACATTGATATACTCTGTACATATGTGTAGAATAATTATGCGTGTATGTGTGTGTTTGTGTGTGTCTGTGTGTGTCTGTGTATGTATCGTGTGCAGTACCAACCAATTCTCCTCTACAGAGTCTCTATATGTTTTCCCACACTCAGCAAAAATAGATCCCTTCAAAGGCAAAATAGAGTCCAACGACATGCTGAATTCACCATTCTGGGAGCTCTAAGCACCACCCCAAATGATGTTCTAGATGTCTTTCTACGAATACTCCCTATACAGCTCATGGGCATGACGTACGCTACTCTGGCATTTCTGTGCATGAGAGAAACTAAACAGTGATCAGATGAAGGCTCTGACCACTTCTGTAGGAAAATGATCTCATCCCTTCATTCACTGACTACAGCACTCCCAAGGAATATCTCCATCCTCCTTTTCAGATCATCATACCTTCTAAGAAAGAATGGACATTTGGCCCACCGTCCCCAAGAAATGTTCACTAATTGTTCCAAGCTTGACAGCAGCATCGGCGGCGGCGTCTACTGCGAAGAACTCAGCATAAAAATATCATTCAGACTTCCAGACCATTGTAAACTGGTCGGAATTGCAAAAATTTTAGCATTAAAAAAATTCAATTTGTTTTTTAATTTTTGAAAAAGTTTGAATAGCACAATAAAGAATAAAATAAGGTATCCAAGTCGTATATTGAATAATTTTTCCCATAGCCCTGGAAGTTTGTAATAGCCCTCAAAGTTAGCTGTTTTTAAATCAAAGCATTCCTGTTTTGTTGTCGTCGTACTAATATAAAAAAATTAAATAAACTCGTATAGACTGGGGACTTCATACCGAATTTAGTGAAAGTCGGCCTTAACGGTTATATGACAACTACAAGTATATGAATTATTGGCCCAAACTGAACCGAGCTTGGTATGTTGTACTTGCCTACAAACTAAATTTGAGATAAATATCTTCATTTCGAGCTTATGCCAAAGTTTGAGCAATTCCTCCCAGTGTGCATTGTAGCGTATTTCAGGCAGTAATTCTCACTATTCAGGAGGCTCTCACTACTATGCCAAGCATGGGCTCAGGCATTAAATACATCTATTCGGATAGCCAAGCAGCTATAAAATCCTTTAGTATAGTACCATCAAGTTCGAAAATAGTCGCAGATCTCTTACCGAGATGACAGCATAGTTCTCAGTCTGCAAAGCTGACGAGCTGGCAAGACAAAGTACTACTGTCCCTATCCTTCTAATATCGGTATACCGATGGCCAAAGTTTTTGCCATAAATTCGAAATATTAAGATATTTACCAAATTTAATTTGTACGTTATAGCCATATAACCATGCCCAATGCACACATACATACATATGTACAAGTACACAAACACGCATAGACACGATTCTGATGTAAATGTAAATGTATGTATGCATGCATGGAATATTTTATATTTAATCTATTTAATTGATTAAATTAATTTAGTTAATTAATTAAATTAAATTGATTAATTAATTAAATTACTTTTTTGTGGGGTGGTACAGGGTATTTAAGAGTTGAGCCTGCTCGACTTTAGCATTCCTTTCTTGTTAATCTTTAAAAGTTTTGAGCCAAAATTAATTTTCGTTCCCACACATCGTTAATCTTCTTTTTATTTAAAGTTATTGCTGAGCTCAACAGCCATTGAACCACCCTACTAGGATCAAAACCTTAGTAGCCTTTCAGCACGCTGCCTCGACACCCCTACTGTGGAACAAAGTAGTATATATCAAGGGCTTCATCACGTTACAACCAGGTGACAATAATACATACAGCTCATTGAACAGCCCACACGAAGATTCATAGTCATCTTCAGAACTACATTTACCCAAAGCCCCCAAAGGATCTAAGTGGGCGAATATACACCAATTCTCCATCAGGCAGCTATTATCCATGTAAATAAAAAACAATATCCCACTAATTTTTTAGGAAAGTAATTTACAGAATCACCTCAATTGAATCTTAAAAAAAATTCGTATTATTTCCTCAATATGTTTTGGATTAGTACGTCAAAAGTAAGACTAAACAAGTAGAGAAGCTAAGGTCGGGTATCCCGACATTGATATACTCTGTACATATGTGTAGAATAATTATGCGTGTATGTGTGTGTTTGTGTGTGTCTGTGTGTGTCTGTGTATGTATCGTGTGCAGTACCAACCAATTCTCCTCTACAGAGTCTCTATATGTTTTCCCACACTCAGCAAAAATAGATCCCTTCAAAGGCAAAATAGGGTCCAACGACATGCTGAATTCACCATTCTGGGAGCTCTAAGCACCACCCCAAATGATGTTCTAGATGTCTTTCTACGAATACTCCCTATACAGCTCATGGGCATGACGTACGCTACTCTGGCATTTCTGTGCATGAGAGAAACTAAACAGTGATCAGATGAAGGCTCTGACCACTTCTGTAGGAAAATGATCTCATCCCTTCATTCACTGACTACAGCACTCCCAAGGAATATCTCCATCCTCCTTTTCAGATCATCATACCTTCTAAGAAAGAATGGACATTTGGCCCACCGTCCCCAAGAAATGTTCACTAATTGTTCCAAGCTTGACAGCAGCATCGGCGGCGGCGTCTACTGCGAAGAACTCAGCATAAAAATATCATTCAGACTTCCAGACCATTGTAAACTGGTCGGAATTGCAAAAATTTTAGCATTAAAAAAATTCAATTTGTTTTTTAATTTTTGAAAAAGTTTGAATAGCACAATAAAGAATAAAATAAGGTATCCAAGTCGTATATTGAATAATTTTTCCCATAGCCCTGGAAGTTTGTAATAGCCCTCAAAGTTAGCTGTTTTTAAATCAAAGCATTCCTGTTTTGTTGTCGTCGTACTAATATAAAAAAATTAAATAAACTCGTATAGACTGGGGACTTCATACCGAATTTAGTGAAAGTCGGCCTTAACGGTTATATGACAACTACAAGTATATGAATTATTGGCCCAAACTGAACCGAGCTTGGTATGTTGTACTTGCCTACAAACTAAATTTGAGATAAATATCTTCATTTCGAGCTTATGCCAAAGTTTGAGCAATTCCTCCCAGTGTGCATTGTAGCGTATTTCAGGCAGTAATTCTCACTATTCAGGAGGCTCTCACTACTATGCCAAGCATGGGCTCAGGCATTAAATACATCTATTCGGATAGCCAAGCAGCTATAAAATCCTTTAGTATAGTACCATCAAGTTCGAAAATAGTCGCAGATCTCTTACCGAGATGACAGCATAGTTCTCAGTCTGCAAAGCTGACGAGCTGGCTAGACAAAGTACTACTGTCCCTATCCTTCTAATATCGGTATACCGATGGCCAAAGTTTTTGCCATAAATTCGAAATATTAAGATATTTACCAAATTTAATTTGTACGCATGTTTTTGCCCCCTTAGACGACATACCAAGTTTGGTTCAATTTGGCCCACTAATTCATATAGCTGCCAGTACCAATAAGACATATTAACCAAACTTGGTAAGTAGACGCTCCTAGTCCCTAGTATGTATGAGCTTATTTAATTTTTGAAATTCTCCCCTTTCTCGCCGCTACAGAATTTCGTCAATACTGTCCACATTTCAAAAGCTACATAAACCAAACTTTTCACACGTAACTATAAATTATTTAATTTTGTTTCAAATTTCATCCAAATTGGTATATTTTTAGAAAAGTTATAAGCGAAACAATTTCACTGTCGGGCTTGCTCGACTGTAGCGTTCTCTCTTGTTTTTGTCTTTGGAAACAGACTTATGAGCTGTTAAATCGGACCTTTTATGTCCACGATTGCAAGCTGAGAAAACTCCACTGCGAGCTGAGAAAATTTGTCCATTTGTCTGTGGAATAAACATCAACATGTAATATTTCTTCTGCGCATGGTCGGATAACGACTATATTTTCCCATAGCGCAATTGCGGCTATTTCCGGACAGACAAACGGGACTAGATCGACTCATTTTGTCATGCTGATCAAACCATCATATACTTGTACTATGGTCGTGAGCTTAACATGGCAGAATTGGAAAACGAGAGTTCGAAGCTCATGAAACGTTAGAACAGATTACCAACGACGCGATAAAAATGATATTTCGCAGCATTTACGACGGCTTCCGACAAGCCACCAAAGTGTGCAGAACGTGGTGGGATAAAGTGCCAATTAATTCCAACTGATGTAAGGGCGTTATTTAATTCGTTATTTCGGGGATCGCTAAAGAATAGCGCCCGTAGCTCATTTAGCTCATTTTTCCCCCAACATTTGCCTCTAATGCTTTTGAAACGTTTGAGAGCATCAATATACGATGGGTTCGAAAGGTCTGCCTTTGTGGTGAAGCAGATGAAAACCGAAATGTAGCATTTTCTAGGTGGCCTATTTCTGGTTTCCGCTTTGTAGTAGAAATGTCCACAGAAGTCGATCCCGTCACATCGAAAGGTCGAGTAAGCTGCATATGATCTGCAGGCGGTTGACTCATGATGTGCTCGAGCAATTTGGGCTTTAGACAAAAACATCGCACGCACTTATTGAGAATAGCAGCGACAGTTTCGCATGCTCCAATTGGCCAAAATCTCAGCCGAAGGGTATCAAGCAGGTTTTGTGGACCAGCATATAGAGACTTGTGGTGGAAGAACATGACGATTGCATCATAATCCAAGTCAGCGTTGTTATTGCGCCCACCAACACGCATAAGTCCAGAGTTATCAATACTTGGGTGGAGCGACAGCAATCTGCTTTTCGATGCGAGGCAATCCTTGATTGTGGGCGATATAAAGCGATGTACATAGCCAAAGGTGTACATTGCCAAAGGAATTTTGGTATTTGCAGCCAAAATAAATATCCAGTTGCTAGGATGCGATCAAGACCTTGCGATGGCGTTCCGGTAAATCCAATATAGGTGGCGCGCATGTTGGCCAGTCAGAAGTATGAGAACGCAGAAAAGCTGGTCCGTTATCCAAAGACTTGATCCTGCTTCCTCATGAGGTGTGCATCCGCAAGATAGGATAATAGGTGGGTTCATCTCTGATGGCACGTGATGACAAATCATTCTTTTGTCAGCTCCTGGATTTGTGCAACTCTGTTGGAGATAAAAACATGAAAATTTGAAGGTGATTCTCGTATCCAGGAGAATGAAATAGTTGAGCCAGACCAACAGTGCACTTTATGTTCAAATGCAATGGATTGAGTAATGCTAGCGAGCAACTCAGCCAATAAGTACGCTGCTGTTCACTCCAGCTTCTGTTCTGCTCCGATCGTTCGTAGATGCAGGCACCGAATGCTGATATGCTGGCGTCATAAAATCCTTGCATTTCCCACTTAGCTTTGGCCAACAACACGAAGCGGGGAAATTTGATTGACGTCACGAATGAGATTTGCGTTGTAAGCTCCAACGATATGGAGCGCAGGGATTGCGGCAAACTCTCGTCCCAGGCGAGCTTTTCCTTCCACAAGGAGGAATATCTTCAGCCGGTTGATTATTGACGATATTAAACCAAGTGGGTCGTAGATTCTGGCCATAACGGTAGTGTTGGTGAATTTGGGATACGTCCTCTATGGTGTCGCCTCCAAAAATCAAGTCGTCGACGTAGAAATTTCTGCAAACAATTTTGGCCTCCATTGGAAATTTGGGCTAAAAATGCTGCTGGCTTTGTGCCGTAGGTTACGGTGTTAACGTATAAGCCTTAATTTCTTCAGATGGACTGTGCCGCCATAAGATGCATTGTAGATACTGATTTTTTTTTTCTTTTAAGTATACATTTAAATCTTTAATTACAATATGCTTGCTTGTTTGGTGTTGTGTTTCTGTTTTGGGTTCTATGCTATGTGGTTATTGTTTGGGCTATGTGTGTAACAGAAAATTGTTGTTTAGTGTGTTGTATTGTATTGTTATGCGACCTGTACATGAAGGGTGTGTAATATAAAATACAAAAATTTCCTTCTGTGTGGTATATTTGAGTTTGGTGTATATGAATGGACTAGCATGTATTGCCCGTCTTAACCCGGCTCAATATAATATTTCCAATTGTATTTATTTTGTGTGTGCATAACCTACCCATATGTTTTCACCTTATAAGTTACCAGTAGGAAGGCATTTAAGGTATTTAAATGAACATTTTCTGTCCTTCACAAAAAATTGTTCAGTAGTCCGTTACATTTTTGTTTTTGCCAAACTATTTCGTTACACGAACATGACCACTGTAACTTATATTTTTTAAAGCTCGTTTTCCCCCCTTTAGGGCTAGAATTTTCCAAAAGCCTTTCTTAGTGTGCTCCTACACTATGATGGATACTATGAAAGGATACTTGAGTCTAAATTTCATCTTTTACCGTTGGGCTGTGCGTTGATCACCAATTAGTCAGGACAAACTGTTTTATATATAGAGATTACGCAACGTTTTAAGATAGACTATGTGCAAAAAAGGGGAATAATTATAAGGGTATATCCTAATTTTAAATTCACATTTGAGTCTTTTTTGGTGCCATATTGAGTCAATACGGTCACGCACAAACTCGGAACAATTCTGACAATTCTCATCTCAATTTGCTAGAGTAAAACTTTCGATAGTTGAAGCCACCGATACCATCAAAATATCGAAGTTTGAATCCAATAAGCAGAATATTTAAATAATAAAATCTAATTATTTATTGAGATCAATAAGAACAAATCATATACATACATACATCTGCCCGCAATGCGAAGCAGAATATGCGTAGCTCCGTTATTCGGTTTCTGCTTTACTATCGCTTCTTAGTGCTCACCTACACCACTGAAGACAACATGTGTCCAATTTTCAGCCTCCTAGCTCTTACCGTTTGGGCTGTGCGTTGATTGCAAATAGGTTTTCGTTTACCGAATTTTCCACCGCAAAATCATTATTATTCAGGCCACAGGAAAATTATTGAAAATTATATTGAAAGTATACAGTTTTTTTTGTATTCTTTGTGAGAGTATACAAACTAGTTTTGAAGTTAATTGGATAAAAATTGTAGATTTTTCATACAAACGTTGGAGCTTGTTTTCCCCCCTTTGGAGCTCGAATTTTCCGAAACCCCTTCTTAGTGCTCACTTTCACTATATGAGGGATCTTGTGTCCAAATTTCAGCTTCCTAGCTCTTACCGTTTGGGCTGTGCGTTGATTGCCAATCAGTCAGTCAGTCAGGACAAACTGTTTTATACTATATAAATAGAGATTATGTATGTGTAGGCTGTATATAATTTTGGTGTTTGTTTGAATTGTATATATGTGTGGGCTTATGGAGTGGATATATATGAGTGTGTGATGTATATAACTTCTGTGGTGTGTGTTTAAATGGATTATGTGCGTGTGGGCTGTATATAAATTTTGTGTATGTGTTTAAATTGGGCTATGAAAATGACGGATATATGTGTGTGGGCTGTATATAAATGTTGGTGTTTTGTTTGAAAAGAATATGTATATGTGTATAGATGTATGCAAGCTGGTAGTCGTAGGGGTACTTAGCCCGAGTCCAAAAGAGCACCGCTGGCTGGAATCAAATTAAAGCTGAGGCCCCGTGCAGAATGATGCGTCGCCGGCCGGTGTTGGCGCTGTCGTCTGCCGTGGCTACAATGAAGCCCACCTGCATCCAGGCTACGCTCGTTGCCCACGCCGCCCACAGCCCAATCTTCAGGCCCGCCCGTCGCTACGGTTGCCGATCGCCTACCATGCGTAACAATACGTTATTTTCTGGCATAGCTCTTTTCCGACTGACTTACCTCAGCCTAGATCTTCCCAAAGATATACTTCCTCGTCCTCTCCTTGTCCACCAGCTATTCCCCCGTTCTAAATCTTCCACTTTGCTTCCTTTTCTTCTTTATTTTCCTGTGTACGTTCCAACTACCACGTGTACGTCCCTTTGTCACTTTCCAAACTGTGCCTTTGCCCTTGCCGGAAGCTACTACTTGTCATTCTCAAGGAACCGATAACCTCTGTTATCCCGATTCCCGATGCTACCTCACACTTTCTAACCCTGCTAAATGGTAGCACTTGTCCTCGCACCTCACGCACGATTACTCGGTGTTGGTATCGGCGCGCGCCAGCTGTTAATTGCGCGAGTTGCCATCCCATTCGTCTGACACCATTTGAGGTTTCCCAATACTGACGCGTCGCACATAACAGCACACTCCGGTTTATTTTTGAGCCAACCGAAAAAACGGGAGTGGAAAACGACGCGGTTCCTTTTCTGCCCAACGTAGGACAACGCCCACACCCTGAGATGGGTCTCTCAGTCTGCCGACGAACAAAGCCGGGCCTTCACTACTGCTTCAAATCCTTGGCGTGGAAGACTCCCAGCCGACGCCCGTGCATGTCTTCCAATTCGTATATGCTGTTGCCCACGCTGCTCCTGATATGGCATTTTATATATTTATGGCATAACTTCGCATTCACGCTGTCCTTAAATCGGCTGATGACAAAGTTTCGCCGGTAAACCTCCTGGCCAGGTACGTACGTCACATTCCTTGCCCGTCTATCGTACTGCCGTTTTGCCTTCTCGTACGTTAGGTGGGCACTCTGCTGTACTTCATCCCGCACCGCCTGTTGCCGATCAGGTCTGGGCAACATGCGCAATTCTGCATCCTCCAGGGCTTGCGTGCCAGTTTGTAATCCCTGCCGCTTGTAAACATGTGTTGTCCAAACAAAACAAAATACGGAGACGTGCCAATGCTGTTATGGACGGCACTACGTGCTGCACACTGAACATCCCAGAGCTTCTCGTCCCACTTCGTGTGGTCGTCTTGCACATAAGTCCTGATGGCCGCTAACACCGGCTGGTTCACGCGCTCCGCCGCATTCTTTTGTGGGGAATAGTTCGCCGTGCGTACGTGGGTACTGCTCAGCCTCTGCAGGAACCCCTTAAACTGGCTGGACACAAACTGCTTCCCATTGTCGGTATGAATGGTTTCAGGGACTCCGAATGCTGAAAACACCTCCTCTTGCAGAAACTGGACCACCGCCGCCGCCGTTGCTTTTGGCATTGCTCGTAACCAAACGAATTTGGACATATGGTCCAGAACTACTAGAATGGTGGTATTCCCTCTCCTGGACCTCGGATACGGCCCCAGAAAGTCCAGATACAGCCTCTGCATTGGTCGGAGCGATATGGTTTCGGCGCCCATTACCGGCCTCGCTAATTGCGTGCTGTGTTTCGTCGCTTTGCACGTTTCGCAACCGGCCACGTACTTCTTCACCTGTGCCACCATCCCGGGCCAGAAGAAAAACTGCCTGAGCCGTTCAATGGTCCTCTTCATCCCCCCATGCATGGCCGCGTCGCTCTCGTGGGCCTGCTGTATAAGGGCTGCGGACACAGGACGCGGTACCCAGAGCTTCCAGGAAAATTCCTCTCGCTCGGGCCGCGTGAACTGCGCCCGCTTATACAGCAGCCCATCCTCCACGCGTAAATCCGGAAATAGCTCCGCGTTCTCCCGCACTTGCTTCAGCCGCTCAGTATACTCCGCACTTTCGAACTCAGTTGTCTCGAAATCAAAAAAATCTCTTCCTCCAGTTCGAAAGTCCGCGAGAGTGTATCGGCTACAATATTGTCCTTGCCTTTCCGATGCTCAATACTAAAGTCGAACCTTTGCAGGGCCAACGACCACCGCGCTAATCGGCCGCGCAACTCCTTCAACAACATCAGCCACCGCAGGCTGGCGTGATCAGTCACCACTTTAAACGGCATCAACTCCACATACGGCCGGAACATCTCGACCGCTTTCAACGCAGCCAGGCACTCCTTCTCGGTGACGCTGTAGTTCAGTTGAGCGCCCCGAATCTTCGCCGAAAAAAAGCTATTGGCCTTTCCGCACCATCTGTACCGTGCTGGAACAACACAGCTCCTACGCCCGCATGGCTCGCTTCGCACTGGATCACGAACGGCTTCCGAAAGTCTGGATGCACCAACATCGGCGCACAGATGAGTGCCCTTTTCAATTCCTGAAATGCCGCAGCCGCTTCGCCCGTAAATTGAAACTTCCCTTTTCCTTTCAGGCAGTCTGTCAACGGCGCGGAAAAATTCCGGACGAAGCGCCTATACCAGCCCGTGGTTCCCAAGAATCGACGGAGCTGCTTAGCGCCGGTCAGCAAGGAAATTCCCGAATCGCCTCGACCTTCTCTGGGTCTGTCCGCAACACACCATCGCCAACTATAAACCCCAAATACTTCAGATACCTATTATAGCAGAACTTTGATTTTTTCAAGGAGATCGTCAAGTTGGCTGCTTTCAAGGCACTCGCCACGTCCAACAGCACCCTGCAATGCTCCTCAAATGTCCCGGATATGATGAGCAGGTCGTCCAGGTAGAAGAAAACGTGGTTCCTCAAACGCTGGGGAATCACCTTATCCATCACGCGGCAAAGGCGCTGCGCCGCATTGCACAGCCCAAACGACATGGCCTTAAACTGGTACAACGGCCTTCCTGGTACGGTAAACGTGGTATACTGCCGGCTTTCCCGATCCAGTTCGATCTGCCAAAACGCATGCTTCACATCCAGGCTGCTGATGTAAACTGTGTCCTCCACTCGGCTCAAAATCGATTCAATGCTCTGGAGTGGGTAAGCATCCTTCACCGTGAGCTGATTCAGTTTTCTCGCGTCTAAACATAACCGGTTCTTTTCAGGCTTCTTTACCAAAGTCACTCAGTTGCTCCATGGACTCTCACTTGGCTCAATCACCCCTAGCCGAAGCATCTCGTCGACTTCTGCAAACAACAGCGTCTGCACTGCTGGCGACACTGGATAAAAGCGCTCTTTTACTGGCAGTGCTCCCTCTGCCAACTGAATGTGGTGCTGCTCCACGGGCGTCCTACCCAGACCATGCTCCTCGAAGGACCTGAATTGGGCCATGACTCGCTGTAGCTCCTCCTGTTGCCCCGCCTCTAACTTATGCGGCTCCGTGGGTGAGCTCTTTCCCAAATGCTCCTCATCCAACTCAGCTACGTGATGTTCTTCGTTTTCTGCCGGGATCACATCCGGAGCCAAACCGAACCTGCACCAAAAATCCACGCCTAGATAAAGTGGTTGGCATAACGATGGGCAAACGTGGAATACCATGTCCGACTCTGTTCCGCTATACTGCACGCGGGTCTTAACGCTGCCGATGATGCGATGCGGCGCGCCTTCAGCGGTTTTTACAGAGGATCTGGTTTCGTGAACTACCAGCCCTAGGTCTTGCACTGCTTCCATGGCACCAGCACCCAGCAGACTTACCGACGCCCCAGTGTCCAACAAACCAGTAAATTCCCGCCCCGCGATCACGACCACGGCGTAGGGACGACTATCCGCGCGACCCCCTGCCGTACCCGCTCATGGCTGGCCGCTGCATCTGCGCGTGACCTCTGTCTGGTATCCCCATCGGCGCGCTATGTGTCTTCTCCTGCCTCAGCGCCGCCACTGCCTCGTTGATCTCCCGCAAAAAGGACAACATACTGGCCTGCATGGTGTCTCGTATGGACTGCACCTCGGATGCCAGCGACGCGCGATATGTTTCATGCGCCTGTGCCAAAGCCACGTTGATCGCAGACCGTATTTCACTTGGCAGCGCGGACTCGGCTGTCCTTGTTCACCACTGCTGCGTTCTTGTGCGTGCGCATCGACTGCCGCCCCGGAATTGTTCGGCAACTCATCCACAAATACTCTGAACGCTGCTCCGCCTACGCTTGGCGGCGACGCGTCATCGATGAGCGCCTCGGCTGGTTTATCCACCTCACTCAATCCTGCGTAAGGAGGCGAGTCCAAGTGCACCAACTGCCTATGTCTGCTGTACTCCTGGCTACGCCTAACTTTCCGGGTTACATTCGGATCTAAATTCATCGTAAGCTACTACCCCTAAACGGGTTGCCCAAATATGCGCAGAGGTCGCACATGCCGACAGTATCCAAATATATATGTATACTCTATTATAACCAGGTAGGGCTTTATGCTAGAAATCCTTCTAAACCAAACAATACGCGAATAAATAAACCGACCTGTGTACGCGTATGTGTCTCTAAATGGGCAGCGGGGATAATATACTCCCGCCGCTATATACCCACTATATAACCGCAACACCAGCTTTCCTACATAAAATAATTAAATATACAAGTATATGCAAATACCAAAAAAGAAAACCACAAATAACAAAGAAAATGGGAATAAGTAAATACAAAAACATAAATGCACTCCACACGCAAAAACATCCAATAAATAAATAAATCGTGAATCTAATACACGCCTCCGGCAAAACCAAAAAAAAACTTAGACTAACAAAAAATAAATAAATATATAAGTGCCACACGCAAAAATATGGGGATACATAAGTAGAATAATAATAAATATACGTCACCGAGTTCAACGAATCAATAAATACATTCAATTTAACCAAGCACGTATCCTCTACCTAACAGAATACATACCTAAACCGAAATACCAAGAAAACCCTTATATAAATACAATAAACTTCAAATTCCCGCCCTACGCACAGACTCGCCAATCTGTGCCAAAATACCCTACCGATACTTATGAATATCGATGGCTCAGCCCAGGGACAGCTGTGCTAGACCGGTACCATTCGCAATGGACTTCTTGTCTATTGACACTTATTTGCTGCTACGCAAATAAATAAATAAAAGGTAATTAATACACTAACTGACTATAAGACCATTAAAAAAAAAACAGACTCTCACAATTACAGACTCAACAACCAGACATTTAAGGGTGAGATGGGGATCCTCCGTATGACGCTGCACCACGGAACGCTGTCACTGCAGAAGGTAAACAACCAAAACAAACATCTAATTATCGCACGCTTTATACCACCAAATTTCTTCCAGGCGCCTACCAAAACTCAAATCCTGCTTGGGCTATGGCGAATTCCTGCTCCCATGCTCTGCTACGTAGGGCAACGATGCTCCTTCCGCTTGAGACAGGACCTGGAACTACTACGCAGCAACACACAAGAACTCATACCAAACAAAAAAAACAAGGCAACTAATTTATTCTTTACTTAACATTAAACAGACATCCCTATCTCGATCTCTTTGGCTCTGGGACACCCTGTAGGGCACTACCGCGCTGTAAACAAAAAAACAAAAAAAGAAAAACAAGACTGGCTTTTCTCCTTCGCTTCTGACTGGGGCAACCTTTGCTAAAACGTATACCCAGGTGTATTTCGTTGGATCTTTTCGCTAGATCTTCCCAAAGATATACTTCCTCGTCCTCTCCTTGTCCACCAGCTATTCCCCCGTTCTAAATCTTCCACTTTGCTTCCTTTTCTTCTTTTTTTCCTGTGTACGTTCCAACTACCACGTGTACGTCCCTTTGTCACTTCCCAAACTGTGCCTTTGCCCTTGCCGGAAGCTACTACTTGTCATTCTCAAGGAACCGATAACCTCTGTTATCCCGATTCCCGATGCTACCTCACACTTTCTAACCCTGCTAAATGGTAGCACTTGTCCTCGCACCTCACGCACGATTACTCGGTGTTGGTATCGGCGCGCGTCAGCTGTTAATTGCGCGAGTTGCCATCCCCTTCGTCTGACGCCATTTGAGGTTTCCCAATACTGACGGGTCGCACATAACAAGTTATACAAAAAAACATAAATAGCGGGGGAGTGGGGGTGTGTTAGAATAAAAAAAACAAACCTGATCTGCCTAGGACTTGATACCAAGTTTGGTTATTCTAGCTCTTGTACTTCCTGAGATCCTTGCACTCGTCCAGACGAACGGACGGACGGACATGGCTATATCGACTTGTCTTGTCATCCTGATCAAAGATATATATACTTTGTGAGGTCTGCCACGCCACCTTCTGTGTGTTACATACATTCGCACAAAACTAGTATACCCTTTCACCCTTTGGGTACAGGGAATAAAAATCTAAAATGAAGGAGTGTGATGAGTATTTTTGGCTGTATTGAAAGGCCCGCTAATAACAAGTGGTTGAATGAAGCGCCTGATGTTGTTTTAGCAGATCTATCAAAGACAACGCGCAGTTTGTTTGATGTGCTATCCAACTTTTGGACACAGTGATGCGGTAAAAAATATTGAAGAATATTTGATTGCTTAGAAGCCAACGACATATGGGACAAGTCTATATATTCCTGCATAAATGCCGAAGATTGCGATTTTACGGATGGAATTTTATTAAGATTTGCTTCAAGTATCTGGTGCATTCCCGTATATTAATGTATGCCGATGATGTAAAGTTAATTTTTTCGTATAAAGATCCTCTTTATCACTCTTGTCTGCAGTACGGTATAAACCTTTTTCAATGGTGGTGTTTGATCAACTACCTGTTAACTGTTCTGAATGCAAGTTTATGACTTTTCACCGGACCAGACCACATATAGGTACTTATGCGATTGACAATATACCATAGCAACGTATATTTACAGTTGAAGATCTTGGAGTTATTTTTGATCCCAAATTGAATTTCAATCTTCACATATTCACTATCTAGAGAATTAAACGACCCCTGCACCACCATGGTACTTTACAGTTCTCTTGTACGGACAGAGCTAGAATACTGCTCATGTGTTTGGTGTCCTCAGTATAAATTGCATCAGGATCGCATTGATTCGGTCCAGAAACAATTTCTTCTTTTTGCTCTTCGTGTTCTAAACTGGGATCCTAATCTACGATTACCATCCTACTCCAGTAAACTTCTCCTAATTAACCTGTCTTCTTTAGCTCACGGTAGGATAGTTCTTGGTGTACTGTTCCTCCACAAATTGATTGTCGGAGATGGATAAAATTGCAATACATAATATACTTATACTAGCAGGTATTGCCCGTCTTAACATGGCTCAATATAATGTTTCCAATTGTTTTTTTTTTTGTGTGTGTGTTTTCACCTTATTATTTACCATTAGGATGGCATTTAAGGTATTTTTATGAACATTTTCTGTTCTAGACAAAAAATTGTTCAGTAGTCCGTTACATTTTTTTTCTTGCCAAAATAGTTCGTTAAACGTACACACACATGACCACTATAACTAATATTTTTTTAAGCTCGTTTCCCCCTCTTTGGAACTCGAATTTTCCAAAAGCCTTTCTTAGTGCGCACGTATACTATGATGGATACTATGAAAGGATACTTGAGCCCGAATTTCAGCTTCGTAGCTTTTACCGTTTGGGTTGTGCGTTGATCACCAATCAGTTGGGACAAACTGTTTGATATATGAAGAGCTAACGCATCGTTTTAAGATAGACTATGTACAAAAAAGGGGAATAATTATAAGAGTATATCCTAATTTTAAATTCACATTTCTGTCTTTTCGTGCCTTATTGAATCAATACGATCACGCACGAACTCGGAATATGAAACACGGCACTCGCTGGAGTGAAACTTTCGATAGTTGAATCCACCGATACTATAGATATCGATACATCTAACGTTGAATGCAATTTGCTGGAGTAAAACTTTCGATAGTATAATCACTAACCATATGTTGTATGGTTAGTGGTAGAGCTGCAAAATGAATCGATGCAGAATCGATTTAATCGATGTTTAGCATTTTTGTTAAGCATCGATTTTATTTGTTGAGAATCGATAAATCGTGTAAATTTAAATGAACGCATTTGTTTGAAGGTGACGCTGAGTGGCTAAGCGGTAAAAGTAAGTAAATTTAATAATTGCCAAATAAATCAAAACATTACATTTTCTTTTATATTTTTGATTAGATTGGTGTGTTGGTGGCTTGGTGAAGAGGACGGAAACGGATTAATGGATAAATTTTTGAAATCAGGTAAGAATTTATGCCTCATTTAGTTAAGCAGTGAGGGGCACGCCGACATGTGACATATGTATGTATTTACAAGTATATATGTACACGTATATTTTATGCGCAAAACTGCACACATTTTTGTATATACATATGTGCAACGAAATGATTGTTACGCATGATTTTTGTTTTCTGTGCACATAAACGCAGCTTTTTTGCACACATTTTTGTATATACATATGTGCAAAATAAATATGATTGTTACGCATGATTTTTGTTTTCTGTGCACATAAACGCAGCTTAGTTTTAATTAATTATTGCATTATTGTGTGTGTACTATTTACATTGATATATTTTTGTATGTAAACCCTTTAGCGGTACAACTATTTACATTTTTTATTTAATTTTTGTTTTTAGGTAATATCAAGGAAGTTGACGAGTCCGTGGAGCAAAGTGGCAAGCGTAAGGGAAGGCAAAAGTCCGACATTTGGAATATTTTTACAAGGCTGCCAGGGGGAAACTCTGCAAAATGCAAAACTTGTGGTTTGGATTATAGAACAGGTGGAAACACAACAAACTTGTTTAATCATCTATTGCGGGCTCATCCGACTTTGTCCCATGAGTCGAAGCCTGTGGCGACCATAAAAACTTTCTTCAGTTCAAACAATTATTATGAAAACAATTCCGCGCATAAAAAGGAGCTTGACAAAGCATTAACCCGCATGATTGCCATCGATATGCAACCCTTTCGCATTGTTGAAGATCGTGGATTTCGTGATTTCGTTTATTACCTTAATCCAAGGTATATATTGCCCAGTAGGACAACTTTGAGAAACGTGCATCTACAAAATATGTACAACGAAATGAAAGAAAAACTTGTTCTGATTCTCAATAACGTAGAATACTGTGCCGTGACAACAGATGGTTGGACATCGCGGGCGAATGAATTTTATGTCACAGTTACTTGCCATTTCATAGACAAGAACTTTGTATTAAGAGAAGCTGTTTTATCAACGAACAAACTTGATATTGATACCGATCAAACAAGTAATAACATAGCTGACTCTATGCGTGCAGTACTGTTGGATTGGAATATTTTACATAAAACTTCTACTATTGTTACGGACAATGCAGCAAATATGATAAAAGCTTGTGAAATTCTAAAGAAAAGGCATTTTCCATGCTTTGCACATAGCCTAAACCTTGTAATTCAGGATGTATTGGCTCGATATTTTATAACAGGCACATTATCAAGATGCAAGCGGATTGTCACCTTTTTTAAAAACAGTTCTATTGCATATGCAAAATTAAAAGCCGCTCAAAATGATGAAAACCCCCTTAGCCTAATACAGGAAGTACCCACGAGATGGAACAGCTCATTGAAGATTATGGAAAGAATTATAAAATTAAACTGTAACATTTCTTCCGTGCTTCTTAGTACTAAAAGCACCTCATCCATTGACTGTGGATGACATAAATATAATGAAGGACTTAGTTTGCTTGTTTATGCCATTTGACACTGCAACCACCCGGGTCTCTTCGAGCAGCACAGTTACAATTTCCGAAATAATTCCGACTACAGTTGATCTATACCATCGCTTACACAATGCAAAACTGGCACTTTAGACAGCGGAAGGAATAAAAACCTACAACTCTTTGATAGATGGAGTTAATCGTCGCCTTGCACCTTTTGAAAATCGAAGCGTAGCTCAACTTGCGATTTTACAACGATTTTAGACCCAAGATTTAAAAAAGAAGGGTTCGGTTGTTCTTCCACCGCCGACGTAGAAGGTTTTTTGTTGCAAAATGAAATTGCAGCTTGTAGTTCATACGGAAATCCGACTCCCGACATCGAAGAGCCACCAATACATCCTGATTATCCAAGCACTAAAACATCGCAAATTTATGCATTTGTGCAGGACAAAATAGCACAAAAACAATCAAGAACCCCGCAAGCAGATGGTATATTATTAGTGAGACAATTCTTAGGAAAACCTCACGAGTTGCAGGGCACACCACCATTGGAATACTGGAAGGTAATACTTGTGGCATCTACATAAAAACTTAACTGCTAATTATATTTTTGCAAATTTCAGACACATGTGCATGAGATGCAACACTTTCAAAATTGCATCTTTAAGTATTTGTGCATTCCAGCATGCTCCACTGCGTCTGAACGCATGTTCAGTAAGGCAGGATGCATCCTCTCTGACAGACGCGCCGCTTTAAAACCGTTTATTGTAGACCAGTTGCTGTTTACAAACAAAAAACAATGGCTAAATGAATAAAATTGATCTCAATAAAAATAAAATTTAATTTTTCTTCCTTAACGATTAATCGATTTTATTTTTGAAAAAATCGCGACTAATCGTAAAAGATCGATGCTGCCAACATCGATTATTTTGCAGCTCTAGTTAGTGGTATAATCCACCAATATTATCGATATCGATGTATCGAAGTTTGGACGCAATAAATAGAATATCTAAATAATAACATCTTATAATTTATTGAGATCAATTAGAACAATTCATATACATATGTACTTACATACATTAGAGCATGAGAAATATCGATGGCACTATCGATACTATCGATAGTTTTAAATTTTTGGAACTATCGATGGAATTATGGCCACCATCGATGATTCGCTCTTAGAACTGCACGTTAAAAGGAATACAGAAACTTGATAAGTGCAATTTTACTTTATAAATATTTATTTAATTAACATGATGTGTTGGTATTGACTGCGGCTGGAGTTGGAAAAAAAAGTGGACAGATCCCTCAAAAGTGAAAGTTAACATGTTTCAATGAGTTAGCCTTGTGATAGTAAAATGTGCGTTTTCCTTTTTATACCCTGTACCCGTAGGGTAAAAACAGTATATTAGGTTTGTGCAAAGTATGTAACATGCAGAAGGAACCATCTCCGACCCCATAAAGTATATATATTCTGAATCAGCATGACGAGAGAAATCGATCTAGTCATGTCCGTCCGTCCGTCTGTCCGTCTGGATGAACGCAAGGATCTCAGAAACTGTAAGAGCTAGAATAACCAAAGTCTGTATCCAGATTCTCCTAGGTCCGAGAAAGGAGGAATTTATTATTTTTTTTTTTTTAATTTTCCCCCTCTTCCCCGCCACAGAATTTTGCCAATAGCGTCCACATTTCAAATGCTACCTAAACCAAACTTTGCACACATAATTTATGTATAACTATCTACTGTTGTTTAAAAATTCTATTCAATTCTTTTATTAGCGAAAGAAATTCTCGCCAGTGCAACCCCCCCTCCCCCCCAAACTGCAGCAGCAATTTCGCTCTTCTTCTTCCTCTTTTTCCTGCTGCTATGGGCTCATATAACTCAGTGACGGAAGTTTACCTGGGTACAGGGTATTATACTGTCGGGCTTGCTCGACTGTAGCGTTCTCTCTTGTTATAATCTGTACATGAAATGTACAGGAGTATATTAGGTTTGCGGGAGCTGAAAAATGTAACAGGCAGAAGGAGGCGTGGCAGACCCCACAAAGTATATATATTCTTGATCAGCATGATGAGACGAGTCGATCTAGCCCTGTCTTTCTGTCTGTCCGTCCGTATGAACACCTGCATCTCAGAGACTATAAGAGATAGAGACATCAAATTTTGCACAAACATGCCTTATGTGTGTACTCTATTTCCATTCCACTATACTATATTCCACTCCACCCCACCCCCCCCCCCCCCGCGCAAATCGTAACTCCCGTAATTCCTGGAATTTTGAACTCAAATTTGGTAAATATCCCCAGTGTGTCTGTATGCCAAGTTTCACTATGATAGCCCGATTTAAAAAGAAGTTATGGCCATAAATATATGTTTTGCCCAAGCGCTGCCCGCAGCTGTTGTTGATGTTGATGCTGATGCTTTGGTTGAAAACATGTTCACACACACGAATAGACGCTCATAGACATTTACATAGACGCAATTGCTTTGTATTTGTGCAATTATACACCCTTTACGGGAGTTCGAATACCGAGAGAGGTAAAATCGATTACATTTTTTTAACATTTTCTTAATTTTTATAATTTTTTTAATTATTCTAAACATACATACATATATACAGAGTATTTCAAAGTCGGGACACCCGCCTTTAGCTTTCTTACTTGTTTTTTTTTTAAGAAACAGCAGTCTCTGAACCCAAAATGGGAAGCGCCACACAAAGAGAGAAACATTATGGAAACATTTAAAGGGAAAAAAGCCTTTACAACAAAATACGCTAACATGTACAAAAATGTATGTATGTATGTATCTTCTCAATAATTCATTCTGGTTAAAGCTTTGATGCGTTTGATTGCATTGGATGTGCAACCTTTCAGCATTGTACAGGATCGTGACTTAAAATATTTATGTCCTATACCAATTAAACAACAGTGTTCGATGGTCCACTGTACTATACAAACATATGCATATATGTATGCATGCATGGGTTTTGTTTTGTTTCTCTTTACTGTTTTAACCGTACGCAGGGAACCGTGTATGTACGTTTAGTCCGTCAAGGACGTACGCAGCTTTTTCCAAAGGGGGGCCAAAAAATTAAAATTTTGATTAAATAATGCATCGTGCAGCGTTGAAATAATAATTTATGCATATGATTAATAAAAAAAAATCGTCAACAAATTCAACTCAGTTTCATTTTAATGAAAAAAATCGCCATAATAATGACTTCATATTGCGACATTTTTTCTAGGGAAGCAACGGCCTCTTCCCACCTGCGTACGCCCTTGTAGTCCATTTTCCTAAATTGTTCGTTAATTTTTGTGATATCTTTAGTGTATAGAGTAAAGAAGAATTCGATTTTCATTCATTCGATTTTATTTTCAAAATAATTTTTGCAATTGGGTTTAGTTATGTTAAGTATGTACTACAAATTTGGAGACCGTCGAAAAAAAAAAAATATTACAACATATCGTATGAAAAAAAATAACGAAAACAAAAGTTATTAATGAAAACTAAACTAATGCTAAACAAAGAAAATAATTACATTTGAAAAAGTTAAATAGTTTTCAATTAATTAACATTTCTTGCCCTGTCCGTGCAAGACGAATGTACATATGTATATGTATATATGTGTACATACATTAGTGTCTCACCTTTTGTTTTGGCTATTTCAATCATGTGTGTGTGTATACTAAGTTGTCCCCAACTATTTGATATTCATTTCTACTTTCGTTTTGATCATTTACGCCTGTTAATTTCAAAGGCAAAATGCCAAAAGATTACAGTTACCGTCGCTAGGCAACGACTGCGTAAGCGATAGTAAAGCAGAAACCGAAAGCGGACCTACGCATATTCTGCTTCGCATTGCAGGCAGATGTACATATGTATGTTTTTATATGATTTGTTCTAATTGATCTCAATAAATTATAAGATGTTATTATTTAAATTTTCTGTTAATTGCATTCAAACTTCGATGGAATTATTGATTGTATCGACGGACTCAACTATTGATAGTTTTGATGCTCTAACACATAGAGCATCCGACACATGCCCATCTCAGCTGATCGCATATTTACAGCGACTTACCGTTTTAGTGTTAGCTAACAAAGCTACAAATGTATTCTGAACAAATCTAAGAGTCATTAATCGTTAAGCCTATTTTGTGAGTTTATTCATGCGGTTTACAAAAGCAGAAACACACCTTTTACATTCACAATAATCATATTTGGAATTGAAGACACAAATTAGTGTTGAATTAAAAAATTTAATACATACTTATATATGTATGTATGTACATATGTATGTATATAGGCGGATAACGCCTGCATGGAAAATTTAAATGTATGTACATATCAGCGTTGCCGAACGCTCCAATTTTGGCGGGACGTCCCGATTTATAAATCAAAATTAAATGTCCCGCGTCGGACTTTCCGGGGATAACTCGACCGTGCGTACAACGTGCTGAGGAAGCACACAGTTAAGTCAGGACTGGCAGTCCGCCCGGTGTGTAACGAAGATATGTACATATGTATGTATGTACGTATAACCATACATAGTACTTATTGTACTATATTTGCTATTTGGAAAATGAACTCTTTTAAAAAACTTTAGAGAGCGTCGATATCATATAGTAAATAAACTTATAATTATAAGCACATTTTACTTAGCCCAGCAAAGACGTGCAAGACCTGCTAGTGACTTATATTTCTTTTTAGGTGATTATTGCCCAAACATATTTATACTTTTTAAAAAGGTAATTGAATTACCTTTAATTTCGTATCAGCCTTGCACACGTTTCACAAACAATAATGCAAAAAATCAATTTAAATAAGTCAACCTTCATAACACACGAATTATTTTTGACCATTATTAATTGGTAGTTCCATGCACGGCACACCATCAACGCTTTGCACATCATTCTTGTGAAACCACCAGCAGATTAGCTTACGTAGCTGGGCGGTATCAACCGACATTCGATTAAGAAATTATTGGGCAATCGCCAATACATAGAAATGGTAAATGTAAATAGTCATAAGCTAGTTTTAAGCATGTTTATATATGTAATGTTTTATTGTATTACTTGAAAAAAAGTATAAATGCTTTGGAATTCCATTAATTAAAGATATTTGAGACGATGACCAATGCTAGACTGCTTAAACTGCTGCGGACGGTACGGCGAAAAGACGGCTGATTACACACGTACACGATGACGGCTTTGTGACGACGACTTCTGCTTCTCACGGCTGAACAATGACGACTGACTTCTGAACTGCAACTGACTCCTTTCTTCTTCTTCTCATCTATTTAAACGGCTAACTGCTGAGTGGTTGGGGATGCCAATTCATCCCATCAAGACCACACATATTCTTACATATATAAGCCATGAATTTTAAGAATAAAGTCAGTATGCAAGTTATCAACGAACGACCTGTTACTTTGTCAATACGGGAACAGGTGATCGTTTACCACGACAACTACCACGTTGAACTACATGCTTCCAAGGATTGCCAGCCGGTATCCTTGGTCACTGCAAGCACTCACCATCCAGGATCCTGGTGCAGCTCGCTATTAAGTACGAAAACTAAACCAAACGTCTGCGTCGTTTCACTCAAGCGCAACCAGGACAACCAGTTTTACTCGCATCTACTGGACCACGAGGGTCCACTGAAGCAGTAGGGCCACAAGTGCCTTTAATTAAACGGACCACGAGTGTCTACCCAAACATCAAAACCGGACCACGAGGATCCCGCCTTGTGGTCCTACCACAAGCGTCCTTTAACTTAAGCTCGTCCGGGCCACGATCATCCCGCCGATTCGCAATACCGCCCGTGTGGTCTTATTAAATTTTCTATTCCTTCCAGGCCAACGAGGAACTTTGTGCCTCTTCTACTTAACAGTTTCACTAGTGATTACGCCATGCACAATACTGCGAGTATTATGCTCTAATAATAATACTTTTTCATCTCAAGTGAGCTGTCTCTCCCCCCACTAAACTCTTCTATTTTCTATTCTACCTCCGGGAGAATCATTGATCACCACTGCTGTGAGTAGGGGCATAGCTTGCCGGACTGGCTAATAAATGTTCACCCAACGGGTCAGTGATTCTACACCTCTAGCTTTTAATTATATTTTATTATTGAGGTATTTTAATTTTAAATAAAATACACATTTTTTGCATGTTCACAAAAGGCATCTTGGACTAAATTTTGTGTTCTTAGGTCTTATAGTCTCCGAGATATAGGCGATTATACGAATGGAAAATCCCCCCATAGGAAGAAAGTGGGGGGAAAATAAAAAAAATTAATAAAACAAACTTGCACAGCGTACACACATAAGGCATCTTTGTGCAAACTTTGGTGTCTCTATCTCTTATAGTCTCTGAGATCCAGGTGTTCATACGGACGGACAGACAGGGCTAGATCGACTCGCCTTGTCATGCTGATCAAGAATATATATACTTTGTGGGGTCTGCCACGCCTCCTTCTGCCTGTTACATTATTCACCTCCCGCAAAGCTCTTAATTAAAATAAATCGGTAGAGGGCTGTATCGTATGAGTTGCATAGATTATCGAAGTTTGTACTGGCCGGAAGCTTAACCGAATATTGACCAGATCCAAACCGTGAACATCCTTTCTTAAAAATAGCTGCTCACTAAGCGTGTCGTCATCGGAAATGATCGAAGAAAGACCGCAGCAGCTATCTATTTCCCAGAATTATTTTACAATAACGGACAGCGAGTCAGCGCCTGATTACGAACTGGGCTCTTTTCTAAGTGTGGCTAATGCAGAATGCTTTGCTTTGTTACTTGAAAGAATTCCAGATACAATCCAGCCTAGTCTGGTCTTCTGTAGCCAAGAAGATCAAAAAACAGACCTGCATCTATGAGTAGATCGATACGTTAAGATTTGAAGAAAAGTGGGTTCCACTCTGTTGCGTTCAGTCGAAGTGTGGCTGATAGTTGGTAATTATGTGTGTTATAACAGCAGAAAATGTATCACGATAGCTGGCGTCTCGAGATTGTGCAAAAATGTCAACCGATTTATAGTGATGCTTGTGCGATATGGCTTAAGTTGGTCAGCAAGACAAGCAGTGACGAAGTTCAGCTGCAATGCATGGTACGAACATGTCCCAATAATTTTGGGTGCAAATGATTGCGGTGGCACGGCTTTCAGGGCTGCTGCTTCTGTTTGAAGCGAAGTGTTTAATACAAATGAGGACGACGAATGTGGCTGCGTGGCAATTGCAGGTGCAGGTCCATCATCCGACATCTCTCCTCAAAAAATTGCGATATGTCTGCCCATAATGTTCGTAGACTGCTTGCGGAACCTGACTCAACGACTGAAAGACCAAATATAGACCGCACGTGTGCCCGAAAATGAAGCAACTTGTTATCAAATCATTTTTTTAACAATTGTTACCGATAGCAGAGTTGTAGACAGCTCGTGGGAGCTGCAATTCAGGTAAGTGGGACTTGCGAGATGTTATCCTTAATAATGAGATTTGATCATCAATGCTTTGATGAACTGTTGTAGAGTTGGAGACTGTGGCCCTACCTAGAGCTGCCTAGAAAGCTTGGGTTTTACCTCGTTATATATTTGCTCGCCAATTCCAGCAGATCTAATTTCTCGAGAGTTGACTGCGCACGATTAAAATCAGTATTAATGCTTATGACGCTTTCTACACACACCTACAGGTCAAATGACTAAGCTCATCAGGCAAAATAGTTCATTGGCACAAATTGTTTGAATACTGCAGCAGTTTACGCCTCGTAAAAGTCAGTATCACTCAAATTTGGCTGTGTAGTGGCTACTTGTTTGTATAATACATAAATATATACGCGAGAGCTCTGCTAGTTCCAAAGCAGATTAAATTCGGCTCGCGGATTATTTAGAACAGCATCGTAAACAATTAGCCGGTCGGCAATGCTAACTATGATGGCGATAATGTAATTAACAGCGGAGACGTGAGGCTGTTAAATATGCACGTATTTATTTATTTGTTTGTGTTTTCCAATTACAGTTACGCTGCTGTACAGTTATGCAAAAGAAGAGTCGCGTGATTTATGTTACTGAAGGCGTCTTGCATGTACCGCTTATGCGAATAGGGTATAGCAGCAGAACGATTGCGCCAATGCGCATATACCGTACATACACATGGAAGTCGCCGTTTGTAAGTTGTATGTATGCGTGGTCTTTTCACCGAAATGTGCAAAGACGCTCGAAAAAAATGTACTTAATTTTACCGAATTGTAACCATTATGCGAAATTAATCCCCAAAACATCATGTCGGGGTCACCAATGTTTAGAGGAGACACTGGTTTGCGCCACCTTTAGCCCGATTATAATTACATAATTTGATTTAATTTAAATAATAGGCCACGCTACGTTTTTAACAATGTGTATTTTTGCGTAATTAAATAACGAGTGCTTCTGGCTGCCGCGACTGCAGCCTCAGATGCATGCGAAAAGTCAGAATGGATAATAGACAAATATTGAGTACATTGAGAGAATGTAATTAATATGAGTAAGCTTAGGTATTTGTTTACATATTTAGAGAATTTAACATTTTATTCAATATTCGTTAATTTTGAGCTTTCTGCTCCGAACATGCAGAAAAAAAGAACACTTCTGGATGTAGTTTTAGGTAGCGAGATCGACACAGATCAAATATTTCGGTTAGATTTTGAGCCATGCGTTTTTATAAACATCCTTTGTTGAAAGCAACGAATATCAATAAATTACAAACAATTAAGTTGTTTCATTCTTATGAACACTTTGTATGCTGCGGCACCATGGTTTGTTCATACCAGCAATGCGCCAAAACAAAAATTACACCGCATACATTAGTATATTTCATTCCCTATCATGTATCCGGGTAGTGAATGCAAAAAAAACTTGTGAGAGTAAAAAACATTACCAAATTTTAACGTTCAATTGAGTAATGAGCAGTGTTCGTAAAATGTGCTCACTACCCGCTGCTGCCCATAGCGAATACTGCCTCGGGTATTTGTGAGTCTCATACGACCCACGATCTCTGCCGGCAGAAGCAGAGAGTCGTACGAGCCGGCCTGTAGAAGCCGAGCGCTCGTTCGTGTCAGGCAAGAATATGTGTGATGTGTGAAATGTTTATGCTGGTATGCTTATGTGTTTATATTGCAAGGCGGAATGTGTGCGTTTCATCCCTTATTGCTTCACGCAGCTAATTTGTCTGCATTTGCATAGCCTTTTGCATACCTGATCCTATATTTCGAATGAATGTCTTTGGATTTTTTGGCTATAAGAAATAAATAGATCATTTGCAAATAAATAAACATGCGCCAATTAATTGTTGAAAAATGCAAAACAAATGTTAAGAAGCGCATCTGATCCCGCAAAAGAATGTTGCTTATTAAAAATTCAATTTATTTGCAACATTTTTTATAAAGTTATTTCGATTTTTTCGCAATTACGGGGACAACAAATTGTGATGTTCGAAAAATGTAATGTTCTATTTGGGCCAATGGGGCATCTCTACTGTGCGGTTGTTTAGGATGCTGTGTGCGAATGCTGGTGTTTTGAGTATACATTTAGTAATTTGCTAATTTTATAATATTTACGTAGGATATGCAAAATATGCAGATTGTTCAGAAAAACTATAAGGTTTATACTCCAATAAATATTTTTATTTGGAAAAATGTCTTTGTTAGTGTTTTTAATCAAAACTCCTAGCAAAGCAAACAAGATTTGAAACATGCCAAAAGCGATTACTGTGGCACCGAAAATTGGTTTTTAGGCGAAACTTGGGCGGAAGAGATTTCTGTGGCGCCCCAGAAATTGTTTTATTGTTATGGGAATAAACAGGTAGTAAAGTCCCATTAAATTACGTCAAGTTGCAATACCACGGATCTTTCGCTGGTTCATACAAATACATTTTACTCAAAAACTGGTCAAAACATTATTCTGAAATTGATTTTTACTTAACATGTAAAAGTCGTGTTTACAATTTCATTGCCAGCTGTGTTGCAGGGAATGCTATAGAATTCTTTCTGAGCTTCTGACCCCTGATTTTTGTTTTGGAATTCGGCATGCTCGAAATTTCCAAACAAAATTTTATTTTTTGTTGATAACGAAGCTAAGCAGTTACACAAAAGTACATAGAAAAAACTTTTGGTTGTCAATTTTCTTTGCAAACATTAATGCTGAAACCATTTTGGTTAACTGTCAAAGCGAATTTTTTGCAGTGTACTCAATCTTTTGTTTGGTCACACTGCACAATTTGTTTGGAGCAGCTGTTTACAAAATATATACTATCGATTTAATTGATACTATCGTTGATAACTAACTACCCTAGGAAACATCTCCTTTTTTGTGTTCTAAGAATCAAGAAATTTATTCTAATTTAAAAGATGAATATTTCTAGATTTCGTAGTTGTCAATACGGCTACATTTTGTTGAAGAATGTGTTGAAAACCTCTGCTCCACAGAGGCAAAGCCATGTGTAAGTATCTGATCATGTATACAATAATAATTACATAAGAAATGGTCTTTACAGTGTTTCATATCGGGTCCCACCGCCGCCCCATTCAAAAGCAACTAAAGTTGGTGCTGTCGCGGTAGGTGGAGCAATGTGGTGGTGGGTAATCTGGCATTTATGGCATGAACCGGATCATATAACGGTATGCTTTTTTTATATAGGATTGTAAACATTTACAGGCGTTTGTTTCCTACAGGGTGAATTTGACTACCCAAGCCCATCGAAATGGAGTAATTCGGAACTAGGAATACCGCGGGACAATAACTGAAATGTGCATTAAATAATAATAATAAGTAATATGTATTATATAATTTATTAATATAATACTGAATGATGTCAATGAATGCACAGTTTAAACGGTAAAAGCTAGAAAGTTTAAATTTGGGCATGTAGTATCTTTTTACAGTTTGACAAATAGGCATGTATTTGAAACGTCCATTACCAAAAGGTACGCGTCCGGCTGAGAGGTTATCTTTAACATGAGGTTCGCGTTCAGCCAAGAGAGGCATAAATTCGAATTTCTCGAAAAAAGGAGTCCGGTCAAGAGAGGCGAGCTTGCTCTAAAAAGTACACCAAAACGATTGTTCTAGAAAAAGTGTCCGCCTAGGAAGGGTGTCCGGTTAAAAGAGGTGTCCGTTAAGGGAGTTTTCACTGTATATACTTTGTGGGGTCTGCTACGCATCTTGTATGTTACATACATTCGCACAAAACCAGTATAGCCTTTTACCCTTTGGGTACAGGCTAGAGATGGGCATGGGCCGGCTATTTTCGGCCCGACACGACCACGAAATGAACCTTTGGAAACACGGAAGCGCACGCACGACGAAAGTATTTCTAAACACGAACATGTCATTAAATGTAAAAACGAAAAATATATCCATATTAAGCACTTTAAATTTGTATTAGCTCATCTATATTTGAGGTAAGAGGCCGATCTCATCGCTTATTTAAAATTTCTCCAGAAGCGAAAAAAAACTCGCGCACTTGTTTCAAAAACAGTCAAGGATATTGACTAAGTATGTATATGTCTTGATATATGCCTTAGCAATTCCAAATTTTTTTTTAGCTTTTTTCCAGTTCTTGAACACACAAATTCCTGGATCAATAGCAGTACATATATAGTTATATATTTCAAATTCTATTTTTGACACACCCTGAAATTTTTTTTCCCATTATTAGTGTTCAATAATTAACAAAAGTCGTGTTAAATATTTTTATATCCTGTACCCGTAGAGTAAAAAGGGTATATTAGGTTTGTGCAAAGTATGTAACATGCAGAAGGAAGCATCTCTGACCCCATAAAGTATATACATATATTCTGAATCAGTATGACGAGAGAAATCGATCTAGACATGGTCTTCCGTCCGTCTGGATGAACGCAAGTATCTCTGAAACTATAAAAGCTGGAAAAACAAAAGGTGGTACCCAGATTCTCCGAGTCCGAGAAAGGACGAGTTTATTTATTTTTTTTAAATTTTCCCCCTTCCTCCTTTATATATAATTATCTACTGTTGTTATCCTATTCGGTCAATTCTAAGAAAATATTAGCGAAACAAATTCTCTACAGTAGAACCCCCCCCCCCCCCCCCCCCCCCCCCCCCAACTGCAGAAACAAGTTCACTCCCAAGGGCGTTGGCAGGGGGGCCGTTGCCCCCCTACAACAAACTTTGCCATATAAAGTCGACCACACACGTTCATTATTATAACGCACTATTTCGCCTTAAAATGGATCTGAGTTGGATTTGTTAAAGTTTTTTCATTGATCATATGCATACGTTTTTTTTTAAATGCATCCTTTATTTAATCAAAATTGTAATTTTTTTTGCAATTATTTAAACAAATTAAGTACTGTTATAAGCCAATTTTTGATCATTTCTAACAAATACAACAAAAATAGTAAATGGTTCATATAATTACAATTGTCTTGCCACTCAATGTTTAGAACTGAAGAGCGGACAGTAGCGACAGTAACTGATACGCTCCTATCGAGATATCAAGGCAGATAGCAATATGAGTGAAGAACAGGTAGAAAATCTGGAGGCCCAAATGCGTAAGTGCCTTGAATATTAAGCACAATTTCGATAATTGATAAAGGCATTATGAAGTTATTGCTATTTGAAATAAAATGAGGGGACCAGCAAGAGCACTACTGCATCGGTCCCAGGGCTGTCGTCAAAACAGCCAACAAGAAAATGAAATAAATTTCCACCAAAGGAGCCCATTCGATCAAAAAGGCCAAAAGGAAAACAAGAAAGCAATGCTAAAGTCGAGCGAGATCAACTCTTAAATACCCTGTACCTCCCACCAAAACGAAAAAAAAAATTAAATGAATTTTAAAATTATATTAATTAAATTATTTAATTAAATTAACAAGTAAAAAAGCTAAAGTCGGGTGTCCCGACTTTGAAATACTCTGTACATATGTTTACAATAATTATAGAAAATAAAAAAAATTAAGAAAATAAAAAAAAATTCAATGATCGATTTTAACTTTCTCGGTATTCGAACTCACGTAAAGGGTGTATAATTGCACATTTATATAGCAATTGCGTCTGTGTGAGTGTATGTATGCTTATGCGTATCTATTCGTGTCTGTGTAAGCATTTTCGCAGTCAACCAAACAGCAACATCAACAACAGCCGCGGGCAGCGCTTGAGCAGCGCTGCAGCAGCAAATATATTTATGGCTATAACTTCTTGGTAAATCGGTCTATCATAGTGAAACTTGGCATACGGACACATAATTACTAACTGGGGGCATTTGCAAAATTTTAGTTCGAAATTCCAAGAATTACGGGAGTTAGAGAAAATTTGCATTTTCTGCGTATTCACATAAGGCATCTTGGACTAAAATTTGGTGTTCCTAGGTCTTATAGTCTCCGAGATATAGGCGATTATACGAATGGAAAATCGGGAAAACCCCCATAGGGGGGAAGTGGGGGGGAAAATCAAAAAAATAAAACAAACTCGTATAGAATACACACATAACGCATCTTTGTGCAAAATTTGGTGTCTCTATCTCTTATAGTCTCTGAGATCCAGGTGTTCATACGGACGGACAGACAGACAGACAGGGCTAGATCGACTCGTCTTGTCACGCTGATCAAGAATATATATACTTTGTGGGGTCTGCCACGCCTCCTTCTGCCTGTTACATTTTTCAGCTCCCGCAAACCTAATATACTCTTGTACATTTCATGTACAGAGTATAAAAAGCTAAAGTCGGGTGTCCCGACTTTGAAATAATTAAGAAAATAAAAAAAAAATTTGATCGATTTTACCTCTCTCGTTATTCGAACTCACGTAAAGGGTTTATAATTGCACATTTACATAGCAATTGCGTCTGTGTGAGTGTATGTATGCCTATGCGCAGCTATTCGTGTCTGTGTAAGCATTTTCGCAGTCAACCAAACAGCAACATCAACAACAGCCGCGGGCAGCGCTTGAGCAGCGCTGCAGCAGCAAATATATTTATGGCTATAACTTCTTGTTAAATCGGTCTATCATAGTGAAACTTGGCACACGGACACATAAAAACTAACTGGGGGCATTTGCAAAATTTTAGTGCGAAATTCCAAGAATAACGGGAGTTACGATTTGCGGGGTAGAGGGGGGAGGGAGGGAAACTCCAAAATATACATTTTCTGCGTATTCACATAAGGCATCTGGGACTAAAATTTGGTGTTCCTAGGTCTTATAGTCTCCGAGATATAAGCGATTATACGAATGGAAAATCGGGAAAACCCCCATAGGGGGGAAGTGGGGGGGAAAATCAAAAAAATAAAACAAACTCGTATAGTGTACACACATAAGGCATCTTTGTGCAAAATTTGGTGTCTCTAGCTCTTATAGTCTCTGAGATCTAGGTGATCATACGGACGGACAGACAGACAGGGCTAAATCGACTCGTCTTGTCATGCTGATCAAGAATATATATACTTTGTGGGGTCTGCCACGCCTACTTCTGCCTGTTACATTTTTCAGCTCGCGCAAACCTAATATACTCTTGTACATTTCAGTCAAAAACTGGATAAGCAAGCAGAACGTGTCCTTATTGGAGTGGCCCCCTTACTCTCCTGATCTCAATGTAATTGAGAATGTATGGGGATGGCTTACACGTAAAGTGTACGCATCTGGAAGACAGTTTGCAGACGTCCAATCATTAACAGAAGCCATAGAAAGCGCCTGGAGCGAAATTTCATTAGACTATATAAAGTCCTTATATGATTCCCTTCCTCATCGAATCTACGAGGTTATTTCCAATAAAGGCGGTTACACACATTATTAATAAAGCCAATATTAATATAATAAAAAAAACTGTAAGCTCATTTTTTAATTAGTTTGCAACATATAGAATGTTAAAGTTTTTGTCCCTATTCAAGTGCATGGCAAAAACTGTGTGTTTTTAGCATAGCCAAAAGCAAAACAGTGATAATTCATAACTGTTAATCATTAAAAGCTAACTGTAAATTTGTACAGTTCCCTGATGCTGCATTCTAAGTGAAACACCAAAGCATTTAAAGGCAGCCCTTTCCCCAAAATAGAAAAACATAATACAAATGCTAGAAAATCTTGTCCCTATTCAAGTGCATGGCAGTGTACATCAGAATCGTGTCTCTGCGTGTTTATATGCGTGTGTGTATGAACCAAAGCAGGTACAACGACAACAGCTGCCGGCAGCGCTGCAAGCAGAGCATGGGCAGCGATTTTATTTATGGCTATAACTTTCTTCATAATTGACCTATCATGATGACACATGGCACACGGACAAATAACCACAAATGGATGTATATGCTAAATTTAGTTCAATATTCCAAGAATTACGAGTAATGAAAAACACGAATTGCGGGGGAGTGGGGGGTGTATCAGAAGAAAAAACACAAACTCGATCTGCCTAGGGCTTAGGGGAACCTGAATGTCAAATTTGGTTATTCTAGCTATTGCACTTGCTGAGATCTTTGCGCTCATACAGACGGACTGACGGACATAGCTATATCGACTCGACTTGTCATCCTGATCAATAATATATATACTTTGTGGGGTCTCAGTGTGTTACATTCGCACAAAACTAGTATAGCCTTTTACCCTTTGGGTAGAGGCTTTAACCAGGGATAGTCAAAGGCAGGTAGTTCAAAGCAACGCTTTCGCAATCAAAAAAAATCATAGGGAGAGCCGAAGTATACAAGTATACTTAATCGTGTTTTAGACAGCCAACTCAGTCACCACAAAATCACAAATATCCGAATTATGGCGAACAATCAATGCCGCGCTTTCGGTGATGAAGTCATTTTCTGCAGAAGCAAAAAAATGAAAACAATAAAATCCGATCACAATCTGAAGCAGCAGTGCTTGATGACGATTTGTCTGAAGCTGAAAGTTGTAATTTTTTAAGGGTAACTACCTTCTTCCGCACATCACACGTTTAGAAGCGGGGCAGACTATTTAGCTCATTATTGAAACAGGAGCGTCAAAAAACTATATGAAACCGCTTTCTGTATTGCAATACTTTTTGCCCGTTGACAGCCCATTTCAAGTAAAATCAATACATGAGCACACGAAAATTGAGCAGAAATGCAGAAATTCACATGAAACATATTTTTATACCCTGTACCCGTAGGGTAAATAGGGTATATTAGGTTTGTGCAAAGTATGTAACAGGCAGGAGGAAGCGTCTCCGACCCCATAAAGTATATACATATATTCTGAATCAGCATGACGAGAGAAATCGATCTAGACATGTCCGTCCGTCTGTCTGTTGGTATCCCGATTCTCCTAGGTCCGAGAAAGGACAGTTTATTTTATTTTTTGGAATTCCACCCATATAACTCAGTGACGGCTTGCTCGAGCGTTTTGTTTTAAGTTGTATATAGTAAAATCTTAAAGAATTTGACGCCGTAATTGGCCTGGACCTGAACCGATTCATTTCTCTAACTGCCAAAATGTACATTTTGTCCAAATCGATGATCCGGATGTTCCCACCGTAGTCAAAAAATTATTTAATAAAATGATTGACCAAACAGCTAAGGCATTTGCAGAAGTTAAAGAGCCACTATTCGGACAGATGGTGAACCTGTGTACTCCAAATTGTATCCATACCTAATGGGTGTGTTTTCAACGCAGAGGTCGAACATCTTCTAGCGAATGGTATCATAAGACCATCTAAATTACCTTATAACAATCCTATATGGGTCGTCGACCAAAGGTTGTTGACGAATCGGGGCATAAATGAAAAGTTTGGTAATCGAATTCCCTAAACTAAATCAAAAACAAGTGTAGAAGCTAAAGTCGGTTGTCTCGACTTTTAAATACTCTGTACATATGTTAAGCATAATTTTAGAAATTTAAAAAAATTAAGAAAATTGTCAAAAAGTATTAAAAACAAGTAAAAAAGCTAAAGTCGGGTGTCCCGACTTTAAAATACTCTGTACATATGTTTACAATAATTATAGAAAATAAAAAAATTAAGAAAATTAAAAAAAAAATGTTATCGATTTTACCTTTCTCGGTATTCGAACTCACGTAAAGGGTGTATAATTGCATATTTACATAGCGATTGCGTCTGTGTGAGTGTGTGTATGCCTATGCGGATCTATTCGTGTCTATGTAAACATGTTAGCAGTCAACCAAACAGCAACATCAACAACAGCCGCGGGCAGCGCTGCAGCAGCAAATATATTTATGACTATAACTTCTTGTTAAATCGGTCTATCATGATGAAACCTGGCATACGGACACATAATTACTACTAATTACTGGGGGTATTTCCCGAATTTAAGTTCGAAATTCCAAGAATTACGGGAATTAGAGAAAATCGCGATTTGCATGGGAGAGGGGGGAGGGAGGGAAATTCCAAAATATACATTTCTGCGTATGCACATAAGGCATCATGGTCTAAAATTTGGTGTTCCTAGGTTTTATAGTCTCCGAGATATAGGCGAAAGGGGTTACGTAAAAAGCGGGGGGGGGGGGGGGGGGGGGGGGGGAATCAAAAAACTTAAACAAACTCGTATAGCGTACACACATAAGGCATCTTTGTGCAAAATTTGGTGTCTCTATCTCTTATAGTCTCTAAAATCCAGGTGTTCATACGGACGGACCGACAGGGCTAGATCGACTCGTCTCGTCATGCTGATCAAGAATATATATACTTTGTGGGGTCTGCCACGCCTCCTTCTGCCTGTTACATTTCTTAGCTCCCGCAAACCTAATATACTTCTGTACATTTCATGTACAGAGTATAAAAACTTTTGATAATTTTACGCTATGTAAAGCGGTACAAATGCACACTAACATACGAATTGCGTCTATGTGTGGCTATGCATGTCTCGTGTGCCTAGCAAGCAGCATAGCAACAACAGCTGCGGGCAGTGCTTGGGCAAGATAACGTATATGGCTATAACTGTTAAATCGTCCTATCATAATGAAACTTGGCATACGAACTCATAATCACCAACTGGAAGGATTTTCAATGAAGAATTCCAAAAAATACGGGAGTTATGAAAAGTCAGTGATTGCCGTGGAGAGGGGGGAGGGAGGGTAATTCCAAAAATTCTCTAAAGCATCTGGAACTAAAATTTGGTGTCCCAGGTCTCATAGTCTCCGATATACTTGTATAGGTTATACGAACGGGGAGGTGGGGAGAGAATAAAAAAAGACAAAATTTCACAGCGTACACACAAGGCATCTTTATGCAAAATATGAAATCCAGGTGTTCATACGGGCGAACGGACGGACAGACAGACAGGGCTAGATCGACTCGTCTTTTCGTGCTGATCAAGAATTTGTATACTTTATGGGGTCTGCCTCGCCTCCTTCTGCCTGTTACATTTTTCAGCTTGCGCAAACCTAATATACTTTTGTATATTTCATGTACAGAGTATAAACAACAGGCATGAGAGTCTCCCAAGAAAAATCTTAGTTATTTAAAAAGAGCGTAGAGTGTTTGGGATTTACTGTGAGTAGGAGTGCAATACGAACATCACTTGTAAAGGTTCAGGCTTGTAAAGATTTACAACCTTCAAAACTGTTCGCTCTCAGATCATTTTTGGGGTTAGAAAGTTACTACAGGTGTTTTAAAGCAGGATTTGACACTATCGCAATACTCCTAACAGACGTCTTAAAGGGAGAAAAATTACCGCTAATCATTCAAGAAAGAAGGAACGGTTTGTGCACGGTTTGTTCCGCAAAAATTGACTGACGACCAATCGACGCTTGTGAACGATTATTTGGTCAAAAATCACATTTTAACCATTAACCAATCACCTGATATGGCACCGTGCGACTTCTACCTTTTCGGAAAAATGCATTTGCCCATGAAAAGAAAGTGTTATGCAGACGCAGAGGCCATTCAAAGGCTTGCACCGGCAAACTGGCGGCCATACCGGCCATTGAGCTAAAACACTCGTTCGACATGCTTTTGGAGCGTGCAAAAAACTGTATTGAAGCAGAATATTTTGAATATTATTTTGAATAAAATAAATTGATTTTGCCGAAAAAAACATTTGTTCTGTTTTTTTTTTAAAGTCCTGTTTACTTTGGAACACACCTTGTATAATCACTAACTGGGTGTGACTACCAAATTTTAGTTAAAATTCCAAGAATTACGGGAGTTATAGGAAATCGTGAATACGGGGGAATTGGGTGGGGGGGGGGTTCTGGGTGCATCAGAAAAAATGAACAAACTCGTCCTTTCTCGGGCTCAGAAGAATCTGGATACCAAGTTTGGCTATTCTGGCTCTTATAGTTTCTGAGATCCTTGCGTTCATACAGACAGACGGGCATGGCTTTATCGACTCGGCTTGTCATCCTGATCAAGAATATATATACCTTGTGAGGTCTGCCACAACTTCTTCTGTGTGTTCCATATACACTCGCACAAAAGTAATACACCCTTTTACCCTTTGGGTATAGGGTATGAAAAGAAATACATTCCTTATTATGTCAAATAAAAATAGTTATACAATTTTAATTTATATTAATTTTTTACCTTTAAGAATTTGAGTTCCTTTTTTTAAGAAATAAAATCATGCTATTAGGGGTGCCAGAGGAAATTCCGATGGTTTCGGCTACAGTTGTTTTTAAAAACTCCCAAAAAACACGTCGGTCCCACAGATCTTGGAAAGATTTCATTTTTTCGAACTTTCCCTCCAAGCCAGCTGTGAGGAACAACTGACATTTGACTGACTAATTGTTTTTAAATTCTGTAACGCACTAAGTTAAATAAAAAACAAGTATGCCATTTGCATAAAAATTAGCTCGCGCCAACTTGCGGAAACGCCAACAATTATTGAAAAATTACAACGCCAATGTTTGAGAAGCGCATCTGATCCCATTAAAAAACTATATAAACTATTATTAAAAATTAAATTTATTAGTAAAATTTATTATAACATCATTTGGAATCCTCGCGATGTCCATAAATTGGACTAAAATTGCGTCCAGTTGTGACGATCTATGCTTACCCTTGTAAAAAACTAACATTTTAAATTGAATTCAGAAAGTACAAAAATGTACTTACATTTTGTTTTCCTGGTTCGTACTTGTATTGTAAATTTAAATGTTAGTTTTCGATAACAAGCAGACCTGCCCAATCGGCGACACACAATTTTCACACACACTTGTTATATTAGGTTTGCTCGAGCTGAAAAATGTATCAGGCAAACGGAGGCGTGGCAGGCCCCAAAAAGTATACATATTCTTGATCAGCATGACAAGACGAGTCGATCTATGTCTGTCTGTCCGTATGAACACCTGGATCTCAGAGACTATAAGAGCAAGAGACACAAAATTTTGCATAATAATGCCTTATGTGTGTACGCAGTGCAAGTTTGTTTTATTTTCTGGATTTTCTCCCCGCATCCACCCTATGGGGGTTATCCCGATTTTCCATTTGTATAATCGCCTATATCTCCATGGCCATAAATATATTTGCTGCCCAAGCGCTACCGGCAGCTGTTGTTGATGCTGTAGCTTTGGTTGACTGCAAACATGCTCACACAGACGTGAATAGACACTCACATAGACACAATTTCTTTGTATATGTGTAATAATACACCCTTTACGTGAGTTCGAATGCCGAGAGAGGTGAAATCGATAGACAATTTTTTTTTAATTTTCTTATTTTTTTAATTTCTAGAATTATTCTAAACATATGTACAGAGTATATTAAAGTCGGGACACCCATCTTTAGCTTTCTTACTTGTTTTTTATACTCTGCACATGAAATGTACAAGAGTATATTAGGTTTGCGGGAGCTGAAAAATGTAACAGGCAGAAGGAGGCGTGGCAGACCCCACAAAGTATATATATTCTTGATCAGCATGACGAGACGAGTCGATCTAGCCCTGCCTGTCTGTCTGTCCGTCTGTCCGTCTGTCCGTCCGTATGAACACCTGGATCTCAGAGACTATAAGAGATAGAGACACCAAATTTTGCACAAAGATGCGTTATGTGTGTATTCTATACGAGTTTGTTTTATTTTTTTGATTTTCCCCCCCACTTCCCCCCTATGGGGGTTTTCCCGATTTTCCATTCGTATAGTCGCCTATATCTCGGAGACTATAAGACCTAGGAACACCAAATTTTAGTCCCAGATGCCTTATGTGAATACGCAGAAAATGTTTATTTTGGAATTCCCCTCCCTCCCCCCTCTACACCGCAAATCGTAACTCCCGTAATTCTTGGAATTTCGAACTAAAATTTTGGAAATACCCCCAGTTGGTTATTATGTGTCCGTATGCCAAATTTCATTATGATAGACCGATTTAACAAGAAGTTATAGCCATAAATATATTTGCTGATGCAGCGCTGCTGCAGCGCTGCTCAAGCGCTGCCCGCGGCTGTTGTTGATGTTGCTGTTTGGTTGACTGCGAAAATGCTTACACAGACACGAATAGATGCGCATAGGCATACATACACACACACAGACGCAATTGCTATGTAAATGTGCAATTATACACCCTTTACGTGAGTTCGAATACCGAGAGAGGTAAAATCGATCCAATTTTTTTTTATTTTTTTTATTTTCTATAATTATTGTAAACATATGTACAGAGTATTTCAAAGTCGGGACACCCGACTTTAGCTTTTTTACTTGTTTAATACAGAGTTATTTGGTACTTATTTGAAACAAGAATTTCGTATGACTCACGACTTTAGACTGTGAATGTGATGTTCGAAAAATGTAATGTTCTATTTGGGCATTTCTATTGTGCGGTTGTTTTGGATGCTGTGTGTGAATGCTAGTGTTTTAACATACATTTATACATTTAGGCATTTGCTAATTTAATAATATTGTTGGGTCACACTAGCCACACTCGCAGTTAAATAACGTTGTAATTTCTAAACCCTATTATAATAGCATACTTGTCAATATCTATTGGAAATATTCTCATGTCATAATCAGTCAATTAACTCTCGCAACTGCAAATATCACTTCTCTCTTTGTTATTTTATACTTCCTACATTCTTACATTTAAAATCACCACACTGTAATTTGAACTCGAATGCATCAGATAGATAGAAGATACCAATAAACAGTTTGTAATCAACTTTTGAAGAAGAACCACTGACTATCGCGTATTATTTGGTTATATGTCAATTGCATTTTAATTTGTGTTCAAATTAATTCACATACCGCCCAGACCTGAAGTTTCATGTTGACAAGGAAAACGGCGCCCAACGTGGGTCTTGTGTGTGAATTCGCATTGTTCGTCGCTTCGATCTCGCTGCAGTTGCTGTACACACGCACACAGCTAATTGCCGGAATAATCACTTATCGCTGTTGGAAGTACGCCCTTCGTCGTTTAGTTCGTTGTTGCTGACTTCGAGTTGTTGGAAGTGCGGCACGACTTAATTCGCCTTGCTGCTGCTTTCGTCCGCAGGCACACACATTATTTATCGAAGACTGCATTCCTCGCTGTTGGAAGTGCACCGTTACTTCATTCTTGTTCCCTTTGCTGGTGCCTTCGCTAATCGTCACTTGGACCATAGTTGGTTACTGCATTGCTTGTTGTTGGAAACTACTTTGCTCTCGTTCTCCTTGCTGCTGCCTTCGTTTGACAGAAGACTAATGATGCGTCTTCTGTCAAACGAAGGCAGCAGCAAGGAGAACGAGAGCAAAGTAGTTTCCAACAACAAGCAATGCAGTAACCAACTATGGTCCAAGTGACGATCATTAGAATTTACATCGTTTACATTGTTGTTTCGTCGGTAAACGAATAATCGCTATAAAATTCGTCACATCGTCGCATATTTAATTCGTCGCTATCAGCTGCGTTGGTGTATTGGCTCTAAAGCCAATAGAGGTAATATTAAACGTAATATATCTCGTAATATATTCTCTTTGGTTGAAATAAAGGATGAATGTAAACCTAAGCTGTCCAATGATGAATTGCAATGTCGCTTGAGCATTTTAGAGTCGTATTTTAAAATGGCTTTAACTGTGCAAACTGATATTGAAAACTTGGACCCTACCGACAATGGTCGCGCAGATATGGAAGACACAACACAAATTAAGCTGTGCATTAAGGAACAACTCGGAGGAGAATTAAATACCACTGTATTGCCTTCGGCTTCGGAACCGCCGGCAGCTACCATTGGGTCATCGTCACTGCCAAAGATGTCGCTACCGACATTCGAAATTACGCCAACTGCAGCAATGTCATCAATTCGTTTGAACAAATAATTGCACATGAGGCTGGGCTATCAAATATAGAAAAGTTCAATTATTTGCTGTCCTGTCTAAAGGGGCCGTCATTAGAAACAATAAAGACATATCAAGTTACGAGTGCAAATTATCCTAAAGCCCTAGGAAGGCTTAAAGAACGGTTTGATAATCCCACTCTCATATTTTTACAAGGTATTGGCACATTGTTTGCGCTATAGCCAGTTGAAAGGGCAAACAGTCAACAGTTTCGTAGCCTAGTGGATAAGGCATCCGCAATATTTAGTTATTTAGAGTCCATTGGCAATTCAACTAATATTGTCCATGCCATGCTCATATATATTGTCATTAAAAGATGTGATCAGCAAACTCGAAGCAAATGAAATGAATTGCTGGATTACAAGATACTGCCCTGCTGGTCTACATGCACACAGATTTTGGAACGCCATTGTCAGTTTCTATATTCATCAGGAACCTCACTTCATCGCAAGTTTGACAATAACAAATCCACAGGTCGTGTTCATAGCTCAACATTTGCTATTAATAATGCATCTTGTATACTCTGTGCCAGCCCTGCCCACAAAATTAATAACTGTGCCCAGTTCAAAGCCATGAACAGCAACCAATGTTTCGACGAGGTCAAAAGACTTGGACTTTGCATCAACTGCCTCAGAAGTGAAAATAGCACAATGTCCACCGACTTATCGTTGTCGCACTTGCAATAGAGGGTACCATTCATCGCTGCATCATGAACAACCGTCACTACCATGCATCGCTCACGCAAGCATCAGCTACACCACACAACGTATTTCACCATGCTCAAGCTGCCTCACATTCTCACATGGAAATTGCTCCTGGTGATCAGAATCTCTTGGGAACTGCTATAGTGTTGGCGCTGCCAGATTCATGTTCTCAGGTTAACTTCATAACTGAACACTTCTCCCAAAAACTTCGCTTGCATCGAGAAAAGCACCACATCGGGATCCGTAGTAGCGGTGATTCCCTAACTAATCTCAAGGCTCATACAACAACATCAATAAAATCACGAACATCGAATTATCAGTTGACACTACAGTTCGGAATTTCGTCGCACATTGCTTACCAGCCCGACACCGAGATCGACATCTCAAGTTGGAGTTTTCCTGCTAATGCACCGTTGGCAGACGATACTTTAAGTCTCAACGTATCGACTTGCTGTTAGGAACTGAAGCATTCTTAGTCAAATTCGTATCGGACCAAACCTAGCCAAAAATGTACAGGCAAGTACTCGTTAACAAAAATGATAGAAAGTTTCAGTATATCTTTTGGCGAGCTTCTCCAGATGAAGATTTACAAACTTTTCAACTCGTCAGTGCCATATCTCGGAACTCGTAGTTTGCAGTATCTGACGGATGAATGTAAAAACGAGTTGCCTGTTGGAGCTGCTGCTATCAAGTCGTATTTTTACGTGGATGATCTGCTATGTGGTGCAGACGATATCGATGCCGTGCAAACACTGAAACGGGAGATCACTGAAATACTCAGTCGTGGACATTTTCCCCTATACAAATGGCACTCAAATCTTCGAGAACTTATGAAAGACCAAACTACTAAAGAGATAGTCATATCCGAAAACTTCGTGAGTAGTACACTTGGTGTAACTTGGCATCAACAAAGTGATGCATTTAGTTTTACATTCATGCCCAAGGAAGTATATACCACTGCTACAAAACGGACAATTTTAGCTACCGCATCATTGCTTTTCGACCCGATCGGCCTATTGACCCCACTGAAACTCGACTGGGAAGAGTCGAGCCCACAAACCTTACTTCATTCTTGGACTAAATGCTTGGAGTCCTTGCTTTTGGGATGCATCAATCAGAGCATACGGTTGCTGCCTTTACATCCGCACAGAGGACTGAAATTGACACTTCGGCACTGCGGAAACTCAAACCATTAAAAAACAACTTGAAATGTCTCACTCCTTTTTTAGATACGTCGAGAAGCTTTGAGCTGATCAAGGTTGGTGGGAAACTGGACTATTCGGAGCTATCAGATAGACAAAAGCATCCATTGCTGCTGCCCAGTAGTTCGAATTTCGTTCGGAAATATGTTCGTCATCGGCATTTTCAGAATTTTCACGCTGGCCCTAAGGCATTAGTCGCGCTAATTCGCTTGGAACACTGGATTGTCAACGCTCGGCGCATCGTCCGTTCCTGCATCCATTGCGTGCGCTACAGGCCCAAATTATTACAGCAAATTATGGGATCGCTGCCATCGACACGCCTCACACATTGCTTTGAATGCTGGGGTATCGATTTTTGTGGACTTGTCAATACAAATGTTCGAATTCGAGGAAAGGGTCCGACAACGCTACTGATTTTGTTGGAGCTTCGAACCAGTTACATGAATTAAAGAAATTCATGTTTACGAAGGAGACTCAAACGGAAATTCAACAGTTTTGTTCATCAGACTTTTTATACTCTGTACATGAAATGTACAGAAAAGTACAAAGTATATATATTCTTGATCAGCATGACGAGACGAGTCGACCCTGTCTGTCTGTCTGTCTGTCTGTCCGTCTGACCGTCCGTATGAACACCTGGATCTCAGAGACTACCTCAGTAAAACAATTATATGTGACAAACTATTTTTGCTGTATTCTGCGTATTAGGTAACGGCACTTTATTTTTGAGAATGCAGTCTGTTTTGTTTATCTCTTCTTATGTATACACAACTATCATTTCCTTGTTCTCTGCATATTTGGTTTACCGTTAGCTGAAAAAGTACCCGTGCCTTTGGTATTTGGTTATAAATAATTATATGTGTCTTTTACAATTCGCCCGCTGCTCCGCTTTTAAAAGGTTTAATCACAAGAATTTTATTCTAAATTTAAACGTGAGTATACATATATGTTATAAAATGCATTTGTCTAAATATTGGTGTATTAGACTGTGCAAAATGCCGCGTGGAAATAGCCTTTCGGAGTATGAGCAAGGATTAATCATTGGAATGCATGAAAGCGGTTCCAAAAATGTTGAAATTGCTAAAAAAAAAACTCAATCGTCATAAAAATACTATTAGTAATTTCCTCAAAAATCCGAGTGAATATAAAACAACACCACGCAGTGGACCGAAAATTGATATTGACACCCGATGCAAGCGTCAAATCCAGCGACTTGCAGCCGTGGATTTAATGAGCAGTGGACAGATTAAGGCTCAATTGGGACTCAATGTAACAAGGAGTAGAATTATTCAAATAATCCATGAAAATCCGAGTCTTAAATATACTACCATGGTATCTAAACCTAAGCTTTTACCTCGCCATATGAAGGCACGTATTGAGTTCGCACACAGATACCCATTCTGGGAGGAGGAATGGCGTAATGTCATTTTCAGTGATGAAAAAAAGTTTAATCTGGACGGTCCTGTAAGTTGCAAAAAATATTGGCGCGATATGCGACAGGATCAACGCACCTGTTATAAGCGTGGTCATGGTGGTGGGACGGTAATGGTATGGGCTGCGTTTTGCTACAAAGGAAAGAGTCCAATGTGTTTTATATCCACAAGGATGAATGCCAAAATGTATGTTGACCTATTGGGCGATGAGTTAGTGGAGTTTGGCGGCCAGTTATACGGCGATGAGTGGACCTTTCAACAGGATAATGCTCCAATACATAGTGCCAAGCTGATCACCGAATATTTTAACGTGAAAAATATTCCAGTTTTAAAGTGGCCAGCAATGAGTCCGGACCTTAATCCAATTGAGGATCTCTGGGGTATTCTATCCGCTGAAGTGTTCAAAAATTGCCGGCAGTTTGACACAGCAAAAGAGCTTAAATTGGCCATAGAGCTAGAATGGGCAAAAATTGACCTATCCAATTTAAAATCATTGATTAACTCCATGCCATTTCGTTTAAGTTCGGTAATAATGAATAGTGGAAAGCCTATTAGTTATTAATTTCACTTCATTATATCGAATTTAATTCATTTAAGTTGATTAATCCCAATAAGTTGAGCATATCATGAAAAGTCACACATAATTATTTATAATGAAGAAAAAGTTTAAATAAGATTTATATGTATTGAAATACGATTTCTTTAACTTTTTTCTTATTTTTTGTTTTCCATTACTATAAGCAATAAAACTGCAAACCTAAAATTTTTTTACTTGCACGAGTACTTTTTTAAACTTACAAAAATATAAGACACATATAATTATTTTACTGAGGTATAAGAGATAGAGACACCAAATTTTCCACAAAGATGCCTTATGTGTGTATTCTATACGAGTTTGTTTTATTTTTTTGATTTACCCCCCCCCCCCCCCACCCCCAATTCCCCCTATGGGGGTTTTCCCGAATTTCCATTCGTATAATCGCCTATATCTCGGAGACTATAAGACCTAGGAACACCAAATTTTAGTCTAAGATGCCTTGTGTGAATACGCAGAAAATGTATATTTTGGAATTTCCCTTCCTCCCCCCTCTCCCCCGCAAATGCGATTTTCTCTAACTCCCGTAATTCTTGGAATTTCGAACTAATTTTGGAAATACCCCCAGTTGGTTATTATGTGTCCGTATGCCAAGTTTCACTATGATAGACCGATTTAACAAGAAGTTATAACCATAAATATATTTGCTGCTGCAGCGCTGCCCGCGGCTGTTGATGCTGGTGCTTTGGTTGACTGCACACATGTTTACACAGACACGAATAGATGCGAATAGGCATACATACACTCACACAGACGCAATTGCTATGTAAATGTGTGAGTTCGAATACCGAGAGAGGTAAAATCGATCACATTTTTTTTTCTTATTTATTTTTTTTTTCTATAACTATTGTAAACATATGTACAGAGTATTTCAAAGTCGGGACACCCGACTTTAGCTTTTTTATTTGTTTCATTTTCACTTTATTCCACCCAGGGCACCCCATTTTGGCGACCTTTGGGAAGCTGGGGTGAAGAGCGCCAAGCGTCTTTTAAATCGCACATTGGCGAATACGAGGTTAACATTCGAAGAGTTGAGTACCATCGTTGTGGTAATCGAATCGTTTTTTAACATGGGCTATATTATATTTGCAAAAAAGAATGGAATCCTTACTAAAACGCCAATAATGTAACTAAAGGTGTAAAAAATTACCTTAAAAAACTTCTGAATAGCATGCTGTTAGTTCATAATCATCCTCGAAACATTGTCACTTTAAATATTAAGGCAATATTATTCAAAAGCCCCCAGCCAAACAAAAAAATTACAAATCGATCGACACCGTGATTAATATGGAGGACATTTAAATTCAATAAACCCTTCTGGACTGCCGCCACATCAATTGACCGTAAAATTCGGAATTGCAATCATGCTTTTGAGAAATTAAAGCCTTCCAAGCATGTGCAATGGGACGAAGCTGCTTATTAAGGAATAGCAGGACAATTTAAGTGTAGGAACTATTATCAACGGCCCAGTCAACTAGCTCATATAACGAGGATACCGAGGATACCAATGATCCCATTTGATCATTTATATGGCAGGACGCTAGTGTACATACATATATGTACGTATGTGTTAGGTATAGTATAACATTTAACAATGTAAATTAATATAGATAAACAAACTGTAATAAAAGGTGCTGGCGGTTTACCGATAGATGCCTATTGTTCACAAAAGTGAACAAAAGCTCAGAAATGAGCATAGGAAACAAGAGCAGTAGGTAGGCTAAACAATATCTCGGCCTAAAAATAGCCGCTTGCAGTAGTGCTGCAGGTCAAAATGCAAGGAATGCATATGCATATGGAGCGAAAGCGGTTAAGGGTGTGTGCGCAATGCACAAGGAAAAGGCTTCGAATATATACATATGGAGGGGAAAACTTCACACCGTTAGGATAGAATAAGACAAAAAATGGGAAATTAGATTAAGTACGATTACAAGGTGCTTTCCAAAGTAAACTGGACTTTTTGAATCTAGCGCCCCCTGGTGGCGCTATCTATACTATAAGTCGACTTTTACCGAAACTTTTCAATTGATGGAACAAGTTTATGGCGATGATTGCCTATCCCGTAGCAGAGTGCACGAGTGGTTTCAACGTTTTCAAAGTGGTCGTGAGGACATAAATGACGATCAACATGTGGGCCAATCAAAATTCGTGATCACCGAAAATTCCATCGAAACTGTGCGTGAATTCATCAAAAATCAGCCGAAATCATCATTGAAATTGATGGAAATGGAATTGAACATCTCCAAAACATCGATTTATCGCATTTTGACCGAACAGTTGGGCTTACGAAAGGTGTGTGCACGGTTTGTTCCGCACAAATTGACTGACGACCAAAAATTGCTCTCATCGATCGACGCTTGTGAACGGTTATTTGACCAAAAATCACATTTTAACCATTACCCATCGCCGTATTCACCTGATATGGCACCGTGCGACTTCTACCTTTTCGGAAAAATGCATTTGCCCATGAAAGGAAAGCGTTATGCAGACGTAGAGGCCATTCAAAAGGCTTGCACCGGCATACTGGCGGCCATACCGGCCAACGAGCTAAAACACTCGTTCGACATGCTTTTGGAGCGTGCAAAAAGCTGTATTGAAGCAGAAGGAGACTATTTTGAATAAAATAAATTGATTTTGCCGAAAAACCCATTTGTTCTGTTTTTTTATACTCTGTACATGAAATGTACAAGAGTATATTAGGTTTGCGGGAGCTGAAAAATGTAACAGGCAGAAGGAGGCGTGGCAGACCCCACAAAGTATATATATTCTTGATCAGCGTGACAAGACGAGTCGATCTAGCCCTGTCTGTCTGTCTGTCCGTCTGTCCGTCCGTATGAACACCTGGATCTCAGAGACTATAAAAGATAGAGACACCAAATTTTGCACAAAGATGCGTTATGTGTGTATTCTATACGAGTTTGTTTTATTTTATTGATTTTCCCCCCCACTTCCCCCCTATGGGGGTTTTCACGATTTTCCATTCGTATAATCGCCTATATCTCGGAGACCATAAGACCTAGGAACACCAAATTTTAGTCCAAGGTGCCTTGTGTAAATACGCAGAAAATGTATATTTTGGAATTTCCCTCCCTCCCCCCTCTCCCCCGAAAATGCGATTTTCTCTAACTCCCGTAATTCTTGGAATTTCGAACTAAAATTTTGCAAATACCCCCAGTTAGTAATTATGTGTCCGTATGCCAAGTTTCACTATGATAGACCGATTTACCAAGAAGTTATAGCCATAAATATATTTGCTGCTGCAGCGTTGCTCAAGCGCTGCCCGCGGCTGTTAATGTTGCTGTTTGGTTGACTGCGAAAATGCTTACACAGACACGAATAGATGCGCATAGGCATACATACACTCACACAGACGCAATTGCTATGTAAATGTGCAATTATACACCCTTTACGTGAGTTCGAATACCGAGAAAGTAAAATCGATCAAATTTTTTTTAATTTTCTTTTTTTTTTCTAGTAAATTTTTTTTAATTAGTAAACACATTTCAAAGTCGGGACACCCGACTTTAGCTTTTTTACTTGTTTTTTTTAAATCCTGTTTACTTTGGAACACACCTTTTATTCTTTATACATTCTTTATATAATAAAGAGAGAAAGATAAAATAAGGAAAAACTAGTACTTAAACTCAAAAATTGTATAAATACTGATGGAATTTCAGGAATAAAATCAGAATGAATTTGGAAATTTAATTTAAATTTGTTTCCTTTTTGTTCTCCCAGAGATGCGTTTACACAGAAATTAAGTGTTAGCCTTTGGTAGTAAATAATTGCTAGCTGTATAGCAAGCAGGTACTTACCCCTATTTACAATGCTCAATAGGTTAGTTTTATACACAACCTTAGACAGGTTGCGGTTTATTTGTTTTTCTTACAAATTAAAGATGGCGGCAAAAAAATGCATTAGCGGCAAGCTGCAACGACGAGATCGGTCGGACACATTTTGAAAAGACTGAAAATGGTCCATTTGTCAATTGCTTTTTATGCGGCTTCAAATACAGAAGATGCGGAGAAACATTAAAAATGTGCTAAACCATTTAAAGCGGTCTCACCGCACGATTTAAAATTTCAACTAAAGAATTGCCAGACAGTAATATACAAACATGTTAATTAGTGCATTTATAACTGCAACCTTGGTTATGCTTGCAATGCACTTGCAAATAAAAGACGAGTTAACTAAAAGGAATTCTACGGACGATACGTCAGCATTTATTGTTTCTAGATTTAAACTGACAAATACAATTTTTAATTACACTCCAGCAGTGTCGCCGTCGCTGCTGCAGAGTCGTCGCCGCCACCGCTCCCACAAAAGTGAAGCGTTAGCGCCTCGTGCGCGGTGTCGGATGCCCGTTGCGGCCAGCAATGCAGTTGCGACACATCCGTCGCAACCACGACTCTGGTCAATGGCCTCCCCAAACGCTGGATCAGCAAATGCCAATAGTCTCGAAGACCGACTGTCCTCGGTCGTGTTTAAATTTTCCAGTATTTTCGATTTTTATACTCTGTACATGAAATGTACGGGAGGTGAAAAATGTAGCAGACAGAAGGAGGCGTGGCAGAACCCACAAAGTATATATATTCTTGATCAGCATGACAAGACGAGTTGATTTAACCCTTTCTGTCTGTCCGTCCGTATGAACACGATATCCAGGTGTTCAGAGACTATAAGAGCTAAAGACACAACATTTTGCACAAAGATGCCTTATGTATGTACGCTATACGATTTTGTTTTATTTTTTTTTTGATTTTCCACCCACTACTCCCGTAATTCTTAGAATTTTGGACTCAAATTTGGCAAATACCTCCAGTAGGTGATTATTTTTTATTTTATTTTATTTTATTCAAAATATCAGCAATACTACTGTCGATTATATTATAAAACTTAATATAACAAATTAAACTAAACAAAATAAAAGATAAGAATTCTAACACAAAGCTGTACAATGACGTCTATTAATGCCTCCGACACATTGGGGGAATTTTATTTGCCAATTGGCCAGCTATGCCCCGATTCACAGCCATATGCGGTCAAAGACATTAAAAACCTAAAAAACTATGCAAAAAGTAGATAAAGGTGAAAAATTAATTCTATTTAACAACTAATTAGAAAAAGTACGAAGTAGAACGAGAAAGAGAAAAAGAAAAAAGGAAAGAGAGACAGAGAAACAGAAAAAGAGAAAGGTAGAAAGAGAGACGAAAAGAAAAAGAAAAAGAGGGAAATCTCCAACCCGGTGGGGGAAAGTTTAAATGCCAGTCCGGCAAGCTATGCCCCAACTCACAGCAGTAAATGGTCAGAGATTTCCCCGAAGATAATTATAAAGAATAGATTTGATAGAACAGAGAGAGAGAGAGAGAGTAAATGTGAAAGAGCATTATAATGTCTGCACATGACCCGAAAACGATTGTTCAAAGCGTAATCGGTTGTGCATCTGGCCAATATAAGCGACAAATAATTCCTTGTTGGTCTACAGGAACTGAAAAATTAAGGCGACCTAAGTGGGCAGAGAAGTCAACCTCACCAATAACCAACTTGTGGAGAAAAACTACTCCAAGAACCTTCCTACGATGTACTAAGGAAGGAAGGTTTATAATCATCAGTCTACTAGAGTACGATGACAAGCAGAGATTTGGATCCCAGCTTAAACCACGTAAAGCAAAAAGAAGGAATTGCTTCTGAACAGACTCAATACTTTCCTGATGCTTTCTATACTGCGGAGACCAAACGCATGAGCAGTATTCAAGCACAGGGCGTACTAGAGCAGTGTAAAGAAGCTTAGTGGTATAAGGGTCATTAAATTCCTTGGACCAACGTTTAATGAATCCAAGTAATCCCTTGGCCTTATGGACAATACTAGATATGTGAAGGTTAAAGTTCAATTTGGAATCAAAAAGAACCCCAAGGTCTTCAACAGTCGATATACGTTGCAATGGCACATTGTCAATCGTATACGTCCCCAAATAAGGCAAGGTTCGGTGAAATGTCATGAACTTACTTGTACATTTAGAGCAATTGAGGTGCAAGTGGTTAAGTGGCTAAGCACCAAGATTGCATGCAATTCAGATCTTCCTGCAGGCGATGAAAATGAGAAGGGTCTTTGTAAGTCAGAATAAGTTTCACATCATCAGCATACATAAGAATATGAGAGTGTGACAATGTAGCGGGGAGGTCATTAATAAATAATGTAAAAAGTAAGGGGCCAAGATGGCTACCTTGAGGCACACCTGATGATGCAAACACAGGCTTAGAAATGTGCGACCTAAGCAAGATCCGTTGGGATCTGTCTTTTAGATAAAACGAAATCCAACACAAAAAGCGGAGGGAAATCCTATACGACTTAGCTTAAAGAGCAGAAGATCATGGTTCATAGAGTCAAATGCTTTACTGAAGTCAGTGTAAACGACTTCAGTCTGCATTTTTAGAGTAAATGTTTCATTTACCAAAGAAGTAAATTCCAGCAAATTGGTCGTAGTAGACCGTCTCTTTATGAAACCATGTTGAGCCGGAGATATGAAAGATTTACAGAGGTGTTGCAAAGTGCTGCAAACTATTTTTTCAAATAATTTCGGTAAGGCAGACAACTTTGCAATACCTCTGTAGTTTGAAATATTAGACTTTCCACCCTTTTTATGAAGAGGAATAATAAAAGATTCTCTCCAAATAGTTGGAAAGATTGAGGAACCAAGTGACAGATTAAAGATTTTAAGTAATGGCTGTAAAAGGGAACTAGAACACTCCTTCAGAACACAACTAGGAATGCTGTCTGCTCTAGGACAGTATGAAGATTTTAATGATTTGATATCAGAAAGTAGACAGTTATCAGTAATTATGGGAGCGTAAATAGTGTGGGAAGATGATATGCTATAAGGATAGGAGGAACTACTAATAGAGACAGAGGAATAAGTTGACTGGAAAAAGTTGGCAAACAAGTCAGCAGCTTTAGAATCGTTTTGTCACCAAGGAAAAATGATGAAGGTAGAGAAGCAGTTTTACGTTTAGAATTTACGAACTTATAGAATTGTTTAGGGTCCTGTACAAATTGCATCTTGCATCGGGCAAGGTAATTATTGTAACATAGTGAATTAAGAAGAACAAAATTCGATTTCGCTATAGAGTATTTATAGAAGTTAAGAGATAGGCCCGACTGCTTATACTTTTTAAAGCATCTAGATTTAACATTTTTTAAGTTTGAAAGTCTTGGTGATAACCAAGGAGGTTTTGATGACGTAGACGATATGACACTATTTGGGATACAGACATCGAAAAGAGCATTAATAGTGTCATAGAAAAACTTGACGGCTATGTTGATATCAACCGCACTATACAAAAAGGACCAATTAGTTGCTAAAATAAGTTCGTTAAGCAAAGAAAAATTTTCTTTGCGAAAGCAACGACGTGTTTTATTAGAATTAAGTGTAGTAATAAAGGTGTGATTTGAAAATGATAGGGAAATTTCTAAAGTAAGGTAGTAAGTATCTTCAGGCACTGACAGGGGTAAAGACCTAGAGACTACAGCGCTACTAGGGTCAGTGACATAGACGAGATCAAGCATTTTGCTGAGGTGATTAGGTATAGAATTAATTTGAAACAAAGAAAGGTCCAACAGGCAATCCAAAAATTCATGTTCTGCTGAGGGCACCAAATAATTGGACTCATTGAAAAATGACCATTCAATATTCGGCAAATTAAAATCATCTAGCACAATAAACGCATCTCTGTCACGGAGATGAGTGGAAATTGCATTAATACAAGTTATATGTTGCATATAAACTTGAATATTGGAAGAGGGAGGTATATACGAGCAAGTGATGTAAAGAGCAAAAGACGGAAAAGTTACTTTAACAGCAACAAATTCAATATCATTTGGCACATCACCATTAAAGATTTCCGACCGAAGGTTGGATTTGACTGCAATCAGTACCCCTCCACCTCGACGACTCGGACGATCATGACGAAAAATACAAAAGTCATCTGATAAAATTTCATTATCAGAAATCGAAGGATTTAACCACGTTTCTGAAAACGCAATAATATTAGAATCAAAAGAAAAACTGCTAAGAAATAAATTTCCGAGCTTAGACAAAAGACCCCTAAAATTCTGATACAGAATATTAAGCGAAAAAGGTCGCGAGCTTTCTTAGAAGCTTTCGAGGCCACTACTATCTTGCTTACTGCAGGAGGTTTAATCAAAGGGGCTAAGGTGACCTGAGCAGGAGAAGGCACAGGAGAAATTTCAAACATATTTCCAGGGGAAGCAGACAACGATATTGTTGGCGATAGATCAAGATCTACTGGAGAACTTGGGCGTATTGAGGTTGACGGCGCCGAGCAAGGCGGTACCTCAAGAAATTGAGGCTCTAAACTACGTTTGAGCAGAGACACAAACTTATATTGACTTAGCAACTGTTCTCCAGAGTCGAACTCAGTTGAAAGTTGCTTAGTTAACTTTTGCAATTTTAAAAATTTATTTCGCACATTATTATACATACGTGAGAAATTAAATTGGATGTCAATGCATACAGGGCATGACCACCACAAACCACCACAGCCTTTTTTAGGTGAGTAAACTTTGTCGAGGTCATGCCCACTTAATCCTGCACATTTAATATGCATAAAGTTCTCGCACAACCAACAGTTAACAAACCGAAGTTGATCAGAATCAATTGCATATTTAACTGTGCAAGACTTGTTGCAGCAAAACATTGTGGGCAGAATAAATATAAGGATGAATGACCTAAATAACGTAGTTGGCGCAAAGCTTAAGAAGAATGCTGTAAGCAAAAATTGAGCAAAGAAACTGAGCGGCACTAAGATGAGCTTTTAGGTAATGCGAAAAACAGCAAACACAAACAACAACAGAAGGCTGAGTGAGAGCAAAGTGCGCAATGAGAGGGCTGCCGCGAACACTCACACAAACCTTATGCACGCAAAGGGAGCTGCTTAAAAGCAAAATGCAAAATAATTACGAAAACAAAATGCAATGCACTGACGCCGACACTATAAAAATTATAAAATAAATACCTGTTAAATGCACAATCACTAAACTGAGCACAATACGGGCCAAATAGACATTAACTTTACAGTGTAAAACAATAATTACAAATTAAAAGCTGCTTTAAAAGGCAAAAAGTAATCAAAAACACAGAGCTCAAGAAAAACACGTCTTTCATAGACAACAACTCTCTCTCTTATGATATTATGTGTCCGTCTACTAAGTTTCATTACGATAGACCGATTTATCAGGGTAGTAAATTTTTTTTTTAATTTTCTTCATATTTTACATTTCTATAATTTCTATTTCTACACATATGGACAGAGTATATCAAAGTCGGATACCTGACTTTAGCTTTTCTACTTGTTTATAACATTATTTACATTTTTTCGCAATTACGCGGTATACTTCCATAAAGTGGACGAAAATTTCTTCGAGATTTTCTGGGAGTTTCGACGTTTTATTACCAACATATGGAGCCAGTAGACTGCAACACTGTCTCTAACCTCTTTGATGTAGTTAAGGTTATTCTCGCTCAGCCGATGAATGTAGGGAAGGCTGAGTGTGTAGTGGCTGCTGATGTTTAGCAATGGTGATGCCGCCACTAGCGGGAACCGATTTCGCACGACATGACCAGATTGTCGTGGATTTGAAGCACAGAACCAATGTCGACCACTGGAAAAATGGTTATTTTCCAGCATTGCCTGCTTCTTATATTAAAGGGAACTCGATCATAAAACTTATTACATTATTCTTACATTCTACCTTAATATTAGATACTTTCAAAATGGCTGTTATGGGGTCACTGAGAATATTCATCACTCTGATCTGATTTATTACTGTTGGGTTGGGTCAAAGTAAGTAAGATTCTCTATTTCTGTTATCATAATTCTCTTGCGCGTTGTAAAGGTTTCGAAGAGGTGGCCAATATTGGCCTGCTTATCTTTTGAGGGCTTAATCAGGGGTGCCACAGATAACTTCCAAAAAATACGTCTGTGCCACAGAACTTCGAAAGATTTCATTTCCAGCCGACTGTCGACACTCACATTTGACTGACTAATTCTGTAAAAATCCTGCAACGTACTCAGCTGCAAGCAACAGCTGACTGTCGACGAGTACATTTGACCGACTAATTGTGTTTAAATTCTGTAACGTACTATGTGAAATATAAAACAAATATGCCATTTGGATTAATTTTAGCCAGCGAGCATTTGCGAAAACGCCAATTAATTGTTTAAAAAATTCAACACAAAGGTTTAAGAAGCGCATTTTATCTCACAAAAGAATGTTGCTTATTAAAAATTAAATTTATTTTACATTTTTATACTCTGTACATGAATTGTAAGGGAGGTGAAAAATGTAACAGGACACCAAATTTCGCACAAAGATGCTTTATATGTGTACGCCATACCAGTTGGTTTTATTTTTCACAAAAGATTGTTGCTTATTAAAAATTAAATTTATTTTACATTTTTATACTCTGTACATGAATTGTAAGGGAGGTGAAAAATGTAACAGGACACCAAATTTCGCACAAAGATGCTTTATATGTGTGCGCCATACCAGTTGGTTTTATTTTTCTGATTTTCCTCCCCACTTCCCCCCTAAGGGGGTTTTCCGATTTTCCATTCGTATAATCGACTATATATCGGAGACTAAAAGACCTAGGAACACCAAATTTTAGTCCAAGATGCCTTATATGAATACGCAGAAAATGGCTATTTTGGAGTTTCCCTCCCTCCCCCCTTTCGTAATTCTTGGAATTTCGAACTAAAATTTTGCAAATACCCCCAGTCAGCTATTATGTGTCCGTATGCCAAGAAGTTATAGCCATAAATATATTTGTTGCTCACGCGCTGCCCAAGCGCTGCCCGCAGCTGTTGTTGATGAGGGTGCTTTGGTTGACTACAAACATGTTTACACAGACACGAACAGATGCGAATAGGCATTCATTGACGCAATTGCTTTGTATATGTGCAAACAGAGTATTTCAAAGTCGGGACACGCGACTTTAGCTTTTTTACTGGTTTTTATTTTGAAAAATGTACTTTTTAGTTTAAAAACACAAAAGCAAAGAAAACAAGATTTGAAACATCCCAAAAGCGATTTCTGTGGCACCTGAAAATTGGTTTTGATTCGAATCTTGGGCGGAAGAGATTTCTGTGGCACCCCTGAATAATTTTGTTTACAGTGTTGGTCAGGTTAATCTTTTCCTGCATTTCAGAATTTATAGAAATTTGTCTATTGCTCGCAGTAACCAGCTGCATCCGCTTCAGTTCTGTTTTCTGTTTCCCCGCTACAAGATGGGAGCTGTTCCCAAAAAGTCGAGGCTTCTTACATTGTGATGGTGCACATCGAGAGCAGACAACATGTCCAGTACTTGTCCAGTGTCACCGTCCATAATCGGTATGTAGTCCGCGTGCGAGTAGTCCGTCATACGTGCTGTTGTTATGGACATGATTGAAAGTATGATGAGCGTAATCCTAAAATGTTGAAACTTACATTACTGAAGGGTAACGAAAAAACGGACCACCTTCCCTCAATGAGGACCGTTGTCCCCAAGTCCGCTTCGACCCTTTTTGCGACACACAAAGGCGATAACTTGTTGCCCAGTCTGCGGTTTGTCTGTACCAGAACCCCTTCTTCCAATTCGAAGACTGTTCTGACGCACCCGATTGGCCCTGGCGTTCTGCTGAATCCGTTCCCTTACCAACCTACCCCTAACCTCAATGGTGCATTCCGGCGGAGAGTTAAGCAATATGTCCTTAGGCTTTCTCTCAACCACTGAGTGTATGGAACTGTTATACTCAATGGTGGGCTGCGGGATAAAGTCGACCGTGTCAACTATACCCCTTTGGAGATTTAGGCACCTGGCAATTTCCAGAAGAGTGCTGTGAAAGCGCTCTACCTGACCATTAGACGTGCTGTGAAGGGGAGGCGCATTCACCACGCGTACACCGTAATTGTTCAATAGCAGAGACCTTATGGTCTCTGACTTGAATGCAAGCTCATTGTCGCAATACCCCTGCTTAGCCGAAGGGAAAATATTCATTAAGACCCGACTTTAGCTTTTTCACTTGTTTTTATTTTGAAAAATGTACTTTTTAGTTTAAAAACACAAAAGCAAAGAAAACAAGATTTGAAACATCCCAAAAGCGATTTCTGTGGCACCTGAAAATTGGTTTTGATTCGAATCTCGGGCGGAAGAGATTTCTGTGGCACCCCTGAATAATTTTGTTTACAGTGTTGGTCAGGTTAATCTTTTCCTGCATTTCAGAATTTATAGAAATTTGTCTATTGCTCGCAGTAACCAGCTGCATCCGCTTCAGTTCTGTTTTCTGTTTCCCCGCTACAAGATGGGAGCTGTTCCCAAAAAGTCGAGGCTTCTTACATTGTGATGGTGCACATCGAGAGCAAACAACATGTCCAGTACTTGTCCAGTGTCACCGTCCATAATCGGTATGTACACACAAAGGCGATAACTTGTTGCCCAGTCTGCGGTTTGTCTGTACCAGAACCCCTTCTTCCAATTCGAAGACTGTTCTGACGCACCCGATTGGCCCTGGCGTTCTGCTGAATCCGTTCCCTTACCAACCTACCCCTAACCTCAATGGTGCAGTCCGGCGGAGAGTTAAGCAATATGTCCTTAGGCTTTCTCTCAACCACTGAGTGTATGGAACTGTTATACCCAATGGTGGGCTGCGGGATAAAGTCGACCGTGTCAACTATACCCCTTTGGAGATTTAGGCACCTGGCTATTTCCAGAAGAGTGCTGTGAAAGCGCTCTACCTGACCATTAGACGTGCTGTGAAGGGGAGGCGCATTCACCACGCGTACACCGTAATTGTTCAATAGCAGAGACCTTATGGTCTCTGACTTGAATGCAAGCTCATTGTCGCAATACCCCCGCTTAGCCGAAGGGAAAATATTCATTAAGACCAGCAGATCCGGCCTCGTGTCTTCTATCGTTCGAGACGCGATAGGCTGAACTACCGCAAACTTCGATAACTTTGTCTGTAAAGAAGATGTCAATGTGTAACATCTCTCCAGTTCGTGAGGGAATTGGCCTCTGGGACAGTTCCTGTTTTTTCGGGTGTCTGTCGTACTTAGCTTTTGTGCAAATCCTACAACTAAGAACTATCTCATTGGCAATTTCATCATTTTAGGAAAATAGTATACCGTCATGACCTGCTTCTCTTGCGCCGCCCTATGGGCTTGTGTTCTTCAGTGGTAATTTCTCTTCTATCACTGACGTTGATAACGTCAGCCAAGAAATTTTTGCAATACCAAAACTTGCAAAAGCCACATGATTCTCCTTACCAGGTTTATAAAATATCTTGGCCCCTGTCTCATCAATGCGCGCTCTCCAGTGCTTTATTCCGCATTGGTGATCAGTATAAATATTTATAGTGCAGCAATTTACCCCACGCCCATATGATGGCAAGCAACTCCCGCTCGTTGGTAGAGTAGTTTACTTCCCCATCTTTTAGGGATCGGGAATTCATAGTTATGGGACGGCCATTTTGCGACAAGACAGCACCTATGCCGTAGGCTGAAGCGTCTGTGGTCAAGCCAAATGTTTTTTTATAGTCCGGGTATATCAGTATAACGTCTTCCGATGCTAATATGTTTATAAGCCTCTGGAACGCGCGTTGAGCATCGTTGAACTGCACCGGAAGCTTTCTAGACCTGTAATTGCTAATAGATCCGTTTCCCCCCTTTAGGATGTCAGAGGTCGATTTCGCTAGCGTCGCAAAATCATTGATAAAGCAGCTTGCCAATCCCAAAAAATATCTCACCTCAAATACAGTAGTCGGCTCAGCGTATTTCCGAATGGACTTTACCTTTTGACTTTGCACCATCTTTAGTGACAATAAAACCGAGATACTTGATGCTTTATTTAAAGAACTGTGACTTCTCGTGCGCCACACGCATGTTTGCGATCAAAAGGCTTTTTAACACCCAGTCAACATGTCTGACATGATCCGACTCATTTTCCGAAAATACGATGACGTCATCTACATAAGCGTAGCAAGATTTTGTGTTGTATGGAGATTTCGACTTTCTGATTATGCTATTTTTAAGTAGTTCGTTGACTTCAGAAATCACAAAATCCTCAACACCCCTAGGATAGGTATAGCTTTGAGTAGACCACATTTTCGTCGGTCGTACGGATTGTGGCCACAACAGCCGTATTATAAGGCATCGCCTCGTTAGAGTCCTCAAAAGCCTTCTTGTTTCGATGAAGTACTTGCAGGAAATCTGCCTTCACCGCAGGTGGTGCCCCGACTTCTTTGTTCCTATGTGATTGACGTGCGTACATCTGTGGTATTGCAACGCTTCCGAAATCTCACCAAATTTGAATATATACCTTTTTTCAGGCATAAAACCGCTTCCATCTGCTTTAGCGGGTCCATCCCTTTGATTCCGTCAAAAGTGGATAAAGAATCTAGTAAGAAAAAATATGTGTCACACCCAAGCATGGATAACTTGCATTTTTCAGCGATGTTGTTGGAATGGACCACGAAAGGGGACTCGACAGGCACGACGCCTTTATGACGGCCTGATGTAATTTTGCCGAACCCGTATTGATTAAAAATTTCACATCTATCCCCGCTATTCTCCGACCACTAAACGGCAGCAGGGACCCTCTTCTAAAAAAAAAGCGCTGCCATAATCTAGGCTATGTTCGTCATGCTGCTCGTCTAACGCCTCTCAGCCTCGGTTGCTTGGATATGGTTCACCCTTTGCCTCCTTTGCCTCCTTTGTAGATTGGCCGTTCTGCTTCATAAAATGGGGTTTCTTGCCCTGGCCACCCGATCCGAAGGGTAAGCCGCAAAACAAACGTCGGTCAGGCATTTCAATCAAGAGATAAGTACGCGAAGTGCGTCACTCCTGAACTTTTCGCACATAAACACTATCGTCATAAGACATATGGGCCTTGTTCGTGAGCAACATGAACTTTTTTCAGCCTCATCATAGTACTGCAAAATGGACATGCCGCCCTGCCTAAGCGTACCCATTTCCTGTTCAATCATATTGATAGGCCGCTTGTCGCTATTCGTATAAGTGGGCTGGAAGTGACGTATGCTCCCGTCACATTACTGTTACTCTTGCAGCTAACCTATCTCCTCTTGTTCCATAACATCACAATTGGAAATGGGCCACTTCACATATTTGAACTAAATATACAAATAAAATATACCTACCTAACCTACCCATATGTTTTCACCTTAAAGGTTACCAGTAGGAAGGCATTTAAGGTATTTAAATGAACATTTTCTGTTCTTGACAAAAAATTTTATTTTTTAAAGCTCGTTTTCCCCCCTTTGGAGCTAGAATTTTCCAAAATCCCTTCTTGCTCTGTCAGTGCAAGACGAATGTACATACATACATATGTAGATACATATGTACATAGATGTGCACATACATATGTATCTATGGACATTCACATATTAGTGTCTCACATTTTGCTTTGGCTATTTCAATCGTTTGCACGCAACTACACGAACAGCTGTTTGTATGTGTGTGTGTGTGTGTATGTATACTTAGTTGTCCCCAATTGTTTGATATTTTGTATTGTTTGTTCTGCCTGCTTTTGTAAAATGCATATTTTGAAAATCCTTGAATGCAAAGTTGTAGATTTAATTACGTAGATTACATTATCCAAATTTTAAATCGATCGGACTAAATTTATAACACAAACTTTTCATTTGAAATAGTGAATAAATATTAAAACCCCAATAATTCAAGCTCCAACACAAATTTCGAATCCGAGTATGCAGTTTTGTTTGTATTCTTTAATTGATTTTAGAAACTAAGTTTTAAGTCGATCGGTTGAAAAATGCGGATTTTTCAAACAAACTTTGGAGCTACTTTTCCCCCCTTTGGCGCTCGAATTTTCCAAAATCCCTTCTTAGTGCTCATCTACACCATGATAGGATACTTGAGCCCAAATTTCAGCATCCTAGCTTTTACCGTGTGGGCTGTGGGCTGTGGGCTGTTGACGCGGTTTGCTTTTGTGCCCCAACATTTTTTTTTTTGGAAAACTCCCATATTTTAGGCCCCAAAAAAAATATCAAAAAACCAAGTACACAGTTTTTCTTGGAATTGTTCTGAGAGTATACAAACTAAGTTTAAAGTTAATCAGATGAAAATTTTTCATACAAACGTTGGAGCCTGTTTTCCCCCCTTTGGAGCTCGAGTTTTCCAAAATCCCTTCTTAGTGGGGACCTAGACTTCGAAAGGATACTTGAGTCCAAATTTCAGCTTCCTAGCCTTTACCGTTTGGCGTTGATCACCAATCAGTCAGTCAGTCAGGACAAACAATATATATATATATATATATATATATATATATATATATATATATATTTATGGTTATTTAAAATTGTAAATTGTATATTGGAGAGAGAGAGAGTTCAAGAAGGCAATCCAAAAAGTCATGCTGTGACGAAGAAATAAGGTGAGGGGAACTATTAAAGAATGACCAAGAAATGCTTAGTAAATTAAAATCCCCCACCATCAGGCAGGCAGGAACATACTTCTCTGATACAAGTAATATGGAGCATATAATTTTGAATATCAGAAGAAGGAGGAATATGGGAGCAAGTAAGATATAGCGCTTGAGAAGGAGATGTTGCCTTAACGCAAATATATTCTAGGTCTTCCGGCATATTAAGGTGGACAATTTCCAACTGGATGGTGGTTTTAACTGCAATCAGTACACCACCCCCACGGCGAACAGGTCTATCACGCCTATAGATTATAAAGCTATTCGACAAAATTTCAAAGTCAGATATGGTAGGATTTAACTACGTCTCTGACATAGCAATTATGTCAAATTCAAACGAAAAGCTATCCCTATACAAGTGCTTATCCGTATATCGTGGTCTTTAAAAAGTATGCGTAGATCATCAGCAGAGGGGGTCCGTATCCGAGGCTTTCTCAACGTTTCCATTGGTATGGCGATTTTTACAGTGGTGGGTACCAAGCCCAGTTCACCAACCTTAAAACGAGTCAGCGTTCGTCGCTCATTTTAACCATCGCTCTAGCGAATGCTAGTCCAATGTTACCAGAGGTGCCCACGTGGAGGGAATGAGTCGGCTTGACGCGCAGTCAAGTAAGGATCGCGCTGGGTCCACCAGGTAGAACCGATCAGCTACTTTGCCTTCCGACATACTCCTCCAAGCCTCCGCTGATGTGTACATATGTATATTTTATTGTTTGATGCAGGCGCTATCTAACCTCATATGCATGTACATACATAAGCATATGTACATATAAAATATGTATTCAATTGTACAGTTGAACACTTATCCATATGTGTTTTTTGAATATGAATGTTGTGAGTGTAAAAGACGTGTTTCTGCTTTATAAATCGCAAGAATACATTCACGGAATAAGCTTAACGCTGACGGAACCGTTTAACACACACGGTAAATCGCTTGCAAAAATGCGATCAGCTGAGATGCTAGAGATGGGCATGTGTCGGCTTTTTTCGGTCCGTCACAGCGCGATCATGTAACTGGCTGTAAAAATACACTAATTCGTATGCACGGAGTAAAGATAAGCTAATTTTTCTTTGTAAATCCAATAATTGGGAGAATGTGTTGAAAATATACCATACTATGCTATTAAATGATACTTTTATGTTGTTTTGGCTTACAGCATCGCAGTTCCCGCAAATTTCAATTCCATAAAATAGCAAGGGTGCCTAGCATGTCCTGGCAATAAGGAGCTCTAGTTTTACAGGAAGAAAATTCTGCGTCAAAGACGCCTTAGTGCACCATATGGTCTTCCAACTGCCTTATTGACATGGTCGTACCAATATTACGATTGATTTATAGTTCACATTCTCCCAATTATTGGATTTACAAAGAAAAATTAGCTTATCTTTACTCCGTGCATACGAATTAGTGTATTTTTACAGCCAGTTACATGATCGCGCTGTGACGGACCGAAAAAAGCCGACACATGCCCATCTCTAGCATCTCAGCTGATCGCATTTTTGCAAGCGATTTACCGTGTGTGTTAAACGGTTCCGTCAGCGTTAAGCTTATTCCGTGAATGTATTCTTGCGATTTATAAAGCAGAAACACGTCTTTTACACTCACAACATTCATATTCAAAAAACACATATGGATAAGTGTTCAACTGTACAATTGAATACATATTTTATATGTACATATGCTTATGTATGTACATGCATATGAGGTTAGATAGCGCCTGCATCAAACAATAAAATATACATATGTACACATCAGCGGAGGCTTGGAGGAGTATGTCGGAAGGCAAAGTAGCTGATCGGTTCTACCTGGTGGACCCAGCGCGATCCTTACTTGACTGCGCGTCAAGCCGACTCATTCCCTCCACGTGGGCACCTCTGGTAACATTGGACTAGCATTCGCTAGAGCGATGGTTAAAATGAGCGACGAACGCTGACTCGTTTTAAGGTTGGTGAACTGGGCTTGGTACCCACCACTGTAAAAATCGCCATACCAATGGAAACGTTGAGAAAGCCTCGGATACGGACCCCCTCTGCTGATGATCTACGCATACTTTTTAAAGACCACGATATACGGATAAGCACTTGTATAGGGATAGCTTTTCGTTTGAATTTGACATAATTGCTATGTCAGAGACGTAGTTAAATCCTACCATATCTGACTTTGAAATTTTGTCGAATAGCTTTATAATCTATAGGCGTGATAGACCTGTTCGCCGTGGGGGTGGTGTACTGATTGCAGTTAAAACCACCATCCAGTTGGAAATTGTCCACCTTAATATGCCGGAAGACCTAGAATATATTTGCGTTAAGGCAACATCTCCTTCTCAAGCGCTATATCTTACTTGCTCCCATATTCCTCCTTCTTCTGATATTCAAAATTATATGCTCCATATTACTTGTATCAGAGAAGTATGTTCCTGCCTGCCTGATGGTGGGGGATTTTAATTTACTAAGCATTTCTTGGTCATTCTTTAATAGTTCCCCTCACCTTATTTCTTCGTCACAGCATGACTTTTAGGATTGCCTTCTTGAACTCTCTTTAGTTCAAATTAATCCAATATACAATTTACAATATACAAAATTTTTTTATGACACCATGTATTCTATCTTCGATGTCTGTGTTCCCAATAGCGTCGCATAATTTTCTTCTTTTAAGCCTCCATGGTTTACGCGTAGAATTTCTAATCTAAAAAACATAAAATCCAGATGTTTTAAAAAGCTCAAGCAGTCGGGCTTAGGTGTTGACTTCTCTAAATATTGTACTGCAAAATCTAATCTTCTTCTTTTAAACTCCTTGTGTTACACAAATTATCTTGAGCGTTGCAAGCTCCAATTTAAACATGACCCTAAAAAGTTCTATAACTTCGTAAATTCTAAGCGAAAATCTTCGATTTTGCCATCGTCATTTTTCCTTGCGAATAACAATTCTTGTAATGATTCCGTAAGTGCTGAATTATTTGCAAATTTTTTCCAGTCGACGTACTGAAATACGTGAATCCCGACCTCCTCCTCTTGAAGCTAACTTGTATGTGATTTCCCTCAAACTTTTTGAAGGTATTACTCAGATCGAATATTTCTAAACCTGTTTTCGTAACTTCTGGTGTACCTCAAGGTAGTCTTGGCCCCCTATTATTCACTCTATTTATTAATGACCTTCCGTCTATCCTGCTGCACTCCCGTATACTAATGTACTAATGATGTGAAGCTAATTTTTTCGTATAAAGATCCTCTTTATCATTCTCGTCTGCAGTACGATCTAAGCTGTTTTCAACGGTGGTGCTTGGTCAACCACCTGCACCTTAACTGTTCTAAATGCAAGTTTATGACTTTTCACCGGTCCAGACCATATCAAGGTACTTATGCGATTGACAATATACCATTCCAACGTATATTTACAGTTGAAGATCGTGGAGTTCTTTTTGATCCCAAATTGAATTTCAATCTTCACATATCCACTATCGTTAACAAAACTAAGGGTGTTCTTGGTTTTATTAAACGTTGGTCCAGAGAATTTAACGACCCCTACACCACCAAGTTACTGTACAGTTCTCTAGTACGGCCAGTGCTAGAATACTGCTCATGTATTTGGTGTCCTCAGTATAAATTGTATCAGGATCGCATTGAGTCGGTTCACAAACAATTTCTTCTTTTTGCTCATCGTGGTCTAAACTGGGACCCTAATCTACGATTACCTTCCTACTCCAGTAGACTTCTCCTTATTAACCTCCCTTCTTTAGCTCACCGTAGAATAGTTCTTGGTGTTCTGTTCCTCCACAAATTGATTGTCGGAGATGTTGATTCCTCTATGCTTTTAGGTCGTATCAATTTTTCGGTTCCTTCTAGGCCAACAAGGAACTTTCTGCCTCTTCAACTTAACAGGTGCACTAGTGATTACGCCATGCACAATCCTTTTCGAGTATTATGCGCTAATTATAATTCTTTTCACTTTTTAATCTCAAGTGAGCTCTCTCTCCCCTCACTAAAATCTTCTATTTTCAGCAGATTCAGCAGATTCCGGCAGATTCAGTGATCAGCACTGCTGTGAGTAGGGGCATAGCTTGCCGGACTGGCTAATAAATTTTCCCCCAACGGGTAGTGATTCTCCACCTTTAATTTTTAATTATATTTTCTCTTTTATTATTAAAGTATTTTAATTTGTTTTTTTCTATATTTTATTGCTATATTTTTTCATCTACACTTCTTTTTTGATAGGTCTAATAACGTAAGTGACTACTCTCTGCTGTAAATCGGGGCATAGCTGGCCGTTTGGCAAATAAAATTCCCCCACCGTGTCGGATTCGTTATTAGATATTTTTGTCATTTTTATAGGCTTTTATTTATTTCTTTAGTTTTACTTAGTTTGAGTTCTGTATTCTATTGTATTGATTTTTTTATGTACATCGACTGCATTGTTTGTCAATAAAAAAAAAAAAATATCGTTTTGAAAAGAAAACGAAAACAAAAGTTTTTAATGAAAACCCTAATGCCAAATGTACTAAACAAAGAAAAAATTACTTTTGCAAATGTTAAATAGCTTTTAATTAATTAACATTTCTTGCCCTGTCAGTGCAAGACGAATGTACATATGTACATGCATGTGTTGATTGTATTTCAAGTATTCCACGGGAAAATCCCCCCCCCCCCCCCCCCCAGGAAAAATGGTCAAAAATCAAGTGTTTTTTGAATTCTTTTATAGATTGGATGTGTTGCTAGATAGGCGGGGAGCCCTTTCTCGATGAAATGAAGAAGGCTGGTACTGCTTGTAGTTTTGAGTTTGGTGTACAAATTGTGTATATAGGTGTATGTACAGAGATTTTGCGTATATGTACAGTATATTTTGCGTATTACAAGGCATCCTGATTGGATAACCTTTGGGTATACGCCGCCCCGAGCACTAGCGGAACCGGTGGCTGGCCGGTGGAAATTGGGATAGGCTAAGACCAGCGTGGAAAATTCGTCCCGGATCGCTCCATACACCGCTGTTTCGGGAGTCCGCAGCTGGATATTCGGAGCTACTTGGAAACTTCCAAGCGGAACGTTAGGCCACAAAAGACGCGTTGATGTGGCGTACAGCTGTCAAGGAGCGCCCGGACCTCGAAGGTACGAGTGCCCATATCGACGAGCACCACTGCAGTTGGTAGCAACGGGGACCAAAGGGGAGAGGAACGACGAGCTGGCTGCTGCAGGGAGCCAGGATTATGCGATGAGGAAGCGCGCTGGGGCGAGCGTGCTCTGCTTGGCACCGGCGCCACTTGCCCCGACTCCTGCAGGATGGCACGGAATGCTCGTGAGCCAGGCAATTCGGACAGTACTTAATGAGTACTGTCTGAGTATTAGAGCGTGGACTCCACGACATAGGCAGCAGCGGAATGAGTTCACGCCGCTGGGCTGGGTGCTCTCCACCATCGTGGTCCTGCGTGGTGCCATTTTGAGGGGGTGCCGAAGCTGTGGCGGAAAAAGAGTAGGCTGGACGATTAGTGGAAACAAAAACATGAATATATACAACGCGGAGCTGGGACTAGACGTAGTAGCTACTACAAGGATACGGATTCCTGAACGGGGAACAGAACTAGTTTAGCGATTGGCCGTTTGATCGGGCCTCTTGATGTTAAGACGTTGACTACGCGTATCCTTCCATCGGATCGCGGATAGGTCTTCTGTATTCGGCCAAGCCGGCAATCTTGCGATGGAGCGTTGTTCTCCTTCACGTCCACCAGATTCCCTGCCTGAATGTCCCGTTGGGGCTGCTTCCACTTGTTGCGCTTGTGCAACTCCTTGAGGTATTCGTCCTTCCATCGGTGAGGAAATGGCCGGGGCTCAGGGTCAGTGAGGTCCTCCGACTCGAAGAAATTGGACGCGAGTTCAGGACCACCTCGACTCGCACGGCAACATCGAAAGTTCTTCGAACGTGTACCTTTGACTCGATTTGGACTTGTAAAACAGAGTCTTGAAACTCTTCACACCAGCCTCACACCAGCCGGCCATGTGGGGCGCGCCGGGAGGAATGAACTTCCAGGAGAGAAGCTGCTGGCCATGGATGGCGTTGATTTGCGCTCGAGTTGCTTCTGGCAATTCACGCTCCAAAGCCCTTAATGCTCCAACGAATGTCGTGCCGTTGTCAGACTGGACTTCTTGGGGGCATCGCCTTCTCTATACGTAGCGCGCAAAAACAGACAAGAACTTTTCCATCGTGAGCTCTTGGTTATCAAACAGGGTCGACCTGTGTAGTTTTTATTTTCAAATGGTTTGTAAAAGAAGGAGAGAATGTGCTGCGCTTCACTGGAAGGCTGTGTTTGCAACATTTTTTATGAATTACGCAAACCTTGCACGAGCTGATCACAGCTTTGACCAGGTTCCGTAACCATGGAATCCAGTATTTGGAGCGGACGAGATTCACTGTCACCTGGTATGTCACCTGAGATGCGGTGCGTAAAGAAGATCAGGAGACTTGAAAAGACGCAGTTGTAAGGTAGGATGACCGGGTGCCGTTCGCTGTAACTCAGAGTATCCGAGGCCGACAGCCGACCACATACCCTCCTGATTCCGTGGACATCTAGGAATGGGTTCAAGTTAAGGATACTACTTGACGTGGATGCTTCTCTTATTTAGCAAGCATTGGCAGTCCTTTGTGTATTCCCTCTTCTGAACATAGAGGATTAGGATACGTTGGGCCTCGACTAGCTCACCGTTGCTCAGCTCTATGGACTTTGGAGACGGAACCTTTTGGCAGCGTCGGCAGAAGCGATAGATGTAGGCCACCACACGGAAAAACGCTCCAGAAAGTCCCCACTAGTGGACACGCATGCGAAATTCACCCTAATTTTACGTTGCTCCATTTCCGTGACGAATGGAGAGTGCTCGACGATGGGCCAGCTTTCCTGTGGCATTCGGTGGCAAGACGGTCCATGTCACCAGTCGCTGTCCGCCAGATCCCTCGACTTGACAAGTCCGCTGGGTTGTGCTCCGCATGTGGAACCACCTGTTGTCCGTCGTGGACTGCGTTATCCCTGAGACTCGATTCGCTACGAAAGTGGTCCAATTGCATGGTGGCTTGCTCAACCAGGATAGCACGATCGTCGAGTCTAGCAAAAATGGGGACCGAAGCTGCTAAGTGGCACGTGTGGCAGCGTGGCTACGCACATATCGCTTAGGAGGATCACGCCTCATTGCTCTAGGCGCGGCAGTGATGACTCGAGTTTTTGCCATGAGGAGGTGGACCTGGACTTCTTGCTTGAAATTTACACGAACGTAAAGTGTATTTTAGTTATGTCGGCACTGAAAACGAAATGGTACAAACGCATTTTAGTATTTGCAGAGTAAAATCGGTCCACAAAACAGGTCGTTCAAGCTCATACCATTTGTGGGTGGACTTGACGCGTTGAAGACCACACGGTCCTTCGTAGTGGTCCTGTCAGGCTTGATGACAGCATGATGCGGAAGATACAAATTATCTGCACTCGTGTCGGTTCCTTCCGAATCCAGGTACTCCTTGATCACCATATCGTACTGCTCTTTTAAGGGAATGTTTCTTTTTAAGCGAGCTTCGTTCTTCCGGAACTGAGCCAGTGCGATGGACCTCGAGTGACCCATGTCGATACGTTGTGGGCTCTGAAATGGAAGCGACATTACATATCTCCCATCTTCTTGTCTCCTCGTTATTTGCAGGAAGTTTTGCTAGTAGACTAAATCTGCTTCCTTTACCCGAGTTGCGGGCAGATCCTCCACCTCCCAAAATTTCAAAAGGAGCTTGTCCAATGAGGGCCCTGTGCTCACAGAAACCGTTGTGGAGAAGGACAAAATGGATTTGTGTTCCGAAGTGGCCCAGAAGGGTGCCGCAAATGTTTGGCCGGACACCATCCAGTAGTATTGATGGAAGCACATCTGCCCCAAAAAGGACGTCTATCTGGGTGCTATGGATCCGCCAACTTTAATTTTGACAGATCCTTCAGGGGATTGAGTAAGGTGGCAAATGTGCCAACACGAACGCGGGGGCCTCAACTTGTAGCCTTAGCTATGCAGGAGAAACAAGCTTGAAGCTGCACATAAGGCGCGTGTCGGCCAAGACCACACCATTGACCCCAGATATCTGGGCCTCCACCTTTCGGAAAAGGTGCTTGATCTTATTAGACAAAAGATCCGATATGAACGTTCCTTCCGACCCGCAGTCGGTTAAAGCTCGTGCCGTGTAGATGGTGCCCAAGTGCAAGATGTTTACTACTGCCGTGCCTAAGAGAACACCTTGCATATTTGTTGAAAACTAACTTTGTACATTAGACGAAGTGGACTGTATGTTGGAATTGTCTTCGATAATCTGTGGAGCGCGGAGAACTGCTGCAGAGGGCACTGACGGAGGGCTCCCCACGGTGTAGGAGGGTGCTGTGGCGGCCCTTGCACGTGAAGCAATTATGCTGGCTCGTGCAATCCTTGACATTTGTAGGAATCGAAGGCACAGATGGATTGGATGGTTTTCGGCTGGTTTTCGGGTATTTTCAGAATTTCAATGAAAATGTTAAGAAGCACGGGAATTATGAAAATCACTAATTGCGGTGGAGAGGGGAGGGAGGGAAATTCCAAAATACACATTTTCTGCGTATTCACATAAGAGGCATCTGGGACTAAAATTTGGTGTCCCTAGCTCTTATAGTGTTTGAGATATAGGCGATTCTACGAAAGGAAAATCGGGAAAACCCTCATAGGGAGGAAGTGGGGGCAAAATAAAGATAATAAAACAAACTCGTATAGCGTACACACAAAAGGCATCTTTGTGCAAAATTTGGTGTCTCTAACTTTTATAGTCTCTGAGATCTCAGAGATCTAGGTGTTCATACGGACGAACAGACGGACAGACAGACAGACAGGGCTAGATCGACTCGTCTCGTCATGCTGATCAAGAATATATATACTTTGTGTGGTTTGCCACGCCTCCTTCTGCCTGTAAAAAATATGTTGGGGCACAAAAGGAAACCGCGTCAACAGCCCACAGCTCAAAAATTCCCACAGAGTGATAAGGAGTTTCGGACGGGTTGCACATATAAATGAGGACTGTATGTACATACATATGTATATATGTCGTTGTTAAATTTTACAGTGTTTAATTCTAAAAACTACTAGCCCTGAAATTCACAATGTATATATTTATGCATATATACATATGTATTTATTTATTTATTTAAATCAACAAGTGGTTCTGTCGATTTATTCAAAAACAATATATAAGTATTAACATATTATATATACATGTATATATTAAGATTTAAAATTAAAAATTAAAATATGATTAATATAACAAAGTCTCAACTTAAAAGATAAGAAAGCCTACAAAAAAGCTGTACAATAACGTCTATAAATGCCCCCGACACGTTGGGAGAATTTTATTTGCCAGTTGGCCAGCTATGCCCCGATTCACAGCCATATGTGGTCAGAGACATTATAGACCTGACAATCTAAACAAATAGTATGTAGAAGAGGAAAATTAATTCTACTTAGGAGCTAATTAGAAAAAGTAAGGAGTAGAAAGAGACAGTGGTAAAGAGGGAGAGAAAGGAAGAGGAAGAGAAAGGGGAAGAGAGAAACAGGGAAAGAGAAAGGTGGAACATGAAAGACAAAAGGAGAAAGAGGGAAATCTCCAACCCGGTGGGGGAAAGTTTTAAGCCAGTCCGGCCAGCTATGCCCTGTTTCACAGCAGTATGTGGTCAGAGATTTCCACGGAGATAACTATAAAGAAGAACTTTTATAGAATAAAGAGAGAGTTCTGTTGAAAGTAAATGAGAAAGATCATTATAATTGGAACAAATGACTCGAAAACGATTGTGCGCAGCGTAATCGGTTGTGCACCTAGACAAGACGAATGGCAAATAATTCCTTGTTGGTCTACAAGGAACGGAAAAATTAAGGCGACCTAAGAGGGAAGAGGAGTCAACCTCGCCGATAATCAACTTGTGGAGAAAAACTACTCCAAGAACAGTCCTACGATTTACTAAAGAAGGAAGGTTTATAAGCATCAGCCTGCTAGAGTACGATGGCAAGTGGAGGTTGGGATCCCAGCTTAAACCACGTAGAGCAAAAAGAAGGAATTGCTTCTGAACAGACTCAATACGTTCCTGTTGCTTTCTATACTGCGGACACCAAACGCATGAGCAGTATTCAAGCACAGGGCGTACTAGTGCAGTGTAAAGAAGCTTAGTGGTATATGGGTCATTGAATTCCTTGGACCAACGTTTAATGAATCCAAGTAATCCCTTAGCCTTATTGACAATACTAGATATGTGAAGGTTAAAGTTCAATTTGGAATCAAAAAGAACCCCAAGGTCTTCAACAGTCGATATAGGTTGCAATGGCACATTGTCAATCGTATACGTCCCTAAATGAGGCAAAGTTCGGTGAAATGTCATGAACTTAAATTTAGAGCAATTGAGGTGCAAGTGGTTAGCTAAGCACCAAGATTGCATGCAGTTCAGATCATCCTGCAGGCGATGAAAATGAGAAGGATCTTTGTAAGTCAGAATAAGTTTCACATCATCAGCATACATAAGAATATGAGAGTGTGACAAGGTAGAGGGGAGGTCATTAATAAATAATGTAAAAAGTAAGGGGCCAAGATGGCTAACATGGGCTTAGAAATGTGCGACCTAAGCAAGATCCGTTGGGTCCTATTTTTTAGATAAGACGAAATCCAACACGACGAAATCCTATACGACTTAGCTTAAAGAGCAGAAGATCATGGTTCATAGAGTCAAATGCTTTACTGAAGTCAGTGTAAACGACATCAGTCTGCATTTTTAGAATAAATGCTTCATTTACCAAGGAAGTAAATTCCAGCAAATTGGTCGTAGTAGACCGTCTCTTCATGAATCCATGTTGAACCGGAGATATGACAGATTTATAGAGGTGCTGCAAAGTGCAGGAAACTTTTTTTTCAAATAATTTTGGTATGGCAGACAACTTTGCAATTCCTCTGTAGTTTGAAATATCAGACTTACCACCCTTTTTATAAAGAGGAATAATAAAAGATTCTCTCCAAATAGTTGGAGAGATTGAGGAACCAAGTGACAGATTAAAAAGTTTAAGTAATGGTTGTAAAAGGGAACTAGAACACTCCTTGAGAACACAACTAGGAATGTTGTCTGCTCCAGGAGAGTATGAAGATTTTAAGGATTTGATAGCAGAGAGTAGACAGCTATCAGAAATTATGGGAGCGTAAATAGTGTGGGAAGATGAAATGCTATAAGGATAAGAGGTCTTACTAATAGAGACAGAGGAATATATTGATTGGAAGAAGTTGGCAAACAAGTCAGCAGCTTCAGAATCGTTTTGTCACCAAGGAAAAATGACGAAGGAAGGGAAGCAGATTTACGTTTAGAGTTAACGAACTTATAGAATTGTTTAGGGTCCTGTGCAAATTGTATCTTGCATCGGGCAAGCTAATTATTATAACATTGTGAATTAAGGAGAGCAAAATTGGATTTCGCTAAAGAGTATTTATAGAAGTCAATTGATAGGCCCGACTGCTTATACTTTTTAAAGCATCTAGATTTAACATTTTTTAAGTTTGAAAGTCTTGGTGAAAACAAAGGAGATTTTGATGACGCAGACGAAATGACACTTTTTGGGATGCAGACATCAAAAAGAGCATTAATAGTGTCATAGAAAAACTTGACGGCTATGTTGATGTCAACAGCACTATACAAAAAGGACCAATTAGTTGCTGCAATAAGTTCGTTTAGCAAAGAAAAATTTCCCTTGCGAAACCACAAACTAGTATTTTTGGGAATAAGTGCTGGAGTAGAGGTAGGGTTTGAAATTGAGAGGGAAATTTGCAAAGTAGGGTGGTAAGAATCTTCAGGCAGTATAAGGGGAGAAGACCTACAGATAACTGTACTAGCAGGGTCGGTGACAAAGACGAGATCAAGCATTCTGCTTAAGTGATTAGGTATAGAATTAATTTGGAACAATGAAAGGTCAAACAAGCAGTCTAAACAGGCATGCTCTGCCGAGGGTACCAAATAATTAGACTGATTGAAGAGTGACCATTCAATGTTAGGCAAATTAAAATCACCTACCACAACGAACGCGTCACTGTCACGTAGGAGATTAGATATTCCTTTTATACAGGTTATATGTTCCATATAGACCTGTATATCAGAAGAGGGAGGTATATAAGAACAAGAGATGTATAGTGCAAAAGACGGAAAAGATACTCTTACCGCAACAAATTCAACATCATTAGGTACATTTACATCAATTATTTCCGACCGATAGGAGGAATTGACTGCAATCAGTACGCTTCCGCCACGTCGAGCCGGACGATCTCGTCGAAAGATAGAAAAATTATCTGATGAGATTTCGTTATCAGAAATCGTGGGATTTAACCACGTCTCTGAGAACGCAATAATATCAGATTCGTTCGAAAAACTACTAAGAAATAAACTACTGAGCTTGGACACAATACCCCTAACATTCTGATATAGAATGTCTAACGAAAGTGGACGAGCTCCTAGTTTTTTGAAGTCGAGCTTGAGGTTGGCTGCAAAGGTTGGCCAGCAGACTGTAAGTTGACCGGCAAAGAGCGAGCTCGTTTTTTCTGCCTAAACTCATGTACGGCCAAAATTTTGGGTCACAAATAGTTGTAAATGATTCAGGCGGTGCACTTATTTTGAACGAAGCTATTTCTCGGGGCTCGGAAAAGCTAAACTTAGAAATAGATACAGCAGCTGTCGACTTACTTGCGATATAGGCAGCGATAGCCTCACAAGAAGTATCAGGGGACAACCGAGACACGAAAACTTGCTTTCTAGGAGCTACCACTGTAAGAGACGGGGGCAGAGGAAGGGCTGGGACTGCCGCACCTTCTACAGCTCCTGAAGAAACTATAGGAGGTGGTGCCGACGTTTTAGAAGAAGCCCTTGTTCTTACAGGTTTAGATATATTAGGCACAGGAGGAGCTACCAACGGGGCCAACATAACATGAGCCGGTGAAGGCAGAGGGGAAAATTCAAATAAATTTCCAGGCGAAGTAGACCATGAAATTTCCGGCGACACATCTACATTTAATAGCGAGGGAATCGGAGACGCTATCTGAGCCGAGCTAGGTGGCACCTCTAAGAATTGAGGTTCAAGCCTACGCTTGGGAGGAGATACGAACTTATATTTACTAAGAAAGTCGGTCCCTGTGTCAAACTCACTTGAGAGTTGCTTAGTAATTCTATGCAAGCTCAAAAATTTATTTCTCACATTGTCATACATACGAGAGAAATTAAATTGTATGTCTATGCAAACAGGGCATGACCATTTCAAACCACCACAACCTTTTTTAGGCGAGTAAATTTTATCAAGGTCACGACCACTTAGTCCAGCACACTTAATATGCATAAAATTCTCGCACAACCAAAAACTTACAAATCATTGTTGTTCGGAATCAATTGCATCCTTAATTGTGCATGACTTATTGCAGCACGACATTATGACACGAGCAAGTAGAGGGTTAAAAATGTAAGTAAATGCAAGAGCACACAGAAATGAAATTACGGTAAATGAACAAGAATATACACTCACTGAACGGCGATATATGTGGACTCTTATATTAATAAGAGCGAAGAGAGCAAGAGCAAAAAATAACACAAAATGCGCGGGAGTAGCGATGCACCAAAAACAAATTATGGACAGCGAACAAACGCACAAACCTTTAACACAGCTGCCGGGCGCCAGAGCAAAACAGGCAAAATAAATGCACAAACAACAAATACTGAGATGACGCTGTTTATATTAAATCACATTAATTTACCCAAACAAATGAACGAAATAGATGCACAACTTCTTGCACTAAGCACAATATTAAACTTTAGAAATTGAGCACAATTTAATGCTTAAATTCAAAGAGTAAACACGAAAAATTAAATAAATTTGCGGAGCACAGATAAAACACGTCGATTACACTCAACAGAAATCTCTCTCTGTATGTATGTAGATACATGTTTATGTATGAATGTACATACATACATCTCAAAATATATTGTTTTTATTAGTTCATTTCTTTAATGCTTTTAATAACAGGCCTTTAATATTAGAGTAACTCTTCAAACACAATTCTTACAATGATACTGTCTCTCCATAGCTATGTATAGTCGGTGTCACTAATTTAGACGATCGTAGGAAATCAGTAGTATAGCAAGCAAGCGTATTACTTTACTTTTTGGTTTCAATTTGAAACTAATGAAGGTCAATCTCTATAGTTCTGGTCACAAAATGTAGATCATAAGTGGTTAGTAAGCAAACCTTTAGCTTAACTTTTTGGATTTAATTTGAAAATGAAGGCTAATCAGCCATCTATCGTAACTACAAGTATATGTTGTTATTCTGAGTCTCCGACTATTTACCAATATAATTGTTTCTAATCTTAGATAAGAGAACTCAAACATTATTCTGGTTTAGTAGCTTATTTCAACAGAAAGAAGACGACTGATATATTTGACAATTTTAAATTTGTCCAGACTATGTAGTCCGCAAGACTTGAAGGCAAACCCTCGAAATGAAAATTACATGTATAAACGGTCAATGGGTTACTAGGGATTTGCAGCTGAAGCACCAGCAACAGCAATTAGTTGGTATATATGTATATCATATACTCGTATTTGCACAAATGCATATGTCCATGTCGCAGCTGTGCAATAACACAATCAATCAAATTTCAATACGAGTTGGTGACGAGTGTCTATGATAAAATTGCTGGGCTGGGTACGACACATAATTTTCTTATTGCCAGTTGAAGGTCTCTGGGTCCACCACCAGTTTTCAATTTTGCAGTACTTTATCCGCAACATTGTCTTTAGCCATCCTCTAAGCCCCATAAAGCACCAGACACAAAGTCATAATTAAATGCCAATGTCAGTGCGTTGGCCAAGTTGCAAAATCACCCTCTGTTGCATTTAATTAAATGAGTGCACTACCTAAAACGTTGTCTACAGCACTTGACATTTTTAAGGCGGGCCATGGGAATACCTAGTATATTTGGGGCTTTATTGGTGTACAAAAAAAATTTATGTATTTATGTACATATGTATGTGTGTATATCAGAGAACTGCAACGAGTACTATTTTCAATTGTTTTTTCGGCTATTGGTTCGATAGCAACATCATATACAAGTATGTATGTATATGCATATAAATTAAAGAATCTAACAAAACTGTTAGCGAAAAGAAATACCTTCCTTTTTATTCAAATGAAAAATAGTTATGCTATTTTAATTTATATGAATTTATTTACTTTAAGACATTTGAGTTCCTTTTTTAAGAAATAAAATCATGCTGAATATCATAATCTCTATATACATATATAAAACAGTTTGTCCTGACTGACTGGTTGGTGATCAACGTACAGCCCAAACGGTAAGAGCTAGGAAGTTGAAATTTGGGCTCAAGGATCCTATCATAGTGAAGGTGCCCACTAAGAAGGGTTTTTGGAAAATTCAAGCTCCAAAGGGGGGCAAACGAGCTCCAAAGTTTGTTTGAAAATTCTGCATTTCTGCACCGATCAACTTTAAAGTTGATTTTTATAATCTATAAATGAACACAAACAAAATTGCATACTCGGATTTTCGAAATTTGTGGTGGAGCTGTAATTATGGGGTTTTAATATTTATTCACCTTTTCAAATGAAAAGTTTGTGTTATAAATTTTTTCCGATCGATTTCAAATTTGGGGACTGTAATCTACGTAACTAAATCTACAACTTTGCATTCAAGGATTTTCAAAATATGCATTTTACAAATGCAGGCAGAATAAACAATACAAAATATCAAACAGTTGGGGACAACTAAGTATACATACACACACACATACAAACAGCTGTTCGTGTAGTTGTGTGCAAACGATTGAAATAGCCAAAGCTAAATGTGAGACACTAATGTGTGAATGTCCATACATATGTGCACATCTATGTATGTACATATGTATCTACATATGAATGTATGTATGTACATTCGTCTTGCACTGACAGAGCAAGAAATGTTAATTAATTAAAAATTGTTTAACATTTTTAAAAGTAATTTTTTCTTTGTTTAGTACATTTGGCATTAGGGTTTTCATTAGTAACTTTATAGTTGGGGACATCATATACACACACTCACACACAGAACAAGCAACAGTTCGTGTCTACGCGTGTGAATCTCTACGTACGGTTGAAAAAGTAAAGAGAAACATGCATGCATATGTACATACATATGTATGTATGTATGCCTGTGTACGTACATATATAGCACATTCGTAGGTATGTATGTATGTATACATTGGACAATCGAGCACTGTTGTTTGATTGTAATAAATAATGTTCTATAGTTTTAAGTCAATTTTTTAAAACGAAAAACAACAACAACTGCAAGTCATTGGCTCGCGCTTCTTCTTTCGTTTTGATCATATACGCCTGTTAATTTCAAAGCAAAATGCCAAAAGTTTACAGTTACCGTCGCTAGGCAATGACTGCGTAAGCGATAGTAAAGCAGAAACCGAAAGCGCACCTACGCATATTCTGCTTCGCATTGCAGGCAGATGTACATATGTATGTTTTTATATGATTTGTTCTAATTGATCTCAATAAATTATAAGATGTTATTATTTAAATTTTCTGTTAATTGCATTCAAACTTCGATGGAATTATTGATTGTATCGACGGACTCAACTATTGATAGTTTTGATGCTCTAATATGCTCTAACATAGAGAATCCGACACATGCCCATCCCTAGCATCTCAGCTGATCGCATATTTACAGCGACTTACCGTTTTAGTGTTAGCTAACAACGCTACAAATGTATTCTGAACAAATCTAAGAGTCATTTACCGTTAAGCCTATTTTGTGAGTGTATTCATGCGACTTACAAAAGCAGAAACACACCTTTTACATTCAGAACAATAATATTTGGAATTGAAGACACAAATTAGTGTTGAATTAAAAAATTTTTATATGTATGTATGTATGTATATAGGCGGAAAACGCCTACATGAAAAATTTAAATGTATGCACATATCAACGTTGCCGAACGCTCCAATTTTGGCGGGACGTCCCGATTTGAGAATCAAAGCAAGTAAAAAAGCTAAAGTCGGTTGTCCCGACTTTGAAATACTCTGTACATATGTTTACAATAATTATAGAAAGTTAAACAAGATAGAACGCTACAGTCTAGCAAGCCTGACAGTAAAATAGCCTGTACTCTCCACAAAAGAGAAAAATTAAAAAAAAAACATTAAAAACAAAAATTAAATTATTAAAAAAATTAATGAATTAATGAATTAATTAATTAAATTAAATTAGAATACATGTTTATTTTCAGTTTTAACAGCATACATTTACATCACGTACCTATGCGTATTTATATGCGTGTATGTATGCAGCACAAAGTTGAACCAAAGCAACAATAACAACAACAGCTGCGGGCAGCGCTGCCGACAGAGCTGCAGGCAGCGCATGAGCAGCGATTTTACTTTTGGCTATAACTTTCTTCAGAATTGGCCTATCATGTTTAAATTTGGCACACGGACACATTAGTACTAACTGGATGTACCTACCAAAATTGATTTCAAAATTCCGAGAATTACGAAAGTTATAAGAAAAAACACGAATTGCGGGGGATTGCGGAATACCTAGTATATTTGGGGCTTTATTGGTGTACAAAAAAAATTTATGTATTTATGTACATATGTATGTGTGTATATCAGAGAACTGCAACGAGTACTATTTTCAATTGTTTTTTCGGCTATTGGTTCGATAGCAACATCATATACAAGTATGTATGTATATGCATATAAATTAAAGAATCTAACAAAACTGTTAGCGAAAAGAAATACCTTCCTTTTTATTCAAATGAAAAATAGTTATGCTATTTTAATTTATATGAATTTATTTACTTTAAGACATTTGAGTTCCTTTTTTAAGAAATAAAATCATGCTGAATATCATAATCTCTATATACATATATAAAACAGTTTGTCCTGACTGACTGGTTGGTGATCAACGTACAGCCCAAACGGTAAGAGCTAGGAAGTTGAAATTTGGGCTCAAGGATCCTATCATAGTGAAGGTGCCCACTAAGAAGGGTTTTTGGAAAATTCAAGCTCCAAAGGGGGGCAAACGAGCTCCAAAGTTTGTTTGAAAATTCTGCATTTCTGCACCGATCAACTTTAAAGTTGATTTTTATAATCTATAAATGAACACAAACAAAATTGCATACTCGGATTTTCGAAATTTGTGGTGGAGCTGTAATTATGGGGTTTTAATATTTATTCACCTTTTCAAATGAAAAGTTTGTGTTATAAATTTTTTCCGATCGATTTCAAATTTGGGGACTGTAATCTACGTAACTAAATCTACAACTTTGCATTCAAGGATTTTCAAAATATGCATTTTACAAATGCAGGCAGAATAAACAATACAAAATATCAAACAGTTGGGGACAACTAAGTATACATACACACACACATACAAGCAGCTGTTCGTGTAGTTGTGTGCAAACGATTGAAATAGCCAAAGCTAAATGTGAGACACTAATGTGTGAATGTCCATACATATGTGCACATCTATGTATGTACATATGTATCTACATATGAATGTATGTATGTACATTCGTCTTGCACTGACAGAGCAAGAAATGTTAATTAATTAAAAATTGTTTAACATTTTTAAAAGTAATTTTTTCTTTGTTTAGTACATTTGGCATTAGGGTTTTCATTAGTAACTTTATAGTTGGGGACATCATATACACACACTCACACACAGAACAAGCAACAGTTCGTGTCTACGCGTGTGAATCTCTACGTACGGTTGAAAAAGTAAAGAGAAACATGCATGCATATGTACATACATATGTATGTATGTATGCCTGTGTACGTACATATATAGCACATTCGTAGGTATGTATGTATGTATACATTGGACAATCGAGCACTGTTGTTTGATTGTAATAAATAATGTTCTATAGTTTTAAGTCAATTTTTTAAAACGAAAAACAACAACAACTGCAAGTCATTGGCTCGCGCTTCTTCTTTCGTTTTGATCATATACGCCTGTTAATTTCAAAGCAAAATGCCAAAAGTTTACAGTTACCGTCGCTAGGCAATGACTGCGTAAGCGATAGTAAAGCAGAAACCGAAAGCGCACCTACGCATATTCTGCTTCGCATTGCAGGCAGATGTACATATGTATGTTTTTATATGATTTGTTCTAATTGATCTCAATAAATTATAAGATGTTATTATTTAAATTTTCTGTTAATTGCATTCAAACTTCGATGGAATTATTGATTGTATCGACGGACTCAACTATTGATAGTTTTGATGCTCTAATATGCTCTAACATAGAGAATCCGACACATGCCCATCCCTAGCATCTCAGCTGATCGCATATTTACAGCGACTTACCGTTTTAGTGTTAGCTAACAACGCTACAAATGTATTCTGAACAAATCTAAGAGTCATTTACCGTTAAGCCTATTTTGTGAGTGTATTCATGCGACTTACAAAAGCAGAAACACACCTTTTACATTCAGAACAATAATATTTGGAAGTGAAGACACAAATTAGTGTTGAATTAAAAAATTTTTATATGTATGTATGTATGTATATAGGCGGAAAACGCCTACATGAAAAATTTAAATGTATGCACATATCAACGTTGCCGAACGCTCCAATTTTGGCGGGATGTCCCGATTTGAAAATCAAAGCAAGTAAAAAAGCTAAAGTCGGTTGTCCCGACTTTGAAATACTCTGTACATATGTTTACAATAATTATAGAAAGTTAAACAAGATAGAACGCTACAGTCTAGCAAGCCTGACAGTAAAATAGCCTGTACTCTCCACAAAAGAGAAAAATTAAAAAAAAAACATTAAAAACAAAAATTAAATTATTAAAAAAATTAATGAATTAATGAATTAATTAATTAAATTAAATTAGAATACATGTTTATTTTCAGTTTTAACAGCATACATTTACATCACGTACCTATGCGTATTTATATGCGTGTATGTATGCAGCACAAAGTTGAACCAAAGCAACAATAACAACAACAGCTGCGGGCAGCGCTGCCGACAGAGCTGCAGGCAGCGCATGAGCAGCGATTTTACTTATGGCTATAACTTTCTTCAGAATTGGCCTATCATGTTTAAATTTGGCACACGGACACATTAGTACTAACTGGATGTACCTACCAAAATTGATTTCAAAATTCCGAGAATTACGAAAGTTATAAGAAAAAACACGAATTGCGGGGGAGTGGGGGGTGCATCGAAAAAAACTCAAACTCGTACTTGCTCGGTCTTAGGAGAATATGGAAACCAAGTTTGGTTATTCTAGCTCTTATACTTTCTGAGATCCTTGCGTTCCTACGGTCAGACAGACGGACGGACGGACAAGGCTTTATCCACTCGGCTTCTCATCCTGATCAAGAATATATATACTTTGTGGGGTCTGCCACGCCTCCTTCTTACATACATGCGCACAAAACTAGTATAGCCTTTCACCCTTTGGGTACAGGCTATAAAAAATTAAGAAAATTAAATAAAAAAATGTTGATAGATTTCACCTTTCTCGGTATTCGAACTCACGTATAATTGCACATTTACATAGCAATTGCGTCAGTGTGAGTGTATGTATGCCTATGCGCATCTATACGTGCCTGTACAAAAACTTGTTAGCAGTCAACCAAACAGCAACATCAACAACAGCCGCGGACAGCGCTTGGGCAGCGCTTGGGCAGCCCTTGAGCAGCGCTGCAGCAGCAAATATATTTATGGCTATAACTTCTTGTTAAATCGGTCCATCATAGTGATACGGACACAGACATAGGCATACGGACACATAATAACTAACTGGGGTTATTTGCAAGATTTTAGTTCGAAATTCCAAGAATTACGGGAGTTAGAGAAAATCGCGATTTGCATGGGAGAGGGGGGAGGGAGGGAAATCCCAAAATACTCATTTTCTGCGTATCCACATATGGTGTTCCTAGGTCTTATAGTCTCCGAGATATAGGCGATTATACGAATGGAAAATCGGGAAAACCCCCATAGGGAGGAAGTGGGGGGAAAAATCAAAAAAATAAAACAAACTCGTATAGAATACACACATAAGGCATCTTTGTGCAAAATTTGGTGTCTCTATCTCTTATAGTCTCTGAGATCCAGGTGTTCATACGGACGGACAGACGGACAGACAGGGCTAGATCGACTCGTCTCGTCATGCTGATCAAGAATATATATACTTTGTGGGGTCTTCCACGCCTCCTTCTGCCTGTTACATTTTTCAGCTCCCGCAAATCTAATATACTTCTGTTCATTTCATGTACAGAGTATAATTAAATGTCCCGCGTCGGACTTTTCGGGGATAACTCGACCGTGTGTACAACGTGCTGAGAAAGCACACAGTTAAGTCAGGACTGGCAGTCCGCCCGGTGAGTTACGAAGATATGTACATATGAATGTATGTACGTATAACCATACATAGTACTTATTGTACTGAATTTCCTATTAGGAAAATGAACTCTTAAAAAAATTTTAGAGAGCGCCGAAAGAAGAATATCATATAGTAAATAAACTTATAATTATAATAATTTAATATATAATAAAATATAATAATAAAATATAATTACTTAGCCCAGCAAAGACGGGCAAGACCTGCTAGTACTTATATATGTATGTATGTATATAGGCGGATAACGCCTGCATGAAAAATTTAAATGTATGTAAATTAATTAGTCACTCCGGACGTTATAATTAAAACCGTTGCTGGTCGAAGGACGCAGCATTAAAACACGGACTGAGTTTTATTTCGGAATTTATTACTGCGCAGTGATGCGGCAGTCAAAATCGAATATTAAGAACTAAATTACAAAATATAAATCTTACAAGCTAGAGCCCAAATGCGACTGTCTACGCCGCCGATGTGCTGAGCTTGCGCGTGCAGCGTGTCACATTACCGCGGCGGATGTCGTTGACCAAGCTGCTGTCCATGGGAATGCTGGGTCAGCTACTTGGGTGCAAATGCCTGGCGGTGAATTTGCTTAAGCATTTGCTGCTTGGGGGGCTGAGCGTTGTTGGTTATGTACTCCCCCCTTCATGACGCGGCCACCCTCGGCTGTGCTGATGCTTGCCATTATCTTCTTTAGCTCGCATGTGTTTTTTCTTTTCATCATGTAACTTGCTTTGAGCGTTGTTGCGGTTCACGAATCTGGTGTCGTTAATGCGGGCAGAGCCCCCGAATGTGATAAGGTAAATGCCAGTCATGGTTATCTCTGGCCCGTCGTCGACGCAGATTCCCGCCATGCGATCGTTGACGATGATGATACCGTCATCGACTTGCGTTACCGGCTCCAAGTGGCTGGTCGAGACTGGGCCACCTCGCCAGCGTACAAGCCTCGAGAGCAGGTGTCGCGAGTTGCCGCCTCACAAAATGTTGCTCCTGTCGTGGGCATGCAGTTAGTTACTGCGAGAACCTTGCTTCCGCAGTCCGCTACGATGTTGTCGTCAAGTCCAAGAACTACTCCGTTGTGCGCCACCGGAAATATGGTTACTTTCTTACATGCTAATTTAACTCTAGGAAACATTATTATAAAATTAAATACATCTAGTGATTGTAATACCTTAATACTAGATACTTCCATTAAATTAGCCACAGTAGTATCTGCGAGCTGCTCACTCATAATTGACCTTAAATCCGCGTGATCTAAAATAGTTGGATTAATAATTTTTGCCTTGGCGAGCGATATTGTGAGTATGAGGTTCTGAATCTCGGTTATTATCAGCCTATTTCTTGCCAAAAGTGTTTTGTACAGGTGAGCCGTATCAATGTGCTCCCTTTTTGTGGACTTTAGGATTTTATTAACCGTGCTAGTCAAGCGGTTTATCTGATCTTGTGTTTTGGTATTTATTACCACTTGCCTATTATTTGAACCTACGAGCTGAGCCTCCGCTATTTTTATTTTTTCTAAATCGGAAGCATCAGGGGTACCTGCGTTACTTTTCAAGGCTGCACCCAAAAAGTCTAAGCTTCTCGATATTCTATGGGGCACATTCAAAGCGGACAACAAATTTCTTACGTGCTCGACATCCAAGTCCAATAGTTTCCGCATGTGAGACTGAGGAAACAGATCTGACATTCCGGCAGTCTCGTCTGTCATGCGTGCAAACTCGGTCAAATTCGCAGAGTGCCTCACATAGTCGTATTGATCCCACACCAAAACGCTGCCGTCTAATATCGGCACATACTTGAAATGGGAGTAGTCGGTAATCCGAGCGTCTGCTACCGCTAGCAACAGAAGTATCGCGCGTCCAAATCTGGAAATAAAGTTTAGAGTCGTGTCAGTCCAACAGAAATTATGTGTGCTTCATCTGATTTTTGGTCCCCGAGAGGTGGCTATTCAAGGCTACCCTGGTTACCACCTTGTGGACAACTCTGCCCTTAATTAGAACCGTCGTTCCTAAGTCTGCGTCCACCCTCCGCTCAACTCATAAAGGTGACAGTTTGTTGCCCAGTCTTCTGTTAGTTTTTTCTAGGACCCTTTCTCCTACTTCGAATACTCTATTCTGTCTGCGCTGGTTCTCCCTGTTGAGCAGGAGGTTTTGGGCTTTTTCCACCCTGCCCCTCACCACCTCCAACAATCCCGGATCAGAGGCGTGCAGTATGTCAATAGGTCTTTTGTCTGTGATCGAGTGTATAGTACGATTATATTCCGCCGTGGCCAGAAGTATTACGTCGGTTCTGTCCTCGAACCCCCTTTTGATTTTCAAGCACCTTGCCATCTCTAAGAGTATGCTGTGAAAGCGTTCCACTTGCCCATTTGACGTACTATGTAGCGGAGGCTAATAAAAGCGATCTCACCGTTTCCGACTTGAGCGCCGGTTCATTAATACAGTAGATCGGACGGGCGTATGGAAAGATGTTCATTAATTGTATCAGGGGTGCTTTCACATCCTCTATTGTCCGTGATGCAATTGGTTGCACCACAGCAAATTTAGAGAACTTATCCACACATGTCAAAAAGAATTTCTTATCTGTTGAGAAGATATCTATGTGAAGTCTCTCACCCGAGTGGGACGGAATTGGCATCTCGCCCAGTTTCTGCTTCCTTGGGTGCCTGTCGTACTTCGCCCTGGAATAGTCCCTACGGTTTGATACAACTTCGTTGGCGAGCCTGGTCATCCTAGGGCAATAGTAGTCAGACAAGTCCTGTTTCACTTTCTCTTGAGCGGCCCTATGAGCTCGATTATGCTCAGTTGTGAGGATCTCTCTTCTTTCATTGATGTCGAAGATGTCCGCCACGAATTTCTTGCAGTGCCAGAACTTCGTGGCCGGAAAATTCCGAACCAAGTCGTTCTGAATGTATGCTAATGTCGGCAGGTAGCAGTATATTGCATTTACCACGCCTGTGTTAACCACTTCTTTCACTTGCTCGAACAGATTTTCTTTGTCCGTGAAATTGATCATGTGGCGAGTTTTTTCACCAAACAAAATAAAATTTCGTTTTAGTGGGAGGCGCGCCTCCTCTAGGACAATCTGATTCCTGAAGCAATTTAAGGGCTTGCCCGTGAATTCGACCGTGTAGGTCAACGACAGCTCACTGTGCATAGTGACTGCGTCTGATTCAGGGTATTGGTGTTCCAATGTATTGACATTCTGTCGCGACAGGGCGTCGGCAACATGATTTTCCTTGCCTGGTTTATAGAATAACTTGGCGTTAAGCTCGTCTATGCGTGCCCTCCAACGCTTAGTTTTCGCGTTAGGATTTTGCTCCGAAACGGCAAACGTTAGCGGTTGGTGGTCGGTAAAAATGTTTATGTCTTTAACTTCGTAGAGGTAATGACGAAGTTTTCCAAGAGCCCATACTATGGCAAGAAGCTCTCTTTCATTTGTGGCATAGTTCATCTCCCTGTCCTTCAATGTCCTAGAGATCATCGTAATCGGACGACCACCTTGGGAAAGAACTGCCCCTATGCTATGACCCGAAGCGTCGGTCGTTAGATCAAACGGTTTTTTATTAGATTAGGGTAGATTAGCATAACATCCTCAGATGCGAGAATATTTTTCAATTTTTCAAACGCATAGCGTTGAGTTTCGTCAAACTCAATAAGAACTTTCCTTGACTTGTGCTTGCTGACTGACCCATTTTCTCCTTTAAGAATGCTTGAGAGGGGCCTTGCAATTGAAGCAAAGTCTTTTATAAAGCACCTATAGTAAACATGTAAACATGTGCCTGTGTAAACATGTTAGCAGTCAACCAAACAGCAACATCAACAACAGCCGCGGACAGCGCTTGGGCAGCCCTTGAGCAGCGCTGCAGCAGCAAATATATTTATGGCTATAACTTCTTGTTAAATCGGTTCATCATAGTGATACGGACACAGACATAGGCATACGGACACATAATAACTAACTGGGGTTATTTGCAAGATTTTAGTTCGAAATTCCAAGAATTACGGGAGTTAGAGAAAATCGCGATTTGCATGGGAGAGGGGGGAGAGAGGGAAATCCCAAAATACTCATTTTCTGCGTATCCACATATGGTGTTCCTAGGTCTTATAGTCTCCGAGATATAGGCGATTATACGAATGGAAAATCGGGAAAACCCCCATAGGGAGGAAGTGGGGGGAAAAATCAAAAAAATAAAACAAACTCGTATAGAATACACACATAAGGCATCTTTGTGTCTCTATCTCTTATAGTCTCTGAGATCCAGGTGTTCATACGGACGGACAGACGGACAGACGGACAGACAGGGCTAGATCGACTCGTCTCGTCATGCTGATCAAGAATATATATACTTTGTGGGGTCTTCCACGCCTCCTTCTGCCTGTTACATTTTTCAGCTCCCGCAAATCTAATATACTTCTGTTCATTTCATGTACAGAGTATAATTAAATGTCCCGCGTCGGACTTTTCGGGGATAACTCGACCGTGTGTACAACGTGCTGAGAAAGCACACAGTTAAGTCAGGACTGGCAGCCCGCCCGGTGAGTTACGAAGATATGTACATATGAATGTATGTACGTATAACCATACATAGTACTTATTGTACTGTATTTCCTATTAGGAAAATGAACTCTTAAAAAAATTTTAGAGAGCGCCGAAAGAAGAATATCATATAGTAAATAAACTTATAATTATAATAATTTAATAAATAATAAAATATAATAATAAAATATAATTACTTAGCCCAGCAAAGACGGGCAAGACCTGCTAGTACTTATATATGTATGTATGTATATAGGCGGATAACGCCTGCATGAAAAATTTAAATGTATGTAAATTAATTAGTCACTCCGGACGTTATAATTAAAACCGTTGCTGGTCGAAGGACGCAGCATTAAAACACGGACTGAGTTTTATTTCGGAATTTATTACTGCGCAGTGATGCGGCAGTCAAAATCGAATATTAAGAACTAAATTACAAAATATAAATCTTACAAGCTAGAGCCCAAATGCGACTGTCTACGCCGCCGATGTGCTGAGCTTGCGCGTGCAGCGTGTCACATTACCGCGGCGGATGTCGTTGACCAAGCTGCTGTCCATGGGAATGCTGGGTCAGCTACTTGGGTGCAAATGCCTGGCGGTGAATTTGCTCAAGCATTTGCTGCTTGGGGGGCTGAGCGTTGTTGGTTATCTACTCCCCCCTTCATGACGCGGCCACCCTCGGCTGTGCTGATGCTTGCCATTATCTTCTTTAGCTCGCATGTGTTTTTTCTTTTCATCATGTAACTTGCTTTGAGCGTTGTTGCTGTTCACGAATCTGGTGTCGTTAATGCGGGCAGAGCCCCCGAATGTGATAAGGTAAATGCCAGTCATGGTTATCTCTGGCCCGTCGTCGACGCAGATTCCCGCCATGCGATCGTTGACGATGATGATACCGTCATCGACTTGCGTTACCGGCTCCAAGTGGCTGGTCGAGACTGGGCCACCTCGCCAGCGTACAAGCCTCGAGAGCAGGTGTCGCGAGTTGCCGCCTCACAAAATGTTGCTCCTGTCGTGGGCATGCAGTTAGTTACTGCGAGAACCTTGCTTCCGCAGTCCGCTACGATGTTGTCGTCAAGTCCAAGAACTACTCCGTTGTGCGCCACCGGAAATATGGTTACTTTCTTACATGCTAATTTAACTCTAGGAAACATTATTATAAAATTAAATACATCTAGTGATTGTAATACCTTAATACTAGATACTTCCATTAAATTAGCCACAGTAGTATCTGCGAGCTGCTCACTCATAATTGACCTTAAATCCGCGTGATCTAAAATAGTTGGATTAATAATTTTTGCCTTGGCGAGCGATATTGTGAGTATGAGGTTCTGAATCTCGGTTGTAGTGTGCACACATAAGGAATACACACTGTAACACTTTGTTGCAATGTTTATACAAACTCAAGAGCTAAGCACAATCCATACGCGACGTAATATGATCGCGCATGCATTGGGCGACATAAGCGCAGCGTCAGTGCAATTAGTGTCAGCCACCTCAAGTGCACATAACATACTCTCTCGCGCTCTCGCTGCCAACAGCGCTGAGTACAAGTACATAAGTAAAATACATAATGCGGCCGCTCCGCAGCTACGAGGCCTTAGCTAAGTTCACTTTAAGTCAAAATGTAAGAAGTCAGTTAAGTTTAAGTTTGAGTTCTGAGCTGTAATAAAGCTTTAATAAAATAACTCCAAGTGTTTATAATGGGGCCCCGTCAATTCTAGTATTTGATGGGGCTCCACATATTATTACAACCCTTTGCCTTCTTTGGCCGGTCATGCGCTCAGTTTGGTTAGGTTTTTGGCTTTGCTGGAAACCCCCGTAGTGCCTCCCTGAGTTATGGTTCTGCCGTGAAGCAGTAAAATTTCGACGAAGAGGGGTCTACGTCCATGGGCTCACCAAAATCCCCCTGGGTCTGTTCATTTTGTGTTTGATCCGGCTGCTGCTGGCCGTCCTGCTGTCGGCTAAAGAATGGCCTGTCTGAGACCCGCCTTTTAGCCCTTGCTGCCTCATCTGTTGTCTACTGTGTGGCCGCAGCTCCACTCTTTGAGACTTTCCTCCTTGAGACTAAGCTCCTGGCGTAATTTGCAGTAAAGGCATACCTTTCGTGATTCGCCTCCAACTCCTGGGCCAATGCCAAAGCTGAAGGCAAATCGGGTGGATGGGCTGCGAAAAGCACATCCGTTAGATTTCGCTTGAGCCCAGATATGAACACCCGAAGGGCATCCCCTCTAAACTTTTCGCACATGCCCCTTGCTAGGTCTGCATCGTAGGACATGTTGACCTTATTTATTAGTAAGGTCAACTTCTTCTCCACCTCGTCATAGTATCCTAACAGCGAAAGATTTCCCTGTCTGACCGTACCTAGCTCCTGTTCGATGACGTGTATCTGTCTCTTGTCACTGTACGTAAAATCGAGTCTACCTATGATGGCCTCGAAATTCATAGGAGTGTTGAAAGATGCGAGCACAGCATCGGCTGGACCTCTTATCTTACTCCTTATTATGATAACCGCCTGGTAGTGGCGGGAGCTGCCATTGTAAGGCTTAAAAATTTTGTAGGCGGCGAGTGCCGCCTGACGCCAAGACACGTATGTCTCTTGTGTGCCGAAGAACAGCGTCTAAGGGCTCATCACAGCGGGCACCCTCCACGATTTCTACATCTTTATAAACTTCTACCTCCGCAGGCGCTATTTGTACAGTTTGTATGCGCTGCGACAGTTCGTTAATTTTGCGGTTGAAGTCCTCCTTAAGGGTTTCTGTTCTCTGATCATACAGAGCTGCCTGTGCCGCCAAAGCGGAGGTTACCGCCGCATCGATAATGACCCTTAATTCCTCAGCGTTCATTTTCCTTTCTGCTCGGTCGATTTGGCAATTACTTACGCCCTCGATCAACCATTCAATAAGAAAACTTTTGCGTTTGAAGTTTAACTCCGTTACTTTAGGAGTTTTTATTATCTCTTTTTTTTATTTACTTAAAGGCAAGAATTTTACCTCACTCAGCACAACACTGCTCACAAGTTTTATTAATTTATTTCATTAACTATAATGGGCCGTTTACGTAGCCGAAAAAAAAGGTCAATTTAAGATTAGCAACACACTAACATGCTCTCTTATTTTACTTATTGTATGTACCATTTCTTTCATGTAAGAGCCTTTACTAATTTTAAACCTTTGATATAAGTCTGTGTGTTAATCATTCGTTCAAATTCTAAATCCTACCTTCTTCAAAATCAATTAAAAAGGTATAAAATACATTTGACCAGTGCGAACCATTAAGGGATTTTTTTATATGATTTAAAGATTTTTATTTATGCAGAAAGGGAAAACCAGCAGCTGGTTTAACCCTTCTACCCTGGAAGGTCCTTCTTTTTTTTTAAAGGATTCGCAGGATTGGGTGTGTTATACCGTCCTTTGTCGGGATTTTTTCAAAGGCAGCTGTGACGTAGTAATTTATATTTTTACGATATTTTATGTAATCGCTTTTGGTCGCACTACTCACTTTTACTTTTCATTAAGTTTTTTTTCTTTTCTTCCACATAAATAGCCATCAACACACAGACACAAAATATTATTTCACCTTAAGGTTTTAGGATATATAAAAATTTCTTCAAAGTCTTTTATAAAGCACCTATAGTAGCTCGCCAACCCTAAGAATGATCTGAGAGCGAACAATTTTTTTGGCTCAACAAATTCCCTTATGGCTTTCACCTTTTCAGGGTCTGTTCTTGCGCCTTCGCTGGTTACAATGAACCCGAGATACTCGACGCTTTTTTTGAAAAAACGCGATTTTTCTTGAGCAATTCTCATGTTTGCAGCATATAAACTCTTTAAGACCCAGTCAACGTGTTTAACATGATCTGCCTCATTTTCAGAAAAAACTATAACATCATCGACGTAGACATAGCAAGTCTTGCCGATCTGCTCGCCCAAAACGTCATCGATGGCCCTTTGAAAAATACTGCCCGCATTCTTTAGAACAAACGGAAGTCGGCAAAAATTCGTACTTCCCCCCATTTACCGAGAAGGAAGTTTTCTCACGATCACGCTCAGCCAGCGTGATCTGGTGGTAACCAGATTTTAGGTCTAATGTTGTAAAATATTTGGCTTTACCCAAAGTAGCCAATATCAGTGAAATATTTGGCATCGGGTAAGTATCTGCCACCGTCTTCTCATTGAGCTTCCGAAAGTCGATTACCAGACGTTTCTTTTTGTTGCCCAACTCATCGGTGCCTTTTTTGTCAACAACCCAGATTGGGTTGTTGTACGGTGACCTGGATTTTCGGATTATACCGTTCGCTAGAAGGTTCCGTATTTCCATGGTCACGAAATCAGCCACACCCATGGGGTGGGGGTACAACTTAGAATATATTGGCTGAGTGTCCGTCGTCCTTATGGTTGCGACGACCGAAGTATTATATGGCAGCGCCTCGTTTGGGTCTGCGAAAGCCTTTATTATATTTTTCAGCATTTTAATAAAGTTATTTTTTACCCCTTCTGGTGCTTCAATGTCGTCAACGTTAGTAAAGTTGACATTAGAGCACCTGTGGTACTCAATCTTTTCCGATTTGGCACCACATTCCAATTCACTCGTCTGTAAACTTAGGACCACGCCCACTTGCGTAAGCAAGTCAAGGCCAATGATCCCATCAAACGTCGAGAGGCTGTTGAGCAAAAAAAATGGTGCTTTAACACCAAACATTCTCAATAAACATTTTTTCTCAATACTGCTTGAACCGTGAAGTGAGTGAATTGAAAAAGGGGTATCGACCTCATACCCGTGTAGGATTTTATGTAGTTTTTGGAGGCGCCCGTGTCGATTAAAAACTTCATGACTACCCCCGCTACTCTTCGTCTGATGAAGGCCAGCAGGGAGCTTCCTCTAAAAAATTCGCAAAGTCACTCTCGTAATCGGCCCCGATTTCATCGGCAATTTGGGATACCGCGTAGAGGGCGGCCGAATTGTAAGTTGACCCTTTGCCTTCTTTGGCCGGTCATGCGCTCAGTTTGGTTAGGTTTTTGGCTTTGCTGGAAACCCCCGTAGTGCCTCCCTGAGTTATGGTTCTGCCGTGAAGCAGTAAAATTTCGACGAAGAGGGGTCTACGTCCATGGGCTCACCAAAATCCCCCTGGGTCTGTTCATTTTGTGTTTGATCCGGCTGCTGCTGGCCGTCCTGCTGTCGGCTATAGAATGGCCTGTCTGAGACCCGCCTTTTAGCCCTTGCTGCCTCATCTGTTGTCTACTGTGTGGCCGCAGCTCCACTCTTTGAGACTTTCCTCCTTGAGACTAAGCTCCTGGCGTAATTTGCAGTAAAGGCATACCTTTCGTGATTCGCCTCCAACTCCTGGGCCAATGCCAAAGCTGAAGGCAAATCGGGTGGATGGGCTGCGAAAAGCACATCCGTTAGATTTCGCTTGAGCCCAGATATGAACACCCGAAGGGCATCCCCTCTAAACTTTTCGCACATGCCCCTTGCTAGGTCTGCATCGTAGGACATGTTGACCTTATTTATTAGTAAGGTCAACTTCTTCTCCACCTCGTCATAGTATCATAACAGCGAAAGATTTCCCTGTCTGACCGTACCTAGCTCCTGTTCGATGACGTGTATCAGTCTCTTGTCACTGTACGTAAAATCGAGTCTACCTATGATGGCCTCGAAATTCATAGGAGTGTTGAAAGATGCGAGCACAGCATCGGCTGGACCTCTTATCTTACTCCTTATTATGATAACCGCCTGGTAGTGGCGGGAGCTGCCATTGTAAGGCTTAAAAATTTTGTAGGCGGCGAGTGCCGCCTGACGCCAAGACACGTATGTCTCTTGTGTGCCGAAGAACAGCGTCTAAGGGCTCATCACAGCGGGCACCCTCCACGATTTCTACATCTTTATAAACTTCTACCTCCGCAGGCGCTATTTTTACAATTTGTATGCGCTGCGACAGTTCGTTAATTTTGCGGTTGAAGTCCTCCTTAAGGGTTTCTGTTCTCTGATCATACAGAGCTGCCTGTGCCGCCAAAGCGGAGGTTACCGCCGCATCGATAATGACCCTTAATTCCTCAGCGTTCATTTTCCTTTCTGCTCGGTCGATTTGGCAATTACTTACGCCCTCGATCAACCCCTGCAGTACACTATCGTCGCTGCAGCAGCCCTTTCAGGGACCATTCAATAAGAAAACTTTTGCGTTTGAAGTTTAACTCCGTTACTTTCGGAGTTTTTATTATCTCTTTTTTTTATTTACTTAAAGGCAAGAATTTTTCCTCACTCAGCACAACACTGCTCACAAGTTTTATTAATTTATTTCATTAACTATAATGGGCCGTTTACGTAGCCGAAAAAAAGGTCAATTTAAGATTAGCAACACACTAACATGCTCTCTTATTTTACTTATTGTATGTACCATTTCTTTCATGTAAGAGCCTTTACTAATTTTAAACCTTTGATATAAGTCTGTGTGTTAATCATTCGTTCAAATTCTAAATCCTACCTTCTTCAAAATCAATTAAAAAGGTATAAAATACATTTGACCAGTGCGAACCATTAAGGGATTTTTTTATATGATTTAAAGATTTTTATTTATGCAGAAAGGGAAAACCAGCAGCTGGTTTAACCCTTCTACCCTGGAAGGTCCTTCTTTTTTTTTTAAAGGATTCGCAGGATTGGGTGTGTTATACCGTCCTTTATCGGGATTTTTTCAAAGGCAGCTGTGACGTAGTAATTTATATTTTTACGATATTTTATGTAATCGCTTTTGGTCGCACTACTCACTTTTACTTTTCATTAAGTTTTTTTTCTTTTCTTCCACATAAATAGCCATCAACACACAGACACAAAATATTATTTCACCTTAAGGTTTTAGGATATATAAAAATTTCTTCTCAATTGTATTAGATTTTTTTTTTACAATTTTCACTTATGTTTTCTATTCACTTAACTCTACTTACATTACTATTAAATCCATCCTATTCCAAGGCAGAACTCTTGTAGACGTGACGGTGGCTCGGTGGTGTTGGTGCGGCAGCGACGTGGCAGTTGTCTGGTCGTTGATGATTAGATTGATGATTGTACTACTCTCTCGACACTCAGTGCCGGGGTCCTTTTTTTTATCAACTCTCTCAGCACTTAGTGCTGGGGTTTATTTTTTCATTTTTTTTAATGTGTTTTCACACAAAAAGTTTTCCACAACACTATTTTTATTTTGGGCACAATTTAAAGACCGTTTCCGTGAGTTTTTTACGTTGGGCGCCAATTAATTAGTCACTCCGAACGTTATAATTAAAACCGTTGCTGGTCGAAGGACGCAGCATTAAAACACGGACTGAGTTTTATTTCGGAATTTATTACTGCGCAGTGATGCGGCAGTCAAAATCGAATATTAAGAACTAAATTACAAAATATAAATCTTACAAGCTAGAGCCCAAATGCGGATGTCTACGCCGCCGATGTGCTGAGCTTGCACCTCGTGCAGCGTGTCACATTACCGCGGCGAATGTCGTTGACCAAGTTGCTGCCCATGGGAATGCTGGGTCAGCTACTTGGGTGCAAATGCCTGGCGGTGAATTTGCTCAAGCATTTGCTGGTTGGTTGAGCGTTGTTGGTTAACTTGTACATATCAGCGTTGCCGAATGCTCCAATTTTGGCGGGACGTCCCGATTTATAAATCAAAATTAAATGTCCCGCGTCGGAGTTTTCGGGGATAACTCGACCGTGCATACAACGTGCTAAGGAAGCACACAGTCAAGTCAGTACTGGCATTCCGCCCGGTGAGTAACGAAGATATGTACACATGTATGTATGTAAGTATAACCATACATATTACTTATTGTACTATATTTGCTATTTGGAAAATGAACACTTAAAAAAACTTTAGAGAGCGCCGAAAGAAGAATATCATATAGTAAATAAACTTATAATTATAAGCTCATTTTACTTAGCCCAGCAAAGACGGACAAGACCTGCTAGTATAAAAATAAATAAATAGGTTTTGTTTTCATTCTGTACCTTTTTATACTCTGTACATGAAATGTACAAGAGTATATTAGGTTTGCGGGAGCTGAAAAATGTAACAGGCAGAAGAACATAAGACCTACGACCACCAAATTTTAGTCCAAGGTGCCTTGTGTGAATACGCAGAAAATGTATATTTTGGAATTTCCCTCCCTCCCCCCTCTCCCATGCAAATTTTCTCTAACTCCCGTAATTCTTGGAATTTCGAAATAAAATTTTGCAAATACCCCCAGTTAGTAATTATGTGTCCGTATGCCAAGTTTCACTATGATAGACCGATTTAACAAGAAGTTATAGCCATAAATATATTTGCTGCTGCAGCGCTGCTCAAGCGCTGCCCGCGGCTGTTGTTGATGTTGCTGTTTGGTTGACTGCGAAAATGCTTACACAGACACGAATAGATGCGCATAGGCATACATACACTCACACAGACGCAATTGCTATGTAAATGTGCAATTATACACCCTTTACGTGAGTTCGAATACCGAGAGAGGTAAAATCGATCCAATTTTTTTTATTCTTTTTTTTATTATTTTCTATAATTATTGTAAACATATGTACAGAGTATTTCAAAGTCGGGACACCCGACTTTAGCTTTTTTACTTGTTATACATACATATGTATACACATGTTTGCGCATAATTGCAAACAATACATAAGTAGTATGTACATACATGCATTTTTTATACGGTCATACTCGGGTAAAACCTGCGCAATACTCGAGACATACTCGGGTAAAACCTGCGAATACTCGAGTAATACCCGAGTACAACTTGCGCAATACCCAAACAATACTCGAGCTATAACGGTACTATACTAGTTCGATCAAACGCTCATTCTCGAAATTTTTTTTTTTTTCGATCAGGAACCAGTCATCTTAAACGTAGTGACCGAGCCTGAACTGTTTGAAAGCAAACTAATCGAGGCCGGTACTCGTTCGAACCGACCGCAATAAGCAAAATGACCGAGTCTAGTGTGCTCGAAAGCAAACCAATCAAGTCCGGTGCTTGTTCGTAAAAATAGAATGATGGCTCATTCAAGTTCGATCATAAGAAAAATGCTGAGAGTACTCAACTCGTTCGAGCTCGTTAGCAGCCAAGCAAAGATGTGATTTGATTGAATTTTCAGCAAGGGTGGTCGAACATACTCGTTGCAGTTCTCTGGTGTATATATGTAGGTATGTGCAAATGGTAAGCGTTAAGAAGCTGTCAAAGTGTGGGTGAGCACCAGTGTTGCCAGCACTTCGCCACAAAATAAGGACAAAGAAACGGAAAAAAAGGAAATTTAAAAAGGACAGAAAAACAGGACAGCTATTTTTTTCATATTTACAAGTATTTTGATTTTTATTGTTTGGAATGTCAGGGGGTCGCACTGTGGGGCCTTAGGCCGAAACAGCTTGCGAAAATAAAAAATTTGATTAACGCTTTGGGTATTACGAGTACACGTATCTAAAAGTAAATTTCCCAAAGATTAAGAAAATCTTACTCTTAAAGTATCGGAATTATAGTTAATGAGATATATGCATTCAAAGTTGACCCTTTTTTAGGCTCGCAACGAAAAATTGAATTGTATGCAAATACTTCATCTTTCAGGTATAATATTAGCTAAATTATGTAACTAATCATTAATGTTTTGATTTGTATTGCAGGTGTATTAATTTTATGCATTATTTAATTAAAATTGTGCCTTTTACAATGGTAGTTCTCTAGAAAATGATTTTTAGTAAACTACTTATTTTTAGGGTATTTTTTTTGGTGGAAAATAAAAAAAAGTACCCTTTAGTACCTCTCCCATATTTTCAAAATATGTTCCCGAGATATTCCTTTATCCAGAGCAAAAAGAGTGCCGCAACTTCGGAAAAAAAATCAGCGAAAAAGGCGTTGCTACGGGTATAAAGAATGCATAACAGGTAGATTCACTGCGACTCACGTCTATAAAGAACACTGTGATCATGGTTACCAAAATTTACCTAAAGCATCCTATTTGAAGATCATTTAATATTGTGCAACCAAAATGATGCATAACATTTATTAAAGCTAGTGTAATTTAAAATATGAGGCTTGCAATCTTTTTGACCCATTACTAAATTATGATTTTTTTGGTTTAAAGCATTTGAACAGACAAAAAGGGGTCTTACTTTGTTATCCTATGTATACGTACAGAAAAGGTATATAGTATTACCCATAGTTTTGGTGCAGCGCAATAGTCTAGTTTTGACTTAAAAAGCAATCAGTTGTGTACAAGAAGCAGTGAATAGTATTTTTAAATATAATTCACGGTTATTATTTCCAAAACTTAAAAAGGGGATTTTTTATGAACTCTGCATAATGCAAAATGTAATAACAAAATAATAACTTAAAATATTTTTTTATTTTTTTTTTTAGTTTAAACATTTTTTTTTTATTTAATTATTGAAAAATTAAAATATAACAATATTGAAAACAAGAGAGAACGCTACAGTCGAGCAAGCCCGACAGTGAAATACCCTGTACCCAGACCAGAATAATAAAAACTCCCTAAATGCTTAACAAAAAAAAAAAAAATACATCAATCCGAATAATAATATAATTTATTTTATTTCCTTTTTTATACATTGTATTTTAAACATCTCTAATACTGACCGAAATTGCCTCATGATAACTATATACCGTATTGAACATTTTTGCAATGGGTCTGTTCTCTAAAATATTTGAAAATGCCCAATCAATATGTGTATTAAGAGTAGTGGTAGGTGAATTCAAGTCTAGTAAAGAACTGAATTGCTGCCTTAATAAGAATTGATATGTCCTGTAATTATGAGTTCTAGAAAGGCACATATTAAAATCTCCTAAAACTACAGAATTACTATTCAAAAATGTGTGCCGTCGAAATAAGCTCTCAAATTCTCTTGAAAATGTACGCAATGGGTAGGACGGAGATCTATATACTACTAAGAATCCGGTAGACTTATATTTAAACACGGCAAACTCGAATACACCTGAGTCGGAAACATGACTGCCACTAGCGAAAAGATTAACATCATCAAATATTTCATTTTTAATAAATATAAGTATGCCTCTTTTCGACCGCGCTCTATTTAATTGTTGTTCGACATAGTACGACGTACTCCTATAGTAAAACCAGGTATATCATATACTTCATTGGAGTACGTTGAAGTCTCAACAAAACATAAAATTGAAGACCGAAGCATAAGCTTGTCGGAACGAATGTCTTCAATATGACAGTGTATACTCTGTGTATTATGAAAAAAAGACATTTAAGTCCGAACTGTTCATTAAATAATCAAAGTGTGTGTGAAGCAACTTGACAGAGCGCAAATTGTCTAGCTCTTTCTCAACGTGTGAATTGGGATCTGAGTGGGGAGCAACAAAATCTCCAACTATATAAAGGCCAGATGCACTAGTTGCTCTACTACAAGCTACATACAATGAATCGCGTTTCATATTGGGGCAAGTGTGAACCACCACTTTGCTATATGTAGCTCCCTGGCTCTTATGAATGGTTATACCTTCTGCAGGTATAATAGGAAATTGCTCACGGTCAATGGTAACTTGCTCGTTTGAGTGATATTGAAAACTTTTTGAAGTTTTCTGAATGGGGGTCCAAGAAGGTTCATCACGGTGAATATATTTTGATCGAGCATTTACCCCTACACTTTCTTCAAAGAATTTAATCCATAAAAGATTTGGATTATTGACTGAATTGAAACCTATCTCCACTAAAATACCTGTCGCTCCATTTACTAATCCATCTGCTGTGTCAACATTGACAGTTACCATATATTTTGCAGTGGTTTTCAAAATTAAGGAGCTACATAGACCTTGTGACTGAGAAGTCTTGAAATTTTTTACCAACTCAAGGTACTTATTCCTAGTTGCCATGTTTAAATGTGTAGCCTTAATGGAATCCCGAGCATGAGATATAAATTGCTCAGTTGGAATTGAGGCTAATTTTTCTGTATTATACCTATCGACTTCAGCATTGTTGGTAAACAGATGAATAACATCATCCGGAACTTGACGACTATTGACAATCCTGCTTTTGAGCAACCTAATATCAGCAGGAGTCATATTACTATTTGCCATATTGTTCAAGGCTACAGCAAAGGACTGGTCTTCTCGCTGTCTCATAATTTTAATAGGTTCAAAGAACTTGAAGCACCCCCATTGAGCAGACCCAACTATGGCACTATATGGATTATGAGATTCTGAAGTGGATTGAAATATCCATCTATCGCCTACTGGACGTAGCTGTCTCAGATCTCCAAAAACGATAACAGAAATACCTCCGAAAGGAGCTTCTTTGTTATTAAAAATTTGCTTGAAGCGAGAGTCTAAATAGGAGAACATTTTGGCACCGACCATAGAAATCTCGTCAATAATAAGAACTTTAAGATCCGATAAATTAGATCGGAGTGAATTTAGCAAATCTGCTCCGAATTCCTCAAAAGTAGTCCCAGACTGATTAACTGGGAGTGCAAACATTGAGTGCAAAGTTGCACCGCTAATTCCAAAAGCAGCTTTTCCTGTCGGAGCACACAATACAATTTTGGCAGAAGTTGGATTACATCCAGGAATGCTATTATATAGCGAAGTTAAAGAATGGAAAAGTGCTGATATAAGCCTGCTCTTGCCAACCCCCGCTCCCCCACCAACGAACTCATAAAACACAGTTTTTGATTTTGCGTTATGCAAAACATGTGTTAGAAATAATTTCTGCCTTAAATTTAAAGACCGTGTTAAATTTGCAAAATTTTCGGGGGATATAACTGGTTTAATTACCCTTAAAACACCATCGGACATATCTGGGACTTCTTCATTAGCATTTATATTCAAAACGTTTATTTGAGAGCTAATTTCGGGAAAAGCTAAAACCCTAAATTCCTCATCTAATACGACCTGATTATCTAAATTCTCCTCATTTGTATCTGATTCAATTTCTAAGGCGCTATTAAGTGCAGACTCTAATTCGTTATCATCGATAACATTATATATTCTAAGGTTCGTATCAATTTGTTCCCTGTTACTACCACAAAACTCTTCACAATCTAAATCTATTAACTCTACCTTTTCATCTCTCCAAGGGTAATATAACATTTTTAATTCCCTAAAGTAGCCCTGCCTATCATTATTAATATTAAATCTCCTATACCTTATTATAGATGGATTTTTCTTTTCCCTAATAAAACCACTACCATCGCGAAGATCAAATACGGTGTTACCTAAAAGTTCACCGTCTTCTTCTTCTTCTTCGTTGTCAATATTATGACGAGTCGCATTTCGGCATTTACTAAACCTATACTTGGCAGCAAAATCTGCCAAGCACAAACCCTCGAGACAATTCGGACGCTGAACATAATGGTCTAGCAATCCTACCACGAAAATATCGGTTGAATTTTCAGGTAAATTTTGAAGCTGTTGCCTAGGCTTTAGCATTCTTACACGACGGTCTGGCAACGAAGTATTAATATATATTTCTGCGTTACTTGTCTCCGATAATCGCATACCCATACAGCAGTAAACGGCTTCTTGAGCTGAAATTTCCGTACCGCAAATAAATTTGTGACCTATATGCTGTAGCTTTTGCTTAATGCTGAAATTACCCCTGTTAATTTCTGCAACAGCATCTCGCATCAATTTTGAAATACCCCTTTGCGATTTGTTAATGTAATTAATAACATAGCTACAGCAGGCGTATGGGTCCAATATGAATTGAATATCCATATTGGCACTTTGGGTAGAAAGAAGGTGTTTGTTGTAAGCATTCACCTTAATTGCTTCAAAATTTCTTTTGAGGAAAATTTGGGGTTTCTTTAAACTAGACCTAATGGCATATTTATACTGCTCATAGCTTAAATTGATTTGATCATGAGATAGGAAATTGTCAAATATATTTAAGCGCTCAATAATTTCAGGATCAAATGAAAAATTTAAAATACTTTGTATTTTTGCAAAGTTAGTGCGATGAACAGAAATATCTTGAGCGTCTGCTGGAAATGGTAATAATATTTCCGTTTGGGGCATAGGAGGATACGGAATACCGAAGCGACAGATTTGTTTCCCCCTTATTTCTCGCTTGCATGAGTTAGAATGGTCATGCTTCTGGTATTCAATGTACTGAGATACTTCAGTACATGAAACATTTGTGCTTATAAAGTCATCAATGAAATTGATTACTGGAGGAAAAGACGTATCGTCAGATAAATCGACGATAGGAGCATCTTTCAACCAAAACATGCCATGTATATGAGGTGAGCCCCTATGCTGAAATTCAACTCGCCAATAATATTTAACAACATTATGCCTACCGAAAATCCCCCCTTCCTTTTTCATTAATTTAAAAACCTGCCTAATACGGTAGTCGAAATATCTAGCGCAAGTAACGGGATCTGCTCTTATTAAACGTGCCTTTTCTTCATGGGCTAAAGCTGATGCTACTTCCTTAGAAATATCAAACCTATCAACATTTTTCTTAAGTAAAACTAACAACTCTGACCACCTAGTCTCAGCAGCCGACCACGTTATAAAAAAAGTAGGGAGCCCAAACTGGCGTATCATGGCCATGACTTTCTTTTTTTCAGCTTCCCAATGAGCAGGAGATGTACGAATGCCTTTTAATACCCTATAACCTTTATCGTGACTTATTAATTGATCTATATGATCTTCACTGAGTGCGTTAGCAGCTGTAATGCCGTAAGGGGCGCTGTGCTTACGTAAGCAAATGGATGTGTTATTGCGTATATGGATCAGCTCTAACTTCTTGTAATTATAAAATAACTTATCCGTTCTACAACTTCTCCTATAAACATTTCTAAGTTCGGACCTAACAACTGTTGTAAAACTTTGTGAAGTTTTTCTTTTTTCGCCAGCAAATATGGTTGGGAATGACAGTTCCTCTGAATCAGAGTCTGCAACCATATCAAGGGGTCTTTGGCCTTCACCAGGAGCAATTGTGATACGCACAGGGATATTGTGTGCATGCGTGCTGTCTAACAATGTTTCTTGCCCTCCTGGATTTATCTGCTCTATGTCTATGTTTGAATTTGCCTGTTCGGAAGTATTTTGTATACCTTCCTCAACAACTACTCTGTCTGCTTGAGACGTTATAAATGGAACAGTATCGGATGTAGAAGAAATCATCCACTGCTCATTAAGTGTTACATTATGTTTCCGATACAGCTCTGTATTAATCAGATATCTGATTGCACCGGCAATTTTGGAGGGCCTAATGGTTTCAGCCATAAAATTATGACTGTATTCCATTCTTCGTTTGAGGTGGAGCTGAACAACCTCTGCTTCGTGAAAAGCTCGTGGAAGAGAAGTAACCACTTTTGAAACTGGAATTGGGACATTAACCACAGCTCCTTTTAGACCACTTTGGCGACCATATCCAAGGGGCTTTATAACCATGAAAGGCAAGCGGGGAGATATTAATCTTTCCTCCAAAAATGTTAGTTCTTTAAGGCAATCGGGCAGTGTGGGAAAATCTAATCCATTTGTGATAGCTGCCTTTGGTACCCTACGAGCTTTAATACTTCTGCTGCAAGTTTTGCAAAAAGTAAACCTTTCATTATTCGAAGAAAATATACCTGCCACACTAAAAATGGTTATGCAAAGCTGACTAAACCTTTCAGTGGTTGTAAGCTCGTTTATCTGCTCAATATATGCCCGGGGTACCCTATCGACTTGGTGGGGGAACCAAAGGCCTTTACAGCAAAGGCAAAGTTGGTCAGGACCTAATTCCACTACTTTATTAAATTGGACAATTTGATGTTCAATTGTAAAAACTCTGACCTGCATATCCTCTTCTAAAACATTTGCTCTTTCCTCCCTATTGCGAATTGCATTTCGTCGGTTTTCTGCTACTCTATTTTGGCTAAGGCTTCTATGCTGTCTAACTCTCTGAGTCAAATTCCTTGTAGCGTCAAACGATTCCTGTCTTGCTAATATTTTAGCTCTTTGTCTTTCTGTAGTGTTGCGAACTTGCTCAACGTTCCTATTTATTTAGATTCACTCTTGCCTGAGACCGACGGAGAGTATTAGCTGTCTGCTCCTGTTCCCTTATTTCTACATTTTGCCGACGAATTGATCGCCGCAAAGAGTCGGCAGACTGCTCCTGTTCCCTATACTGTAAGTCCTGCCTACGTTGCGAGTGTTGTCGAGTATTAACTACCTGCTCCTGTTCCCTTATTTCTAAATTTTGCCGACGAATTGATCGCCGCAAAGAGTCGGCCGACTGCTCCTGTTCCCTATACTGTAAGTCCTGCCTACGTTGCGAGTGTTGTCGAGTATTAGCTACCTGCTCCTGTTCCTTATCTCTACATTTTGCCGACGAATTGATCGCCGCAAAGAGTCGGCAGACTGCTCCTGATCCCTATACTGTAAGTCCTGCCTACGTTGCGAGTGTTGTCGAGTATTAGCTACCTGCTCCTGTTTCCTATACTCTGAGTCCTGCCTACGTGTTGAATGTTGTTGAGTATTAGCTGCCTGCTCCTGTTCCCTTATCACTACATTTTGCCGACGAATTGATCGCCGCAAAGAGTCGGCAGACTGCTCCTGTTCCCTATACTCTGAGTCCTGCCTACGTGTTGAATGTTGTTGAGTATTAGCTGCCTGCTCCTGTTCCCTTATTTCTAAATTTTGCCGACGAATTGATCGCCGCAAAGAGTCGGCCGACTGCTCCTGTTCCCTATACTGTAAGTCCTGCCTACGTTGCGAGTGTTGTCGAGTATTAGCTACCTGCTCCTGTTCCCTTATCTCTACATTTTGCCGACGAATTGATCGCCGCAAAGAGTCGGCAGACTGCTCCTGATCCCTATACTGTAAGTCCTGCCTACGTTGCGAGTGTTGTCGAGTATTAGCTACCTGCTCCTGTTTCCTATACTCTGAGTCCTGCCTACGTGTTGAATGTTGTTGAGTATTAGCTGCCTGCTCCTGTTCCCTTATCACTACATTTTGCCGACGAATTGATCGCCGCAAAGAGTCGGCAGACTGCTCCTGTTCCCTATACTCTGAGTCCTGCCTACGTGTTGAATGTTGTTGAGTATTAGCTGCCTGCTCCTGTTCCCTTATTTCTAAATTTTGCCGACGAATTCATCGCCGCAAAGAGTCGGCAGCCTGTTCCTGTTCCCTTATTTCTACATTTTCCCTGCGAATTCTATGAGCTTCAATATTATATTCCCTCTCCCGCTGACTATATTCCGAATTAGTCCTATTTACTTGGTTTCTCGCTCTCTGTCTTTCCGACACCCCGCAGCAAAACGGTGTAGCAGAACGCGCCAATCGTACCATTGTGGAAATGGCAAAAAGTCTTTTAATTCACGCAGGGCTAGAAGAGTTCATGTGGGCAGAGGCAGTCTACTTGCGCAACAGATGTCCCACTAAAGCACTAGCAGGAGGCACACCATTCGAGGCATAGAAAGGCCGCAAGCCGTCAGTTAAGCACATGGGAGTGTTTGGATCTCGCGCGTTTGCACTGGAAAAAAGCAAGAAAGGCAAGTTCCAGGCAAAGGGCAAGGAATACATTTTTGTGGGCTATTCCTTTGTATCAAAAGCATACCGGCTGTACGACAGAGAAAATCGAACAATAATTACACGGCGAGATGTCAAATTTGTAGAAGGTGAGTTTTGTACCAAAACTATTAAAAATTGCGATCCTTCTGAACAAAATAATGACTATCCAGAACACGAGCAGAATGAACCAGAAGAAGCTGTACAAGATGGGAACAGTGACTCCGGCGAAGAGGAGGAGGAGTTTGTCAGCGCCAGCGAGCAAGAGCAAACAAGCAGCGATGACGAGAGTGGCACAGTGGAGCCGCCTCCAGATGATACTGCACCTAGACGTGGTCCAGGAAGGCTTAAACTAATACACACGGGGCAACCAGGCAGGCCAAAAAAGCAGTACCAGGTGCTCAATAGTCTGAGCTATATGGATGACATTGAGACACCACAATCAGTTGCAGACGCATTACAGGGCCAACATGCGCATGATTGGCAAAAGTCTATGCAAAATGAATACGACGCTCTAAAGGCAAACGGTACATGGACGTTATGCGAACTACCTCCAGGGCTAAAAGTTATCGGTTCGAAATGGGTGTTTCGGATCAAGAGAGGCAAAAACGGTGATATTGAAGATTACTGGGAAACATTTTCACCTGTTATCCGGTACGAGACGATTCGCATGCTGTTGGCGATTGCTGTAGAGAAACAGTTGTAAGTGCACTGTTGGAGCACCCTACTTAGCTTCTAAGCCTTTTCTTTGCGCTCTCTATCGCGCCCTTTACTGCGCTCTCTGTGGCGCTCTCTTTGTGCATTACTTTTCTTATGCCGGCCCGCTGACTTGTAGCGGCAGCAGGCAAATCACGTGCTAAGTAATTCTCGCACGTTGAACCTCGTTTGTACAATTATCCAAGCCATTAAAAGCCATATTAATAATCGAAAGAATACCGCGTCTCATTAATACTAGTTAAATATCGTTTGTTGCAATCGCTAAAAAGCTAGCGATTTTTCATTGGCGCCCGAGCAGGGACATCGGTTTTCATAAGATTATTTCCTCGTTTGTTTGCGGTCTTTGTGGCTTGGTTTTTGTGCGCGGTCGTGTGATTACCTCGTTTGATTTGGATCTGGTGTCGTTTGGATACCATATACATACATTTATTTGGATTTGGAGCTTGGTGCCTTTCTGGATATCATCAACTACAACTACTCGTTTGGACTGTGGAGCTGCTGTCTGCCCTACTTGTGGTACTGTCGTTTCGCTTGGCTAATGGGTGATCGTCGCTCGGAATCCAGGGAAGTTTCGGTGGACTCTTTTGAGAGCTTGCAGGTATTCTGTGCCAACAATTGAGCATAAGGCATTAATAAGTTTAATTGCTGCAAATTCGTGCAAGTGTAAAGTGGATAAAAATCTATTTACATACATACATACGTATGTACATATAGTACGTGTGTGCTTATACCGACTCAATTTTTGGCACTTGATTTATTTTGTGCAACAACATTACATACACAAATACATAATCATACATACATATTCGCCAATAAGCACTGCATGATTATATTATATACATACATATACACACATACACCACACCTTGCATAAATTAACATAATTATACACCCTCATAAACATAACTACTAACAAAACCTCGAGGCAAAACAAACCACAACAATTAAAAAAGGGCTACTAAGCTGATTTTTAACATAAAAAACAAATATTTCAAAGTTATTTTGTTTCTATTGTGTTGGTTTTTTGGTAAAGATTTGTTGCATCAGCTGCATACATACAAACATAGCTTTGTTGTTGCTTGCGCCGCTAGCGTAGCAAAAGAATTTTGTCGCTCACTCTTTTGTGCGCGCGTTTTTTCGGCTACACTTGTCGCTGGGCCAACGAACTTCCCCCGCTACCCGTTCGGGTTAGCGTTGCCTACAAGCGTGCTTGCGGTAATCGACGCCTATTTTCTGAGTACAGCTGAGACTGCTTGCAGATTTCGTTGTTGTTTGTGCGGTCGCTTGGACTGCTACTTTGCTTGCGTGCATACTGTATTGAGTGCGTGTGTACGTAATCTGTGTGCATTTCAGTTGGTCTCTTGCTGTTTTAGCGCGTTGTTATTTGCGAGGGCTGTTAGGAAAGTTCGGCTTTCATTTTCTTTGATTTGCAACTTGTTTAGAGTTTATTTTGGTTATACTCTACCATGTCGGAATCTGAAAAGCAACAATTAGTAGTTAAATCTAGTTCTAAACTAGTACAATGCTTGCAGAAAGGTTAGCGCTGATATTGCTCGTATGAGAACAGCATTTCAGTTAAAGACAATTTCGTTTGAACAAACAGAACTCGAGTGTCGTCTCGAGCTGTTAGATGATTACATAAAGAAAGCTATGGCGCTTCAGGCAGATTTGGATAGTCTCAATCCAAGTAACGATAGTAGAGGGCCACTTGAGGATTTGTGCATTTCAACTAAGGCGTTGTATGTGAAGGCAACGAAACAAAAAGTTGAAAGTCAGACTTCTCATGACTGTTCTATGATGGCCAGTCAACGGTCCCAGTTACCCAAAATGCGGCTGCCTACATTTAGTGGAAAGCATGCCGAATTCAAGAATTTTATGTGCTTATTTGAAAGCCTAGTTCATGACGATCCTTCGTTGACCAACGTCGAGAAGTTTAATCATTTGGTGTCGTGCTTGTCAGGTGAGGCTCTAGGAGTTGTGAAACCGTTTCAGTTAACGGACTGCAATTACTCGAAAGCCATTGCTAGCCTCAAGTCTGTGTACGACAACAAATGTTTGATATTTTTCGACACTATCTCGCAATTGTTTGACATCCCAAGTATGACCAAACCTAATGCGTCTACTTTGCGGTCCATCATTGACACTGTTTCTGCCATTTATGCGTCTTTAACTTCGTTGGGAAGTGAAAAGGACATTTCGAATGCAATGATCATACATATGGTTATGGCCAAAGTTGATCGTGCAACCAAATCTCGTTTTGAGGAACAGCTCGATTATGACAAGTTGCCTTCTTGGGATGACTGCGCTAAGCAGTTAAACAGGCGTTACCAATATTTAGCGGCTGAAGAGACAACTCGGGTTCCAAATAAACCGCGAATAGAACCTGCAAGAAATAGTAAAGCTTCGTTTTCTTGCACAAAGGGTCCTTCAAAGCCTTCAAACCGGTTTCGAAGTGCACATATTGTGGTTCTGCGGATCACAATATTTATTCTTGCCCTTCCTTCGGTTCTATATCTGTTATGCAGCGATTTGAGTTTGCTAAGACTCAAAAAATGTGCCTCAATTGTTTGAATGTGGGCCATATAGTTTCCAGCTGCGAGGCTTCCAAGTGTCGGGTGTGTTCAAAACCACACCATTCGTTGTTGCACAGATACTCTGTAGCTGTGCCAAATTCACCCGCTCCACACGCAGTCGCACCTCCAGAAGCGTACTTAGGTCACGTTTTTAGTGCCGATCAAGTAATTCTTGCCACAGCAGTGGTAAAAATTAAAGATAGATTCGGCCATTACCATCCTGCTCGTGTGTTACTTGATGGCGGCTCACAGTTGAACCTCATGACTGAGAACCTTGCGCAGCGCCTTCGATTAAAGCGTAAAGACACAGCTGTGAGTATTGTAATGGAAGGTGGAACCACTACTGGTAGTAGGCACAAGGTGTGCGCTGATATTCAATCTCGTTTGAATTCTCACAGCTTTGGCACTGATTTTTGGGTCCTTAAATCCATATCTACTTGTCAGCCTGGTAACTTTGTGCCCACATGGAATTGGAAAATACCCGCAAACTTTGAGTTGGCTGACCCAGAATTCTATAAGCCAGCCAAGGTTGATATTCTCCTAGGCGCTGAACTTTTTTACAAGTTATTACGCGTTGGGCAAATCGAGCTCAATTCTTGTCTTCCATTGTTGCAGAAGACATTGCTGGGATGGGTGGTTGCTGGTAGATATACAGGGCAAATACCTCCTCAACAATTCAGCGTTAACGTTGTCGCTCAAGTTAGTGATTGTTCTCTCGACACATTAGTTCAACGCTTTTGGGAACTCGATCGGAGCCCAAATGAGTCGAAGGCTGTGCGCCAGACAGCTGAACAAAAGGCCCGTGAAGCTCACTTCACCAAATCAGTACAGCGCCTGTCTACAGGACGTTTTCAAGTCGAACTTCCGTTCAAATCCGATCCCGCTGTACTAGGGCTTTCCTTTCAAACTGCTGAAAGACGATTTTTGCAACTTGAGCGCAAACTCTCCATGACATGTATCATGACTTCATGAGAAAGTATCGTGATCTTGGGCATATGTCTGCTCTTGAATCTCCTCCTCCAGGACAGCACTACTATATTCCTAATCAATGTGTCCTGAGGCCTGAAAGTCCCACAACCAAATTGGGTGTGGTGTTTGACGCTTTTAGTGAGACGTCAACGGCTCTATCATTAAACGATACGTTAATGGCTGGGCTGACTATTCAGAGGGAGCGTTATTCAACATGTGTAAATTTTCGGTTGAATAAATACGCAATTACTGCCGACATCTCCAAGATGTGCAGGCAAATAAGCGTGTCTGAAAAAGACAAAAAGTACCAGCTCATTCTCTGGCAAGAAAGCGCCTCTCATGAGCTGCAGTCCTTTAAGTTGAACACTGTAACATACGGGACTGCATCAGCGCCATTTTTAGCTGTGCGCTCGTTGTTTGAATTGGCAAATATTTATGCTCGATGTCACCATGTCGCGTTAAATGTCATTAAAAATTGTTTTTATGTTGACGACATGCTGGCTCCTCATAATGATGTATTTCGTTATCATCTGCATGAGGATAGCTTTACTTCGTTGAAGCCGACAAAGCGGAATGTATTATCTCGTTTGGCTGAACAACTTGGACCTTTGTGCCCCATCGTCACAGCGGCCAAAACTCTGTGGCAAGAGCTGTGGCGATTTAAGATGTTAGTTGGGCTGCTAAAGCAACAGATTTGGGTGATAAATACTCGTAGGTTTTGCTCAGCAGTTTTACATAACTGCCTTCGATGCAAGCCCAAGTTAGTTGAGCAAATAATGAGAAATTTGCCAGGTGATCGCCTTCGAGAAGGTCGACCTTTCAGGGTTTGTGGACTCGAACTTTGCGGCCCATTCCATGGTAGCTATCGCATACGCGGAAGACCGCCCGTTACAAATTATGTAGCGGTATTCGTTTGTTTTGCCTCGAAGGCCGTTCACCTCGAACTGGTAGCTAATTTATCCACTGATACTGTCCTTAACGTCTTTACAAGGTTCATCGGGAAGCGCGGCCTGCCGGAAATGGTCTTTAGCGACAACGTGACGAACTTCGCGGGAACAAGCGGCTTGCTGAGGGACATGCCGTCGGCTTTCGAGCGGAGAAAGGACGCCCTGACGGACTATGCGGCAGAGCGACGAATCGATTGGTGGTTCATTCTTCCCCGACCTCCTCACATCGGAGGATTGTTGGAGGCAGCGGCGCTGCTAGGCGACCAGTCCACGATGTTGGCGGTGCTCCGTGTGGATTTGAAAGACCGGGAGTCCTTCAAAGGGACTGCGCTCTCTGTGGCGCTCTCTTTGTGCATTACTTTTCTTATGCCGGCCCGCTGACTTGTAGCGGCAGCAGGCAAATCACTTGCTAAGTAATTCTCGCACGTTGAACCTCGTTTGTACAATTATCCAAGCCATTAAAAGCCATATTAATAATCGAAAGAATACCGCGTCTCATTAATACTAGTTAAATATCGTACCTGAACAGCAAGCTTCATGAGGTTGTATACATGAAGCAGTCGCCGAACTTCGCCGACAAGGATCATCCGAACAAAGTTCTCAAGCTACAAAAGGCAATCTACGGGCTGAAACAATCTGGTAGAGAGTGGAACAACATACTTGATGACGTATTGAAGAACATGGGCTTCAAGAGATGCAAGAACGAGGCTTGCTTATACGTTAAGCAAGAGCTGCAACAATTCAGCTACATAGCAGTATACGTCGATGACTTAATCATTGTATGTCCAAGCAAAAATTACATAGCTGAGATTAAGAAGAAGATTGAATCAAAGTTCAAGATACACGATGGCGGCCCCATTAACTATTTTCTTGGTATGGAAATAGAGCGAGACGGTGAGAGAGGATCTATCAAGATGTGCCAGAAAACGTACATTTAAGGCCTACTGGAGACATATGGTATGAGAAACAGTAGTCCAGTTAGCACGCCGCTAGACCCAGGGTACCAAGTGGGATGCGAAAATGACAATTGTGTCCAGGTGAATATAAAAAGGTTTCAGTCACTAATTGGCTCCCTTATGTACATACATAAGGGACTGCTACATAGCAGTCCTGAGTCGGCCAGACATTTTGCACGCTGTGAGCAAATTGTCGCAGAGAAATGCAGATCCACATGAAGAACACGAGAATGCAGCGAAACACATTCTGAGGTATCTGGTGAATCAGTCAAAGGTTTTGGTGACGCTGATTGGGCCAACGAGAAGGACAGAAAATCCTACAACGGGTACGCATTTTTCATGGCTGGTAGTGCGTTCTCTTGGTCATCAACAAAGCAGAGCGTTGTGGCGTTAAGCAGTACAGAGGCAGAGTACATCGCGCTATCTACGGCTGCCAAAGAAGCTATCTACCTGAGAAAACTTCTGAACGAGATTGGGTGGTCAACACAAATGGAACCGATGATCATCCGTGGCGACAACATGAGTGCGCAACACATTGCGCAGAATCCTGTGCATCATTGCGCAGAATCCTGTGCATCATAAGCGCACGAAACACATAGACATAAAATATCATTTTATACGAGAAAAAGTAGAGTCCAATGATATTGTATTAGAGTATGTATCGACAAACGATAATGTTTCCGATGTGCTGACGAAATGTTTAAGTAAGCAAAAACACAATGGCTTTGTAAAATTACTTGGAATTGTTTATATGTAGCTTAAGAAGAAGTATTGGAAATGTAACAGCTGTTTACATTAGAAATAAGCATTCATATAATCTGGCAGCATTGTATCAAGCATCAGGCGATGCTTCTTCCTTATTACTCTTTTGTATTCAGTTCTTAATAAACGTTCGACCGAAACACTACGCACCGGTGTATTAATCTTTACACCCTCTCCAACAGGCAGACAATGACGCAGACGTCAATGATGCTATAATTGACGAATTGATAATAATAACAAGAGAGAACGCTACAGTCGAGCAAGCCCGACAGTGTAATACCCTGTACCCAGGTAAACTTCCGTCACTGAGTTATATGCGCCCAAAGCAGCAGCAAAAAGAGGAAGAAGAAGAGCTAACTTGTTGCTGCAGTTTGTGGGGGTTGTACTGGCAAGAATTTGTTTCGCTAATAACTTTTCTTAGAATTGACCAAATTGAATAAAATTTTAAACAACAGTAGATAATTATTTATAAATTATGTGTGCAAAGTTTGGTTTAGGTAGCAATTGAAATGTGGACGCAATTGACGAAATTCTGCAGCGGGGGAAGGGGGGGAAAATTAAAAAAAAATAAACTCGTCCTTACTCGGATCTAGGAGAATCTGGATGCCAACTTTGGTTATTCTAGCTTTTATAGTTTCTGAGATCCTCGCGTTCATCCAGACGGACGGACAGACGGACGGACAGACGGACGGACAGACGGACGGACAGACGGACGGACATACGGACGGACAGACGGACGGACATATCTAGATCGATTTCTCTCGTCATGCTGATCAAGAATATATATACTTTATGGGGTCGGAGATGCTTCCTTCTGTATGTTACATACTTTGCACAAACCTAATATACCCTTTTTACCCTACGGGTACAGGGTATAATAATTTTTTGTAACGACGCACAGTGGGGCCTTCTGACTTTTTTCGTTGCAAAAATCTCTTGAACGGATAAAGATATTTTCATCAAACAAATTTAATTGGAAAGTTGGAAAACTTAGTTGGAAAATTTAGAAATTCGTAAGCTTTAAATCAAATCATTGCAAATTGTGCTATGATATTTGGAAGCTGCACAATATGAGCTCAAAGTTGAATTTTGTTGCTGGTGCAATATTTGCCTAAAAAACTGCCAATTTTTTAACATAAATAAATACATTTATTATACCCTGTACCCGTCGGGTAAAAAGGGTATATTAGGCTTGTGCAAAGTATGTAACATAAGGAGTTCACAACTCATTTGGAAAAATGCGGAATAAAGAGGCAGTTGACGGTTCCCTACACCCCGCAGCAAAACGGTGTAGCAGAACGCGCCAATCGTACCATTGTGGAAATGGCAAAAAGTCTTTTAATTCACGCAGGGCTAGAAGAGTTCATGTGGGCAGAGGCAGTCTACTTGCGCAACAGATATCCCGTTTGCACTGGAAAAAAGCAAGAAAGGTAAGTTCCAGGCAAAGGGCAAGGAATACATTTTTGTGGGCTATTCCTTTGTATCAAAAGCATACCGGCTGTACGACAGAGAAAATCGAACAATAATTACACGGCGAGATGTCAAATTTGTAGAAGGTGAGTTTTGTACCAAAACTATTAAAAATTGCGATCCTTCTGAACAAAATAATGACTATCCAGAACACGAGCAGAATGAACCAGAAGAAGCTGTACAAGATGGGAACAGTGACTCCGGCGAAGAGGAGGAGGAGTTTGTCAGCGCCAGCGAGCAAGAGCAAACAAGCAGCGATGACGAGAGTGGCACAGTGGAGCCGTCTCCAGATGATACTGCACCTAGACGTGGTCCAGGAAGGCTTAAACTAATACACACGGGGCAACCAGGCAGGCCGAAAAAGCAGTACCAGGTGCTCAATAGTCTGAGCTATATGGATGACATTGAGACACCACAATCAGTTGCAGACGCATTACAGGGCCAACATGCGCATGATTGGCAAAAGTCTATGCAAAATGAATACGACGCTCTAAAGGCAAACGGTACATGGACGTTATGCGAACTACCTCCAGGGCTAAAAGCTATCGGTTCGAAATGGGTGTTTCGGATCAAGAGAGGCAAAAACGGTGATATTGAAGATTACTGGGAAACATTTTCACCTGTTATCCGGTACGAGACGATTCGCATGCTGTTGGCGATTGCTGTAGAGAAACAGTTGTAAGTGCACTGTTGGAGCACCCTACTTAGCTTCTAAGCCTTTTCTTTGCGCTCTCTATCGCGCCCTTTACTGCGCTCTCTGTGGCGCTCTCTTTGTGCATTACTTTTCTTATGCCGGCCCGATGACTTGTAGCGGCAGCAGGCAAATCACGTGCTAAGTAATTCTCGCACGTTGAACCTCGTTTGTACAATTATCCAAGCCATTAAAAGCCATATTAATAATCGAAAGAATACCGCGTCTCATTAATACTAGTTAAATATCGTTTGTTGCAATCGCTAAAAAGCTAGCGATTTTTCATTGGCGCCCGAGCAGGGACATCGGTTTTCATAAGATTATTTCCTCGTTTGTTTGCGGTCTTTGTGGCTTGGTTTTTGTGCGCGGTCGTGTGATTACCTCGTTTGATTTGGATCTGGTGTCGTTTGGATACCATATACATACATTTATTTGGATTTGGAGCTTGGTGCCTTTCTGGATATCATCAACTACAACTGCTCGTTTGGACTGTGGAGCTGCTGTCTGCCCTACTTGTGGTACTGTCGTTTCGCTTGGCTAATGGGTGATCGTCGCTCGGAATCCAGGGAAGTTTCGGTGGACTCTTTTGAGAGCTTGCAGGTATTCTGTGCCAACAATTGAGCATAAAGCATTAATAAGTTTAATTGCTGCAAATTCGTGCAAGTGTAAAGTGGATAAAAATCTATTTACATACATACATACGTATGTACATATAGTACGTGTGTGCTTATACCGACTCAATTTTTGGCACTTGATTTATTTTGTGCAACAACATTACATACACAAATACATAATCATACATACATATTCGCCAATAAGCACTGCATGATTATATTATATACATACATATACACACATACACCACACCTTGCATAAATTAACATAATTATACACCCTCATAAACATAACTACTAACAAAACCTCGAGGCAAAACAAACCACAACAATTAAAAAAGGGCTACTAAGCTGATTTTTAACATAAAAAACAAATATTTCAAAGTTATTTTGTTTCTATTGTGTTGGTTTTTTGGTAAAGATTTGTTGCATCAGCTGCATACATACAAACATAGCTTTGTTGTTGCTTGCGCCGCTAGCGTAGCAAAAGAATTTTGTCGCTCACTCTTTTGTGCGCGCGTTTTTTCGGCTACACTTGTCGCTGGGCCAACGAACTTCCCCCCGCTACCCGTTCGGGTTAGCGTTGCCTACAAGCGTGCTTGCGGTAATCGACGCCTATTTTCTGAGTACAGCTGAGACTGCTTGCAGATTTCGTTGTTGTTTGTGCGGTCGCTTGGACTGCTACTTTGCTTGCGTGCATACTGTATTGAGTGCGTGTGTACGTAATCTGTGTGCATTTCAGTTGGTCTCTTGCTGTTTTAGCGCGTTGTTATTTGCGAGGGCTGTTAGGAGAGTTCGGCTTTCATTTTCTTTGATTTGCAACTTGTTTAGAGTTTATTTTGGTTATACTCTACCATGTCGGAATCTGAAAAGCAACAATTAGTAGCTAAATCTAGTTCTAAACTAGTACAATGCTTGCAGAAAGGTTAGCGCTGATATTGCTCGTATGAGAACAGCATTTCAGTTAAAGACAATTTCGTTTGAACAAACAGAACTCGAGTGTCGTCTCGAGCTGTTAGATGATTACATAAAGAAAGCTATGGCGCTTCAGGCAGATTTGGATAGTCTCAATCCAAGTAACGATAGTAGAGGGCCACTTGAGGATTTGTGCATTTCAACTAAGGCGTTGTATGTGAAGGCAACGAAACAAAAAGTTGAAAGTCAGACTTCTCATGACTGTTCTATGATGGCCAGTCAACGGTCCCAGTTACCCAAAATGCGGCTGCCTACATTTAGTGGAAAGCATGCCGAATTCAAGAATTTTATGTGCTTATTTGAAAGCCTAGTTCATGACGATCCTTCGTTGACCAACGTCGAGAAGTTTAATCATTTGGTGTCGTGCTTGTCAGGTGAAGCTCTAGGAGTTGTGAAACCGTTTCAGTTAACGGACTGCAATTACTCGAAAGCCATTGCTAGCCTCAAGTCTGTGTACGACAACAAATGTTTGATATTTTTCGACACTATCTCGCAATTGTTTGACATCCCAAGTATGACCAAACCTAATGCGTCTACTTTGCGGTCCATCATTGACACTGTTTCTGCCATTTATGCGTCTTTAACTTCGTTGGGAAGTGAAAAGGACATTTCGAATGCAATGATCATACATATGGTTATGGCCAAAGTTGATCGTGCAACCAAATCTCGTTTTGAGGAACAGCTCGATTATGACAAGTTGCCTTCTTGGGATGACTGCGCTAAGCAGTTAAACAGGCGTTACCAATATTTAGCGGCTGAAGAGACAACTCGGGTTCCAAATAAACCGCGAGTAGAACCTGCAAGAAATAGTAAAGCTTCGTTTTCTTGCACAAAGGGTCCTTCAAAGCCTTCAAACCGGTTTCGAAGTGCACATATTGTGGTTCTGCGGATCACAATATTTATTCTTGCCCTTCCTTCGGTTCTATATCTGTTATGCAGCGATTTGAGTTTGCTAAGACTCAAAAAATGTGCCTCAATTGTTTGAATGTGGGCCATATAGTTTCCAGCTGCGAGGCTTCCAAGTGTCGGGTGTGTTCAAAACCACACCATTCGTTGTTGCACAGATACTCTGTAGCTGTGCCAAATTCACCCGCTCCACACGCAGTCGCACCTCCAGAAGCGTACTTAGGTCACGTTTTAAGTGCCGATCAAGTAATTCTTGCCACAGCAGTGGTAAAAATTAAAGATAGATTCGGCCATTACCATCCTGCTCGTGTGTTACTTGATGGCGGCTCACAGTTGAACCTCATGACTGAGAACCTTGCGCAGCGCCTTCGATTAAAGCGTAAAGACACAGCTGTGAGTATTGTAATGGAAGGTGGAACCACTACTGGTAGTAGGCACAAGGTGTGCGCTGATATTCAATCTCGTTTGAATTCTCACAGCTTTGGCACTGATTTTTGGGTCCTTAAATCCATATCTACTTGTCAGCCTGGTAACTTTGTGCCCACATGGAATTGGAAAATACCCGCAAACTTTGAGTTGGCTGACCCAGAATTCTATAAGCCAGCCAAGGTTGATATTCTCCTAGGCGCTGAACTTTTTTACAAGTTATTACGCGTTGGGCAAATCGAGCTCAATTCTTGTCTTCCATTGTTGCAGAAGACATTGCTGGGATGGGTGGTTGCTGGTAGATATACAGGGCAAATACCTCCTCAACAATTCAGCGTTAACGTTGTCGCTCAAGTTAGTGATTGTTCTCTCGACACATTAGTTCAACGCTTTTGGGAACTCGATCGGAGCCCAAATGAGTCGAAGGCTGTGCGCCAGACAGCTGAACAAAAGGCCCGTGAAGCTCACTTCACCAAATCAGTACAGCGCCTGTCTACAGGACGTTTTCAAGTCGAACTTCCGTTCAAATCCGATCCCGCTGTACTAGGGCTTTCCTTTCAAACTGCTGAAAGACGATTTTTGCAACTTGAGCGCAAACTCTCCATGACATGTACCATGACTTCATGAGAAAGTATCGTGATCTTGGGCATATGTCTGCTCTTGAATCTCCTCCTCCAGGACAGCACTACTATATTCCTAATCAATGTGTCCTGAGGCCTGAAAGTCCCACAACCAAATTGGGTGTGGTGTTTGACGCTTTTAGTGAGACGTCAACGGCTCTATCATTAAACGATACGTTAATGGCTGGGCTGACTATTCAGAGGGAGCGTTATTCAACATGTGTAAATTTTCGGTTGAATAAATACGCAATTACTGCCGACATCTCCAAGATGTGCAGGCAAATAAGCGTGTCTGAAAAAGACAAAAAGTACCAGCTCATTATCTGGCAAGAAAGCGCCTCTCATGAGCTGCAGTCCTTTAAGTTGAACACTGTAACATACGGGACTGCATCAGCGCCATTTTTAGCTGTGCGCTCGTTGTTTGAATTGGCAAATATTTATGCTCGATGTCACCATGTCGCGTTAAATGTCATTAAAAATTGTTTTTATGTTGACGACATGCTGGCTCCTCATAATGATGTATTTCGTTATCATCTGCATGAGGATAGCTTTACTTCGTTGAAGCCGACAAAGCGGAATGTATTATCTCGTTTGGCTGAACAACTTGGACCTTTGTGCCCCATCGTCACAGCGGCCAAAACTCTGTGGCAAGAGCTGTGGCGATTTAAGATGTTAGTTGGGCTGCTAAAGCAACAGATTTGGGTGATAAATACTCGTAGGTTTTGCTCAGCAGTTTTACATAACTGCCTTCGATGCAAGCCCAAGTTAGTTGAGCAAATAATGAGAAATTTGCCAGGTGATCGCCTTCGAGAAGGTCGACCTTTCAGGGTTTGTGGACTCGAACTTTGCGGCCCATTCCATGGTAGCTATCGCATACGCGGAAGACCGCCCGTTACAAATTATGTAGCGGTATTCGTTTGTTTTGCCTCGAAGGCCGTTCACCTCGAACTGGTAGCTAATTTATCCACTGATACTGTCCTTAACGTCTTTACAAGGTTCATCGGGAAGCGCGGCCTGCCGGAAATGGTCTTTAGCGACAACGTGACGAACTTCGCGGGAACAAGCGGCTTGCTGAGGGACATGCCGTCGGCTTTCGAGCGGAGAAAGGACGCCCTGACGGACTATGCGGCAGAGCGACGAATCGATTGGTGGTTCATTCTTCCCCGACCTCCTCACATCGGAGGATTGTTGGAGGCAGCGGCGCTGCTAGGCGACCAGTCCACGATGTTGGCGGTGCTCCGTGTGGATTTGAAAGACCGGGAGTCCTTCAAAGGGACTGCGCTCTCTGTGGCGCTCTCTTTGTGCATTACTTTTCTTATGCCGGCCCGCTGACTTGTAGCGGCAGCAGGCAAATCACTTGCTAAGTAATTCTCGCACGTTGAACCTCGTTTGTACAATTATCCAAGCCATTAAAAGCCATATTAATAATCGAAAGAATACCGCGTCTCATTAATACTAGTTAAATATCGTACCTGAACAGCAAGCTTCATGAGGTTGTATACATGAAGCAGTCGCCGAACTTCGCCGACAAGGATCATCCGAACAAAGTTCTCAAGCTACAAAAGGCAATCTACGGGCTGAAACAATCTGGTAGAGAGTGGAACAACATACTTGATGACGTATTGAAGAACATGGGCTTCAAGAGATGCAAGAACGAGGCTTGCTTAATTCGTTGTATGTCCAAGCAAAAATTACATAGCTGAGATTAAGAAGAAGATTGAATCAAAGTTCAAGATACACGATGGCGGCCCCATTAACTATTTTCTTGGTATGGAAATAGAGCGAGACGGTGAGAGAGGATCTATCAAGATGTGCCAGAAAACGTACATTTAAGGCCTACTGGAGACATATGGTATGAGAAACAGTAGTCCAGTTAGCACGCCGCTAGACCCAGGGTACCAAGTGGGATGCGAAAATGACAATTGTGTCCAGGTGAATATAAAAAGGTTTCAGTCACTAATTGGCTCCCTTATGTACATACATAAGGGACTGCTACATAGCAGTCCTGAGTCGGCCAGACATTTTGCACGCTGTGAGCAAATTGTCGCAGAGAAATGCAGATCCACATGAAGAACACGAGAATGCAGCGAAACACATTCTGAGGTATCTGGTGAATCAGTCAAAGGTTTTGGTGACGCTGATTGGGCCAACGAGAAGGACAGAAAATCCTACAACGGGTACGCATTTTTCATGGCTGGTAGTGCGTTCTCTTGGTCATCAACAAAGCAGAGCGTTGTGGCGTTAAGCAGTACAGAGGCAGAGTACATCGCGCTATCTACGGCTGCCAAAGAAGCTATCTACCTGAGAAAACTTCTGAACGAGATTGGGTGGTCAACACAAATGGAACCGATGATCATCCGTGGCGACAACATGAGTGCGCAACACATTGCGCAGAATCCTGTGCATTATTGCGCAGAATCCTGTGCATCATAAGCGCACGAAACACATAGACATAAAATATCATTTTATACGAGAAAAAGTAGAGTCCAATGATATTGTATTAGAGTATGTATCGACAAACGATAATGTTGCCGATGTGCTGACGAAATGTTTAAGTAAGCAAAAACACAATGGCTTTGTAAAATTACTTGGAATTGTTTATATGTAGCTTAAGAAGAAGAATTGGAAATGTAACAGCTGTTTACATTAGAAATAAGCATTCATATAATCTGGCAGCATTGTATCAAGCATCAGGCGATGCTTCTTCCTTATTACTCTTTTGTATTCAGTTCTTAATAAACGTTCGACCGAAACACTACGCACCGGTGTATTAATCTTTACACCCTCTCCAACAGGCAGACAATGACGCAGACGTCAATGATGCTATAATTGACGAATTGATAATAATAACAAGAGAGAACGCTACAGTCGAGCAAGCCCGACAGTGTAATACCCTGTACCCAGGTAAACTTCCGTCACTGAGTTATATGCGCCCAAAGCAGCAGCAAAAAGAGGAAGAAGAAGAGCGAACTTGTTGCTGCAGTTTGTGGGGGTTGTACTGGCGAGAATTTGTTTCGCTAACAACTTTTCTTAGAATTGACCAAATTGAATAAAATTTTAAACAACAGTAGATAATTATTTATAAATTATGTGTGCAAAGTTTGGTTTAGGTAGCAATTGAAATGTGGACGCAATTGACGAAATTCTGCAGCGGGGGAAGGGGGGGAAAATTAAAAAAAAATAAACTCGTCCTTACTCGGATCTAGGAGAATCTGGATGCCAACTTTGGTTATTCTAGCTTTTATAGTTTCTGAGATCCTCGCGTTCATCCAGACGGACGGACAGACGGACGGACAGACGGACGGACAGACGGACGGACAGACGGACGGACAGACGGACGGACAGACGGACGGACATATCTAGATCGATTTCTCTCGTCATGCTGATCAAGAATATATATACTTTATGGGGTCGGAGATGCTTCCTTCTGTATGTTACATACTTTGCACAAACCTAATATACCCTTTTTACCCTACGGGTACAGGGTATAATAATTTTTTGTAACGACGCACAGTGGGGCCTTCTGACTTTTTTCGTTGCAAAAATCATATCTCTTTAACGGATAAAGATATTTTCATCAAACAAATTTAATTGGAAAGTTGGAAAACTTAGTTGGAAAATTTAGAAATTCGTAAGCTTTAAATCAAATCATTGCAAATTGTGCTATGATATTTGGAAGCTGCACAATATGAGCTCAAAGTTGAATTTTTTTGCTGGTGCAATATTTGCCTAAAAAACTGCCAATTTTTTAACATAAAAAAATACATTTATTATACCCTGTACCCGTCGGGTAAAAAGGGTATATTAGGTTTGCGCAAAGTATGTAACATAAGGAGTTCACAACTCATTTGGAAAAATGCGGAATAAAGAGGCAGTTGACGGTTCCCTACACCCCGCAGCAAAACGGTGTAGCAGAACGCGCCAATCGTACCATTGTGGAAATGGCAAAAAGTCTTTTAATTCACACAGGGCTAGAAGAGTTCATGTGGGCAGAGGCAGTCTACTTGCGCAACAGATATCCCGTTTGCACTGGAAAAAAGCAAGAAAGGCAAGTTCCAGGCAAAGGGCAAGGAATACATTTTTGTGGGCTATTCCTTTGTATCAAAAGCATACCGGCTGTACGACAGAGAAAATCGAACAATAATTACACGGCGAGATGTCAAATTTGTAGAAGGTGAGTTTTGTACCAAAACTATTAAAAATTGCGATCCTTCTGAACAAAATAATGACTATCCAGAACACGAGCAGAATGAACCAGAAGAAGCTGTACAAGATGGGAACAGTGACTCCGGCGAAGAGGAGGAGGAGTTTGTCAGCGCCAGCGAGCAAGAGCAAACAAGCAGCGATGACGAGAGTGGCACAGTGGAGCCGCCTCCAGATGATACTGCACCTAGACGTGGTCCAGGAAGGCTTAAACTAATACACACGGGGCAACCAGGCAGGCCGAAAAAGCAGTACCAGGTGCTCAATAGTCTGAGCTATATGGATGACATTGAGACACCACAATCAGTTGCAGACGCATTACAGGGCCATGATTGGCAAAAGTCTATGCAAAATGAATACGACGCTCTAAAGGCAAACGGTACATGGACGTTATGCGAACTACCTCCAGGGCTAAAAGCTATCGGTTCGAAATGGGTGTTTCGGATCAAGAGAGGCAAAAACGGTGATATTGAAGATTACTGGGAAACATTTTCACCTGTTATCCGGTACGAGACGATTCGCATGCTGTTGGCGATTGCTGTAGAGAAACAGTTGTAAGTGCACTGTTGGAGCACCCTACTTAGCTTCTAAGCCTTTTCTTTGCGCTCTCTATCGCGCCCTTTACTGCGCTCTCTGTGGCGCTCTCTTTGTGCATTACTTTTCTTATGCCGGCCCGCTGACTTGTAGCGGCAGCAGGCAAATCACGTGCTAAGTAATTCTCGCACGTTGAACCTCGTTTGTACAATTATCCAAGCCATTAAAAGCCATATTAATAATCGAAAGAATACCGCGTCTCATTAATACTAGTTAAATATCGTTTGTTGCAATCGCTAAAAAGCTAGCGATTTTTCATTGGCGCCCGAGCAGGGACATCGGTTTTCATAAGATTATTTCCTCGTTTGTTTGCGGTCTTTGTGGCTTGGTTTTTGTGCGCGGTCGTGTGATTACCTCGTTTGATTTGGATCTGGTGTCGTTTGGATACCATATACATACATTTATTTGGATTTGGAGCTTGGTGCCTTTCTGGATATCATCAACTACAACTGCTCGTTTGGACTGTGGAGCTGCTGTCTGCCCTACTTGTGGTACTGTCGTTTCGCTTGGCTAATGGGTGATCGTCGCTCGGAATCCAGGGAAGTTTCGGTGGACTCTTTTGAGAGCTTGCAGGTATTCTGTGCCAACAATTGAGCATAAGGCATTAATAAGTTTAATTGCTGCAAATTCGTGCAAGTGTAAAGTGGATAAAAATCTATTTACATACATACATACGTATGTACATATAGTACGTGTGTGCTTATACCGACTCAATTTTTGGCACTTGATTTATTTTGTGCAACAACATTACATACACAAATACATAATCATACATACATATTCGCCAATAACCACTGCATGATTATATTATATACATACATATACACACATACACCACACCTTGCATAAATTAACATAATTATACACCCTCATAAACATAACTACTAACAAAACCTCGAGGCAAAACAAACCACAACAATTAAAAAAGGGCTACTAAGCTGATTTTTAACATAAAAAACAAATATTTCAAAGTTATTTTGTTTCTATTGTGTTGGTTTTTTGGTAAAGATTTGTTGCATCAGCTGCATACATACAAACATAGCTTTGTTGTTGCTTGCGCCGCTAGCGTAGCAAAAGAATTTTGTCGCTCACTCTTTTGTGCGCGCGTTTTTTCGGCTACACTTGTCGCTGGGCCAACGAACTTCCCCCCGCTACCCGTTCGGGTTAGCGTTGCCTACAAGCGTGCTTGCGGTAATCGACGCCTATTTTCTGAGTACAGCTGAGACTGCTTGCAGATTTCGTTGTTGTTTGTGCGGTCGCTTGGACTGCTACTTTGCTTGCGTGCATACTGTATTGAGTGCGTGTGTACGTAATCTGTGTGCATTTCAGTTAGTCTCTTGCTGTTTTAGCGCGTTGTTATTTGCGAGGGCTGTTAGGAGAGTTCGGCTTTCATTTTCTTTGATTTGCAACTTGTTTAGAGTTTATTTTGGTTATACTCTACCATGTCGGAATCTGAAAAGAACATGGGCTTCAAGAGATGCAAGAACGAGGTCTGCTTAAATCGTTGTATGTCCAAGCAAAAATTACATAGCTGAGATTAAGAAGAAGATTGAATCAAAGTTCAAGATACACGATGGCGGCCCCATTAACTATTTTCTTGGTATGGAAATAGAGCGAGACGGTGAGAGAGGATCTATCAAGATGTGCCAGAAAACGTACATTTAAGGCCTACTGGAGACATATGGTATGAGAAACAGTAGTCCAGTTAGCACGCCGCTAGACCCAGGGTACCAAGTGGGATGCGAAAATGACAATTGTGTCCAGGTGAATATAAAAAGGTTTCAGTCACTAATTGGCTCCCTTATGTACATACATAAGGGACTGCTACATAGCAGTCCTGAGTCGGCCAGACATTTTGCACGCTGTGAGCAAATTGTCGCAGAGAAATGCAGATCCACATGAAGAACACGAGAATGCAGCGAAACACATTCTGAGGTATCTGGTGAATCAGTCAAAGGTTTTGGTGACGCTGATTGGGCCAACGAGAAGGACAGAAAATCCTACAACGGGTACGCATTTTTCATGGCTGGTAGTGCGTTCTCTTGGTCATCAACAAAGCAGAGCGTTGTGGCGTTAAGCAGTACAGAGGCAGAGTACATCGCGCTATCTACGGCTGCCAAAGAAGCTATCTACCTGAGAAAACTTCTGAACGAGATTGGGTGGTCAACACAAATGGAACCGATGATCATCCGTGGCGACAACATGAGTGCGCAACACATTGCGCAGAATCCTGTGCATCATTGCGCAGAATCCTGTGCATCATAAGCGCACGAAACACATAGACATAAAATATCATTTTATACGAGAAAAAGTAGAGTCCAATGATATTGTATTAGAGTATGTATCGACAAACGATAATGTTGCCGATGTGCTGACGAAATGTTTAAGTAAGCAAAAACACAATGGCTTTGTAAAATTACTTGGAATTGTTTATATGTAGCTTAAGAAGAAGTATTGGAAATGTAACAGCTGTTTACATTAGAAATAAGCATTCATATAATCTGGCAGCATTGTATCAAGCATCAGGCGATGCTTCTTCCTTATTACTCTTTTGTATTCAGTTCTTAATAAACGTTCGACCGAAACACTACGCACCGGTGTATTAATCTTTACACCCTCTCCAACAGGCAGACAATGACGCAGACGTCAATGATGCTATAATTGACGAATTGATAATAATAACAAGAGAGAACGCTACAGTCGAGCAAGCCCGACAGTGTAATACCCTGTACCCAGGTAAACTTCCGTCACTGAGTTATATGCGCCCAAAGCAGCAGCAAAAAGAGGAAGAAGAAGAGCTAACTTGTTGCTGCAGTTTGTGGGGGTTGTACTGGCAAGAATTTGTTTCGCTAATAACTTTTCTTAGAATTGACCAAATTGAATAAAATTTTAAACAACAGTAGATAATTATTTAAAAATTATGTGTGCAAAGTTTGGTTTAGGTAGCAATTAAAATGTGGACGCAATTGACGAAATTCTGCAGCGGGGGAAGGGGGGGAAAATTAAAAAAAAATAAACTCGTCCTTACTCGGATCTAGGAGAATCTGGATGCCAACTTTGGTTATTCTAGCTTTTATAGTTTCTGAGATCCTCGCGTTCATCCAGACGGACGGACAGACGGACGGACAGACGGACGGACAGACGGACGGACATATCTAGATCGATTTCTCTCGTCATGCTGATCAAGAATATATATACTTTATGGGGTCGGAGATGCTTCCTTCTGTATGTTACATACTTTGCACAAACCTAATATACCCTTTTTACCCTACGGGTACAGGGTATAATAATTTTTTGTAACGACGCACAGTGGGGCCTTCTGACTTTTTTCGTTGCAAAAATCTCTTGAACGGATAAAGATATTTTCATCAAACAAATTTAATTGGAAAGTTGGAAAACTTAGTTGGAAAATTTAGAAATTCGTAAGCTTTAAATCAAATCATTGCAAATTGTGCTATGATATTTGGAAGCTGCACAATATGAGCTCAAAGTTGAATTTTGTTGCTGGTGCAATATTTGCCTAAAAAACTGCCAATTTTTTAACATAAAAAAATACATTTATTATACCCTGTACCCGTCGGGTAAAAAGGGTATATTAGGTTTGTGCAAAGTATGTAACATAAGGAGTTCACAACTCATTTGGAAAAATGCGGAATAAAGAGGCAGTTGACGGTTCCCTACACCCCGCAGCAAAACGGTGTAGCAGAACGCGCCAATCGTACCATTGTGGAAATGGCAAAAAGTCTTTTAATTCACGCAGGGCTAGAAGAGTTCATGTGGGCAGAGGCAGTCTACTTGCGCAACAGATATCCCGTTTGCACTGGAAAAAATCAAGAAAGGCAAGTTCCAGGCAAAGGGCAAGGAATACATTTTTGTGGGCTATTCCTTTGTATCAAAAGCATACCGGCTGTACGACAGAGAAAATCGAACAATAATTACACGGCGAGATGTCAAATTTGTAGAAGGTGAGTTTTGTACCAAAACTATTAAAAATTGCGATCCTTCTGAACAAAATAATGACTATCCAGAACACGAGCAGAATGAACCAGAAGAAGATGTACAAGATGGGAACAGTGACTCCGGCGAAGAGGAGGAGGAGTTTGTCAGCGCCAGCGAGCAAGAGCAAACAAGCAGCGATGACGAGAGTGGCACAGTGGAGCCGCCTCCAGATGATACTGCACCTAGACGTGGTCCAGGAAGGCTTAAACTAATACACACGGGGCAACCAGGCAGGCCGAAAAAGCAGTACCAGGTGCTCAATAGTCTGAGCTATATGGATGACATTGAGACACCACAATCAGTTGCAGACGCATTACAGGGCCAACATGCGCATGATTGGCAAAAGTCTATGCAAAATGAATACGACGCTCTAAAGGCAAACGGTACATGGACGTTATGCAAACTACCTCCAGGGCTAAAAGCTATCGGTTCGAAATGGGTGTTTCGGATCAAGAGAGGCAAAAACGGTGATATTGAAGATTACTGGGAAACATTTTCACCTGTTATCCGGTACGAGACGATTCGCATGCTGTTGGCGATTGCTGTAGAGAAACAGTTGTAAGTGCACTGTTGGAGCACCCTACTTAGCTTCTAAGCCTTTTCTTTGCGCTCTCTATCGCGCCCTTTACTGCGCTCTCTGTGGCGCTCTCTTTGTGCATTACTTTTCTTATGCCGGCCCGCTGACTTGTAGCGGCAGCAGGCAAATCACGTGCTAAGTAATTCTCGCACGTTGAACCTCGTTTGTACAATTATCCAAGCCATTAAAAGCCATATTAATAATCGAAAGAATACCGCGTCTCATTAATACTAGTTAAATATCGTTTGTTGCAATCGCTAAAAAGCTAGCGATTTTTCATTGGCGCCCGAGCAGGGACATCGGTTTTCATAAGATTATTTCCTCGTTTGTTTACGGTCTTTGTGGCTTGGTTTTTGTGCGCGGTCGTGTGATTACCTCGTTTGATTTGGATCTGGTGTCGTTTGGATACCATATACATACATTTATTTGGATTTGGAGCTTGGTGCCTTTCTGGATATCATCAACTACAACTGCTCGTTTGGACTGTGGAGCTGCTGTCTGCCCTACTTGTATGTTACATACTTTGCACAAACCTAATATACCCTTTTTACCCTACGGGTACAGGGTATAATAATTTTTTGTAACGACGCACAGTGGGGCCTTCTGACTTTTTTCGTTGCAAAAATCTCTTGAACGGATAAAGATATTTTCATCAAACAAATTTAATTGGAAAGTTGGAAAACTTAGTTGGAAAATTTAGAAATTCGTAAGCTTTAAATCAAATCATTGCAAATTGTGCTATGATATTTGGAAGCTGCACAATATGAGCTCAAAGTTGAATTTTGTTGCTGGTGCAATATTTGCCTAAAAAACTGCCAATTTTTTAACATAAAAAAATACATTTATTATACCCTGTACCCGTCGGGTAAAAAGGGTATATTAGGTTTGTGCAAAGTATGTAACATAAGGAGTTCACAACTCATTTGGAAAAATGCGGAATAAAGAGGCAGTTGACGGTTCCCTACACCCCGCAGCAAAACGGTGTAGCAGAACGCGCCAATCGTACCATTGTGGAAATGGCAAAAAGTCTTTTAATTCACGCAGGGCTAGAAGAGTTCATGTGGGCAGAGGCAGTCTACTTGCGCAACAGATATCCCGTTTGCACTGGAAAAAATCAAGAAAGGCAAGTTCCAGGCAAAGGGCAAGGAATACATTTTTGTGGGCTATTCCTTTGTATCAAAAGCATACCGGCTGTACGACAGAGAAAATCGAACAATAATTACACGGCGAGATGTCAAATTTGTAGAAGGTGAGTTTTGTACCAAAACTATTAAAAATTGCGATCCTTCTGAACAAAATAATGACTATCCAGAACACGAGCAGAATGAACCAGAAGAAGATGTACAAGATGGGAACAGTGACTCCGGCGAAGAGGAGGAGGAGTTTGTCAGCGCCAGCGAGCAAGAGCAAACAAGCAGCGATGACGAGAGTGGCACAGTGGAGCCGCCTCCAGATGATACTGCACCTAGACGTGGTCCAGGAAGGCTTAAACTAATACACACGGGGCAACCAGGCAGGCCGAAAAAGCAGTACCAGGTGCTCAATAGTCTGAGCTATATGGATGACATTGAGACACCACAATCAGTTGCAGACGCATTACAGGGCCAACATGCGCATGATTGGCAAAAGTCTATGCAAAATGAATACGACGCTCTAAAGGCAAACGGTACATGGACGTTATGCAAACTACCTCCAGGGCTAAAAGCTATCGGTTCGAAATGGGTGTTTCGGATCAAGAGAGGCAAAAACGGTGATATTGAAGATTACTGGGAAACATTTTCACCTGTTATCCGGTACGAGACGATTCGCATGCTGTTGGCGATTGCTGTAGAGAAACAGTTGTAAGTGCACTGTTGGAGCACCCTACTTAGCTTCTAAGCCTTTTCTTTGCGCTCTCTATCGCGCCCTTTACTGCGCTCTCTGTGGCGCTCTCTTTGTGCATTACTTTTCTTATGCCGGCCCGCTGACTTGTAGCGGCAGCAGGCAAATCACGTGCTAAGTAATTCTCGCACGTTGAACCTCGTTTGTACAATTATCCAAGCCATTAAAAGCCATATTAATAATCGAAAGAATACCGCGTCTCATTAATACTAGTTAAATATCGTTTGTTGCAATCGCTAAAAAGCTAGCGATTTTTCATTGGCGCCCGAGCAGGGACATCGGTTTTCATAAGATTATTTCCTCGTTTGTTTGCGGTCTTTGTGGCTTGGTTTTTGTGCGCGGTCGTGTGATTACCTCGTTTGATTTGGATCTGGTGTCGTTTGGATACCATATACATACATTTATTTGGATTTGGAGCTTGGTGCCTTTCTGGATATCATCAACTACAACTGCTCGTTTGGACTGTGGAGCTGCTGTCTGCCCTACTTGTGGTACTGTCGTTTCGCTTGGCTAATGGGTGATCGTCGCTCGGAATCCAGGGAAGTTTCGGTGGACTCTTTTGAGAGCTTGCAGGTATTCTGTGCCAACAATTGAGCATAAGGCATTAATAAGTTTAATTGCTGCAAATTCGTGCAAGTGTAAAGTGGATAAAAATCTATTTACATACATACATACGTATGTACATATAGTACGTGTGTGCTTATACCGACTCAATTTTTGGCACTTGATTTATTTTGTGCAACAACATTACATACACAAATACATAATCATACATACATATTCGCCAATAACCACTGCATGATTATATTATATACATACATATACACACATACACCACACCTTGCATAAATTAACATAATTATACACCCTCATAAACATAACTACTAACAAAACCTCGAGGCAAAACAAACCACAACAATTAAAAAAGGGCTACTAAGCTGATTTTTAACATAAAAAACAAATATTTCAAAGTTATTTTGTTTCTATTGTGTTGGTTTTTTGGTAAAGATTTGTTGCATCAGCTGCATACATACAAACATAGCTTTGTTGTTGCTTGCGCCGCTAGCGTAGCAAAAGAATTTTGTCGCTCACTCTTTTGTGCGCGCGTTTTTTCGGCTACACTTGTCGCTGGGCCAACGAACTTCCCCCCGCTACCCGTTCGGGTTAGCGTTGCCTACAAGCGTGCTTGCGGTAATCGACGCCTATTTTCTGAGTACAGCTGAGACTGCTTGCAGATTTCGTTGTTGTTTGTGCGGTCGCTTGGACTGCTACTTTGCTTGCGTGCATACTGTATTGAGTGCGTGTGTACGTAATCAGTGTGCATTTCAGTTGGTCTCTTGCTGTTTTAGCGCGTTGTTATTTGCGAGGGCTATTAGGAGAGTTCGGCTTTCATTTTCTTTGATTTGCAACTTGTTTAGAGTTTATTTTGGTTATACTCTACCATGTCGGAATCTGAAAAGCAACAATTAGTAGCTAAATCTAGTTCTAAACTTGTACAATGCTTGCAGAAAGGTTAGCGCTGATATTGCTCGTATGAGAACAGCATTTCAGTTAAAGACAATTTCGTTTGAACAAACAGAACTCGAGTGTCGTCTCGAGCTGTTAGATGATTACATAAAGAAAGCCATGGCGCTTCAGGCAGATTTGGATAGTCTCAATCCAAGTAACGATAGTAGAGGGCCACTTGAGGATTTGTGCATTTCAACTAAGGCGTTGTATGTGAAGGCAACGAAACAAAAAGTTGAAAGTCAGACTTCTCATGACTGTTCTATGATGGCCAGTCAACGGTCCCAGTTACCCAAAATGCGGCTGCCTACATTTAGTGGAAAGCATGCCGAATTCAAGAATTTTATGTGCTTATTTGAAAGCCTAGTTCATGACGATCCTTCGTTGACCAACGTCGAGAAGTTTAATCATTTGGTGTCGTGCTTGTCAGGTGAGGCTCTAGGAGTTGTGAAACCGTTTCAGTTAACGGACTGCAATTACTCGAAAGCCATTGCTAGCCTCAAGTCTGTGTACGACAACAAATGTTTGATATTTTTCGACACTATCTCGCAATTGTTTGACATCCCAAGTATGACCAAACCTAATGCGTCTACTTTGCGGTCCATCATTGACACTGTTTCTGCCATTTATGCGTCTTTAACTTCGTTGGGAAGTGAAAAGGACATTTCGAATGCAATGATCATACATATGGTTATGGCCAAAGTTGATCGTGCAACCAAATCTCGTTTTGAGGAACAGCTCGATTATGACAAGTTGCCTTCTTGGGATGACTGCGCTAAGCAGTTAAACAGGCGTTACCAATATTTAGCGGCTGAAGAGACAACTCGGGTTCCAAATAAACCGCGAGTAGAACCTGCAAGAAATAGTAAAGCTTCGTTTTCTTGCACAAAGGGTCCTTCAAAGCCTTCAAACCGGTTTCGAAGTGCACATATTGTGGTTCTGCGGATCACAATATTTATTCTTGCCCTTCCTTCGGTTCTATATCTGTTATGCAGCGATTTGAGTTTGCTAAGACTCAAAAAATGTGCCTCAATTGTTTGAATGTGGGCCATATAGTTTCCAGCTGCGAGGCTTCCAAGTGTCGGGTGTGTTCAAAACCACACCATTCGTTGTTGCACAGATACTCTGTAGCTGTGCCAAATTCACCCGCTCCACACGCAGTCGCACCTCCAGAAGCGTACTTAGGTCACGTTTTAAGTGCCGATCAAGTAATTCTTGCCACAGCAGTGGTAAAAATTAAAGATAGATTCGGCCATTACCATCCTGCTCGTGTGTTACTTGATGGCGGCTCACAGTTGAACCTCATGACTGAGAACCTTGCGCAGCGCCTTCGATTAAAGCGTAAAGACACAGCTGTGAGTATTGTAATGGAAGGTGGAACCACTACTGGTAGTAGGCACAAGGTGTGCGCTGATATTCAATCTCGTTTGAATTCTCACAGCTTTGGCACTGATTTTTGGGTCCTTAAATCCATATCTACTTGTCAGCCTGGTAACTTTGTGCCCACATGGAATTGGAAAATACCCGCAAACCTTGAGTTGGCTGACCCAGAATTCTATAAGCCAGCCAAGGTTGATATTCTCCTAGGCGCTGAACTTTTTTACAAGTTATTACGCGTTGGGCAAATCGAGCTCAATTCTTGTCTTCCATTGTTGCAGAAGACATTGCTGGGATGGGTGGTTGCTGGTAGATATACAGGGCAAATACCTCCTCAACAATTCAGCGTTAACGTTGTCGCTCAAGTTAGTGATTGTTCTCTCGACACATTAGTTCAACGCTTTTGGGAACTCGATCGGAGCCCAAATGAGTCGAAGGCTGTGCGCCAGACAGCTGAACAAAAGGCCCGTGAAGCTCACTTCACCAAATCAGTACAGCGCCTGTCTACAGGACGTTTTCAAGTCGAACTTCCGTTCAAATCCGATCCCGCTGTACTAGGGCTTTCCTTTCAAACTGCTGAAAGACGATTTTTGCAACTTGAGCGCAAACTCTCCATGACATGTACCATGACTTCATGAGAAAGTATCGTGATCTTGGGCATATGTCTGCTCTTGAATCTCCTCCTCCAGGACAGCACTACTATATTCCTAATCAATGTGTCCTGAGGCCTGAAAGTCCCACAACCAAATTGGGTGTGGTGTTTGACGCTTTTAGTGAGACGTCAACGGCTCTATCATTAAACGATACGTTAATGGCTGGGCTGACTATTCAGAGGGAGCGTTATTCAACATGTGTAAATTTTCGGTTGAATAAATACGCAATTACTGCCGACATCTCCAAGATGTGCAGGCAAATAAGCGTGTCTGAAAAAGACAAAAAGTACCAGCTCATTATCTGGCAAGAAAGCGCCTCTCATGAGCTGCAGTCCTTTAAGTTGAACACTGTAACATACGGGACTGCATCAGCGCCATTTTTAGCTGTGCGCTCGTTGTTTGAATTGGCAAATATTTATGCTCGATGTCACCATGTCGCGTTAAATGTCATTAAAAATTGTTTTTATGTTGACGACATGCTGGCTCCTCATAATGATGTATTTCGTTATCATCTGCATGAGGATAGCTTTACTTCGTTGAAGCCGACAAAGCGGAATGTATTATCTCGTTTGGCTGAACAACTTGGACCTTTGTGCCCCATCGTCACAGCGGCCAAAACTCTGTGGCAAGAGCTGTGGCGATTTAAGATGTTAGTTGGGCTGCTAAAGCAACAGATTTGGGTGATAAATACTCGTAGGTTTTGCTCAGCAGTTTTACATAACTGCCTTCGATGCAAGCCCAAGTTAGTTGAGCAAATAATGAGAAATTTGCCAGGTGATCGCCTTCGAGAAGGTCGACCTTTCAGGGTTTGTGGACTCGAACTTTGCGGCCCATTCCATGGTAGCTATCGCATACGCGGAAGACCGCCCGTTACAAATTATGTAGCGGTATTCGTTTGTTTTGCCTCGAAGGCCGTTCACCTCGAACTGGTAGCTAATTTATCCACTGATACTGTCCTTAACGTCTTTACAAGGTTCATCGGGAAGCGCGGCCTGCCGGAAATGGTCTTTAGCGACAACGTGACGAACTTCGCGGGAACAAGCGGCTTGCTGAGGGACATGCCGTCGGCTTTCGAGCGGAGAAAGGACGCCCTGACGGACTATGCGGCAGAGCGACGAATCGATTGGTGGTTCATTCTTCCCCGACCTCCTCACATCGGAGGATTGTTGGAGGCAGCGGCGCTGCTAGGCGACCAGTCCACGATGTTGGCGGTGCTCCGTGTGGATTTGAAAGACCGGGAGTCCTTCAAAGGGACTGCGCTCTCTGTGGCGCTCTCTTTGTGCATTACTTTTCTTATGCCGGCCCGCTGACTTGTAGCGGCAGCAGGCAAATCACTTGCTAAGTAATTCTCGCACGTTGAACCTCGTTTGTACAATTATCCAAGCCATTAAAAGCCATATTAATAATCGAAAGAATACCGCGTCTCATTAATACTAGTTAAATATCGTTTGTTGCAATCGCTAAAAAGCTAGCGATTTTTCATGCACCAAGTCGACATTGCAAACGCATACCTGAACAGCAAGCTTCATGAGGTTGTATACATGAAGCAGTCGCCGAACTTCGCCGACAAGGATCATCCGAACAAAGTTCTCAAGCTACAAAAGGCAATCTACGGGCTGAAACAATCTGGTAGAGAGTGGAACAACATACTTGATGACGTATTGAAGAACATGGGCTTCAAGAGATGCAAGAACGAGGCTTGCTTAAATCGTTGTATGTCCAAGCAAAAATTACATAGCTGAGATTAAGAAGAAGATTGAATCAAAGTTCAAGATACACGATGGCGGCCCCATTAACTATTTTCTTGGTATGGAAATAGAGCGAGACGGTGAGAGAGGATCTATCAAGATGTGCCAGAAAACGTACATTTAAGGCCTACTGGAGACATATGGTATGAGAAACAGTAGTCCAGTTAGCACGCCGCTAGACCCAGGGTACCAAGTGGGATGCGAAAATGACAATTGTGTCCAGGTGAATATAAAAAGGTTTCAGTCACTAATTGGCTCCCTTATGTACATACATAAGGGACTGCTACATAGCAGTCCTGAGTCGGCCAGACATTTTGCACGCTGTGAGCAAATTGTCGCAGAGAAATGCAGATCCACATGAAGAACACGAGAATGCAGCGAAACACATTCTGAGGTATCTGGTGAATCAGTCAAAGGTTTTGGTGACGCTGATTGGGCCAACGAGAAGGACAGAAAATCCTACAACGGGTACGCATTTTTCATGGCTGGTAGTGCGTTCTCTTGGTCATCAACAAAGCAGAGCGTTGTGGCGTTAAGCAGTACAGAGGCAGAGTACATCGCGCTATCTACGGCTGCCAAAGAAGCTATCTACCTGAGAAAACTTCTGAACGAGATTGGGTGGTCAACACAAATGGAACCGATGATCATCCGTGACGACAACATGAGTGCGCAACACATTGCGCAGAATCCTGTACATCATTGCGCAGAATCCTGTGCATCATAAGCGCACGAAACACATAGACATAAAATATCATTTTATACGAGAAAAAGTAGAGTCCAATGATATTGTATTAGAGTATGTATCGACAAACGATAATGTTGCCGATGTGCTGACGAAATGTTTAAGTAAGCAAAAACACAATGGCTTTGTAAAATTACTTGGAATTGTTTATATGTAGCTTAAGAAGAAGTATTGGAAATGTAACAGCTGTTTACATTAGAAATAAGCATTCATATAATCTGGCAGCATTGTATCAAGCATCAGGCGATGCTTCTTCCTTATTACTCTTTTGTATTCAGTTCTTAATAAACGTTCGACCGAAACACTACGCACCGGTGTATTAATCTTTACACCCTCTCCAACAGGCAGACAATGACGCAGACGTCAATGATGCTATAATTGACGAATTGATAATAATAACAAGAGAGAACGCTACAGTCGAGCAAGCCCGACAGTGTAATACCCTGTACCCAGGTAAACTTCCGTCACTGAGTTATATGCGCCCAAAGCAGCAGCAAAAAGAGGAAGAAGAAGAGCGAACTTGTTGCTGCAGTTTGTGGGGGTTGTACTGGCGAGAATTTGTTTCGCTAACAACTTTTCTTAGAATTGACCAAATTGAATAAAATTTTAAACAACAGTAGATAATTATTTATAAATTATGTGTGCAAAGTTTGGTTTAGGTAGCAATTGAAATGTGGACGCAATTGACGAAATTCTGCAGCGGGGGAAGGGGGGGAAAATTAAAAAAAAATAAACTCGTCCTTACTCGGATCTAGGAGAATCTGGATGCCAACTTTGGTTATTCTAGCTTTTATAGTTTCTGAGATCCTCGCGTTCATCCAGACGGACGGACAGACGGACGGACAGACGGACGGACAGACGGACGGACAGACGGACGGACAGACGGACGGACATATCTAGATCGATTTCTCTCGTCATGCTGATCAAGAATATATATACTTTATGGGGTCGGAGATGCTTCCTTCTGTATGTTACATACTTTGCACAAACCTAATATACCCTTTTTACCCTACGGGTACAGGGTATAATAATTTTTTGTAACGACGCACAGTGGGGCCTTCTGACTTTTTTCGTTGCAAAAATCATATCTCTTTAACGGATAAAGATATTTTCATCAAACAAATTTAATTGGAAAGTTGGAAAACTTAGTTGGAAAATTTAGAAATTCGTAAGCTTTAAATCAAATCATTGCAAATTGTGCTATGATATTTGGAAGCTGCACAATATGATAAATTTGATCCAATTCGGTCAATTCTAAGAAAAGTTATTAGCGAAACATTTTCACTCCGGTACTACGCCCACAAGCTTCAGCACCCGAACTTCGTCAACACTGTCCTCATTTCGAAAGCAACATAAACCAAACTTGGTATGCAGACTCTCATAATACCTAGTCTTTTTTATTTCCTCCCCCCTCCCCCCGCTACAGAATTTCGTCAATACTGTCCACATTTCAAAAGCTATATAAATTAAACTTTGCATACATAATCAACATAATTATCTATTTTGTTTTCTTCGATCAAATTTAAGAAAAGTTATAAACGATACGCATAACAAACTGAAGCAGTGATTTATTTTTCTACTAATGCAATAGTATATACTTTTTCATTCACACAAAAATAAATGCCTAGTGTATGAATACTTACATGAATGTTATGATAATATATTCACATCTTATTTAATAAAGCTATCGTGTACAATCGTTCGTGGATTACCTAGAAAAGGTTCAATGTCTTTTTGGGGACATTTTTGTAACGGATTTACTAATTTTTGAGAGGCATCCTAAAAATTACCTGTTGATGAAATAGCGGAAAATAAACTGCCAACGCATCCTTTTTAACCGTTGACCTGCAGGTAGTTGCCAATAAAACCGCGTGAACCCACATGATCCCAAAAAACTCAATGAAATAGGCCAGGTCACAAAAGGACTGTATTGCACTAAAAAAAGAAGTCGACAAGCGTACCAAAAAATTTGATGGGTTTAGTTGCATTTTGCATTAACTTCTGTGCGGTTGTGAATGTGGTGCGATTTTACAATTTAAAACGGGTAAATTTAATTTTGTGAGTGCTTAGTAGTGTTTAAAGTATAAAGTGCATATTTTTAGAAATATATGTATATGTGTATTTTTTGCCTTCGGCACTTACAAGCAGTGAGTTTACCTTTTCATTTTTATATTTTTTTGTCGTAAAATAGTCTTTATCAAGACTTTCTTATTTCGTCTTCAACATATTTTTTGTGTTTCTCAAATTCTGCCTTAAGCAAAAATAGTCTTTTTTAAGACTCTGTTTATATTGTGCTAATTTTTTTTTTACTTTTTTATTATTTATATTTTGCAAATATTAGTTTTTTATTTACCTTTTAAAATTTCATTAAGTTTTATAATTATGCCTCGTTTGAAAACTCAATCGGCTGCTGCTAGGTCGGAAAGAAGGAAGCATCTCCGACCCCATAAAGTATATATATTCTTGATCAGCATGACGAGAGAAATCGATCTAGACATGTCCGTCCGTCTGTCCGTCCGTCCGTCCGTCTGGATGAACGCGAGGATCTCAGAAACTATAAAAGCTAGAATAACCAAAGTTGGCATCCAGATTCTCCTAGATTCGAGTAAGGACGAGTTTATTTTTTTTTAATTCCCCCCCCCCCCCCCCCTTCCCACGCTGCAGAATTTCGTCAATAGCGTCCACATTTCAATTGCTACCTAAACCAAACTTTGCACACATAATTTATAAATAATTATCTACTGTTGTTTATTTTTTTTATTTTATTTTATTCAATTTGGTCAATTCTAAGAAAAGTTATTAGCGAAACAAATTCTCGCCAGTACAACCCCCACAAACTGCAGCAACAAGTTCGCTCTTCTTCTTCCTCTTTTTGCTGCTGCTTTGGGCGCATATATCTCAGTGACGGAAGTTTACCTGGGTACAGGGTATTACACTGTCGGGCTTGCTCGACTGTAGCGTTCTCTCTTGTTATTATTATTAATTCGTCAATTATAGCATCATTGACGTCTGCGTCATTGTCTGCCTGTTGGAGAGGGTGTAAAGATTAATACACCGGTGCGTAGTGTTTCGGTCGAACGTTTATTAAGAACTGAATACAAAAGAGTAATAAGGAAGAAGCATCGCCTGATGCTTGATACAATGCTGCCAGATTATATGAATGCTTATTTCTAATGTAAACGGCTGTTACATTTCCAATTCTTCTTCTTAAGCTACATATAAACAATTCCAAGTAATTTTACAAAGCCATTGTGTTTTTGCTTACTTAAACATTTCGTCAGCACATCGGCAACATTATCGTTTGTCGATACATACTCTAATACAATATCATTGGACTCTACTTTTTCTCGTATAAAATTATATTTTATGTCTATGTGTTTCGTGCGCTTATGATGCACAGGATTCTGCGCAATGTGTTGCGCACTCATGTTGTCGCCACGGATGATCATCGGTTCCATTTGTGTTGACCACCCAATCTCGTTCAGAAGTTTTCTCAGGTAGATAGCTTCTTTGGCAGCCGTAGATAGCGCGATGTACTCTGCCTCTGTACTGCTTAACGCCACAACGCTCTGCTTTGTTGATGACCAAGAGAACGCACAACCAGCCATGAAAAATGCGTACCCGTTGTAGGATTTTCTGTCCTTCTCGTTGGCCCAATCAGCGTCACCAAAACCTTTTGACTGATTCACTAGATTTGCGATATACGATATCTAGATTCATCGTACCCGCAAGATACCTCAGAATGTGATTCGCTGCATTCTCGTGTTCTTCATGTGGATCTGCATTTCTCTGCGACAATTTGCTCCCAGCGTGCAAAATGTCTGGCCGACTCAGGACTGCTACATACATAAGGGAGCCAATTAGTGACTGAAACCTTTTTATATTCACCTGGACACAATTGTCATTTTCACATCCCACTTGGTACCCTGGGTCTAGCGGCGTGCTAACTGGACTACTGTTTCTCATACCATATGTCTCCAGTAGGCCTTGAATGTACGTTTTCTGGCACATCTTGATAGATCCTCTCTCACCGTCTCGCTCTATTTCCATACCAAGAAAATAGTTAATGGGGCCGCCATCGTGCATCTTGTACTTTGATTCAATCTTCTTCTTAATCTCAGCTATGTAATTTTTGCTTGGACATACAATGATTAAGTCATCGACGTATACTGCTATGTAGCTGAATTGTTGCAGCTCTTGCTTAACGTATAAGCAAGCCTCGTTCTTGCATCTCTTGAAGCCCATGTTCTTCAATACGTCATCAAGTATGTTGTTCCACTCTCTACCAGATTGTTTCAGCCCGTAGATTGCCTTTTGTAGCTTGAGAACTTTGTTCGGATGATCCTTGTCGGCGAAGTTCGGCGACTGCTTCATGTATACAACCTCATGAAGCTTGCTGTTCAGGTATGCGTTTGCAATGTCGACTTGGTGCACTTACAACTGTTTCTCTACAGCAATCGCCAACAGCATGCGAATCGTCTCGTACCGGATAACAGGTGAAAATGTTTCCCAGTAATCTTCAATATCACCGTTTTTGCCTCTCTTGATCCGAAACACCCATTTCGAACCGATAGCTTTTAGCCCTGGAGGTAGTTCGCATAACGTCCATGTACCGTTTGCCTTTAGAGCGTCGTATTCATTTTGCATAGACTTTTGCCAATCATGCGCATGTTGGCCCTGTAATGCGTCTGCAACTGATTGTGGTGTCTCCATGTCATCCATATAGCTCAGACTATTAAGCACCTGGTACTGCTTTTTCGGCCTGCCTGGTTGCCCCGTGTGTATTAGTTTAAGCCTTCCTGGACCACGTCTAGGTGCAGTATCATCTGGAGGCGGCTCCACTGTGCCACTCTCGTCATCGCTGCTTGTTTGCTCTTGCTCGCTGGCGCTGACAAACTCCTCCTCCTCTTCGCCGGAGTCACTGTTCCCATCTTGTACAGCTTCTTCTGGTTCATTCTGCTCGTGTTCTGGATAGTCATTATTTTGTTCAGAAGGATCGCAATTTTTAATAGTTTTGGTACAAAACTCACCTTCTACAAATTTGACATCTCGCCGTGTAATTATTGTTCGATTTTCTCTGTCGTACAGCCGGTATGCTTTTGATACAAAGAAATAGCCCACAAAAATGTATTGCTTGCCGACTCAGGACTGCTACATACATAAGGGAGCCAATTAGTGACTGAAACCTTTTTATATTCACCTGGACACAATTGTCATTTTCGCATCCCACTTGGTACCCTGGGTCTAGCGGCGTGCTAACTGGACTACTGTTTCTCATACCATATGTCTCCAGTAGGCCTTGAATGTACGTTTTCTGGCACATCATGATAGATCCTCTCTCACCGTCTCGCTCTATTTCCATACCAAGAAAATAGTTAATGGGGCCGCCATCGTGCATCTTGAACTTTAATTCAATCTTCTTCTTAATCTCAGCTATGTAATTTTTGCTTGGACATACAATGATTAAGTCATCGACGTATACTGCTATGTAGCTGAATTGTTGCAGCTCTTGCTTAACGTATAAGCAAGCCTCGTTCTTGCATCTCTTGAAGCCCATGTTCTTCAATACGTCATCAAGTATGTTGTTCCACTCTCTACCAGATTGTTTCAGCCCGTAGATTGCCTTTTGTAGCTTGAGAACTTTGTTCGGATGATCCTTGTCGGCGAAGTTCGGCGACTGCTTCATGTATACAACCTCATGAAGCTTGCTGTTCAGGTATGCGTTTGCAATGTCGACTTGGTGCACTTACAACTGTTTCTCTACAGCAATCGCCAACAGCATGCGAATCGTCTCGTACCGGATAACAGGTGAAAATGTTTCCCAGTAATCTTCAATATCACCGTTTTTGCCTCTCTTGATCCGAAACACCCATTTCGAACCGATAGCTTTTAGCCCTGGAGGTAGTTCGCATAACGTCCATGTACCGTTTGCCTTTAGAGCGTCGTATTCATTTTGCATAGACTTTTGCCAATCATGCGCATGTTGGCCCTGTAATGCGTCTGCAACTGATTGTGGTGTCTCAATGTCATATATAGCTCAGACTATTGAGCACCTGGTACTGCTTTTTCGGCCTGCCTGGTTGCCCCGTGTGTATTAGTTTAAGCCTTCCTGGACCACGTCTAGGTGCAGTATCATCTGGAGACGGCTCCACTGTGCCACTCTCGTCATCGCTGCTTGTTTGCTCTTGCTCGTTGGCGCTGACAAACTCCTCCTCCTCTTCGCCGGAGTCACTGTTCCCATCTTGTACAGCTTCTTCTGGTTCATTCTGCTCGTGTTCTGGATAGTCATTATTTTGTTCAGAAGGATCGCAATTTTTAATAGTTTTGGTACAAAACTCACCTTCTACAAATTTGACATCTCGCCGTGTAATTATTGTTCGATTTTCTCTGTCGTACAGCCGGTATGCTTTTGATACAAAGGAATAGCCCACAAAAATGTATTACTTGCCCTTTGCCTGGAACTTACCTTTCTTGCTTTTTTCCAGTGCAAACGCGCGAGATCCAAACACTCCCATGTGCTTAACTGACGGCTTGCGGCCTTTCTATGCCTCGAATGGTGTGCCTCCTGCTAGTGCTTTAGTGGGACATCTGTTGCGCAAGTAGACTGCCTCTGCCCACATGAACTCTTCTAGCCCTGCGTGAATTAAAAGACTTTTTGCCATTTCCACAATGGTACGATTGGCGCGTTCTGCTACACCGTTTTGCTGCGGGGTGTAGGGAACCGTCAACTGCCTCTTTATTCCGCATTTTTCCAAATGAGTTGTGAACTCCTTATGTTACATACTTTTCACAAACCTAATATACCCTTTTTACCCGACGGGTACAGGGTATAATAAATGTATTTTTTTATGTTAAAAAATTGGCAGTTTTTTTAGGCAAATATTGCACCAGCAACAAAATTCAACTTTGAGCTCATATTGTGCAGCTTCCAAATATCATAGCACAATTTGCAATGATTTGATTTAAAGCTTACGAATTTCTAAATTTTCCAACTAAGTTTTCCAACTTTCCAATTAAATTTGTTTGATGAAAATATCTTTATCCGTTCAAGAGATTTTTGCAACGAAAAAAGTCAGAAGGCCCCACTGTGCGTCGTTACAAAAAATTATTATACCCTGTACCCGTAGGGTAAAAAGGGTATATTAGGTTTGTGCAAAGTATGTAACATACAGAAGGAAGCATCTCCGACCCCATAAAGTATATATATTCTTGATCAGCATGACGAGAGAAATCGATCTAGATATGTCCGTCCGTCTGTCCGTCCGTCTATCCGTCCGTCTGGATGAACGCAAGGATCTCAGAAACTATAAAAGCTGGAATAACCAAAGTTGGTATCCAGATTCTCCTAGGTCCGAGAAAGGACGAGTTTATTTTATTTTTGGGACCCCCCCCTTCCCCCGCTACAGAATTTCGTCAATACTGTCCACATTTCAAAAACTACATAAGCCAAACTTTGCACACGCAACCTATATATAGTTGTCTACTTTTGGTTTAAATTTGATCCAATTCGGTCAATTCTAAGAAAAGTTATTAGCGAAACATTTTCACTCCGGTACTACGCCCACAAGCTTCAGCACCCGAACTTCGTCAACACTGTCCTCATTTCGAAAGCAACATAAACCAAACTTGGTATGCAGACTATATACTTTGTATGGGCATTTCATGCCTTTATACTTAAGTATAGATTTAAGTTTGTTGAAATAATCTGAATTGTAGATATAAGTTGTTTGAATTATCATTGAATTGTAGACTTAAGCCGTTTGTAAGTAATTAGTTGTAAGCGCTCATAAATGTTAATTTGTAATAACAGCTGTTTATTTTAGTCTCTTGGTCGCTGTTAAGTTAATGTCCACATTATATTATGCGTATGCTAAGCCTTGCATGGCTAGCAATAAAGCACTTGAAAATTGGAAGTCGATTTGTGCAGTTTATTTTGATTTCGTTTCGGTGCTCTTCAGTGAAGACATAAGCCAGTGCGTTCGTGCATATAAGTACAAGGGTACTTATATACACACATACATCTTTGGTTGGATCATCGCGACGAAGGACCCCTTCACTTTGCCTACCGGCAACTTTGGATGATCTGAGCGATCATTTTGGCGCCCCCGGGTGGACTCATCGTGGTGACTTGTTGGACAATGGACATTGGGTCTGGAGTCATTCCTGCCATCTGGTTGTGTATCTGGAGATTTGGTTTGGAACTTTCCTATTTGCGGTAGCTGGCGATGCAGTGCCCAATTCCACAGGGAAGTTATACACAGGTAACGAGTGCAAATTAAATAGCGGCCAAATCTGTCTGATTGGAATTGGCACATACATATGTACATCCATATGTTAATTGTCTACAAAGGCACATATGTATGTGAGTGTATGCGTTCAATGCTTTCGCATGACTAGGACGCAATTTACATGTTGGCATTCGATTTGTTTGTTACCATATACCATATACATACAGTAAACTTTTAAATAAATAAAGTTTAATATACATTTGTTGATACATGAGTGCATAATTTTCATTTGGTCATACATACATGCAAATTTGCCAACATACATACATACATACATGTATATATACACATATATATAAATACCAAACTTTGCACACGCAACCTATATATAGTTATCTACTTTTGGTTTAAATTTGATCCAATTCGGTCAATTCTAAGAAAAGTTATTAGCGAAACATTTTCACTCCGGTACTACGCCCACAAGCTTCAGCACCCGAACTTCGTCAACACTGTCCTCATTTCGAAAGCAACATAAACCAAACTTGGTATGCAGACTCTCATAATACCTAGGCAACACAAGTTTGTCTTTTTTATTTCCTCCCCTCTCCCCCCGCTACAGAATTTCGTCAATACTGTCCACATTTCAAAAGCTACATAAATTAAACTTTGCATACATAATCAACATAATTATCTATTTTGTTTTCTTCGATCAAATTTAAGAAGAGTTATAAACGATACGCATAACAAACTGAAGCAGTGATTTATTTTTCTACTAATGCAATAGTATATACTTTGTATGGGCATTTCATGCCTTTATACTTAAGTATAGATTTAAGTTTGTTGAAATAATCTGAATTGTAGATATAAGTTGTTTGAATTATCATTGAATTGTAGACTTAAGCCGTTTGTAAGTAATTAGTTGTAAGCGCTCATAAATGTTAATTTGTAATAACAGCTGTTTATTTTAGTCTCTTGGTCGCTGTTAAGTTAATGTCCACATTATATTATGCGTATGCTAAGCCTTGCATGGCTAGCAATAAAGCACTTGAAAATTGGAAGTCGATTTGTGCAGTTTATTTTGATTTCGTTTCGGTGCTCTTCAGTGAAGACATAAGCCAGTGCGTTCGTGCATATAAGTACAAGGGTACTTATATACACACATACATCTTTGGTTGGATCATCGCGACGAAGGACGCCTTCACTTTGCCTACCGGCAACTTTGGATGATCTGAGCGATCATTTTGGCACCCCCGGGTGGACTCATCGTGGTGACTTGTTGGACAATGGACATTGGGTCTGGAGTCATTCCTGCCATCTGGTTGTGTATCTGGAGATTTGGTTTGGAACTTTCCTATTTGCGGTAGCTGGCGATGCAGTGCCCAATTCCACAGGGAAGTTATACACAGGTAACGAGTGCAAATTAAATAGCGGCCAAATCTGTCTGATTGGAATTGGCACATACATATGTACATCCATATGTTAATTGTCTACAAAGGCACATATGTATGTGAGTGTATGCGTTCAATGCTTTCGCATGACTAGGCCGCAATTTACATGTTGGCATTCGATTTGTTTGTTACCATATACCATATACATACAGTAAACTTTTAAATAAATAAAGTTTAATATACATTTGTTGATACATGAGTGCATAATTTTCATTTGGTCATACATACATGCAAATTTGCCAACATACATACATACATACATGTATATATACACATATATATAAATACCAAACTTTGCACACGCAACCTATATATAGTTATCTACTTTTGGTTTAAATTTGATCCAATTCGGTCAATTCTAAGAAAAGTTATTAGCGAAACATTTTCACTCCGGTACTACGCCCACAAGCTTCAGCACCCGAACTTCGTCAACACTGTCCTCATTTCGAAAGCAACATAAACCAAACTTGGTATGCAGACTCTCATAATACCTAGGCAACACAAGTTTGTCTTTTTTATTTCCTCCCCTCTCCCCCCGCTACAGAATTTCGTCAATACTGTCCACATTTCAAAAGCTACATAAATTAAACTTTGCATACATAATCAACATAATTATCTATTTTGTTTTCTTCGATCAAATTTAAGAAGAGTTATAAACGATACGCATAACAAACTGAAGCAGTGATTTATTTTTCTACTAATGCAATAGTATATACTTTGTATGGGCATTTCATGCCTTTATACTTAAGTATAGATTTAAGTTTGTTGAAATAATCTGAATTGTAGATATAAGTTGTTTGAATTATCATTGAATTGTAGACTTAAGCCGTTTGTAAGTAATTAGTTGTAAGCGCTCATAAATGTTAATTTGTAATAACTGCTGTTTATTTTAATCTCTTGGTCGCTGTTAAGTTAATGTCCACATTATGTTATGCGTATGCTAAGCCTTGCATGGCTAGCAATAAAGCACTTGAAAATTGGAAGTCGATTTGTGCAGTTTATTTTGATTTCGTTTCGGTGCTCTTCAGTGAAGACATAAGCCAGTGCGTTCGTGCATATAAGTACAAGGGTGCTTATATACACACATACATCTTTGGTTGGATCATCGCGACGAAGGACCCCTTCACTTTGCCTACCGGCAACTTTGGATGATCTGAGCGATCATTTTGGCGCCCCCGGGTGGACTCATCGTGGTGACTTGTTGGACAATGGACATTGGGTCTGGAGTCATTCCTGCCATCTGGTTGTGTATCTGGAGATTTGGTTTGGAACTTTCCTATTTGCGGTAGCTGGCGATGCAGTGCCCAATTCCACAGGGAAGTTATACACAGGTAACGAGTGCAAATTAAATAGCGGCCAAATCTGTCTGATTGGAATTGGCACATACATATGTACATCCATATGTTAATTGTCTACAAAGGCACATATGTATGTGAGTGTATGCGTTCAATGCTTTCGCATGACTAGGCCGCAATTTACATGTTGGCATTCGATTTGTTTGTTACCATATACCATATACATACAGTAAACTTTTAAATAAATAAAGTTTAATATACATTTGTTGGTACATGAGTGCATAATTTTCATTTGGTCATACATACATGCAAATTTGCCAACATACATACATACATACATGTATATATACACATATATATAAATACCTATGTATATACATTTGTGCTTGTACATATGTACATATAGCTGCTGTACTTTGGACATTTATTATACCAACGTACCGCAAGAATTTGAAAGCGCCAAAGTTAGAGTTCAGCGCGCCTTTCTTCTGTGCCGTTTGATTTTGGATTCTGCCTTTTGCGCTCTCTTCGTTATTGCCGCACTGGTCAAGCAACTGCAAGCTAGAGACAATTTCGCTTGCTTGTGCATTGTTGTTGCTGGACTAATTGCTAATTGCGCTGTGGTTCTTGGTGTTCTAATTGTTCTTTGCGCTGCATGCGTTGCTTGCAAGTTCAGCCGTCGACGTGCGTCGCTCAGCTATCGTCGACGTCATTCGTTTCCCTTACGGACATATTGTTGTTGCGTGGGTTCGCTGCTATCGTGCAGTGTGCATTTGTTCAGCATTAATTCTAACAGATGCGCGTCTCTCGCCTCTGTTATTTGTCAGCTGCTGTTAACATAGTTGCATACATACATAGGTTTATACGTGCGTACAGTGCTGGCCACAACTGTAGACATTACATTTATTTACCATACAAAGTTAAACCTTTGCGCCTGCGCTTTCTTGCCAATAGTATACAGTGTATACATTTGTGTATATTTTTGTGTATATTGTGTATATTTTTCTGGACATAGTCCAATTATACATTTATACACTTTTAGTCTTGTGCAAACATTTAAAGATTCGCTACAAACATGCCATCAAAACGCAGCAAGCAAACTTACGGCAAGCTGTCGGATGATTTGGAGTCGAGCAAGTTCGATGCATTATTGCAATCACACAACAATGTTGTCAGAGATATAGAACGCATTAAAGATTCCGTGCAAAATGCCACTAAGCCCATTGAGTCTGTTGAAATGGAGTGCCGGTTGAAAATTTTAACCAGATATATTGACAGAGCGTTCAATCTGCAGGAAGAGTTGGATCAAATCGATCCGGCCTTAGCCTCAAGAGCAGATTTATAAAATTTGTGCGTCACGGCAGAAACGCTGCTCATGAGTAAAGGTGTTTGGCCTAAGCCTCATAGGGATAGCCTGGCAAACTCTACAATGTTTGGATCAGGTTGCCATAGCAAGCAGCTGCCGTCGATGAAACTCCCAAAATTCAGTGGCGATTATTCGGAGTACAAAAATTTCATTGGTCTGTTCTGTTGGTTGACCATGACGCAGCTCTGACGAACATAGAGAAATTTAATCACTTGCTTTCTTGTTTGGACAAAGAAGCGCTTGGCACAGTCAAAGCTTATCAAGTGACTGATGCCAATTATCCAAAGGCGCTAGCAGCATTAAAACGAGTGTATGACAATAGTTGCCTAATCGTTTTCGACAGCGTGTCCAAGCTGTTCGACTTGCCCAAAATGCAAGGGCCGTCTGCTTCATCTTTGCGCTCCCTAATAGATAATGTAAGGGCAATTTATGAATCGTTGTTGTCATTGGGTGATGAGAAGCAAATAGCAAACGTCATTCTCATACATTTGGTTATGGGTAAAGTTGACTCCATCACTCGATCCAAATGGGAAGAGGGCCTTGACTACAGTCAACTTCCATCTTGGGAAGAATGCGAGGCCACTCTTAATAAACGCTACCAGCATCTGTCTGCTGAGGAGGCATCGTCTGTCCGGCCCAAGAAGCCAAGTTCCGATGGGTCAAAAAGGAATGGTAAAACGGCGTTGGCAGTAGCACAGCCAAGTCAGCCATTGACCCCTAAGTGTCCGTTTTGTCAGTCGAATGACCACTACATACAAGTATGTCCTCAATTTTCAGCGATCGCTAGAGATGAGCGTTTTAAATTTGTGAAACGGGTCCAGTTGTGCATAAACTGTTTGCGAAAAGGTTATACGACTAAATCCTGCAAGTCTGGTTGTTGCAGAGTCTGTTCGAAGCCGCATCACACGCTCTTGCACAAGTACGAATATAGTTCGATCTCGAATTGACAAATTTGAGCTCACGGCAGAATTTGCAGTGTTGAATAACATTTCTTCGTACCAGCCTGAAAAACTGGTAGTAGACGTTGACGTGCCTAACAGTTGTGAATTGGAAGATCCGCAATTCCATCGGCCGCAACGCATAGATCTGCTACTTGGGGCAGATGCATTTTTTGATTTGCTACGAGAAGGGCAAATAAAGGGTACCAGTGACTCGCCGGCTTTGCAATTTACGGCACTTGGCTGGATTGTAGCTGGCCGTTGCCGTTTTGTGGGGTCAACTGAGCTTCCGTCAACATCGCTCGTGAGCTTAAATCAAAGCTCTTCGTCAAATCCAGAATGTCAGGAACTAGATAGTCTCATCCGTAAATTCTGGGAGTTGGAAGAAGTTCCAAATTTGTCCGACCAGAGTTTGTACACCCCAGAACAAGTGCTATGCGAGAAAACATTTCTCGAATCGGTCAATCGTTTACCCTCGGGCAGGCTGACTGTTTCGTTGCCATTCAAATCCAGTCCCAAAAGTCTCGGAAATTCGTATGAGACAGCCTTAAGGCGGTTTTTGGCTCTGGAAAGAAGAATGGCAAAGCAGCCTGATACACAGTCGATGTACATTACCTTTATGAAAGAGTACATTTCGTTGGGCCATATGAGTGCCATTGAGAACAGTGTACCGAGAGAGCCGCATTATTTTATACCGTACCAATGCGTGCTAAGGCCACAAAGCACATCAACAAAGTTGAGAATCGTTTTCGACGCGTCTAGCAAGACGTCGTCACAATTGTCTTTAAATGACATCCTGATGGTTGGTCCAACCATACAGCCATGTCTATACTCAACATTGTTGCGATTTCGACTTCATCCATTCGCCCTGTCGGCAGACATTGCAAAAATGTACCGACAAGTCGAAATCAACGAATCGCATCGCAATTTCCAACTTATTATTTGGAGAAGCAACTCCACTGAACCACTCCAATTGTATCGTTTAAACACGGTAACATACGGTACTGCTTCGGCACCTTTTTTGGCAATTCGTTGCTTAAAGTACCTGAGTGAGCTACATGCGGTTTCGCATCCTTTGGCATCAAAGTCGCTGGCTAGCGATTTCTACGTAGATGATCTGCTATCTGGAGCAGACACAGTGGAAGAATTGCGAATGCTACGGAATGAGCTAGTTTCAGTGCTCGAATCATTCGGTTTCACTCTAACGAAATGGGCATCAAATTGTGAAACATTTAAAGCGTCGCCTTCTGACGAAATGGTGATCGGCCATCAGGAGGATACGAAGACGTTGGGGCTCATTTGGAGCCCGCGTGAAGACGCTTTTAAATATTCGATGTCGAACATGTCGATAGACATTGCCCCCACCAGGCACTCGATTTTATCGTTTATATCCAGATTATACGACCCTCTTGGTTTACTTTGTCCGATTATCACTCGACCAAAAATTCTGATGCAAGAAATTTGGCTTCAAAAATCCGCTTGGGATGACCAAATTCCCGACCATTTACTGTCCGACTTGCAGTCAATTGCGCAGTCATTTTGTGAGATTGAAGCTATACGCATTCCCCGATATGTCGGCGTCACCAAAGGCACAAAATGTCAGGTTCATGGCTTTGCCGACGCATCGACAAGGGCTTATGGGTGCTGTATTTACCTGCGAATTGAGCGAGAGCACATAGTAACTGTGAATTTGCTGACTGCAAAGTCGAAGGTAGCGCCTCTGAAGACAAAGTCGGTGCCACGCTTAGAATTGTGCGCAGCACAGTTGCTAGCAAATTTGTGGGAAAAAGCTCGGCATCTTCTCCATGAAAATCCAGCTGACTTAACTTCGCGTGGTTGTACCACTGCAGAATTGATTGATTCACATTGGTTTGGTGGTCCAAAGTTTTTACAGAATGACCAGAATCTTTGGCCAACTAATTCTCACATTAAGTTGACCAAAGAACAATCAACAATAAAAATTCTCCGCATAGTGTCGTACATGTTTCGATTTATAAACGGAAAGGGGTCAGGACACATATCGCTTGTGCCAACTTCGGCTGAATTGCACTTCGCCTTTTTGGCTATTGTGCACGTGATCCAGCATACTGCTCTCGCAGCCGAAATAGTCAAATTAGACAAGTCGGTGATCCTGCAACCGTCGTACCAAAAGCTTAATCCATTTCTGAGTCCGTATCAGTATGGAAAGCGAACTTTGATGTTGGTACGAGTTGGCGGCCGTTTACTCAAAGCGCCGTTGCCCCACAATGCGAGATTCCCATTACTCATGCCAAAGGGATGGCGATATGTTAATTTATATCTGCGATACTTGCACCTTACCAATTGCCATGCAGGCCCTCGTGCGCTCTTGGCTATTCTTCGCCAGAATACTTGGCTGGTAAACGCTAAGCAAGCGTGCAACGCAGTGGTTCGGCAGTGTGTGCATTGTTTTCGATACAGGCCAATACTAGCCAACCAAATAATGGGAAATTTACCTGCTGATCGGCTACATGGATGTAGGCCGTTTGAAGTCAGCGGAGTGGACTTTTGTGGTCCAATTCCTGTCACGTTGGGAATACGTGGCAGAGCGCCAGTTAAGATGTACGTTGCCGTCTTTGTTTGTTTTACGTCCAAAGCTGTGCACATTGATATCGTTTCTGACTTGACTGCTAATTCTTTTATAATGTGTTTATCCAGGTTTGTGGGTCGCCGTGGAGCAGTCAAGCGGCTATATTGCGACAATGCCACCAATTTTGTGGGTGCAGCGCGCTTGCTGGAGGAGTTCCGGGCCACTTTCATCAGCAACCAGGATGCCATCAGGTCGTATGATGCCACCAAGGGAATAACGTTCCAGTTTATTCCCCCTCGAGCGCCGCATTTCGGCAGCCTATGGGAAGCGGCGGTAAAGTCGGCAAAGGGGCTCGTCCTCAAGGCAATAGGAAGCGCCAAGCTGCGGCAGGACGAGCTAGCAACCGTACTGGTAGAGGTGGAGGCCATCCTCAATTCGCGGCCAATCGTGGTGGACGGAGCCAATCCCAACGACGGCGAGGCGATAACTCCAGCTCACCTACTCGTAGGCGGAACGCTCGTGCCGCTGCCAACCGGGTCAGGGCAGCCCGTGAGAGACGACAGGCTGACCTACTTGCAACGCTGGCAGCTGATCTCAGGCATCAAGCAGCGGTTTTGGGCAGACTGGTCAAAAGACTACCTGCTGAGCCTACAGCAGCGCCAAAAGTGGGCAGTGGGTCGGCCAGATCTGGAAAACGGAACGATCGTACTCGTCCACGAGGACAACGCGCCGCCTCAGTAGTGGATGCTGGGAGTCGTCCAAGAGGCGATAAAAGGCGCAGATGGAAAAGTGCGCGTGGCGATAGTACGGACGAAGGCAGGAGAATTTAAGAGGGCAATTCATCGCTTGGCGCCTCTGCCAGTCGAGCTGTTTTGAAGCGAATCGCTTCAACGCGGCCGATGTATGGGCATTTCATGCCTTTATACTTAAGTATAGATTTAAGTTTGTTGAAATAATCTGAATTGTAGATATAAGTTGTTTGAATTATCATTGAATTGTAGACTTAAGCCGTTTGTAAGTAATTAGTTGTAAGCGCTCATAAATGTTAATTTGTAATAACAGCTGTTTATTTTAGTCTCTTGGTCGCTGTTAAGTTAATGTCCACATTATGTTATGCGTATGCTAAGCCTTGCATGGCTAGCAATAAAGCACTTGAAAATTGGAAGTCGATTTGTGCAGTTTATTTTGATTTCGTTTCGGTGCTCTTCAGTGAAGACATAAGCCAGTGCGTTCGTGCGTATAAGTACAAGGGTACTTATATACACACATACATCTTTGGTTGGATCATCGCGACGAGGGACCCCTTCACTTTGCCTACCGGCAACTTTGGATGATCTGAGCGATCTTACTTTTTCATTCACACAAAAATAAATGCCTAGTGTATGAATACTTACATGAATGTTATGATAATATATTCATATCATATTTAATAAAGCTATCGTGTACAATCGTTCGTGGATTACCTAGAAAAGGTTCAATGTCTTTTTGGGGACATTTTTGTAACGGATTTACTAATTTTTGAGAGGCATCCTAAAAATTACCTGTTGATGAAATACCGGCAAATAAACTGCCAACACATCCTTTTTAACCGTTGACCTGCAGGTAGTTGCCAATAAAACCGCGTGAACCCACATGATCCCAAAAAACTCAATCAAATAGGCCATGTCACAAAAGGACTGTATTGCACTAAAAAATGAATTCGACAAGCGTACCAAAAAATTTGATGGGTTTAGTTGCATTTTGCATTAACTTCTGTGCGGTTTTGAATGTGGTGCGATTTTACAATTTAAAACGGGTAAATTTAATTTTGTGAGTGCTTAGTAGTGTTTAAAGTATAAAGTGCATATTTTTAGAAATATATGTATATGTGTATTTTTTGCCTTCGGCACTTACAAGAAGTGAGTTTACCTTTTCATTTTTATATTTTTTTGTCGTAAAATAGTCTTTATCAAGACTTTCTTATTTCGTCTTCAACATATTTTTTGTGTTTCTCAAATTCTGCCTTAAGCATAAATAGTCTTTTTTAAGACTCTGTTTATATTGTGCTAATTTTTTTTTTTACTTTTTTATTATTTATATTTTGCAAATATTAGTTTTTTATTTACCTTTTAAAATTTCATTAAGTTTTATAATTATGCCTCGTTTGAAAACTCAATCGGCTGCTGCTAGGTCGGAAAGAAGGAAGCATCTCCGACCCCATAAAGTATATATATTCTTGATCAGCATGACGAGAGAAATCGATCTAGACATGTCCGTCCGTCTGTCCGTCCGTCTGTCCGTCTGTCCGTCCGTCTGGATGAACGCGAGGATCTCAGAAACTATAAAAGCTGGAATAACCAAAGTTGGTATCCAGATTCTCCTAGGTCCGAGAAAGGACGAGTTTATTTTTTTTTTATTTTCCCCCCCTTACCCCGCTGCAGAATTTCGTCAATAGCGTCCACATTTCAATTGCTACCTAAACCAAACTTTGCACACATAATTTATAAATAATTATCTACTGTTGTTTAAAATTTTATTCAATTTGGTCAATTCTAAGAAAAGTTATTAGCGAAACAAATTCTCGCCAGTACAACCCCCACAAACTGCAGCAACAAGTTCGCTCTTCTTCTTCCTCTTTTTGCTGCTGCTTTGGGCGCATATAACTCAGTGACGGAAGTTTACCTGGGTACAGGGTATTACACTGTCGGGCTTGCTCGACTGTAGCGTTCTCTCTTGTTATTATTATTAATTCGTCAATTATAGCATCATTGACGTCTGCGTCATTGTCTGCCTGTTGGAGAGGGTGTAAAGATTAATACACCGGTGCGTAGTGTTTCGGTCGAACGTTTATTAAGAACTGAATACAAAAGAGTAATAAGGAAGAAGCATCGCCTGATGCTTGATACAATGCTGCCAGATTATATGAATGCTTATTTCTAATGTAAACGGCTGTTACATTTCCAATTCTTCTTCTTAAGCTACATATAAACAATTCCAAGTAATTTTACAAAGCCATTGTGTTTTTGCTTACTTAAACATTTCGTCAGCACATCGGCAACATTATCGTTTGTTGATACATACTCTAATACAATATCATTGGACTCTACTTTTTCTCGTATAAAATGATATTTTATGTCTATGTGTTTCGTGCGCTTATGATGCACAGGATTCTGCGCAATGTGTTGCGCACTCATGTTGTCGCCACGGATGATCATCGGTTCCATTTCTGTTGACCACCAAATCTCGTTCAGAAGTTTTCTCAGGTAGATAGCTTCTTTGGCAGCCGTAGATAGCGCGATGTACTCTGCCTCTGTACTGCTTAACGCCACAACGCTCTGCTTTGTTGATGACCAAGAGAACGCACTACCAGCCATGAAAAATGCGTACCCGTTGTAGGATTTTCTGTCCTTCTCGTTGGCCCAATCAGCGTCACCAAAACCTTTGACTGATTCACCAGATTTGCGATATACGATATCTAGATTCATCGTACCCGCAAGATACCTCAGAATGTGTTTCGCTGCATTCTCGTGTTCTTCATGTGGATCTGCATTTCTCTGCGACAATTTGCTCACAGCGTGCAAAATGTCTGGCCGACTCAGGACTGCTACATACATAAGGGAGCCAATTAGTGACTGAAACCTTTTTATATTCACCTGGACACAATTGTCATTTTCGCATCCCACTTGGTACCCTGGGTCTAGCGGCGTGCTAACTGGACTACTGTTTCTCATACCATATGTCTCCAGTAGGCCTTGAATGTACGTTTTCTGGCACATCTTGATAGATCCTCTCTCACCGTCTCGCTCTATTTCCATACCAAGAAAATAGTTAATGGGGCCGCCATCGTGCATCTTGAACTTTAATTCAATCTTCTTCTTAATCTCAGCTATGTAATTTTTGCTTGGACATACAATGATTAAGTCATCGACGTATACTGCTATGTAGCTGAATTGTTGCAGCTCTTGCTTAACGTATAAGCAAGCCTCGTTCTTGCATCTCTTGAAGCCCATGTTCTTCAATACGTCATCAAGTATGTTGTTCCAATCTCTACCAGATTGTTTCAGCCCGTAGATTGCCTTTTGTAGCTTGAGAACTTTGTTCGGATGATCCTTGTCGGCGAAGTTCGGCGACTGCTTCATGTATACAACCTCATGAAGCTTGCTGTTCAGGTATGCGTTTGCAATGTCGACTTGGTGCACTTACAACTGTTTCTCTACAGCAATCGCCAACAGCATGCGAATCGTCTCGTACCGGATAACAGGTGAAAATGTTTCCCAGTAATCTTCAATATCACCGTTTTTGCCTCTCTTGATCCGAAACACCCATTTCGAACCGATAGCTTTTAGCCCTGGAGGTAGTTCGCATAACGTCCATGTACCGTTTGCCTTTAGAGCGTCGTATTCATTTTGCATAGACTTTTGCCAATCATGCGCATGTTGGCCCTGTAATGCGTCTGCAACTGATTGTGGTGTCTCAATGTCATCCGTATAGCTCAGACTATTGAGCACCTGGTACTGCTTTTTCGGCCTGCCTGGTTGCCCCGTGTGTATTAGTTTAAGCCTTCCTGGACCACGTCTAGGTGCAGTATCATCTGGAGGCGGCTCCACTGTGCCACTCTCGTCATCGCTGCTTGTTTGCTCTTGCTCGTTGGCGCTGACAAACTCCTCCTCCTCTTCGCCGGAGTCACTGTTCCCATCTTGTACAGCTTCTTCTGGTTCATTCTGCTCGTGTTCTGGATAGTCATTATTTTGTTCAGAAGGATCGCAATTTTTAATAGTTTTGGTACAAAACTCACCTTCTACAAATTTGACATCTCGTCGTGTAATTATTGTTCGATTTTCTCTGTCGTACAGCCGGTATGCTTTTGATACAAAGGAATAGCCCACAAAAATGTATTCCTTGCCCTTTGCCTGGAACTTACCTTTCTTGCTTTTTTCCAGTGCAAACGCGCGAGATCCAAACACTCCCATGTGCTTAACTGACGGCTTGCGGCCTTTCTATGCCTCGAATGGTGTGCCTCCTGCTAGTGCTTTAGTGGGACATCTGTTGCGCAAGTAGACTGCCTCTGCCCACATGAACTCTTCTAGCCCTGCGTGAATTAAAAGACTTTTTGCCATTTCCACAATGGTACGATTGGCGCGTTCTGCTACACCGTTTTGCTGCGGGGTGTAGGGAACCGTCAACTGCCTCTTTATTCCGCATTTTTCCAAATGAGTTGTGAACTCCTTATGTTACATACTTTTCACAAACCTAATATACCCTTTTTACCCGACGGGTACAGGGTATAATAAATGTATTTTTTTATGTTAAAAAATTGGCAGTTTTTTTAGGCAAATATTGCACCAGCAACAAAATTCAACTTTGAGCTCATATTGTGCAGCTTCCAAATATCATAGCACAATTTGCAATGATTTGATTTAAAGCTTACGAATTTCTAAATTTTCCAACTAAGTTTTCCAACTTTCCAATTAAATTTGTTTGATGAAAATATCTTTATCCGTTCAAGAGATTTTTGCAACGAAAAAAGTCAGAAGGCCCCACTGTGCGTCGTTACAAAAAATTATTATACCCTGTACCCGTAGGGTAAAAAGGGTATATTAGGTTTGTGCAAAGTATGTAACATACAGAAGGAAGCATCTCCGACCCCATAAAGTATATATATTCTTGATCAGCATGACGAGAGAAATCGATCTAGATATGTCCGTCCGTCTGTCCGTCCGTCTATCCGTCCGTCTGGATGAACGCAAGGATCTCAGAAACTATAAAAGCTGGAATAACCAAAGTTGGTATCCAGATTCTCCTAGGTCCGAGAAAGGACGAGTTTATTTTATTTTTGGGACCCCCCCCTTCCCCCGCTACAGAATTTCGTCAATACTGTCCACATTTCAAAAACTACATAAGCCAAACTTTGCACACGCAACCTATATATAGTTATCTACTTTTGGTTTAAATTTGATCCAATTCGGTCAATTCTAAGAAAAGTTATTAGCGAAACATTTTCACTCCGGTACTACGCCCACAAGCTTCAGCACCCGAACTTCGTCAACACTGTCCTCATTTCGAAAGCAACATAAACCAAACTTGGTATGCAGACTATATACTTTGTATGGGCATTTCATGCCTTTATACTTAAGTATAGATTTAAGTTTGTTGAAATAATCTGAATTGTAGATATAAGTTGTTTGAATTATCATTGAATTGTAGACTTAAGCCGTTTGTAAGTAATTAGTTGTAAGCGCTCATAAATGTTAATTTGTAATAACAGCTGTTTATTTTAGTCTCTTGGTCGCTGTTAAGTTAATGTCCACATTATATTATGCGTATGCTAAGCCTTGCATGGCTAGCAATAAAGCACTTGAAAATTGGAAGTCGATTTGTGCAGTTTATTTTGATTTCGTTTCGGTGCTCTTCAGTGAAGACATAAGCCAGTGCGTTCGTGCATATAAGTACAAGGGTACTTATATACACACATACATCTTTGGTTGGATCATCGCGACGAAGGACGCCTTCACTTTGCCTACCGGCAACTTTGGATGATCTGAGCGATCATTTTGGCGCCCCCGGGTGGACTCATCGTGGTGACTTGTTGGACAATGGACATTGGGTCTGGAGTCATTCCTGCCATCTGGTTGTGTATCTGGAGATTTGGTTTGGAACTTTCCTATTTGCGGTAGCTGGCGATGCAGTGCCCAATTCCACAGGGAAGTTATACACAGGTAACGAGTGCAAATTAAATAGCGGCCAAATCTGTCTGATTGGAATTGGCACATACATATGTACATCCATATGTTAATTGTCTACAAAGGCACATATGTATGTGAGTGTATGCGTTCAATGCTTTCGCATGACTAGGCCGCAATTTACATGTTGGCATTCGATTTGTTTGTTACCATATACCATATACATACAGTAAACTTTTAAATAAATAAAGTTTAATATACATTTGTTGATACATGAGTGCATAATTTTCATTTGGTCATACATACATGCAAATTTGCCAACATACATACATACATACATGTATATATACACATATATATAAATACCAAACTTTGCACACGCAACCTATATATAGTTATCTACTTTTGGTTTAAATTTGATCCAATTCGGTCAATTCTAAGAAAAGTTATTAGCGAAACATTTTCACTCCGGTACTACGCCCACAAGCTTCAGCACCCGAACTTCGTCAACACTGTCCTCATTTCGAAAGCAACATAAACCAAACTTGGTATGCAGACTCTCATAATACCTAGGCAACACAAGTTTGTCTTTTTTATTTCCTCCCCTCTCCCCCCGCTACAGAATTTCGTCAATACTGTCCACATTTCAAAAGCTACATAAATTAAACTTTGCATACATAATCAACATAATTATCTATTTTGTTTTCTTCGATCAAATTTAAGAAGAGTTATAAACGATACGCATAACAAACTGAAGCAGTGATTTATTTTTCTACTAATGCAATAGTATATACTTTGTATGGGCATTTCATGCCTTTATACTTAAGTATAGATTTAAGTTTGTTGAAATAATCTGAATTGTAGATATAAGTTGTTTGAATTATCATTGAATTGTAGACTTAAGCCGTTTGTAAGTAATTAGTTGTAAGCGCTCATAAATGTTAATTTGTAATAACTGCTGTTTATTTTAATCTCTTGGTCGCTGTTAAGTTAATGTCCACATTATGTTATGCGTATGCTAAGCCTTGCATGGCTAGCAATAAAGCACTTGAAAATTGGAAGTCGATTTGTGCAGTTTATTTTGATTTCGTTTCGGTGCTCTTCAGTGAAGACATAAGCCAGTGCGTTCGTGCATATAAGTACAAGGGTGCTTATATACACACATACATCTTTGGTTGGATCATCGCGACGAAGGACCCCTTCACTTTGCCTACCGGCAACTTTGGATGATCTGAGCGATCATTTTGGCGCCCCCGGGTGGACTCATCGTGGTGACTTGTTGGACAATGGACATTGGGTCTGGAGTCATTCCTGCCATCTGGTTGTGTATCTGGAGATTTGGTTTGGAACTTTCCTATTTGCGGTAGCTGGCGATGCAGTGCCCAATTCCACAGGGAAGTTATACACAGGTAACGAGTGCAAATTAAATAGCGGCCAAATCTGTCTGATTGGAATTGGCACATACATATGTACATCCATATGTTAATTGTCTACAAAGGCACATATGTATGTGAGTGTATGCGTTCAATGCTTTCGCATGACTAGGCCGCAATTTACATGTTGGCATTCGATTTGTTTGTTACCATATACCATATACATACAGTAAACTTTTAAATAAATAAAGTTTAATATACATTTGTTGGTACATGAGTGCATAATTTTCATTTGGTCATACATACATGCAAATTTGCCAACATACATACATACATACATGTATATATACACATATATATAAATACCTATGTATATACATTTGTGCTTGTACATATGTACATATAGCTGCTGTACTTTGGACATTTATTATACCAACGTACCGCAAGAATTTGAAAGCGCCAAAGTTAGAGTTCAGCGCGCCTTTCTTCTGTGCCGTTTGATTTTGGATTCTGCCTTTTGCGCTCTCTTCGTTATTGCCGCACTGGTCAAGCAACTGCAAGCTAGAGACAATTTCGCTTGCTTGTGCATTGTTGTTGCTGGACTAATTGCTAATTGCGCTGTGGTTCTTGGTGTTCTAATTGTTCTTTGCGCTGCATGCGTTGCTTGCAAGTTCAGCCGTCGACGTGCGTCGCTCAGCTATCGTCGACGTCATTCGTTTCCCTTACGGACATATTGTTGTTGCGTGGGTTCGCTGCTATCGTGCAGTGTGCATTTGTTCAGCATTAATTCTAACAGATGCGCGTCTCTCGCCTCTGTTATTTGTCAGCTGCTGTTAACATAGTTGCATACATACATAGGTTTATACGTGCGTACAGTGCTGGCCACAACTGTAGACATTACATTTATTTACCATACAAAGTTAAACCTTTGCGCCTGCGCTTTCTTGCCAATAGTATACAGTGTATACATTTGTGTATATTTTTGTGTATATTGTGTATATTTTTCTGGACATAGTCCAATTATACATTTATACACTTTTAGTCTTGTGCAAACATTTAAAGATTCGCTACAAACATGCCATCAAAACGCAGCAAGCAAACTTACGGCAAGCTGTCGGATGATTTGGAGTCGAGCAAGTTCGATGCATTATTGCAATCACACAACAATGTTGTCAGAGATATAGAACGCATTAAAGATTCCGTGCAAAATGCCACTAAGCCCATTGAGTCTGTTGAAATGGAGTGCCGGTTGAAAATTTTAACCAGATATATTGACAGAGCGTTCAATCTGCAGGAAGAGTTGGATCAAATCGATCCGGCCTTAGCCTCAAGAGCAGATTTATAAAATTTGTGCGTCACGGCAGAAACGCTGCTCATGAGTAAAGGTGTTTGGCCTAAGCCTCATAGGGATAGCCTGGCAAACTCTACAATGTTTGGATCAGGTTGCCATAGCAAGCAGCTGCCGTCGATGAAACTCCCAAAATTCAGTGGCGATTATTCGGAGTACAAAAATTTCATTGGTCTGTTCTGTTGGTTGACCATGACGCAGCTCTGACGAACATAGAGAAATTTAATCACTTGCTTTCTTGTTTGGACAAAGAAGCGCTTGGCACAGTCAAAGCTTATCAAGTGACTGATGCCAATTATCCAAAGGCGCTAGCAGCATTAAAACGAGTGTATGACAATAGTTGCCTAATCGTTTTCGACAGCGTGTCCAAGCTGTTCGACTTGCCCAAAATGCAAGGGCCGTCTGCTTCATCTTTGCGCTCCCTAATAGATAATGTAAGGGCAATTTATGAATCGCTGTTGTCATTGGGTGATGAGAAGCAAATAGCAAACGTCATTCTCATACATTTGGTTATGGGTAAAGTTGACTCCATCACTCGATCCAAATGGGAAGAGGGCCTTGACTACAGTCAACTTCCATCTTGGGAAGAATGCGAGGCCACTCTTAATAAACGCTACCAGCATCTGTCTGCTGAGGAGGCATCGTCTGTCCGGCCCAAGAAGCCAAGTTCCGATGGGTCAAAAAGGAATGGTAAAACGGCGTTGGCAGTAGCACAGCCAAGTCAGCCATTGACCCCTAAGTGTCCGTTTTGTCAGTCGAATGACCACTACATACAAGTATGTCCTCAATTTTCAGCGATCGCTAGAGATGAGCGTTTTAAATTTGTGAAACGGGTCCAGTTGTGCATAAACTGTTTGCGAAAAGGTTATACGACTAAATCCTGCAAGTCTGGTTGTTGCAGAGTCTGTTCGAAGCCGCATCACACGCTCTTGCACAAGTACGAATATAGTTCGATCTCGAATTGACAAATTTGAGCTCACGGCAGAATTTGCAGTGTTGAATAACATTTCTTCGTACCAGCCTGAAAAACTGGTAGTAGACGTTGACGTGCCTAACAGTTGTGAATTGGAAGATCCGCAATTCCATCGGCCGCAACGCATAGATCTGCTACTTGGGGCAGATGCATTTTTTGATTTGCTACGAGAAGGGCAAATAAAGGGTACCAGTGACTCGCCGGCTTTGCAATTTACGGCACTTGGCTGGATTGTAGCTGGCCGTTGCCGTTTTGTGGGGTCAACTGAGCTTCCGTCAACATCGCTCGTGAGCTTAAATCAAAGCTCTTCGTCAAATCCAGAATGTCAGGAACTAGATAGTCTCATCCGTAAATTCTGGGAGTTGGAAGAAGTTCCAAATTTGTCCGACCAGAGTTTGTACACCCCAGAACAAGTGCTATGCGAGAAAACATTTCTCGAATCGGTCAATCGTTTACCCTCGGGCAGGCTGACTGTTTCGTTGCCATTCAAATCCAGTCCCAAAAGTCTCGGAAATTCGTATGAGACAGCCTTAAGGCGGTTTTTGGCTCTGGAAAGAAGAATGGCAAAGCAGCCTGATACACAGTCGATGTACATTACCTTTATGAAAGAGTACATTTCGTTGGGCCATATGAGTGCCATTGAGAACAGTGTACCGAGAGAGCCGCATTATTTTATACCGTACCAATGCGTGCTAAGGCCACAAAGCACATCAACAAAGTTGAGAATCGTTTTCGACGCGTCTAGCAAGACGTCGTCACAATTGTCTTTAAATGACATCCTGATGGTTGGTCCAACCATACAGTCATGTCTATACTCAACATTGTTGCGATTTCGACTTCATCCATTCGCCCTGTCGGCAGACATTGCAAAAATGTACCGACAAGTCGAAATCAACGAATCGCATCGCAATTTCCAACTTATTATTTGGAGAAGCAACTCCACTGAACCACTCCAATTGTATCGTTTAAACACGGTAACATACGGTACTGCTTCGGCACCTTTTTTGGCAATTCGTTGCTTAAAGTACCTGAGTGAGCTACATGCGGTTTCGCATCCTTTGGCATCAAAGTCGCTGGCTAGCGATTTCTACGTAGATGATCTGCTATCTGGAGCAGACACAGTGGAAGAATTGCGAATGCTACGGAATGAGCTAGTTTCAGTGCTCGAATCATTCGGTTTCACTCTAACGAAATGGGCATCAAATTGTGAAACATTTAAAGCGTCGCCTTCTGACGAAATGGTGATCGGATACGAATACGTTGGGGCTCATTTGGAGCCCGCGTGAAGACGCTTTTAAATATTCGATGTCGAACATGTCGATAGACATTGCCCCCACCAGGCACTCGATTTTATCGTTTATATCCAGATTATACGACCCTCTTGGTTTACTTTGTCCGATTATCACTCGACCAAAAATTCTGATGCAAGAAATTTGGCTTCAAAAATCCGCTTGGGATGACCAAATTCCCGACCATTTACTGTCCGACTTGCAGTCAATTGCGCAGTCATTTTGTGAGATTGAAGCTATACGCATTCCCCGATATGTCGGCGTCACCAAAGGCACAAAATGTCAGGTTCATGGCTTTGCCGACGCATCGACAAGGGCTTATGGGTGCTGTATTTACCTGCGAATTGAGCGAGAGCACATAGTAACTGTGAATTTGCTGACTGCAAAGTCGAAGGTAGCGCCTCTGAAGACAAAGTCGGTGCCACGCTTAGAATTGTGCGCAGCACAGTTGCTAGCAAATTTGTGGGAAAAAGCTCGGCATCTTCTCCATGTGCCTGTTGACCAAATCGTATTTTGGTCTGATTCAGAGGTAATCCTGCATTGGTTGCAAACTCATCCTTCACATTTGAATACATTTGTCGCCAATAGAGTTGCTACCATACAGGAATTGACATCAGACGCCAATTGGCGCCATGTACCGACTGCAGAAAATCCAGCTGACTTAACTTCGCGTGGTTGTACCACTGCAGAATTGATTGATTCACATTGGTTTGGTGGTCCAAAGTTTTTACAGAATGACCAGAATCTTTGGCCAACTAATTCTCACATTAAGTTGACCAAAGAACAATCAACAATAAAAATTCTCCGCATAGTGTCGTACATGTTTCGATTTATAAACGGAAAGGGGTCAGGACACATATCGCTTGTGCCAACTTCGGCTGAATTGCACTTCGCCTTTTTGGCTATTGTGCACGTGATCCAGCATACTGCTCTCGCAGCCGAAATAGTCAAATTAGACAAGTCGGTGATCCTGCAACCGTCGTACCAAAAGCTTAATCCATTTCTGAGTCCGTATCAGTATGGAAAGCGAACTTTGATGTTGGTACGAGTTGGCGGCCGTTTACTCAAAGCGCCGTTGCCCCACAATGCGAGATTCCCATTACTCATGCCAAAGGGATGGCGATATGTTAATTTATATCTGCGATACTTGCACCTTACCAATTGCCATGCAGGCCCTCGTGCGCTCTTGGCTATTCTTCGCCAGAATACTTGGCTGGTAAACGCTAAGCAAGCGTGCAACGCAGTGGTTCGGCAGTGTGTGCATTGTTTTCGATACAGGCCAATACTAGCCAACCAAATAATGGGAAATTTACCTGCTGATCGGCTACATGGATGTAGGCCGTTTGAAGTCAGCGGAGTGGACTTTTGTGGTCCAATTCCTGTCACGTTGGGAATACGTGGCAGAGCGCCAGTTAAGATGTACGTTGCCGTCTTTGTTTGTTTTACGTCCAAAGCTGTGCACATTGATATCGTTTCTGACTTGACTGCTAATTCTTTTATAATGTGTTTATCCAGGTTTGTGGGTCGCCGTGGAGCAGTCAAGCGGCTATATTGCGACAATGCCACCAATTTTGTGGGTGCAGCGCGCTTGCTGGAGGAGTTCCGGGCCACTTTCATCAGCAACCAGGATGCCATCAGGTCGTATGATGCCACCAAGGGAATAACGTTCCAGTTTATTCCCCCTCGAGCGCCGCATTTCGGCAGCCTATGGGAAGCGGCGGTAAAGTCGGCAAAGGGGCTCGTCCTCAAGGCAATAGGAAGCGCCAAGCTGCGGCAGGACGAGCTAGCAACCGTACTGGTAGAGGTGGAGGCCATCCTCAATTCGCGGCCAATCGTGGTGGACGGAGCCAATCCCAACGACGGCGAGGCGATAACTCCAGCTCACCTACTCGTAGGCGGAACGCTCGTGCCGCTGCCAACCGGGTCAGGGCAGCCCGTGAGAGACGACAGGCTGACCTACTTGCAACGCTGGCAGCTGATCTCAGGCATCAAGCAGCGGTTTTGGGCAGACTGGTCAAAAGACTACCTGCTGAGCCTACAGCAGCGCCAAAAGTGGGCAGTGGGTCGGCCAGATCTGGAAAACGGAACGATCGTACTCGTCCACGAGGACAACGCGCCGCCTCAGTAGTGGATGCTGGGAGTCGTCCAAGAGGCGATAAAAGGCGCAGATGGAAAAGTGCGCGTGGCGATAGTACGGACGAAGGCAGGAGAATTTAAGAGGGCAATTCATCGCTTGGCGCCTCTGCCAGTCGAGCTGTTTTGAAGCGAATCGCTTCAACGCGGCCGATGTATGGGCATTTCATGCCTTTATACTTAAGTATAGATTTAAGTTTGTTGAAATAATCTGAATTGTAGATATAAGTTGTTTGAATTATCATTGAATTGTAGACTTAAGCCGTTTGTAAGTAATTAGTTGTAAGCGCTCATAAATGTTAATTTGTAATAACAGCTGTTTATTTTAGTCTCTTGGTCGCTGTTAAGTTAATGTCCACATTATGTTATGCGTATGCTAAGCCTTGCATGGCTAGCAATAAAGCACTTGAAAATTGGAAGTCGATTTGTGCAGTTTATTTTGATTTCGTTTCGGTGCTCTTCAGTGAAGACATAAGCCAGTGCGTTCGTGCGTATAAGTACAAGGGTACTTATATACACACATACATCTTTGGTTGGATCATCGCGACGAGGGACCCCTTCACTTTGCCTACCGGCAACTTTGGATGATCTGAGCGATCTTACTTTTTCATTCACACAAAAATAAATGCCTAGTGTATGAATACTTACATGAATGTTATGATAATATATTCATATCATATTTAATAAAGCTATCGTGTACAATCGTTCGTGGATTACCTAGAAAAGGTTCAATGTCTTTTTGGGGACATTTTTGTAACGGATTTACTAATTTTTGAGAGGCATCCTAAAAATTACCTGTTGATGAAATACCGGCAAATAAACTGCCAACACATCCTTTTTAACCGTTGACCTGCAGGTAGTTGCCAATAAAACCGCGTGAACCCACATGATCCCAAAAAACTCAATCAAATAGGCCATGTCACAAAAGGACTGTATTGCACTAAAAAATGAATTCGACAAGCGTACCAAAAAATTTGATGGGTTTAGTTGCATTTTGCATTAACTTCTGTGCGGTTGTGAATGTGGTGCGATTTTACAATTTAAAACGGGTAAATTTAATTTTGTGAGTGCTTAGTAGTGTTTAAAGTATAAAGTGCATATTTTTAGAAATATATGTATATGTGTATTTTTTGCCTTCGGCACTTACAAGAAGTGAGTTTACCTTTTCATTTTTATATTTTTTTGTCGTAAAATAGTCTTTATCAAGACTTTCTTATTTCGTCTTCAACATATTTTTTGTGTTTCTCAAATTCTGCCTTAAGCATAAATAGTCTTTTTTAAGACTCTGTTTATATTGTGCTAATTTTTTTTTTACTTTTTTATTATTTATATTTTGCAAATATTAGTTTTTTATTTACCTTTTAAAATTTCATTAAGTTTTATAATTATGCCTCGTTTGAAAACTCAATCGGCTGCTGCTAGGTCGGAAAGAAGGAAGCATCTCCGACCCCATAAAGTATATATATTCTTGATCAGCATGACGAGAGAAATCGATCTAGACATGTCCGTCCGTCTGTCCGTCCGTCTGTCCGTCTGTCCGTCCGTCTGGATGAACGCGAGGATCTCAGAAACTATAAAAGCTGGAATAACCAAAGTTGGTATCCAGATTCTCCTAGGTCCGAGAAAGGACGAGTTTATTTTTTTTTTATTTTCCCCCCCTTACCCCGCTGCAGAATTTCGATTTTCAATAGCGTCCACATTTCAATTGCTACCTAAACCAAACTTTGCACACATAATTTATAAATAATTATCTACTGTTGTTTAAAATTTTATTCAATTTGGTCAATTCTAAGAAAAGTTATTAGCGAAACAAATTCTCGCCAGTACAACCCCCACAAACTGCAGCAACAAGTTCGCTCTTCTTCTTCCTCTTTTTGCTGCTGCTTTGGGCGCATATAACTCAGTGACGGAAGTTTACCTGGGTACAGGGTATTACACTGTCGGGCTTGCTCGACTGTAGCGTTCTCTCTTGTTATTATTATTAATTCGTCAATTATAGCATCATTGACGTCTGCGTCATTGTCTGCCTGTTGGAGAGGGTGTAAAGATTAATACACCGGTGCGTAGTATTTCGGTCGAACGTTTATTAAGAACTGAATACAAAAGAGTAATAAGGAAGAAGCATCGCCTGATGCTTGATACAATGCTGCCAGATTATATGAATGCTTATTTCTAATGTAAACGGCTGTTACATTTCCAATTCTTCTTCTTAAGCTACATATAAACAATTCCAAGTAATTTTACAAAGCCATTGTGTTTTTGCTTACTTAAACATTTCGTCAGCACATCGGCAACATTATCGTTTGTTGATACATACTCTAATACAATATCATTGGACTCTACTTTTTCTCGTATAAAATGATATTTTATGTCTATGTGTTTCGTGCGCTTATAATGCACAGGATTCTGCGCAATGTGTTGCGCACTCATGTTGTCGCCACGGATGATCATCGGTTCCATTTCTGTTGACCACCAAATCTCGTTCAGAAGTTTTCTCAGGTAGATAGCTTCTTTGGCAGCCGTAGATAGCGCGATGTACTCTGCCTCTGTACTGCTTAACGCCACAACGCTCTGCTTTGTTGATGACCAAGAGAACGCACTACCAGCCATGAAAAATGCGTACCCGTTGTAGGATTTTCTGTCCTTCTCGTTGGCCCAATCAGCGTCACCAAAACCTTTGACTGATTCACCAGATTTGCGATATACGATATCTAGATTCATCGTACCCGCAAGATACCTCAGAATGTGTTTCGCTGCATTCTCGTGTTCTTCATGTGGATCTGCATTTCTCTGCGACAATTTGCTCACAGCGTGCAAAATGTCTGGCCGACTCAGGACTGCTACATACATAAGGGAGCCAATTAGTGACTGAAACCTTTTTATATTCACCTGGACACAATTGTCATTTTCGCATCCCACTTGGTACCCTGGGTCTAGCGGCGTGCTAACTGGACTACTGTTTCTCATACCATATGTCTCCAGTAGGCCTTGAATGTACGTTTTCTGGCACATCTTGATAGATCCTCTCTCACCGTCTCGCTCTATTTCCATACCAAGAAAATAGTTAATGGGGCCGCCATCGTGCATCTTGAACTTTAATTCAATCTTCTTCTTAATCTCAGCTATGTAATTTTTGCTTGGACATACAATGATTAAGTCATCGACGTATACTGCTATGTAGCTGAATTGTTGCAGCTCTTGCTTAACGTATAAGCAAGCCTCGTTCTTGCATCTCTTGAAGCCCATGTTCTTCAATACGTCATCAAGTATGTTGTTCCACTCTCTACCAGATTGTTTCAGCCCGTAGATTGCCTTTTGTAGCTTGAGAACTTTGTTCGGATGATCCTTGTCGGCGAAGTTCGGCGACTGCTTCATGTATACAACCTCATGAAGCTTGCTGTTCAGGTATGCGTTTGCAATGTCGACTTGGTGCACTTACAACTGTTTCTCTACAGCAATCGCCAACAGCATGCGAATCGTCTCGTACCGGATAACAGGTGAAAATGTTTCCCAGTAATCTTCAATATCACCGTTTTTGCCTCTCTTGATCCGAAACACCCATTTCGAACCGATAGCTTTTAGCCCTGGAGGTAGTTCGCATAACGTCCATGTACCGTTTGCCTTTAGAGCGTCGTATTCATTTTGCATAGACTTTTGCCAATCATGCGCATGTTGGCCCTGTAATGCGTCTGCAACTGATTGTGGTGTCTCAATGTCATCCGTATAGCTCAGACTATTGAGCACCTGGTACTGCTTTTTCGGCCTGCCTGGTTGCCCCGTGTGTATTAGTTTAAGCCTTCCTGGACCACGTCTAGGTGCAGTATCATCTGGAGGCGGCTCCACTGTGCCACTCTCGTCATCGCTGCTTGTTTGCTCTTGCTCGCTGGCGCTGACAAACTCCTCCTCCTCTTCGCCGGAGTCACTGTTCCCATCTTGTACAGCTTCTTCTGGTTCATTCTGCTCGTGTTCTGGATAGTCATTATTTTGTTCAGAAGGATCGCAATTTTTAATAGTTTTGGTACAAAACTCACCTTCTACAAATTTGACATCTCGCCGTGTAATTATTGTTCGATTTTCTCTGTCGTACAGCCGGTATGCTTTTGATACAAAGGAATAGCCCACAAAAATGTATTCCTTGCCCTTTGCCTGGAACTTGCCTTTCTTGCTTTTTTCCAGTGCAAACGCGCGAGATCCAAACACTCCCATGTGCTTAACTGACGGCTTGCGGCCTTTCTATGCCTCGAATGGTGTGCCTCCTGCTAGTGCTTTAGTGGGACATCTGTTGCGCAAGTAGACTGCCTCTGCCCACATGAACTCTTCTAGCCCTGCGTGAATTAAAAGACTTTTTGCCATTTCCACAATGGTACGATTGGCGCGTTCTGCTACACCGTTTTGCTGCGGGGTGTAGGGAACCGTCAACTGCCTCTTTATTCCGCATTTTTCCAAATGAGTTGTGAACTCCTTATGTTACATACTTTGCACAAACCTAATATACCCTTTTTACCCGACGGGTACAGGGTATAATAAATGTATTTTTTTATGTTAAAAAATTGGCAGTTTTTTTAGGCAAATATTGCACCAGCAACAAAATTCAACTTTGAGCTCATATTGTGCAGCTTCCAAATATCATAGCACAATTTGCAATGATTTGATTTAAAGCTTACGAATTTCTAAATTTTCCAACTAAGTTTTCCAACTTTCCAATTAAATTTGTTTGATGAAAATATCTTTATCCGTTCAAGAGATTTTTGCAACGAAAAAAGTCAGAAGGCCCCACTGTGCGTCGTTACAAAAAATTATTATACCCTGTACCCGTAGGGTAAAAAGGGTATATTAGGTTTGTGCAAAGTATGTAACATACAGAAGGAAGCATCTCCGACCCCATAAAGTATATATATTCTTGATCAGCATGACGAGAGAAATCGATCTAGATATGTCCGTCCGTCTGTCCGTCCGTCTATCTGTCCGTCTGGATGAACGCAAGGATCTCAGAAACTATAAAAGCTGGAATAACCAAAGTTGGTATCCAGATTCTCCTAGGTCCGAGAAAGGACGAGTTTATTTTTTTTTTATTTTCCCCCCCTTACCCCGCTGCAAAATTTCGTCAATAGCGTCCACATTTCAATTGCTACCTAAACCAAACTTTGCACACATAATTTATAAATAATTATCTACTGTTGTTTAAAATTTTATTCAATTTGGTCAATTCTAAGAAAAGTTATTAGCGAAACAAATTCTCGCCAGTACAACCCCCACAAACTGCAGCAACAAGTTCGCTCTTCTTCTTCCTCTTTTTGCTGATGCTTTGGGCGCATATAACTCAGTGACGGAAGTTTACCTGGGTACAGGGTATTACACTGTCGGGCTTGCTCGACTGTACCGTTCTCTCTTGATATTATTATTAATTCGTCAATTATAGCATCATTGACGTCTGCGTCATTGTCTGCCTGTTGGAGAGGGTGTAAAGATTAATACACCGGTGCGTAGTGTTTCGGTCGAACGTTTATTAAGAACTGAATACAAAAGAGTAATAAGGAAGAAGCATCGCCTGATGCTTGATACAATGCTGCCAGATTATATGAATGCTTATTTCTAATGTAAACAGCTGTTACATTTCCAATACTTCTTCTTAAGCTACATATAAACAATTCCAAGTAATTTTACAAAGCCATTGTGTTTTTGCTTACTTAAACATTTCGTCAGCACATCGGCAACATTATCGTTTGTCGATACATACTCTAATACAATATCATTGGACTCTACTTTTTCTCGTATAAAATGATATTTTATGTCTATGTGTTTCGTGCGCTTATGATGCACAGTGCGCAATGTGTTGCGCACTCATGTTGTCGCCACGGATGATCATCGGTTCCATTTGTGTTGACCACCCAACCTCGTTCAGAAGTTTTCTCAGCTAGATAGCTTCTTTGGCAGCCGTAGATAGCGCGATGTACTCTGCCTCTGTACTGCTTAACGCCACAACGCTCTGCTTTGTTGATGACCAAGAGAACGCACTACCAGCCATGAAAAATGCGTACCCGTTGTAGGATTTTCTGTCCTTCTCGTTGGCCCAATCAGCGTCACCAAAACCTTTGACTGATTCACCAGATTTGCGATATACGATATCTAGATTCATCGTACCCGCAAGATACCTCAGAATGTGTTTCGCTGCATTCTCGTGTTCTTCATGTGGATCTGCATTTCTCTGCGACAATTTGCTCACAGCGTGCAAAATGTCTGGCCGACTCAGGACTGCTACATACATAAGGGAGCCAATTAGTGACTGAAACCTTTTTATATTCACCTGGACACAATTGTCATTTTCGCATCCCACTTGGTACCCTGGGTCTAGCGGCGTGCTAACTGGACTACTGTTTCTCATACCATATGTCTCCAGTAGGCCTTGAATGTACGTTTTCTGGCACATCTTGATAGATCCTCTCTCACCGTCTCGCTCTATTTCCATACCAAGAAAATAGTAAATGGGGCCGCCATCGTGCATCTTGAACTTTGATTCAATCTTCTTCTTAATCTCAGCTATGTAATTTTTGCTTGGACATACAATGATTAAGTCATCGACGTATACTGCTATGTAGCTGAATTGTTGCAGCTCTTGCTTAACGTATAAGCAAGCCTCGTTCTTGCATCTCTTGAAGCCCATGTTCTTCAATACGTCATCAAGTATGTTGTTCCACTCTCTACCAGATTGTTTCAGCCCGTAGATTGCCTTTTGTAGCTTGAGAACTTTGTTCGGATGATCCTTGTCGGCGAAGTTCGGCGACTGCTTCATGTATACAACCTCATGAAGCTTGCTGTTCAGGTATGCGTTTGCAATGTCGACTTGGTGCACTTACAACTGTTTCTCTACAGCAATCGCCAACAGGTGAAAATGTTTCCCAGTAATCTTCAATATCACCGTTTTTGCCTCTCTTGATCCGAAACACCCATTTCGAACCGATAGCTTTTAGCCCTGGAGGTAGTTCGCATAACGTCCATGTACCGTTTGCCTTTAGAGCGTCGTATTCATTTTGCATAGACTTTTGCCAATCATGCGCATGTTGGCCCTGTAATGCGTCTGCAACTGATTGTAGTGTCTCAATGTCATCCATATAGCTCAGACTATTGAGCACCTGGTACTGCTTTTTCGGCCTGCCTGGTTGCCCCGTGTGTATTAGTTTAAGCCATCCTGGACCACGTCTAGGTGCAGTATCATCTGGAGGCGGCTCCACTGTGCCACTCTCGTCATCGCTGCTTGTTTGCTCTTGCTCGCTGGCGCTGACAAACTCCTCCTCCTCTTCGCCGGAGTCACTGTTCCCATCTTGTACAGCTCCTTCTGGTTCATTCTGCTCGTGTTCTGGATAGTCATTATTTTGTTCAGAAGGATCGCAATTTTTAATAGTTTTGGTACAAAACTCACCTTCTACAAATTTGACATCTCGCCGTGTAATTATTGTTCGATTTTCTCTGTCGTACAGCCGGTATGCTTTTGATACAAAGGAATAGCCCACAAAAATGTAATCCTTGCCCTTTGCCTGGAACTTGCCTTTCCTGCTTTTTTCCAGTGCAAACGCGCGAGATCCAAACACTCCCATGTGCTTAACTGACGGCTTGCGGCCTTTCTATGCCTCGAATGGTGTGCCTCCTGCTAGTGCTTTAGTGGGACATCTGTTGCGCAAGTAGACTGCCTCTGCCCACATGAACTCTTCTAGCCCTGCGTGAATTAAAAGACTTTTTGCCATTTCCACAATGGTACGATTGGCGCGTTCTGCTACACCGTTTTGCTGCGGGGTGTAGGGAACCGTCAACTGCCTCTTTATTCCGCATTTTTCCAAATGAGTTGTGAACTCCTTATGTTACATACTTTGCACAAACCTAATATACCCTTTTTTTCCCCCAGGTACAGGGTATAATAAATGTATTTTTTTATGTTAAAAAATTGGCAGTTTTTTTAGGCAAATATTGCACCAGCAACAAAATTCAACTTTGAGCTCATATTGTGCAGCTTCCAAATATCATAGCACAATTTGCAATGATTTGATTTAAAGCTTACGAATTTCTAAATTTTCCAACTAAGTTTTCCAACTTTCCAATTAAATTTGTTTGATGAAAATATCTTTATCCGTTCAAGAGATTTTTGCAACGAAAAAAGTCAGAAGGCCCCACTGTGCGTCGTTACAAAAAATTATTATACCCTGTACCCGTAGGGTAAAAAGGGTATATTAGGTTTGTGCAAAGTATGTAACATACAGAAGGAAGCATCTCCGACCCCATAAAGTATATATATTCTTGATCAGCATGACGAGAGAAATCGATCTAGATATGTCCGTCCGTCTGTCCGTCCGTCTATCCGTCCGTCTGGATGAACGCAAGGATCTCAGAAACTATAAAAGCTGGAATAACCAAAGTTGGTATCCAGATTCTCCTAGGTCCGAGAAAGGACGAGTTTATTTTTTTTTAATTTTCCCCCCCTTCCCCCGCTGCAGAATTTCGTCAATAGCGTCAACATTTCAATTGCTACCTAAACCAAACTTTGCACACATAATTTATAAATAATTATCTACTGTAGTTTAAAATTTTATTCAATTTGGTCAATTCTAAGAAAAGTTGTTAGCGAAACAAATTCTCGCCAGTACAACCCCCACAAACTGCAGCAACAAGTTCGCTCTTCTTCTTCCTCTTTTTGCTGCTGCTTTGGGCGCATATAACTCAGTGACGGAAGTTTACCTGGGTACAGGGTATTACACTGTCGGGCTTGCTCGACTGTAGCGTTCTCTCTTGTTATTATTATTAATTCGTCAATTATAGCATCATTGACGTCTGCGTCATTGTCTGCCTGTTGGAGAGGGTGTAAAGATTAATACACCGGTGCGTAGTGTTTCGGGCGAACGTTTATTAAGAACTGAATACAAAAGAGTAATAAGGAAGAAGCATCGCCTGATGCTTGATACAATGCTGCCAGATTATATGAATGCTTATTTCTAATGTAAACGGCTGTTACATTTCCAATACTTCTTCTTAAGCTACATATAAACAATTCCAAGTAATTTTACAAAGCCATTGTGTTTTTGCTTACTTAAACATTTCGTCAGCACATCGGCAACATTATCGTTTGTCGATACATACTCTAATACAATATCATTGGACTCTACTTTTTCTCGTATAAAATGATATTTTATGTCTATGTGTTTCGTGCGCTTATGATGCACAGTGCGCAATGTGTTGCGCACTCATGTTGTCGCCACGGATGATCATCGGTTCCATTTGTGTTGACCACCCAATCTCGTTCAGAAGTTTTCTCAGGTAGATAGCTTCTTTGGCAGCCGTAGATAGCGCGATGTACTCTGCCTCTGTACTGCTTAACGCCACAACGCTCTGCTTTGTTGATGACCAAGAGAACGCACTACCAGCCATGAAAAATGCGTACCCGTTGTAGGATTTTCTGTCCTTCTCGTTGGCCCAATCAGCGTCACCAAAACCTTTGACTGATTCACCAGATTTGCGATATACGATATCTAGATTCATCGTACCCGCAAGATACCTCAGAATGTGTTTCGCTGCATTCTCGTGTTCTTCATGTGGATCTGCATTTCTCTGCGACAATTTGCTCACAGCGTGCAAAATGTCTGGCCGACTCAGGACTGCTACATACATAAGGGAGCCAATTAGTGACTGAAACCTTTTTATATTCACCTGGACACAATTGTCATTTTCGCATCCCACTTGGTACCCTGGGTCTAGCGGCGTGCTAACTGGACTACTGTTTCTCATACCATATGTCTCCAGTAGGCCTTGAATGTACGTTTTCTGGCACATCTTGATAGATCCTCTCTCACCGTCTCGCTCTATTTCCATACCAAGAAAATAGTTAATGGGGCCGCCATCGTGCATCTTGAACTTTAATTCAATCTTCTTCTTAATCTCAGCTATGTAATTTTTGCTTGGACATACAATGATTAAGTCATCGACGTATACTGCTATGTAGCTGAATTGTTGCAGCTCTTGCTTAACGTATAAGCAAGCCTCGTTCTTGCATCTCTTGAAGCCCATGTTCTTCAATACGTCATCAAGTATGTTGTTCCACTCTCTACCAGATTGTTTCAGCCCGTAGATTGCCTTTTGTAGCTTGAGAACTTTGTTCGGATGATCCTTGTCGGCGAAGTTCGGCGACTGCTTCATGTATACAACCTCATGAAGCTTGCTGTTCAGGTATGCGTTTGCAATGTCGACTTGGTGCACTTACAACTGTTTCTCTACAGCAATCGCCAACAGCATGCGAATCGTCTCGTACCGGATAACAGGTGAAAATGTTTCCCAGTAATCTTCAATATCACCGTTTTTGCCTCTCTTGATCCGAAACACCCATTTCGAACCGATAGCTTTTAGCCCTGGAGGTAGTTCGCATAACGTCCATGTACCGTTTGCCTTTAGAGCGTCGTATTCATTTTGCATAAACTTTTGCCAATCATGCGCATGTTGGCCCTGTAATGCGTCTGCAACTGATTGTGGTGTCTCCATGTCATCCATATAGCTCAGACTATTGAGCACCTGGTACTGCTTTTTCGGCCTGCCTGGTTGCCCCGTGTGTATTAGTTTAAGCCTTCCTGGACCACGTCTAGGTGCAGTATCATCTGGAGGCGGCTCCACTGTGCCACTCTCGTCATCGCTGCTTGTTTGCTCTTGCTCGCTGGCGCTGACAAACTCCTCCTCCTCTTCGCCGGAGTCACTGTTCCCATCTTGTACAGCTTCTTCTGGTTCATTCTGCTCGTGTTCTGGATAGTCATTATTTTGTTCAGAAGGATCGCAATTTTTAATAGTTTTGGTACAAAACTCACCTTCTACAAATTTGACATCTCGCCGTGTAATTATTATTCGATTTTCTCTGTCGTACAGCCGGTATGATTTTGATACAAAGGAATAGCCCACAAAAATGTATTCCTTCCCCTTTGCCTGGAACTTTCCTTTCTTGCTTTTTTCCAGTGCAAACGCGCGAGATCCAAACACTCCCATGTGCTTAACTGACGGCTTGCGGCCTTTCTATGCCTCGAATGGTGTGCCTCCTGCTAGTGCTTTAGTGGGACATCTGTTGCGCAAGTAGACTGCCTCTGCCCACAAGAACTCTTCTAGCCCTGCGTGAATTAAAAGACTTTTTGCCATTTCCACAATGGTACGATTGGCGCGTTCTGCTACACCGTTTTGCTGCGGGGTGTAGGGAACCGTCAACTGCCTCTTTATTCCGCATTTTTCCAAATGAGTTGTGAACTCCTTATGTTACATACTTTGCACAAACCTAATATACCCTTTTTACCCGACAGGTACAGGGTATAATAAATGTATTTTTTTATGTTAAAAAATTGGCAGTTTTTTTAGGCAAATATTGCACCAGCAACAAAATTCAACTTTGAGCTCATATTGTACAGCTTCCAAATATCATAGAACAATTTGCAATGATTTGATTTAAAGCTTACGAATTTCTAAATTTTCCAACTAAGTTTTCCAACTTTCCAATTAAATTTGTTTGATGAAAATATCTTTATCCGTTCAAGAGATTTTTGCAACGAAAAAAGTCAGAGTCAGTCACAGTGGGGCCCTGTGCGTCGTTACAAAAAATTATTATACCCTGTACCCGTAGGGTAAAAAGGGTATATTAGGTTTGTGCAAAGTATGTAACATACAGAAGGAAGCATCTCCGACCCCATAAAGTATATATATTCTTGATCAGCATGACGAGAGAAATCGATCTAGATATGTCCGTCCGTCTGTCCGTTCGTCTATCCGTCCGTCTGGATGAACGCAAGGATCTCAGAAACTATAAAAGCTGGAATAACCAAAGTTGGTATCCAGATTCTCCTAGGTCCGAGAAAGGACGAGTTTATTTTATTTTTGGGACCCCCCCCCTTCCCACGCTACAGAATTTCGTCAATACTGTCCACATTTCAAAAACTACATAAGCCAAACTTTGCACACGCAACCTATATATAATTATCTACTTTTTGTTTAAATTTGATCCAATTCGGTCAATTCTAAGAAAAGTTATTAGCGAAACATTTTCACTCCGGTACTACGCCCACAAGCTTCAGCACCCGAACTTCGTCAACACTGTCCTCATTTCGAAAGCAACATAAGCCAAACTTGGTATGCAGACTCTCATAATACCTAGTCTTTTTTATTTCCTCCCCCCTCCCCCCGCTACAGAATTTCGTCAATACTGTCTACATTTCAAAAGCTATATAAATTAAACTTTGCATACATAATCAACATAATTATCTATTTTGTTTTCAAATTTAAGAAAAGTTATAAACGATACGCATAACAAACTGAAGCAGTGATTTATTTTTCTACTAATGCAATAGTATATACTTTTTCATTCACACAAAAATAAATGCCTGGATTACCTAGAAAAGGTTCAATGTCTTTTTGGGGAAATTTTTGTAACGGATTTACTAATTTTTGAGAGGCATCCTAAAAATTACCTGTTGATGAAATAGCGGAAAATAAACTGCCAACGCATCCTTTTTAACCGTTGACCTGCAGGTAGTTGTCAATAAAACCGCGTGAACCCACATGATCCCAAAAAACTCAATCAAATAGGCCAGGTCACAAAAGGACTGTATTGCACTAAAAAATGAAGTCGACAAGCGTACCAAAAAATTTGATGGGTTTAGTTGCATTTTGCATTAACTTCTGTGCGGTTGTGAATGTGGTGCGATTTTACAATTTAAAACGGGTAAATTTAATTTTGTGAGTGCTTAGTAGTGTTTAAAGTATAAAGTGCATATTTTTAGAAATATATGTATATGTGTATTTTTTGCCTTCGCCACTTACAAGAAGTGAGTTTACCTTTTCATTTTTATATTTTTTTGTCGTAAAATAGTCTTTATCAAGACTTTCTTATTTCGTCTTCAACATATTTTTTGTGTTTCTCAAATTCTGCCTTAAGCATAAATAGTCTTTTTTAAGTCTTTTTTAAGTTGGCATCCAGATTCTCCTAGATCCGAGTAAGGACGAGTTTATTTTTTTTTAATTTTCGTCAATAGCGTCAACATTTCAATTGCTACCTAAACCAAACTTTGCACACATAATTTATAAATAATTATCTACTGTTGTTTAAAATTTTATTCAATTTGGTCAATTCTAAGAAAAGTTATTAGCGAAACAAATTCTCGCCAGTACAACCCCCACAAACTGCAGCAACAAGTTCGCTCTTCTTCTTCCTCTTTTTGCTGCTGCTTTGGGCGCATATAACTCAGTGACGGAAGTTTACCTGGGTACAGGGTATTACACTGTCGGGCTTGCTCGACTGTAGCGTTCTCTCTTGTTATTATTATCAATTCGTCAATTATAGCATCATTGACGTCTGCGTCATTGTCTGCCTGTTGGAGAGGGTGTAACGTTTATTAAGAACTGAATACAAAAGAGTAATAAGGAAGAAGCATCGCCTGATGCTTGATACAATGCTGCCAGATTATATGAATGCTTATTTCTAATGTAAACGGCTGTTACATTTCCAATACTTCTTCTTAAGCTACATATAAACAATTCCAAGTAATTTTACAAAGCCATTGTGTTTTTGCTTACTTAAACATTTCGTCAGCACATCGGCAACATTATCGTTTGTCGATACATACTCTAATACAATATCATTGGACTCTACTTTTTCTCGTATAAAATGATATTTTATGTCTATGTGTTTCGTGCGCTTATGATGCACAGTGCGCAATGTGTTGCGCACTCATGTTGTCGCCACGGATGATCATCGGTTCCATTTGTGTTGACCACCCAATCTCGTTCAGAAGTTTTCTCAGGTAGATAGCTTCTTTGGCAGCCGTAGATAGCGCGATGTACTCTGCCTCTGTACTGCTTAACGCCACAACGCTCTGCTTTGTTGATGACCAAGAGAACGCACTACCAGCCATGAAAAATGCGTACCCATTGTAGGATTTTCTGTCCTTCTCGTTGGCCCAATCAGCGTCACCAAAACCTTTGACTGATTCACCAGATTTGCGATATACGATATCTAGATTCATCGTACCCGCAAGATACCTCAGAATGTGTTTCGCTGCATTCTCGTGTTCTTCATGTGGATCTGCATTTCTCTGCGACAATTTGCTCACAGCGTGTAAAATGTCTGGCCGACTCAGGACTGCTACATACATAAGGGAGCCAATTAGTGACTGAAACCTTTTTATATTCACCTGGACACAATTGTCATTTTCGCATCCCACTTGGTACCCTGGGTCTAGCGGCGTGCTAACTGGACTACTGTTTCTCATACCATATGTCTCCAGTAGGCCTTGAATGTACGTTTTCTGGCACATCTTGATAGATCCTCTCTCACCGTCTCGCTCTATTTCCATACCAAGAAATGGGGCCGCCATCGTGCATCTTGAACTTTGATTCAATCTTCTTCTTAATCTCAGCTATGTAATTTTTGCTTGGACATACAATGATTAAGTCATCGACGTATACTGCTATGTAGCTGAATTGTTGCAGCTCTTGCTTAACGTATAAGCAAGCCTCGTCCTTGCATCTCTTGAAGCCCATGTTCTTCAATACGTCATCAAGTATGTTGTTCCACTCTCTACCAGATTGTTTCAGCCCGTAGATTGCCTTTTGTAGCTTGAGAACTTTGTTTGGATGATCCTTGTCGGCGAAGTTCGGCGACTGCTTCATGTATACAACCTCATGAAGCTTGCTGTTCAGGTATGCGTTTGCAATGTCGACTTGGTGCACTTACAACTGTTTCTCTACAGCAATCGCCAACAGCATGCGAATCGTCTCGTACCGGATAACAGGTGAAAATGTTTCCCAGTAATCTTCAATATCACCGTTTTTGCCTCTCTTGATCCGAAACACCCATTTCGAACCGATAGCTTTTAGCCCTGGAGGTAGTTCGCATAACGTCCATGTACCGTTTGCCTTTAGAGCGTCGTATTCATTTTGCATAAACTTTTGCCAATCATGCGCATGTTGGCCCTGTAATGCGTCTGCAACTGATTGTGGTGTCTCCATGTCATCCATATAGCTCAGACTATTGAGCACCTGGTACTGCTTTTTCGGCCTGCCTGGTTGCCCCGTGTGTATTAGTTTAAGCCTTCCTGGACCACGTCTAGGTGCAGTATCATCTGGAGGCGGCTCCACTGTGCCACTCTCGTCATCGCTGCTTGTTTGCTCTTGCTCGCTGGCGCTGACAAACTCCTCCTCCTCTTCGCCGGAGTCACTGTTCCCATCTTGTACAGCTTCTTCTGGTTCATTCTGCTCGTGTTCTGGATAGTCATTATTTTGTTCAGAAGGATCGCAATTTTTAATAGTTTTGGTACAAAACTCACCTTCTACAAATTTGACATCTCGCCGTGTAATTATTATTCGATTTTCTCTGTCGTACAGCCGGTATGATTTTGATACAAAGGAATAGCCCACAAAAATGTATTCCTTCCCCTTTGCCTGGAACTTGCCTTTCTTGCTTTTTTCCAGTGCAAACGCGCGAGATCCAAACACTCCCATGTGCTTAACTGACGGCTTGCGGCCTTTCTATGCCTCGAATGGTGTGCCTCCTGCTAGTGCTTTAGTGGGACATCTGTTGCGCAAGTAGACTGCCTCTGCCCACAAGAACTCTTCTAGCCCTGCGTGAATTAAAAGACTTTTTGCCATTTCCACAATGGTACGATTGGCGCGTTCTGCTACACCGTTTTGCTGCGGGGTGTAGGGAACCGTCAACTGCCTCTTTATTCCGCATTTTTCCAAATGAGTTGTGATCTCCTTATGTTACATACTTTGCACAAACCTAATATACCCTTTTTACCCGACAGGTACAGGGTATAATAAATGTATTTTTTTATGTTAAAAAATTGGCAGTTTTTTTAGGCAAATATTGCACCAGCAACAAAATTCAACTTTGAGCTCATATTGTACAGCTTCCAAATATCATAGAACAATTTGCAATGATTTGATTTAAAGCTTACGAATTTCTAAATTTTCCAACTAAGTTTTCCAACTTTCCAATTAAATTTGTTTGATGAAAATATCTTTATCCGTTCAAGAGATTTTTGCAACGAAAAAAGTCAGAGTCAGTCACAGTGGGGCCCTGTGCGTCGTTACAAAAAATTATTATACCCTGTACCCGTAGGGTAAAAAGGGTATATTAGGTTTGTGCAAAGTATGTAACATACAGAAGGAAGCATCTCCGACCCCATAAAGTATATATATTCTTGATCAGCATGACGAGAGAAATCGATCTAGATATGTCCGTCCGTCTGTCCGTTCGTCTATCCGTCCGTCTGGATGAACGCAAGGATCTCAGAAACTATAAAAGCTGGAATAACCAAAGTTGGTATCCAGATTCTCCTAGGTCCGAGAAAGGACGAGTTTATTTTATTTTTGGGACCCCCCCCTTCCCATGCTACAGAATTTCGTCAATACTGTCCACATTTCAAAAACTACATAAGCCAAACTTTGCACACGCAACCTATATATAGTTATCTACTTTTTGTTTAAATTTGATCCAATTCGGTCAATTCTAAGAAAAGTTATTAGCGAAACATTTTCACTCCGGTACTACGCCCACAAGCTTCAGCACCCGAACTTCGTCAACACTGTCCTCATTTCGAAAGCAACATAAGCCAAACTTGGTATGCAGACTCTCATAATACCTAGTCTTTTTTATTTCCTCCCCCCTCCCCCCGCTACAGAATTTCGTCAATACTGTCTACATTTCAAAAGCTATATAAATTAAACTTTGCATACATAATCAACATAATTATCTATTTTGTTTTCAAATTTAAGAAAAGTTATAAACGATACGCATAACAAACTGAAGCAGTGATTTATTTTTCTACTAATGCAATAGTATATACTTTTTCATTCACACAAAAATAAATGCCTGGATTACCTAGAAAAGGTTCAATGTCTTTTTGGGGAAATTTTTGTAACGGATTTACTAATTTTTGAGAGGCATCCTAAAAATTACCTGTTGATGAAATAGCGGAAAATAAACTGCCAACGCATCCTTTTTAACCGTTGACCTGCAGGTAGTTGTCAATAAAACCGCGTGAACCCACATGATCCCAAAAAACTCAATCAAATAGGCCAGGTCACAAAAGGACTGTATTGCACTAAAAAATGAAGTCGACAAGCGTACCAAAAAATTTGATGGGTTTAGTTGCATTTTGCATTAACTTCTGTGCGGTTGTGAATGTGGTGCGATTTTACAATTTAAAACGGGTAAATTTAATTTTGTGAGTGCTTAGTAGTGTTTAAAGTATAAAGTGCATATTTTTAGAAATATATGTATATGTGTATTTTTTGCCTTCGCCACTTACAAGAAGTGAGTTTACCTTTTCATTTTTATATTTTTTTGTCGTAAAATAGTCTTTATCAAGACTTTCTTATTTCGTCTTCAACATATTTTTTGTGTTTCTCAAATTCTGCCTTAAGCATAAATAGTCTTTTTTAAGTCTTTTTTAAGTTGGCATCCAGATTCTCCTAGATCCGAGTAAGGACGAGTTTATTTTTTTTTAATTTTCGTCAATAGCGTCAACATTTCAATTGCTACCTAAACCAAACTTTGCACACATAATTTATAAATAATTATCTACTGTTGTTTAAAATTTTATTCAATTTGGTCAATTCTAAGAAAAGTTATTAGCGAAACAAATTCTCGCCAGTACAACCCCCACAAACTGCAGCAACAAGTTCGCTCTTCTTCTTCCTCTTTTTGCTGCTGCTTTGGGCGCATATAACTCAGTGACGGAAGTTTACCTGGGTACAGGGTATTACACTGTCGGGCTTGCTCGACTGTAGCGTTCTCTCTTGTTATTATTATCAATTCGTCAATTATAGCATCATTGACGTCTGCGTCATTGTCTGCCTGTTGGAGAGGGTGTAACGTTTATTAAGAACTGAATACAAAAGAGTAATAAGGAAGAAGCATCGCCTGATGCTTGATACAATGCTGCCAGATTATATGAATGCTTATTTCTAATGTAAACGGCTGTTACATTTCCAATACTTCTTCTTAAGCTACATATAAACAATTCCAAGTAATTTTACAAAGCCATTGTGTTTTTGCTTACTTAAACATTTCGTCAGCACATCGGCAACATTATCGTTTGTCGATACATACTCTAATACAATATCATTGGACTCTACTTTTTCTCGTATAAAATGATATTTTATGTCTATGTGTTTCGTGCGCTTATGATGCACAGGATTCTGCGCAATGTGTTGCGCACTCATGTTGTCGCCACGGATGATCATCGGTTCCATTTGTGTTGACCACCCAATCTCGTTCAGAAGTTTTCTCAGGTAGATAGCTTCTTTGGCAGCCGTAGATAGCGCGATGTACTCTGCCTCTGTACTGCTTAACGCCACAACGCTCTGCTTTGTTGATGACCAAGAGAACGCACTACCAGCCATGAAAAATGCGTACCCGTTGTAGGATTTTCTGTCCTTCTCGTTGGCCCAATCAGCGTCACCAAAACCTTTGACTGATTCACCAGATTTGCGATATACGATATCTAGATTCATCGTACCCGCAAGATACCTCAGAATGTGTTTCGCTGCATTCTCGTGTTCTTCATGTGGATCTGCATTTCTCTGCGACAATTTGCTCACAGCGTGTAAAATGTCTGGCCGACTCAGGACTGCTACATACATAAGGGAGCCAATTAGTGACTGAAACCTTTTTATATTCACCTGGACACAATTGTCATTTTCGCATCCCACTTGGTACCCTGGGTCTAGCGGCGTGCTAACTGGACTACTGTTTCTCATACCATATGTCTCCAGTAGGCCTTGAATGTACGTTTTCTGGCACATCTTGATAGATCCTCTCTCACCGTCTCGCTCTATTTCCATACCAAGAAAATAGTTAATGGGGCCGCCATCGTGCATCTTGAACTTTGATTCAATCTTCTTCTTAATCTCAGCTATGTAATTTTTGCTTGGACATACAATGATTAAGTCATCGACGTATACTGCTATGTAGCTGAATTGTTGCAGCTCTTGCTTAACGTATAAGCAAGCCTCGTCCTTGCATCTCTTGAAGCCCATGTTCTTCAATACGTCATCAAGTATGTTGTTCCACTCTCTACCAGATTGTTTCAGCCCGTAGATTGCCTTTTGTAGCTTGAGAACTTTGTTTGGATGATCCTTGTCGGCGAAGTTCGGCGACTGCTTCATGTATACAACCTCATGAAGCTTGCTGTTCAGGTATGCGTTTGCAATGTCGACTTGGTGCACTTACAACTGTTTCTCTACAGCAATCGCCAACAGCATGCGAATCGTCTCGTACCGGATAACAGGTGAAAATGTTTCCCAGTAATCTTCAATATCACCGTTTTTGCCTCTCTTGATCCGAAACACCCATTTCGAACCGATAGCTTTTAGCCCTGGAGGTAGTTCGCATAACGTCCATGTACCGTTTGCCTTTAGAGCGTCGTATTCATTTTGCATAAACTTTTGCCAATCATGCGCATGTTGGCCCTGTAATGCGTCTGCAACTGATTGTGGTGTCTCCATGTCATCCATATAGCTCAGACTATTGAGCACCTGGTACTGCTTTTTCGGCCTGCCTGGTTGCCCCGTGTGTATTAGTTTAAGCCTTCCTGGACCACGTCTAGGTGCAGTATCATCTGGAGGCGGCTCCACTGTGCCACTCTCGTCATCGCTGCTTGTTTGCTCTTGCTCGCTGGCGCTGACAAACTCCTCCTCCTCTTCGCCGGAGTCACTGTTCCCATCTTGTACAGCTTCTTCTGGTTCATTCTGCTCGTGTTCTGGATAGTCATTATTTTGTTCAGAAGGGTCGCAATTTTTAATAGTTTTGGCACAAAACTCACCTTCTACAAATTTGACATCTCGCCGTGTAATTATTATTCGATTTTCTCTGTCGTACAGCCGGTATGATTTTGATACAAAGGAATAGCCCACAAAAATGTATTCCTTCCCCTTTGCCTGGAACTTGCCTTTCTTGCTTTTTTCCAGTGCAAACGCGCGAGATCCAAACACTCCCATGTGCTTAACTGACGGCTTGCGGCCTTTCTATGCCTCGAATGGTGTGCCTCCTGCTAGTGCTTTAGTGGGACATCTGTTGCGCAAGTAGACTGCCTCTGCCCACAAGAACTCTTCTAGCCCTGCGTGAATTAAAAGACTTTTTGCCATTTCCACAATGGTACGATTGGCGCGTTCTGCTACACCGTTTTGCTGCGGGGTGTAGGGAACCGTCAACTGCCTCTTTATTCCGCATTTTTCCAAATGAGTTGTGAACTCCTTATGTTACATACTTTGCACAAACCTAATATACCCTTTTTACCCGACAGGTACAGGGTATAATAAATGTATTTTTTTATGTTAAAAAATTGGCAGTTTTTTTAGGCAAATATTGCACCAGCAACAAAATTCAACTTTGAGCTCATATTGTACAGCTTCCAAATATCATAGAACAATTTGCAATGATTTGATTTAAAGCTTACGAATTTCTAAATTTTCCAACTAAGTTTTCCAACTTTCCAATTAAATTTGTTTGATGAAAATATCTTTATCCGTTCAAGAGATTTTTGCAACGAAAAAAGTCAGAGTCAGTCACAGTGGGGCCCTGTGCGTCGTTACAAAAAATTATTATACCCTGTACCCGTAGGGTAAAAAGGGTATATTAGGTTTGTGCAAAGTATGTAACATACAGAAGGAAGCATCTCCGACCCCATAAAGTATATATATTCTTGATCAGCATGACGAGAGAAATCGATCTAGATATGTCCGTCCGTCTGTCCGTTCGTCTATCCGTCCGTCTGGATGAACGCAAGGATCTCAGAAACTATAAAAGCTGGAATAACCAAAGTTGGTATCCAGATTCTCCTAGGTCCGAGAAAGGACGAGTTTATTTTATTTTTGGGACCCCCCCCCCTTCCCACGCTACAGAATTTCGTCAATACTGTCCACATTTCAAAAACTACATAAGCCAAACTTTGCACACGCAACCTATATATAATTATCTACTTTTTGTTTAAATTTGATCCAATTCGGTCAATTCTAAGAAAAGTTATTAGCGAAACATTTTCACTCCGGTACTACGCCCACAAGCTTCAGCACCCGAACTTCGTCAACACTGTCCTCATTTCGAAAGCAACATAAGCCAAACTTGGTATGCAGACTCTCATAATACCTAGTCTTTTTTATTTCCTCCCCCCTCCCCCCGCTACAGAATTTCGTCAATACTGTCTACATTTCAAAAGCTATATAAATTAAACTTTGCATACATAATCAACATAATTATCTATTTTGTTTTCAAATTTAAGAAAAGTTATAAACGATACGCATAACAAACTGAAGCAGTGATTTATTTTTCTACTAATGCAATAGTATATACTTTTTCATTCACACAAAAATAAATGCCTGGATTACCTAGAAAAGGTTCAATGTCTTTTTGGGGAAATTTTTGTAACGGATTTACTAATTTTTGAGAGGCATCCTAAAAATTACCTGTTGATGAAATAGCGGAAAATAAACTGCCAACGCATCCTTTTTAACCGTTGACCTGCAGGTAGTTGTCAATAAAACCGCGTGAACCCACATGATCCCAAAAAACTCAATCAAATAGGCCAGGTCACAAAAGGACTGTATTGCACTAAAAAATGAAGTCGACAAGCGTACCAAAAAATTTGATGGGTTTAGTTGCATTTTGCATTAACTTCTGTGCGGTTGTGAATGTGGTGCGATTTTACAATTTAAAACGGGTAAATTTAATTTTGTGAGTGCTTAGTAGTGTTTAAAGTATAAAGTGCATATTTTTAGAAATATATGTATATGTGTATTTTTTGCCTTCGCCACTTACAAGAAGTGAGTTTACCTTTTCATTTTTATATTTTTTTGTCGTAAAATAGTCTTTATCAAGACTTTCTTATTTCGTCTTCAACATATTTTTTGTGTTTCTCAAATTCTGCCTTAAGCATAAATAGTCTTTTTTAAGTCTTTTTTAAGTTGGCATCCAGATTCTCCTAGATCCGAGTAAGGACGAGTTTATTTTTTTTTAATTTTCGTCAATAGCGTCAACATTTCAATTGCTACCTAAACCAAACTTTGCACACATAATTTATAAATAATTATCTACTGTTGTTTAAAATTTTATTCAATTTGGTCAATTCTAAGAAAAGTTATTAGCGAAACAAATTCTCGCCAGTACAACCCCCACAAACTGCAGCAACAAGTTCGCTCTTCTTCTTCCTCTTTTTGCTGCTGCTTTGGGCGCATATAACTCAGTGACGGAAGTTTACCTGGGTACAGGGTATTACACTGTCGGGCTTGCTCGACTGTAGCGTTCTCTCTTGTTATTATTATCAATTCGTCAATTATAGCATCATTGACGTCTGCGTCATTGTCTGCCTGTTGGAGAGGGTGTAACGTTTATTAAGAACTGAATACAAAAGAGTAATAAGGAAGAAGCATCGCCTGATGCTTGATACAATGCTGCCAGATTATATGAATGCTTATTTCTAATGTAAACGGCTGTTACATTTCCAATACTTCTTCTTAAGCTACATATAAACAATTCCAAGTAATTTTACAAAGCCATTGTGTTTTTGCTTACTTAAACATTTCGTCAGCACATCGGCAACATTATCGTTTGTCGATACATACTCTAATACAATATCATTGGACTCTACTTTTTCTCGTATAAAATGATATTTTATGTCTATGTGTTTCGTGCGCTTATGATGCACAGGATTCTGCGCAATGTGTTGCGCACTCATGTTGTCGCCACGGATGATCATCGGTTCCATTTGTGTTGACCACCCAATCTCGTTCAGAAGTTTTCTCAGGTAGATAGCTTCTTTGGCAGCCGTAGATAGCGCGATGTACTCTGCCTCTGTACTGCTTAACGCCACAACGCTCTGCTTTGTTGATGACCAAGAGAACGCACTACCAGCCATGAAAAATGCGTACCCATTGTAGGATTTTCTGTCCTTCTCGTTGGCCCAATCAGCGTCACCAAAACCTTTGACTGATTCACCAGATTTGCGATATACGATATCTAGATTCATCGTACCCGCAAGATACCTCAGAATGTGTTTCGCTGCATTCTCGTGTTCTTCATGTGGATCTGCATTTCTCTGCGACAATTTGCTCACAGCGTGTAAAATGTCTGGCCGACTCAGGACTGCTACATACATAAGGGAGCCAATTAGTGACTGAAACCTTTTTATATTCACCTGGACACAATTGTCATTTTCGCATCCCACTTGGTACCCTGGGTCTAGCGGCGTGCTAACTGGACTACTGTTTCTCATACCATATGTCTCCAGTAGGCCTTGAATGTACGTTTTCTGGCACATCTTGATAGATCCTCTCTCACCGTCTCGCTCTATTTCCATACCAAGAAAATAGTTAATGGGGCCGCCATCGTGCATCTTGAACTTTGATTCAATCTTCTTCTTAATCTCAGCTATGTAATTTTTGCTTGGACATACAATGATTAAGTCATCGACGTATACTGCTATGTAGCTGAATTGTTGCAGCTCTTGCTTAACGTATAAGCAAGCCTCGTCCTTGCATCTCTTGAAGCCCATGTTCTTCAATACGTCATCAAGTATGTTGTTCCACTCTCTACCAGATTGTTTCAGCCCGTAGATTGCCTTTTGTAGCTTGAGAACTTTGTTTGGATGATCCTTGTCGGCGAAGTTCGGCGACTGCTTCATGTATACAACCTCATGAAGCTTGCTGTTCAGGTATGCGTTTGCAATGTCGACTTGGTGCACTTACAACTGTTTCTCTACAGCAATCGCCAACAGCATGCGAATCGTCTCGTACCGGATAACAGGTGAAAATGTTTCCCAGTAATCTTCAATATCACCGTTTTTGCCTCTCTTGATCCGAAACACCCATTTCGAACCGATAGCTTTTAGCCCTGGAGGTAGTTCGCATAACGTCCATGTACCGTTTGCCTTTAGAGCGTCGTATTCATTTTGCATAGACTTTTGCCAATCATGCGCATGTTGGCCCTGTAATGCGTCTGCAACTGATTGTGGTGTCTCCATGTCATCCATATAGCTCAGACTATTGAGCACCTGGTACTGCTTTTTCGGCCTGCCTGGTTGCCCCGTGTGTATTAGTTTAAGCCTTCCTGGACCACGTCTAGGTGCAGTATCATCTGGAGGCGGCTCCACTGTGCCACTCTCGTCATCGCTGCTTGTTTGCTCTTGCTCGCTGGCGCTGACAAACTCCTCCTCCTCTTCGCCGGAGTCACTGTTCCCATCTTGTACAGCTTCTTCTGGTTCATTCTGCTCGTGTTCTGGATAGTCATTATTTTGTTCAGAAGGATCGCAATTTTTAATAGTTTTGGTACAAAACTCACCTTCTACAAATTTGACATCTCGCCGTGTAATTATTGTTCGATTTTCTCTGTCGTACAGCCGGTATGCTTTTGATACAAAGGAATAGCCCACAAAAATGTATTCCTTCCCCTTTGCCTGGAACTTGCCTTTCTTGCTTTTTTCCAGTGCAAACGCGCGAGATCCAAACACTCCCATGTGCTTAACTGACGGCTTGCGGCCTTTCTATGCCTCGAATGGTGTGCCTCCTGCTAGTGCTTTAGTGGGACATCTGTTGCGCAAGTAGACTGCCTCTGCCCACATGAACTCTTCTAGCCCTGCGTGAATTAAAAGACTTTTTGCCATTTCCACAATGGTACGATTGGCGCGTTCTGCTACACCGTTTTGCTGCGGGGTGTAGGGAACCGTCAACTGCCTCTTTATTCCGCATTTTTCCAAATGAGTTGTGAACTCCTTATGTTACATACTTTGCACAAACCTAATATACCCTTTTTTTCCCCCAGGTACAGGGTATAATAAATGTATTTTTTTATGTTAAAAAATTGGCAGTTTTTTTAGGCAAATATTGCACCAGCAACAAAATTCAACTTTGAGCTCATATTGTACAGCTTCCAAATATCATAGAACAATTTGCAATGATTTGATTTAAAGCTTACGAATTTCTAAATTTTCCAACTAAGTTTTCCAACTTTCCAATTAAATTTGTTTGATGAAAATATCTTTATCCGTTCAAGAGATTTTTGCAACGAAAAAAGTCAGAAGGCCCCACTGTGCGTCGTTACAAAAAATTATTATACCCTGTACCCGTAGGGTAAAAAGGGTATATTAGGTTTGTGCAAAGTATGTAACATACAGAAGGAAGCATCTCCGACCCCATAAAGTATATATATTCTTGATCAGCATGACGAGAGAAATCGATCTAGATATGTCCGTCCGTCTGTCCGTTCGTCTATCCGTCCGTCTGGATGAACGCAAGGATCTCAGAAACTATAAAAGCTGGAATAACCAAAGTTGGTATCCAGATTCTCCTAGGTCCGAGAAAGGACGAGTTTATTTTATTTTTGGGACCCCCCCCTTCCCACGCTACAGAATTTCGTCAATACTGTCCACATTTCAAAAACTACATAAGCCAAACTTTGCACACGCAACCTATATATAGTTATCTACTTTTTGTTTAAATTTGATCCAATTCGGTCAATTCTAAGAAAAGTTATTAGCGAAACATTTTCACTCCGGTACTACGCCCACAAGCTTCAGCACCCGAACTTCGTCAACACTGTCCTCATTTCGAAAGCAACATAAGCCAAACTTGGTATGCAGACTCTCATAATACCTAGTCTTTTTTATTTCCTCCCCCCTCCCCCCGCTACAGAATTTCGTCAATACTGTCTACATTTCAAAAGCTATATAAATTAAACTTTGCATACATAATCAACATAATTATCTATTTTGTTTTCAAATTTAAGAAAAGTTATAAACGATACGCATAATAAACTGAAGCAGTGATTTATTTTTCTACTAATGCAATAGTATATACTTTTTCATTCACACAAAAATAAATGCCTGGATTACCTAGAAAAGGTTCAATGTCTTTTTGGGGAAATTTTTGTAACGGATTTACTAATTTTTGAGAGGCATCCTAAAAATTACCTGTTGATGAAATAGCGGAAAATAAACTGCCAACGCATCCTTTTTAACCGTTGACCTGCAGGTAGTTGTCAATAAAACCGCGTGAACCCACATGATCCCAAAAAACTCAATCAAAGAGGCCAGGTCACAAAAGGACTGTATTGCACTAAAAAATGAAGTCGACAAGCGTACCAAAAAATTTGATGGGTTTAGTTGCATTTTGCATTAACTTCTGTGCGGTTGTGAATGTGGTGCGATTTTACAATTTAAAACGGGTAAATTTAATTTTGTGAGTGCTTAGTAGTGTTTAAAGTATAAAGTGCATATTTTTAGAAATATATGTATATGTGTATTTTTTGCCTTCGCCACTTACAAGAAGTGAGTTTACCTTTTCATTTTTATATTTTTTTGTCGTAAAATAGTCTTTATCAAGACTTTCTTATTTCGTCTTCAACATATTTTTTGTGTTTCTCAAATTCTGCCTTAAGCATAAATAGTCTTTTTTAAGTCTTTTTTAAGTTGGCATCCAGATTCTCCTAGATCCGAGTAAGGACGAGTTTATTTTTTTTTAATTTTCGTCAATAGCGTCAACATTTCAATTGCTACCTAAACCAAACTTTGCACACATAATTTATAAATAATTATCTACTGTTGTTTAAAATTTTATTCAATTTGGTCAATTCTAAGAAAAGTTATTAGCGAAACAAATTCTCGCCAGTACAACCCCCACAAACTGCAGCAACAAGTTAGCTCTTCTTCTTCCTCTTTTTGCTGCTGCTTTGGGCGCATATAACTCAGTGACGGAAGTTTACCTGGGTACAGGGTATTACACTGTCGGGCTTGCTCGACTGTAGCGTTCTCTCTTGTTATTATTATCAATTCGTCAATTATAGCATCATTGACGTCTGCGTCATTGTCTGCCTGTTGGAGAGGGTGTAACGTTTATTAAGAACTGAATACAAAAGAGTAATAAGGAAGAAGCATCGCCTGATGCTTGATACAATGCTGCCAGATTATATGAATGCTTATTTCTAATGTAAACGGCTGTTACATTTCCAATACTTCTTCTTAAGCTACATATAAACAATTCCAAGTAATTTTACAAAGCCATTGTGTTTTTGCTTACTTAAACATTTCGTCAGCACATCGGCAACATTATCGTTTGTCGATACATACTCTAATACAATATCATTGGACTCTACTTTTTCTCGTATAAAATGATATTTTATGTCTATGTGTTTCGTGCGCTTATGATGCACAGGATTCTGCGCAATGTGTTGCGCACTCATGTTGTCGCCACGGATGATCATCGGTTCCATTTGTGTTGACCACCCAATCTCGTTCAGAAGTTTTCTCAGGTAGATAGCTTCTTTGGCAGCCGTAGATAGCGCGATGTACTCTGCCTCTGTACTGCTTAACGCCACAACGCTCTGCTTTGTTGATGACCAAGAGAACGCACTACCAGCCATGAAAAATGCGTACCCATTGTAGGATTTTCTGTCCTTCTCGTTGGCCCAATCAGCGTCACCAAAACCTTTGACTGATTCACCAGATTTGCGATATACGATATCTAGATTCATCGTACCCGCAAGATACCTCAGAATGTGTTTCGCTGCATTCTCGTGTTCTTCATGTGGATCTGCATTTCTCTGCGACAATTTGCTCACAGCGTGTAAAATGTCTGGCCGACTCAGGACTGCTACATACATAAGGGAGCCAATTAGTGACTGAAACCTTTTTATATTCACCTGGACACAATTGTCATTTTCGCATCCCACTTGGTACCCTGGGTCTAGCGGCGTGCTAACTGGACTACTGTTTCTCATACCATATGTCTCCAGTAGGCCTTGAATGTACGTTTTCTGGCACATCTTGATAGATCCTCTCTCACCGTCTCGCTCTATTTCCATACCAAGAAAATAGTTAATGGGGCCGCCATCGTGCATCTTGAACTTTGATTCAATCTTCTTCTTAATCTCAGCTATGTAATTTTTGCTTGGACATACAATGATTAAGTCATCGACGTATACTGCTATGTAGCTGAATTGTTGCAGCTCTTGCTTAACGTATAAGCAAGCCTCGTCCTTGCATCTCTTGAAGCCCATGTTCTTCAATACGTCATCAAGTATGTTGTTCCACTCTCTACCAGATTGTTTCAGCCCGTAGATTGCCTTTTGTAGCTTGAGAACTTTGTTTGGATGATCCTTGTCGGCGAAGTTCGGCGACTGCTTCATGTATACAACCTCATGAAGCTTGCTGTTCAGGTATGCGTTTGCAATGTCGACTTGGTGCACTTACAACTGTTTCTCTACAGCAATCGCCAACAGGTGAAAATGTTTCCCAGTAATCTTCAATATCACCGTTTTTGCCTCTCTTGATCCGAAACACCCATTTCGAACCGATAGCTTTTAGCCCTGGAGGTAGTTCGCATAACGTCCATGTACCGTTTGCCTTTAGAGCGTCGTATTCATTTTGCATAGACTTTTGCCAATCATGCGCATGTTGGCCCTGTAATGCGTCTGCAACTGATTGTGGTGTCTCCATGTCATCCATATAGCTCAGACTATTGAGCACCTGGTACTGCTTTTTCGGCCTGCCTGGTTGCCCCGTGTGTATTAGTTTAAGCCTTCCTGGACCACGTCTAGGTGCAGTATCATCTGGAGGCGGCTCCACTGTGCCACTCTCGTCATCGCTGCTTGTTTGCTCTTGCTCGCTGGCGCTGACAAACTCCTCCTCCTCTTCGCCGGAGTCACTGTTCCCATCTTGTACAGCTTCTTCTGGTTCATTCTGCTCGTGTTCTGGATAGTCATTATTTTGTTCAGAAGGATCGCAATTTTTAATAGTTTTGGTACAAAACTCACCTTCTACAAATTTGACATCTCGCCGTGTAATTATTGTTCGATTTTCTCTGTCGTACAGCCGGTATGCTTTTGATACAAAGGAATAGCCCACAAAAATGTATTCCTTCCCCTTTGCCTGGAACTTGCCTTTCTTGCTTTTTTCCAGTGCAAACGCGCGAGATCCAAACACTCCCATGTGCTTAACTGACGGCTTGCGGCCTTTCTATGCCTCGAATGGTGTGCCTCCTGCTAGTGCTTTAGTGGGACATCTGTTGCGCAAGTAGACTGCCTCTGCCCACATGAACTCTTCTAGCCCTGCGTGAATTAAAAGACTTTTTGCCATTTCCACAATGGTACGATTGGCGCGTTCTGCTACACCGTTTTGCTGCGGATTTACTAATTTTTGAGAGGCATCCTAAAAATTACCTGTTGATGAAATAGCGGAAAATAAACTGCCAACGCATCCTTTTTAACCGTTGACCTGCAGGTAGTTGTCAATAAAACCGCGTGAACCCACATGATCCCAAAAAACTCAATCAAATAGGCCAGGTCACAAAAGGACTGTATTGCACTAAAAAATGAAGTCGACAAGCGTACCAAAAAATTTGATGGGTTTAGTTGCATTTTGCATTAACTTCTGTGCGGTTGTGAATGTGGTGCGATTTTACAATTTAAAACGGGTAAATTTAATTTTGTGAGTGCTTAGTAGTGTTTAAAGTATAAAGTGCATATTTTTAGAAATATATGTATATGTGTATTTTTTGCCTTCGCCACTTACAAGAAGTGAGTTTACCTTTTCATTTTTATTTTTTTTTGTCGTAAAATAGTCTTTATCAAGACTTTCTTATTTCGTCTTCAACATATTTTTTGTGTTTCTCAAATTCTGCCTTAAGCATAAATAGTCTTTTTTAAGTCTTTTTTAAGTTGGCATCCAGATTCTCCTAGATCCGAGTAAGGACGAGTTTATTTTTTTTTAATTTTCGTCAATAGCGTCCACATTTCAATTGCTACCTCAACCAAACTTTGCACACATAATTTATAAATAATTATCTACTGTTGTTTAAAATTTTATTCAATTTGGTCAATTCTAAGAAAAGTTATTAGCGAAACAAATTCTCGCCAGTACAACCCCCACAAACTGCAGCAACAAGTTAGCTCTTCTTCTTCCTCTTTTTGCTGCTGCTTTGGGCGCATATAACTCAGTGACGGAAGTTTACCTGGGTACAGGGTATTACACTGTCGGGCTTGCTCGACTGTAGCGTTCTCTCTTGTTATTATTATCAATTCGTCAATTATAGCATCATTGACGTCTGCGTCATTGTCTGCCTGTTGGAGAGGGTGTAACGTTTATTAAGAACTGAATACAAAAGAGTAATAAGGAAGAAGCATCGCCTGATGCTTGATACAATGTCGCCACGGATGATCATCGGTTCCATTTGTGTTGACCACCCAATCTCGTTCAGAAGTTTTCTCAGGTAGATAGCTTCTTTGGCAGCCGTAGATAGCGCGATGTACTCTGCCTCTGTACTGCTTAACGCCACAACGCTCTGCTTTGTTGATGACCAAGAGAACGCACTACCAGCCATGAAAAATGCGTACCCATTGTAGGATTTTCTGTCCTTCTCGTTGGCCCAATCAGCGTCACCAAAACCTTTGACTGATTCACCAGATTTGCGATATACGATATCTAGATTCATCGTACCCGCAAGATACCTCAGAATGTGTTTCGCTGCATTCTCGTGTTCTTCATGTGGATCTGCATTTCTCTGCGACAATTTGCTCACAGCGTGTAAAATGTCTGGCCGACTCAGGACTGCTACATACATAAGGGAGCCAATTAGTGACTGAAACCTTTTTATATTCACCTGGACACAATTGTCATTTTCGCATCCCACTTGGTACCCTGGGTCTAGCGGCGTGCTAACTGGACTACTGTTTCTCATACCATATGTCTCCAGTAGGCCTTGAATGTACGTTTTCTGGCACATCTTGATAGATCCTCTCTCACCGTCTCGCTCTATTTCCATACCAAGAAAATAGTTAATGGGGCCGCCATCGTGCATCTTGTACTTTGATTCAATCTTCTTCTTAATCTCAGCTATGTAATTTTTGCTTGGACATACAATGATTAAGTCATCGACGTATACTGCTATGTAGCTGAATTGTTGCAGCTCTTGCTTAACGTATAAGCAAGCCTCGTTCTTGCATCTCTTGAAGCCCATGTTCTTCAATACGTCATCAAGTATGTTGTTCCACTCTCTACCAGATTGTTTCAGCCCGTAGATTGCCTTTTGTAGCTTGAGAACTTTGTTCGGATGATCCTTGTCGGCGAAGTTCGGCGACTGCTTCATGTATACAACCTCATGAAGCTTGCTGTTCAGGTATGCGTTTGCAATGTCGACTTGGTGCACTTACAACTGTTTCTCTACAGCAATCGCCAACAGCATGCGAATCGTCTCGTACCGGATAACAGGTGAAAATGTTTCCCAGTAATCTTCAATATCACCGTTTTTGCCTCTCTTGATCCGAAACACCCATTTCGAACCGATAGCTTTTAGCCCTGGAGGTAGTTCGCATAACGTCCATGTACCGTTTGCCTTTAGAGCGTCGTATTCATTTTGCATAGACTTTTGCCAATCATGCGCATGTTGGCCCTGTAATGCGTCTGCAACTGATTGTGGTGTCTCCATGTCATCCATATAGCTCAGACTATTGAGCACCTGGTACTGCTTTTTCGGCCTGCCTGGTTGCCCCGTGTGTATTAGTTTAAGCCTTCCTGGACCACGTCTAGGTGCAGTATCATCTGGGCCCCACTGGCATGTGCAGTTCCTTCAGCTTTTTCCATGCTGCTTTGAACGTTGTGCACGACCTCATGTGCATCAACTGCGATGGCTTTACTTTTAAAACAAGTAAAAAAGCTAGAGTCGGGTGTCCCGACTTTGAAATACTCTGTACATATGTTTACAATAATTATAGAAAATAAAAAAATTAAGAAAATAAAAAAAAAAATTTGATCGATTTTACCTCTCTCGGTATTCGAACTCACGTAAAGGGTGTATAATTGCACATTTACATAGCAATTGCGTCTGTGTGAGTGTATGTATGCCTATGCGCATCTATTCGTGTCTGTGTAAGCATTTTCGCAGTCAACCAAACAGCAACATCAACAACAGCCGCGGGCAGCGCTGCATCAGCAAATATATTTATGGCTATAACTTCTTGTTAAATCGGTCTATCATAATGAAATTTGGCATACGGACACATAATAACCAACTGGGGGTATTTCGAAATTCCAAGAATTACGGGAGTTACGATTTGCGGGGTAGAGGGGGGAGGGAGGGGAATTCCAAAATATACATTTTCTGCGTATTCACATAAGGCATCTGGGACTAAAATTTGGTGTTACTAGGTCTTATAGTCTCCGAGATATAGGCGATTATACGAATGGAAAATCGGGAAAACCCCCATAGGGGGGAAGTGGGGGGGAAATCAAAAAAATAAAACAAACTCGTATAGAATACACACATAACGCATCTTTGTGCAAAATTTGGTGTCTCTATCTCTTATAGTCTCTGAGATCCAGGTGTTCATACGGACGGACAGACGGACAGACAGACAGGGCTAGATCGACTCGTCTCATCATGCTGATCAAGAATATATATACTTTGTGGGGTCTGCCACGCCTCCTTCTGCCTGTTACATTTTTCAGCTCCCGCAAACCTAATATACTCTTGTACATTTCATGTTTCGGTCGAACGTTTATTAAGAACTGAATACAAAAGAGTAATAAGGAAGAAGCGTCGCCTGATGCTTGATACAATGCTGCCAGATTATATGAATGCTTATTTCTAATGTAAACAGCTGTTACATTTCCAATACTGCCTATCATTTTAAGATATTTTTCTGGACGTTTATAAGTATTGCATCATGCACCATACCGACGTAATCCGAATCTAGTAAATGGTTAAAATTAATTAAATACATATCTACTTACAAGTATATGTAGTAATATCTAAATGCTACCTGATGGACAAGATTGCATTCAACGTCTACATTTGGAGACGGTTTCTTAGCTTTGTTTTTATCAAATTGACCTAACTTCCGCATTTGACCAATGCAATGTCAACAAAGTAAGGGCAAATAATACCAACTCTAAAAATTGATAATTGCCTGCTGAGTCCATATATGATTTTACTTCCGACCAAAATTTAATAACGGTGCTGTCAACATTTTGCCATTTTATAATGTGTATGTTATTATACTGTAACAAGATTTTTTCTATATCATCGTTGTTGATTTTAAACAACTCTAAAATTAAAAGAATAGGCTCTTTGATTGTTCGTAATACATTTTCAACCGAAAACTTATCAATATTTTTTAAAATTCAAAGTTTTGCGGTAACCTTAAATTTAATTGTTATATTGAGGTATAAACAACAGCAATTCCCATATCTTTGTTTCAGCTGATTAAATAATTCGGAAACAAAATCTCTGCAATTCAACCGGATATTACTTTCATTAATTTCATCGATCTTATCCTTTCGTTTTTTTTTAGTTTTGATTCTAATTCATATCCAAAGTATACATCCGTTTTTATGTGAATTTCAAAATCGTACCTAAGTAATGTGCTGTTTGGGAAATGAACAATTTAGAAACTCTAGAGAGTGTCGGAAGAGAAATATCATAAAGTAAAAAACGTATAATTGTAAGCACAAATACTGAGCCAGACGGGCAAGACCTGCTAGTTCTTAAATAAAAAAAAGAAATGCAATACATATTGTACATATTTACGTTAGTAGAAACATATGTTTATGTACAGTCTGAACAGCATAATTTATATCAGAAGCGTGTCTCTACTTGTTGGGAGTTTTCTAATCTCGTTTGTTTTTCCAGGAGTTTTTATTAAAAACACTAACAAAGACATTTTTCCAAATAACAATTTGAAATATAAACCTTATAGTTTTTCTGCAATCTGCATCAAAAATATTTTGCATATCCTATGAAAATATTATTAAATTAGCAAATTACTAAATGTATACTTAAAACTTCAGCATTCACACACATCTAAAACATCTAAAACGCATCTAAAACAACCAAGCAATAGAGGTGCCCTTGGCTCAAAAAGAAAACAAGAAAAGAATGCTAAAGTAGAGCAAGCTCAACTCTTAAATACCCTGTACCTCCCACCAAAAAGGAAAAAATGAAAAAAAATTTTTTTAATAATTAAAAAAAAATAATATTAATTTAATTATTTAATTAAATTAAAGACATATTCATGTACAGTTTCAACAGCATACATTTACTATACATCAGAGATGTACACGCAGACATCTCTGCTTGTTTATATGCGTGTATGTATGCAGCACAAAGTTGAACCCAATCAGCAACAACAACAACAGCTGCGGGCAGCGCTGCCGGCAGCGCTACAAGCAGAGCGTGGGCAGCGATGTTATTTATGGCTATAACTTCCTTCAACATTGAGCTATCATGATGAAACTTGGCATACGGACACATAATCCCTAGCTGGATGTAATTACCAAATTTGAATTCGAAATTCCAAGAACTATGGGAGTTACGTAAATCACTAATAGCGGGGGAGTGGGGGGGTATATCGGAATAAAAAAACAATCGACCTGCCTAGGTCTTGGGGGAACCTGGATACCAAGTTTGGTAATTCTAGCTCTTGTACCTTCTGAGATCCTTGCGCTCATACAGACTGACAGACGGACATGGCTATATCGACTCGGCTTGTCACCCTGATCAAGAATATATATACTTTGTGAGGTCTGCCACGCCTCCTTCTGCCTGTTACATACATTCGCACAAAACTAGTATACCCTTTCAGCCTTTGGGTACAGGGTATAATTACATTTTTCGAACATCACATTTTGCCGAACATTGTGAGTTAAACGGAAGTTAAAAATATAATATATAATTGACACAATTCTTGTTTCAAATAAGTACCACATAACTGTGTATTAATTAAACAAAATTGGCGAAAATTGTGTGTCGATTGGGCAAGTCTATTTGTTAGCGAAAATGTGAATGGTCATAAACTGCCATTTGAATATACAATGCGGCCTAGGGAATCAAAATGTAATTACATTTTTATACCCTGTACCCAAAGAGTATTAGTTTTGTGCGAGTGTACATGGAACACACAGAAGGAGGCGTGGTAGACCCCACAAAGTATATATATTCTTGACCAGCATAACAAGCCGAGTCGATATAGCCATGTCCGTCTGTCTGTCTGTCTGTATGAACGCAAGGATCTCAGAAAGTATAAGAGCTAGAATAACCAAACTTGGTATCTAGATTCTCGTGAGCCCGAGAAAGGACGAGTTTGTTCATTTTTCCCGATGCACCCCCCCCACTCGCCCCCTATTCCACCCCCCATTTTCTACAACTTCCGTAATTCTTGGAATTTTAAACTAAAATTTGGGAGACATTCAGTTAGTGATTATATATCCGTTTCATTATGATAAGTTGATCAGAAATAAAGTTATAGCCATATAACCAGGCCAAATGCACACATACATACATATGTACAAGTACACAAACACGCATAAATGTATGTATGCATGTATGGAACATTTTATATTTAATTTAGTTAATTAATTTAATTAATTAATTAATTAAATTAATTTAATTTTTTTTTTGTGGGATGGTACAGGGTATTCAAGAGTTGAGCCTGCTCGACTTTAGCATTCTTCTTGTTGTAATTTCTGAATTAAATTTTAAATGTTAATTTTTGAAAAGTATATATCGTCACATAGGACGAAATTCCAAATGATGTTTTAAAAAATGTAAAATAAATTTAATTTTTAATAAGCAACATTCTTATGTGGGATTATATGCGCTTCTTAAAAATTTGCGTTTTTTTCTCAACAATTAATTGGCGTTTCCGCAAATGCTCGCGGGCTAATATTAATGCAAATGGCATATTTGTTATACTCTGTACATGAAATGTACAAGAGTATATAAGGTTTGCGGGAAGTGAAAAATGTAACAGGCAGAAGGAGGCGTGGCAGACCCCACAAAGTATATATATTCTTGATCAGCATGATGAGACGAGTCGATCTAGCCCTGTCTGTCTGTCCGTCTGTCAGTCTGTCCGTATGAACACCTGGATCTCAGAGACTATAAGAGATAGAGACACCAAATTTTGCACAAAGATGCCTTGTGTGTACGCTATACGAGTTTGTTTTTTTTTTTTTTTGATTTTCCTCCCCCACTTCCCCCCTATGGGGGGTTTTCCCGATTTTCCATTCGTATAATCGCCTATATCTCGGAGACTATAAGAGCTAGGGACACCAAATTTTAGTCCAAGATGCCTTATGTGAATACGAAGAAAAAAAATTTTTGTTGGAATTTTCCTCCCTCACCCCTCTCCCATGCAAATCGCGATTTTCTCTAACTCCCGTAATTCTTGGAATTTTGAACTAAAATTTGCATATGCAAATACCCCCAGTTATTTATTATGTGTCCGTATGCCAAGTTTCACTATGATAGACCGATTTAACAAGTTATAGCCATAAATATATTTGCTGCTGCAGTGCTGCTCAAGCGCTGTCCGCGGCTGTTGTTGATGTTGCTGTTTGGTTGACTGCTAACATGTTTACACAGACACGAATAGATGCGCATAGGCATACATACACTCACACTGACGCAATTGCTATGTAAATGTGCAATTATACACCCTTTACGTGAGTTCGAATACCGAGAGAGTTAAAATCTATCAACATTTTTTTTTTTAATTTTCTTAATTTTTTTGATTTTCTATAATTGTTGTAAACATATGTACAGAGTATTTCAAAGTCGGGACACCCGACTTTAGCTCTTTTACTTGTTTTTTATTTAACATAGAACGTCACAGAATTTAAACACATTTAGTCAGTCAAATGCAATCTTCGACAGTCAGCTGTTGCTGACAGCTGAGTACGTTACAGGATTTTTACAGAATTAGTCAGTAAAATGTGAGCGTCGACAGTCAGCTGTTGCTGACAGCTGGCTTGGAGGGCAAGTTCGAAAAAAAAGCCTAAAAAAAAACATAGGCACATGCCCTATGTCGATAAATACTAAACTAAATGAAATAAATGTATTTCGATTTAGAAAATTAAATTTAAAAAATTGTTTTCAAATTTTTGCGATTTTGAAACGATGCGAAATTTCGCGCACATCTTAAAAGTATAAGTAAGTTCTTATTTATGCTTTCACCTACGAGTCATTCTCTGCGGACTTCTATTGTTGTCATTGATCGCCAAGAGGCCAGGAACGATCATAATTGCGCTGACAGGTATTACTGATGCAATTGCATCGGATCTCTGGTGCATTCATATTACATACTTACCCAACTTATTTAGGATGTTTTCGTATTCTAACAAGAGTTATTACGAGACTGTTTTGGGATTTATAAGAATTTAAATTTTGTCGATTTGCAAAAGTCCCCATCTGAATGACTCCTTTTGTGATGCGAGCCAGATAAAACAGTTATGTTAAAATTTTATTACAAAAACATCTTTCAATTTAACTTTTTATTGGGGCAAAATAATAATGAATATAATGTTATAATACAGTATTGAAAACATATACTTCAACGGATATTATTAAACAAATCTAAATTATATCGGCTGAGTTTCTTTTTTCAGCCAGGATAAAGTAAACGAATCACCTTCTTGAGCTAATATTGGAGAAAGAGTATTCCAAACTAACTGATGGTATCCATTTAGCAAATCAATCTGGATTAAACATAAGTGTTGGTTCCTTTTAGAATAGATAATTTTCACATTTACATACCTCAAGGGCCGTTAATAGATCTCTAACAATCATCTTCGTTTGCTTTGGGCACATTGTAATTGTCTTAAAAGTAAGTGCGCCTCGGTTAGCAAAGTTGTACTTTGATTGCGCTGGCACAATTTGGACAATATCCTCAATGCGTATACCAAACTCTCCGTCTTGGTAAAATCCAGGCTCTATACACGAATATGGACATTTTTATAGTATATTAAGTTTTTAATATAAATCTTTAAAATAATAATACTGACCATTTGAAATAAACATGTTTTCTTGTAGACCAGGGTCATCAGGCATTACACGAATTCCCACACCCATTGGTCCTTCATGTACATTAAGGAAATGTCCAACTCCGTGACCAGTACCATGGCCATAATCTAAGCCTATATCCCAAAGGGCTTTTCTTGCAATGGTATCTAGCACTTGTCCCTTTAATGAAAGAAACAAAAAGTTTTTTTTTGTGATAATACAAGAAAACAAGAAATAAAGGCTAGAGTGGGGTTAGACAGGCCCACTGTTACCGCTCCATCAAATGAAATTTGTTTTATTCTTATTATTATTATATAACTAGCGTATCCGGCTTGCGTTGCTGCACCACTGAATTGTAGTGCTTTCCGTTGTCACATCTTTCCCAATAGATTGGGTACAAACATTCGCTTGTTATGGCTTTGATGAGGTCCTTGAGTACCCACTGTCGTCCACCTTTCTTCGTCTGTATAAAGTATATCCATCGCCTCTGGTTTGTATTTCTTGGATCTCATGTGGATGCCTTTTCGCGGATTTTACGAAGCCGCAAATTCCGTTCTTGATGCTTGTGGATGCTCTTTCGCGAAGATCTTGGAAACGTAATTCGCGTTCATCGGCATTTTCAGCTGCTCTTCTTTTTTATTTTATTTTATTTATTTATTTCCATCGACAAACAGTGCAGTCGATGTACATAAAAAAAAAAACAAGATAGAACGCTACAGTCAAGCAAGCCCGACAGTAAAATAGCATATACTCTCCACAAAACGAAAAATTAAAAAAAAAATATTTAAAAAAAAATTAAATTATTTAAAAAAAATTTAATTAATTAATTAAATTAATACATACATAGAAGACATTTTTATGTACAGTTTTACATATACATCACTTGTCTATGCTTGTTTATACTTGTATACGTGTATATAAAGGCAACAAGAATAACAGCTGCGGGCAGCGCTGCAAGCAGAGCATGGGCAATGATTTTATTTATGGCTATAACTTTCTTCAGAATTGACATATCATGATGAAACTTGGCATACGGGCACATAAACCCTAACTGGACGTAACTACTAAAACTGATTTCAAAATTCCAAGAATTACGAAAGTTATAAAAAAAAAACACGAATTGCGGGGGAGTGGGGGGTGTATCAAAATAAAAAAATAAACTTGACCTTCCTAGGGCTTAGGGGAACCTGGATACCAAGTTTGGTAATTCTAGTTCTTGTACCTTCTGAGATCCTTGCGCTCACACAGACGGACGGACGGACAGACGGACACGGCTAATTCGATGCTTCACCCTTTGGGTACAGGCTATAAAAATCAATACAATACAGAAGAGAACTTAAAATAAGTAAAACTAAAGAAATAAAAAAGGCTATAAAAATGACAAAAATATCTAATAACGAATCCGACATGGTGGGGGAATTTTATTTGCCAAACTGCCAGCTATGCCCCGATTCACAGCAGAGAGTAGTCAGATACGTTATTAGACCTATCAAAACAGAAGTGTAGATGAAACAAGATAGAACGCTACAGTCGAG